>NC_138995.1:4026000-5368000 GCF_964341445.2 Mesoplodon mirus | reverse complement strand
GCTCAGTCACTTGAAAATACGTGATTAAGACCCTCAAGTTCCAGGGGAGGAGTAATTCTGGAGGAGAGGTGGCAGAATCTGTAAAACTCATCACTGTGGGCAAAAGCAAAGAAGGCTAAGAGGAACCTGTTTGGCGGAAAAAGAGGACTGTTAAGGACTCAGCCCAAAGGTAGTGGTCTTGGGTGTGGAAGTGGTCAAACAGGATGAACTAGGAATAGAGAGGAAACATGGATTCTGTGATCTTAAAGATGAAATAATTTTCAGAGATGAAGATCAAGTTTCAGTCATCCCAGAATGGAAATGGTGGTCATTTGGGCTTGAAGGTATCTAGAAACCTGTCCAAGAAGATGTTGTCTTATGTAAGTTTCTGCATATATTAGGACATTTCTTAGGAAATTGATAGAAGTATATGGTTCTTATCTTTTTTAAAAATTCTATTTTACATGGTCTTCCATCTCCAGAGAGGTGCATTTTTTGATCTGTTTAAAAGAGGAGTTTCAGTTAGCCACAAATAACGCACAGGAAATAATGTTCTGTTAAATGAGTTAGAGGTACAGTTTCTCTCACATAGAAGTCCGTAGGTAGACAGTCTCAGGCCAGTATGGTGAGACCATGATATTGTCAGTTTACCATACTCCTCTTATCTTTCTTCTCTGCCTTCCCTAAAGCTGCCTCGTGGTACAATAGGGTCACCGCAGTGCCAGCCATCATGTCCATGTAACAGGTAGAAAGAAGCAGGAAATGAGAGGAGGACCTGCCACCTAAGTAAACGTCATTTAAAAAGATTCCCCAGAAAGTCAAATGACTTACATCTCCTTAGCCTTCCTGATCTGTGAGGGAGACTGAGAAAAACTCCAACTGTCTTTAGTTGGCAGGTTGCAGCCCTTGGTAATATAAGGGTTGTTACTAAGGAAGGAGATATTTTAAAGGGCATTTTAAACAGCACATTCTTAGTGCAAACTAAGATCTTTTGTTCCCCTTGTGTTTATTCACACTGACTGTAAGCTTGCTGAGAAGCAAAGCCCATGCCTCTCTTATTCTCTGTTGCATTCCCAGTTGGCACTCAGTAATTCACTCTCTGCCGAATGTTTCCTGAAGGTGATTTTAACTGGAGAACAGTGTCACTGGATATGATGAACCAAGTACTTTAAATTGTTACTGACACATGAAATCAATTTTTAGTCATTGATTTTCATGAAAATTTGGGTTAGAAGCACTAGTCTCCCTATGGAGAGTCTTCCCTGAGTTTTCCTAATAGCTTTCACACGTGACTTTAACTGTTAGTTTATGTTTACATGTTAGTTGTGACTTTTCTAGATTAGGTATTTGGAAATGATTTCAGGAAATCTAATTAAACTTTCCAAACCCAGAGTTTGGATTATAGTTAAGAATCTCAGTCCCATTTAGAGCAAAAGGACTTGTCCATTTCTCTCTCTAAAGTTGCTTTTTTTTTTTTTTAAGAAAAGACATGTGATTTGTACTTATAGCATAGGCGTTGCTCAACACATACTGACTGAATAACTCATTTTCACGTAAACCCCAGGTCATGAGGATTAACAAACTTGCTATTATTTTTAAAATAATGTGTTTGCAAATGATTATAAGGTTTTTAAATGAGTTTTCATTCATTTATTCAGTCAGTTGCTTTTCAGATTTTAATTAAAATGGCAATTGTTAATGAAGACTGAATAACAGGATTTTTTTTTTTTTTGGCTATTTGATGAATTCTTTCTAAAGTAAATGTTTCAGTGTTCAAGCTATAACATTACAATACATGTAGTAAAAATGGCATAAATCTTAAAAGGCCCTGTCTTCCTGGAAGATGAGAGATGGGTAAATGCTTTGATTTTCATAAAGGGGTGAAGATAAATGGTGTGAGCTGGCAGCCGGCAAGGTGAAACTGAACCACCAGCAGATATTTGCATTAAGTTATCAAGGGGGTGCTGGGGTCCAGTCTCCAATTCCTAAAAGTCTTCAAGGACCTTAATGCTTGAGGAGTCTTATTTTTCTTTGGACTGTGAGCTTTCATAATAAAAATATTTTCTTAATTAACTGCCTAATTCACCCTATAATACTTTTTCTCTTACATGTTTGACTGAAAACTCTATGGTCTCTTCTTTATATAATAATTATGCAAAACCATTTTCTATAGAAAGAGAGCAAAAAGACTAGTCTTTCCTGTAACAGGGTTGATAGAAATTTGCTCTGTATTATGGAGAGTTTAGAAACATTTTTTCACCTTTACCACATTATTTCATTGTTGGAAAACTCATGTAAATTTTGAGAATTGTGGTTAAATTTAAGGAAATCTCTATCAAGTTTCATATATATATTTTTATATATGTATGTATATATACATATATATATGAGCTCTGCAATTTCAAATGTTCTTGTATAAAGACTAATCTTTAAATTGACATTTGTTATTCGTGTCACCCACATCCTTGTTTTGAGACATATAAGAGTTTTATATTGTCTTTATTGATGTTGGTATTGCAGGTAAATCACAAGAAATTTAAATCTTTACCAATGTGTTCATTGTGACTCACTTCTCTTCATTAGTAAGCTTATCAATCAAGGAACTATTTTATTTCTTACATCAGAAATTTACTTTTTCCTCTTAATGAAACATCTGATGCAAGATGATGTCAGGATAACATTTGTTTTATTCCTTAACTTTATCATTTTTGCTTTCTGTAAACCAATAAGAGTAGAAAAGGATGACTTTAAATCAGTCTAGGATTGAATTAGTTCATTGTTGAGTTTCAGTCTTACATGAGGGCTATCGTGGTTTCCCTTACTCCTGGGTACAGCCTTTCTGGGGCCCCAGCTGAAAGATTGGTATTTTTACAAGGGCCCTTCCGCCTTGGACACCCTGAATTTCAGTGGTCTTGTCATCCGCATGAGACTGCTGAAAGCTCTGCTCAGCTTCCTGGTCTCTTAGCAGCACTTTCTTCTCAGATTCTTAGCCTTTGTCCCTGTGCCTTTATAATTTAGAAACTGCGTTAAGGGTAAAAGTTCCATAAAGTACTGGCTTCACTTCAGTAAACTTCCCTTCTCAACAGGATCCTGGATTCTCAAGTTCTGGCTGTCTTCATAGCTCTGTAGTGCTTTCAAATAGGTGGGGGGTTTTGTGTGACGTCTGTATTCTTGAGCTATCCTATATTGAGTTGACATGAGTATGGGGGGTTTTCTGAACTCTTTTGGATCTTTTCATTTGTTTTTGGTAGTTTGATGGCCCCGGGTATAAAGCTCGTAAATGTACCTTTGTGTGCCAAAGGTCTAACTGAAGTGAATGTATTTATCCACTCCTCCAGGATTCCATGCAGTATATTTGAGTGCTTTAAATGAAACTCTCCATAAGAGTTTATTTCCCTTAGGAGAGACCTTTAAATTCAGAGGTGCCTGTGTCTAAACACTGACCACATAATTATATATGCTGCTTGCTCAATAGAGATTAATCCAGAAAACCAACCACATACTTCTTAGAAGATTGAACCCATTTCATTTATCTGACACAAGTGACTTTTCTGGAGGGTGGAGTCCAAACATACACTATTGGGATCTTTATCCCGTGCTTTGGGTGGTAGATGGAGCTATCCCAATATGTTCAGAAAGGGAATATTTGGAGAGAATAGAGCAGTGTGATTTCAGTGCACGGATACCACCAATTCCCAACTGTGCAAATGGTCACATCCCTCCAGATTACATCACTTCCTGGTCCATCTTCGTCCAGGCCAACATCTTGTCCAAGGACTCCAGGAGCCGTCTATTGCAAATTGCATTCCCGGCTTCCCATCATATAATTGAAGAAGGTTTGGCTGTAAAACAGCCAACACCCACGTTCCCCATTTATCTTCACTTGGAAGGGGTGAGTTCATTGCTTTCTTCTCCTGCACCAAGGTCGTAGAAAAACATGAAATCATCAACTAAATCTCCTAGTGTTCAAATTTCAGAGGTACTTGAAACAGCAGGTCTACAGCTGGATTTCTCGACTAAAAGAGAGTGAAGGGAAACATTTGTTCAAATGTAAGCAGTGCTCTATAAATAGAAGCCATCATCCAAACAAGATTCTTCCTGCTAAGGAAAAGGGTGGTAGTGTGTGCTTTCCCAGATTTAATTGTTCAAAGACAGCAGGATGAGAAATCTTGCATTGGCAAAAATGCCCGTGTCGCTTATACACTGTGTTTGTGATGTCAAAACATCTGGATTTGTTAAAGTGAAAAACTAATCTACCCTGTGGCTGGTTCTTCAAGCCCCTTGTAGAGGTAGACCAGATGGCCAGATGATTTATTGCATTAATCACTCTTTCATAGTTACACTCATGATGCGTTGATCCCTATCGTCCCTGTGTGAACCTCTATGCAGATTCTGTGCCTTGGCTAACCCTCTGGTTATGCTCAGAGGGTCAGCAGCAACTCAGTGACAATGAAAGCAATTTTTTACTACCTCTGGTGGAGTCTCACCACTGAGCCTGTCTCCCAACATCGTTTAGATGCTTTGATATTTAGGGACAGGTCCTTTTCATCACTGCCTCTGGGACTCAGCACAGGGGCAACATCAAAAGTTTAACTAGAGATGAAATTATGATTCATGCAGTAAATCCTTTTTACCACCTGTTGTGTCTCGGCTTCTAATATACTATTCAACATTATTGCAGTTCCATATTATATACAGGGTTGCATGTACACCATCATATGTCGTTATGTAATATTCTGTTATGTATTCTATTCTTTTCTAATATGTACCCATCCTAGTTTGCACTTATTTTATTCTAATAATATATAATATTCACCTTCCAATGTGCCATACGGTTAAGTTACTTATTTGCTTATTCTCAGTCTCCCCAAATTAGAATGTAAGCTCCACGCAAAAAAGGAACTTTGTCTCTTTTGTTCCCTGCTCTGGCCCCAGCACCCAGCTTTGGAACATAACCAAATAATGTGCAAATGAGTGAATAAATTATAAATGTTTGAAATAAGCAACAGAGGCCATGGAAAAGTTAGAGAGTGATGTTGCTGAAAGGGACTTTAGAAAGAACCTCATCCAACCCTCTGGTTTTAGAGCCGAGGGAGGCTGCTCAAGGCTGATTGCAGATCCCAGGCCAGCCTCATTGTGGCACAAAATACTGCTGCCGGTGAAAAACCAAGGCCCTACTGTAGCACAAAGTCATGAGGGACCCTAAGGTTTCTCATTTTTCTGTGGTGCAGAGAGCTGAGAGGGTTGGAGTTAAATTCCTTTCAAGAAGCGAATAAACGAATCTGCATAATTGCAGAGAGCCCTAAATCTACTTCCCTACCAGTCAAGTAAAAAAAAGAAAGAAAAAGAAAAAGAAAGAAAGAAAACTCAACGTTAACAAATAATACATAAAGGAATCATTAGAGTGGAGACAGACTCGACTTTTCCTGCGAACTTAAAAACAAGAAAGAAAATATTCCACAGCCCCAGAGTTCTGTGTGGGTTCATTCTTCCAAGTGGGATTAAACAAAATAATCCAGAATTGATTTTAATATATTCATTTGTTTCTGAACTAAAATCTGTTTTAGTTACAGGCTGAATATCAGTTTTCCCAGTATAGGCAGCATTTTATTTTGCTGTCGACCTGCCCAGATCTGAGAAGACAGGAATTTATGAGAAGTATCTTCTTCAAGAAGCCTGTCTTAACTGAATGTACCTATTGCATATCGTAACATTATACTGTTGCCTTCCAAAGTGCACTCATTCCTTCATTCACTGATTCACCAGCCCATCCATCAGAAGTGTATCCCATGATTCCTCTTTGCCAGGGACTGTGTTAGGCTGGGATGCAGTGTGGTGAGCACAACATCCCAGCCTAACAAACATGGTCCCTGACCTCAGGAAGTTACGGTCTAAAGTGGGGACAACTGACCAGCAAAGCAAATAGCTACATATGGTCCCTAGTGACAAGATGGAATCACCGTACATGGACACATCGTGCGCACACGCCGTGACACTCGCTGAGGAGGTGACATTTACAGTGACTGTGCTAGTGTCCTAGGGCTGCTGTAACAAAATATCACACGCTGTGTGGCTTGAGCAGCATTAATTTGCTCACAGTTCTGGAGGCCAGAAGTCCAAGATCAGAGTATCCACAGGGTGGTTCCTTCTGAGGAAGCATCTGCTCCTGCCCGTTTCTTAGGTTTCCAGTGGTTTGCTGGCCATCTGTGGCGCTCATGGGCCTGTAGATGCGTCACCCGTCTGCCCTCATCTTCACATGGCCTCCTCCCTGTGTGCGTGTCTGTGCATAATTCTCCCGTTTTTATAGGAATATGCCTGTCATGTTGAGTTGGAGCCCACCCTGCGACCTCATTTCAGCTTGGTCACCTCTGTTTCCAAAGAAGGTCATATTCTGAGACACCGCCAGTTAGGACTCCACCAGGTCTTTTTGGGGAGACAAAATTCAGCCCCTGCCAGTGAGACATGGGGGTATGCAGAGGGTCCGTGTGAAGACACGGAGGCTGGGAAGAGCATGTCTTGTTTGAGGAACTGAGAGCTGTCCAGTGTGGCTGGAGCAGCCTGAGAGACTGGGGCCAGTCATGCAGGCAAGGCACGGAGGCGGTTCACCGGAAGTGCAGTGGGAAGACACTGGCGGACACAGTAAAGGGTAGACCTTCCAGGACTTGGAGCCCCCATGCTGCTCAGGAATACCATGGTTCTTGTGGTCAGAGACGGCTGGTGCTGATGCCACCAGGCACACACGACCCACCACCTATGTCCTTCACAGAACTGGAAATAGCCACAGCAGGGAACTAGCATTAGTGGACATTTACACAGTTGTTTTTAAGCTTATGAAGCCCTTCCACACTCCACGTACTCTCTCCCACCTAAAACCTGGACAACCCAGTGAAAAGGGTCTCGTTCTCATCCCCGTGCAGATAAGAAACCTGAGGCTAAGCGGGCTGATTCCTCCCCAGATCACTGGGGAACTAGAGGTTGAGATTCTGAACTTTGCACTTCCTTTTTCCTTGCAAATTCAAAGAGTTGTCTTCTCTTAGCAAGTGTTCCACCAATAATAGCAGATACATAGTGAGCTTTTATCAAAGGCAAGACTGGCCATTCTGTCAGAAATTCTGTCTGTCCAGCACTCCTGGACCTGCTCCTTCATCCTCTTTATCCTCATTAAACAAACATCCAGAAGCCAATGCAAACATCTGAAAGCACTTGCTTTGCGCCAAGCAGTGTCCAAGAGGCTTACTTGCATTCCATTGTTCACTCCTGCTGCCAACCCTGAGACTCTCATTGTCATACCCATTTCATGGGTGTGGAGACTGAGGCTCAGAGAGCTGAAGAACTTGCCTGGAGTCTAGGCCCCATGCTCTCAACCCTGCACTAAGCTGCTTCTGCACCATGCCGGCATTAACGACTCGCCAGTGGAGTGTCTGTAGACCCCATTCTCAGAGCACATCTGCCGACCAGCCACAGCTGTTATGTTCCTATTCCATGGTCTTGCCCTTCGGGTCAGCTCTCCAGGATTCCTTGGCAGGGCTGTTCCTCAGAGAACATCCATTTGGTTTCTCCGTTTACACTTGGGCACCAGGGACTGCTGAAGATACAGGGCTTATAACCTCCAATCTCAGTTCTGCTTGAACTTTTCCAGCATCACCTCATCACCTCCTGCCTCCCTGTTGCCACACCTGCCTCTCGGTTCAAATCAGGACAGTGTTTAGTGCAAGCGCTGGAGACAGCTACAACACACACACAGACACACACACACATACACTTCTGGGCTTGCCAGGGTGAGTGTAAGCTACTCTTTCTCCCTCCACAATTTCTTCAAATTAAAAAAAAGGGGAGAGATCTTTATTTATTTTATATATATATATATATATATATATATTTATTTATTTATTTTATTTATTTATTTTTGGCTGTGTTTGGTCTTCGTTGCCACGCTTGGGCTTTCTCTAGTTGCAATGAGCAGGGGCTACTCTTTGTTGCAGTGTGCGGGCTTCTCATTGCCGTGGCTTCTCTTGTTGCAGAGCACGGGCTCTAGGCGCACGGTTCAGTAGTTGTGGTGCATGGGCTCGGTAGCTGTGGCTCATGGGCTCTAGAGCGCAGGCTCCATAGTTGTGGCACACGGGCTTAGTTGCTCTGCGGCATGTGGGATCTTCCCGGACCAGGGCTCGAACCCATGTCCCCTGCATTGGCAGGCAGATTCTTAGCCACTGCACCACCAGGGAAGCCCGGGAGAGATCTTCTAATCGCCATAAGTAGTCTTGTGTCTTTATTTTCATAGGTCTAGTGGGCAAATATAATAATCATTTCTTACAAGCAAAGAATAAATGAAAAATGTTTTCATCCAGAAAACCAATTTTTTTAAGCTAACAGTGATTAAGTGCTTATCTTTGGGAGGTACTAAGTGCTTTAGGCATCTTAACTCATCTAATTCTCATAGCAGCCCTATTACATAAGTACTCTTATTATCCCCATTTCACAGATGACGAAAGTGAGTCATGGGAATGTTAGAAATGTTCCCACGGTTATAGTATGCTGGGGCAGGGATGCCACCTCCAGGTGTCTGGTTCCAGAGCATAGCTCTCAACCATTATGCTAGACTCACTTTCTGAGATTTTACACATTGTTCTGGTTCTGTGGGATTCAGAAGTGAAAGAAGCCAGGCCCCCGACACACTGGCCTTTTGTTAGTTTCTCAGCAACCAAATCAAATAACCTATGTTGAACGCAGCAACGTTGTTGGAAAGATATTGACAGTTCCACTTTATATACCTTCACGTGCATATCTAATTCAGAATCTTCTGGTATCGCTATCAGTGGCTTATAATGGTATACTAATTATTAGATATCTCGATTGAAATCCAGGTTTTACTCACTGGAGAATTCGGACAAAGGCCTATAAAGCAAGAAGAACTTTGGTTCATTAACTAGGTCATTTTTATACTAGTCTGCTACCTCCGATAACAATTTTTAAATCTTTTAAATTTATAACTGTCGTTACTGCAGTTCCTCGAACATTAATGAAATAATGTGCCTCAAGTTCACAAATCTTTTGTGCATTTGATATACTTGTTCTGAGTTAGCAGGGTTGAAAGCGGCCTCAGCTTTCACTCATGCCCTCACCGCGTGCTTAGCTAATAGAGGCAGTGAGCTGAAGGCTGGAGATTTAAAGCAGATGGGCAAGCCCTTGTCTTCTTGTGGCTTAGTAGGGAGGACAGATACTAAAGGAGCGCAAGAGGGGTGCATCCCACAGATGACTTCAGAGAGCTTTGGGAACATGACCTAAGGAAAACAGACGTGGTGGGGGATCTGGCAAGGAGAGGTCGTGAAGTACTTTGTCACCCTCTTTAGTCTTGGCTTTGCGAAGAGAAGTGAAGCGGGTGGTGCTGGGATAGCTCCTTCTGAGCGAAGCATGCAGCTTATGTAAATGCCCTGAGGCATGCACGTGGCCTTTGAGGGGCTGAAAGAAGGAGCTGGGGCTAACCTGTGCTGTGTACGCACAGGGGTGGGTGAGAGAGGTGGCCCACCCTGGGTGGGTCTGCTCCCCCACTAACAGACTTCAGGAAGCCATGCATTTCCCTTAAGGTCCCCCAGGTCTCCCAGTCGGAATTAACGGGCTCTCTTTCACCAGCATTTTGTTCCTGCCTCAATCACAGCATTCTTCCCAGCACGCGCTGGATCAGCATCATAGGTATCCATTTCTGCCTTCTCCAGACTGGAGCTCCCTGAGGGCAGACACAGCTTCATGTGTCACCTTCCTCCCCTTTAGTCACAGAACAGTGTACACAGAAGGAGCGCAAAGAATATTTGTTGCATTAAATCAAATCCAACAAACAGCGCTCTTGCCCGGCAGCTCTGCAAATAGAAACAGATGCCTTTGCTAATCGCCCCTAGATACATGGTTTAAC
Source organism: Mesoplodon mirus (assembly GCF_964341445.2). Lineage (NCBI taxonomy): Eukaryota > Metazoa > Chordata > Mammalia > Artiodactyla > Ziphiidae > Mesoplodon > Mesoplodon mirus. The sequence continues at coordinate 5,358,117 of NC_138995.1, read as the reverse complement.
ACAGGTTCAGTTCAGAGCTGTAAATCTATATATCAGAGCCAGAACCAGTTAGCTGTCTGGTTTGTAATAGCCAAGCACTGGCCTCCCACATGATGGGCTCAGAGGAAAGCCTCAACAAACCCCAGCGAAATGAACTGACCACTTAGAGCAGCCTTGTATAGAAATGGTCAAAATATCTTTTTTCCTTCAGCTCCGGGAAGTTGAAAACACAAATCAATTTGATGAAGACTGAGACTAGAGGCTCAGTCTTCCTCAAGAAAATGTGCTTTTAATTTCTCCAGAGTTAAAGATCGTTTGCTTGTACTCATTTTGTTGTTGAAAGCAGAAACTCACTTTGAACCAGCATGAGCAAATCCCGGAATGCATTGGTACTCATCCCTGGGGAAGGCATTGGTCCTCATCCCTGAGGAAGGCATTGGTCCTCATCCCTGGGGAAGGCATTGAAGGGCTTTCTGACCTTAGATGTGGCTGCCTCCAGGGCTCGGACAGCATCATCAGAATGTTCTCCATATGTCACTCCATCTCTCAGCTCTGCTTGTCTCTCTGTATTGGCTTTATTCTCTGGTAGGCTCTCTCCTCGTGGCAGGTGAGATGGCCTCTGGTGACCATAAGCCTGTGTCCCCATGGCTTATGTACAAAGGAAGACATGCACACCCTTCCTCTTGCCCAGAACCAAACAGTAATCTCACAGAAAGACTTTGGTTGTACTGGGTCACAGGGTCACTCAGACCAGACCCTGAGTGCCGGGGAATGATGAAATGATTGGCCCACCCAAGGTCACATTCCCATTTCTGAGGAAGAAAAGTGAGGCCTGTGGTTGACAGCACCAGTGTGACCCCAAGGGGTGGGGTAGGATTGTTCCCTGAAAAAAGGGATGTGCACAGATCGAACCTACATTTTCCATCTACCCAGAATCTGTTTGAAAGAGAATGAGCTTAGCCTGGTGGTCACAAGCAGGGCTGCACCAGGCCGCCTTGCACTGCCTTTGCGAGAGTTGACTGAGCGCATCTCTTCCCAATTTTGTGTGCTTGACATCACATTGGTAGCTTGATTCAGCCGTGGTGGGGACACAAGCTACAAATCAGGGCTTTTTTTTCCCCTGAGGAGTCAGTTGTTAAGCATTTACCAGCACACCGCTGTGTGTAAGTTAATCATGTTTCCCCACCTAAATATAAATAAAATTGTGTGTGTGTATATGTGTGTGTGTATGCGTGTATGAGTGTGTACGTGTATGTGTGTGTGTCTGTGGTGTGTATGTGTATATGTGGGGGGAGTGTGTATGTATGTATGTTTACGTGTGAGTGTGTATGTGGGTGTCTGTGTGTCTGTGTGTGTGTGTGATGAGTCCCTTGTGTTCCCTTCGAAGATCCACGGTCCCAGGAGAGGCTTAATTCTTCCAGACTGGTTTATTGGCTTCTGCGTTCTGAAGCTCCCATGCACATGTTTAAAGAATGGCGCATTCACACCCTGACCAGTGCGAGAGGCCCTCACTGTGTATTTTTTTCAGATTCATTCTCTCCATCTCCCTCCAACCGTACCCCACATGCCAGTGACTGACTAACAGGGTCTGTTACCTGGTTTCACAGTTATGGGGCCGTCTACTTCCTCTGCCCATCCTGGGATTTGGTATTTACCTGTCAGACCTGTAGAAAATATGATTTTTTTTCTCTTTGCAATTTCTGCCACTCATATTCTCCCCCCTTTTTGCTTCAGAACAGTGAGGGGTGTCATCCACTAGTACTGAGCTGGAGCACTGCTGGCCCACAGTCCCAAGGGGAGGGGACGGCTCAGCTGCTGGTACTTGGGGAGAGTCCAGTGCATCTGCACCCTGCGCTTTGTGAGGGCAGGTCTGGAGCTTTCTCCAGGAGGCACCTCAGCCCAAGGACCTGTGAATCTGAAGACAAGTTCAGCCTGCACTTGTGGGTGAGCCGTGGGGTAGCAGGAGACAAACACGAATGAGTGAGGTGGCGCAGAAAATGTAGCATCTCAAAGCCAGGTGAGAGGAGGGCCTTTCCCTCAGAGCAGTTCTGCCCAGCTGAAATGACAGGGAACGTGGTTGCTTCTTATTCTGGGGCTTTTAAATTACTTCAGCTGATGTTGCCACGCAGCGTGCAGCTGTTTCACGTTCTTCATCTTTGTAACTGTTTCGAGGCCAGACTTGATGCCAGAGGCCCAAGGAGTACAGGGAAACCATCAGCCATCTGGACGTGTTAAGACACGAAGCCGTCCTGGCGACTTCCTGTGAATAATGCAGTTATAATTGTGTTGCTGGAATATAGCGAGGCATAAATACCAGGATGAGGGATCTGAAAGTGCTTAGGATGTAGTTGACACTCAGGTGTTCCATGAGTATTAACTAAGCACCTCCTATGAGCCAGGCACTGTGATCAGGGAAATTTAAAGGTGAGTGAGTCAATAGATGATATTTGAATGCAAGTCATAAACATGGTTTCCTAACCTGGGTGGGAGTGGAGGGGCCTTCCATTCTTTCTCTTTAACTCATAACACCCCTTTTGCTACTTGCTTGGTGGCTGACCTCAACCTCTCTGATCTCTCTTTTGTCCCATCTCTCTTTCTCAGCAGTTGACTTTGTCCCGTTTCCAATTCGAAATAGGTCCCATGGGAGGAGGCGGCAGAGCCGTGCTTAAGAGTAGACCCTTCATCCAGACACTATCAGAAACCTTTAAAACCTTTCCTATCCATTGGTCCAGTACATGCACGTCCAGAAATGCAGCCTAAGAGAGTAGATGTAGGTCAGCATAGATGTATAAAAACTATTCCCAGGAGCCCTCTGACCTGACTAGTTCCAATTCTACCCATTGGTTAACAAAACTTGTTAATTGCAAAACTCCCTGGGGCCTTTATCTTCCTCCATCTGGCCAATACTCACCCCATAGCCCTGCCTGTGAGGAAAGTGGGCATTTATTTTTTTGCCTTTGTCCCATCTCTGTTCTGTGTCCACTGATAAGCCACACCCCAGACCCCTTATCCATGTGACTTCCTGAGATATAGTCTAGATTCCCACAAACCCGGGGAGAATATCTTACCTATTTGGGCAAAAACTGACCTAAGACAAAAACTAATTGCCCTTAATTCTAAGACTAAACAGCCTCTGCAGTCTGTATTTTTTAATCTACAAGGTTATGGGCTAAAGTGTGTCATCTCTATCCATTCAGTATTTGATTAGGAGGCAAATAAAATATATTCAAGGTGGTCTGGGGGTTTTCCTAGCTGGGCCTGTGTTATCTATGGCCAGTCAATACGACCAGTTTATTTGTAATTCTTCCCCACCTGAAAACTTGAGAAGCTGATTTGTGAAATAAAATTGAAATTGCTTATTCTGTCAAAAAGCTTTCGATGGGCTTAATACCTGTTTCTGGAGAAATTTTAATAACACTTCTAGGTTTTAAAGTCAGCAGGAAACCTACCATCAGGACTGTTGTATTTCCCCAGTATCAAGCATAGGGCTCACATGTAATAAGAAACTCAATATTATTTGTTGAATGAGTAAAATTTCAGGGCAACTGGTAATTGCTGGTATGTAAAAGTTCTCTTCCTTATGTTTCTACTACTGAGTAAAAGTGATTTTTGTATTTGTAACAGACTAGACTCATTTCAAATGGAAATATTAATCTACAATTGCCCTTGTACACAAAGCACCAAGTTCAAGGCAGAAATAACAAAGCCGGTTAACCAATATCAATTTACCTAAATAGAGATTGCCCAAAGAAATTTTGTCAGCAGTCTGAAAACTTTCTCATAAGATTTAAAAATACATATTTTATAGTCAAGATGCTGCAGAAGCCTCCCAGGACTAATTCATATCTGGCCAAGAAAAATTGCATTTTCCCATTTACATTCCAAAGTCTGAACTTTCATTTTATAAATGAATTTTCCCTCCAATTCAGAAACCACTGGCTGCATTACAAATTTTAAGGCTACTATTACAGGACCATAATTTTAAAAGCCCAGCGTTGTCCAAGGGATTCAGCAGCATGCCATCTCTCCACTTTATTAAAATGAATGAACAGATGTACAATTTATTTCTACCAAGCTATCATCTAAATTCATAAGCTATTTCTCATGTGTCTGAAATCCACGTTGATTTCCCATTTTCTTTTCCTTAGAAAAAAAGTTACGGTCCTTCATTTATCACTCTGGGGACATAAACGAGAAGTCTACTCTCCACTTCATTCACTTTAGACTAATATCCTCGGCACAATTTAAATCCCATCTCTTCAGGGCTATTCAACGCGAGCAAGGCAGTGGAACAACCAGCATCCAATTGGAAAACTCCTCAGCCATCTATGTAGAAGATTGACAAGCCGAGTCACATGAGCTGACACCTTAGATGCAGAAGGAAGGGGCTTTGCAACACACCTTGACTCCATTGAGTTAGACAAGACAGTCTACTAGTCTGCTGACAGTGTCAGTAACCAAAATATATTTTAGCTTCTATCTTTGTTAGCGCCCTCAGATCACCCTTACTTCCCAGGCACTGCCTGTTGTCTGACTGGCAGCAGGAGGCAAATAACAGACGCATCTCGTGTTAATGGACATTTAGCCAAGCTCGTGTTGATCTCATATCTACTTTAGGGCCCTGCACTGCCATTTTCCTGGCTCTGTGAGCTTAGACATATTACTTAACCTCTCTGAGATCTGGTTTATTTAGGAGTAAAATGGAGATAAATGTACCCACTTTGTATTAAGGGTTAAATAAAGTAAAACATTTCAATGTCAAGGCCAATAATCTATGGCAAGCATAGTGCCCAGCGTGTGGCTCAGTAAAGGGGCCATTGTGATGCTTATAGCATCCCAGAGATGTGTTCCTGCCCCGTAACAGCTGGGCTGAAATTAAAGCGCACTCCCTCACCCTCTGTCCTCAGTCTCGAGTTTGCCAGCATGGCTCAAGGGAAACTTAAGGAAGGCATGTTGTAGCCAGCAAATGCAATCAATGAGTGTAGGTTGGAAAGGATACAGAATGAAGCCCTCAGGCTATCTGACAAAAGTCTGCTCCCTGAAGAATTTTATTTATGAAATTCTGCCATAACTGGGCAGTAAAACTTACCTGAGTTTCTAGGTTGGCATGGAAATCTGCTCTGCATCCATAAATGCATCTTGGGTTTAGGGCTTTAATAAGATTCTGAGTGGATTTCTTTTCATTTTTGTTTTTTTCCATGGCCCCGTTGCCTGGAGAAAAACACCCTGTTAATAACTTCATTTGCTTGAGCTCTGTGACCATCCTGTAATGTCAAACATTACAATGTATTTCTCCCATGTAACATTTTGATGGGGGAAAGGTAGCTTCTCCTGGTGTCTGGAAGACCAGCATAAAAATGATGGAGGTCTTTCATTTAGCAGAGATGCAGCTTCACGTGGACAGTGTCAACAGGGCAAGCTCCCCAAAGAGCAGTAACAGAGGGAAGGAAAGAGGAAAGTCACATCAGGAGGGGCCGGCAAGATGGCTTCTCAGGAGCCACTGGAGTGCCATTTGTTAGCGTTCGCACATTAAAATATTGTTGAGGGGAGCCGGCCTTGGTGACCTGTAACAGCTCCCGGCAGAGCTCTATCCGTGTACGCTGTCAATAGCCCCCTGATTAAAGCAGCCATGTTGCCACCAATGAGTTTGTAGGCTGTTGGGGGACATGGGGCCCCAGGCAATTCTTTCGTCTTCGCTTGACCAAACCAAGTGTCAGGGTCATGGACCCTAGACACCCAAAAAAGATTTAAGAGTATCATTCACCAACTGGGCAGAGTAATAAGATAAACTGTCCATAGGACGAGTCTGCTTTGGGGTTTTGAAATTCCAGCAAGGAAGCAAATGCCACTGACAGCAATGTGATGGAGAGTACAGGATTTTTTAAAATAATGACCCCGTTCTGTCTCAGAAGATAGAAGCCAAGGAGGAGACGACGAGTTGGGGAAGGGCCTTCATTTGTCTGGTTCCCAGTTGTCTCTCTGTTCACACAGTTGCTTTGACTAGAAGGACCCTTTTTATTATGCCCAAAATCCCAGTTTTGATTCTGAGTCCTTGTATCCACAAGGCAGGGTAGAGTGATGTGCAGAGATTGGTCACATGCTAAAGTCGGATGACTCTTAGCTTCAGTCCCATCTCCATCATTTGCCAGCTCTTAGATATTATATGGGTTCCTTAATTCTTTTGGCCTCAGCCTCCTCCCCTGTAAAATGGAGATGTTGATGACAGTGACCAGCAACTCTGTGCAGGACAGGTTAGCGAGGTTAGGTAACATGCCCAGATTACAGCTGGTCCACCAAGGAGCTGGTATCAGACAAATGAGAAATTATCCTCTGTCTTCCCTGGTGGCGCAGCGGTTAAGAATCCGCCTGGCAATGCAGGGGACACGGGTTCAAGCCCTGGTCCGGGAAGATCCCACGTGCCGCGGAGCAACTAAGCCTGTGTGCCACAACTACTGAGCCCGCGCACCTAGAGCCCATGCTCCACAACAAGAGAAGCCACCGCAATGAGAAGCACGCTCACCACAACGAAGAGTAGCCCGCGCTAAGCCCACGTGCAGCAACGAAGACCCAATACAGCCATAAATAAATAAATAAATAATAAAATTTATTTTAAAGAAAGAAAGAAATTATCCTCCAGGTCAGCCATGGATGGTAAGGTTTTGTCACCTTTGAACCCACATTACTGAGCCTAAGAGAAATCCCATCACTCTTGGATGAACAAAGGCTGCACCAAGAGTAATTTTATTGGCTAAGAACCCCAGAATTGTCCCATTGTGTATGTTGGTTCAGGGTGTTGAAAAACATCCCTTCTCCTTACTCAGTGTTGAAAAGCGTATCTGAGACGTATTGCTTTGAACATGTTGATGTACCATCTTTTGACGGTCCTCACCGCTCTATTAGCTAAATCAGCACAAAGGCCGAGTTAACCGGATGAGGAAAGAGTTTGTTTTAATGCTGCACGGAGTGTTTTCTCACAGGGGCTCATTTCTCCGTTGAAAGATTTTGTTTCACTTCTGTTACGATCTTTCTTACTCAGAGGGAAAGTGGTATCTTGCTGAGTTGCTTGCTCATAGGAGGAACACATTAGCTTTCTGTGGCACTTTCTCTCTCTCTCTCTCTCCAAAAAAACGATTTCCTGTCAAAATGGGGTGCATTTGAATCAGAGGTCTGGGCCTGGTACAGTGTATGGGAGCCCAACTGCAAAGTGGATTCCACCATGAACAAGTTGATCCCCCTCCAAATTAACAGTAAAATCAGCCATGTAGCCCCAAAATGCATAATTTCAGGCTTACATAGAAAGGTAACTTAATTTTTTCTTAACTTTTCATTTTTAAATTACAGACATGCAGGAAGTTGCAGAAATGGTGCCTAGAGCCCATTGGCCCCTTTATTCAGCTTCCCCAGTGGTAACATCTCCTGTCAGTGTAGAACAACAGCAAGACCAGGAGGTGGACATGGGCATGGTACCGTCAACCAGACCTGATTCAGTTTCCACCAGTGTGTGTGTGTGTGTGTGTGTGTGTGTGTGTGTGTGTGTGTGTCTATGCATTTGATCACGTGGAGATTTGTATACCCACCACCACCATCAGGATACAGGACTCCTTCATCACTACAAAGGGCTACTCTTGGTACCCCTTAATAGTTGTACCCACCTTACCTTCCCCTGACATCTGGCCTTGTCCCCAGGCACCACCAATCTATTCTCCACTGCTATAGTTTTGTCATTTCAAGGACGGTACATAAATGGAATCATACAATCAGTAACTCTTTAAGACTGATTTTTTTCACTTAGCATAATGCCCTTGAGAGCCATGGAAGTAGTTGCATGTATCTATAGTTGTTCCTTTTTATTTCCTGAGTAGTATTCCATAGTGTGGATGCACTGGAGATTGTTTAACCATTCACCTAGTAAGGGATATTTGGCTTGTTTCTAGTTTGGAGCTATTGCAGATAAAGCTGCTATGAACATTCATGTACAGGTTTTTGTGAGAACGTAAGTTTTTGTTTTTCTGGGATAAATACCCAAGAGTGTGATTGCTGGGTCATATGTTAAATGCATATTAGTTTTATAAGAAACTGCCAAACAATTTTCCAAAGGAGCTGTACTATTTTCTCTTCCTGCCAATGATGTCTGAGAAATCCAGTTTCCCCACATCCTCATCAGAATTTGGTGTTATCATTATTTTTAATTTTAACCTTTCTGATAGGTGTTAGCCATATTTCATTAGGATTATAATTTGCATTTCCCTATGTGACTGATGGTATTAAGCATCTTTTCATGTGCTTATTTGCCATCTTTATTCTCTTCTGTGAAATGTCTGATTGTGTCTTTTGGCCACTTTTTAAATTTTATTTATTTATTTATTTATTTTTGGCTGCGTTGGGTCCTTGTTGCTGCGCGTGGGCTTTCTGTAATTGTGGCAAGCGGGGGCCACTCTTTGTTGAGGTGCGCGGGCTTCTCATTGCAGTGATTTATTGCAGAGCATGGACTCTAGGCTCACGGGCTTCAGTAGTTGTGGCATGTGGTCTCAGTGGTTGTGGCTCACGGGCTCTAGAGTGCAGGCTCAGTAGTTGTGGTGCACGGGCTTAGTTGCTCCACGGCATGTGAGATCTTCCCATACCAGGGCTCGAACCCATCTCCCCGGCATTGGCAGGAAGGTTCTTAACCACTGCGCCACCAGGGAAGTCCTTTTGCCCACTTTCTAATTGGATTGTTTAGAGTTGTTTACATGGTTCATATACAAGTCCTCCTTCGGAGACATGGCTTGCAAATATTTCAATCTGTGGTTTATGTTTTTATCCTCTTAATACAGTCTTTCACTGAGAAAATGCTTTTAATTTTGGTAAAGTTCAATTTATCATTTTTTATATAGATTGTACTTTCTATGTCAACTCTGAGAACTCTTTGTCTAGCAATGGGTCCTGAAGATTTTCTCCTGTTTTTTTTTTTAATTGCGGTATAGTTGATTTACAAGATTATATAAGCTTCAGGTATACAACATAGTGATTCACAGTTTTCAAATGTTGTACTCCATTATAGCTATTATAAAATATTGGCTGTATTCCCCATGCTGTACAATATATCCTTGTAGCTCACTTATTTTGTGCATAGTAGTTTACACCTCTTAACCCCCTGTCCCTATGTTGCCCCTCCCTGCTTCCCTCTCCCCTCTGGTAACCTCTGGTTTGTTCTTTATATCTATGAGTCTGTTTCTTTTTTGTTATATTCACTAGTTTGTTTTATTTTTTAGATCCACATGTAAGTGATATCATACAGTATTTGTCTTTCTCTGTCTGACTTACTTCACATAGTATGATAATCTCTAAGTCCACCCATATTGCTGCAAATGGCATTATTTCATTATTTTTATGGCTGAGTAGTAGTCCATTGTGTATATATACTGTATCTTATTTATATATTCATCTCTTGATGGTCACTTAGGTTGCTTCCATACCTTGACTATTGTAAATAGTGCTGCTATAAACATTGGGGTGCATGTATCTCTTCAAATTAGTGTTTTCTTCTAAAAGTTTTGTATTTTTATGTTTTACATTTAAATCCATGGTTCATTTTGAGTTAATTTTTATATAAGGTATGAGATTGGAGTTGAGGTCCTTTATTTACCTGTGGATGTGCAGTGGTTCCAGCCCCATTTTATGGGCATGTGTGTGTGGGTCTATTTCTGGGTTCTCTATTCTGTTCCATGGATCTGTGTCTCTCCCTCCACCAGTACTGCACTGTCTTGATTACTGTAGCTATGTAGTGAGGCTTAGCATCAAGTAGAATGATTCTTTCCACTTTACTTGTTCTTTTTCTAAAGTATTTTAGAAAACAACTTAATTTTAAATGCATTTTGAATTCAATAGCATTTTATCCCCTCCAAAATTATTTTTTTCTGATTTAAACATAATTCATTCCACTATTTTAAAAACCTTTAAAATATCATACAAGCATATAATATACAAAGTTGCCAGATCTCTCCACTATCCTGATAGATGAGTGCTGTTAACGTTTTAACAGATGTCTTTTCCCTACTTTCTATTTACAAAGATGGGCTCACATTATGCATACTATGTTGCAATTTCATCAGGGTTTGTACCTTTGTCCTTATCAGTAAAATGAGAGAAATAATGCTCCTTACTTCTTTAGGCTATGGTGAGGATCAAATGATATAATGCGTGTGTAGGCGGTTTAGCCCTATCCCTGGCACAGAGTAAGCGCTCGGTCAACACAGGCTGTTGTTGCTGGTGTTTTTACTTTTTCCCCTTTTGCTTCTGCTCCCTGCTTTGGGTGGTCTTGGCCTTTCTTAGTGACAGCAAAGGGCAGAGAAACACTCCGTAATGTTTAGCCATTCAAGGCAATTGACAGAAGGCTTCAGGAGAATGGGTTCCTCCATCTCCCAGCTAAGGTTCCTTCCAGCTGGGATGAACGAGACACGGGGTATCACACCTTCTTGGTTTACTTCCGTGAGTGGTTATTTCGAGCATGTCAGCAGCATCCCAGAGGCTCCACAGCCTTTATGTGTGATTCAAGTTGATAAGACCTCATGGTCTTATCCTTTGTCTCCTGCACAGCCATCCACCGCCCACACACTCTACCCAACCCCTGCTCTGAGTGGAAGCCCAGCAGGAAGATGCTCCACCCCTAGAGACCACTTGCTGAATTCTCACGTGGCCTGTCTCTATTTTTATACCTTTAACCTGGGGAGAGGGCTCTACCCAGGCAACTGGGAGCATCACCCACAGGGTCAGCCCCACACTCCCAGCCCCTGACACACAGCAGCTTGGTGAACTCCATCTGTGTCCTTGGCTCCTGCAATCTCGACCCTTAAGGAGTCTGTAATCTCTCTATCTCAGCTCTACCTTCACATGTGCCCCTTGGCATGGCCCACTGTCTCCTGATTTCGTTAACTTAACACCTTTTATTTCTACTAAGTAAACCCAAGGTGTTTGCATCATCAGATACAATAGATTTCCCTTCTGATCAATAATGCCAAGCAATTAGCTCCCTCATCATCTTTTTTTAATAAATTTTTATTTAGTTCTTCGTTTATTTTTGGCTGCGTTGGGTCTTCGTTGCTGCACGCAAGCTTTCTCTAGTTGCGGCGAGCAGGGGCTACTCTTCGTTGTGGTGCACAGGCTTCTCATTGCGGTGGCTTCTCTTGTTGCGGAGCACAGGCTCTAGGCACGTGGACTTCAGTAGTTGTGGCACGTGGGCTCCGTAGTTGTGGCTCACGGGCTCAGCTGCTCCACAGCATGTGGGATCTTCCTGCACTAGGGCTTGAACCTGTGTCAGCTGCGTTGGCAGGCAGATTCTTAACCACTGAGCCACCTGGGAAGTCCTGCTCCCTCATTATCTTAATGGCTTTGTATCGTGTTCTGTTTCATTGGTGTCCCATGGTTTGACCAGTCCCCTATGGATGGACATTTTGGTGGTCCCTGGTTTTTCCTTTTGTAAATATCACAGCAGTAAAAATGCTTGAATATGTATCTTCGTGCACACGTATGAAGGTTTTTATAGGATAAACTCTCACAAGTGAAACGCTGGGTCCAAAAGGTATGAGTATTTATTTAAATTGCAGTTTATGGTCCCTTTTCCAGTGTGATCAAAGTACTTTTCAATTACCTTCATCTTTTGCATCTCCTGAGCTACACTGGTTTCTGTACTTGCATAGACACCTGCCTGACAATGGAGGAAGACCTGCCCTGCTGTGAATGGGCTCCAGTGGATGCACAGAAGAAGAGGTTCATGGTCCAGGGAAGCACCTGACTTTCGGGCACAGAACAGGGACAGAATTCTAGACCCGGGAAAGGGCCCACGTTCGTAGCAGGGACCCCAGTAAAGTGGGATTCCAAGGGCCATCAGCCCAGCACACAGCATCGAGGAAGCATGCAAATGTTAGCTTTTGCTATTGATATTACCATGCTGTTAATCATCATTTTGCTGCTGTTAGTCTGCAGAGCATGGCTTTCTTCAGAAAACAGGCATTTTGTACCCAATTATTTGAGTTTTCTCAATTCAGCCAAATCCCCATGCTACAGCCTGTTCCAGCAATTCTGGGGCTGTGAAACCCCCTCTGATGGCCTCTTCTCTAGCTGCTGGTTACATCAGAAAGAGTCAGCGCCCACCTGTCACCTTTACCTGCTAATGAGCCCCTGAACTCGCTGCCCTCAGGCGTCCTGTTTTTTTCTTTTCCTCCCCTGAGGTCTGTACCACACTGCTGTGACTTCAGGCCTCCTCACTTCCTTGTGGCTTAAATTACACTAACCTTCCACCTGTTCCCTGACTGTAGAAAGAACAAGGTCGCAGGCAGGTGACAGAAGAAGCTCACCATTGTGTTTTGTTTGTGAAGCTGTCTTCCTCTTTCACTTGTGTTACTATAGCAACAACGCTAAATGTGGACTCTCTTTGGAAGCACTCCCTTCCTGCAAAAGATGTGTGTGTACATGTGCACACGTGTGTGCGCATGTGTCTGTCTCTGTGTGTGTGTTGCATCAACTTACTTATGAGCCTCTTTGAAACCTGATGGTCCAGGGAATCTATTTCCATTCAGAAGTTGCTCTTATTGACAGAGAAGACAAAGTGATGGATTTTTCCATGCTCAAGGATAGCTAGCATGTGTATCCCCAGGAATGGCCCATTTTTTCATCCTCAACAATCTTCACAAGTTGACATGTGAAGAATGAGTATTGTCCAGAGGTGGCTGTTAGCAGGGTGCTGTTTCAGTTGCATGTCTGTGGGGAGCCCTCCAGCCAAAAAGGAAGAGATTATGTTCAGGTGTCCCCTTGGCCGACCCCACCAGGGCCCAGAAAGTTACCAGCTACCATGCCTGTTATGGTCCCTGTTACAATTCCCTTGCCCTGGGCAGGCCCTCTGAGATGCGTTAAAAACACAAACTTCACATAAGGTAACTGGAGGCTAAGGACCACAGATTTTGGGTGGTTCCTTGGTTTGCAACCTCTCCTTAAATATTTGTAAAGGCAACAAAAAGATGAGTTCAGGAGACGCAAACCCATCCCTTGGAAGGACCTATGTGGGTTACTGAAACACAGATGACTCATCATCCAAACATTTAGCTTATACAAGTCTGTATACACTCGAAGTCACATGTAGATTTTTCCTACAAGGTGGCCCAAGAGTAGAACAGCCTCCCAGGGCCATGAGAGTCTCCATAAGGACCCTTTTGGAGACTTTGAAGGATCATTTTGATCATATCCAATTGTGTCTAATGCACTGATTTTAGAAACTGTTGTAAAAAGACTGGGCTTCCTGGTAATTATTGTAGAGGCCACGGCCAGGGCCCAGGACCCACCAGCATCTTTTCTGGGTGGGGGCAGTGGACACGGTCACCCCTCCTCCCAGGGGTCCTGGCTTAGTCCCTGATTCCTCAGTTCCTCGACTGCAGTTGCTCTTAGTTAGACTGGAGGCCTCAACCATTGGGTTCTATTAACATGGAAATCTCTGTCCTCGGCTTCTTCTGGCACAGGCCCTGGGAATGCCAAAAGTGCTGAAACACGGCTCTTGACTTGCCCAGATTTTCTTATTTAAGAAAAAGCAAAACCAAGCCCTTAAGCCACCCCCATCTCCCTCTTTCTACATCTCTTTCTCCTGTCTTTATTTTCTAACTTATTTATCTCTCCTTCTTTCTCTTTCCCTCTCCAGTCTGTTTCTCTCGTCTCCCTTTCTCTGTCTCTCTCTTTTTCATTTATTTTTTCTTTTTTTTTAATTTTTAACATCTTTATTGGAGTATAATTGCTTTACAATGGTGTGTTAGTTTCTGCTGTATAACAAAGTGAATCAGTTATACATATACATATGTTCCCATATCTCTTCCCTCTTGCGTCTCCCTCCCTATCCCACCCCTCTAGGTGGTCACAAAGCACCGAGCTGATCTCCCTGTGCTATGCGGCTGCTTCCCACTAGCTATCTATTTTACGTTTGGTAGTGTATATATGTCCATGGCTCTCTCTCACTTTGTCACAGCTTACCCTTCCCCCTCCCCATATCCTCAAGTCCATTCTCTAGTAGGTCTGTGTCTTTATTCCCGTCTTACCCCTAGGTTCTTCATGACCTTTTTTTTTTTTCTTAAATTCCATGTATATGTGTTAGCATACGGTATTTGTTTTTCTCTTTCTGACTTACTTCACTTCACACTGTATGACAGACTCTAGGTCCATCCACCTCACTACAAATAACTCAATTTCGTTTCTTTTTATGGCTGAGTAATATTCCATTGTATATATGTGCCACATCTTCTTTATCCATTCATCCAATCATGGACACTTAGGTTGCTTCCAATGTTCATTGCAGCTCTATTTACAATAGCCAGGAGATGTCTCTCTCTTTTTCGCATGTGTAGCCCTGCCTTCTTTCCCGGCACTGCCCTCCCCCAACTGGCTCTCTCTTTCTCTCTCCACCTCTTTGTTTCTGTGTGTGTCTCTCTCAGTCTCCCCACTGTCTCCTCTCTCTCCCCTCAGCTTCTCTCATTTCCCACAGGCCCTACCGTGCTACCTGGCAGTGCTCACTGTCCCACCTGTCACTAGGGAGGGAAAAATCAAGCTGGAAGACTTCAGTTTTTTACTTAAAAGTCCTTAACTCTGTGAGAGCTCCTGTTTTCCGTACTCACAATACAGCCTCCTTACGGCCCTCCCCATGCACGTGGAGCAGCCAGAGGCTGGGGTTGGACAGCGTCTGGCCTGTTACGTGTGAGTTTCATGAAAAGCCTCCTTGGCACCTGTTCAGCAGACCCGGTAAGGGTTCTTGAACAGTGTGTTTTCTCCTGTAATTACACCTCAACAGTGACCAGTTATATTGTTCCTTGATGGCAGATAAATTTGCAGTCCTGACTTTTGTGCCCCCCCAGCCCTCCCAGCAACTTCCAGGGTATTTAGTGCCCTGTTCTCGCACAGCGGGGGCCAAGGAAATGCAGGCCCCTCTTGCGAAGGGAATGAGAGCCACGGAAGAGTGGAGGGAGGCTTTTGCTTCGCTGTGCGTGTTTTGTCGTTGTGTTCTTTTTTTTTTTTTTTTTTGCGGTACGCGGGCTTCTCACTGTTGTGGCCTCTCCCTTTGCGGAGCACAGGCTCCGGACGCGCAGGCTCAGCGGCCATGGCTCACGGGCCCAGCCGCTCCGCGGCATGTGGGATCTTCCCAGACCGGGGCACGAGCCCGTGTCCCCTGCATCGGCAGGCGGACTCTCAACCACTGCGCCACCAGGGAAGCCCTGTCGTTGTGTTCTTAATTGGAGAGTCTAGAGCACGTTATAGACTTGAGAGGTGGGGTAAGTTGGCAGGTAGGGAAGCAGGACAGGAGTTGACGGTGGAAGGGGAGAGGTGGGACCCAGGGCAGAAGTTCACATTGAACAGGAGGGAGAAGGCCCTCTAGTCTCCAGGTTTCCAGGCTGGGAGTGCTGGACGTAGAGGGCATCTGTATTCTGGTCTCTCTGCCCATCAGGGTCAGGCAGCAAGGGCCGAGTCACCAAGAGTTGGTAGAGCAGTCAAGAGCAGATGTCTCAGACTTGATGTAGCCCTGAATCACCTGGAAGCTGATGCTGAAGCTCTAGTGTGGGGCCCCAGATTCTGCATTTCTAACTAGCTCACAAGTGATATCCACGCTGGCCCAGGGACCACACTTCGAGTAACGGGGGTTTGGAGAATTGGGAGGGGAAAATGGATCACGGACAGTAGTTCTTCACTGCCGAATAAGCTTGGGTCTGAACATAGTTCTAACTGGACCAAATAGAAAAATTCTGAGGCCCATCGAGAAAGCCCCGCAGGTGATAGGGCTGCCCCTCAGAGGAGGGCCCGGGTCTCTGCTGCACCTGAGTCCACTTAGCATGCACAGGCTTGAATGTGTTTATTGAAAAGTGAGAGGCAGGCAAGTGTCAAGAAGAAGGAAAAGCAAGAAAAACTACCTTTCTTCTTTTATAAAAGGGATTATCAGTGGCTAATTCAAAAATTGTAGAGTAATGAAAACTACATCCATAATTTTCATAATAATTACAGTCTTTAGTTTTACCCTTGAATGTTTTTCTGGCAATGTCTGATTCAATTACCCTGGAAAATGTTATTATGCTATTTCAGTTTTCCCATGAGACTTGAGTCTAAGGCCAACTTGCTGATAAATCTTGCCCTGGGGGAGCTCATGGGCTGCCATTTACAGGCAGATACTTGTCGGGAGCCCCTGACCTGGTTTAGCTAGATTAGTGATTCTCAGCCAGGGAGGATTGTGTACACACACACACACACGTACACACGCACACACACACGTACACACACACACTCACACACTCACACACACACACACTCACACTCACACACACACACACACACTCTCTCTCTCTCTCTCTCTCTCTCTCTCTCTCTCTCTCTCTCTCCCCCCCCCCCCCGGGACATCTGGCAACGTCTGCAGGCATTTTTGATTCTTACAGCTTGGGTGCCCCTGGCATCTGGTGGGTGGAGGCTGACCCCCCCCCCAGCCGCAAATCATGATCCAGCCTGAAGTGTAACTAGCACTGCTCTTAAGAAGCCCTAAGTTAGATTAAAAATACACTTAGGAACTAAAAAGTACTATTGGTCAGGACACCTCTGATTATACGTGACACCAAGTCTAAGTAGTTTTAGACAACAAGGGAAATTTATATTGTCAGAAATATTATTTAGCAAAACTAGTCTACTCTAACGACAGCAAAAAAGCCCAAAAGAACAAAGTTTATTTCTCTGGTCACATTCCTGGTAATTGATGTGCACCGTTACAAACTTCATTTCTGTGTTCTTTCTGTCTGTGTTCATGATAACAATGTGCCTATATTGCTTATTACGTGTCTGGCATTCATCTTGACATTTATAAATATTCCCAATCACCATAATCATCCTATAAGGGTAGGGACTATTATTTTTCTCATTGTGCTGATGAGAAAATCAAGACACAGAGAGGTTAAGTGACTTGACCAAGGTCACACAGCCAATATGTTATAGAGTTTCAGGGGGTGTTAAACATGAGTAACTTTCCATCATTCATTCTTTTCAACATGAAAGATGGCCATCGGGGCACCTCTCTCCCCACACAGACTTCTGGTGTGACTCCACCCTGGGATCAGAGCCCAGAAGGGACAGAGAATGATTTTTCTAATCCTTCCCCTCTCACTGGGTCTGATTCCCAAGGGCATGATTCTCATCCATCTCTTCTACCTGTGGGACTCAGATGTTCTCAGAAGCACCACAAGCCACCTCTGGGAAGAAATATGCAGAGGTGCCAGTGGGAATTACAGTTGGTCCCATGGGGTCTATTTGAAACAGGAATCAATGGTGCAGACACAGACAATGGATTTAGAGCAGTTTCTTCTGACAACAACATTTGGGATTTAAATATAAATTAGAAGCTGTAAGGCAATTCCGTGTGTGAATTGTACAAATCCCTTGTAATGAAAGCAGAAGGTTTCTCGTGTCCTTATTTGTACTGGGGCGTTAGCATCAGGAGCCTAACCAAGTGTGTCAATTTTCCTACTGCTCAGGAGATTAAAGATGTACTTTCTCTAGTTAGAAACAGCTGCAAGGGGCACGCATGGAGCAGGGCTTTTTCTCCGTGAGCTCCGGGGTGTCCGTCTCATTTCTGCATTAAGCTGAGTGATACCACATGCAAACAAGGGAAAGGAGGCTACTTGAAATGGGTTAGTCAAAGGAGATAAGGCACCCGTAGATGCCCCTTCTTCCCACCCCCTCCTGCCATTCAAAGAGGGAAGCTTCATTCTCAAATATTGCCTTTCCTCACACAGGAGGGGGCAGTGAGCTCTGAGAAGCCGGCAAACGGTACATGCCCTCATGTGTTTAAAAGGTGCCACCCAAGCACTCTGTACATATTGGTGAATGACTTAGATCTCCACCACATTACACACAGAGTCACCATGTGACCCAGCAATTCCGCTCCTTGGTATCTGCCCAAGGGAATGAAAGCATACGTCCACATAAAAACATGTCCATGGGCTTCCCTGGTGGCGCAGTGGTTGAGAGTCCACCTGCCGGTGCAGGGGACACGGGTCTGTGCCCCGGTCCGGGAGGATCCCACATGCCGTGGAGCGGCTGGGCCTATGAGCCATGGCCTCCGAGCCTGCACATCCGGAGCCTGTGCTCCACAACGGGAGAGGCCACAGCAGTGAGAGGCCCATGTACCACAAAAAAAAAAAAAAAAAAAAAAAAGTCCATGAATGTTCAGAGCAGCATATTCACAATAGCCAAAAAGTGCAAACAGCCCACATGTTGATCAATGGAAGAATGGTTAGATAAAATGTGGTCCATCCAAGCTGTGGAATATTATTCAGCCAGTAAAAGGAACAAAGTACCAACACAGGTTACAACAGGGATGAACCTTGAAAACAGTATGCTAATTGAAAGAAGCTAGACACAGAGGACCACATATTGTGTCATTCCATTTCTATGAAATTTCCAGAATGGTAAATCCATAGAGACAGAAGGTAGGTTAGTGATTGTCAGGGGCTGGGGTGGGGGGGTGGGGGTGAGGAATAGGATGACTGCTTAATGGGTACAGGATTTCTGTTTGAGGTGATGAAAAAGATGACCTCCAGGAGATAGCCCTGTGATTTCATTGGCAAATGTATTCCGTTGGTTGGTTAGCAACTCCTATAGACTCCTGGAGCAGAGAACTGTAAGAAATCTCAAGGGTCCCACCAGTGGCATCCTTTGGCACTCCCAACACTGGCTAGGACCCACACAAGCTAGAACAGGTCACAACGATCTTTTTAAAGTTCGATCCTAACACTAGGAGGGGGCCTTTGGAGTCATTTCAAGCAGCTGTTCTCACCTCCTGGCCATTCATCAGAACCATCTGGGGGAGTTTTCAGAAATGCAAATGCCTAGGCCCTACCCAAGGAGAATCTCTGAATGTGGGACCTCAGATCATGAGTAGTTTTCAGGTGATTCTAATGTGCAGTCAGCATTAAGAACTCCTGCTCTAGCCTGATACCCTACACCTCAGATAAGCAAACTTGGACTCAGAGAAGTTACAGAATTTACCCGTGAGTTAAAGGTAGATCAGAACTTGCCCCGTTTCACTGAATTTTCTACACCTGTAAATTTGCAGAATTGCATAAACCAAATTCTGAGTCTGTAGAGCAGACCATGCTATTGTTCCTAAAGAAAAGTCATTCTTCATCCAGATTCAGATGTTTGTGTCGAATGCGTATCCCTGCAGAAAATCTCTTTGCTTCTCAAAATTAAGCTATTTTTCAGTTATCTCATCAAATGTACAAATGTGTTTTGCCTTTTCTTTCATTTTTTTAAAAGGAGAAACTCAAGCAAAGGAGAGATATTAATGTCAGATGAAATAAAGTTTCCATACCAGGCATGTGGAGAAAAAACAATACAGGCATATTTGCTCCTTGGTTTTTATTTTTCTCTCACCATCACATGTAATATTTATTTCATCAGTTCCCTAAGGCAGTGATTTTCAAACTTCATTTCAGCAGCAAAACTTTTTTTTTCCAAGCAAAATCTTAGACAAGAACTCTAATATACAAAACGGATAAAATATATCTAGCAGATTCCTCGGGCAGTTTCAGTCTTTCTTGTTTAGAGGAAAATACGTGGTACATTCGTGTACCATCCCTCAAACATTCTTTGTTCCAAGGAACATAGTTTGAGAACCATTGCCCAGCTGTATTATTTTTCTGCCAGTCTTCAGTGGCTGTGTGTTCTCATTTTGTTTTGAGGACAAAAAGATATGTTTCAGTATTTGAGTCTTTTTTTCCTGAAAACTCACTTTTTAGCTGCAATATGCATCTGTAATTGGTAAATTTGAGGAGCTTCGGTAGGCGAGGTCACGTGGAGGAAGAATTGCATAAATAAATTTGGTGTACCGTCGGGCCCCCAGCAAGCCAGAACTCGGCTGGGCATCTTCCTCCAAAGTTGGGTACCCAGCACCTCCTCTGTGTCTGCAGCAACCATGGAAACTCCTCCTAGGAAATGAATCAATACAGAAGAGAGTGCACTGAGTGGGGAGGGGAGGATAATTCCTGCTGGAGCACGAAGTGAATATTGTTTCCGTCTCTTGCCTCTTGGCTCATCCCCCGGCACCTGTAGAGCTGGGAGGCTGTGTGACAGTTGGTCTTCGCTCTCGTTGGAACAGGACCCCAGACGCAGCCCTCCAGGCACGTAGCTCTCCTCCCGGCCCGGGGCTCCCTGGGGTGGGGGGTTGGGGGTCACATCCACTAGGAGACGTGTGCCTCGGCTCTCCTGGACCAAGAACCACGCTGCCTGGCGTGCCAGCAACTCTGAAGAGTCCTCCCCACTCAGGAACATGTTTCTTTGCCATTAAGCTGCTATTCCTTATTATCATTGAACTATTTCCACATTCAGCTTTTCTGTTTCCTCACCTGTTTAGTAATAGTGTGTGGCATACTAAACATAAATGTTTAGTAACATTTAACTGAGAAAACTCGTAACCCACGGAGACGTCTAATAGACCAGGCTCTAACTGTTCTTTACCGCGGCTACAAGGGACTCTCTCTCCCCACAATAGAAATAACTTGCAAATAGTTTTAGTAAAGCATCCAGCACAAAAGAAGAACACAATAATTGTCAGTAGAAGAAATTAATGATAGTTGGATCAGGAGAGGACTTTGATTCTGTTCTCTTAAAAAGAGTTTTTAACTTTTAGCGACAAGCAGTGAAATATTTACAGATTCAGTGATATGTCTGGGATTTGCTCCAAACAAGACAGGAATGGGGAGAAGTGGGCATGTAGATGAAGCACAATGGGGGCATAAGTTGAAAATCTCTGAAGCCTGATGATGGCACATGGGGTTCATTACTTCATTCTGTCTGCTTTTATAGCTGTTTGAAACTTTCCATAGCAAGATGTAAAAGAGAAAAAGAAAAAATATTTGAGGAAACATCTGTGAAACCCAAATCTTCATCAAAAGGACCACACTTACATCCTGAGAGAGATAGATATCCATCCACCACAGCTGTTTTCCCAGGGCTCCATTAGTTGCAAGGAGTAGAAACTCACATGAGATGGCTGGAGAGGAGATGGGGTTGCTTAGAGGCACGGGAGCTTCCCCACACAAGAAGCACCGGGAACCTCAGGGGAACAGGAACAGAACTGGGAAAGCAGTCAGAGATCAAGGATGCTTCCTCATCTGTCTGTCTCTGAGTGCCCCCAAGATCTCTTGGTTTTTCTTTCAGTGTGTCCATTCTTTTGCTTCTCTATGCATCTATTCGTTCATGTCCAAATGACAAAAAATGGCCACTCCATTTCTCATCTACTCAGAAACTTAGGATTTAAGGACCCTTTGCTCTCTGATTATATAGGCTCTATTTCTCTGAGTTCATATGCTTAGAGAAATCATCTGATCGTTCATGAAGCAGCCAATAGATTGGTGACTTGTGAGTCCAGTGCCACTTCTGGGTCCAGTCAGCTCTGGCAACGAAAGCTGGGATCATGTGATACAAATGGCCCTCTAGTAACGCTCTTTTCAGCAGGAGCTGGGGAAGGTGTAGTTTCCTCAGATGTTTTATGGATACAGGCACCCTGAACTAAATCTACTCAGAAACTTTAAGAATCTTCAGAAAAGGAAGACTGCCATCCACCATTAGACTGTTATCATCTCTGGCATGTGACGTACAATTTAGTTCACTTTCCTTTTTCTCAGTGAGAATAGAGAAAAACTGGTCATTCTTATCATGAGACCCTCCAACACATATACACTGTCATCTTCTCCCCTCAGGTTGTATTCTCTAGACAAAAGTGATTCCAAAGTTGAATGTCTAATTATAGCACTCTCACTTTATGAAAGAGGTGGTGTTGGGCATTTGGGGAAACAGAGAAAAGACCCGTCTCACAGTTGCCAGGAGCACACCCCAGGCTGCCTGCACCTGAGAGGGCAGAGAAGTCTCTGTTCACAGTTGCCGGAAAGCCCAGCTCTAGCATCTGCTTTACGTCTTCTCTCTGTGAACTGTCTCCCATGGGCGTTGAAAACCAAAGGGCTGACACCACTCTTCATTTTCAAAGAGGAAACGATATTTAGAGAAGAGAGAGTGTTGACTAGATGGGAAATGAGTAAAAGATGCTCACCAATGTCTGGGGCCATTATGGGCTGTTGGGTTCCCGGATGGTCCCCTCCCATCTTGGTATTACTTCGGGGCCTGTCCATGCACATCCTACTGGGACATGGCTAGGGAGGGACTCAGTAGGCACAGTTGTCTCGAGGGCTCGCTGATGAGCAGACCGTGGTTCTCAGCCAAGTAACCTAGAGTCCCTTGTGGGGCTCTGCTGTTCATCACTTCTTAGACATAAAGCCTTCTTTAAAATACTGAATAAACTCTATACTTACTAAATTTGTTATTTAAATATTATCTATATTATATTATGTGCACTTTATATATATAATTACATTTTATATTTTTATATTATATGTATTTTAAATATTTTACATTATATTACATATATATAAAGTACACATAAACATTAGCTGTAAGCTGAATTAAAATGTCCTCCTATGTTTTCTTCTGAAACATTGATTGTTTTACCTTTCACAATTTCTGTATGGTGTGAGGTCGGGAATCAGGATTCTTTGTTTTTTCCACATGGCTAGCCAATGGCCCTAGCACCATTTATTAAAATGACCATTAGCTGTAAACTAAGTCATGTCCAAACATAGATGCAGCCTGGGATGAATGACAGTGGACAAATGGTAGAAAACGAATTGTGTGAGCAAAGCATATAAAGAAAATGGGGTGATCAGGAGGGAATGTGTCAGTCTGCTGAGCTGTAAACCCATGAGGGGAGAGAATAGTGTCCCTCTCATTTACTGCTGTACTTCTTGTGCCTGGCAGACCCCCTGACATGCAGTAGACATTTAATGACTATTTATTTAAATGAGGTGTTGCATCTTTCTACCCCGGGATGACTCCTAATCACAGATAGAAGGAAACCAGATATCTGATGCAGCTATCCCTTCTAAATGTGTGTGTGATGAGTTAACATCATTTGTCTTGGTGATAAAGATCAAGACAAGGATATGCAAGTTTGTGAGTGTCAGGTATACACGACTGAAGAGCCCAGAGCTTCTTCCACACCCACCGAGGGAAATAAGCTATCTATACACGACAACCACAATGGAAGGCAGACTGTGATAAAAACAGAAAGAGTCCCAGGGGTTCGAGCCATATTCTCCAATTTATTAGTAAGCATTTCATATGATACAGAATGAAATCGATCATCATCACCATTGCTAACAAATACTGATTCCTTACTCTATGCCAGGATCCTTAAATATATGATCTTATTTATAGCAATCACAGTTTCTACCCTTTAGGCTATCAGCAAGAAATTAGATTTTTCCAACAAGCTGCATCGTTTATGTAAATACAGACTCATAAAAGTGCTTGCAAGTTCAGTTTCTGTTGATGTCTCCCTCACCCTTTTATCCTCACAAATAAAAACTGAAGTGTGTAAAACTTTCCGGGACCTTATCTTTTAATTTTTTAAAAGCCAGGGCCCAGATGACTATATCCTAGCTTTTCAAGTTCAACATCAATTCTCCAAGAAACCCCAGGGTTAGCAGCTCATGAACCTGGACTTCAGCGATCTAGCAGGCAGGCTTGCGTGTGTCCTGTCCCTTAAAGTCATCAGCTGTCACTTCTCCCCCACCTGTGGCTTCCTAGCCTGCTGATTGTTATTTCCATCTTCCAGGTTAACCTTAATGACCAACTCTTTGCTCTATGAGGAACAGTGTTCATTCTCAGTGTAAATTAAAATGCAAGCCCCTCTTCTCCTGGTGATGGGTAACCTTTGTGTCAAGTCCAAGTAGTCTCTTCCTAAATGTCCATCACAAAATTCACCTCACCTTGGCAAAGAAAAGAAACTGAAATAACTCAGTTCTGAATTGAGAGGAGAGAGGTAATGAAACTCAGTATGTCCCAAGGCAGCCGCCCACACTGATTATGTAAAAACACGTTTTGCATCTCATATTTGATTTGCTGCACAGTTTAACATAAAAGTAACTTTATTTTTTTTCCAATTAAATGAAGTAATGTTACAATCCGTAATTCCTCCTGCTCTAGTATGGTAAATTAATGTCTGTCTGTTGTTTTTAAATCACAGAGTGAGCATTGCTGTAGAAATATAAAATGGTACTGTTTCATTTTAGTCTACTTAATTTTCCATTCTTGAATTACATAATGGGGTTAAACATTGAATAGAATAAATAGAATGAGTATTTAATTAAGCAATAATGAGTTTCTAAATGGATGCTCAAGGAAACTGGCTTTATAGTTTATGCAAGAATCAGATAATGGTCTTAACAAAGACTCTAATAATTGTGTTGAATGTTTTCGGTATTTAAAGATTTTTTTCTGAATTCTCCCAGGAGTAGATTTAAACATAATCCAGTTCCTTGATTAGGCTTCACTTGGTTCTCAAGACAAATTCTAAATGCCTTTCCCTGGCCCACAAGGCTGTGCATCATCTGACTCAATTCTCCTCTGGAGTCCAATAGCAAACAGTTCTCCCCGAGTTCTCCTTTGTTCTCCAGCCACACCCACCTCCCCTCTGGTCCACAAATGCCCCGTGCTTCCTTCACCGCTGGCGTTTGCACCTGCTGTTCCAGATGCCAGGAAGGCTCTCTCCCCTTTCATCTCACTAACTCCTCTTCTTTCAGTTCTCAGGGAATTCTTCCCTAATGACCCTCCCTAGACTGGGTTAGGCACCACCGCCTCTCACCACTCCCCTCAAGCTTCAGGCTCTCCAAGAACTATGTTATTTCTTCCCCAACACTTCACATATTTTTATAATTAAACATATGCCATGTCGTTGTCTTGTTTACTAGTGTATCCCTAGAATTTATTTTTCTATTTTTCTATTTTTTAGAATTTAATACTATATCATGTGTGGTACACAGAAGCCGCTTGACAAGTATTTGTTGGCTGGCTGGCTGGAATATGGATGGATGGGCGGATGGGTGGATGGATGGATGGATGCATGGATGGAAGATGGAGGACGGATAAGTGGATGGAAGGATGGATGGATGAATGGAGGATATATCCATGGATGGATGGGTGATGGAGGGTAGGTAAATGTGGCTGTGGACACATTACTACATCTAAGGCTATATTCGGGTCGTAATGCATGCTGTGAGAATCTCTAAAACATTATCACCTTCCCGTTCCACTTGGACTCATTTGCCCACACACTGAAAAGGTATTCTGCACCAGCCTCTTGGTGGGTGTCATGAAAAGGTGTCATGGGAGAAACTGCACAGGCTTTTCTCACCTATACATGGCCTAAATATTAATTTTACAAATTCATCCATCCATCCAGAAGATCTTCATGTGTCCAGCACTGTGCTGTGTACTGGGGACCAGGCGCCATAAGCGCATGCCTAAACTCCTAAAATCAGCAAAAAAAAAAAAAAAACACGAATTTTTTAGGGTCAAATAAAATTTTAATTTTTTTCCTCACATCAGGGGAGAAAAAAATGAAATTTTTAAAGCCTATGAAAATCAAATGTGGTAGGAGGGACCAACAAACGTAACATACCCAGTGTCTTAGAAAGTCATAGGGCATCCCTGCTAGAGATGTTCTGGAGAACAAGGGAGGTCAACCCATCCCTCCTGCCCTGCACCATCCAAGCAAGTGGCAGAATCAGGCATCCATCACCATGCCAGTCTCTCTTAGTCTCACTCCTGTATAGCTTCATCCCTTCACATTTCCTCTCAGCCCTCACCTTTGATGCCAGGCCCCATTTCCTATTTTAAGACCATTCATTCACTCAACAAACACCTACTGTGTCCCTTCTATGCACCCAGCGTCATGCAAGGGGTGGAGAGAAAGCCCTGAACAAGACAGACACACGTGGAGCCTCCAGCCTCCTCAAATCGTGATCTGTTCTTATAGTGTCTTCCTCTCAGCAATGTGACATTCACCTGCCTTGACAAAGTAACTCCTCACCTGTGGACTGGATGTAATGGCATTCGCACCTGACTGATGGTTTCCAGCATCCTCTAGTCTTAGCACTCCCAAACCCACTGAATTGTCTGCCCGGTGTCCCAAGGTACAGGTGTCAGAACAGCCACAGGGACAGGTTATGAGCTGAGGTCTGCTGTGATCAGGAGGGACAGAGAATCAGTCCTCTGGCTCTGGACCACAGCAGGGGGTGGAGGACTGGCCTAAGCAATGGGACTCTTGAGTGGGCATGAGTAATAGAACTCGTGGAAAGCAGACGTTACTGGAGTCCAGGAGATTTGTATCTGACCTTTGGTTCACTCAAGGACTTCGGGCAAACCTCTTCCTTCCTTCTTTCTCTGTGCCTGTTTCTTTATCTGCCACCTGTGGGATTGGATAGCACGTGTGTCCACTCCTGGACACATGGCAGACAGCAGTAGCTGATCACAGCTCTCCGTCCTACTGATCCCACATGCACTGCAGGCCCCTCAGCATGGGACCCAGGCAGGCTTGCAATGCACAAGAGCAGGCTCTCACATCCTTACTTTGGCCATTCTTGACCTTGAACTCTCATGCTTCTCCATCCAAACTACATATTAGAATTATCTGGGCAGGTCAACAAAACACTGCAACCCACGCCTTACCCCAGACCGACTGAATTGGAATAGGGTTATTTTTTTTAAAAACAGTGTTTTAAAAAAGCCCTCCAGGAGATTCTAACAGGGCTGGGAACCACCAGTCTAGATTTCAAGCTCAGGAATTCCATAATTTTTGTGATAAGGGGGGAAAGATAGAAGTTAGGCCTAACTTAAACAAGAATCAGAGGAATCAAGTCAAAATAATTGTCTCGTGGAGCTGTTTCTGTGTGACAGTGTCCTCCACTTCCCCCTCACTCCAGCTCCTTTCCATCCAGTGTGCATGTTCTAGGAATTTCCCAACGCCGCTTGTAGGGAAGGGAAACAGCTCACCCAGGTTTGCTGAGTTGTGATAGACAAATTAGTTCCCGTCCCCATCCCGTCTCCCCCAAGGCATCAAGATTATGGCTTGTGATTAATGATTTGTAAGTCAATTTATCAGCCACCGCTTTTGAAACCTCATTTCTCAAATAACTTGTCTTTGAACATAAGGGCTTTCTGACATCCTCTTACTGTCTCTAGATTCTCTTTCCTACTAAATGAAATTCCAGGATATTTCTTCTTCTTGTTGTCAGCTTATTGGTATTACTTGTATGTAAAATATTTGCAAACAGATTACTATTCACCAGTAGTGTACAGAGGTAAGCACCAAAACAATACTTCATGCTTCCAGCTCAAAGCAATGTACTAATAATGATGGCTCGTGAAATTCTCTAAGCTGATTTTTCATTTATTGATTTATTTTTCACCACACCTACTTGCAACAAATATTTGAGATGTGTCACAATAAAAACACAGATACAACAAAGCTCCAAACAATTGATTTATGTTTCCTTAGAAAATATGTTTCCTTCCTTTTAAAGTCATGCTAGGTGTGGGCAAGGGGTGGGAGGGATGAAATTGTCTTCCTTCACTAAGGAAGATGCTACAATTGAGCAGAGGCTCTGGAGTCAAACACTGGGGTTCCAATCCCCGTCCCTCCATAGATGAGCGATGGCGGTGTGATTATCTGGTTACCTTGTCGTTTAGGGTGGGTGAGGCTGTAATAGGGGCGGGGCGGGAGCACAGCCGTTACCACGCAACCGTTACCGCGAGACGTTAAGCACGGGAGGGTTAGCAAGAGACACTTAGTGTGGCAGTTAGAGGTCGCTCGGCCAACGGTCCGCCCAGGGTGGTCCTCCTGGCAAGAGGTAAGATGTGGACGGCGGCCTTCTCCCTGGGGCCCTCCAGGCCCTCCCCGGCCTCAGGCGGTGGGTGAGCTGGGCGGCCCCAGGACAGGCTGGCGGCTGTGTCCCGCAGAGCTCCAGAGCCCTTGCCATGGCCGCCCACTGGCCGGGCCTAGGCCTTGAGGCCGCGGGAACTTCTCTCCCATCCCCTCCTCCGCTACCTAATGGCGGCGGCGGTGTCCCTGGGTCCATGGGACCCGGCCTGCTCTGCCCGAACCTTTGGGTGGCCTGAGGCACCTGAGGGCCGGCTGGGTCATGGGTGCCTGGCTCCCTCAGTGATGACGGCCGGGCAGGGTCTGGGGACCTGGCCCTGAGGGCGCTGCCAGCCGGGCCTGGGCACTGGCGGGAGGACCCAGCCTGGGTGCTGGATGAACGCTCCCGGGCAGGGTAACTGGACCCCGCGGGGACCCCCTCCTCTCAGCCAGGGCCTGGACCTCAGAGGGCGAAAGTTGAGCCTTGGGACCTTGCCCTTACTTGTCAGAACAGAGAGTAACGTTTGTTTTGGTGGAGGTTTACAGGAACACTGTGACCCGACGGTGACCTGACCTCAGGAACGAAGGATCCGACACCAAGAAGTCTGCAACAGCTAACCATTCCCCTCCCTCACCTTTCCTGTAAAAGGGCTTCACTGAAAACTTTTGGGGAGTTCATGGTTTTTAAGGCATGAGCCATACATCTCCTTGCCTGGCCCTGCAGTAAACCTTTCTCTGCTCCAAACTCTGACGTTTTGGTGTTGTTTGGCCTCACTGCGCGTTGGGCATACAGATTTGCATTCAGTAACAAGGCTACAAGAACAAATGGAAACAAAAATTCATAAAGGCTCAAACTCAATACAAGTTTGTTTCTCATTCAACAGCAGTTCAGGACAGGCTCCCACCCACCTCCATGTGGTGACTCAGGTACCCAAGCTCATTCCCTCTTGTGGCTCCACCTTCCCCTTGGGTCTCCTGGTTGTCTGCATCCAAGTAGCTAGAAGGAAAGGGGCCCAGAGAAGAGGCACAGCTGTTCTCTTAACCCTCAGCCCAGGTGAACCCAGGCCAGCCACAGCAGACATCACTTCTGCCCACATCCTGTAGGAGAGACTTCAGCCTCAGGGCCCCACATAAGGCCGAGAGAACCTGAAGCATACCATCTGCTGGCACGCACAGCATCGTGATCTTCCTCTGTTACGTTAGTCTTTATTATTTAACGAGATGGTACGGGTAATGTGCCCAATACCAGGCATGTAGTCAGAGTGCCATCAATGGTCTTCACTATGGTTTGTTTGTTTTTTTTCCCAAAAATAGTGACGGTAATGGTCTGCTTTGTTTGCAGTTTCAAGCCACAGTCGAGGAAGGAGCTGTGGGAGTTATTGTCAACTTGACAGTTGAGGACAAGGACGATCCTACCACAGGCGCGTGGAGGGCCGCCTACACCATCATCAACGGGAACCCTGGGCAGAGCTTCGAGATCCACACCAACCCGCAAACCAACGAGGGGATGCTCTCCGTAGTCAAAGTAAGGGTGCTTCCAACTGCCCCTCCCTCCTCACCCGAGCACCCAGGGCCCCAGGTCGAGGATAGACCGGCCGCTGTCTCCTCCTCCTGGAATTAAAATGGGAAAAGGCTTCAGCTTAGGGGCCTGCTTGTACCCTCATGGCTATAAAACCAAGTTGTTCTACAGGTTCTGGAAAACCTAAACTTCTGTGTAACCTTAAAAAAAAAAAAAAACAACTTAATTTTTAAATGAGATTCTCCATACACTTGATAATGAATTATCAAAGATATGCAAAAATGGGACCTATGAAGGTTTTCTAAAGATCCACGGTCAGACTGTGCATTATTACAGTTCTTCTTAATCTTCCTTAGCAGAGTTTCAGTTACTGTCAAACACAGCAGATAGTTACACACACAGGATGCTTCTCCCTGTGAAACCGCCTGTGAGCACTGCTGCCCAGCAAGCTGACCTCTCTCTGCTACAGGGGGACCGAGAAGGAAAGTGACAGTGATGTAACGGGAGGGCTCAGAAATGTGGGAGGGAGGGCGGTGGCAGCACAGCATGCGAGGCTGGTGGTCCCCGTGTCCTGGAGGAAGGGACCTGGGAGGTTCTGGGAGAGCTGCTGCCAGACCAGAACGTCCGTTGGAACACAGCTTCTTTTCTGGTGGGTGCAGCAATTTGCCTGAAAAGCAGGGAGCAGTCGTGTTTATAGTAATCGTATTAGTGGACCAAGCAGGAACGTTGTTACATACTCCCTGTGCGCCGTCGGCCAAGATGCTTAATTGTTTTCTGTGCCTCGGTTTCCTCATCTGTAATATGAGGATGATGGTACAACCCACCGCTCCAGGTTGTTGTGAGGATTCACAAGCTAATATGTGACTGGCACATGGTGCCTGTGTTCGTTTCCTGGGGCTGCTATAACAAATGACCACAGACGGGGGAGCTTCCAACAACGCAAATTTAGTCTCTTACAGTTCTGGAGGCCAGAAGTCCAAAATCAGTTTCACAGGGCTACAGTCGGTGGGGCTGGTTCCTTCTGGAGGTTCTGGGGGAGAATTGATTTCCTCGTCTTTTCCAGCTTCTGGAGGTCGCCTGCATGCATTCCTTGGCTCATGGCCCCTTCCTGTATCTTCAAAGCAGCAACCCAGCATCTTCTTATCTCTCTCTGACTTTGACCCTCTGCTTCCATTGTCACACCTACTTTGACTTTCCTGCCTCTTTTTTGTGTGTGCAGTGTTCTTTAATTTTATTTGTTTGTTTGTTTGTTTATGGCTGCATTGGGTCTTCGTTGCTGCGCGCGGGCTTTCTCTAGTTGCGGCAAGCGGGGGCAACTCTTCGTTGTGGTGCGCGGGCTTCTCATTGCGGTGGCTTCTCTTGTTGCAGAGCACAGGCTCTAGGCGCATAGGCTTCAGTAGTTGTGGCACACGGGCTCAGTAGTTGTGGCTCGCAGGCTCTAGGCATGCGGGCTCAGTAGTTGTGGCGCACGGGCTTAGTTGCTCCACAGCATGTGGGATCTTCCCAGACCAGGGCTCGAACCCATGTCCCCTGCACTGGCAGGCGGATTCTTAACCACTGTGCCACCAGGGAAGCCCACCTGCCTCCCTCTTTTAAGGACCTTTGTGGTTCCATTGGGCCCACCTGGATAATCCAGAATCTTCTACCCAGCTCAGGGTCCTTAGCTTAATCACATCTGCAAAGTCCCTTTTGCCATGTAAGGTAACACACATTCCAGGGATTCAAACATGGACATATTGGGGGGTGGGGTCATTATTCAGCCTGGCCGCAGGGCCATATAAACGTTCACACCAACAAAGTTCCACAACATCCCTGGGGGCAGAACCCGGAGCCACTGAGAATGGCAGATCTCAGAGAAGTTTCCGGCTTTCTCCAGAGGATGAGGGGTCTAGGTTTCTCCCTGTCCTTCTCAGAACCTCGTCTGAACTGAGCCCCAAACGTCTCCCTGAAAAGAGCAGCCTCTGGGTCTTCCCAGTTCTTCTTCCCTTGCCAGGACTCCCGGGAGATCCTGGCACTGCCCTCCTACATTCAGTGCTATAGTTTCAAAGCTGTTAAAGTCGTAAAAAAATAAAACATAGCCACTGGCTGTTCTCTAAGGTTAGCCCTGTATCTATAGTAGGCATCAGGCAATTTTCCAAACCTGCAGCTGGAAGACAAAGCTTGGGTAAATATACATCCCCGACATAAACCCTGCAGGAGCACCGTTCTCCCTACCTGTGTTTGCTACAGCTTGAGGAAAATGAAATACAAGCAAAGCTAGACTGGAAAAGAGTGTCCTCCTCTCCCCACACGCCCCCTTTGGCCCACAGTGCTGTGAGTCTTAAATGTTAGCATATAGAAGAGTCATCTGGAATGCTAGCTGAAATGCAGGTTCCTGGGCCTGCCCCATACCTGCAGGGTCAGAATAGGAGGGAGAGTTGCCCCAGGAGAGCACAGCCTTGTGGACGAGCACTGCCGTAGGACAAGGAATTTGCACCTGCAATTCCTGGGGAGGAGGTGCCCACAGAGCCTGGGGCCCTCCCTGGGCCTCCATTTTACTAGCAACTGGACTCCCTTTGCTTCAGAATTGGGATGGAGGCATCCCCTCTTTGGCTGCCTGCCACGTGAATTTGTGTAAAGGGCCTTGAGCTTTCTCTGCTTCTCAGTGCACCTGAGCTAAAGCCCCAGGATAGCCTTCTGGAGGCTGGCCTGACCATGCTCCCTGGGCTCTCCACCTTGCTAGCAACCCAGTGCATTAGCTAGGAATGCTTTCAGTTGTATGTAACCAAATGCCAGGCTGATAGTGGCTTAAATAGTCAGGAGAATTTCATGATCTTCATAACTAGATGA
Organism: Mesoplodon mirus; assembly: GCF_964341445.2. Classification (NCBI taxonomy): domain Eukaryota; kingdom Metazoa; phylum Chordata; class Mammalia; order Artiodactyla; family Ziphiidae; genus Mesoplodon; species Mesoplodon mirus. The sequence continues at coordinate 5,326,000 of NC_138995.1, read as the reverse complement.
AGGTAGGCCAATCTAGGATTGGCTGGCAGCTCAAGGTGTCAGAGAGCCAGCAGGTGGCACCACAGATGTTTCTGATGTTTTCCTCATGGACATAAAATGGCTGTCAAAGCCCCAGGCATCACGCCTTCCTGCTGCTGGGTTCCAAGGCAGGAAGCAAGGAGGCAGGCAGCCAGGCAAGTGAGAGTATGTGTGCCCTCATGGGCCCCTCTCTTCTCATTAGGGGAAAAAATGTCTTTTCCATGGGTCCTCCAGACAATTTCCAATGATGTGTCACTGACCGGATGACACGTGCCCACCCTCAGCTGCAAGGAAGGCTGGAAAGTCTGAATCTTTCCTCTAGGGCCTCTGCAGTGAGAGGTGGGGGGACATGGCCATGCTGCAGCCCAACCACAAGCAACTCCGCCCTATCCAGTTAGCAGTCGGCATACGGGAGAACTAGAGGAGGTCTCAGGACTGTGTGGTTTCTGGGGGAGTCCTTCCTCCCCACAGGACCGAATCCTAACAGTTCTGCCAAATGAGTAGCCATGTCCTCTTTAAAACCTTCTAGTCAGGAACACCCTTAGTTGCTGTGTGAACCTATTTCAAACTGTCAAAGAGTTACTCTTTCAGCTGAATATAATCCACCCTGCATTTTAAGTCTCTTCTCTCTTTTGTCCTCAGAGGAGAAGAAAGCATTGAGAAAGCAGGCATCCTTGATCCCCAAACCTGTCACAGGCTTAAAACTTACTGTCGGATCACTTCCAAAGCCTCCCTCCTCTGGACAACAAACCCCAGATTCTTTACCCTTCCCATGAGAGCCAGCTTTTCCAGCCTTGAAATCCTCCAGAACAGTGGTCCACACCCTCTTTTGACACTTGATGAAATATTAGTTAAATTGCATCTCTGTAACTTTATTGGAAGTGTTTTCAATTTCCTCCCGTCCCTGACACAGAGACCCCACACCAGACAAATCACATTAATCAGGTCATAGGCCCGAGACAACGGAGGGCTTCTTAATGCAGCATGACCCAGGGCAGGCCTCGGAAAGGGTGGGAGCAGAGACCCACGTTTCATCAGCTCCTGGTAGACTGGCCCTGGGCATCGCCCCACTGGTGTCATTGCACCCAGCACTGTGCAAACAGAAGTGAGCACTGCAGAGGTCCTCCTCTTGGGAAAAGGCTGGACTCTCTCTCTCTCTCTCTCTCTCTCCTTTCCTCTCTCTGTGCCACTGCTCACATCTGCATTCCTCAGAAGCCAGCATTCTGCTGAGGAATGTCAGCCTCGAACATACCTGAAGAGGCAAGGCAGGAGGGCAGTGGCTCTTCCAGCTATCCTACCCCATATTCCTCTTCCTCACTGTCTTAACAGCCTCTTGTTATTATATCCGACTCCAGGCCAGCTGCTGTGTGAAACACCCAGCAGCATCATCTCCTCTGATCTTACTACAATCCTTCGTACTAGGACTTTACTGATGAGAAAGCTGAGGCTCCAGGAGATGCAGTGATGTGCCTGTGGTCCAGTAGTATTCATTAGAGTTCTTATGGCCAGGACTTGATCCCCTCCCCTCTGGCTCTGGGAGCAAACAGCGCTTTCTGCTACTAAGCTGCATTGCTTCCTGGTATGAATGAAGTGGCCCAAGGCAAGACAGAGGGCTGAGTCCCCACCAGCATTACTTGTGGAAATACCACCCTGGACCAAAAGCAGTTTATTGTTATCCGCTCGGACTCTCTCATCAGACTCCCTGTATCACATCTCGGCTCTGTGCTACTTGTTAGCTGTGCGACTTTGACCAAGTTACTTAACCTCTCTGAACCTGTTTCCTCATCTGTAAAAAGGGTCTAAAATCACCTACTGTTATGAGGGTAAGGTGAGGATGAGGTGAGATGATGCACACGGGGCCCTCCTAGCACACAGTAGGTGCACAATGAGAGATGGATTGTGTCACGAAAAGTAATGAGGGGTTGTGATGCAGATCAAATATTGTATGTATATTTATACATAATACGTAAATATATTATAAGACATATGTGTGAATGGGGGGAGCTGTGAGTACCCCACTGTTGCGGGTTAAATTGTGCCTCCCCCAAAAGACACTAAAGTCATAACCCCCAGAGCCTGTGCGTGTGGGCTTACTTGGGAACAGGACTGCTGCAGGTGTAATTAGTTAAGATGAGGGCATAATAGAGTGGGATGGGCCCCCAATCCAAGATGACTGGGGTCCTTATGAGGAGGCAGCCATGTGAAGACAGAGACACACAGGGAGAAGGCCAGGTGATGATGGAGACGGGTCAGACTCATGCGCTGCCAGCCAGGGAAGGCCCGAAGCTGGGAGAGGCAGGGAGGGCTCCCCTAGAGCTTTCAGAGAGAACGTGGCCCTGCCAACATCTTGATTTTGGACTTCTAAGCTCCAGGACTGTGAGACAGTTCATTTCTTTGTATTAAGCTTTGTATTAAGCCACCTAGTGCTTTGTCACCACAGCCTTAGGAGACAAATGGTAAGATTCCCGTTCCTGTCGGGACCCTGATCCTCCTCCTCTGCCCCGGGCCGCGCCACTCTCTCCTGCTGCTAGCGCTCACGCTGCTGGCCTCGAATCTGCTGCCTGTGAAGAGCCCTGCAGAGCTAAGAAGCTCAATAAAACCTCACCCTGCTGGCGTTTGCATCATGGTAGAAAATCCAGTTGGGCTAGATTCAGGATTTCATAGTCTCAGCATGCTGTCCTTAACTTTATTTCCAGGAAGATGGTGTGTTCCTGGGAGCTGGTATAAAAGAAATGCTCGGGCCTCGGGTTGCCTGGCTGGGTCTGCCCGTGCTGGGGTGCGGTCGAGAAGGTTCTCAGGAGAGGTGGACGCTCTGTGTGTCCATCCTGCTCAGGATGCTGCCCGGCAGACTGTCACTACCCAGCAAGCCCAAGGCTCCAGTCCCCTTCAGTGTCCTAATTAGGATGAATAACTCTGCTTTCCAAGCATGGCAGCTCCCTGGCCCATGTTTGGAATTTATTTCACTGGGGTTGCAGATTTGGGGCTTGACTTGGGAAGGACAGAGATCTGTTGCTAGAAAGGAGGATGAAGTGGTAAATTATTCTTGTGTTCCAGGGATGGAACCACAGTATAACTGGGCAGCTCCTAGGTACCAACAGCTTGATATCCGGCAGCTCTTAAAATCTTAATACTGACCCTGTTGGGAGTTGCTCTAGCTGAGAGCGGGAGGGGCGGTCCTATTACAGCCGGAAGCACTTCCAGGGTCAGTACTTCCTCTGTGTGTGTGTGTGTGTGTGTGTATGTGCCTGTGCATATATATATATATGCATGTGTGTTTGTGCGGGTGCACTTTCACAGGTGTGGAGTGCAGGGCGTGCGTGTTAGCTGTAATTATTATGAGAGATAATGTAATTTTGCCTAAAGCTCTCCCAACTAAACCTGCCCAATTCCAGATTCTACCCCCTGCACCCGTAGAGCTTTTTCCCCAGCTTCGCCATTCTCACCTCTGATGCCACATTCCCAGATCCCTTACGACGTGTGCTGCCATTTCCTTCCTTCTGGTTGAGTGTGAATCACCTCCCTGTACTCAACTTTAGTCTCGTCCTCCCAGCAAGAATATCCATTATGTCCTGGGTCTGATGAGTTAGCTACTTGTTTTCCCAGGAAACATTAGGAAAATAGCTTGAAATAAGAAGTGTGTCCTTATCTCACCTAAATGTCTCCTCTCACACACCCCCATCGACAGGAAATGTCACCATCACTGCATCTCCTGGTTTAGAAAGAAAGTGACCTAGTGAATGTCGTCCATGACATTCTGTAAGGGACAGGGCACCATATTAATAATGTCTACAATGAGGTTTCCTTAATATCCTCTGATTCAGTCTACACAGCAGCAAGGGAGGCGGTTACCCTCAGCCCCTTTACAGAATCACCTGGAAAGGGCCTCAGCAGGGTTGCTCATTGGTAGGACAGTCTGCCATATGTGGGACTGTCCCAGGCATGGCCATGTATCTGGCATCACTGTCCCCTGCCCAGAAAATGGCCACAGAGCTGCCGAGTCATGGGGACAAATAAAAATGCCCCCCCACCGTGTTTTCCAGTGCCCTCAGGTGGGGAAGGGCCATGCAGCTTAACCCCTTGTGCGTCAGCCTCCCGGATCCTCTTCTCTACATGACACCCTACTGGAGGAATGCGCACCCCCTGGAGCCCCCACGAGTGCCGGAGTTGTGAGGTCACAGGCTACCGGTGGGAAGGCTTTTAATGTCAGCGCTGCCAGGGAGTCACCTAAAGAGATCTCACAACAAAGGATCCAGGCCTCTGGGACTCATGTAATTGTTGTAAGTTATTTCTCAATCTGAAAAAAGGAACAACTTCCATACCTAATTTGGTATCTGTATGTTTCATACTCTTTTTCTTAAAGAGGACCCCAAATTGCATCAAGCTTCTTAGCCCACAAAACCTGGATCCACCCCTGAGCGTCCACACGGCTCAGGGACTGTCAGAGGCCTTCGTGCAAAAGCGCCTGCCCTTTGTGGCAGACCCACATGCTGAGCCCTTCTCTCTGCCTTTCAGCCTCTGGACTATGAGATTTCTGCCTTTCACACCCTGCTGATCAAAGTGGAAAACGAGGACCCGCTGGTGCCCGACGTCACCTACGGCCCCAGCTCCACAGCAACAGTCCACATCACCGTCCTGGATGTCAATGAGGGTCCGGTTTTCCACCCGGACCCCATGATGGTGACCAAGCAAGAGCACATCTCCGTGGGCAGCGTGCTGTTGACGGTGAATGCCACAGACCCTGATTCCCTGCAGCATCAGACCATCAGGTGAGTGGGTGGCTGGGTAACCTGAGACGGGAGGGAGGCCGGCAGCAGTGGCTTTTCTTTTCTGGTTGCAGGGTCTGGGTTGTCAGGAACAAACTACCATTAAATTAAACTTGTTAATGATCTGGGTGAGCAGGAAGTTTGTGTCATAATGAAGAGCTGGCGGCTGGTGGCACCGGGGGACCAGGCTCACTAGTTGTGGATGTTGCCCCTGCACCTGATTCCTGGCAGTAGACGAGCCCGGGAGCAGAGTGGCTCCAGGGCTGTGTGCTCAAGTGTCCAGAGGGGTCTGCTGGTGCCAAGCACAGTGTGGAAGGGACAAAGAAAGGAGCCGCCACATATGGCCCCTTGCATCTCAGACACCTGCTTTATCAGCTGCCACAACTTTATGAGAAACGCTAACTCCATGTACAGTTAAGGGTATTAGGAGTTCAGAGAGGTTCAGTAAGTTGCTCAAGACTGCCCAGCTTACACTGCCCAGTAGTGGGAGAAATTAGGATGCAACCATTGCAGCACAGTCTGCAAAGCCCACGCGCTCTGCTAAGTGCTCTGGACTCTGAACTATCAGAAGGGAAAGGAGTAGACATTGCCTGGTACTTCGAAATGGACCACCAGGGTTGGGTTTTCCGCCGATGATTGGCAGACCGAAAAAAAAGTTCAGATTTTTGGTGTTCATTTCTTTTTTTTTTTTTTTTTGCGGTATGCGGGCCTCTCACTGTTGTGGCCTCCCCCGTTGCGGAGCACAGGCTCCGGATGCGCAGGCCCAGCGGCCATGGCTCACGGGCCCAGCCGCTCCGCGGCATATGGGATCCTCCCAGACCGGGGCACGAACCCGTATCCCCTGCATCGGCAGGCGGACTCTCAACCACTGCGCCACCAGGGAGGCCCATGGTGTTCATTTCTTAAGCTCTGTCCAGTACTTCAGAAGAAGGGGTTTTCATAATGAGATTTAATTAAATGATCATTATCCACAGTGCATCTCATGATAGTGGAGATGAGATGCCCTCGCTGGTGCGACGTTTCACAGTAAACACATTGACACGCAGGTCCAAATGCACGCCTGTCTCCGCTAAAGAAAGTAATTGATCTTCCTCTTCCAAAATCTAATCTTTTCATATGAGGTACCAATAACCAAGTATTAGATGCACTTCAAATAAACATGTCTTATTTTCCTGATTTGAAACACCTGAGAATGTGCCACTATCTCCGTGTCAGCCACAGGACCGTGGAGCAAGCTGGCAGAAGTTATTTTCCAACCCCAAACCCCCAAAAGGGGATTTGTTTTTACAACAAAACTTTCTGAAATGCTAGACAAACTAGATAAAAGTACAAAATAATACCAAATCCTGTAATAGTGTAAATCTGAAGTAGCCATTCTTTTTTTTCCTTTTCTCCTTTTTTTCCCTTTCTCCTTTTTTTTCCCTTTTCCTGCTCAGTATCTGGCAAAGGAAACACACAATTTAAACATCAAAGAGAAAGCTTTCCTTAAGTACTTAAATTGGGAAACCTGTAGCTTAACAGACTGTAAGGTAGTTGTATAAATTTAGGATGTCTTTAGGGGAGCTTAACTGTTGATTTGCACTTGCACAAAGAGGTGACTCCAGGGTGGGTAGGAAATGGATTTAAATGGGGCTGATGTTGCGAAGCCTGGGACTGTGCCTTTGTTGGGTAACTTGGGATGCTGCCAGACATGACAGTGTTAACGTGATGGGGAAGGGCTGAGGCAGGTGTCGGGATCTGGGAATAGAGGTCCTACTAAGGTGGGACAGACAGTGGAAGAGGTGGGTCTCTCGGCGTTCTTTGTTTAAGACCAGCTCTGGCTGACTTAGGCAAAAGGGGGAATTTGCTGGAAGATTCTACACACAGTTTATAAAATTTTTCCCCACTGCTAACCACTAGTTTTTTCTCTATACCTGTGAGTCTATTTCTGTTTCTTATATACATCTGTTTGTTTTCTTTTTTTTAGATTCCACATGTAAGTGATAACAAAGTATTTGTTTTCTCTAATTTCACTAAGCATAATGTTCTCTAGGTCCATCTATGTTGTTGTAAAGGGTAGGTTTTCATTCTTCTTTATGGCTGAGTAATATTCCATCATATATATGTGTGTGTGTGTGTGTGTGTGTGTGTGTGTGTGTGTGTTTATATATATATATATATATATATATAAAACATCTTCTTTATTTGTTCATCTGTTGATGGGCACTTAAGTTGCTTCCATATCTTGGCTATTGTAAATAGTGCTGCTATGAACATTGGGGTGCATGTATCTTTTCAAATTAGTGTTTTCTTTTTTTTTGGATATATGCCCAGGAGTGGAATTGCTGGGTCCTATAATGGTTCTATTTTTATTTTTTTGAGGAACTCCACACTCTTCTCCATAGTGGCTGTACCAATTTATATTCCCACTAACAGTGTACAAAGGTTCCCTTTTTTCCACATCCTCTTAAGAATGTATTACTTGTGGTCTTTCTGATGATGGCCATCCTGACAGGTGTGAGATAGTATCTCATTGTGGTTTTGATTTGCATTCCTCTGATGATTAGTGATGTTGAGTAGTTTATAGAATTGAAGAATATGTTTAGAACTGGGCCAAGGTTGCACAGGAACTTGGGCATTGTTGAGTCTCTAGGTAATGGGACCTGACGGGCTGGCACTGCAGGACCTCACAGGGAGAGTGACCTGTCTCCAGCCACTGTCCACTCTCGTGTCATTCGGCTCACGGGTCACATACCCAGGGGCGAGTCCACTTTCCCTGAGCTGGAGCCATGCACCCGCGACTCAGGGCATCTTGACAGGCAAGAGAGATGATGTTCCCAGATGTGGCTGCCTCTCTTCACCCCCACGGCAGGCAGCCGATTGAGAAGGAGGAAGGAAATCCCGTCTGGCAAATGGAGTGTGGTGCTTGGAGGGTGGCAAGAGGCCATGGATAGCAGCCCCGGCAAACTGAGTCGGGAGACAGGAGCCTGGAGAGGGAGCATGTGACTGGCAAGAGCCGAGACATTGAGGGGCCCCAAGGCCAGGATCTGAGCCATGGAGAACACAGACCGGCTACTGGAGCTGGGTTCCAGTGGTCCTCCATTCCATCTCGGGTGGAGCGCCAGTGGCGCCCACTGTGAGAAAAGGAGATCAGAGAAAGCAATTTGTAAATTACTAGACGTGAGACTTGGCAGTAAAAAGCAGGAGCGTAGAAAGCTCTGCAGAGCTTCCTGTTTCTACACTTGCTCATTACAGCTGTGACCCTCAGTCACAAGTGGCCAGGACCCATCTCAGACTGACTTTTGCCGAAAATGCATGTACTGGCCCACAGAACTGAAAATGGGGACAGGGACATCCAGCGTGAGAATTCCGGGGCTCGGAACATATCCTCTCCCCGCCTCCTGGCTCTGCACTTGCCTGGGTTGGCGTCATCCTCAGCCACATCTGTACGGCTGCAGAGGGTCAAGGCCTCCAGCAGTGCCAGTCCTACCAGCAGAAAGAGACCCTTCCTAACCAGTAGTATCAATACTTGCCCAAGGGCCAGGTTTGCGTCTCACTGAGCCAACTTGGACACACGCCTGTCTCTGACCCGGAATGGCAGGAGGCTGGGATGTGCCCGGCGCTAGTCCTGGTGCGTGGGCCCGCCGTGGACCCAGCATCCAACCATAATGAACTGGGGTGGTGGTTTCCCAAAGGAATGCAGAAGGCTCTTCCCAGAAGGTGGGAATGGATGCTGAGTCATCAGGGACCACGGAGAGCCACTGTTGACCAATTTCAATGTCACGAGTCCCCTCAGAAAATATAGCTGCGGTGTTTCTGTGGCCACTTGCCTAAGAGCTGTAACATTTACAAATGGGTCTGGCTGAGCAGTGTCTGGACAAATCACTTTTCCATCATTGAAGCAAAATAAATGCGTGTGAATGTATGTATGTGCGCGTGCATGTATGTGTGTGTGATGCACATTTCTCTCTCTGGCCTGAGTCCTCGGACACATTCCTTCCTGCTGGGATCCCAGTTGCCCAGAAGTGGCCCTCTCTCAGCCTGGCAATGACGGGATCTCCCTCCGCCCCTCCCCTCTCCCCGCCCCTCCCCTCTGCCCTTCCTCTCCTGGTGCTGGTTCTGAGCCCATCAAAGGCAGGGATAACATCCCTGACACGTTGAGCTATTGTCACGGGAGCTCTTCAGGGAGAAAAGACTCATTAATTATCTGCAGCCTTTGATCCTGTACACGAGAAGCACTGTCCCCGATGGGCTGTGTGTGCAGAGGCTGTGCAGGGCTGAGGGGAGGGGCCGGGCCGGGACCTGGTCTTCTAATAAACCACACGTGGCTCCCCAGAACTCTCACAAAGACACGATGACCTTGTGAATGGTGGTGGTGGTGTTGTCTTAATGATTCTTTGGGGAGCAGGCATTGGAAGAGGGAGGAACTGAGAACTCCTATTTTTATCTCAAGGAGAGCTCTGAGTTCAGCTGACAAAGGCACATGCACAAAGATGCTGCCAGTGCCATCTGCCCCTGTCTTGACTCCCAGCAATAGCTCGGCGCTGGGCTCTGCAGTTGTGCAGGTTATGCGGGTGTCCCTGTCTGTGTGTGTGACTCTCTGTGTCCACGTTGTCGTTCTCTCTTTGTCCCCCTCTGTGCCGACTACTCTGGGTCTCTCCTTTGCTCTGTACGTTTCTTCCTTGTCTCGCTCTGTGTCTCCCTCTGCCCTTCCTCCCGCCCCATCACCATCTCTATCTGCATCTCCCCCCTCCCTCTAGGTCCATCTTCCGCTCTCGTCTCACGGCCGCCTCTTCTCTGTCTGATTCTCTGCACCTTCCTTCCTCCCGTTCCTCTCTCTCCTCTCTTCTCTTTCCTCCTCCTTTTTCCCCTTTTCCTCCATCTGCTTCCTCCCCCCTCCTCCTCCTCTTCTTTCTCTCCGGCTCTCTCTCTGTCTCTCCCCCTCCCCGCATTTCTATCTCTATCAGTATCTCACTCCAACACTCTCTGTGCCTCAGCTCCAATAACCCCGTCTCCTCTCAGATGTCTAGCCAGGCCCTCAAGGCATCTTAGCACTGCAGGAGATGCTCCACCCCAAGCAGCCTGATTCAGGTCCTGCCCCCAAGTTGACAGGCACTTTGACCTCCTCCCTGAGGGCAGCCTCCTTCCCTTGTCAAAACAGGAAACTCCTCCCCACTCCCAGCCCCCATAAAGCTTAGGACCTTAATTCTAACTCATTCCTGGTCCTGTCTTCTGTGATGCAAAGCCCGTCTCAGGCACAGTGATTCTGCCGCTGCCACTGTGATGCCCTCTTTTATCTCACCAGGGAATGTTAAAATCAGTGAAAGGCGTCTTGATCTCTGAGTAGCCTGTAACTCTAAAGACAGGAGGTGTCCAGGCATCAGAGTGAATATTCTCACTAAAAAGCCTGAGTTATTAAAACCTGTTTAAAAGCCCATTGCATTGTGCTTAGCCAAATCAAAATGGACAGCAGTGGGCTAGTGACAGATGAAATTCTTCTTTTTAATGACTTGTATCTTCTTATCCTTATTATAAAGTTAAGATAGTTCATGGAGGAAACTTTTGAAAAGGCAGTTGAGAATAAAGAAGATAATTTTAAAAATCTGTAATCTTCCCACCTAAGGAAATCCCCTTTTAACAGCTTAGGTGTGACAGCTCTCCAGTCACATGTGTGAGTATTTCCCTTTTTTATTTTCAAAATTGGCTCACATCACCCATTTTGTTTTGGAACCTGTCATCTTTACTTCCCAATATATGGTGAACAGCTTTCCATATCAAGAAATAGCCACTATTTTTCATGAATAGTATGCTCTCTACAGTGCTATTACAAGAATATACTTATTTATTTATTCATTCCCTTGTTGGCTATTTAGACTGTTTCCAATTGTGTGAAATTATTTTAAAAGGTCAGTGGACATGCTTGTAGCTAAATTGTTTAATGCATCATTAATTTTCTGAAGAATTTTCTGAAAATATTTTGCAAATGTGTTGATGTTGTTAATGCTTTTTGTCATATGAAGACTTCTTTGTGTCTTTACCTAGGCAATCACATTTCTGTTTTCCCTTATTATTTGAATTGATGGTTAGAAAGTTTCTGTGCTCCAAGGTCATGTGAACGTTGACGTGTCGTAAACCAGAGCTGGTTCCCACACCCTGTCCTCTCAACCTGCAGTTACAACGAGACAGGCGTCAGCTTTCAGGGTGGAGCCTTCCTCCGTGTACACGAGACAGGAATCTGGCATTTCTCGATGACAGTTCAGTGTCTCCAGTGAGGAGTGGACTCGTGCACCTGAAGTTGTTGGCTAATTATTGTCAGAAAGAGCAGCTCAACGATAATTATGCTAAAATGAAAATGACTGTATTTACCCAACATTCTCTAACAGTGAAATGAGAAGCAGGACTCACTGTTGCATCAGATCTGTTGCTTTGGTTACTCTGGGGATGCAGCCGGCGGCTCAGTCATTTTGAATGGTCTGAGAGGACTTATTTCATTCTCTGACCAATCCGGGGATTTCTATTGAGGCAACCAAGTAGCAATTCCTATTCCAAACATTTTTCAGAACTCATCTTATCCAGGGTCTGTAGTAAACAACTCTGCTGCAGAGACTTCTGCCCACACACTGAATACATAAGATACGTGTTGAGGAAAAATATTGTCCCCACCCATGTGAAATTACCCATTACCCCTCAACATTTTGGGGGGAAAGGATCATTCATCCAGGGAACCCCGCAAGTGTGCATCTAGCAGCACTGTATCTGTGAGGATTAAGTTTGGCTCAGCATAAAAGGAAAATTCAAAATGATGGTGGCTCAGAGAAGATAGAAGTGGGGTTTTCTTCCCCCTCATATAAAATAAGTGTAGAGCGGCTATGGCAGTCCAGGGCTAGGATGGAAGTTCCACAGAGCTGTCGGGGGCCCAGGCTCCTTCCTGCTCACCATTCAGTCACCTCGAGACTGGCACCCTCTTCCTCATGGACTGTTATTATGGTTGCTAGTGCTTCAGCCTTCACATCTGCATTCCAGACAGTAGTTTGGGAGAGAGGGAAAGAAGAAGGGAGTCTCTTATATTTTAAGGAGTCTTACTGAAAGTCGATCACATTTCTATTTAAATCTGATTGGCCAAAATTAGTCACATGGCCAAAACCTAGCTGTAAGAAATACTAGGAAGTATGGTCATTTAGCTGGATAGCAACCAACTTTTAAAACTGGGATTCTTTACTAAGGAAGAAAGTAAGAGTGGGTATTGTGAGGTAACTAGAAGTTTCTGCCATGAACACCTTTGGGGGATTGAACCTTTCTGTGTAATAAAAAACTACAGGGTAAATTTTAAAAGATGAATACGTGCCATGAAATTAGATTTTTACACAATAAAAATAACAGATAATTGTGTTGCCAAAGACAGCTGCTTAAAAAAAGCACAAGCATTATAGTTTTCCATTCATTCCTTTACTGAATTCATGTACTGGCATTTATTTAGAGGCTACTATGGGCCTAACACTGTTGGGTCCTGTCTTTTCACTTGTGAGAATGATCTCTGCCTACAGCCTCCAGGGAGCTTATAGTCATAAGAGCAAGAGCTTTGTTGCAAATGATGATGCCCCCGGAAAGAAGGAAGAGGGAGGGAGGGAGGGAGAGAGGAAAAGGAAGGAAGGAGAGAAAGAAATTGTTTCCTTGGGAAGTAAGAACCAGTGGTCTCCAGCTGGGGAGAAAACGCCAAGCAACAGAAATTACTTATTTCCAAGCATCATTATGGTCTCGCTTATCAACAAATTCCTGAATTCCCCAGAAGTGCCACTATCCCCATGCCTTTGAGCTGGTCTCTGCCTCCTGGGAATTGGGCACAGGACTAAACTAGGCAAAGATTGCCACGATACCCCTGGACACATGTATTTTGCTGGTACTGTGACTAAGATGCCTAACATTTTTATATAAAAGTTTACCAAAAGCACTGTCGCCAAAGTCTTATTTAACTCTCACAACCATGAGTCTGCCTCTTTGCTGATGAGGAAAACGTAACCTCTCTGAACCTCGGTTTATGGAAAGAAAACACGCAAATGAGGTGAACTCCTGGGGCTTTCCTCGCCACCGCCTCGTCCACAGCTGTATGTCCTTCTGATGTTAGTTTAGTCATCGTCTCTGCAGGTGGGCTACCCTGACCTTCAGACTGCACTCCAAAGGGCTTTCTGAACGTCTGGTGTAATGCTCGTCGTGCTTTACTGTGATTCCTGACCTAATTGTCCATCTTCCACTGAACCTCGGGCTCTGTGAGGGTAACGATCATGTTTATATCCATCCCTGGTAAAACACAAGGGCCTCATCAGTACCATTTAATTAATTAAGCACTAAGGCCCAGCACCAAGACCTTCAAACTTTCCAGGAGCCTACAAAAATGTCAAGGACGTGAACATATAATCTATCACCTCCAAAGTTTGAAAAGAAAACAGCAACATTGAAGTTAATAAGATCGAGTGTCCACAGCACCATGACTTTAACAGGTTGAATTTATTTTTTCACATCTTTATTGGAGTATAATTGCTTTACAGCGTTGTGTTAGTTTCTGCTGTACAACAAAGTGAATCAGCTATATGTATACATATATCCCCATATCCCCTCCCTCCCAGCCTCCCTATCCCACCCCTCTAGGTGGTCACAAAGCACCGAGCTGATCTCTCTGTGCTATGCACCTGTTTCCCACTAGCTATCTGTTTTACATTTGGTAGTGTATATATGTCCATGCCACTCTCTCACTTCATCCCAGCTTCCCCTTCCCCCCGTGCCTTCAAGTCCATTCTCTACATCTACGTCTTTATTCCTGCCCTGCCCCTAGCTTCATCAGTACCACTTTTTTAGATTCCATATATATGCGTTAGCATATGGTATTTGTTTTTCTCTTTCTGACTTACTTCACTCTGTATGACAGACTCTAGGTCCATCCACCTCACTACAAATAACTCAATTTCTTTCCTTTTTATGGCTGAGTAATATTCCATTGTATACATGTGCCACATCTTCTTTATCCATTCATCTGTTGATGGACATTTAGCTTGCTTCCATGTCCTGGCAGGTTGAATTTAATATTTGCAAAAATGTCTTTACATTTGCCAACTGTTTGTAGATCTCTCGTTGTAGAATGTCTGAGTCAGCTCTAGAGAAATCATAGGGGATTATTAGTGAAATATTCCCAGTAGTCAAATAATTCCAAAAGCAAAAGTAGTGATATAAAAATTATCTCAAAAATTTTACAGGAAAAAAATGTACTTGCAATGTGAGTACATTTCAATATGTTTGGTATGACTTGGGAGGAGGCCACCATGGACAGAGAAAATTCTTAGAGGCTCAGAGGTCCTTTTTTTTAATTATTTTGTTGAAGTGTAGTTGATTTACAATGTTGTGTCAATTTCTGCTGTACAACAAAGTGCTTCAGTTATACATATACATTCTTTTTCATATTCTTTTCCATTATGGTTTATCTCAGGATATTGAATATAATTCTCTGTGCTATATAGTAGGACCTTGTTGTTTATCCATTCTGTGTATAATAGTTTGCATCTGCTAACCCAAAACTCCCAATCCATCCCTCCCCCACCCTCCTTCCCCCTTGGCAACCACAAGTCTGTTCTCTATGTCTGTGAGTCTGTTTTTGTTTCGTAGATAAGTTCATTTGTATCATATTTTAGATTCCACATATAAGTGATATCATATGGTATTTGTCTTTCTCTTTCTGACTCATTTCACTTAGTATGATAATCTCTAGGTTCATCCATGTTGATGCAAATGGCATTATTTCATTCTTTTTATAGTTGAGTAGTATTCCATTGTATATATGTGCAATATCTTCTTTATCCATTCATCTGTGGATGGACATTGAGGTTGCTTCCATGTCTTGGCTATTGTGAATAGTGCTGCTGTGAACATAGGGGTGCATGTATCTTTTTGAATTGTAGTGTTGTCTGGATATGTGCCCAGGAGTGGGTTTGCTGGATCATATGGCAACTCTGTATTTTTAGTTTTTTGGGGAACCTCCATACTGTTTTCCATATCGGCTGCACCAATCATAGGTCTTAAAACAGCCCAGCGCTTGGCCTTTGGAAGTGCTTAGTAAACAGGTATAGCATGGTTTGCCAGCAGCTGGGGTGGAATTTCTGCGTGCAGACATTTTGTGCATAAGCAGACATGGTTTATTGTGATTACTATTATTTTTCATCTTCAGGTATTGTCTAATGTCTAGCAACCATGGAAATATTTGCATGTGGCCTTGTTTTAAACCAATCCCAGGAGGGAAGCCTGAGCAGGACCGATCGGCCTTTCACTGGGCTTCCCAGGTCTGTGAAAGTTACACTAAGGAGTCAGGTCCATCTGCCGGCTTTTCTTCCAAAGCCATGATCCAAATTGAACCCATCCTTTGAACACAGAATATCTGAATCAGATCCAGATTAGATCCTCATCACTCTGAAAACCACAGCCTACTTTGTTCTGATTTCTTTGGGTGTTTTTAAGTCATTTCCCTTCCCTTCCTCCTTTAGACTTGGAGGCTTTTAAGCTCCAAGGTAGATTCATTCATGGGCTCAAACTGGTACCGAATGCAACATGTGGTGATGAAAATTCAGTCCCAAAAGATTTGTTAAAAGGCCCAATTTCAGTTTTCACTGGTCTTCCTGTGAGTCATCAAGCCTTTTTCTTTAACACCTCATTTAATCTAATATTGGAGCCCATTCAAAGGAAATCACCAAAAAAATGATAGGAAATCAAGCAAAAGTCATCAGCTGGCTATGGGACCTTTTGTTCTGTATCTTCTAAGACCTTTGGAAGCAGATGGCAAAAATCAGTTCCCCTGGAAATTAGGATTTTTGTCGTCACTATCATTTCTCAGGACCACAGAGGTTCAAAACGTGTAGTAGCTCAGCATTTATTGGGAGGAGAAAGGAGGGTTGTAACTCCCCTTTTGAAAAAGCCAGATTTCAAAACCAGATTTAAGAGTTTAATTTGGGGTGACTCCCACCTTTTAAATTTTAATCAGAAGTTAAAGACCAAATAATAACATTTCTACCTGGGGAAATGAAAAGAGCCTCCATCCACTAAAATATATTATTAACAGTTCGTCTTAATTAAATGTGGTTACTGACCTCAATAATAGGATATGGGGTGAGGTCATTTCTGTTTTTTTTTCTTTAATGAGTTATTTCTCTCTTGAGTCAACACAGAGCTTGAAATGTAAATGACTTGTTTACAGTGGCACCTTTGTAATTTTTAATTAAAGTGACATTCTTCCATTGGAAGTTTATGGTGGCAATATGTTGTATTGCGTACTCTGCTGTAGAATTTTTAATTATTTATGTAAATATATTAAAACAGCTCACTCTTATTTTTAGCAATCAGATTTTCTGTTATGAAGATGGCAGTGGGAAACAAGCTCTAATAAATTAAACAACTGAATCTTTAAAGATTAAACAGCTTCAGTGGCTAAAAATAGAATTCTGGCTTTTATAGTGATCCAGAGGTGGAAGATTTTCATTATTGACCTCAATTAGAGGTGCTCGATTTGGTTACTATGAAACGTCTGACCATTTGGAAAAACAGTTGAAAGGTTATTTTACAATTTACCCACCTTTTCAACCTCCATCTATGTTGTTATAAACTGTTCATGGGCCAGACTTTCATTATTGACAGCATGGTTTCAAATTGGTTATATTTTAGTATAATTATGATGGTCACTCTTTGCAGCCTAAGAAATTAATTCTCAGAACCAATAAAGAAAATACTGACAAATGTTAATATTGTTTCTCGCTCAGTGTCTTCTAAGCTGTTAAATCTGCTTAGCTGGTTTTTTTTTTAATAAAGGCATTTGTGTTAGATGAGGATTGCTACAGAAGCTATCAATATAGCATTGATTGAGAAAGCCACATACTTCAGGATCGCAACAGAAGTCGGAAAATAGCTGATGTATTTTATTATCTCTGTCAGTCACCAGCCTTGCACACTCGTGAAGCGCTTATCACAGCATTAGCACTAACACAGGTAATGAAACTGTAGACAGAGAATCTTGTAACTAATCCAAGAAATGTGCTTCATCTCTGCTCCCAGTTTGATTTCCAAAAGGATCATGAAGCTTTGTTTTCAGGTGATGAGCCTCTAAACTACAGTTCTCCTAATATGTTTAATTCAGAGTTTTCCTTGTATAGTCTAATGGTGTTGGCAGGAATCTCAGGATAAGATCAGACTTTATGTAGCCGACTTTTAACAGCCTTGGTTTCCCGTGTGAGGGCTGCACGTGTGAAATGGGGCCTCTGGATTTGGGTGAGGATGAGATAAGCCACCTCTTTAATCGTTGAATTTTTCATTCATTCCACAAATGTTTAATGAACACCTACAATATGCCAGGCCCTTTTATAGGCACTGGGGATACAGAAGCAGTAGAAACAGTTAAAATTATCTGTCATCATGGATATTACATTCCCACAGGGGGAAATAGAAGACAAACAAGAAAATAAATTTTAAAATAAATAGTATAGGGCTTCCCTGGTGGCGCAGTGGTTGAGAGTCCGCCTGCCGATGTAGGGAACACGGGTTCGTGCCCCAGTCCGGGAGGATCCCGCATGCTGCAGAGCGGCTGGGCCCATGAGCCATGGCCGCTGAGCCTGCGTGTCCGGAGCCTGTGCTCCATGACGGGAGAGGCCGTGGCAGTGAGAGGCCCACGGACCGCAAAAAAAAAATAGTGTAGACACCCTCTTGCAAGAGCACCGGAATCACAATTAACTGCTGAACAGTCATCAACAGGAAGACACTGGAACTCACCAAAAAAGATACCCCACATGCAAAGACAAAGGAGAAGCCGCAATGAGACAGTAGGAGGGGCGCAATCACAGTAAAATCAAATCCCATAACCGCTGGGTGGGTGACTCACAAACTGGAAAATAATTATACCACAGACGTCCACCCACTGGAGTGAAGGTTCCAAGCCCCATGTCAGGCTTCCCAACCTGGGGGTCCGGCAATGGGAGGAGGAATTCCTAGAGAATCAGACTTCGAAGGCTAGTGGGATTTGATTGCAGGACTTCGACAGGACTGTGGGAAACAGAGACTCCACTCTTGGAGGGCACACACAAAGTACTGTGCGCATCACGACCCAGGGGAAGGAGCAGTGATCCCATAGGAAACTGAACCAGACCTACCTGCTAGTGTTGGAGGGTCTCATGCAGAGGCGGGGGGGTGGCTCTGTCGCACCATGAGGACAAGGACACTGGCAGCAGAAATTCTGGGAAGTACTCCTTGGCGTGATCCCTCCCAGAGTCCGCCATTAGCCCCACCAAAGAGCCAGGGTAGGCTGCAGTGTTGGGTCGCCTTAGGCCACACAACCAACAGGGAGGGAACCCACCCCAACCCATCAGCAGACAAGCAGATTAAAGTTTTACTGAGCTCTGCCCACCAGAGCAACAGCCAGCTCTACCCACCACCAGTCCCTCCCATCAGGAAACTTGCCCAAGCCTCTTAGATAGCCTCGTCCACCAGAAGGCAGAGGGCAGACAGAAGAATCAAGAAGAACTACAGTCCTGCAGCCTGTGGAACGAAAACCAAGTTCGCAAAAAGATAGACAAGATGAAAAGGCAGAGGGCTATGTACCAGCTGAAGGAACAAGATAAAACCCCAGAAAAACAACTAAATGAAGTGGAGATAGGCAACCTTCCAGAAAAAGAATTCAGAATAATGATAGTGAAGATGATCCAGGACCTCGGAAAAAGAATGCAGGCAAAGATCGAGAAGATACAAGAAATGTTTAACAAAGACCTAGAAGAATTAAACAACAAACAGAGATGAACAATACAATAACTGAAGTGAAAAATACACTAGAAGGAATCAATAGCAGAATAACTGAGGCAAAACAACAGATAAGTGACCTGCAAGACAGAATGGAGGAATTCACTGCTGAACAGAATAAAGAAAAAAGAATGAAAAGAAATGAAGACAGCCTAAGAGACCTCTGGGACAACATTAAATGCAACAACATTTGCATTATAGGGGTCCCAGAACGAGAAGACAGAGAGAAAGGACCCGAGAACATATTTGAAGAAATTATACTCGAAAACTTCCCTAACACGGGAAAGGAAATAGCCACCCAAGTCCAAGAAGCACAGAGAGTCCCATACAGAATTAGCCCAAGGAGAAACACCCCGAGACACATAGTAATCAAATTGGCAAAAATTAAAGGCAAAGAAAAATTATTGAAAGCAGCAAGGGAAAAATGACAACATACAAGGGAACTCCCACAAGGTTAACAGCTGATTTCTCAGCATAAACTCTACAAGCCAGAAGAGAGTGGCATGACATATTTACAGTGATGAAAGGGAAGAACCTACAACTAAGATTACTCTACCTGGCAAGGATCTCATTCAGATTCGATGGAGAAATCAAAAGCTTTACAGACAAGAAAAAGCTAAGAGAATTCAGCACTACCAAACCAGCTCTACAACAAATGCTAAAGGAACTTCTCTAAGTGGGAAACACAAGATAAGAAAAGGACCTACAAAAACAAACCGAAAACAATTAAGAAAATGGTCATAGGAACATACATATCGATAATTACCTTAAACGTGAATGGATTAAATGCTTCAACCAAAAGACACAGGCTCTTTGAATGGATACAAAAAGAAGACCCATATATATGCAAGAGACCCACTTCAGACCTAGGGACACATACAGACTGAAAGTGAGGGGATGGAAAAAGATATTCCATGCAAATGGAAATCAAAAGAAAGCTGGAACAGCAATACTCACATCAGACAAAATAGACTTTAAAATAAAGAATGTTACAAGAGACAAGGAAGGACACTACATAATGATCAAGGGATCAATCCAAGAAGAAGATGTAACAATTATAAATATATATGCACCCGACATAGGAGCACCTCAATACATAAGGCAACTGCTAACAGCTATAAAAGAGGGAATCGACAGTAACACAGTAATAGTGGGGGACGGGGCTTCCCTGGTGGGGCAGTGGTTGAGAACCTGCCTGCTAATGCAGGGGACACGGGTTCGAGCCCTGGTCTGGGAGGATCCCACATGCCACGGAGCAACTAGGCCCGTGAGCCACAATTACTGAGCCTGCACATCTGGAGCCTGTGCTCCGCAACAAGAGAGGCCGCGATAGTGAGAGGCCCGCGCACCGCGATGAAGAGTGGCCCCCGCTTGCCACAACTAGAGAAAGCCCTCGTACAGAAACGAAGACCCAACACAGCAAAAATAAATAAATTAATTTAAATAATAATAATAATAATAATAATAATAATAATAATAGTGGGGGACTTTAACACCTCACTTACATGAATGGACAGGTCATCCAAAATGAAAATAAATAAGGAAACACAAGCTTTAAATGACACAGTAGACCAGATAGATTTAACTGATATTTATAGGACATTCCATCCCAAAACAGCAGATTACACTTTTTTTTCAAGTGTGCACGGAACATTCTCCAGGATAGATCACATCTTGGGTCACAAATCAAGCCTCAGTAAATTTAAGAAAGTTGAAATAATATCAAGCATCTTTTCTGACCATAATGCTTTGAGATTGGAAATCAATTACAGGGGGAAAGAAACATAAAAAACACAAACACATGGAGGCTAAACAATATGTTACTAAATAACCAAGAGATCACTGAAGAAATCAAAGAGGAAATCAAAAAATACCTAGAGACAAACAACAATGAAAACACGATGATCCAAAACCTATGGGACGCACCAAAATCAGTTCTAAGAGGGAAGTTTATAGCAATACAATCCTACCTCAAGAAACAACAAACATCTCAAGTAAACAATCTAACCTTACACGTGAAGGAACTAGAGAAAGAAGAACAAACAAAACCCAAAGGTAGTAGAAGGAAAGAAATCATAAAGATCAGAGCAGAAATAAATGAAATAGAAACAAAGAAAACAATAGCAAAGATCAATGAAACTTAAAGCTGGTTCTTTGAGAAGATAAACAATATTGATAAACCATTAGCCAGACTCATCAAGAAAAAGAGGGAGAGGACTCAAATCAATAAAATTAGAAATGAAAAAGGAGAAGTTACAACAGACACTGCAGAAATACAAAGCATCCTAAGAGACTACTACAATTAACTCTATGCCAGTAAAATGGACAACCTGAAAGAAATGGACAAATTCTTAGAAAGGTATAACCTTCCAAGACTGAACCAGGAAGAAATAGAAAATATGAACAGACAAGTCACAAGTAATGAAATTGAAACTGTGATTAAAAATCTTCCAACAAACAAAAGTCCAGGACCAGATGGCTTCACAGGTGAATTCTATCAAACATTTAGAGAAGAGCTAACATCCATCCTTCTCAAACTCTTCCAAAAAATTTCAGAGGAAGGAACACTCCCAAACCCATTCTATGAGGCCACCATCACACTGATACCAAAACCAGACAAAGATACTACAAAAAAAGAAAATTAAAGACCAATGTCACTGATGAATATAGATGCAAAGATCCTCAACAAAATACTAGCAAACAGAATCCAACAACACATTAAAAGGATCATACACCATGATCAAGTGGGATTTATCCCAGGGATGCAACGATTCTTCAGTATATGCAAATCAATTAATGTGATACACCATATTAACAAACTGAAGAATAAAAACCATATGATCATCTCAATAGATGCAGAAAAAGCTTTTGACAAAATTCAACACCCATTTATGATAAAAACTCCCCAGAAATTAAGCATAGAGGGAACCTACCTCAACATAATAAAGGCCATATACAACAAACCCACAGCAAACATCACTCTCAGTGGTGAAAAACTGAAAGCATTTCCTCTAAGATCAGGAACACAACAAGGATGTCCACTCTCACTACTATTATTCAACATAGTTTTGGAAGTCCTAGCCACAGCAATCAGAGAAGAAAAAGAAATAAAAGGAATACAAATTGAAAAAGAAGAAGTAAAACTGTCACTGTTTGCAGGTGACAGGATACTATACATAGAGAATCCTAAAGATGCCACCAGAAAACTACTAGAGGTAATCAATGAATTTGGTAAAGTTGCAGGATACAAAATTAATGTACAGAAATCTCTTGCATTCCTATACACCAATGATGAAACATCTGAAAGAGAAATTAAGGAAACACTCCCATTTACCACTGCAACAAAAAGAATATAATACCTTGGAATAAACCTACCTAGGGAGACAAAAGACCTGTATGCAGAAAACTATAAGACACTGATGAAAGATATTAAAGATGATTCCAACAGATGGAGAGATATACCATGTTCTTGGATTGGAAGAATCAATATTGTGAAAGTGACTATACTACCCCAAGCAATCTACAGATTCAATGCAATCCCTATCAAATTACCCATGGCATTTCTTGCAGAACTAGAACAAAAAATCTTAAAATTTGTATGGAGACACAAAAGACCCCGAATAGCCAAAGCAGTCTTTGGGAGAAAAACAGAGCTGGAGGAATCAGACTTCCTGACTTCAGACTATACTACAAAGCTACAGTAATCAAGAGAATATGGTACTGGCACAAAAACAGAAATATAGATCAATGGAACAGTACAGAAAGCCCAGAGATAAACCCATGCACCTATGGTCAACTAATCTGTGACAAAGGAGGCAAGGATATACAGTGGAGAAAAGACAGTCTCTTCAATAAGTGGTGCTGGGAAAACTGGACAGCTACATGTAAAAGAATGAAATTAGAACACTCCCTAACACCATACACAAAAATAAACTCAAAATGGATTAGAGAGCTAAATGTAAGACTGGTCACTATAAAACTCTTAGAGGAAAACATAGGAAGAACACTCTTTGACATAAATCACAGCAACATCTTTTTTGATCCACCTCCTAGAGTAATGGAAATAAAATCAAAAATAAATAAATGAGACCTAATGAAACTTAAAAGCTTTTGCACAGCAAAGGAAACCATAAGGAAGACGAAAAGACAACCCTCAGAATGGAAGAAAATATTTGCAAATGAATCATCGGACAAAGGATTAATCTCCAAAATATATAAACAGCTCATGCAGCTCAATATTAAAAAAACCAACAACCCAATCCAAAAATGGGCAGAACACCTAAATAGACATTTCTCCAAAGAAGACACACAGATGTCCAAGAAGCACATGAAAAGCTGCTCAACATCACTAATTATTAGAGAAATGCAAATCAAAACTACAATGAGGTGTCACCTCACACCCGTTAGAATGGGCTTCATCAGAAAATCTACAAACAACAAATGCTGGAGAGGGTGTGGAGAAAAGGGAACCCTCCTACACTGTTGGTGGGAATGTAAATTGTTACAGCCACTATGGAGAACAGTATGGAGGTTCCTTAACGAACTAAAAATAGAATTACCCTGTGACCCAGCAATCCCACTACTGGGCATATACCCAGGGAAAACTATAATTCAAAAAGACACATGCACCCCAGTGTTCATTGCAGCACTATTTACAATAGCCAGGTCATGGAAGCAACCTAAATGCCCATCAACAGACGAATGGATAAAGAAGGTGTGGTACATATATACAATGGAATATTACTCAGCTATAAAAAGGAATGAAATTGGGTCATTTGTAGAGACATGGATGGATCTAGAAACTGTCAAACAGAGTGAAGTAAGTCAGAAACCTAGAAAAATGGTACAGATGAACCGGTTTGCAGGGCAGAAATTGAGACACAGATGTAGAGAACAAAGGTATGGCCACCAAGGGAGGAAGTGGGGGTGGGGTGAATTGGGAGATTGGGATTGACATATACACACTCATATGTATAAAATGGATAACTAATAAGAACCTGCTATATAAAATAAATAAATAAAATTCCAAAATTCCAAAAAAAACATCTTTTTTATTAAATAAATAAATAAATAGTATAGTAGCAAAGAAAGAAAATAAAGCAGAGAAAGCAGTGGGGTCTGACATCTCAGTCAAGAACTGAAGGAAGTGAAGGGTGAGCCATGCAGATATCTGGGGAAGAGTTGTCCAAGTAGGGGAAATGACTGGTGCAAATGCCCTGAGGCCGGGTGTTCAAGTGTGTGAGATGGGGTGGGGAGGTCAGTGTGCCTGTGCAGAGTGATCCGGGGGTGAGGGCAGGTGGGAGATGAGGCCAGAATTGAGTGGGGGTAAAGCTTTTACTATAAATAAGACATAAGATGGGAAGTTAAAGGCTCTGGTGGTTTTAGAAGACAGTCGGTGGGGAAGAGAGAGAGCAGAGGACCAGTGGGGAGGTGCTGCCATAATCCAGGTGAGAGGTGGAGGGGGTTTGGACTGGGCAGTAGCAGTGGAAGCAGTGAGAAGCAGGCAGATGCTGGAAATGTTTGGAAGGTAGTGGTGTTACCGAATGCAAGTTCATGTGCCCGACGCACAGGGAGGCCAAACAAACTGAACCATCGGGGGTTTGGAGCAGGGAGAGGTTTATTGCAGGGCCATCCAAGGAGAACAGGTGGCTCATGGTCAGAAAACCCTCAAACTCCCTGAAGGTTTTCAGCAAAGCATTTTTAAGGGCCAGGTGAGGGACTAGCTTCCCAGGGTGTGTGATCAGCTTGTGCACAATTCTCTGGTTGTTGGTGATCAGTCCTTAGGCACCAGAAGGTCTGGGGGCTGTGTGCTCATGATCATCAAGTAGTTAATCTCTTTCATTTGGTCGTGGTTTTAGCATCTGAAAAACTCAGGAAACTTGCATCAGATACTGTTATCTAGGTGGGTACTTCAGAGAAAAACTAAAGCAGAGGGTATGGGGGAGGGGTCTGTCCCTGTCCCAGGAAGGCCCCATAGGGCCCCGCTAGGTTACAGTGGCAAAGGGGTCTTGCTAACCAGATGTGTGGTGTGTGTGTGTGTGTGTGTGAGAGAGAGAGAGAGAGAGATAGAGAGAGGGAGTGAGAGAGAGTAGAATGAAGGTTGACTCTTGAGGTTTTTGTCCTAAACAATTGGAAGAACGGGGTGGATGTTTATGAAATAGACAAGCTCACTAGAGAAGTGACTTGGGGAGGGGAATGTCAGGAGCTCAGTTCTGATCATGCTGAGTTTGAGATGGAACCAGGGAGCAGGTGGCCTGGCTAGCAGGGAGAGTCTGGGCTTGAGATAAAAGTCAGGGCGTCAGCCACATGCAGGTGGAATTTACATCCCTGAGCCTTTGCGATCCCCAAAGAGGTGAGCAAAGGTGGAAAAGAAAGGAGGCCCCGGGGTGAAGCGCTCAGACATTCTGATGTTCTGTGGAGCAGCCCTGCCCAGAATGTTGTACACGTGGCAGCTGCTTGACAGTCACTGAGCCAGCTCAGTTCAATACAGCACGTGCTTTTAGCTGGGCAGCCAGACCCCGGAGCGGCAGATCCAGGGTCTGCCAGGCAGTGCTTCCTTGGGCCCCAGGGTGGCATGGATACTCACAACTAGCAGCTGATCAGCCCTAGGTCGGCCTGGCTCCGTCCGTCTCCTTCTCTTCTGCCGTCAGCGTCTTGTGCTCCCTCCTCTGGTCCCCTTTCCTACCACATTCAGTCTAAATCGGCGTCTTTCTTGTGGCAGCACTAATGTGCTCACGGCTGCAACAGAGTAGCCGACATTCACTGTGTCCCAGGCACTGTTCTCCGTGCCTTGTATGTACAGTCGCCTCTGATTTCACAACAACCCTGTAAGGAAGGCACAACGATCGCCCCATTTCACAGGTGAGGCCAGTGAGGCGCAGGGAGATTGGAGAACTTGCCCAAGGTCACAGGGATTCACATGCAGGAAATTGAATTGCAAGACCGACCTCTCACCTCTCCACACTCTGCCTCCCAAACCTCCCAAAATGCCAGAGAAGCTGACCCCTCAACGACAACTTTGCTCCACCGGACTTCTACTTTTCAGAATAAAGTTGCACATTCCATTTCTGATTTTTGCCTGATAGTCTTCAAATCTATGACATCCCCTGCCACTGAATGCCACAGCAAACACCACTGCTGCCCAGCTGCCTCTAAGAACCACGGGGAGGTGGTTTGGGCAGAGCTGCCTGGACCAGAGGTTGCGGAAAGCCTTCAGGCGGGCGTCCAGGCGCGCTCTTCTCCTCACGCAGGAGCTCTTCCCGCTGTCATCAGACAGGGACGTCCTCACCTGCTGGACATGCACCTGCTGCACGATTGATGATGCTACCGTTTTCCCTGGCTGCCCCTGTCTCAGGGCTCTTTTCCATTTAATTCACTTCCCTCTGCTCCTGTATGTATGGTTACCTTAGAGAGAACAAACGGTCCATCCTAAAATCCTTCCCTAATGTTGCCAAACTTTAATTAGGGAAGATTAGAAAATCGCAACTGTGAAAGATGTGTTTTCTCAATGGATGCGAAGGAAACAGCTCTTGACTCTTCATTCTATCAGAGACTCCATCTTGTCTCCAGGGGCTTCCCCAGAGGGCTTCCCTGGAAAGGGACAGGCCCGCAGTCTCATATGGCCTCTCAAAGAGAAGTAGCAGAGCCCAGGGACTCTGGTGGCCCCAACTGCCACCTAGTACGAGGCTTCCTGAGCACAAATCCCCACTCATCCATTTTCCAGATGTGTAACCTTGGGCAGACATTCAATTTCTCTGTGCCTGTTTCCCCACTTGTAAAATGAGGCAAATAATAGCTAGGTTGTAGAGTCACTGTGGAGGAAAAACCGGATCATTCAGGTAAAGTGCTTAGAGCACAGTGCCTGGCACCTGGTATGCCCTTAACTACCCGATTATCATTCTCAGCAAAGAACATAACATGTAGCCGTTCCCTAAAGGTGGCTCTTTGAGAAGGAAAGGAGTGTTTTTCTACAGTCCGTGATATTCAGGCGTTACGGACTCACAGGAAAGCAAGTCTGTGGAAGCACTTATTAGGGAAGTGACTTAATGAAAGTTAGTCACAGCTCCCAAGAATGATGATAGGTTTCCACGTTTGCTCCTGGAGACCCCTGCTGGTGGTCCACAAGCCGCCCAAGGTATCTCACTGGTAGAATCTCATGGTGGCATTTCCTAGGAATGGCTAAAATCCCCATTCCTAGGAAAATGGAAGGGAGCAGATAGAAGTTTTTAAATATGTTTTGTCATCTGCCCTTTGCTTGCCTGTAAGCAAGAACTCAAAGATGACAGAGAAAATGGATGCATGGTGAACCGTTATTAAAAATAAGACTCAAATGACTGCTTTTTGAAGGTTTGCAGGTTGACTCTTTGGTGGACAGCTATGCTTGATTTTGCAATCTTTCTAGAACATACATAAAACATAGTCATATTTTCTTCTGGTAAAACTGTTCCTGGTTTGGGCATAGGGGTTAAATTTATCAATATTTTAAGACGCTCTGCAAAGCATATGATGCTGGGCAAATAACACCATGACTTGCAGAGACTGTCACCCAAACAAGTTTCACATCTGGTTGAATTTTTGAAGAGAGATGAAGCAAGCAGACCGTTAACCTATGAGCAAAAGAGGACAGTACAATTCAGCACCTCTGAGTATTTCTAGTCCGAGATCTGTCAGGATCCATGGCTGCAAGCAACAGAACCAGCGTCAGCTCTGTTAAGTGGAATAACACAAGAGTTTCCACGATTGAGATAGGTGATCACAGATTGGACAGGAGGTCAGAGGATAAGCTGGGAAAAAATGAGTGGCCACCAAATAGGACTCAAGAGGGAAGACAATGTGATCCCTACAAAGGGATCAGCCTGGTTCTCAGGTTACACTTCCCATGGCATGAACATGAACTCCACCACCCGCCTCCCACATCACTCATTCATTGAAAGAGTGTCGGGTTTGCTGGAGCTAAGTTGCATGTCCCATATCACTCCTACTGCTTCCGGGCAAGAATCAGATTGGGGCTACCTCCCATCACCGACATTGCACAAAACGGGGGTTGGTTTGTCCAAAAGGGAGCCTGGGATGCTGTGAGGAACGATGAAAGATGGTAAACAGCCAGAAATGACAATGTCCACTAGAAACCCTTTCTGCAAATTGGAGTTTCCCCCAATGCCTGTGACCTCCCTGTGGCCGACTTAGAGGCCACAGCTGTCCCTGGGAGCAGTGTGTGAGGACAGGTGCTTGTGATCTGAGGGGCCAGCGTTTGCACGTGCAGTTGCTGCGCTGAGAGCTCCCTGTCTCAGCATGAGCACATGGCGCTCATGGGCCAGAGGCAGGTCAGTCTTCACCGGGCACCACGGGTGGAGAGGGAGGCAGAGCAGCAGGTGGGGCGGCGAAGGAGGAGGGTGAGGCTCTGGGCTCACTCTCAGGGCCAGACGGGGGCACCGCCCCCAAGACCTCCCCCCAGGGCTGGCCAGGTGAGCAAAGCATTCTCCTCGGCACACAGAAATCTCGGCCATCAAGACAGATCCTCTTTTTTTTTTTTAATTAATTAATTTACTTATTTATCTTTGGCTGCGTTGGTTCTTCGTTGCTGCGCGCGGGCTTTCTCTAGTTGCGGCGAGCGGGGCTACTCTTCGTTGCGGCGCGCGGGCTTCTCACTGCAGTGTTTTCTCTCTGTTGTGGAGCACGGGCTCTAGGCGCGCGGGCTTCAGTAGTTGTGGTGCGCACGTTCAGTAGTTGTGGTGTGCAGGTTCAGTAGTCGCAGGCTCTAGAGCGCACGCTCAGTGATTGTAGCGCACCGGCTTAGTTGCTCCGCGGCACGTGGGATCTTCCTGGACCAGGGCTCGAACCAGTGTCCCCTGCGTTGGCAGGCAGACTCCTAAGCACTGCGCCATCAGAGAAGTCCCCCAGATCATCTTTTAATGCAGTGATTTTTTAAAATTAAAGTTAACGTAAAAATTCATGATAAACAAAATATCAAATTTTTAAGTAAAGTAGGATTGGTGTAACTGATTTTTCCTTTTGTGTCCAGCTCTGATATGATTTAGCACAGCACTGTGAAAGCCACTTCTCTACTTTGGGCCCACTTCTTCTGTAAATTTAAAGGGTGGGGTCAGAAACGCTCTATGACTCTGCGGCTCCAGAACAGGAGTGAAGGTGTGTTCAGCCAAAAAATAGGCAGCAGCAAAGACCCTCTGTGCCCTGGGCCTGCATCCTGGTGGGCCGGCAAAGGAGATGCCCTTTCTGCCAGAGTGAGGAAGGTGGGGGGAACTGTAACCCCCTCGCTCATGGAATCCATAGCTGGGCTCGAAAGAAAAGGAAATCTGTGGGTTAAAAAAAAAAGAACTAGACTGTAAAATAATTATGTTTAAAATGGTTAGGGAAAAAGAATAGGAACCATAAATAAAAAAGAGAGCATAATGAAATAGAAAAGGCAAATGCAAAAAGTAACTAAATGTAGCATCTAGAAATCTTGCCACTGCCCTAGGCACCCCTGAAGTGTATGTGGTTATCTCAGTTCTATAGATGAGAAACCAAAGTACCAAAATATGCTGAGGGTTGGGGCAGTTTGTTAGTGGAAGGGTTGGAATTCAAGTTCATATAATATTTATGCCAGAGAATATTTAAACAAGAAAATATTTTTCTTTTATTTTGTAAGAGGAGAAGCTGTCATTTAAAACAAAACAAAACCGAACCTGTATCCAACAGAATGTTCAGCTTCTTTATTTTTTTTAACATCTTTATTGGAGTATAATTGCTTTACAATGGTGTTAGTTTCTGCTTTATAACAAAGTGAATCAGCTATACATATACATATATCCCCATATCTCCTCCCTCTTGCATCTCCCTCCCACCCTCCCTATAGCTTCTTTAAATTCCCATAAAATTTCTTCAGAATTCTGTTCCAGGTGGGATCTTTATTTCACTGACTAAACTTTAGGGTCAGTGTTTAGAGGATCAGTTTCATCTCTGTATTCTTTGCGTCTGGGGCGTCTTTTAAAATCTGTGAAGATGGAAGGACCAGGGGATCCAGTAGACTGAGATCATGAAAAGATGTCTTTCAGAACCCACGCTGGCATCCATCTGACCGTCCTTCATGGAATGCCTACAACTGAGCTGTTCCCTGGGACTGGAAGTCTATGGGCGAGTGATTACTATTTGATATTTTACCCTGAATGTCTAAAAATTAAACATCTCTAGCTCAAAAAGTAAATATTTCACAAATAATTAAAACATAGGTTGTCTAGTTATTGGTGAAACACATCAGCTATCTTAGCAGATCCATCTCCAATTAGGTCTTCAATCTGTGCATTTCTTGCAGCTCCGCCGCGCACACTTGGTCTAAGGCACGTCCTCGCGTCCCCACCGATCTCGTCTTGCATCCCTGCCTCCTCACAATGCACGCTCCCGGCAGCATCCTCCCCGTCGGCCCTGCTCCCACCCCTTTCTCTTCTCACTCTCCTTCTGGCTGTCTCCGCTCCAACCTCGTGGTCTTCCTCCAGCATCTTCCCCACTCAGGAACTCTGTGGAATTTATTCTCTCTGCCTTGAATCACAGCTGATCCTCATTATTCACATATTCTGTATTTGTGAGTTCACCTACACACTAAAATTTACTTGTAGTGGAAAAATACTTGCAGTGCTTTCTCGGTCATTGGCAGATGAGCGCGGAACAGTGAAAAATTTGAGTCACCCGACATGCACATCCCGAGCTGAGGTCCAAGAAGTGATGCTCTGCCTTGTTATTTCAGCTCGTACTGTAAACACGTTTGCTTCTCACAGTCTGTTAGGTGCCGAGTTACTCACATTTTTGAGCTTCTTGTTGATGATTTCCCTGTTTAAAATGGTTCCCAAGCAGAGGGCTCAGATGCTAACTGGTATTACTGAGGCTTGTGGAGAAAACTCGTGTGTTAGATGAGCTTCCTTCAGGCATGAGTTGAAGTCCTGTCGGCCATGAGTTCAATGTAATGAATCAACTAGATAGATAGATAGATAGATAGATAGATAGATAGATAGATATGTATAAAATAAGGTATCTTTAAACAGAAACACACATAAGACAAGGTTGTGTAGCACTTGATTGATGAAAACATGACCAGATGCTCATAGGAACCTAACCTACACACAGTTCAGTGTTGGCTAATCAGTGTTGGGGGTGATTTGGTAACTGTTTAACTAGGATTGGGCTGTCTGCCTGCATGTTCACTGCCCATCTCCCCGCCCTGCCTCTTGAGGGTAAGAACCACACTGGTCTTAAACAGAGCCTGGTACATAGCAGGCACTCAGGACATTTTTGTTTATTTAGTGAATAAGTTCAAATAAACAACTTTCAAAGCCAATTCTTAACCAGGCTTTCAGAGGTTAATATTTAATACCTTTTTGCAAAGTCTGGAAAGAAGTTCCATCAGGGTCTGACTTTAATAAGCAGCATAGATAAATGCTCAATTAAATTTCCATATTTGATTATTACTTGATGCTCTTCCTTGATTTGAGCCTCCCCTTTGGGCTTGAGAGGATGAAAGAAGGTGTTCCTGTCTCTCCACTCTCTCCCAGTGTCCCTGGCCAGCCACCTGGGCTCTGCTGAGTCTCCCTGAGGCCACCTTGGGGGAGATGGCGTCACCTGGGTGCTCAGGTACTACTGCCTTGGAAAGCTGATGAGGGACCATGAGCACCTGTATTTCAACTCCTCCTGGGGAGAACGAGACTCCCCTTGGAGGTCCAGTCTGTTTCTCACTCAACCACAAAGGCAGTACCAGGAAGACTTCTACCCGTAGCTGAGCCACCTGGCTTGGAGCGCTGAGAGCTGGATTTGACAGCAGTCAGGGTCGGCAAGTCCTGACCTTGTTGCTTTAGTCACAGCTGCTTGCTCGAAATACTCTGTTAGAGCCGGAATTGGCAAATGTCCTCCACGAAGGATGGTAACTAATGTAAGCTTCACAGACCACATGGTGTGTCTCAACTACTCAACTCTGCTGTTGTAATGCAGAAGCCGCCACATTAACCAATGGATGTGGCCGTGTTCCAATAAAACTTTATTTACACAAGCAGGCAGAGGGCCAGATTTGGCCTATAGGCCAAATTGTTTGCCAGCCCCTAGGGTACGGCCCTTCCCTTATGGAGGTGTCTTGATTTGCTTGTGTTCTACTCTGAGCTGTGAGCTCTTTGAGGAAGACTTGAGTCCCATTCACTGTATTCATCTCCACATCTGATACCGAGCCTGCCCCACAGCAAGCCATCAGCCAATAGATGCATGACTTGTAAGACATGGCCCCCAAAACACAGACATCATCAAACATGCCAACCAGATGAAAGGTGATCTAAGCCCTGGTGACAGCCCATCCGTCATCATCCTGCCTCCTGTTGTCAGTACTCAAAATATTAGCAGTTGTTTTCTGACAACAAGTGAAAATTATATTCCTATATTCATTCAACAAACAGCCACGAGTGTGGGAGCAGCATCAGATGTCAGTTGGAATCTGCCTGCCCTTAAGACTTAAGTCAACTTGTGATGAATCCTGATTCCACGCCCTGAAGCAGACCAAAATCTTCCCCAAGATTTGTGAAAGTTCCAGGGGTTAGAGGAGGAGGCCCTGCATTTCTAACAGTCACTTCTGCCTTCAGGTGTCCACTTCTGACAAGTCAGTTCTGTTTCTTAATTGTCTCACTATCTTGTACATGCTGGTCTGTTACCTTCCGCATGTCCTTTTCCTCAGTTCCCCCTCAGCATACACACACGCACGTGTGCACACACACACACACGCATCCACACACACTGACCATCAGCATTAGCATGTGGTGCATGTGGTCCACTTCGTTGAGGATGTTGGAGGAGGTGCGGTTACATTACGTCAAATTACTTGAGTCTGAGCCCTGGAGAGCCCTCAACTGCAAGTTCTCCTCACTGCCCCACCCCTCTGTATTTTTCGCAGGACACATCATCCCCCCCTAGTGTACCCCAACCTCAGCACATGTGGCGACTCGTCTCCTGTCTCCAATTCCCCCCACTCCTCCCCTACTTCTCTTTTCATAACAGCTTTATGGAGGCATTGTTGACATATGATAAACTGCACATACTTAAAGTGTATAATTTGATAAGTTCTGCCATTATATACACACCCATGAAACTATCTCCCTGATCAAGATAGTGCAGAAACCCAGCACCCCCAAAAAGGCCCCCTTTGTAACCCTCCCTCCTGCCCCTCCCTTCCTGCTCCCTGCTGATCTGCTTTCTGTCACCATAGATTAATGTGCACTTTCTAGAGTTTCATATAGATTGAAATTTAAATTCTGTCTGGCTTCCTTCACTCAGCACAACTGTTTGGGGCTTCATCCTTGTCACTGCTTTCTCTTGAGAGTAAAAACAAGGATCTTCTCTAGAATAATTCAGTTCTCTCCAGCCACTGTCCCCAAAGAGCTTTAGGCTCACCTCTAACAGATGGAAACGCGTTAGAAAACCAAAAAAGCCCACTCTCTTTGGAAGACCCTGGTGGTTTTACGTAACACATTTCTTTCCCATATACATCCTTTCATTCTTTATTTGGTTCAACAACTGTTCAATAAGCATCTACTGTATGCCAGGCACTGTTGTTGGGAACCTAGTGAGAATCAGGCAAACAGGGCCTTCCTCTTGGGGAATAGTGAGAATAAGTAAGAAAACCAACAGAAGAAGGGTTCCAAATATAGTAGGTATGATAAAGAAAATGGAAAATGCCTCAGAAGTTGTCTGAAGGGACATATTTCTAGGGAGTGGCATGAGAGCCAGGGCATGGGGATGGAGGGGCTTAGGAAGAGTATGACTTTGTTTACAGGTTTTCAGAATGTAATCTCATGTTTCCTTTTCAAAGTTACTTAAATGCTGTTTAATGAGCAATATATGCTCACTGTAGAAAAATTAACAGAGAAAAATAAAGAAGCAAATTGAAAATCACCTTTAATCCCGCCACTCAAATATCGCCATCATTATATTTCATTTTGTTAATTACACAGTCAGGAGACAAAGGAACAGGTTGCGTTTCATTTGGTGTAATTAACCAGGCCACGGGAACTGCTGTCAGCTTCCTGCGGAGCTGAGTTGTGTTTATTTTTTTTTTTAAGAGCTACTAAGTTTTGATGAACAAGGAGGAATGTAACATTTATGAGGAATCTAAGTACACCCTCTTTCCCCTTCTCAACAAAACAGCATCATTCCCCACAAAATGTGGAGTCAAGACTCTGAGGACATATGGCTCTGAGCTGGGGAATTACAGGGGACATTTTTCATGTCACTGCTTAGACAGTCCTGTGAGCGTTCCAACAGTGAGGTGTCTTGGTTGCAGGTTACATCCCCAGCTGAAGCCAGGCTGGATAATAACTCACTTTGTCATTACTTAATTCTGTGATGGCTGCAGTTACTGAGCCAGAATAGAGAGCCTCAGTCGCTGAAAAGATGAGGCACTCAGGGTCAGAATGTCTAGGAACAGAGAAGGCAAGGCGGGCAGTTGAGTGGAGCGCTGGTGTGGCTGCATCGAGGAGCCTGATGCTGGACGCAGCGCTTCTGATTCACTTATTTTCTACGTGATGTATTTGCATGTTTCATTCCTCAGCTCCACTCCCTGACACGTATCCAGGGAGTTCATCCCGTGTGCCAGTCATAAAGGCCACGTCCACATACCAGCCAGGCCTGGTGCACAGCTGTTCTCCCCACGAAGTTGACAAACAGGCCTTCAAGGGTACATGTGTTTCAGCCAAAACCAGAACGTACAGGCTTCTATGTGGATTCGCCAACATCTGGTGGTTCCCCCAAATACGTCACATTCTCTCTTGCCTCTGTGCTAGGACATCTGCCTAGAGTGCCACCCCTTGTCCACCGTGGCCTCTCCCCCGGGACCTTCTCGGTCTGTCCTCCGTGCAGCCCCTCTTTCAGCACCACAGTTAGTGCCCATCCATTGCTCAGCGCCCCATCTGTGTGGGGGATACTAAGAATTTGTGTATCTCTTCTCTGTTCCTTTGCTCCTGTTGCTTCCCCTGGCCTCCCCCTCCAAGTAACCACCACGTAGTGAAGCGCTGCTCATATACTGGCAGGATGGAATCGTGTGTAAGCATGCTGGCTTTGATATCCACTCTGCCACCGAGAGCTGTGGGACTTTGGGCAAGTTACTTCACCTGTCCTGGCCTCATTCTCTCCAAATGTAAAAGAAGATAATACCTAGGGTTGCTGGGAGGATAAACCAGACTAATCTGGCATCTGGAATGTAGAAAGAATCAATGCTTATTAGCTATCATTGTAATTAATCGTTCAACAATTATTCCAAACATAGCCTCATCCTCGAAGCCTTCCTCCATCACCCACTCCCAACCCCAGATGGGGCTTCCCCTGTTTGCATAACTTAGCACAGCTTATACACACACACACACACACACACACACACACACACACATTTTGTAATTGTCAGTGAGCGTCCTAACAAGGATGTGTTAACACTAGCTGCTATAATAGATAAGCCCCCACTCTCAATAGCTTAACACAGAAATTTATTGCTCCCTCATCCCACAATCCATTTGTCCAGTTTGGGGCATAGGATGGGGAGATGGCTCCTTCCATCTTGTGAGACTGTCTCTTCCACATGTGGCCCCCAGGGTCACTGTGGAAGTAAGAGAGAGGGAGGAGGGTCTTACAGGGGTCCTGTGGCCGGATCCAGAAGTGACATTATCATGTCCACCCACTTTCCCTTGGCCAGAATCAAGGCCCCCATCTAGCTGAAAGAGAAGCTGGGATATAGAGCCTACTTGTATATCCCAGCTTTCATTTTCCATCCCAGGTGAGAAATAAAATTGTCTCAGCCACTTGAGTGCTTCTCATCTCCTCCATTCGGCCAGGAGGCTGTTGAGGACACACACCATGTGCCCTGGCTCTCTCATACAGTGTTTGTTCACTTCCATCTTCTCTTGAGCTGAGTCTTAAGAATTAACTCCAAAGCTGACCAGGTGGCACCACAGAAAGTGGCTTTCCAAGCCCAGGCAGTGGAAGGTGCAAATGTACAGAGAAGTAGCAAGGAACTGGCCCCTTCAGGGAACTGCAAGGAACAGCAGCACTCGCTTGAGCCTCATATATTACTGCATAAAAATAGCTCACCACACTAGCGTAGGATGTATATGGAGGTGGGGCAGGGAAGAGGGACAGCTCATGAGCTCGGAGCCCACAACCTTCTGAGTAACAGGCAGCCCATCCACCTGGGCCGTGTAGCCTGTGTCTCCTGGGTTCCAATGACAAGGCTGATAAGAGCTTTCTTCCTTGGTACACCCAACTCTTTGAGTAAAGCACCCACCCTGCAACAAGAAAGTATTGTCTTATGTCAAGTGGTTCTTTAAAAAAAGACTTAGGGGAGGAATGCAAACTGGTACAAACTTTCTGAAAGACACGTTTCATTATGTATCAACTTTTTTCAAAGTCATACTTTTTGATACCACGAACTCCACTCCTAGGAATTTATCTCAAAGAAATAATCAGAAATGGTGTCAAAGACTTACGTACTAGCAAGCAGAGATTTATGTGCAGAGTTCTTCACTGGAGGCTTATTTATGATGGCAAGAAGTTGGAAAACAGCCTCAAAGTCCAACAATAGGAGGCTGAATAAATAAATTATGGGGCAACCCATAATGGAATAATACACAGCCATTAAAATTGTGTTTTATAAGAATTTTTAAGCCAGGGGAAAGTGTTCTTTCCTGATAAAAACTGAAGTGGAAAAAGTAGACATCAAAGTTGGTTAATTGTGTGGTCCCAATTATATAAATCGATTGTGGAAAGACCTTGAATAAAATACCTCACCAGGTTAGGAGCAATTCTCTCGGGTTCCTGGAAGTACTGGTGATTTTTTATTTTTTTCTTCACACTCTTGTATTGACAAGTTTTCTCTGCTGAACGTGTTACTTTATAAACAGAAAAAATAATTTTTATTGAAGTACAGTTGATTTACAATATTGTGTTAGTTTCAGGTGTACAGCAAAGTGATTCAGTTTTATATATATTTCAGATTCTTTTCCATTACAGGATATTCAATATGGTTCCCTGTGCCATACAGTAGGTCCTTGTTTATTTTGTACATAGTAGTGTGTATCTATTAATCGCATACTCCTAATTTATCCCTCCCATCCCTTTCCCCGTTGGTAACCATAAGTTTATTTTCTATGTCTGTGAGTCTATTTCTGTTTTGTAAATAAGCTCATTTGTATTATTTTTTTAGATTCCACATATAAGTGATATCATATAATATTTGTCTTTCTCAGTCTGACTTACTTCACTTAGTATGATCATCTCTAGGTCCATCCATGTTGCTGCAGTTAACAATATTTCATTCTTTTTTAGGGCTGAGTAATACTCCATTGTGTGTGTGTGTGTGTGTGTGTGTGTGTGTGTGTGTCAGTCACATCTTCTTTATCCATTCATCTGTCAGTTGACACTTGGGTTGCTTCCATGTCTTGGCTATTGTAAATAGTGCTGCTGGGAACATTGGGGTGCATGTATCTCAGAAAAATAATTTTTTAAAGAAGCAAAAAAACAAGGAAATAGTAAGAAAACCACCCTTTCTCTCTGCAGACTCACTCAGAGAGGTACTGTGGTCCTTTTCTACGGTCAAATGAGAACTCAAATGTTGGCCTAGACCGCGAGGACCCTGAGTCCATAATAGGCACAGACTAGCCATTGCTTCCTGGAACACATCCCTTTCAGGTGTCAATAGCATCCATTCAGCCACACAAAATATGTCATCTAAAGCTTCATCCCGATAACCCTACGGACAGCACTCTTATTTACAAGGAAAAATGAAAAAGGCTTATCCCTTTGTAAATTCT
Organism: Mesoplodon mirus; assembly: GCF_964341445.2. NCBI lineage: Eukaryota > Metazoa > Chordata > Mammalia > Artiodactyla > Ziphiidae > Mesoplodon > Mesoplodon mirus. The sequence goes on along the minus strand of NC_138995.1, from coordinate 5,288,610 downwards.
ATAAAGACATTTCCTGGCATCTAAAAAATGACAAGGGCCCTTCACCAGATTCTACAGCCTAACCTTGTTTATGGTTCAGAAATGTTCAGCAGGATTTGAAAAGCATTTCCACATTTTCACCTGGAACTGTGATTTCCAACTTGATCTGGAGGAATGAAACTGCCTCGAGACGACTTAAAGGATAGATATGTGTTTCCATTGTTTTCTCATAGGTGGGGTTTTTAATCCACTGTGGTTAGGTTGTTAAGATAACAGATATTATGAACAAAAAATAACAATAATTATCCTAAAAGATACAATAAAATGCACTGTAGTTCTCACATTGATATCAGAATATGAACACTCAGATAGTTCTTCAAATCCCATGGAACAAGCCAATTACAACCTTAAACTCATGTCCTAGGAAGGAGAGTTTAGGGTGTTCAGGGAAATGTTTGCTGCCTGCCCAGTACATGGATTCAGCAGAGCATGTTCTGCCCTGGAATCCACAGGGGACTCATTCTGAGATCCAGCCCGCCATGGCCCTGCTTCTCCAAGCCCCGATGCCAGGAAAGTGTCATTTCCCCATCAGTACATTTCCAGGAATTAAGTGTTCCTTCCTTGCCAATTAATATAGTGACTATTCTTAGAGTTGAATTTAAGCTCCATTAGAAAATTGTTAAAGGCTTCCGTGCTCATTTTTCACCAAATTGATCTCTGTAATGTTACCATAATAGAAAAAAAAACAGCGTGAGTGAGATCACGCTGTTTGCTGTGCCTCATCAAAGCTGTCCTCCAACATATAGCCGGTGCCTATGCTCCCTGGGTTTGAACTTTCTGGAAGGCCAACACTAATTTGGAAACTTCTAGGCTTTTCTGGCATCATCCATTGACTTTTCTGTGAAACTGAATTCACCCCTTCATGTACCATGGCATTGTGTATTTTGACTAGGTTTCTAAAATAGATGCTTTCCTGATTCTTAAATAGACTATGAGAATGGAATTCAAGGTCATTTGAGGGCATCATTTTTACTGGCTGATAAATGAACTAAAGCAAAGCTTTACTTGATTTGGGGTTTTTCTATCTTTTGTGCTTTCAGTATATCATATACTGTGGTCACTTTATCTGCCTCTGGGAATCTCCCTGGAAGATAAACTAGAAAACTAGGTTTTTTAAGATTTATGACTTAAAAGGAAAAGCAGTGATATCAGATGGAGAGCCTAAGAAAGAGGAAATTACACTTGATTGAGCAACTACTAAGTGCCAGACATTTTTCTGTGCGTTTTATTGTTTCATCTTCCCAACAACCGTAAGACAGGTCTTACAGTCCCCATTTCACAGAAAAATGCAGCCGAGGCTGAGAAGTTACACACATTTGTTTGGAATCACACAGCTAAGAAACAGCAGGTCCAAGCTAGTGGGTTCCTGCTGTGAATCTCAGGGCATGGACCTATTCTAAGATCTCTGCAAACATTCACTAGTTCTTCCAGGTTCTTCCAAGTTGGAGCTTATGCTGTCAAGGACTAAGGATGGTCAGCTGACTCTCCATAGTGAGGGGGTTAAGGCATATTTTGTACTCAGTCTAGGGCAGTTCTCTCCTGTTGACAGAGCTTTCAGCTACCTCCTGCTGCTTGTCACCATGCAGCCAGAAACCAGCTGCATCTTCCTGTAAGGGGATGAGTGACAGACGGGGATGGCCCAGCCATATCTCCCTTGGGACATCCTTGGCCCCAAGTTGGTGGCATCTCAGCTCTGCTGGGTGAGATAAAAGGAAAAGGAAATGGGCAGTATCCTAAATGAGCCTCTCCCGCTACTTTCAGAGGGAGAACTGGGCACAACATTCATTTATGCACCTGTTCAACAGGTCAGTTGATAAATATCTATTAAGAATTTGCCATATGCTAAGCCTGGTGCCTTCTGTCTGTAGTAAGGAAATCACTGTATGCGCTTTTGATGTTTATGGGGTATTCATACGTGTGTGAGAGCTACAACCTGTTAAGGAAATGTATTAATCATGCATTCACTTAACAAGCATTTATTAAGCAGCTGTTAATTTTCCAGGCACTGGGCTGTGTACTTTCTCATCCCTTATCTCTTTTCATCTTCACTCACCACTATGAGATCAGCATTGCAATCCCTGTTTCCTGGGTGATAAAACAAAGGCTAATGTCCCTTAAGTATCTTACTGTGCTCAAAGCTAGACAGATGGACACTCCAAAGTGTGAATTCATGAATAATTGAACTTGTCTCAGAGGAGGACCACAGCATCTTCCTGCAGGATTTAGTGGTTGGCAAACACATACCTAAAACCTGCTCTGGGGACTTGCCTAGTAGCGCAGTGGTTAAGAATCTGCCTGCCAACGCAGGGGACAAAGGTTCGACCCCTGGTGCGGGAAGATCCCACATGCCGTGGAGCAACTAATCCCGTGTGCCACAATGACTAAGCCTGCACTCTAGAGCCCACGAGCCACAACTACTGAGCCCACGTGCCACAAATACTGAGCCCGTGCGCCACAACTACTGAAGCCCGTGCGCATAGAGCCCGTGCTCCACAACAAGATGAAGCCACCACAATGAGAAGCCTGCACACCGCAACGAAGAGTAGCCCCTGCTCGCTGCAACTAGAGAAAGCCTGCGTGCAGCAACGAAGACCCAACGCAGCCAAAAATAAAATAAAATAAAATAAATTAAAAAAAAAAAAACCCTGCTCTGGAGCAGAGACGAATGCAGTCTTGGACACCACGTGACTCCAAACAAGGCAAGAAAAATGATACTTAGGTGCAGCAAGACCGGAAAGCGTGGCATTTAATTGGGAAGCCCACCGCGATCTTCTGGCTAAAACTGTCGAGGGGATCGAAATGAACTAGTTGAACTAGTTGAGCTGGAAACCTCACTGTCACTCAGACCTCCACCAATTCCAAGACCTCAGACTCTGTAGGGTCCCTCCCTACCGTCCACTCTTGCATCCCTTCCTGCCACTCCTCACCCGCCTCATGACTTCCAGCCATTGTCCTTCTCGGCCCTGCCCCCAAACACCCTCCCTGCTCCCGACCCATCGTGGGGTCCTCACCCCACCGCTTCAGTGGAGGCTGCAGCTCAGTGTGCCTCGGGCTCCCGAGTGCACATCTCAAGCCCAGTCAGCTCTCCTGCTCCCTTGCTCCATGTAAACAGTTTCTGCTAGACATCTGCATTTGGGAACCTCACAGGCCAAACTCAAGGCATTCAGAACTAAAGTCACCTTCATCTTCGCCCGCGCTCTTCCCTGTGTCCCTGAAGGGCAGGACCATCCCCCGTGCTCCAGCCGGAAGCCCGGACTTCATCCTTAACGCTGGCCTGCTCTTCATCACCCGCGCAGCCCCATCACCAAGTCCTGGGGGCCCCGTCTTCTCAGCATCTCCTGAGTTCATCTGCCTGTCTCCAGCCTGCCGCTGCCCCCTGAATCCCACCCGCCAGCCTGAGGAACACAGCAGCCTCTGGCCACCTCCTCTACGTGCAAGCTCTCTGCTCAAACATCAGTCCCCGGGAGAAACCTCTCCTTGTCCTACCAACAACATTCTCATAGCCTCCTGCACATACCTTTCATAACCCAATTATCATTTGCAAATCTTTGTTTCCCCTGTTTTTCCCACTGAACTGTAAGCTCAGAGAAGGCAGGAGCTGTCTGTTCTCAGCCATTGCATCCCTCGTTCTTCCGTACAATGGACCTCAGTACATATTTCTTCATTAAATAAACTGCGAATGACCATCCGTAGGTCTTCCCACCCTTGGTCAGTTCCTGGCCTTGGGTACACTCTCACTGTCTCTCTTCTGCCCCATGCACCTTGGCTGTCTCTTTGATAACCCCACCTTCTGTACCCCTGCACAGGGTGGCACCAAGAGCCAGCGCTACACCTGCACCTCCCATCCTACTTGTGATCCTCAGGAGGAAGGAGGGGAAAGCTGAGCCAACTGATCTACAGGTTACGAGCTGTCATCCCAATTTAAATTTTATAAAACCGGGGGTATATTAGGCAGCAGCAGGCAAATCTGCCCTGGGGCTGAGTGCCTCTTTCAGCTTCCACTGGTGGGTAACAAATCTCCCCAAAACTTAGTGGCTTAAAAAAACATCATTTATTGTCTCCTGTGATTTTGGTGGGTCGGGGTTATGAACAGGGCAGAGTGGAGACGGCTCATCTCTGCACCAGCCTCAGCTGGAAACCCCAAAGGCTGGGGGCTGAAATCACTGAAAGCTCACTTGTTTGTTTATGGACAGTTGGCACTGGCTGTCAGCCAGAATACCTGCACGTGGCCTGGGCTCTCTCACCATATGGTGGCCATGAGCATCCCAAGAGCAAGTGCCCGATGGAAGCTCTATCAGTCACCTTTATGGCGGAGTCTCCGCGAGTCATGCAGGGTCCCTTCCACTACATTCTCATCAGGGCAGTCATCAAGGCTGGCCCACATTCTAGGGGAAGGAAATCAGACTCTGCCTTCGGTTGGGAGGAGCATGTGGGATCAGAAATATTCCTGTGGCCTTTTAGGAAAACACAATCTGTGATAGAGCCCAGAGTCTGTGAGCACAGAGGATGAGCTGGGAGTCAGATGGACCAGAGTTCAAGTCCTAGCTCCACTGCTCAGTAGCTCTGCGGCTGGAGGAATCAGTGAACCCCTCAAGCTTTATCCTTTCTTGTAAAATGACTGTAGTTTCTAACAGATTGAGTCGGGACCATGTTACACTGTCATTAGCATGAGGGGAGCCTGGTTGTCCAGGCATCTGGGAAGGAGCTTGAAACAGTCTCTTTTCCTTCCTTAGTTAAATTCTCCACTGCTGTCAGTTCACTCACACCTTGGCAGGCTCTTTTCCCATTTTGTGCAAATTCTCTGTGATGGGTGTCCCCCTGCCTGAATTCACAGTCTTCCTCCTTTCTCCCCCAGCTAACTGTGCTGTTCGGAACACTGTCCCCCAACCCTTGAGGATTCCCACATCCTAGTCCCTGGAACCTGTGAACGTGTGGCCTTACATGATGAAAAGAGACTCTGCAGGTGTGATTAAATTAAGGCTCTTGCTATAAAAATTACTCTGGATTGCTGTGGGCCCAGTGTCATCATAAGCATCCTTAGTAGAGGGAGGCAGAAAGATCAGAGTCGGAGAAGATGTGATAACAAAACAAGAGGTTGGAGTGATGCAAGAACAAGGTTGCAAGACAAGGAATGCAGGCAGCCTCTGGAGGCTGCAAAAGGCAAGGAAATGGATTCTCCGCTGAAGCTGCCAGAAGGAACACCGCCTTGCCAGCACCTTCATTTTAGACTGTGACCTCCAGAACTCGAAGATAATAAATTGGAGTTGTTTTCAGTCACTAGGTTTGTGATAATTTGTTACAGCAACTGTAAGAACCTAATACACTAACCCTCATCTATTTCTCGATTCCAATTGAAGAGAGTTTCCCCATGGTCAGTACTGCTCACTCAACATTTATCCATGCATACCTAGAATCTCCCAGACCCAGGGTACTGCCTGTACTGCATTTGGGAAACACTCCCTTGGCACAGGAATTGTGTCTGAATCACCCCTGTGCCCCCCCACCGTGGTGCCCACAAGGGCCTTGTACATCACAAACACCCAGTAAACATGTATTTAATTATTGATAGAGCTCGTGTTCCGTTGCTGTCCTCCGTGAGCCTCTTAAAACCCTTTTATCACCAGACCGATTTGTACTTGTCTGGAGCTAGTCGTCGCACGTGATGGTAGGAGGATGAAGTGAACAATTTCATCTTTGCTACAAGGAAATAAACATTTTATTCGTGGACTTTATCATCCTATGTAACGGAATCTGAGAAGGACACTGCATTTTGTGTCAGCTGCCTGCATCAGACACAGGGCAAATCTATTTGATGTGTGTGCCTCAGTTCCTGACCCTGTCTCTTTCTCAGTTCATTATTCTTTTTTTTTTTTTTTTTTTTTTTTTTGCGGTACGCGGGCCTCTCACTGCTGTGGCCTCTCCCATTGCGGAGCACAGGCTCCGGACGCGCAGGCTCAGCGGCCATGGCTCATGGGCCCAACCACTCCGCGGCATGTGGGATCTTCCCAGACCGGGGCACAAACCCATGTCCCCTGCATCGACAGGCGGACTCTCAACCACTGCGCCACCAGGGAAGCCCTCAGTTCATTATTCTTACCTCTTTCTCTAGTAGTCTGCATTCATAGAAAGAACAGAGATTTGTAAGTATTATTCATTCCTCCAGAATCTTGGACTTCCCCAAATAGTAAGAAGCAAGTCGCCCATCTATAGATGCCTGGTTAAGTGGTTCTTCACCAGGGGTGGTTTTGCCCCCTAGAAGACATTTGGCAATGTCTATAATGTCTAGAAGGGGTTGATACTGGCTTCCAGCAGACAGAAGCCAGAGTTGCTGCTAAATGTCTTACAATACACAGGACAGCCCCAAATGTCAGCAGTGCCAAGGCTGTGAAACCCTATGCTAGAGCAATAGGCCGTGGGGAAACTGACTTAGCCTCCCCAAGCCTGAGTTTCCTCCTCTTAGATGGAATTAACAAGGTGGTAATGAGTTAAAGTTAACTGTGAAGCGCTTAGCATGGTGACTGCCACCCCGTAAGCACTCAGTAAACCGGGCTAGTGTGCTTGTCATTAAGAAGAACAGAAGAGGGCCCCACACTCCGTGACATGAGGCCCTCGGAAGAAGCTAGGACTGGAAGAGCACCTCTTGAAGGACAAACACAGTCGCCATCTTGTGAGGTTTGGAGGAGGGAGGAAGGCATCTCCGTGGGTCAAACTGGGATGAACAGGGCAGAATTCTAGGGACTGTGTTGGGGCTCAAAGTAGAGAAGACTGCCCTTCCTGGCCGCTGGAACACAGACCCTGTGACCTGGACCCTGGGGACAAGCAGAGGGGCCATGGCACACCCCACCTCACTGGAGTTAGGGGCCGCTGCCTGGGTGGGGAGCAGCCACCAAAGTGGCCCTTCCTTGGGCTTCTCCAGATAGAAGTTCTGTGAATTCAGGCACAGGGAGAGTTCAGGATATCCCACTGGAAGGTCAATACAGTCATGCGTCCATAACCACAGGGGCTTGGTCCCAGGACCCCTGCAGATACCAAGCACCATGCTTGCTCAAGTTCCTTATATAAAATGGCATAGTATTTGCACAGAACCCATGCATATCCTCCTATACTTTAAATCGTCTTTAGATTCCTTGTAATGCCTAATTCAATGTAAACGCTATGTAAATAGTAGTCAATACAGTGTAAGTGTTATATAAATAGTTGCCAGCACACTGCAAATTCAAGTTTTGCTTTCTGTAACTTTCTGGGATTTTTTTCCCCAAACATTTTTTGTCTGTGGTTGGTTGAATCCCAGATGTGGAACCTGCAGATATGGAAGGCTGACTGTAGTCTGCCTGCCTTGCTCTTCAGTGCTGAGGTGTCGCATAATTAATCAGGTCAAAGAAGGAGAAGGCCTTTTTGCGCACCACCTTCTGTGAGCAAGCGGTACTGGGGAACAAATGCAAACGGGCTATTGTAGGCCTAATAGATGACAGGGGAGGAGTTGGTTCATTTCAGGGAGTTCACCTTAATGTAATTTTCTCAGTTAGCAAACTTGCCTACTGGTGGAGGGGCACACCGGCTAGCACACGTTCAGGTACCTAACAGGCACGTTGATAGTTTGCTAGAGCTGCAGTAAAGTACAAGAGACTGGGTGGCTTAAGCATCAGAAATGGATTTTCTTACAATTTTGGAGGCTAGAAGTCTAAGATCAAGGCATCCACAAGTTTGGTTCCTTCTGAGGCCTCTCTCCTTGGTGTGTAGACAGCCGTCTTCTCCCTGTATCTTCACATGGTCTTCCTTCTGTGTTCGTCTGTCCTAATCTCCTCTTTTTATAAGAACACGAATCCTATTGGATCACCCGCCCCCCAGTGACCTCCTTTTAACTTAATCACCTCTTTAAAGACCCTGACTCCAAATACAGTCACATTCTGAGATGCTGGAGATTAGGACTTCAGCATAGGATTTTGACAGAGAAGTAATTCAGCCCATAAAAGACACCGTTAGAATTCAGGGCAGCGCCTTTGAAAGGGGACTCGGGTGGATAAGAGAGAATCTGTGCATTACAACAGGCCTCGGAGCTTTTGTGGCTCTCACAGCCTCACAAAAACCAAACTCCAGGACCATGCACACCTGAGTTGGGAGAGGCATGATTCAGATTTGGAGACAGGGTCTATTCTATGCATAGCAGGCACGGTAAGAAAAAATATAGCTAAGAAAAATACAGGCAAAATTAAAATCCCTGTACTTTACCGTAATGAATTGTATGTTAGAGAAAGAAATATCCTGGGATGGGAATCCTCAGGCAGCTCTGTGTTCTTCGTGTTCCTGTGTGTTGTCAGGTGTACCCCTCGAAGTGTAGGGAAGCCCCATTGCTGCGTCTACACAAGCCAGCAAGGCCTTGCTACAGAATCTGAGCCAATGTTTTATATTTTACCTCTTTTATCCATGTACATTTCCCTTTTCTTGGAAAAATACCACATTGCCTCTTGATTTCAACGTTATAGACATTGTTTTGCCCTGGGTGGCTAGGCTCTCTGTTCAGTTCACCACACGACATATCTGCCACGTATTATGTTAAACACACACATAAGAAAAGTGTAGAGAGGTGTATAAAACAACATTGCTTCTCTAAAGATTCAGCCCTACCACATTTGTTCATACATCACTTGTATTTTTATTAACATAGTAAAAAACGTTCTGCAAAGTGACTTTGAAATGACAGTGCCTTTCTAAGCCACTAGTAAAGAAATGCTAAGAGGGCGGGGAGATTTTTGCTTTCAAATACTAGCATGATTCAGGCCAAAGAAGCCTCAGGTCAAAGCAATCTGAGCCCTTTGAGCTTTTAATTAATGGACTGATTATATAGTTCAAGCCAATAACAAGGAAACTGTGTGTTTTAGCCTCTGTCTCTATCACTGCACAACAGATTGACCCAGCTTAGGAGCAAGTGCCTGCACCTCTTTCTTCGTGGGTTCATCTCACCCTCTCTCCATCCAATACACTCAGCTCTCTAACTGACAGGTCAACAGAGCAAAGTGTGATAATCCAGCACCCACTGGAAACGGCCCCTCCAGCAGGGGGAGCTCACCCAAGAGCCGGTCATCGCCCCAGCATCCATCTTTCCCACATGACAGTATGAAATGCCTCACCTGAGTTCAGGTAGAGGGCACCTCATTTTCATGAGAAATGAGATTCTTCTGACCAACTTATTGTTGATGAAGCCAGGCTGATTCCTAACAAGCACTACAATCTTTTATAAAGAATTGGGAGAGGGGGGAGGGCATTTCAAAGAAGGGAAACACAATCCAAGGAGATCTTTGTCTCTCTCAAATTTCCCTCCCACCAAAAAAAAAAAAGTTTAATTTTCAAATCTATAGGCAGAAAGGCTTGTTACTTAAATTTTAACCCTCACAGATGGTGAATTCATCTATAGTCAAGATTCTCAGTAACAAATGAAACCTAAGTCAAACTGGCATGAGAGAAAAAAAAATGAACTGATTAGCTTGCATAACCGGGACATGGGATTTTAGCTAGAGCCAGATCTGAGTGTTGGTGGGAAATATTCAAACAGGAACAGTTAGTGGTGGCACCAGCCAATCAGAACAGCGCACACTGGTGATGTCAGGCCTGCTTGCGCCACCAGGGCGGGGCTCTCAGGAGCCTTCTTTCCCTCTTGACTCCCCCTCCTTGCCGTCAGCTTCACTCTCAAATAAGTCCTGACCTCCTGTCGCAAAACCCCAGCAATAGCTCCAGGTGCACAGCCCCAGGAAAGTTCCTTCCCAGGGTTCCAGCAGAATTCCTGGGTCCAGAGCGGATCAGGGGTCTAGCCTAGACCAATCACTGACCACAGGCCTGGGTCAACTCAGGGGAGCTGGTGCAGGAGCAAAACCCTGGGGTCAGGGTGGCGGAGGGCTGGCTGCCCAAAGTAAAGGCAAGCGGTCGGCCAGATGAAGAAGAAACAGAGGACGCAGAAGCCACGACAGTCACGTCCACGCAAGTCATGTGATAGTAGATGGCGCTTTGGGCCCTGACTATGGTTTCAGGAAATGTCGAGAGGATCATGTTGCTTTAATGACTTGCCTCAAGTGCCGTTAATATCCTTGTCCTTAAAAAGATTTCTTTTATCACTGACGTTAATACTTAATAGATGTAAAATCTACGCTCTAAGTAATATGCAGCTGGCATTAAAACACACACACAGTGTGAAGCATAGGTCCAAACTGACCATCTGCCTGAGCCAGCTACCCAGCGATCTCAGGTGTGTTTTCATGGGGTACTTGGTGGCTCTGGCAGGGGAGCTATACCTCCCAGTTCCCTACAACCAAGGTGCTCTGCAGATATCCAGGAACTAACCGGGTGAGGCTGTTTCCATCTCACTACAGCTGAGCTTTCTTACCTATTGGTAAAGATTCTCAACCATCAGTAGGAGATACAGTTTTAAAACATTGTTTATAGAGACTGTAACGCAAATTAGTGTCACAAAATAGACTCAGGAACTGTTCAGTATTCATGACTTAAACCGGCAGGGTGTTGACGTCCTGGAGTCTGTGGATTTTTTTGGTTTGTTTACATTTAGTAGCTTTTTTAGAGAAGACAAAGCTGGGAAATGCCTCCTTAATCTCCCATAAGGAGGGGTTCTGATGATATGCATCTATTTTCATCTTCAGTGGGACTGTGTCTTTAATTCTTTTTTATTTTTTAACACCTTTATTGGAGTATAATTGCTTTACAATGGTGTGTTAGTTTTTGCTGTATAACAAAGTGAATCAGCTATACATATACATATATCCCAATATCTCTTCCCTCTTGCATCTCACTCCCTCCCACCCTCCCTATCCCACCCCTCTAGGTGGTCACAAAGCACCAAGCTGATCTCCCTGTGCTATGCAGCTGCTTCCCACTAGCTATCTATTTTACGTCTGGTAGTGTATATATGTCCATGCCACTCTCTCACTTTGTCCCAGCTTACCCTTCCCCCTCCCCTTGTCCTCAAGTCCATCCTCTAGTAGGTCTGCGTCTTTATTCCTGTCTTACCCCTAGGTTCTTCATGACCTTTTTTTTTTTTTTAGATGCCATATATATGTGTTAGCATATGGTATTTGTTTTTCTCTTTCTGACTGACTTCACTCTGTATGACAGACTCTAGGTCCATCCACCTCACTACAGATAACTCAATTTCGTTTCTTTTTATGGCTGAGTAATATTCCATTGTATATATGTGCCACACCTTCTTTATCCATTCATCTGTGGATGGGCACTTAGTTGCTTCCATGTCCTGGCTATTGTAAATAGAGCTGCAGTGAACATTGTGGTACATGACTCTTTGAATTATGGTTTTCTCAGGGTATATGCCTAGTAGTGGGATTGCTGGATCATATGGTAGTTCTATTTTTAGTTTTTTGAGGAACCTCCATACTGTTCTCCATAGTGGCTGTACCAATTCACATTCCCACCAGCAGTGCAGGAGGGTTCCCTTTTCTCCACACCCTCTCCAGCATTTATTGTTTCTAGATTTCTTGATGATGGCCATTCTGACCGGTGTGAGGTGATACCTCATTGTAGTTTTGATTTGCATTTCTCTAATGATTAATGATGTTGAGCATTCTTTCATGTGTTTGTTGGCAATCTGTATATCTTCTTTGGAGAAATGTCTATTTAGGTCTTCTCCCCATTTTTGGATTGGGCTGTTTGTTTTTTTGATATTGAGCTGTATGAGCTGCCTGTAAATTTTGGAGATTAATCCTGTGTCTTTAATTCTTAATTACAGTTTTTGCCAACTACCTTTTCCCATTTCTCTCGTGTTTTTAAGAGAAAGGAGAAGCATGAGTGTGTTCCATATGCCCATCTGTTTCTGTACATCATTTGTAATCTCAGGTAGTTGTTATTTGCTGAGCAAGGGCCTTCTGGCTAGGGCTGGATGAAGCTGCAGCTAGGTTCGAGAGTGGGAGTTTTATTGCTACATTTAGCGTATTTCTTCATTCATGCATGCATGCCTTTGTTCATAAATGCCCCCACCTCATTCCACAAAAGGTATTAAATGGAACTTTATTGCTGTCAGTTCATGCTGGCATAAATGTTAAATTCTGTGTAATAATCACTTGCGCTATTCCTCCACTTGGTGCAGTGTTACTTACGGCTAACGCAAAGTCTGTTTTCTCATCAGAGATTAACGGACCTTTTTCCTTGATCGGGGTTAGATAATGCTTCCTTCACAGCTCTTCTTCAGTTCCAAGAACCCATCTACTTTATCTTTGCTGACCTTGCCCTGGCAGGCAGTGCCGGGATTTCCTGCGGGCAGTGGTTTGTTTCAGCATTTTCAGGCATTTCTGACGGCCGTGGAGAGGGAAGGGAATTTCAGCCCTGCAGCCTGAGGCTCCTAACTACCAGGCCCCAGCACCTCTCCTTCTTAGCAGCAGCAGTATTAGTAAAATGCATTTCCAAATAGTGTCCTGTGTCTGAAATGGGCTTTTTATGTGTTGAAGTTGGATGCAAGCAACAGAAATTAACTCTGTAAAGTGTATGCAAAAGAAACAAAATGCATCAGAAGGCTATGTAGGTGTTCACGAAATCAACAAGCAGGTGTCACAGCAGGTGGGACCCAGAGTCAGGTGAGAGGCCAGGGGCAGCAGCATCAGAGCATGGGCTCAGCGCCAGCTGTCTGCCGAGACCTGGAGTCGGACTTGACAGTGATTTTGATGGCCTGGTTTGGGTCAAGGCCCACCCATAGCCAGGGGATGGTTGACTTTGATGACAGACTTTAATGGGGATGGGGTGGTAGCAATCAGAGTATTTTTACCAAAATGAAGGGAGAAGAACTGGCATGTGGGGAGTGGGGAGGAATATGTCCATTCCCTTCCACTTTCCCAGTCTGTGGTTATATTCCCTCCATGTTTGATGAGTGTTCTATCAGAAATATTTCACCTGTGTATACAATTTACCTTTAATATTGTATGCTTGATACCGTCTTCCATTTTGCTGAGTTAATTTTATTTCCATAAAGCTGGGAAAACCTAGACTTGCCCACTGTTTTAAATAGACTTTTTAGAACAGTTTTAGATTCACAGCAAAGGGAGAGGTACAGAGGTTTCCCATACACACCGCTAACCCCACGCGTGCACAGCCTCCCCATTACCAGCACCCCACCAGAGTGGAGTATGTGTTACAACTGACGAACATACCTCTTCACGCAAAACCCATAGTCTACGTTTGGGTTCACTGTTGGAGTTGTACATCCTGTGGGTTTGGACACATCTGCAAGGGTATGTGTCCACCATGACGGTATCGTCCTGAGTAGTTTCACTCCCTACAGTCCCTTGTGCTCCGCCCATTCATTCCTCCTACCCCCCACCAACCCTTGGAAACCACTCGTCTCCACTTCTTTCTCCCCGTGTTGGCCCCAAAATCAAAAACTCTTTGGAAAGGGCTAAATTTTCAGATTGAAGAAATTACCTGCAACACTTTCTAAGACTCCCCTCAAAAATGAGGTCATAGCCATTAAGGGTGTGAGAAAATAGAGGCCTGTACTGATTGCAGTCCTACAGTCTTCTAACCCATCCTGACTTCTTCCCCATTTCCTCTTTTTATATATATTTTCCAACATCTTATAGCTTGTTTAGTGGGAGGATTGGTCTGAATTGCCTACTTCCCTAATACCAGATACAAGAGTCCCAGTTTTGTCTTTCTTCTATGGCATGAAACAGACTCAAACACCTGAGAAATGGGCCAGGCTGTTGTTCTGAGGGGGTACATCAGCACAGCAGGAAGAAACAGGAAATCTTATTAAGTGAGCACCTACTGTGTGCTTGAGTGAGCCAGGGCTGGGCCTCCCCATCTGTGACCTCATTCACGTCTGGTGGGGATTGATGAGGACCTTTTACCCCTCAGTGTCTCAGTGTCTGATTATCTCTCAGTGGTAATGAAATACCTGCCTGCAGGGCTTCAGTGAGGGTTGAAAGAGTTAGTTTGGGAAAAAGTAGGTCAATTAACCATCGCCCCTGCATGCAAAGCCTGTTATCTCTCTGTGATCCTGAGGCAGCTCGTTAAAACCTCAGCCTGCAGGTGTGCCAGACACCTTTCTCTGGATTTTCGTTCATGGAAACCCATTCAGGACTTCCTCTGCTCTGTTTCCTCTCCTGTTGTTGAAACACTGAGGAGAGCTCATTGTAATTAGCTCACCACTATCCTGGATGAAGTCATTTCATGCTGGTCTAGGCACTGGCTTCCGGAAGAATCAACCACTGCCCGATAGGAATTCTGTTGACACAACTGTCTCAGTTTTGGTTGTCCCAGAAGCAGACACTGAGACAGGGATTGGGTGCAAATTGTCTATTTGGGAGGTGATCTCATGAAATACCAGCAAGGGAGTGGCGAGTGAGCCAGGGAAGGGAATGCACCAGTGCACTTTGCATTGTCCAGCCGGCTCCCGCTGTGGGCAGAGGGGGCCAGTCCTGCTCGGGGAACCCCAGGAACCCGTGGAGGCTTAGTTGACCCAAAGCGATGGAGCTGGGGTATTTATACGTCAATTCCCATCGGTTATGGGGGAGGGGCACTCTGAGTGGGATGATTCCCCAGCACTCCAGCCCATTGCACAGGTGGGCAAAGGGCTCTGGCTGCCAGAGCAAGATCTCAGACACAGAAATGGAGGTGCTGGCAGGTGGCACCAGCCTGATGTGCTCTAAAGGGGTACGAGTGCCAGGGCACTGTCAGTGTCTCTTAAAACTAACTCATCCTCTCTTCTGGTCTCTGCCCCCTTTTAAGGCAAATTAATAGTGAGAGGCAAATGGTCATGTGGCATTCCATTGATCAGGCACATATGACAGTGATTTTGATTCCAGAATTTGTCAAACCTTGCCCTCACTGACTTCTGCACCCTGACTTGGCTCACGAGAGCCAGATGTGGACTCCATGCCAACCAAGCCCAGGAGTGGTCCATTCTGGAAGATAAGTCCCATGGGACCTCTCCTATGGAGCAGGATCCTTGCAGAATGTTTTCCCTGACACACCCTCCATGGAGTGGCTCATAACTGTGTCCAAGATGGATAGGGCTCCAGCAGGGTGTTCCTAGGGGTGGGGGGTCTCGGCACCGAGGTATGAATCTCCGCAAACCTGGGAGTTTTCACGTCTGCATCTACAGCATCATCAGTACCATGTTTCCGAGGTTTCAGAATCCCACACTCTTTTTCTGGCTGGAGTGGTTGTTAGATGGAGCCAGAAACGCAGGCACAGCCAACCGCTGCTGGGCTTGGGTGACCACTCCTTGAAGGCTCGGCCAGAGTCACCTGAAGGTCACAGCCCGCAGCCGTCCAGACCAGCTTCATTTAGGGTTGACAGCCCCATCTATCCTCCAAAACTCTGCGGATCGGAGAACTGAGTTATGATGTATCTTGTATCCCATACGCAGAGTACAGAAGAACTCGTGTCTTTTGCACACTCAGCCATAGAGACATTGCCTTCTCTTGCTTTTGTAACAAGTAAATATAGTTTAAAGGGAGGAGAGAATGAGATTTGCTGTTTTAAAATATATTTTAATAGATTGAGTTCATTCTCGTAAGGCTACTGAGACCCCAGTGTAGTGGAACCCTTCCTTACAATTGCTCTACAGTGGACAGGTCACGTACATTCTGCTCTGGGCACTGTTCTTAAACACCTGTCTGACCAAGAGTCTGTGGCTCTTCTATAATTATGCAGACCACACTGTCTCTACCTTCCAGTAGCTTGTGGTCTCCTGGAAGCAGTAAGAAATCAAACAGCAGAGTTTTTACAAAAGCCACTGATGCATTCTTCCCTGGTGGCACAGTGGTTAAGAATCCACCTGCCAATGCAGGGGACACAGATTCGAGTCCTGGTCCGGGAAGATCCCACATGCCACGAAGCAACTAAGCCCGTGCGCCACAACTACTGAGCCTGCGCTCTAGAGCCCACGAGCCACAATGACTGACCCGTGTGCCACCACTACTGAAGCCCATGTGCCTATAGCCCGTGCTCCGCAACAAGAGAAGCCACCACAATCACAATGAGAAGCCCGCGCACCGCAACGAAGAGTAGCCCCCACTCGCCGCAACTAGAGAGAGCCCATGTGCAGCAGTGAAGACCCAAACGCAGCCAAAAGTAAATAAATTAAATAAATAAACTTGTTTTTTTAAAAAAGCCACTGGTGCTGAGGTCCAAGCGAGTAGCCCAGGCATAAACGCTGTAGACAATGAAGAGAGGAAGAGAGCCCCAGGGATTAAGGTGGTCCAGGAGGGCTGGTAGGAGGGGCCAGGATTTGCATGGGACCATCCTGGGCAAGCAGGGTAGGGAAGAGCTGATGGGAGAGGGTGGTCAGTGATTTTAGGCACACCTGGGGACAGTGGGGAAATCCATTTTGCCAGAGTAAAGGGATTGTATGAGGAAGTGTAGGCTGCATTCTAGGGCAAGCTAAGTAAACGGGACTCAGTTCTGAATGGGGGTAGATGGTTATATACACAAAAGAGCACTGAGGGAGGACCCCAGGGACACGGCAGTCATGAAGCCTGTTGGGAAGCAAGGTACTGATCCAGGGAAGAAACAGGAGGGCTTGAAATGGGGGCGGGGGCAGAGTGCCACCTTCTCATGGCGTGAGCCTGTGCGGGCCACACAGTCCCTCTGAGCTCAGTCCCCTTATCCTTGAACTGGTAATAACAATCCCTGCCTCAAACAGTGATGGTTACGATTATATGAGCTGTCGTGTGTGTGTGCCTGACGGTGCACCCAACCAGAGTAGGTGGTCATGACGTTAGGGTGATGGTGTGGCAGCCTTGGCCCAGATCCAGTTCAGAGCAGCTCACAAGAGCCAGTTGTGACCATCTCTGTCCAATTCTGCACTCCATGGTATCATGAGAGACTCGAAGTCAGTCACAGTGGAAGTACTTACACCACGAAAATGGGCAAATGCTACTAATCTGGGCTTTCTTTTTCCTTTGGAAAACCCGATGCTGAACCTTGAGCAGTGCACCTCTGGCAATCTAAAAGGAAAATAAGAGCCAGATGTGAAAGTAATCAAAAGAGGGAAGCCTAAAATAGCAGGCCTGAGCAGATGGGGTTTGTGTGTCCTGTTGGCCCACACCCTTGTAAGGTGCTTTGTTTTTATCTTGGTTTTCTTTGGGGGTTTGAGGTTTTTTTTCGTCCAGCACAGTCACAGCTTCCTATTCGGAGTCTCTGGCCCCCCTTCCAAAGCTGAGCTGTTTGGAGACTGGAGGAGGGAAGTAGGGGGGTTCAATGTCATCTTACTAAAAACATTTACTAATAAAAGGTTTAGTGTTAATATAGCAGCTTAAGATTTCTCCCAGCTTTTACTCAGCAGCAACGGATTGAATCATTGACTGGATTTTACTACACTGTGGTTCCACTGAGGAAGGCCAAGTTCTTAAATCATGCGCCTGACAGGTGCCATATTTTTGAGCCAAGCTGTGACCTTCTAGTTTCACAGTAACTAGAGCTGGGTGACGTGCATAATAAAGGGGAGTACATAGAGTATTTTTAAAATATGGAAGGAAACCGAAGTCAGATAGAAGTGTCAGTCTGAAACTGGTTACCAGAACCTAGGTGATCAATCTTTTCCCCTGTCTCAGGATTCTGATGCAATAAGTATGGTGACTTTCACTTGGCAAAAGGATTTTGAAATATGTGAGTTGGAGAAGCTACCCCCTGCCAAGGACAGTGTGCTATGATCTCCACGTGTGATGTAATCTTCACAGCCACCTTACGAGTAAGGTTTTAGTGCCTCCTTTTTACATATGGGAGAGAAAAAGTTCAGAAAGGTTGGTACCACTCACGGTGACCCACGGGTGTTCATGACTGAGTGGGGCTTTGAACTTGGGTCTCTCTGCTGGCCTCTGTTCTAGCCACTATCCCCAAACTGCTTCCCAGTTGGAGGCTCCTCCCTGATTCATCAGCTCACCATGGTTTCCTCTGCCTGGAATGTTCTCCCCACTATATCTCTACTTGACTATCTCCTTTTCATTTAAGTCTCATCTGTCATCTCCTATGAGAGGCGTTCCTTGGTCACTGCTTTCTAAATAAGCCCTCCCTAACCCTGCCCACCTGTTACTAGGTGCTCCCTGTACCATTACCCGATGTGACAGCTTCCAGAGCATGTGTCACTCTCTGAAATTATTATATTGTCTGTTTACATGTTAATAATCTTGCTCCTTCTAGAGCATAATAGTTCTGTATAGATGTAGGAATACATAAGAGTTCCTAACACACAGTAGCCATCTGATGAATACTGAAATAACGGATGGATGGATACATGAATGGATAGATACATGGATGGATGCTTGGATGCATGGATGCAGAGATGGATATGTGAATGGGTAAACGGATGGATACATGGATGGATGGGTGTGTGAATGTATGGCTGGATGGATACATGGATAGATGTATGAATACATGTGTGGATGAACTTGAACAAGCTCAAATCAGGCCTCCTGAAATTACATTGGAGCTCCTCTCCTAAGTCCTCCTGAAGGGGTCCTGGGAAGCTCTCCTGGAGACCTCTACACTTAGCTCACCATTCCCCACCAACCTGAGCAGTATCGGCCTCCCCAAAGGAATAATATTATTGATGGAGAGAGGTCAGCAGAGATACAGGCTGCTGGTTGAACAAGAGCTGTGTTGAAACCAGGGCAACCCCAAGAGGAGACCTGGCTAGGAGTAGCTCCCCTGGTACGGCCTTTGGGTAAACCCCTGTGTGTCTCCCCAGCCTTCCTACCAGTTCCAGGATCATCCAACCCCAGGATTCACAGATCCTGGGGATATATAGACATCAAAATATACATGGCCTCTACTATCCAGGCTCACCTAGTCTAGAAGAAAGGGTAGCTGTATAAACAAACACTTTATAATTATAAATATAAAAGCTGTGATGAAAATGACATTCAAGGGCAAAACAGGACAGTATGACAAGGGCAGGGAGGAAGGCACATCTGTGTCTGCCTGTAAGAGTCAAGGAAGGAAGAGATAGCCAAGCTGAGACTTGAAGGCAGACGAGGGAAAGGGTGTGCGGGCCCAGGAAATGTAGGCAAAGGCACAGAGGCTAGAGCTGCTCACTGAACAAGTGAGCACAACAGTAAAGGGTCTTCTGTGGCCCGCTGTGGGATTTCAGCCTTGATCTGTAGGCAGTCAGGACACCTGAAGGACTGAACTCAGAAGGATGTTATGATCAGATCTGAATTTTAGAAAAAGCTCATTCAGGCACAAGACAGATGTTAGGGGAAGAGAGAAGAGGCCACGAGGCCGCTTAAAAGATGATGGCAGCCAGGACCAGAGCAGCAAGGAAGAGGATTCAGAGACATGCAGCCGATCTGAGAAGCATGAAGAAAGTAGAATCAAAATGATTTGGTGATTAACTGGACATGGAGAGTGAAAAGGAAGCTTCGTGGCCATCCCCCAGCTAGGGAGAAGGTTCCTGACCTGCTTGTTGATCCCCCTTAGATCAAATGTGCTGGACTCTATACCTCAGCCTTCCAGCTGCTTAAAGGAATGGCAGAGCCCCAGTGCCCAGCGAATCCCAAATGCCCAGCCCTGGACCAGCATCAAAAACCGATGGAGGTGTTAAAATCACAGAGGCTTAAGCCCTCCCTCGGACCTACCAGATCAAGAAGTCCAGTGTCAGGACCTGGGAATCTGTGTCTTTAATTCCGCAGGTGATTCTGGGGCCAGAACCATAGCTCACCCAGTCCGGTAAACACTGCTTCAGTCTCTCTGCTAATATTGGGGAAGGAGGGTCAGAAGCCCGGTCATCCCTCTGTGTCTGCTTGCTCCAGGCCAGCGCCGTGTCTCCCACAGAGCAGGTGGGGGCTAAAGGTACCTGGGTGGCTTTCCCATCATCCCACGCACTGGATACCGGACCTGTGCCACCCAGCTTGTCATACATGGGCACGAAACCTCTGTAGGGGCCAGCAGTGTAATGTGTCCTGGGCACAGTCTGGCTGACTTGGTGTTAAATCTAGACAAAGAAGTAGACCTAGAATGTTCCAAAGCAAAGGCAGTAGTTTCCCTGCCCAACGCTGTCAGGAAATTAAATGACTAAACCAGCAATAAAGCAATGGGCCAAACAGTCAAGTTTGGGCACAGCTTTAACGACTAATTTCTAATGAGAGTTTCAAAACACTGCTTTTCCAGAGCAGAAAATCAAGTTGTGCTCATTTATAACCCATCATCTGCAGTGAGTCGGAGGATATTATTTTTCTGTGTTGTCAGTTAACTTTCTGAGCCCATAAGAATACAAAGTAGGGCCGCTGGGCCATAAATCAGCTCTACGGAACCTGATAAATGGTTATTGTACAAATCCTGCATTTGCATTGGATCTGGGGACATAAATCTACTTCTCATGATCTTACTTTAAAAAAATTATCCCCCTGAAGTCAGAGTGAGCAATTTATACAGGCATTCTTTGCCAGCTGTTTATTTTTCTCACCTTTAATGACTGACTTTCTACTCTCTGCATTTACACTGTATTGTGAAATGTCACTCATCATGTAGAAGAAACTCCCAGGACTTCAGTTTGAAGCTACCCACCAGGAATAATTTTATAGCTTTTTACTCAGCCATGAATAACTGTTGTTTGGGTAAAGACTGTCATAATTTACTAGCATTAGAAAGAACCTTACAGACCATCAATGAACCTGCCCTCTGTTCTGTAGACGGGAAACCAAGGCTCAGGAGGGGCAGTGATGTCGTCAGGCCAAGTTGGTGACAAGACGAGGACTCCTGCTTGGGCTGGGGAGAAACAAGAATCCTTGATACCATGAAGAAACAGCTGTAACCTTCATGATTAAGAATAAGTGAAACATTCATTCAAAGACAGTGACGTGAATTGATAGGAACGGCCAAGGCGAGAGCAGGGTGCTTGCTCCCTCATTCGTTTGTCATTCATTCATTGACCAGGCAACTAGTGACCATGGCCCATTCTGCTGCAGTCATTACAAGTAAGAATAAAGATCCCGTAGATGAGACTCAGAGAGTTCTTCATTTGACCCAGCATATGTCAAGCAGGCAAAAATGAAAGAAAATCAAAATACCCCTGTCATTTTTTGGCTTTCTGCAATTCATTAGAATATTCTGAAGAGCATCACATGAAGGGTGTTTGGTTTTTGTCTTGTTTTGCTGTGCTTTCATCACCTTGGAAACCATGGAGAGCTCACTTCCTTGAAGGGATTTTTCTTATATCTAACAGCTTTGGGACTTCCCTGGTGATGCAGTGGTTAAGAATCTGCCTGCCAGTGCAGGGGACGCGGGTTCGATCCCTGGTCCAGGAAGATCCCACATGCGGCGGAGCAACTAAGCCTGTGCTCTAGAGCCCGCGAGCCACAACTACTGAGCCCACGTGTCACAACTACTGAAGCCCACGTGCCTAGAGCCCTTGCCCCACAACAAGAGAAGCCACCGCAATGAGAAGCCCGTGCACCGCAGTGAAGAGTAGCCCCCGCTCGCTGCAACTAGAGAAAGCCCACGCGCAGCAAGAAGACCCAACGCATCCAAAAATAAATAAATAAATAACAGCTTTATTGAGACATAATTCACATACCCCACAATCTACCCATTTAAAATATACATTTCAATGGTTTTTAGTATATTCACGGAGTTGCGCAACCATCACAACTATCAATTTTAGAACAGTTTCATTACCCCAGAAAAAATCTATTCTCTTCAGCCATCACCTCCATTCTGCCTCTCCTCTGCCATAGACAACCACTAATCTTTCTACTAATCTACTACTAATCTATTTTCGGTCTCTATGGATTTGCCTAGCCTGGAGATTTCAGATGAATGCAGTCATGCAGTGTGTGACCTCCTTAAGGTTCATGGTCTCTTTGTAGAAAGACATGAATGTGGGAACAGAAGGTGCTTACTGTCCCAAAAAAAGACACATTCATCCTTTTTTTCCCTCAACTTTATGAAAGTTTCAAACGCACGAAATGTTGGAAGCATTTTACAGTGAGCACTCGTTCACCCATCACCTAGATGCTACCCTTTTCTTCTACTTGCTGTATCACAAACTTACCCATCTCCCCCATGGACCACCATATTAGTGGTGGGCGCTCAAGGAAGCAACTTCCAACCTTGCCATCTTGAGAAGGAAATATATTCAGTTTTGCACAATAAAATGTCAATGAAGGAGATTTAAAAGCCAAGAACGTTAGTAAATTGACAGTAGAGGCCCTGAAAGACAAAATTACGTTCAAAGGTTGAAGAAGGCTTGCAGTAGCTTTCCAAGAGACCAGGCCCAAGGACCAGCCAGGTTTGGGAATGACAGATCTCTTGAAGGGACCAGCCGACAGCCTGGCTCAAAGGTCCACACTGGGAGAGCCAGAGAGTAAACCACATGGTTTCAGGAAATGGCAGCCTTTTCCTGCATCTGCTGATTTGGCCATTTTTTTGCGATTCAAGGATTTAGTTTATTTTGTGTCAATTTTGACTCATGCATTTGAAGGGAAGGTGCTTTTCTTTTTCTCTTGCATAGCAGAAGCTTTTAGAAATGTGACTATATCCAGAGCCCCAGCTCCTCGCAGGAGTAAAAGCCCAGCATCACACGCTCAGATGCCCTGGGCTGTGGTCTGGAGAGGCAGGAGTGGAAATGGTGTGTGAGGAGAGAGATCAGGACACTGGGGGCGGTGGGACCACATACCACTCACTCTCTGCCTCCCAGCCCATCCTTGACCTTGGGCTTCAAGTCCTTGGTGCCCACCCAGGAGCCTGGGGAGAAGATGCCCGCTCTTGTCCTCTGATGCCACAAGCCTGTGTGTGTGAGTGGTGTGACTCAAGAAGGGTTGGATGACACTGGGCTGTATGTGAGTGTGTGTGTGTGTTGTAAAGACACATTTAATTTGTATTCCTATGAAGTGAGAAGAAAAGGTCTTGGCAAACAGTTAAGTAGCTCCTGCCGATAAGTGCACAGTAATTCTTTTTAATGAGAGAACTAGCCTTGATATGAGACGTATTAAGCCTTCTATTGGAACAGGAATTCAAAATGCTCATCTTGGTAATTTACTCATCAGTCATCAATGTTTACCAAATGCCAGTGGATGCCTGGGGAGAAGAGAAAGCAAAGATAAATAAGACGTGTCTCCTGGACCTCAAAGAACTCTTGTCCAGTAGCAGAAAACGCACAATTATGACATGTCATTTTTATTGTATATATACTTATGATTAGATTGGGCCATATGAAACTGCTGATATTTGATGGGTTTTGACCAATAAAATGGGAACTTTATGATTCAACCTAATATTTATATAGTATTGTATCAGTTTGCTAGGGCTGCTTCTCATTGCGGTGGCTTCTCGTTGTGGAGCACGGGCTCTAGGCGTGCAGGCTTCAGTAGTTGTGGCTCGTAGGCTCTAGAGCACAGGGTCAGTAGTTGTGGCACACGGGCTTAGTTACTCTGCGGCATGTGGATCTTCCCAGACCAGGGCTCGAACCCGTGTCCCCTGTATTGGCAAGTGGATTCTTAACCACTGCGCCACCAGGGAAATCCTATCATGCCTTTTAATATCTGCATGGTGTTTCATTATCTGGGTAACTAATCACTTTTGATAGACAGTTACCTGGTATTTCTTTAATTTTTCTATAATGAACAGTGATGGAAGAAACATTCTTGTAGCTAAATAACTCTGCCAAGTAAGTTTGAGTAATGCTGTCTTCTGAGGCCCTTTCTTGGATATTCACAGTGTGATTCTACATTTTCAAGGCTCTGAGAAGTCCTGCAAAGGAGGGGAAGCTTTGATTTTATTAACCCAGCATTCCCAAATTTTAGAAGTTGCTCCCTTACTATTTCTTTAGGCTAAATTATTAGCAAAGGAATTTCTAGATCAAAGAATATATAGAGTTTTAAGGGATTTTCACTTATTTCCTTCTAGGAGTGTTGTTTTAGGAACTGGAGATGTTGGAGACAACTCTTCCTTCTTGGCTAAACTGAGGTGTTCTTTTAATCACAATTAGATGAAAAGGTCAAGACACAAAAAGCATACGTGATGTTCTTTTTAAACAACCAAGCAATCAAGACAAGTGCAAAGAATTACCTGGGTTCTTTTTTCTTTTTTTTTTTTTTTGAGGTACGCGGACCTCTCACTGTTGTGGCCTCTCCCGTTGCGGAGCACAGGCTCCGGATGCACAGGCTCAGTGGCCATGGCTCACGGGCCCAGCCGCTCCGCGGCATGTGGGATCCTCCGGGACCTTGGCACAAGCCCGTGTCCCCTGCATCGGCAGGCAGACTCTCAACCACTGCACCACCAGGGAAGCCCCCCTGGGTTCTTTTTGAGTCTTCTGGGAAGTCAGTTTAGAAGAGGTTGATTCATCCAGAAAGCATAAGTTTTCCTTTTCTAGAGTTTAGACAGGAAACATGTAAAATGAGTAAAAGTCTCTCATGTGGACCATCCCAGAGGGTCCTGGGAGACTTTAAATGCTGCAGTGGACCATTGAGGAATGTCCATTGTAAATACTACTTTTGATATAAAACAACAAGGCTCAACGTAAATGTTTTGGACGGGCTGACTACTCTTCTTATATTCTGCCTCCATGTAACCATACTGGCTTATTTATTTATTCAGCAAACACTTGCTAAACTTGCAGCACGAGCTGGGCCCTAACTAGGCCCTGAGGACAGCTGTGAACAAGCCTTTGTCCTCTTGTAGAACTTACATTCCAGTGGGGAGACAGGCAGTGAACAAGTAAATCAATACATAACCACATTACCAGGCTGACTGCAGGGTACAGCACATGCCAGTGGGAAAGCAAACAGCCTGATGGGATGGGGAGTCTATGGGAGAGGCCCCGTAGATGGGCTGGGTAGGAAGGAGGTGACATTTGAACTGAGGTCTGAAGAATGATAATGAGCCAGCCAAGCAGAGAGCTGGGGACAGAATTCCCGGCAGAAACCAGCAGCTAAAACGAAGGCTGGGAGGGTGGAGGGCTGGGGGCCTCAGGTCTGGGGAGCAGGATGCGTGGATGGTGGGGAGGCAAGAATGAGGGAACAGCTGGCATCCTCGGGCAGCGGGAGGCTCAGAGGCCCAAGATGCGTTGTAGCCCTTGTCAGAAGCTCTGTGGCTCCACACACCTGACCGCACCAGGGCCACCTACCCACCACATACCGCGTGGACCAGGCACACGGCCGTCCTCACACACCCTGCAAATCCTGGGACGTTGACTCCTCGGAATTCCGTAGTGTGTCCTCCTTTTTAAAGCATCTGTTTAATATTTTCACCAACACTGAAGATAGCAACTCACGTTCTTGTCTAGAGTTGACAAATGTGTTCTTGGATTCAGAAATTTGAAGTCTCAGCCTGTTACTGAAAAGAGCCACATATGTAGTTACTGTATCAGGGTCCCAGTTTCCCAAATTTTCTGACACTGTTAAATTTGTGACTTTACACATTGAATCTGTCTTGCTAGATTTCTCCGTATTTCTTTGTGATCATTTTGGCCTGAGCCAATAATGAGAGCACCCTACAAGACATTTATAATCAGGGCTGTGGGGACTTTGCTTCCTTTTTTAATAACTGCTGCATTCACGTAGGTTTCGAAGGCTGGGTGGGAGACTTCATAAATCATCTTCGGAAATAAGTTTGCAGAATGGGGATGAAGCTCAAACTAGAAAGAGCCCAGTCCCAAGGCCATGTCACAGAAGGTCCTATCAGCACCTTTGTAAGGACACTGGCAGCAAATTATAACAAAGGATTAATGGCCTCAAACAAGAGAGCAGGTGTGACCTTTGCTGGGAGAGGTGAGCAGCGGACCTGCCTTGCCTGGAACAGGTGGTGAACTGGTGTTTGGAGATGACAAGCATGATCCCGGCAAGTAGCTGGTGCCCGGGAAATGTCAGTTCCCCTCTGCTTGGCAGGGAAGGCTCCATGCACACAGGACTCATGCACGGAGGAGCAGGTCGGGGGGCGACAGTGTCTTCTGCAGGCTCAGAAGATCACAATAATCTTGAGCAAGGTCAGTATCCCGCTGGCTGGGGCCCCGCCCCTTTCTCTCCCACTAGTGAGAGCAGGTGGTGACTAAGAATTTTTTAGAACAAATGATTCTCAGACCTCAGTTACCATTGGTATCTCCACCATAACTGAGTAGTTTGTCCCAGTGGTTAAGTCTCTAATTTGACTTAGAAGTTGTCAATATGAACCTTCCAACAAAAGGACAGTTTAAGACAATATTATTTGAGACTTTCTAGTGATGAAGGTATTAAATTCACACACATGTGCTGTATTATATTAAACCTTTCTCAAGGGTGTATGAAATTTTATAAACAGAAATAGGATTTTAAAAAGAGTATTATATCAGCTTAATAGTTTGGGTATTTTTTTTTTTTTTTTTAGGAAATGTTACTCTTGTGTAGATTCCAATGCCATGTTCCTGAGTTAACCCCCTAAATAAAACCCACCCACAGGACACAGTCCTAGGGTTTCTTTCCGAGGTTAATCATTGTGGGTTGAGTGGTAGATCTCAAGCTTTAGTAAACCAGAACCACCTGGGGAACTTGGTAAAAGCAGAAAGGCCCCATCACACTCAGCAACCTGGTAACCCTGATACAAGCCAGATCTGGAGAGCTAATGGCAGAGAAAAATTACCAACCCTCACAGTCTATTCTCAAGGCAAACAAAAATACAGACTGCGTTCAGGAGACAGAGAATCTGTATTGGAACCACAGCTCTGCCACTTAAAAGCTACTGGCCCAGTCTGAGCCTTTGTTTCCTCATCTGTAGAATGGGGTAATAGTATCTACCTTCCAGGCTGATGGGGCGATGATACGTAATAACGTACACACATGGTGTGGCACCTCCTCGGTGATGAATGAATTTGTGTTTCCAGTTCTAGATACAACAGAAAGCCATTACTGAAAAATAGAAAACATGATGTGTTATGTGAGGGAAACTGCTTTGGCCGCAGTCATCACCAGCGTAAGTAAATAACTAATGTAAATTACTAATTAACATCCTCTCTGCCTGCCAGAGTATAAGTTCCAACAAAACAGGAAATCCACTGCTGCCCCACCCAGCACCACACTCGGCACCTGGAGACACCCAGCAAAGAGTTATTCAAAATGAGAGAGTGAACAGCATGGTCACTTTAAAAACATGCATGTATGTGTCATGCGTGTATCTGTACATAGTCTGGCCTGTAGACCAAATTTTAGTAATGCTTATTTCTGGAGGTAGGTGAGGGTGCTTTTAATTTTCTTCTTTTTGCTTATCTGTGTTGCCTGAGTTTTCTGCAATAAACACCAAAGACCTAATCTGCGTGTCATTGGGTATACGGGAGAGGGTGGAAGCCAGCCATCACCTCACCTACAGAACATGTTCCCTCATGATTTCTGGCTTCCTCACGGGTTTGGATATGTGGTCTCTAGAATTAACATGGTTTCAGGAGAACCAGGAATTAAATGATTTCTGAAAAGAAGTAGAATTTCTTTTGATCCATCAGTCTCCTTGTTCTGATCATGGAACATGCAGACAAGAGCCTGAAACTGCTGTTCCCAGAAGGGCCTGCTGGCAAGGTTGGCCCTTGGCTGATGCCTGGAAGGCTGGATTTCTGGAGGGTTCCCAGCACCCTACCTGGGAGGAGGGCTCACTGTGCCTGAATTCCGGCTTTGTGCCAAAAAATATGGTTTGTGCTGGACACCTGCTTTCCTTCTGAAACTCAGCCATTTTGCTCCCTGCCAGGGAGAGGGTGCCTGCATGGCCAGCCCCCAGTAAAAACCTGGGCCCTGAGTCCCTACTGGGCTTCCCTGGTAGACAACACATCACACGTGCTGTCACAGCTCATTGCTGGGGAAGTAAGGTCATCCTGTGTGACTCCCCTGGGAGAGGACTCTGCTTGATTTCTCTGGATTTTACACCATGTGCCTGTTCCCCTTGCTGATCTTGTTTTGCATCCTTTCCCTGTGATAAATCTTAGCCAGGAGTGTGACCATGTCCTGAGGGTTGTAA
This sequence comes from Mesoplodon mirus, assembly GCF_964341445.2. NCBI lineage: Eukaryota > Metazoa > Chordata > Mammalia > Artiodactyla > Ziphiidae > Mesoplodon > Mesoplodon mirus. The sequence continues at coordinate 5,260,650 of NC_138995.1, read as the reverse complement.
GTCCTCCTAGTGAATTACTGAACCTGGTCGGAGGCGGGGGATCTTCGGGACCACCGACACACAGTCTAATCTAACTAATCCCCTTGTTGACAGCATGGGTGAGGTCAGAGCCCAATGAAGGCACGTCTGAAGCAGCATGTAGGTGGGAGTTTGGCTGTAACAAGAGAGAGAGATGGTCTAGTAGCCTCTTTGAGAGGTCTGTCCATGGGGCACCTCAGGACAAAATTCCTTTAGAATTCTGGGTCACCCAGGATCTGGGTCAGTCAAAGCATGTTGAAGAAGGCTTGTTCATTCATTCATTCATCCAACAACTGAGTAGCTACTCAGTGTGTGCCAGGCACTCTTCTAGGTACCAAAGACACAGTCAAATGAGAGAGATGAAAGGCAGGTGGAGAGTTAGGCAAAGCCTTGGAGACATGGTCAGGAGTTTGGATTTTATTCTGTGCCCAGAGGGAAGTTACTGGAGGATTCTGAGCAGGAACTTACACCAAATGAGATATACACTGAAAATGGTCAATTTTCAGTTGGCTGCTCTTTGAAGAATTGACTGTAGCAAGTAGAATAGAAGCAAGAATCAGGTGCACTGGAGTGGTCCAAGCAAAAGATAATCCCTAGTGATTCCACCTCCTCCTTCAGGTGACAGAGTAGAGACAACGGACTCACACCAAACGTACCTTTGTCCACTGCAGGGTGGAAAGTGAGCTCCTTAGGTGTGGTTGTGCATTGCTTGTTGTCATGGCAGGGATCTGAGCAGCTCTTCCTGTCCACGTCTGCTGGTTGTGGCATCTCTCCGTCCCTGAGAAGTCCGTCCTGTTAGCAAGACTGCTTTCTTTGGCTCTGGTTCCCCAGGAGCGGGAGAGAACGCTGTCCCCCAGATTTCTACAAACGCTGTGACGGCCTGTGCTGTGTAACTGAGCTAGGATTCTGGAATCCACTGGTCCCTCAGTCTCTTGTGTATGTTTTGTCAGGAGATTTGAAATATGCCCTTTCCTTTGTACTCAGAGCCATAGCTACATGAGCTATTTCAAAACATTGTATTTCCTTCTGCTGGGAATTCTTTCTAGTTCTGTTTTTAAATAAAATGGTTGATTGGAATCACCCAAGCAGATATTGCGTCTAACACAGGGGGCCCATTGGGCTGGAATTAAGTGAGGAGCTGAGTATATACCTACTGTTTCCTTTCTTCCCTGTGGTTTTACAGGGTTGTTTGCTTCCTTCAGTAGGAATAGAAAATCACTCTGTATTTCCCCTTTCCTTGTTTTCATTTTCCAGGCTCTCATAATCTTTTCCATGCTTACTGACTCCGCTTTGAGAATGAGCTGCGCTTAGGCTCATATGTTGGTCTAAAAATACCAGCCCTCCCTACAATCCATGCCATCCCGTGGGATATTTCTGATGGTTTCCCCCCATGAGAGCTGGGCCCCTGGCTTGGAAGTCCTTCCAGGTCAATACCAGGCCTGGGCCTCTGGCCTGGGAGCTTCCTTCCCTGCTCTGCCAGGACCCTGTGGACAGTAAACCCGCTTCCCAGAAGGAAAGCAGGCCCGGACCGTGGTTAGGTGCCCCCCTCCCCGCCTCCCCACTGCCCTGATCTACTAATCAGCCTGCCCTGTGTCTTTCGATGCTGACACCTGGAAGAAGTAGAGACTTGGCAAGCACGCGAGCAGCTCCTGTGAAGCTACATACAGACTGAAATGAGTCTTGTTTTTAATTTAATTTTTCTTCCCCTGTAACAAGCAAAGGTCACATTACAGATAAATTGCCTGGAAATTCCAATTTAATAAGGCATATGCATTTTTCAGGCCCAGAAGCACAGAAAATATGTTGCACGCCAGTATTTTTGCACTAAAGGTTTATTAAAAAGACACCTTTGAAAATGCAGAAACTTACAGAGTGCCTGGCCAGTCGGTCCAAAGGGCTGATTTGACACAAGGGCTCATAGGCCAGGAGGTGGAAGCGCAGGTCGGTTGATAGGTGCTGAGCTGTTTTCCCCTCTGGGGTAAAAAGCTCCAGGGTTGGGGAGGATCACACCTACTTCCAGGGGCTTCCATGCAGCTCTTTGGAGGGCGTGGTCATGGTGAAACCCAGCACTGGGCACTTGGGAATTCTCAGTAAATGGAATGACCCCGTCCTCCTCTCTCCGTAGCTGTGGTTCTGAGGAGACGCAGGAAGATGGGCATCAAGGAGATCTGCGGCACGGGCAGACCTCCCTAAGGTCTCCGATTGGAAGAGGCACCAAACAAAATACATCAGCTAATAGAGGGAAACAAAGGGCCCAGCAGAAATGCAATTAAATAGGACAACGATGGAGACCTGATTATTTTTAAAGGAAAATAAAATAGTGGAATATTATCCTGTAAAACCACTCAAGCTCATGGTTTCACTGGAAATGTGATGGGTACAGGCCTAAACCACTGGGCATTGTTCTTAGGGGACAGCTTCCAATTAACATCTGTAAGCTTTTTACTGAATATAACTTTTTCCTGTTCAAGAAGCAAACATGTTCATTGTTCTGCAAAACTGTAGCAGCGTAAGGCCAAAAAAAACCCCAAAAAACAAAAAAATGACGGGAGAATCAAAGAGCATTCTTTGCCAATGTGGAAAGCTAGATTACTTCATTCAGTTTTTATTTATAATCTGAACTCTGAGTTGATTAATCAAGGAATAAAATATGGGTATTTAAATATCCATTTAAATTTTTCATGATTTCAAATATGTTGAACCACCACAAATCACTCCTGGATCAACTGTGAACTTGTTACCTGGTAAGTTGGGAAACAAATGTCACTTTTCTTTGCATTTTCCATTTCCTTGATTGTTCCAACTGAAAGAGAAAGGATGCAGTAACCTCTACTGGGTGACCACCTGTTCAGGCACTCTGCTCAGCCCTGAGGATGCAGAATGACCAACACCTGTTCCTGGGCATAAACACACAGTATCCTGGTTAAGATCCAGAGCCTGGAATCTGGCGCACCTGTGTTTAATTCCATCTCAGCTACTTCTTAGCTGTGCTGCTTTGGGCAAGTTGCTAAGCCTCTCTGAGTCTTGGTTGTCTCTTCTTTATAACAGTGATGATACCCACTTCATCAGGGTGTTGCAAACCACATAAATAAATGTGGTCTATGAGTGGTTAGCACAAAGCCAGGCACAGTAAGCATGCCGTAGTATAGCCAACTTTAACCTCATCCTGATATTGAGAAGTTGGTGAAGGTGGCAGACCTATAGGGCCCATATGATGCTCTTAAAGGCATTTTAACCTATAAGGATTTAGAGGAAGGCATGACTAATCCTTCTAACTGGGGAACTCAAACAGGGGGACCCAGAGGAGACATTTCGGGTGGGTCTTAGAAGGTAGCATTTTGCCAGGTGTACATGTAAATTACTATTGAAGTGAAAGGCTGGTGTTTTTAAAGCAGTTCATTCTCATGAGTAATACATTTCTTCTGTTTTGAAGAAATATGGAAATGATAATTGAGGCATCAAGGGAGTGTGGGAAAACCTCCGTTAGCCTCATTCATTCTCTCCATCTGTTCCCCATCACTGTTTCAGCTTCAAAACCTTGTTTCCCCAGGGCTCGCTGAGTCATATATTTCCAAAGTATTCTGAGGACGGTGTGGATCACGTCAAAAGAGAGCACCTGGGCCTGACTCAGTGGCCACCAGCACACACATCAGCCACTTGGAGTCAGGCCTCACTTTGCCCTCACAGCCACCCTTGAGGTCACTGGGATTGTCCCACCTAACAGAGGAGGAAACAGAATCACAGAGACTAGCTCGCCCCAGGTCACACAGCCAGAATCCAAGTCTTTTTCACTCCAAAGTCTATGCTTTTAACTCCCCCATCATGCTGACTACATGTGTGATTGGGCAGGGCCCTGGCACCAAGTTCAGATCCCAGCCTTGCTGCACACTAGCTGTTGACCTTGGCAAAGGCATTTATCGCCCTGAGGGGTTTTGTTGTTGTTGGTTTGGTTTGGTTTGGTTTTGCACCGGAATAATATTCAATATTTATCGTTTTCCTTGGCAAAAAGTCATAGTGCTAAATTTTTTAAAAATAAAACATCCCACTTAAGTTTTTTTTTTTATATACAAGTCGGTTTAAAATGACGGAAGTTCAAACTAAGAAATCTGCAGCCTGTAATTTACTAATAGAAAAAATTCAGACAATTATAAGATCTGTAGCATCCAGCATCCTCTCAGTTCGCTCATGTGTAAAATGGGAATAATGTTACCGACCCCACAGGGTTGATGTGAAGGCTGACAAAGTAGATACGGGAAGTAGATACGGGAAGCTCTTAGAACAGCGCCTGGCGCCTAGTAAATGCTCAGTTGGGCGTTGCATGCTGCTGTGTTGATACTATTTTATTAAATGGATGTGTAATAGGGGAGGAGCGGCCGCACGGTCCTTATCGCGAGACCTAGCGCGAGACTTTTCGCGTGGCGGTTAGAGGTCCCACTCTGCCAACAGTCGGCCTCGCAGTGGTCTTCCGCATCACAGCCTTGTCCCCGGGGCCGGCCGGTGAGCTGGTGGCTGTGTCCCGCAGAGCTCCAGAGCCCTCGCCACGGCCGCCCACTGGCCGGGCCCAGGCCTTGAAGAAGCTGCAAACCACTCCCGCATCCCCACCTCCGCGACCTGATGGCAACGGCGGTCTCCGTGGGTCGAGGGCCATGGAGGCCTCAGCAACGGGAGTAGACGGACACTGCCGTTAAGGTACCAGCTTCAACCAGCTTCAGCTCTCCGTTCAGTCTCTCCGTTGGCCCAGCTTAGATCAGTTGTCTCCCCCTAGGAGGTGGCCAGAGGTCAGGGTTAAGTTGCGAGGACAGTGCACATCATTACTTCAGGTCCGCCTCTGTGTTTGGGGCTCTTCTCAAAGCAGGGCAATAGTCGCGAGCTGGGAATTCACCTGGTTGGTATTTGCTACAACGTGTACTCGTGCTGATCCCATACAAATGGTTCTCTCCAGGTTAAATGAAAAGCCTGAGGGCCGGCTGGGTCATGGGTGCCTGGCTCCCTCAGTGATGACGGCTGGGCAGGGTCTGGGGACCTGGCCCTGAGGGCACTGCCAGCCGGGCCTGGGCACTGGCAGGAGGACCCAGCCTGGGTGCTAGACGAATGCTCCCAGGCAGGGTAACTGGCCGCCGCGGGGACCCCCTCCTCTCAGCCAGGGCCTGGACCTCAGAGAGCGAAAGTTGAGCCTTGGGACCTTGCCCTTAATTGTCAGAACAGAGAGTAACGTTTGTTTTGGTGGAGGTTTACAGGAACACCGTGACCCGACGGTGACCTGACCTCAGGAACGAAGGATCCGACAGCAAGAAGTCTGCAACAGCTAACCATGGCCCTCCCTCACCTTTCCTGTAAAAGGGCTTCACTGAAAGCTTTTGGGGATTTTGGATTTCTTTTTAAGGCATGAGACACCCGTCTCCTTGCATGGCCCTGCAGTAAACCTTTCTCAGCTCCAGGCTCCGACATTTTGGTATTGTTTGGCCTCATTCTGTGTCGGGCACACGGACGTGCCTACGGTAACAGATGCTGTGCCCCGGAGGCTGTTAATACTGAAGACTGGATCCGATGCCTTCCAGGAAGCATTTGCAAGGTCCTCTTCCTGGTGGTGTTCTGCAGCCCCAGGTCTGGCCCGTCTGCTTTCAGTATAAAAACTGAATTTGATTGGTGTGCACAGAGATGCTTGGGTCTGTTCACGTGACTCAAGTTCACAAGCGGCTGAAATAAACCGGAGTGCCTCTCTGTGAATTAAAATGAGAATTCTGTGTCAGAGGGTCTGTCAGTGACTCTGAGAAGCCCAAAGACGTCCGGGGGTTGGTGCTGAGGCTTCAGCAGAGCCTGGGAGTCAGTGGAGGGTCTCCTTAGCTGGTGGTGAGGCTGGGACACGACTGCGGTGCTGCCTGTTGTGAGGCAGCTGAGTTGCAACCAGAGGCTCCTGGAGGCTCCTTGGATGCCTGTTCTCGGCCCATGTTTCTTATTCCTCAGTCCCCTTCTCAAGGACCAGCTGACCACCCCTCCTTTCAGTGACCACAGCCTCCCTCAGGAGACAGTCACGCTGCAACCGTCCAAGATTACCTCCAAGTCAGTGGTGACGAGGAACCTTGGTGGATCCGTCTCCTTGGCCACACATTTGTGGACGACCCCTTGGTCTCTCCTACACATGAATAATCTGACCCATTACACTTAGAGGAGCCCTGATTCTATCCTCAGAGCTAACTTTTTCTCAAAATTCAGGGCGTATCTTCTGCTGAGAAGCGGCTTAGCATGGGGGTTTAGAACATGGGCTCTGGGGTCAGACCACCTGGGTGCATGTCCAGTTTACAATCCTAGGATCTGTGTGGTTTGTGCCTTAGTTTCCTCATCTGTAAGTGGGGATATTATATCTACTGTGTTAATTTCCTATTGCCACTGTAACAAATTACTACAAACTTGGTGGCTAGAAATTTATTCTTCTGGAGGCCAGAAGTCCAAAATCAGTCTCACTGGGCCAAAATCAAGGCGTCAGCAGAGCCATCCTCCCTCTGAAGGCTCTAGGGGAGAACGCTTCCTTATCTCTTGCAGCTTCGGGTGGCTGCGTCACTCCAGTCTCTGCCTCTATGGTCACATGGACTTCTCTTCTGTGTGTCTCAAATCTCTTTCCCTCTGATAAGGACACCTGTGGTTGCCATTTAGCCCCTTCCTCTCCCAATAATCCAAAAAAAATCTCCCCACCTCAAGATCCTTAATTAGACCTGCAAAGTTTTTACCATGTAGGGTAACATCACAGGTTCCTGAGATTAGGACGTAGACATCTTTTCCACTGTGAAGACTGGGATGGTAATCTGCCCCAAACTCTTCATTCGGAGATTTGCCATCTTCTTGGTTAAATCCAGTTTTAAACATTCTTAGAACCAAAGCTGGCAGTATAAGGCAGAGATGGTCAACTTCAGGCATCTGTATAAGACTGATGAACTGACAGTTCTCATGTCTCTTCAGGGACATGAATTCCAAACATTGGTGGGTAGGGAATGGCAAAAACACCAACAAGCATCTTTCTGGCTTAAGTACTAACGTGGCTGGAGCACTAGCAAGGTGTCACTGGGACAGTCCCACATATACCAAGCCACCCAGTTCAAAGAAATCTGGGTCATGTTCAGTCAGTCTCCCTGATATATAAGACTTTCATTTCTTAATGTACATTTATATTGTTTGAACTTATTACAATGAGCATGTATTACTTTTACAACAACCTGAAAAATAAGAAGAACGTTTTAAAATTCTTTGATGGTTTCCGTTATCCAGAATCCAAACCCCGTACTACAGTGGTTCAGGTTCTTAATAATTTGTCTCTCCAAATTTGTTTTCTTTCAGTTTCCCCTAGAGAAGCTATTTTCCAACCACAACCATCTACCTGTGGTCCCTAAACATTCACTCAGCAGCTATCTATTGAGTGTTTTATATGTGCTAAGTAATGTTCTAGGAGCTGGGGTCATGACAGTGAACAGATACCCTTGTTCTTGTGGAACTTACATTTTTAGTGATATCTCTGTTCCATATGTTATTCATATTCTTCTCTTTTCCTGACGTGTCTGTCCTCTCATTCTCTGACAATATCCCCCCATTCTTTCTGTCTTAGTTCAGGTACTGCATCCTCTGTGAGGACCCCAGGGTTACCCTCCATCAGAGATAATTACTTCTTCCTCCAAGCGTCCATGTGCCTTGCCTGTACCTTCATGACAGTGCTTCTCCTGCCTAGTCTGCATACCAGATGCATCCAAGGTGTAAAAACAAAAACAAACAAACAAAAAAACTGGACTTGGACTCAGGAGACAGGCCATGAACTCTGCCTGTATGAGAGCTGGGCAGATAAGAGCTCCTTCCACCCAGGCTTGTCATGAGGAATAAAGGAGGTGCATGTACAAAATATTTAAAGCAGAAAAGGCCCAGGGTTAATGGTCAGTCATTACTTTCTGAATGAACAACTGTGCTATAATGATGTTTTTGGATTTGTATTAAGAATTATCTGGCAGCTAACCTGGGAGCTTGTGCCCAGTACTCCTTGAATATTTCTTGAATCTATTTTGAATGTAATCTGACGTCGTTTGGGGATTTTTTTTTTTTTCAGGTATTCTGTTTACAAGGACCCAGCAGGCTGGCTGAATATCAACCCCATCAACGGGACTGTTGACACCACTGCTGTGCTGGACCGCGAGTCCCCATTCGTCCATAACAGCGTATACACTGCCCTCTTCCTGGCAATCGACAGTGGTGAGTAATTTTTTAAATGCCAATAAGTGAATACTTTTCAGTTATAAATATATTTTTACATTTTTACATTTCTTCTGATATACCTAAAGGTGTACTTGGGAAGAATTAAGCGTGGTGGGGGGCAGGGAAAGCAAATGTGTAAACACATGTGAGTCAGTAAAATCCCCAAGTCCTGGAATTCCTGGGTCTTTGTCTAGTTAGGGGTCAGAGCAGTGAGCTCACTGTGCTCCATCTCAAGTAGGCGCCAAGGCTAGGAAGCCACATTGATGTCCTTCATCTTGGTGTCATGTTCTCATCTACAAGGAGGGTTATTTTTACCTAATGCAAGTTGAAAGGAAGTCCCAGAGGACATCACCGACCCTGACAATTGAATTGTTCCCTCAGCTTTTTTCCTTTTATGATATGCACCATGGAAAGACATCAGGTCCCCTCAGCTGGTAGCTTCATAAGCGCAGAACAATCGCTGTTCGTTCAAAAGCTAATAATGCAATATCCACAACTCAGACTCTGTTTCAGACACTGGGGATACAGTCGTGAACAAACAAAAATCACTGTCCTCGTGCAGCTGACACAGTCATGGAGCACGAAAGGAAATTGAGTAAAATACATACTATTCAGAAAAAAAAGTATACTATTTATGTATGAAACAGGAAAAAGAGATAGCAAATGAAAGGATGCTACAGTTTGAACCAGACATCCCTGAGAGGCTCACTGAGGAAGTGACATTGAGTAAAAACATGAAAAAAGTGGGGTTGGGGCCCCTGAAGCAATCTAAGGGAAGAGCAAGGAGGCTGTGGGCTGGAGCAGAGAGGGCAGCGGTACGTGAAGGGGGTGGGGGTGCAGATCACGTAGGGTCACGTGGGCCTCTCTGCAACCCTTGGCTTCTACTTTATGTTGGAATGGGAAGCCGTAGCCAAGTTCTGAGTAGAGTTCAAAGTGCCATGATCATTCTGCTGCTCTGTTGAGATCAGACATAGGAGACAAGGACAGAGGTAGGGACACCTCTTAGGAGACTGAGAACAACCTGGGAAAGATGGTGGCTTGGACCGATAATGGAGTAGGGGATGAGAAGGGATCAGATTCTGGAGATACTTTATATATTTCAGACGCAGAGCTAACAGGATTTGCCATTGGCTGAGATGGGGGGAATCAGAGTCGGTTTCCGGGTATGTTAAGCTAAGATGTCTACTGTGTCAATCACACAAGAAGTTTTGCTCTCCCTGTAATTCCTAAAAGTCAGCTGTTCATAGCTGAAGATTTGGTTTTGAGTCCTATATATATATATCATAATGAATATTTTTATAGGGTTCTTTGTATGTGCCTTCATTACCCGATAACGGGTGAACTAAGAATTCTCAGAGGCTGGGTACTTACACAAAACCAAGTAGGAGAGCACGTGTCTAAGAAGTGAGTGATCAGTGTGGCACCCAGTAGGCAGAGCAGGTTTCACAGTGAAGTCAGCCTTTGAGTCTGGCCTTGAAAGACAGGATTTGGATAAATGGCAGGGTCAGGAGGTCGGGATGCCGGAGGGCACAAAGCAGAGGGGTCAGAGTTCAAAGGGAGTGTGGCCTGGGAGGTCAGAGGAGGAAAGAGAGGGGTTCCATCCACTGTGAGTAAACGTGTAGAAACCTATCTGGATGTATACGGGAAAGTCATATCTTCAAGACATCTCAAAATCCGGGCAAGTCATCTGATAGAGCAGGCACCCAAAGGATCCCGTATGTTCTTGAGGAGAAAACTGACATGATGAAATAGCACCTGGACATTCATCAGCGGAGAGCTGGACCAGACACTGTGCTTGGTCCTGGAGACTCAAAGATGACCAATACATTGTCCGTGTGCTCCGTGAGCTAATGAGTTACTTGGCAAGTTAGGCTAACAAACAGAAGGTGGCAATGCACTGTCACAGCTGTCCTCCTGGAACTAAGCCCAGAGGAGCCCCTCATCCAGCCTCAGAGGTGGTCACGGGGAGCTCTTTGGTTGAGGGGATCTCTAAACCGAGTGACGAAGGATAGGTTGAGAAAATGGAAGGCATTCTACTAGAAGCCTGAAAGAAGGTGGTTATGTGAGACACTTAAACATTGGTCGGCATTACTGGAGGCTCCGTATTTACAGAGATAAGGTTACTAGGTCTTGTGTGGAATGCCCAGCTCCTGTCACAGTGCCTGACTTAGAGCAGGCACTCATGTATATGTGGAGTAGATCATAAAATAGATGAAGAAAAGCGCCATATGCTATGCCGAAGAGTTTGACTTGGTTACCAAACTCCTCGAGAATAAACGCTGTACTTTAGAAAGATAACCCCCGTGGCGGTGTAGAAAATCAGTCAGATCATGATGAGACATGAGGCAAGGAGGCATTAGAAAGCTGTGCAGAAATCAAGGTAAGAGAAGCAGTGGAAGTCGTTTGGGTGGAGTGAGTCTGGAGCTGGGAAACGTTGTAAGACATAGCAGGTATCTTAGTTGAAGGGGTCAAGGTATGCCTGTTGGCAACAGAAACAAACTAGAAAGGATGAATGTAGAAAACATCTGGATGGAAAAAACAAGGCTTTGAAAACAACCCATACTCAATATGAAAGAGAGAATGGTAATACGAAGATTTCTAGTGAGAAATCTAGTCTATTAATAGAAATGGAACTGGTTTCAAAGGATTGTTCCCATGTTGTCCTTATGGGGTGGATGTTGAGATGATCCCATGAGACACTGCAACGTGGGCCTGAAATAGAGGCCAGGAGGTTTTACTCAGGGAGTCACAATGCAAGAGATTGTCGCCATCAGAACAGATAAGTTTTGTGGAAGGAATAGGTCTAGACCGGAGTGCTAAGGGCATCAACAGTGGAGGACAAAAAGCCAAGAATTTTAAAATGCTTTTCAAACAAAAAGTATCAATTACAGATCAGCTAAAGTAATGATTTCAGAGTTCTGTACTACGTAAAAGTATCTGTATTTGTAGAGAAAATTCTCAGCTAAGAACATCATGAAGGAAGTTTGAAACCCAGCAAATAGTTTAGTTATCATTGCCTTATAAAATATTTTATGCAATTATTCATCAAAAAAACTAGAAATGAAATACACTTTAATTTTTGCCGGAAACAGGAGTCTTCTCTCCAGGTGTGACTGGGCAAGCTGCTTATAGATTCTGAGGCTCAGTTTCTATAATACTTCTACAAAATGAGGAAGATAATTTCTACTTATGAGGTTGTCGTGAGAAAATGAAGTGCTGTGCCCTCTACACACTCCATCAGAAGCAATATTAAGTGTTCAATAAATGTCAGTCCCACCCCAGTGGGGTTATAGACAGGAAAGAATACAGCCAAGAATGGTCTTCAAGAAATAATGCAGTTTGAAATCTATTTCTTATCTAACTCTGTTAATACTAATATCGGACAAGGAAATTCAAATCTGGTGTCACAGATGTTTCCAAAGGATAGAAATGTCCCTGAAGATGGAATGATAAATAAAAAACAAATTGGCATTACTATGTAGAACCATCATTAGAGGTGATAATCTTGAATAAGGCTCAAAAGACTTAGCGCAAAAAGAGAATAAATTTTCAAAGACCTCATAAATCAGAGTAACTTTTGTTTAAAGGCTCGTTTTTGTCACTCACTGAAAACTTATCTCTAGATATTGTGGTTAACCAGGAAAAACCAACAGTAAGTGCTGTTAGGCCAAAGTTAATAGTACTAACTGATGGCTCAGTGTTATACAAAGTAAGCATTTGATTTTATTCATTTTATAGAAATTCAGTGTGTTTGATGGAATGAAAGAATAAGGAATTTTTGTCATACAACACGAGGAAAGCTAAAGCAAAATAAATGGATTTTCTCCAAACAAGGAGTCACTCAGGAATTTATGCCAAAACATGTCAATAAAATATATGGCCATGGGAACTTTATGGTAGGATGTAGTAGACCAATGTCCCCACTGCAAAAACTAGAAAAATCTGGATAGATTACAAAAATCTTAATTGTAAAGGCATCAGAGAGCTGCAGAAACAATGAAGCCTCAACTAAAAACTAAAATAGGAAAGAAGAAAGAACCATTCTAAAAAGAGTGTAGGGCCACCAGCCACTTTTTTCTCTCTGGGGCTATTTTAGATTCTGGGTGAGGATCAGGCCTGACCCAGGCAGGGCCCAGGATGGAAAGAAGTAAATGAGAAACACTTGTAACGGTCATGTGGCTGGTGTGACAAAGTGAAAACTTGAGGGCTCTTAAGCACATGGTTATAGATAAATGCCTTTTAAAGGGCAGAATAAAATCTCCTGCGGTCTCACTGAAACAAAGACCTAACAAAGCAAGAAACTTACCTTAAACACACAGCCATTCTCTCTTTAAGACATTTGCCAGATTTTGAAGGTATGAGGGATTGGAGGATGGGATGGCTGATGCTATAGACTGAATGTTTGTGTCCACCCCAAAATTCACATGTTGAAATCTAATCCCCAGTGTGCTGGTATTTGGAGGTAGGGCCTTTGGGAGGTTCATGGGGATGGAAGCCTTCATGAATGGGATTAATTCCCTTATAGAAGAGATACCAGAGACTTCCTTCACCACATGAGGACACAGCACAAAGACTATATTGAAAACTACAGAACACTACTAAGAGTTTTTAATGCTGTGTAAATAGAGACCTATACCCTATCTGTGGATGAGGAGACTCAATGCTATTAAAATGTCAGTGCTCTCCAAATGGACCTAAAGGATTCAATGCAATACCAAGCAATATCCCAGGTTTTTGTTTTGAGAAGAAGGGGAAGAAACAGATTATAAAATTCATATGGGCTAAAATTCATAAGGGGCTAAAAATAGCCAAGGAAATCCTGAAGAATAAGTTGGAAGACTGACACTACCATATATCCAGACCTATTAGAAAACTGTAATAATTCAGGGACTTCCCTGGTGCTGCAGTGGTTAAGAATCCGCCTGCAGTGCAGGGGACATGGGTTCAAGCCCTGGTCCGGGAAGATCCCGCATGCTGCAGAGCAACTAAGCCTGTGCGCCACAACTACTGAAGCTCACACGCCTAGAGCCCATGCTCCGCAACGAGAGAAGCCACTGCAATGAGAAGCCTGCGCACCGCAATGAAGAGCAGCCCCCGGTTGCCGCAACTAGAGAAAGCCTGCGTGCAACAAGAAAGACCCAACGCAGCCAATAATTAATTAATTAATTAATTAATTAATTAATTTTTTAAAAGAAGAAAACTATAATAATTCAAACTGTGTGGTGTTTGCTCAAAGATAGAAAAAACTGACCAGTGAAATAGAATAGAGAGTTCAGAAACAGATCCACACATATACACACTCCCTGGTTATGACAAGGACAACATGGTAGTGCAGATGAAAAAGCATGGTCTTTTCAATAAATAGTGCTGGGTTAATGGGACACACATGAAAAGAATTATCCTGACCTCTCTCTTATACCATATATAATAACCAATTCTAAATATGTTACAGGTCAAAATATGGAAGGTAAAATAATACATCTTTTAGAGAAAAACATGTTAGAACATATTGATGTCCTTGGCATAGGCAAAGTTTTTTAAACAGGACACAAAAGTACTAATGACAAAAGGGAAAAAATGATAGATTATATTAAAATTAAGAACTTCAGTTCATCAGATTATACCATCAAGAATGTAAAAAGGTAACCCACAAAGTAGGAGGTATTTATATTATAAAGGAATCCTACAATCTATATGCAAAAGGCACCACTCAAAGAGGAATGGGTAAGGGACTTGAACAGGTGTTCACAGCAGAGGATATACAAATGCCAATAAACATATGACGAGATGCTCAACTTCATTCATCAAGGAAATAAAAATTAAACTATCCAAATACAAACTAAAATACAAATTGATTGAGGAAATGCAATGAAATTTAGTACTCAGCACACCTTCAAAATGACTGAACTGAAAAGATGGAAAATGCCAAGTGTTGGCAAGGATATGAAATCATTAGAACTCTCATATCCAGCTGCGAGAAGTGTAAACTGGTACAACCACTCTGGAAACTGCAAGTATCAACTAAGGGTGAACATATGCATCCCCTATGATCCAGGAATTACATGCCTAGCTCTCCATCCAACGGAAATGTGTGTATCTGTTCACCAGAACCTGTGCCAGAATGTAAAGAACAGCACTGTTCATGATAGCTCAAAACTGGACACTCTCCAAATGCCCAACAAAAGTAGAATAAATAAATGGTGGAACAGTCACACAATTGGGTCTGTACAGCGCTGAGAATGAATCATGTGCAGCTATTCACAGCAACATGAATGAATCCTGCAAACATAACACTGAGCAAAAAGCAGGCTGAGGCAGAAGATCACATATGGAATGATTCCATTTAGATGAAGGTCAAACAGGCGAAACGAATCCACGCTTCCAGATTACGTTGTGGAAGGGCTCTTTTTTTTTTTGAAGTATAGTTGATATACAATGTTGTAAGTAACTATATATATAGCTATAAAAGAATATATATATTATTTTTCAGATTCTTTTCCCTTATAGGTCATTTCAAAATATTAAGTGTAGTTCCCTGTGTTATATAGTAACTCCTTGTTGTTTATGTGTTTCATATATGATAGTGTCTGTATGTTAATCCCAAGCTCCTCATTTATCCCTCCCCTTGCTTTCCCCTTTCTTTTTTTTTTTTTGCGGTACGCGGGCCTCTCACTGTTGTGGCCTCTCCCATTGCGGAGCACAGGCTCCGGACGCACAGGCTCAGCAGCCATGGCTCACGGGCCCAGCCGCTCCGCGGCATGTGGGATCCTCCCGGACCGGGGCACGAACCCGTATCCCCTGCATCGGCAGGCGGACTCTCAAGCACTGCGCCACCAGGGGAGCCCGCTTTCCCCTTTCATAACCATAAGTTTGTTACAGTTGAGGCTTGCAGATATTTATTTATTTATTTATTTATTATTTTTGGCTGTAAGCCTCTTTCTGTTTTGTAAATAAGTTCATTTGTATCATTTTTTAAAATTAGATTCCACATATGAATGATATCATATGAAGTTTGTCTTCTCTGTCTGACTTCACTTAGTATGATAATCTCTAGGTCCATCCATGTTGCTGCAAATGGCATTATTTCATTCCTTTTATGGCTGAATAATACTCCATTGTATATATGTACCACATCTTCTTTATCCATTCATCTGTTGACGGACATTTAGGTTGCTTCCATGTCCTGGCCACTGTAAATAGTGCTGCAGTGAACATTGGGGTGCCATGTGTCTTTTTGAATTATGGTTTTCTCCAGATATATGCCCAGGAGTGGGATTGCAGGATCATACAGTAGCTCTATTTTTAGCATTTTAAGGAACTGTGGAGGAGCTTCTTGATCTTGTATATACTGGGCTAACTACAGGGGTGTGTTCAGATTGTGAAATTTCTTCAAGCTGTGTATTTGTGGAAACATGAAAGTTTCTGTATTTCAATACAACTTAAGAAAAAATATATATATGGCTACACAGAGAGCGTGTCCCTGGTCCACTGTGTCTTCCCCAGGAGTCTGTGACCACTCATGTGCTCTCTAAGTATCTGTTACCCTAAAGCTAGACTCTCAGCATCTTGTCATCTAAGGAAGGACAATCCCCAGCTGCTGGGGGGGGGGGGGCGGGTGGCAGAACTTCCCGGAGGGGTGAATGACAGGATGTCTGCAGAGTGAACGAGGTGAAGCACGCGCTCTGCAGTCCCTGTAACACTTGGCAAAAAGCGAAGTGACCCCATCATAACTCCTACACACAGCTCTACTTATTCAGTTCAGAACAATGGTAAGGCAGCACAGAAAGAGAA
Source organism: Mesoplodon mirus (assembly GCF_964341445.2). Taxonomy (NCBI): domain Eukaryota; kingdom Metazoa; phylum Chordata; class Mammalia; order Artiodactyla; family Ziphiidae; genus Mesoplodon; species Mesoplodon mirus. Next base: position 5,244,612 of record NC_138995.1, on the reverse strand, counting down.
TATACTTTTTAGGCACCTCTTAGAGACTAGAAACTGTGATATCAGAATGGAGGAATGTAAAAAGATAGTCAGGTACAGGGCTGGAAATCTGTTCTGAGTTAATAGAAATTAAAAATTCTTTGGACCTGTTTGCTTGTGGGGGGCCCCAAAGCAAGTCTATATAGATTCCAGAATCGCGCTTCACAGTGATATTGATCATGCCCGGGTTATGAATGATTCGGGGAGGGAAAGACACTAATCACTCCCTACAGATAGAGGCTAGGTTGTAACCCACAGGACACTCAAGGATGTACAAGGCACTTTTCGTAGACTGTTACCGGTTTTAATGAGCTATTAATTACCTAACAACATTGTTTTATTATAAGCGAAATGCTTTTGTTTTGCTAAAGCAGAAATGGCTGTGCTTGAATGATTGACACAGTAAAGCCTTTCATCCTACAGATCAATATGGTGTGACCTTCTGTGTTGGCGAGCAGTTTACCTTTAGAAACGAATATCATCACTTACCTTATGTGGTCCAGACTAGTGCCTTCAGAGTACAGGAACTCCTTCATTAAAGACTTAAACGAACACAGAATTTCTGGCATGTGTTAAGAAAGGGGAAAAAAAAATAAAGACTGTTAAGGAAAATACCAAGATGGAGAGACGACATTCAGAAATGCAGTCAGGTGGCATCCCTTTGGGGATGTGCTGACAGGGGGGCAAAGCAGCAGCAAGTAACACCGGTCAAATCCCAGTGTGATTATCGTTGCTGCTCAGGTAATCGCCAGAAAGGTCAAGTTAGTCTCACTGTCTTATGTGGGCCAAAAACTGCCAGAAGCAGTTTCTTGTAAGAGTTCTGGAATCCCACTGGAGATTGTCATGGGCAGAAAGGCATAGCCAGCTGGTGCTTCTTGGCTTACTGCCTTCTGCTCAGGATTCTATCAGGCTGGTCTTCCTACCCCCTTCTCACCTGTAACCTCATCTTTCACTCCTCCTCCTGTTCTGAAATGGTATAGGGTTCAGCGTTCCATGATTGTTATTGAATGGCTCTTATGCCCTCAGAGAAGTTCTAAATTGTGACTCCAAATGCCAAAGACAGATATTGGCTTCAGGAAGTTCAAGTGCCCTTGCTCCCAGCACCCAGGCTATGCAGAGAGTTTAAAGAAAAAAGAAAAAAATTATCCCTCTTCATTCTTACTAAGGCTTGGTGCATACGAAATAGTTTGAACCAGGAAACGCGTACTGTCTCTAGCATCCATATGAAGCCTTTATGTGATTATCAAGTATCACATCCCCATCTATTTTCACTTAAAAGAATAAGGGAGGGCCTCCCTGGTGGCGCAAGTGGTTGAGAGTCCGCCTGCCGATGCAGGGGATGCGGGTTCGTGCCCCGGTCTGGGAGGATCCCATATGCCGCGGAGCGGCTGGGCCCGTGAGCCATGGCCGCTGGGCCTGCGCGTCCGGAGCCTGTGCTCCGCAACGGGGGAGGCCACAACAGTGAGAGGCCCGCATACCGCAAAAAGAAAAAAAAAAAAAAAGAATAAGGGAATGATAGCATAAAAACAAGCCCAATTATCACTAAATTCAGCAGCACGTTTTCATAACTTAGCAACTTGTATAAAGTATGTTTGAGTCTGTCGGTGAAAAATGTGCTGTGGGTTACCAAGAAGACCCAGATAGAGAACCAAGCATAACAGCTGTAAAACTAAAATGGAATAGACTAAGATAATAATTTTTCATAAGCTAAGATATATCAGGTCCTAACCTGTCTTTTCCCTCCGTCTCCTATATAATAGACGTTCTGATAATGCAAACTGATTCTAAATTGAAATATTGTGCAAAATACTTTTAAATTGATTAAAAGAGAAAAAAAGTTATTTGGCCCCATAGTGAAATGACTGCTAAACTACAGGATAACAATGGCCCCCAGACTGGGGATGACAGGGATCTGAACTTCAAAAAGATGCCTCTTTGTGTAGATCAACCAAGACTGCTTAGGGGATGTAGTAAAATTATTTAGATTAATTCTACTTAAAAGATGCTAGTTTGGATAAAATCAAGCCATTCGTTATGATGGCAACCCAATTAAGCCAGTTTAACACCCCTTACCTCAGCTGTTATAGTAACTGAGGAAGAAAAATAAATTGAAGGCCCAGCCATCATTCCTCGTTATTTCAAGTACCAGTAGAATATCAATCACGTTGAAAATACTAGCTACAATTTTGTCACTGACAAAATGGCCTGATGAAAGAACTCTTGAGATCTGGTAATAGAAAGGCTGTGATCAGAGCCATCTGTAGGCAGCAAGTACACTCCACAGAGAGACGGGGGCCCGGTGCTCTGCTAACCCTCGGAATGGACCAGCTCCCCAACTTCACTGTGCCACCCTCAGTATGAGACTTAGGCCCTCTCAGCCTGTTGCCCCACCTGCAGAGTGAGGATAACGCCACCTGCCCTGCTGAGTTATTACAAGGATGGGAAATCATGAATGCAAAATTCCTGGTGCTTTGTAAGGACTTTAATATTGTAAAACTTAAATATTTAAGTCAACCCACTTGAGCTGAGTTATGGACTGATTTTTCTAAACTTATCAGAATCATCAGTGTCTGAAGCAAGCTATGACATGCCATCTGACGACCGCCCTTATGGTGGTCTGAGCATTTTTCTAGAGAAGGGACGGGCTGCAGAGCCCTCCACTCGGAGTAGGGCTCTAAATCAGAGAATTAGCCAGAAAATGCTGCCTTCGACATGGGCATCAATTCATAGTGCTTGCTTCTGTCTGAATGGGGAGACTTAAGCCACCCTTCATCTACCTGACAGCAGGACATTTCCATGTTGACCAGCCAAATCAACCATCTGACACATAATGTTTTTAAACGTTATTGGGGAAGAAAGCTGACTTGGGCATTAAAATACCGTCTGCAGTGCCCATCTGTGCCAGCTCAGTTCATCCTGCCGAGGGGTCTCTTAGCTTGTACTCCTCGGTATTCCCTCTTCCCCAGCTTGGGTAATAACATCACCACCTGCACGGTCCCCAAGCTGGAACCCCATCCCCACCGAGACTCCTGCCCCACCGCTCCCAGTCCAGCTCTCACTGTCTATCCAGCCTCCTGAATCCAGCCTCTGCTCTTGCATCCTGGCTGCCCTCACCTCATCCCCCATTGTCAGTCCACATTGCTGCACTGGCCGCCCAGCTGGTCCTCCTGCGCCCTCTCTCCTCACTCAAGCCCTCTCCTTTCCCTGCCTCCAGCATACCCTGCTCTTATCAAAGCTAGCATCCTGCTTAAAAGTCTACGAAAACTTATTCCCACAAAATAGCCACACGATTCCCTCTGTCTAGAACAACCTTCTCCAGCTACACAAAGTATTCTCGCTTCTAAGCCACATCTTCATGGAGCCTTTGGAACTGTCCCCAGACAGTTAATTATTCCATGCCGCAAGCTCCCGTGACATTTTATCCTCACGTCTCTTCCCACACTTAAAGCGCTATCCTGCATCTGTTTACATATCTGTGCCTGCCACACTGCTAACATTTCAAGAACAGGCACCCTGTACGGTTGATTTTTGTGCATATCCAGTAAGACACAGGGAAGAGCCCCAATAAATATAATTACTGGCTGAATGAATAAAATAAAACTCATGTTTAAACATGGCCTCCAAATCAACTATTCCCCTACTTTGGCCTTTTCTTTAAAGTCTGTAAAACGGAAACAAAAAAACCCAAAAGGTGGAATTTTTTTTTAAGCAGTTCAGGTTTCAGATTATTTCTCCTCCAAAAGAATTTTTGAGTCTGAATTATGTGAATAATTGCCTCAGCTCTAAATCGAGTATCACCCATGGAAACCTGGCACTGTAGTTTGCAAATCTATTTTCTACCAGGTTTTTGGTTGGTTTACTATTAAATGTTTTCAAAATATAAAATGAGAGGGCCTCCCTGGTGGCGCAGTGGTTGAGAGTCCGCCTGCCGATGCAGGGGATACGGGTTCGTGCCCCGGTCTGGGAGGATCCCATATGCCGCGGAGCGGCTGGGCCCGTGAGCCATGGCCGCTGGGCCTGCGCATCCGGAGCCTGTGCTCCGCAACGGGGGAGGCCACAACAGTGAGAGGCCCGCATACCGCAAAAAGAAAAAAAAAAAATATATATATATATATATATAAAATGAGATTGGTAAGATCTCTATTAACAAAGCAATAAAAAAATGCTTATGAATTAAAATGCGACGAGATTCTTGGCTTACAGAGCACATGCCAAAAAAAAAAAAAAACTGTAAAATACTGATCCTGCAAACCATAGTAGATAGAACACAGGGATGAAGTAAGCAATACGAAGGGGGACCATTCAGAGAAGAATCCTGGTTCACTCCCATTTCTGAGCAAAGGTAAAGACAGCTTAGAGCCCTGTTCACATGAAATAAGAAGTGTGACATTTATTTGCTCGCAGCTGCTTAGCAAAGGTTCAACAGATGCCCAGAAATGCGGAAGGAACTTTCAGGGAGTAGCTTGCCCCACCCAAGCATTCTGCCCTGACAGACAAGCCTCAGAATCTCGCAGGGGTGCCCAGCCTTCAGTCAGGGGCCACATCTGAACTGTGGTTCCTCATGAATTGGCCCATCCTCCTGATTTCCCTCCCAGAGTTTAGGCCTCAGGCTCTCCTGAGGCACCCAGCTGAGGCCTCCCTCCTTGTTCCTGGTGTGGACTCCCTACTCTGAGCCCCAGTTCCACAGACCCCATCCCACACACACCCTTGTTGCTGCCCTAGGTGGGGGAAAGGAGGACACTTTCTCAGAATGGAAGGAAACGTATGGAAATATAAATACATATGATTACATGCAGGGAAAGAGCAACACATCCTTAGCTTTTTCAAATCAACCTAAATTAGTTCAAAACTCAACCAGGGGAGTTTAGGCTTTTTGAGCGTGAGCCACCCATTCTCCTTGTGTGGCAATTTATGATAAACCCTGCATTTTCCTTCACCACACATGCTCAAAAAAATCTACCAGGTAGGTAGGTGCCAGGTACCTATTATAATAGGATGATGACGGAGAACAGTCCTGATGCTCAGAGCCCGTAGAGCTCAGAAATGAGTTTCCTGTCTTTCCCTCCTCTCACTTTCTCTTCCTGCATTTTATTCTTCAAGCAGGCAACCTCACTGTGCACACTATTCCCCATACAAAATTCATGATTCCCAAGGTAAGACACATGCCACATGCCTCTAGGCCCAGTGACTAGAAAAATGTACTCGCTTCCTTCACTTCTCAGAGCTAGCTTCTGAAAGTTCTTGCTGAGATTCAACCTTCTCTGCATATGAAGCCAGCCCAGCCAAAGGTGGAAAGACCGGGGACCCTATTCTTCTAAGGGGACTCTCTTGAGGAGGTGCACTGGTCTAGGGACATGGTAGCATGTGAAAATCCGGCCCCTTGTATGCACATGTTCACAGCAGCACTATTCATAACAGACAAAAAGTAGAAACAACCCAAATGTCCATTACCTAGTGAATGGACAAACAAAATCCGGTCCATCAGCTGAATGGAATATTATTCAGCTATAGAAAGGAGTGAAGTACTGATTCTTGCTATAACACGGATGAACCTCAAAAACACCATGCTAAGTGAAAGAAGCCAGGCACAAAAGGCCACGTTGTATGATGCCATTTATAGAAATGTCCAGAAAACACAAATCTTTAGAAAAAGAAAGTAGATTAGTGGTTGCCTAGTACTGGAAGTAGGTATGAAGAGTTAGTACAAATGGGCCCGAGGTTTCTTTTTGGGGTGATAGAAATGTTCTAGAATTAGACGGTGGTGGTAGCTGCAGATCTCTGTGAATTTACTAAATATCAATTCATTGTAAAAACAAATAGAGGAAAGAAAGAGGAATTGGAAAAAAATAATTTTAAATCCCTGTATAACTTCTGAGTTTACATTTCTGTTTCTGATTATTATGGTAATCATGGTTATTATTAAAGGAGATTGAAAAGAGAAAAGTATTATTTTAATGTTAATCACCTGGAGAGAGAATCGTTATTTAGGTTTTGATATTTTTCTTTCTAATCTTTTTCGTAATCATATATATCTTTTCATTAGAATCATACTGTTTTTGTCTGTTACATCATGCACATCATATATATGTATGTGTGTGTGTGTATATATATATATCTTATGAATAATGGAACATATCAGAAAATTTCAGTGTTTTTTTGGCTAAGTGGAAATCCTGTTTGGTCAGGGTTCTGAATAAAATAATATTCCCATAATTTAAAACAAAACAAAACAAAAAAACTGGCCCTGCTTCTCATTACATCCACCCACATCCATCAAAGCAGTGCCAGGAGACCAACGTGTGACATGTTTCCTTGGGTACAGGCCTTAGCTCCGCCCACCTTCCACAAAAAGCAATGTATTGTTGGTCGCTTAAGTAACGAAAGCACAGAGATTGTTTTTTACCCTTTCTACCAATGCTTGATTTGATGCCAGCCACAAGCAGCAAAATACCTAAACTTTGAGCTCCACACACGAGTCTGGCGCAGATGGTGGGTTGTGCTACAATCACTAATCATTCCACTCCCTTGCTAGAGCTCCCAAAGTGTGCATGGCATGGGAACACTGTGTCTTATAGGCCACAGCCCTCAAACAGGTGACACACCACCAATACTACAGAGCCTTGGACAAGTTACTTAATCTTTCTGAGCCCCAGTTTCCTCTTCTGAAAAAATGACAGAAAATTGGAAGGTAGAACCCCTCGGGCTCAAAACAGCAACCTCTCCGGTTTGCTTGAACTTTTCTTACTCTGATTAACAGCAGGGGTTCAACTTCTTTCCATAAATCCTCACTTTCATTAGTTACATGATCCTGCTTCTCTTAGAAAACTTTGCACAGCTCTGCCCCCAAATAAACGTAGAACACAAAAGTCCAAGCATCAAATGCTGAACCAACCAGACTGAGGGTTTGGCCAGGACAGCTGGCACTGAGCACAGGACACCAACTCGACCGTCTCATGAGGAAGTTATCACCACCAAAGTGAAGAAGTACAAGTTAAATTGTCTTGGTTCAGAATCAAGCAGCAGGATCAGTTTGTTCCTGTCCTGATCAATGTGTGAGGTATTACAATCTGTCAGTGCCGAGTGGGAACAACGAATCCAGAAGCGGGAGCAGGCAGTGTTCCAGAGCACAGCTTCATGATGTCACAGCATCTCTGTGGTCTTCAGGGCACAGTCCTCTTGATGGAACAGATTCGCTCGTTCAGATCCAGGAAAGAAAATGGTGACCGTTTCACCCATGTCAAGCCATTGTTTGGCAGCATGAAAGCTTGAAACAAAATGAATGACCCACCAAGATTTGAAGGCTGTGGGGAGGAAGAGAGAGTTGTCGTTTAACGGGGACAGAGTTTGAGGTGGGGAAGATGAAAAAGTTCTCGAGATGGATAGTGTTGATGGTTGCACAGTGGGAATGTACTTAATGCCATTGAACTGTACACTTAAAAATGGTTAAAATGGGGACTTCCCTGGTGGCACAGTGGTTAAGAATCCGCCTGCCAATGCAGGGAACACGGGTTCGAGCCCTGGTCTCGGAAGATCCCACATGCCACGGAGCAACTAAGCCCGTGCACCACAACTACTGAGCCTGCATGCCTAGAGCCTGTGCTCCACAACAAGAGAAGCCACCGCAATGAGAAGCCCGCACTCGGCAACGAAGAGTAGCCCCCACTCGCTGCAACTAGAGAAGACCCAGTGCAACCAAAAATAAATAAATTAATTTTTTAAATGGTTAAAATGGTAAATGTTATATATATATTACCACAATAAAAAGTAGCTCATAAGAAAAAGATACAAGAAATAATACTAATAATAACCCCAAATCATGGTTTAGGAATTTTAGTTTGCTTTCATGGTTGAAATGAGAGCCTGTAAGAACCAAGCTACACAGTGAAAGTTCAGACATACAAAGCGAAGGTTACCGCTCTAGAGAAGGAGGCCTGAGACTCACGGAGTTAATCTGAGCCCATCCTCAAACTCTCTGACCTCAGCCTCACAACAACTAAAACCAGGGTGTTTTCGATCAGCGGCTCTGAAAGTGCTCAGAGCCCAGGCTGCACTTCCGGTACTCCCAGTGACTGCGGACCCCTCGGTATGAACGGACGTGCATTTCTCTGGAGGCAGAACCATGACCTTCATCAGATTCCCAAAGGGTAACCCACCTCCCATTCAATTTAAGACCCACTGACAGGAGTGGTTCATCTCTCGGGACCCTGCCCTCTCCGGACACTATAAAGACAGAAGCCCTTGCAGAGACGAGCAGTCCTCCACAGGTCGCGAGCTGGGACTTTCTCTGAGCCTTAATGTGTCCTCTGAGAGTGTGGCCCTGGGTTCCTCTGAGGAGCTGCTGGGAGGAGCAAGTGCAGGTCTAGCTCCATATCCCTTGGGAGCTAGGAGTGGGCCCTTGGGAGCTTGGAGTTGCTGGTGGAAAGGGGGAGAGGAGGACCGTGGGACTTTGGCTGAGTGCCAGGGAATACCTAAAAGCTCCAGTGTTTCCTGGGCTCCCGGAATCATAGGAGGCAAAGGGCTCGTGAGGACCCATTACATATTGAATCACATTTCAGTTTTGGACAGTGATTTGTTTTCCATCCTGTGCATATAAACTGGGAGAGGCTTCCCCTGAGGATTTTGAGTATCAAGTCTTTACCTTCTCAACAAAAGAAAAACAAGCTCATTTTACTTTACTTCAGAAAAAGACATCACCAGCCTGGCCTGGGAATAACACATGGGGAACTGAAGACAGTAGTATAATTAAGTTCACGAAAGGCCAATTCTTATGACCGTATTTCAAATACTCATAATGCCTTTTCATCCACTGTACCAAATGACTTCATATTATATTCAGAGTGAAAAAATTATAATGGATTCCTCTGAGATATTCAATTAGTTCCATAAAAAAGAGAAAAATATTTTTTCAGTAAAGAAGTTCAACCAAATTATTAAAGCTGACAGTGAAAAACCAACTTCAAAGTAATTATGCATTTCCTTTGAGTTCTTGCGCTAACAAAAGTTGATGGTCTGCCACCATTAGAAATAGCCATCCTTCTGATGATTAATTACATTTGTGTTCCTATTTTAGCAGATACTTAATTTGAATGTTTACTCTTGAACTGTCTTTGGGTGTTAATCTATTTAAATTTCCACCAGCCCCACTAAAGAGTATCTGTTCCCCAGATGCAGAGACATAGAGAACAGGCTTGTGGTTGCCAGGGGTGGGGGGGTGGGGAAGAGAAGGAGTGGGAGTTCGGGATGAGCAGATGCAAACTACACAGAACGGATAGACAACAAGGTCCTACTGTAGAGCGCACGGAACCATATTCAAAATCCTGTGAGAAACCACAATGGAAAAGAATATGAAAGAGAATGTATACATATGTATAACTGAATCACTTTGCTGTACAGCAGAAATTAATACAACATTGTAAATCAACTATACTTCAATTAAAAATTAAAAAAAAAATTTTAAGAGTATCTCTTCTCATGCTCATGAACCACTGATCAGCTTCCTTCAAGCTTGTTTCTTCCCCATTAATGGAAATCACTCCCAAATAAGTCACCAGTCAATATCAAAAAAATGAACAACCCAGTCCAGAAATGGGCAGAGGACCTAAATAGACATTTCTCCAAAGAAGATATACAGATTGCCAACAAACACATGAAAGGATGCTCAACATCACTAATCATTAGAGAAATGCAAATCAAAACCACAATGAGGTATCACCTCACACCGGTCAGAATGACCATCATCAAAAAATCTACAAACAACAAATGCTGGAGAGGGTGTGGAGAAAAGGGAACCCTCTTGCACTGTTGGTGGGAATGTAAATTGATACAGCCACTATGGAGAACAGTATGACAACTCCTTAAAAAACTAAAAATAGAATTACCATATGACCCAGCAATGCCACTACTGGGCATATACCCAGAGAAAACCATAATTCAAAAAGACACCATGCACCTCAATGTTCATTGCAGCACTATTTACAATAGCCAGGACATGGAAGCAACTTAAATGTCCATCGACAGATGAATTGATAAAGACAATGTGGCATATATATACAATGGAATATTACTCAGCCATAAAAAGAAACGAAATTGAGTTATTTGTAGTGAGGTGGATGGATCTAGAGTCTGTCATACAGAGTGAAGTAAGTCAGAAAGAGAAAAACAAATACCGTATGCTAACACATATATATGGCATCTAAAAAAAAAAGGTTCTTATGAATCTAGGGGCAGGACAGGAATAAAAATGCAGACATAAAGAGTGGACTTGAGGACATGGTGGAGTGGGAAGGGGAAGCTAGGACGAAGTGAGAGAGTGGCATGGACATAATACACACTACCAAATGGAAAATAGATAGGTGCTTTGTGACCACCTAGAGGGGTGGGATAGGGAGGGTGGGAGGGAGACGCAAGAGGGAGGAGATATGGGGATATATGTATACATACAGCTGATTCACTTTGTTATAAAGCAGAAACTAACACACCATTGTAAAGCAATTATACTCCAATAAAGATGTTAAACAAACAAACAAACAAGTCACCAGTAATATCATCCTTGCAAAATCCCATTGGTTCTCTTTACTCCTTATCCTTTTGTGCGCCATAACACATTGAATTCTTTTTTTTTTTTAATTTTTATTTATTTATTTATGGCTGTGTTGGCTCTTCGTTTCTGTGTGAGGGCTTTCTCTAGTTGTGGCAAGTGGGGGCCACTCCTCATCGCGGTGCGCGGGCCTCTCACTATCGCGGCCTCTCGTTGCGGAGCACAGGCTCCAGACGCGCAGGCTCAGTAGTTGTGGCTCACGGAGCTAGTTGCTACGCGGCACGTGGGATCTTCCCGGACCGGGGCTCGAACCCGCGTCCCCTGCATTGGCAGGCAGATTCCCAACCACCGCGCCACCAGGGAAGCCCACACATTGAATTCTTGATCATTGCCTCCTCCAGTTCATCTCCCCTATGTCTTTCAGAAACTATCATCTGCTTTTTAAACTTTTAATCTGCTCTTTGGGGTTTCCTAAGGTGCCCACCCCTTTGTCATTCTGCACTTTCACCTTGGGTAACCTAATTTGCTAGAAAGGTTTCGAAAGCATCTACATTGACAACTCCCTAATCGCTAAGTCAGCCCTGGCATGTCTCCCAAGCTCTGAGCACTTCCATGTGGGTGCACTGAATTTGACGGGCTCTTAGCACAGTCAAAGCTGAGTTCATTGTCTTTCTACTCCCCACTACCTTCCGCTTTTCTCTGGCAGCCTCATCTGAGTGCCTCCTCAACAAGATGAGACATTTATTTGCTGTTCACACTGCCCGTCATGACTCAATCTATTGCTGGTCTCCTTGCTTCCAGTGCCCACCATCTCCTGTCAATACCATAGTGTGTTTCTACAAATAAGTCAGATCAGGTTGTTCCACTGCCTTTCTGAAAAACTCCGGTGGTTTCGTGAGTCTGGAACATCAGTACAAGCAACTAGTTGTGACAGTCAAGGCCCCCTTGCCCGACCAGACATCTGTCTCCAGCCGCATCCCCTGGCCACCCCTCTGTATGCCCTGCAGTAGGGACAGCCCCCTGGTGGAAGCTGATGACAGTGTTGGCAAAACTCTTGGGAGCTGCAACAGTCCATTCCCCACTCACCTCCCAATGTCCCCTGGGAGGCTGTCACAAACCGTTTCTCATCACCTTCCCAGGTCTGACAAGAGACCAGGCTTCCTGCCCACCCTCTTCAGCTGCAGCTGCATCTATAAACCTGCTGAAAAGCAGCTTGAAATTGGCTCCCCAGCAACAGGGCCTCCCTTCATTCGTGTTTTGGTCACGTGCCCCTTTCGTTTTGGCGTCACCTGCACAAGAGCCACCTTTGCCTACTCGTCCTTCTAGTGTCTATGTAAGTAATAAATTGCCCGGATCTGCAAAGGGCTCGTTGTTTCTTTATCAACGGACTCTGTCAGACCCTGCCTTGCCTTGCCCTTGACACCTGTACTCTGAGCTGAGACATTCACTCCCCTTCCAGCCCCCATGTGGTTCATAAATTGACTTTAAACTTAATGTACATTTAAAAAAATAAACATAGTACCAGATAAAATAAAATTAAGCTTGGAAATCTGGTTAAGTGCAAATGGGGATGGGTGGAAAAAAGGGAGCTAGACGTGGGCTTAGTCCTAGTGTACAAAATTAGAGTACTGTAATTCCAGAGGTGCATCAAACCCTTTTTGGAATGAGGCAAATCTGTATGCTTACTATTTGTGGCTTGAAAATTTGGCTCTAACTTTTCTCACAGAAAATTAGAAGCTATTAATGAATGGTTTGTCCCAAGAGCAAACCTCTAACGCATAGATGAGTAAAAATGAGTGTAGAGGAAGTTAAATAAAGCCACACTGAGTCTTATTAAGATTAAACACCCTGATCTTTAAGTGAAAGACATGGCATAGGTGATTATAAGGACGTCTTAAAATAACATTCCCTAAAATGAAAAACATTTCAAGAAATAGCTGAAATATTGAAAGAAAAAACAAGCCTTTAAAAATAAGGCCCAAAGATTATATTATGGTTGCTTAACTGCCCCAGTAGCCAGTTAGTGACTTCATTTCTCATAACGAACCTGCCTGCCTTTTTTTTTTTGCAGAGAATTACTGCATTTTTATTTAAAAATTTTTTTGTTTAGAACATTAAGTTTATCTTTCTTGAAGATTTTTTTATCTTTTTTGTAATATAGTTGATTTACAACATTGTGTTAATTTCAGGTGTACAGCAAAGTGATTCAGTTATATATATATGTACACACAGATATCGATATATTCTTTTTTTTTTTTTGCTGTACGCGGGCCTCTCACTGCTGTGGCCTCTCCCGTTGCGGAGCACAGGCTCCGGACACACAGGCTCCGCGGCCATGGCTCGCGGGCCCAGCCGCTCCGCGGCATGTGGGATCTTCCGGGATCGGGGCACGAACCCGTGTCCCCTGCATCGGCAGGCGGACTCTCAACCACTGCGCCACCAGGGAAGCCCTCGATATATTCTTTTATTTACTTATTTATTTATTTTTGGCTGCCTTGGGTCTTCGTTGCTGTGCAGGCTTTCTCTAGTTGCAGCGAGCGTGGGCTACTCTTTGTTGCAGCGCGCGGGCCTGTCATTGCAGTGGCTTCTCTTGTTGCGGAGCACGGGCTCTAGGCTGCAGTCGTTGTGGCACGCGGATTCAGTAGTTGTGGCTCGCAGGCTGTAGAACACAGGCTCAGTAGTTGTGGCGCACGGGCTTAGCTGCTCTGCGGCATGTGGGATCTCCTGGAGCAGGGCTCAAACCTGTGTCCCCTGCATTGGCAGGCGGATTCTTAATCACTGCGCCACCAGGAAGTCCCGATATATTCTTCTTTAGATTCTTTTCCATTGTAGGTTATTACAAGATATTGAGTATATTGATTACATTACAAGATATTGAGTATAGTACAAGACATTGAGAGATATATATATTTGTACATATATGTATATACATATATATATTCTTTTTTAGATTCTTTTCCATTATAGGTTCTTACAAATACTGAGAATAGTTCCCTGTGCTATACAGTAGGTCCTTGTTGGTTGTCTATTTTATGTATAGTAGTGGGTATCTATTAACCCCATCCTCCTAATTTATCCCTCCTCACCCTTTCACCTTTTGTAACCACAATAACCGGCCTTTCTAAATCTGTCCTGTGCCCTGGGCCAGCCATGCCAGCTCCCAGGGGCACCACCAGCCATCCCAGACCCTTTATCACCCACAAGAGAAAACACTGGATTAGGTCTTCCTCTCGTAGTCAACCTCCCAGTCAGTGAAGAGGAATATTGCATATGGAATATGGTCATCTCTCATGGAATTGCCATCCTGTCTACACTGCCAACATGCAAATACTTGGCTGTTTAGATAAAAGGTTTAATTCGGTAAGCGAGGATAAGTTCTGTTTCTCATCTCCATTCTTTGAGTGACTTTCAACGTGATGGTATGACATGTATGTTTAAAGCTTAGCATTCTACAGGTGAAGTCTGAAGAATGTCAATCAAAAGTCTTACATATGATAAAAGGCTTTTCTTTTAGATTCCACATATAAGCGATATTATATGATATTTGTCTTTCTTTGTCTGGCTTACCTCACTTAGTATGATAATCTAAGTGCAATCCCACTCCTGGGCATATATCTGGAGAAGACTATAATTCAAAAAAATACATGCACCCCTATGTTCATAGCAGCACTATTTACAATAGCCAAGACATGGAAGCAGCCTAAGTGTCCATCAACAGATGAATGGATATAAGGGGGTAAACATCAGTTTTTACTTTCTAATATTATATCCAAATAGTATTAAGTTTCACTTAGAAGTGAATATATACATGCAGGATGCTTTCCACTTTGCTTCAGTAACCCATAATTATTCAAAACCTAATGAATTAATGTCAGACTCCAGTTAAAATGACAATGTAGGAAAGTACTGTCTCCCAATATGGGTATAGGCCTCTAGAAATTAATAACTGGGAAAACAAGGTCATGAAATCACATATAGGCATTCAACAAAAAAAAAGATCAAATCTCTTGCTAAGGGCATATGTCTCAAACAGGTTTCTTCATATCTGTGCCCCTCTCCCCTACCGCCCACCCCCCACCAAAACCATTTGATCTTGAACCTTTAAGTCTTGCTCTTTTGTGCTGCATGCATCAGTGCATCCTCCTGTTAGAAAGAGAACTCCATGCCACTCAATTATTTTTACTCAGTAGGCTTAGGGTTAGAATTTTTAATTAAAAAAAAATCCAAAAAAATAACCAGATGAATGGATAAAGAAGATGTGGTATATAGATGCAATGGACCATTATTCAGCCATAAAAAAAAAAAGAGTGAAATAATGCCATTCGCAGCAACGTGGATGGACCTAGAGATCATACTAAAAAGCTTTTTTTTTTTTTTTTTTTTTTTGCGCGGTACGCGGGCCTCTCACTGTGTGGCCTCTCCCATTGCGGAGCACAGGCTCCAGACACGCAGGCTCAGCGGCCATGGCTCACGGGCCCAGCCGCTCCGCGGCATGTGGGATTCTCCTGGACCGGGGCACGAACCCGCATCCCCTGCATCGGCAGGCGGACTCTCAACCACTGCGCCACCAGGGAAGCCCCTGAAAAGCTTTTTAAACCACTAAACTTTATACAAAGATGGAAGCTATCCCTGTTCGTCCTGTTTGAAACCTGGTGACAACAGTAAAGGCATCTGGCACATTGGGGAAAGGTACTGTGGACAGTGACCCCTGCATTGTGCTGGTTGTGTGCTAACATCCCCCCCCTTTCTCTGTAGGCAACCCTCCCGCTACTGGCACTGGGACCTTGCTGATAACTCTGGAAGACGTGAATGACAACGCGCCCTTCATTTACCCCACGGTAGCGGAGGTCTGTGATGACGCCAAAAACCTCAGCGTAGTCATTTTGGGAGCTTCAGATAAGGATCTTCACCCAAATACAGATCCTTTCAAATTTGAAATCCATAAACCAACTGTTCCTGATAAAGTCTGGAAGATCTCCAAGATCAACAGTAAGTCCGCCTAACATTCTATAGTTATCTTTCAGCTTTGAAGCCTAGTTTCCCTGGCGTGGTTTCTGTTCCCAGCCTGTTCCTCCTCCTCTATGCTCTCGGGTGTCCTCACATGGTTTGTTTCAAGCTATTCACACATTACAAATACTGACAATTTTCCTACCAGCACCTGTATACTATTTGTAAAAATATTGAATATCTGTTCCTTAGAAATGCAAACATGAAAGTTTTCTCTTTCGCTTCCTCTCTTTTCTGTGCTGTACCTTGTATACTACACAGCCCATACTTTACACTCCACACCCACCCAGTCTTCAGCCTTCAAAAGCCAGGGGTCTTGGCTCAGCTGCCTCTCCTCTGTGTTTACCTTAATTACCTTAATTTTCACCAGCACTTTACAGAGATTTTCCATGCTATGCTTGCTTTCCTAAGAAGCACCAGTATGAGAACCTTCAGAAAGTCTTAACCTCTAATCCTCCAACTTCCATTTTATGCTGCAGATCTCAGAATTGACTTTCTAAAATGACCTTGACTTTGACTTTCTACTTTGATATCTTCTCCCATCTGTCCTGTCCCTCATTTATGAAACTTGGAAGCAATGTCCCTTTCTACCTGTCCCTGCACATGGACAGGTGGAATTTAAAATTTTAAATTTAAAACTATCATCTGCCTTATTAAGACTGAAATATCCATGTATTGAATTAACAAGTATCTCTGTATCACTACACCCCCTCCACCTCCCTCCCCATGGCTAATGTGAACTCACTACTAAGATCACCTTGCCTCGCAATAAGGCCCAAAACCGGAACTCACACATTATATACACTTTGCCATCAATAGCGAATTCATCCTGTGATTGACCCAGTCAGGGCTGGGCTCCCTGTTCTTACTTCAGCGGTACAGTTTTTGAGAGGGATGGGGAATTACCCATTTCATTAAGTTTTGAAAATGTATTGTACAGTCATACATAAAATTTTCTATTAAAAAATGTCACATGTATTGTTATGGCCTTATCTCATATCTCATTTTATTGGTGTCTTTCTCTTGTCATTGATTCTCTTTGCCTGTTTGTCTATTTTATTGCTGTTTAAAGAATGAATTTTGTTATACTGATTATTTTTAATTAAAACAGCCCTTCTCTTGTTTGAGGGGTTAGTGTTTTATTTGCTAGTT
This sequence comes from Mesoplodon mirus, assembly GCF_964341445.2. Taxonomy (NCBI): domain Eukaryota; kingdom Metazoa; phylum Chordata; class Mammalia; order Artiodactyla; family Ziphiidae; genus Mesoplodon; species Mesoplodon mirus. The sequence goes on along the minus strand of NC_138995.1, from coordinate 5,227,898 downwards.
TTTGTGACTGTAGCTCATTTGAATAATCATCCCCAGTTCTTTCCAGCTGGAACTTTCTCATTTAAGAGTTCCTCCTCTCCTTGCGGGAGATCAGAGAATGTTCCTCGTGTTAACCTTCCATTTCACTGGGGTAATCATCCACATTGGTTATTTCTGCTGCTGTAGACTTCTGGATGGGATAATACTTCTGTTTTTTGTTTTCAGGTCATCACACTCTCTTTTCCCTCCTGGTTTTACTTAATAGTTAAAATGCCTTCTCAATTCTTTTTCTTGTCCCAGAATTTTTTTCTGAATACTTAGCATTGTTTATGCCCAGAAAGGAACAGTTAAAAAACAAAAAAAGGGACTTCCCTGGTGGCGCAGTGGTTAAGAATCCGCCTGCCAGTGCAGGGGACACGGGTTCGAGCCCTGGTCTGGGAAGATCCCACATGCCGCAGAGCAGCTAAGCCCGTGTGCCACAACTACTGAGCCTGCGCTCTAGAGGCCGCAAGCCACAACTACTGAGCCCACGTGCCGCAACTACTGAGCCCACATGCCACAACTACTGAAGCCTGCGTGCAAAGAGCCCATGCTCTGCAACAAGAGAAGTCACTGCAATGAGAAACCCACGCACCACAATGAAGAGTAGACCCCGCTCAACACAACTAAGCCCACGCACAGCAACAAAGACCCAACACAGCCAAAAATAAATTAATTAATTTTAAAAAAAAAAGAATCCGCCTGCCAGTGTAGGAAACACGGGTTCGAGCCCTGGTCCAGGAAGATCCCACATGCCACAGAGCAACTAAGCCTGTGCGCCACAACTACTGAGCCTGCACTCTAGAGCCCGTGAGCCACAACTAGTGAGCCCGCATGCCACAACTACTGAAGCCCGTGTGCCTAGAGCCCATGCTCTGCAACAAGAGAAGCCACCACAATGAGAAGCCCATGCACCACAATGAAGAGTAGCCCCCGGTCAACACAATTAGAGAAAGCCCATGTGCAGCAATGAAGACCTAATGCAGCCAAAAATAAATAAATAAATAAATTTATTTATTTATTAAAAAAAAAATCCGTAGTCATCTGAGTGATTGAAAAGCAAATAGCCCAAGGCCAAAAACAGTGCCAGGTGGGGGGGCCACGTTTGAGTGCTGCCCAGTGGCCCGGGTAACTGCAGAGAGTCCCACCAAACGTGGGCTTAAAGATCCAGTCTCCAAGTTGTGCGTTGTGTTACGGATTCCCTCCCAAACCTAGGGGTGCAGGCTGAGGCCTGATAGAGACTAGACTATAGAACCCATCCCCATAGCAACACAGGGGGACCTACCCACCTTAAGAGTAAGTGGATTTTTCAGAACTACAATGAGGTGTCACCTCACACCGGTTAGAATGGGCATCATCAGAAAATCTACAAACAACAAATGCTGGAGAGAGTATGGAGAAAAGGGAACCCTCTTGCACTGTTGGTGGGAATGTAAATTGATACAGCCACTATGGAGAACAGTATGGAGGTTCCTTAAAAAACTAAAACTAGAATTACCATGTGACCTAGCAATCCCACTACTGGGCATATACCCAGAGAAAACCATAATTCAAAAAGTCACATGCACCCCAATGTTCATTGCAGCACTATTTACAATGGCCAGGTCATGGAAGCAACCTGAATGCTCATCGACAGACGAATGGATAAAGAATATGTGATACATATATAAAATGGAATATAACTCAGCCATAAAAAGGAACAAAATTGGGACATTTGTAGAGACATGGATGGACCTAGAGACTGTCATACAGAGTGAAGTAAGTCAGAAAGAGAAAAACAAATGTCGTGTATTAACGCATACATGTGGAACCTAGAAAAATGGTACAGATGAACCGGTTTGCAGGGCAGAAATAGAGACACAGATGTAGAGAACAAACGTATGGACACCAGGCGGGGGGAAGCGGTGCGGGGGGGTGGTGGTGGGATGAATTGGGAGATTGGGATCGACATAAATACACTAATATGAATAAAATAGATAACTAATAAGAACCTGCTGTATGAAAAATAAATAAAAATTTTAAAAAAAGAGTGAGTGGATTTTTGTTATTGTTGTTCCAAAAATGTATTTTGATGATTTGAATTTGTATTCTTATATAAAAATGCTCTAAGCTGACAATTTCCTTTTTTTCTTTTTTTCCCAGCTTTAATGACCTTTAATTGACAAATAAAAATTGTATATATTTAAGATGTACAATGTGACAATTCGAGCGTGGATTTTTACATTATTTCTTCTAAATGTTGAATGTGATCTTTGTGAGGATGGCTTTATCAGTATAATAAATTTTCAGGGAGGAGTTCTTGGTACTCAATCATCTTCACAAAGTGGGTCCTCTTGAAATTGATTATAATAGCCCTGAACCATAGAACTCCTCAATGCTGGAAGTGTTTTATCTGGCACTTCCTGGTATGGTGTGGTGGCCACCAGCCATGTGTGGTTGCCAGAAACTTGAGATGTGACTTCTGCAACTGAAGAAGTGAATCTTTATTTTTATTTGATGTTAATGGATTTATATTGAAGCACTCTTCTAGTTAAATGAATAAACTGCCTGTTTTGTGTGGGTTTAGTGGCTGAAACTCCACTCTTTTATTTGGAAAGGTCCAGCCCTCTCTCATGAAGGCCTCCCTTTGTCTTCATAGATACGCACGCCCTGGTAAGCCTTCTTCAAAATCTGAACAAAGCAAATTACCACCTGCCCATCATGGTGACAGATTCAGGGAAACCACCCATGACGAACATCACAGACCTCAGGGTACAAGTGTGTTCCTGCAAGAATTCCAAAGTGGACTGCAACACGGCAGGGGCCCCGCACTTCAGCGCAACCGCAGTCCTGCTCCTGTCTTTCTTCAGCTTAGCTCGTAAGTTGACCAAACTCCAGTGCCTGCACAGTACAAAAACGTAACTTCACCAAAGCTATTGTTTTTCCATATATCGTTCCCAAAAAATTTATCCCAGAGGAAAACATTCATGTTTAGTTTATGTCGGTGTAACAGAGTGTTACCTGTAAAAGTGCTCTGACTAATGGTGAAAGGCACCTTCACATCCCCCTGCCCACTAATGTGAGGAACGGTACAAAGGCACCCAAGGCCGTCCTACAGAGCAGGTGGTAAGAAACTTCCTGCAGATGCACCTGAACTTGAGCTCATACAAATGTGCCCAGATTGCTTAACTGGTCTACTAGGGCCCTGTTCCTCTCTGCATTGTGCGGAATTATCTTTAGTGAGGTTAAAGGAGATTCCATACCTTTTTAAGAAGAGTCATGAGAATGCATGGAGAGAGGTTGAGGCCATAGGAAAAGAGAGAAATGCATAACTCACACATTTTTTCACTGACCAGTAGTTAGTCATGACTATGACATAATGAAGCATTATTTTAAACAAATGAATTATTATGCCGAATAATGTGAGCATGAAATGAATAGATACGTGCGTCAGATATTTCCTATTTATGGCATACTAGTCCAATTTTAACCTTAGAAATTATTCACATATAGCTAATGCCATTCAAAAGCCTTTGGGACCTCAGTATTTACATTTTGAGAAGGTTATTTGTGTTGTTGTGAATTAGGAGGTTGAGAAATTGATGATTAGAAAATAAAGAAGTTATTGTATCCTGGTGACAGTGGTGAGTGGAGTCAACAGGAAATCACATATTCCAACGTCAGACACTTACAGCTGTGCTGAGCCAGAGTCCTGGGCGTAGAACTAAAGAGGAGACCTTACAGTGAGGAGTGTCTCGTTGGATGGATGGGTGGATGGGTTGATGGGTGGGTGGATGGGTGGAGCAAGGGAGGTGGGGAGAAAGGAAGGGAGGGAGGGAGGGAGGGAAGAAATATATATTCCTCTCTCTTTCATTCTTGTATTCTCTTTCTTTTTCTTTTTCTCTCTTTATTTTGGTATAAATTTATTTATTTATTTATTTATGGCTGTGTTGGGTCTTCGTTTCTGTGCAAGGGCTTTCTCTAGTTGCAGCAAGCGGGGGCCACTCTTCATCATGGTGCGTGGGCCTCTCACTGTCGCAGCATCTCTTGTTGCGGAGCACAGTCTCCAGACGTGCAGGCTCAGTAGTTGTGGCTCACGGGCTTAGTTGTTCCACGGCATGTGGGATCCTCCCGGACCAGGGTTCGAACCTGTGTCCCCTGCATTGGCAGGCAGATTCTCAACCACTGCGCCACCAGGGAAGCCCCACTCTCTCTCTCTTTCTTTCTTTCTTCCTTCCTTTCTTTCTTTTTTTCTTTCTTTCTTTCTCCTTCCTTCCTTCCTTCCTTCCTTCCTTCCTTCCTTCTTCCTTTTTCTTCAAGATATAAAATATTACAGATGAAGCTGAAATCCCCTATGTTCCTCTCCCTAGTTTCATTTCCTGTTCTCTCTCCCCAGAGACAATAGCTATCATGAGCTAGAGTGTGTGTGGACATTGTTTTATACTGTTACTACACACACACACACACACACACGCACACCCCACATATAGTTCTACTTTGTGCAGTTTGTCAAACTTGATCTAATCCATATTATATTGAGCCTGATGTTCTGCAACTCGCTTTTCTTCCTCTCCACGTTACATTTCCAAGCTCCATCTATGTTGCTCTAGTTCAGGGATCGGCAAACTTTTTTCATCAAGGGTCAGGTGGCAAATATTTTGGACTCTGTGGGCCACATCAGGGCTCTGTCACATATTCTTTTTTATGGCTTTTTTGTTTCTGTTATCTGTGTTTTACTACCTTTAAAAGTGTGAAACTGTTCTTAATTTGAGAGCCATATAAACGCACTATGGTGCACCAGCCAGGTACCCCTGCTCTGGTTCATTCACTTTAACTGCTCAAGAGCATCCCATCCCACCCCATCACAGGAATTAGGCACAGTGTATTCCCCTATCAACAGACGCATGTGGATTATTTAGTGTCCTGCTCTGACCAACTAACTCTACTGCAGTAAACCTCTGGAATGTTTTCCATGAGCTTCTCAAATGAGCGCTGGACAGACAGCGAGCCCAGCACTGGGTCTGCGTTCTGAGACCCATTGGAGTTCACATATAGCAGAGTCTGGGTAAACTAGAGGGCAGTACTTCCAGGGTGATTGTACAGAAATAAGAATGCTGCATGTGTGCATGTGTGTGTGTGTGTGTGTGTGTGTGTGTACACAGATGGAGAAGATAGCTGAGTAGCCACTCACACGTCACCCTCTATAAATACAATTACACAACATCAAAGCCTGACTCTTGATGAACCAAGGCTCTGCAGGACCCTGCTCATTTATCAGCACCTCTAGATGGCCAGGGAGGTTTTTAAATGGAGACTTCCTACTGCTGATTGTTGAAATACGGACTCCCAGGCCCATCCAGCCCATGGAACCAACATCCCAAGAGACAGTGGCCTCCAGCACACACACCGAGTGTTTGTATATTTTCACACAATATATTTTATGATAATACACATGCCTGCTACTCCAAATCTATGTATTAAATATTAGTAAGATGTAATCTGTCTGTTTAGATTAAAAGGAATATAAATAGCCATGGCAGTATTTGCTTCCTCCCAACAAGGGATTTTCTTGTTCGCCCTACTTTGGAGACCCCTGACCTACAGGCATCAGTAATGAGCAGGTTCCCAAGGATGGCTCACTTCTCATCTCTGCCAGCTGAGCTCGTGGATCACAGTTAATCCTGATAACTCCTAAAGAACTCATGTTCATTTTATACTCAAAATAGTATCATTGAGAGAAGACAGATGCATGCATTCTGTGTTTGAGATATCAGTTGTGCTTTCTGTTCTCACCTAAATGGAGAGCCACCTGGTTATCCCACTGCAGGTGAGGGCACCTGAGATCAGGCCAAAATCATCCTCAGAAAGGAGCCCTGAATCTCCCTACACAGCTGGAAAGGTACTCAGTTGACCCTCCCATGTTTTGCACCACAAGACATGTAGTTTCAGCCCCCAAAGTAGTTAAGAATAGGTGTCATCACCCATCTGTCTGGCTTCAAAACGAACCTAAGTCTGGCCTTATATCAGAGGTATAAGATTATTTAATAATGTTCATTTGAACCTTAGAGATGCCTCTGCTAAATATAATGGTTCCTGTTTTATTATAGACCTAGTCCAAATTGTTCTTCCTAACAGGAAAAGAGTGAAACTAATCATGCAGGCATGTGAGGAATAAGTAACCATGGCTGTCCTATGGCTCAGACTCTCTCCTAAGAGCAAGGTCCAAGTGGCTGACCCACCTGTGCAGCTGTTAACGTGACAGTGGCAAGAGGGCACACAGAAATGGGCCTAAAACATTAAGCGAGGTGTGGGGCGTGGGCCCGAAGAGCACTGAAATTAGGTTGTAAGGTGGAAGAGCAAGGTGACGTCCCCACCCAGACATTGTCCTTGAATGGATTTAGGGATGTGGTAGAATCTGGTTTTTGGTTTCGTTTTTTTTTAATTTTATTTTATTTATGTTTTTATACAGCAGGTTCTTGTTATCCATTTTATACATATTAGTGTATATGTCAATCCCAATCTAGAATCTGTTTGACGTTTCTTTAAAGCAGTGGTTGTCAAACTACAGCCCGAGGGCCGAATAAAGCCACTTCCTGCTTTTAAGGTTTGATTAGAACACAGCAGGTCCATTTATACACTGTCTGTGGCTGCTTTCTGCCACCACCGCAGAAAGAGCTGAGTGGTTGCCCCTGAGACCCTTTGGCCCGAAAAGCCGAAAACATTTTTACTGTCTGGCTCTTGGCAGAAAAAGTGTGTCAATGCCTTCTTTAAGGCCTTGTTCATAAACTGCAGGGGTCCCGTCATCCAACATGGGAAGAGAAAATGGGTTTTCCTCCTGCTCTCAAACAACATTCTGATCCAAGTAGACTAGCATTAACGAAACACCCCATGTTCTGTGGCTTTTCTCTTTATTTCCGTCATTGCCCTGATGGTTTTATCCCACTCTGTAGATGAGACACTGATGCTCAGAAAGGGCCCATGGAGGCTGGTGTTCGTCATTAGACTGCCTCCCTTGTGGAAAAAGATAATAACATTTCAGTTTATTACAATACCATAGGTGGCTTTATTGCATCTGAGAGTTGAACTGAGAGATACACACTTCCTTCTTTGACATCTAAAAGTAAAGGAAGTAAAACTACTGACATTGAAAGTAATAGAAAATGTAAATGAAATTATTTTCACTGCCAATTTTGTTGTTTAAATTATGTGTTGATGACATTGAGGGGATGCGTAATTCTCCCCCAAGACCCTCCCAAGGACGCAAGCTGGCATCTCCATTAGGGTTTTTGTAGGGCTCTGTGTGGTGTGACAAGGCAAGTTCAAGGAAGAATACTGTGCTGAAACCTTCCTGAACATTGTTTTAGGCCTAATTAATCAGCAAGAGCAAGAATATAAAAGGACAGATCAGGTGAACCATTTGAACAAGTACCAAAATTAAATGTCTCTATGTTGGAAAGGAGAGGGCATTGAATTGTAATCTTGATCACAATGAAGAAGTTTAAAGAGGTGACCAAGAAGCAAAAACAGCCACTGGAAATACTTTTCATTCTAATGCTTTTTATTGAGGTATTATTTTCATTCCATAAAATTCACCTATTTTAAGGGTACAGTTTGATGAATTTTGGTAAAGTGTAGCCACTCCACAATCAAGATGCAGTTTCCTTGTATCCCTTTGCTATTGATCCCCTCCCCCCAATCCAGACTCTCAGTGATCTGCCTTCTCTTACTAGTTTCTTGCCTTTTCTAGAATTTTCTACAAATGAAATCATACAGTCCATGTCGTTGAGTGTGTTAATATTTTGTTCCTTTTCATTGTGAAATATGTTATGGGCGGAGGCAGGGCCTGGCAGCACCGAGCCCAAGTAGAGCAGGCTGTGCTCTGCCTGCAGACAGAGCCGATCCCCCCAAGGAGTACAAGCTCGTGGACAAGGACAGTCGACCTCCGACCTCGCACATGCACCGCTGAAAACATTACATAATCATGGACTATTTCATGTAATCAACTCAACTGTCACAGGAGATAGGTTATAGTCTAAGTTGACAAAAAGGGATTGGAGAGTTTCAAATGTAGTCGATCTTATTCAGCCAAAATTTTTTTTCCTATTTTTCTCAATGACCAAAATGATTATTTTAAGTTATTGATCTCACACAGGAAAATATTTTTAAATGAAATTAGTGATGCCATTTAATATGTTCTTTTCCAGTCTTTCTTCAAATATAGGTGAATCTGAAGGATATAGTTTACTGGAGCCCAGGTAACCAAAGAGTTTACGGCGATGGTAGCAAGGGCAATAAAAAATTCAACTGAAAAAAAGGCAATTAAATGAGTTCAGACGACTCCTAACCCCAAAGGAATTCATTTGTCAAGCAATATAAAGATCCCTAGGTGTAGAAAATAATGAAAACTTGCATCTCAATTAGCATGTTCATTTCCATGACCCTTTCTGTTAAAACAGCTTTCACCCTTAACTTTCTCAATATCGTCTTTTTTAGACTTGAGTCACATTACAAACACTTTTTATCTAAAATTTGGAGCAGCAGCTCTACATTTTCCAAACAGATACGTGACTGCTTTAAACTCTAAAATCAATGGCATGCAGAATAGGTTCATACTGAGCCACCCCTTAACCCACGGTTCCCCAACCTCCGGGCTGCGGACCGGACCAGCACCGGTCCGGGGCCTGTTAGGAATCGGGCCGCAAGACAGGATGTGAGCGGCGGGCAGGCGGGCGAAGCTTCATCTGCGGCTCCCCATCGCTCACGTTACCGCCTGAACCGTCGCCCCCGGCCCCCAGTCTGTGGAAAAATGGTCTTCCACGAAACTGGTCCCTGGTGCCAAAAAGGCTGGGGACCGCTGCCTTAACGGATTTAGAATGAAAAGCCCTAAGCTTTACAGAATAACCCATTATATTCCAGCATTCAGTTCATTCCAGAATAAACTATACTTGCATTGTGGGTTGACCTTTTATACATTTTTCTTTCTTTGTAACACGAGTTCTTAGTGGTACCATTTCCCTGTACATTTCCAAGATATAATAATAATTAAGCAAAAATGGCAGAGAACTGAGCTATTTCCATTCATACTATCATCAGGCCGAGTAGAAGTCCCTCAGCTGGTGTAAAACCTAGAGAATAAGCACAGTCTGGCAACCTCAGTAAACTTTGATGCAGGCCACAAAGATGTAGGAAGGGGCCACAACCAAACCCAGGTGGCCTCTGGGAGCTGGAAAGGGAAGGGGTGGCTACCTTCTCAGAGCCTCCAAAAGGAACACAGCTCTACCAGCGCCTTGACTTTAGCCCCATAAGAATTCTGACCTCCAGAGTGTAAGAGAATAAATTTGTGTGGTTTTAAGCCACTGAGTTTGTGGTCATTTGTTACAGCAAGCATCAGAAGTTTATACACCATCTGTGGAGAACCACCACTAACTATCTTGCTCTTCTGTGTGACCAAAAAAAAAATATCTGGGATGATCGTCAATTTCTAAGCTACCAAGTAGGCTTGTCTATAAAATAGCCAGGCTCTGGGCTGCCTGCAGGAGATAGGGCTCAGTGAAGCAGCAGTAGTGGCTGCGGCTGGTCTGAGATGAGGTGTCTGGCATTCACGTTTTCAGAGGAGTCCAGCTTTTTAAGACATAAACCAGTGGAACAATTCATTCTCTCTTGAAACGTTATGCTTAGGGGAAAAAAAAAAACTTCCCCAAGGTAGTGCAATATTTATAAATGCATTTATTATAGCTTGTCAGTCATGTATCTAGTATTTAGCTAAAATGTTTTGAGTAGAGTTGTTATATTTCTTGACTTGACTCTGAATCTTTTCCATTCAGGTCTGTGAGAACTCCTGACATCTGAAGCTTGACTACCAAGTTTCCATAGCAACAGGAAAAAAAGACAAAAAAAATCCAGATCTGAAGATTGCAGTTTACAGCTCTCAAACTTCACAACTAGGCCTCAATTGTTCCAGATTTTTGTTTTCTTTGCAATTTTCACTTAGTCTGTACTTCACCATTTTGACAGCATCTCCCTTTCTCCTTTAATTAATGGAATCCTCTGAATTTTCCCTGAGTGTTTAAAGATCATGGCATAGAACTTGACCTTCTGGGAGGAGGAACAGTGACAACTCTTCCTGATGTGTTGCCATGTTGCTAGTCAGCACTCCACACATCCAGTTTGGTCTGTGGGTTAGTATTTGTATATGTATGTGTATCTATACGTGTATATACCCAGTATTTATAGAGACAGACTCTACAGGAGAAGCTTGGTTTTGGTATGTCACCCTTCCTTGAGAGGCTGAGCAAAGCAGGGGTGGAAGCTATAGCAGCCGACCCCACCAGGGCCTCAGCATCAGGTTCAGCACTAGGGCGGACCACAGAGCTGCCGCCTCTCCACCAGCCCACCAGCCAGGCCGGTCCGCAGAGGGGGAGAGCAGAGACAGAGCCCTTTCTCTTTAGAGTGAGGACGACGAGCAGTTTTCACTGCCATCCTGTGTGGTGATGAGCCCGAGCGAGAGAGGTGAGGAGCAGAGCCGGACGTTTCACCATCACACGCACGGGCGTCTCTGCACCCGCGGTGGTAGCCGTCCAGAACCCACATTCCCAGTGGGTCTTCTGGGGGCCCGGGTCATGACAGAGAATCTCGCCCTCCCCGGCATGTGTACAACAGCCAGTGTCATCGTGGAGGTCATACATGCATCCGAAGAGGTCATCAGGTACCACGTGTATACATATATCTGCCCACATGTACAGACAGACATTTATGCACATACACACCGTTCGTTTCATACATACATGCATACAATAGAGTAAATACAGGTAGTTTTAAAAGTACCCTTTTGTGTGAATCGACGACCGTCGTTTGCAAACCTGAAAATAAAAGATGTTCATTATGTATGAAAAGTAATTGACTTTTATTCTGTGAGCATGTAAAAGTAAGGAGATTAGTGCTTGTACTGAGATTATCTTCTTGTTGATAAACTGTAACTGAACCATCAAAGCTCACACCAAATTTTTCTAGCAGATAAAACTAGTGACAGCCTGTGGCTTTTTCTTAGAGCTCACCATGACCTAGGGTCAGGTAAGTGTCTTAGCATATTTTAATGCAGTTGCTTACTAAAGGTTTTAACCACACGCGCGCACACGCTTTCTTATGCAATCTCTGTTTGCACTTGTGCTTTTCAGTTCACCTTCTGTAGGAACTAGAAGTCATATGTTGTCTTTATTGTAGTGAAATTATGCAGATAGAGTTCCATATATATTGTATTTGTTTTGATAGTAAATCTTTTTGGAGCATATAGAATGCAGAGACTTTTTTTCATTAAAATAAATGGGTGTTGGTGGTTAAAACTGCTGGACAGTAGCTTTTCTCTGATTTCTATGTTGTGTCTGATGTCACTGTTGCTGGGTCTGGCCTAGTGCAAGGTCACCTTTTTGGCTGGCCGTTTGGGTCCCCTGACGTCTCCTGTTAAGTGGGTAAGTCTGTAAAGCCAGAAGCCCCCACCAGTGCACAGAGCAGGCTCGGGGGCAGGGGGTCCAAGCCTGCACAGTCACACTTTACCAGATTTCGTCTTCTGGCTTCACAGGACGCAGCCTTGTGTCTCCCTGGTGGACCTCGCTCCCCTCTTCCCGTAAGGCGGGGGGAGGGCTCAACCTGGAACACACCTGGGAACACCCTCAGACGGCAGCCTGGCTCAAAGGCTAGCTAACTAAGCATGAGAAATCTCGCCCTCTTCCATGAGCCGGGGCCCTCCGTGGGGAGGAATACAGACCTCGAGTGACCCATCCACTCAAGTATGCAAGTGTAAGATTCGCCTTTTTCTCTCAAGCCCACAGGCTCTCCTGCACTTTACCAATCAAGCTGGTAGCTCAACTTAGCTGAGAACACAGAGAAATCAAGAGTATAGGGCACACTTCATCAACAAGCAGGATGTGCCTTAATCATCCCCTATTTAAGTATATTCCCTGTCCCCAGAGTTCTTATCAGGACAAGATATTTCTATCATGTTGTTCTTTCTAATCCCTTCAACAACAACAAAATAGCCCAATTCTTAGAAGCCAAAGTGGTAGCGTTTCCTGAATCATAGGGTGTTTTTAACTTGCTAGAATACATTTACATTGTTTACTGAAACCAAAGGTAGAATCAAAACATTATTTCACAATTACCACTGCATTTTATTTTAGTCCAGGTTATTGAAAAAAAAAAAAGAGCCAGAAACTGCTTTCCCATTACTGAGCACAAGATTGAGGATTTTAGTTTCATTGAATGAACAGTCACACCTTCTTTTTATTAGTGTATTAATCACCTTAGCTAATTAAAAATTACATTTTCTCCCCATTTGACATAGTATTTCAGATGATTTGTTTTAATAAGCACATGTGAACATTTTCTAATTTCTATAAAAGTTACCTTCACTGCTGCCAGTTCTCTCCAAGTGGACATCATTTCAGGTAGATGCACCTGCCCTGAGACTCCAGCAGCACCTGCAGATCTGAACATCATAACAAAATAAATCCAGCTACGTTTCATGGTAAGTATCACCTGGTATCAAATAAGACTTTGATTCTTAAAGAACATTTTTAGAAATTTTGGTGACTCATTCCAGATTTTCAAAAGCACATTTTAAGCAGTCCGATAAATGGAATAACCATCTACCATGGAACTCTCGAAGTCGCTCAGATTGCATTTTATCGAAAATGAATACATTGATCTTAAGATTGGCAACTAAAAAATTGTTACCAACACCATGTTTGATGCTGAGTTTAGTGCAACTCTACCTGTACACAAGCTCTCCAGGTGATTCTGAAGAAAAGGGTCTACAGTTGTCCTGGTGTGTGTGAACAGGGTACAAAAATGCAATTAATAATAATAGTTTACATGTATTGATTACTGATTATGTGCCCACACTATAAAATCCTTTATACTTATTAACTCGTTGAATCCTTACCACAGCCGTGTGAGGCAGTGCCATTATCTTCCCCAACTTACACATAAAGCTGAGGCTCAGGAAAATCAAACAGCTTGCCCAAGGTAAGTGGCCTTCAGAACCGGAAGCCAGGCCACGTGGCTCCAGGGCTCATGCTGTCCCCACTATATCCCGTGCCACCCCCAACTCTCAGACACAGTGTCTACTTCAGACCAGAAAGCCCTGGTCTGAAGCCTCAATTAGCATCACTATCTATCGCGACCAACTAAACAGACCTTCTACTACTTCTTAGTTCTAAGAACTTTATTAACACTATTCTAAATTAATATTGGAACCTTAGAAATTTTTCCTGTACAAGATATCATTTTCTTAAGTATTTCCTCCCTTCCCTTCTATGGCTTGTCAGGTCCAGGAGGGGAGTCTACCAGATGAATCAGAGATCTCAGTTATCCAAAAGTTAACTCCTGTCCTCCCAAGTAGCCGGTCACTACCCAACCAGCTGAGCGGAGGGAAAGCTAAAGGAGAAAGTCACGCGGGGTCTTCAAGAGCTTGTTCTGTGCTTGGCTACAGACAAATTCTGAAGGATCTCCAAGCAGTTTCTGATTTTGAAGATGGAGCATATTAACCTATTCACGTGTAGTTGACTTAAGCAGGAGTCAACAGATAAATCACACCAAGGAGAAAAAAATCACACCAAGAGAAAGGTGAGCCGTGAGAAAGACTGAACTTCCTTTTCCATTTAACTACTAAAGAATAGTAATAGTAATAATATAATAATGATCTGGCCCCGCCTTTCACCAAGATGATACATCCCACCTTCTCTCCTTATCTGGCTGTTGAGATTTGGAACCTCTCATAATGCGATGATAAAGTGCTTTCATAATGGTTCATCTAAGGCAATTAACAATCCTTTTGCTATGTATAATGTGTTACCCTTATTGTATTTCCTACTGCTAATGGAATAGCCCACTACTGGAAAAATTCTCTAGTTTTGACTATGTTTCTAGAAAAGCATATATGAAATATGTAGAGACAGAAAAAAATGGTGGGACTGAATGTGTGAACAAGGATTTCAGATAAGAACTTTAATTCTATAAATTAAGAATAAGTCTGTGATTTAAGCAGAAGTCATTTAGATATTCATCAAATTCGGGAACAGAAAAGCCTCTTCCTATTACGCTGCAGCACTATCAGAACGTTAATCGTTGGAGGGTTGCTGAGCTTGATACGCCTTTGAAATTTTGTTTGGTCCCAAGTGCTTGCTGGTCGGTAGGGATACTGTGAGAAGCAACGGGTGTAGTAAAACCACAGTAATTATCACTGTGAAGCTACAAAACCTTTGAGAAAGTGGTTCAGAGAAGCCCTGTAAGTAGTATATGCTGAAAATGTCCATTTTCTGCTATTTTTTAAAGCCTTTCCTTTAGAAAATAAAGTCATTCAGCATTCAGTCATTATTAAAGAATTGAAAATGAAGGCTATATGAAAAAGTTTTTGTGTTGTCATGCACATATCAACACTGTTCTCATGTTAAATATTATTTATTCCCCCAAGATACAAATTTTCAGAAATTAAAAAAAAAATTCTCATAAATGCTCAAAAAGGATAAAAGTTTAAAAATTTTTTCATTCTATTTTGGATACAGTACTTTTGGGCCCTAGTTACTGAATTGCTTATAGTTTCTGGGCTGTAAATTAACATTTGATTTACTTTGTAGTTACCATGAAATTTGTAACTTGTTTGTGAAATAGTCAAATAAAGGTGACTGGGATTTTTAATGTGTGTACCTGGTCTTAGACCAGCTTTAGTACAGTTTAAACACAGTGACAAAGCAAAGGTGTATTTTTTCAAATGGTGCTCTGGTTGGCCTATAATATTTAAAGACAAAAAGTAAAACTAAGTGCTGCCTGCCTAATAACTAACTCTTTTCTTCTTTCATAACCGTCAAATCCTTCTGACTTGGAAAAAGCATATAGATGATCGCTAGATAGATAAATAATACATAGAAAGATACACAGACAGAGAGAGATGCAGAATGAAATAGAGAGAGAAATAGATACAGGATAGATAGACATCAAGAAGTTTACTTAATTAAGATCCTTAACAAAAAAGAGGAAGGGAAGGATGCTAATACTTTATAAGTGCCTCTTATGGGCGAGCTTTTTACACACTGATGTATGTGTATTTACATATTATACATTTTATATGTAACATATAACTATATATATAATTTATATAATTCATGGACTGTTGAAACAGAGATTATCTCCACTGTACAGATGAGAAAACGAGGTTCACAAAAGTTAAAACTATCTTATACCACGTCTCACTCCTAGTAAGTGGTATGTAGGACTCCAACACCAATACTTTTCCTACTTATCCTAAGCCAGCACCACACATATGTCACCAGGAGTGAACGGAACAGAGTTTGTATCATCACACACAATACATGAAATTGATGATGACAAAACAATTGGATAATGACGGGATCAGCGAAGCAAACCATAACCAAACTTGCAAGTCAGAGTCTCTAAGAAACATTTCCTTCCTCCCTGGGCATTCTGTCTCCAGGAAGTTGATTCTTTGTCATCCAATCATGGTGACACTAATTTGGAAAATTGCCACAATGAACATGAGAAACATAAACCAACACTTCAAACCAAAAGCAAAACAAAGCGATTCAAGATGGATCAGAACGCCACCAGTGACACCATTCTTCCCTATGAAAGCAGTTTTCTGTTCTTTTGTAAACACAGCCTCAAAGAGATCCTCCCAAGTCAAAGTCCCAAGTGGCTCTACCCAGGGTGCATGCCAGGGATTCTAGCAAAACTTGATGTCACAAGGGAATCCAAGCCAGGAGGACTGGTACTGGGGTGAAGGCATTTCTAAATTAAATGTGCTGGAACTAGACTTTTCTCTCCATAACAAAGCCCTACCTTTGCTCCTCACCGAGAGTGGATCCTGAATCCCTGCCCTGCCCCTCCTCACACCAGCAAGGCAGCATCTTCCCTGCCGAGGATTATTGGTGCCCTGATGGATTGTTCTATATAAAACGGGTATCCGGTACCTGCAGAAATTCCTGTCTGAGATTCATCCCCAAGGAGAAGAGACTCGTTACTCTGATTCAGCAGCATTTCCCAAAGTGTGTAACGATGTACTATTTTAAAGCAAGCACTACTTCTTTACCCTCTGCTTCCCTGCCTTCTCTTAGGGCAGAATTTTCTAAACTGTCATCCTACAAGAGCATACTCATGATTTAAGGACATCCCTCTCCCATAGTTGTCATAACTATGACACTTAAACAGAAATGAGGGTTTTTGACAGATGAATAGATAAAGAAGATGTGGCACATATATACAATGGAATATTACTCAGCCATAAAAAGAAACGAAACAGTTATTTGTACTGAGGTGCATGGACCTAGAGACTGTCATACAGAGTGAAGTAAGTCAGAAAGAGAAAAACAGATAACGTATGCTAACAGGTACATATGGCATCTAAAAAAAAAAAGTTCTAAAGAACCTAGGGGCAGGACAGGAATAAAGACGCAGACGTGGAGAATGGACCTGAGGACACGGGGAGGGGGAAGGGTAAGCTGGGATGAAGTGAGAGAGTGGCATGGACTTATATATACACTACCAGATGGAAAACAGCTAGTGGGAAGCAGCCACATAGCACAGGGAGATCAGCTCTGTGCTTTGTGACCACTTAGAGGGGTGGGGTAGGGAGGGTGGGAGGGAGACGCAAGAGGGAGGGGATATGGGGATATATGTATACGTATAGCTGATTCACTTTGTTATACAGCAGAAACTAACACATCATTGTAAAGCAATTATACTCCAATAAAGATGTAAAAAAAACTGTTCAGAACCAAAGTCTTAAAGGTTAACTGCTAGTGCCTCACACGTAACACAGCAGTTTTGTTAGTAGAACAACATTCAGTTACGTTCGGTATGTCAACCCTGCAAAGTAAGTATATCAACCATGACGATAAATGAGTGGAGTTTTTGCATAAAGCAGCTGTTTAAAAGACCTTGGTCTCCACACAGAAAATATGCTGTCTTTCTGCTTAAGTGCAAAAGAAAAAAAGCCTCCACTAAAGTGTCAAGTTAGCTTGCTATTTATGCAAAGAAAATTTCAATCAGGATAAAAAGGCCTTAAGTCTCTTGCCAGAAACACACACACACACAGCAAAACTCCAGATCCAAGTGCTAATTCATGTTCTGTGTTGCTCATGGCCATATGCCAGACCTGACTAGAAATCCAGGGTGTGGGTACCCAGGCTTCTGTGCTGAGTCTGGGAGCCCCAGAAATTGGGGTCCAAAGTGAAAGGGCCTGCAATCTCACCCAGCCTTGACTACTTAACGAGCTAAATGATTCTGGAGCTCTATGTAAACACTTTATAAAATACTAAGTAGGATACAAATGTAAAGTGGTATAACTTTACCGACTGTTATGGGTTGAATTGTGCCCCCCCCCCAAAGACACATTGAAATCTTAACCCCTAGTACCTCAGAATGCGACCTTGTTTAGAAACAGGGTCTTTGCCTGTGTAATTAGTTCAAATGATGTCACTCGGGAGTAGGGTAGCCCCTCATCTAATATGACGGGTGTCCTTATGAGAAGAAGAGAGAAAACACACAGAGGGAAGGCCATGTGAAGACGTGCCAGCAAAGAACTGCCAGCAGCACCAGAAGCTGGGAGAGAAGATGGGACAGATTCTCCCCCAAGAGCCCTCAGAAGGAACCAACCCTGCTGACACCTTGACTTCAGACTTCTGGCCTCCAGAGCTGTGAGAGAATACATTTCTGTTGTTTTAAGCCACCCAGTGTGTGGCACATTGTGACAGCCGCCCTAGGAAACTAACACACCAACCTTCATTGTCAACATAGAGCGAGGAAAATTCTCAAGAAATGGTCCAAGCGAAAATAAATTCATGGTTGCAGAACAAGTGAACAGAACTCTAGGCGATGTTTATAGATCCCTCTAAAGTCAGCGTTTCTCATCTGAGGGTGATCCCCCCCACCCCAGGAGACACTCGGCAGTGTCTGGAGATAAATTTGGTTTTCACGACGGGGAAGGGGGTGGTGGCATATGCTACCAGCATCTAGTGGGTAGAAATCAGAGAAGCTGCTCGACATCCCACAGTGTACAGGGCACCTCTCACCCCCACCGCAGCAAAGAATGACCTGACCCAAAATGTCAACAGTGCCACTGTTGAATAACCCTGCTCTAAACTCACACAACTCAGAGAATTCTAGAACGATAGAAAAAGGAGAGGGTAGAGTCAGAAAGTCCTGGGCTCAAGTCCTGTCTCTTCCTAATTTGACCTCCTGATTTAAGAGTCTTAGTCCCTCTTGTGTCTGTTTTCTCAACATTATAACATGGTGATAACTCTATCACAGGGTTCTTCTGAGAATTAAGTTTAAACACCAGAGGGTGGTTTATTTTAAGTCATCAGTTAAAGTGCTAACTAAATACCAGTTAACAACAGCCCAATTATAAAATATTTTGCCCCTTGGCAAGGGAAGGAACCTGGGGGCTGGGGGGAGGAGGGCAGGGAGGGAGGCAGGTAAGGGGCGAAGGCAGGTAAGTGGCTGGTGAAGAGACTCGAGTCTTATATCCCCGAGACCGGTCCCCCAGGTTTGTTACAGATGCTGGTTCTTCCCTTACAGGCTCTCTGCAGCTAAAACCAAGCTGGAACTGACCCCCAGATGCAGTCCTTAAATGAGATAAGGAATGTGAACGTTGCTGGAACACGCCAGGTCTTCATCCTAGGGCTCTCCTACCCCCTTGCCAACAAGACCCAATCCCAAGACCACCTGCCGGGCTGGAACTTGAGGTCCCAACTCCGCAGTGCCCCCCTCCGGAAATAGCAAATCCAGCCTCCTAACCCTGCACACTGCTCCCTCCTTGACCAAGCCAGAAACCTTCCCCACCCAACACCATGGAACATCATGCTGAATGAAAGAAGCCAGGCTCTAAGGAGGGCTTTCGTATGATTCCACTTGTATGAAGCTGAGCCGCTGGCAAAATGAAATGACTGTGATAAGAGGACGGTGGTCGGCCTCGTGGGTGGGTAGGTGGGGGTGATAGGAAAGGGGCGGAGGGGCTTCCAGCGAACTGGTCATGTCTCTTGTCTTGGTGGTCACAAGCGTGTGAGGACTTTGTAAAAAGTCATCTAGGATTTTTGCACCATCCAGAACGTATCTTACACTTAAAAGTGAAAATCAACCTGTCTCACAACGCCGGCACCTCCACTCGACCATCGTGGGGAGAAAGAAAAGCACTGTGTCCAGGGCGCAACCAGTCTGGTAGCTGGGCACTGGGCGAGTGGTGGGCGCGCCCCTCCCCCCTGGGACATCGGTTTTCCCTCCAAGGGATCCGACTCCTTCTCCCTTCTCGGGGTTTGCGGGGTTTTGTTGGAGGTCAGGCGGCGACACACGTGTGGGCTTGGCACCTCGCGGGCGCCCTGAGAAAGCCAGCGCGGCCTGTAACGACGGTCTGGTAAGAGACTAAGGCCACTTCTCCGTTCGTTAGCCCCACGGCAGGTTAGTTTCATCTTTATCCTCCCGGGGCGGGGCCAGGAGGGAGGCGTGGTAGGGGAGGGGCTGGGCGGAGCTTAGTGGTAGAGGCGGAGAAGTGGTGGGCGGGGCCACGCCTCGGAACGGAAGCGCGAACTACAGCTCCCACAGCGCCCCGCCGTCCCGCCGTTGGCCTCTGACGTCGCGAGAAGCAGCTGCTGGGGCGTCTGCGCGGACAAACGGAAGTGTAGGTGACCGTCTGAGACAGCACCGCCAAGCTGGGAACCGGGGAGATGGCAGAGACAGAACCCAAGACCGTGCAGGATCTCACCTCGGTGGTAAGGGACGGCTGTGCGTGGCGTGCCCGAGGCCGCCGCATACCCGGGGGGCGCCGGCGAAGTCCGCGGACCGAGGCGCCCTCTCCGCGGCCGCGCGGGGCAGGTCTCTGGAAGCCAGGTTTCTAGAGGCTTCGCGGCCTGGCCACCTTGACCCCCCGGCCGCTGGCTGTAGGCCCCTGCTCCTGCTGACGTGCCCAGCCATACCCGCCCCTCGCACCCTGCCCCACTCAGTCTCGGTGACCCCGGCTCCCCGCAGCTCCCTCCTTACCCACTCTGCTCTGCGCGCCCCACCCCAAAAGACCCGACGCCTTGGAAATCGCAGCGGGCCCAGACGGGAGGGGGCGTCACCAGCCCCCCGAGTCTAATTTGACAGGTGGGAAAACTGAAACCCGGACAGGGAAATCGAAGGCCACGGAGCTGCGGAGAATTGGGGCCGGAACCCGGAATCCTGGTCTCCCCGTGGCACCAGGGCTCCTATCCTGATCCCGTGAAGGTGTCACGGGGTAAGCGTGGGCTGTTGTGTTTTGTTGTTTCACAGGTGCAGACACTTCTGCAACAGATGCAAGATAAATTTCAGACCATGTCCGACCAGATCATTGGAAGAAATATCCTTTATTTGTAGTCAGTCTCTGATGAGCCTTTGGATCCCAGTTTCCGGATGGTGGTGGCGATAAGTGGGTGGTTTGCAGGTCAACTTCCACTAGTCATTTACCAGATTTTTTTTTTTTTTTAACTGAGCTTAGATGCACACTTCCTGAGAAGTACTGTGCAAAGAGCTGGGGATACAGCTGAGCTAGATCCCTGGCTGCGAGGAACTTACAGTCTACCGATAATGCTGCCTAGTATGATTGACTGTTGACTGTGAGCGAAGCATTTCATGTGTATCTCTCCTGTGATCCTCACCATCACCTGATGAAGAGATTGTAGCGTTACCTTTGTGTAGCGGATGAGGAACCAGGAAGCTTAGAAAAGTGAAAGAACTTGCCCAGGTCCCATCACTAGTAAAGGGCAGGGCTGGGATTTGAGCCTCACCCCGGACTCCTGTGCTCTGAGCCAGATTCTAACAATATCCAAAGGAAATTGGAAAACCACTTTCATGAAGACACTGTGTTGAAGGTTGTAGTCTGCAGGGCCCTGGAGGAGAGGGGTAAGAAGTGGAAGCTGTTGGTGCCGTCTTTAACTTCCCCACTTGATGACATGAGCAGTCGCATTGATGACCTGGAGAAAAACATCGCAGACCTCATGACACAGGCCGGGGTGGAAGAGCTGGACGGGGAAAACAAGATCCCTGCCACACAGAAGAGTTGAAGGTGAGAGGAGCAAGGGACAGTAGAAGTGTGGTGCATGTCGCTGTGATTTTGATGTAGTCGGACTTTCTCTGCATCTGTCCCCAGCCAGGATCTAGCAAGCGTCCCTTGTATTGTTCCCCTTGTGGACTCCAGGCTTTGAATTTTTCATGCCAAACTAATTCCTTGTGAAGAATTTATTTTCCCTGTTTTTTATCAATAAGACCTAGATCTCTAATTAAGATCATTAGTTAGTATTAGATAACCCCTGAGTTTATATCATTACGGCCAAAACAAAGAAGTGTATTTTGTTGGCCTGATAATTCTTACCACTGACAGATTTTCCAATGGTTTGTTTTGTTTTGTTTTGTTTTTTAAAGAGAATACGCACATTGCCACCTTCATAAATGCCATAAGTTCTAAGGATTCTCTTGGGAACACCCCCTGCACTAGGTAAATGCCAGGACAATGACTGATTATGATTTAGATGACCTAGGTTGTGGCCACATTAAGCCTTCGCCCTAGAGCTGATTTGTTTTTCCATTGCATAGTTACAGATATCAGGAGAGACTAATAATCAGAAATACCCATTACAGCAAGATAGCTAGACGCACAGATGACTGCCATGTTCTCACCATAGTGGGTTCCTTCATGACAAGCCTTTTCCTGAGTGTGGTAGTTTCTTCATTGCAACCCACAAGTCGTTTTTGAACTCCCTTTGTTCCCATCCCATTTTTAGCGTTTTAATTCCCTATAAAAATAAAGTTTTCTGTGAATGTTTAGGTAGCAAAATACACAGTAAAAGACAACAAATTCCTTTTTTATTTTCTGAGCATGTCCTGGCTGGACCAACTGATAGGTAACTATGAAGTACGGGTTGCTTTGAAGTCCAAGGAAATAAGTAGAGGTTTAGGAGGTAAGAGACTTAAATTTACTGTTATCTTAACCGTAGATTGGGTTGATGCACCATGTTAGTAAATCACATAGTTGTTTTGCGTGGTTGTCATCTTAATTCCTTATAGACTTGGGCAATGTCCTGCCAGTCTTAGGAGCTTCTCTGGGTCTCATATCGTCCGGCGTTCAAAAGCCCCATCAAGTGAAAGAGAACAGATTGAAGAATTTCTCGAGTGATGGGCCTAATGCAAGGAAAGGAGTGGGAGTGGAAAACAAATTCACAATAATCTTTTTAATAGAGATTTTCATTGTAGTTTTGCTAGGATATTGTGCAGAGAAAATACATTTAATTCAAATGAGGATTGTGAAAGGGTTTTTAGTTGCTAATTCTATGTATTATTTTTATTTGTCCTTACAGAATGAATAGCACGTTGATGGCTTTTGCTTTTTCAACAGGTTGCCCATCTGCACTGGAAATCTGGAACACCCTTTTTACAAGCCAGGAGAAGACAGATGGCTTTTTGCAACTAACTACTATGTGTAGACAGGTTTTATATTATAAAGTGTGCATTCCTCTTCTTACTACATACTATAGAGTTAGTTTATAGAGTGATTTCCCTCCCCTGCCTCCCATGTTTCCTGAACATGGTAAATTCACATCTTGGACCTTGGTCAGTTGTGCTATTAAACACTAAAACGTTGGCAGTTCCTGCATACAATTGTCAAATTTTTTAGTGTATTTTTGTGAAGTCACTTTTTTTCTATCATTCCCTTTGTAGTAGTTGCTGTTTGATACAAGTTGCTGTGTAATTTTTTTATTAGACATAGGATAGATCCTTGGTTATAATAAGATTTTGTGAAGTAAGGCATTTATAGTTAAGGTTCTTTGATTCTCAGAGTGACCGATGAGTGAACACCAAATAGCGTGTTGGTGATGCTTTCCAAGTGGTTAAAAACATTTAAAAGTGTGTATTCAGAAATATCTGGCACTACTCTGTCGCCAAAACTTGGAATGGAGCCATGATTTTATGCCTGAGTCCTTGAGATCAGATGCTACAGTAACGAAGAGTGACCACAGCCACTTTAGTGTTAGAATTTTTAAATATGGACAATGACAGAGTTGCCTGATGTGATGAGGCTTTCAGCAGTTAGAGTTTTGCATGAGGTTTGAACCTTCAGTAGGACCCTACCTTGTCCATCTACAGCAGTTACCATAGGAAATCTGGCAGGACTTTACAACTAAGCTACTCCATCTTTTGAGCTACTGGCTGGGAAAAGAAACAGAAAAGGAAACAGACCATGTTAAGTCTGTGCCTACTAAATAACTAGTTGTAGGCTTGAGTTTTTAAGAAATAGTTTCTTTAAACTGTTTCTTACCTAAATTCGAGCAAAGTAGTGGCTTTATTACTGATAATGGGAGACAGGGAAAATAACTCCTGCGGCTCAGCCTGCAGTGTCAGGAGCGCTGAGCCCCAAGGCTGTGTTGATGGGAAGGAGACCCACGCGGCTGTCGCAGCAGGATGATTTTGTATAGAGAATATGGAAGAAGTTGGGGAATGGAACAGTGCTTTGGAGAGGGAAACCCGGAGTCAACACAGTATGATTTTTTTTCAAGTTTCCTATGTCACTAGTCTTAATTGTTTGAATTGCAAATATATAATAATATTAAGGAATAATTTGTCCTATTTATAAATTATATGGGGAGCCCAGAGGAGTCGATTTCTTCTGGGATAAAATGAATTCCCCACTGTCATCACCGAGCCGCAGAAACTCTCTCACTGGGCCGGTAGGTCGCAAGGTGTGGCCCTGAAAGCCCAGAGCCAGCTGGACTCAGGGGCTGGATGGAACCGCGTGCAAGATGCCTCCAAGCCTGGGAAATGGCAAGTGGACAGTCGGGATGTAAGCAGTTGGCTTCCTTAAGTAACAGGAATGTTTCCCCTGACCAAAAATACCTGCCATGAATAAAGGTGCCTGAAATCCTGCTGTTGACGCTTCCTTTGTGTCAGAAATGATTGGTTTGGTTTTCTGCGTTTTCATACCATTTCAGATGATCGGCTAGAAGCTTTGGAAGGATTCAGTACCCATAGCCAAAGTGGGGACGGGAGGCGCGGGGGAGACTGTGGTGCCACAAGGGAAGCCAAGGAGTGTGGAAGCCTCGGGCTGCAGGGCTCACCGGCCAGAGTGAAGGAGAGCGACGCCCTCCAGGGTCCCCAGGGAAACCTTCACGAGTGTGCTCCCCAGGACCCTCGTCCCTGAGAAGCTCCAGCAAAGAAGGGTTTGTGCTCACTTGAGGGTAGCATCTTCTCAGCTAGTGTGATTCACCTGATGAAATTTCGCAATGCAAATTAGCTCAGGAGAGGCTCTGAGCCCCCAGAGCAGAAATGGGATTTAACTCATCTGCCAGTTTCCAAGTTACTTAACCAAGGATTTTTTTTTTTAATACTTGGCATTTAATTAACATTTCATAGAACCTGTATGTGGTGTGAAACACACCTGGGGAGATAGCGGTTAAGGGAATCCAATAAACAGCTCCGGGTTCATTTTATAAACACTCACTTCACGTTCCCCAGCCTCCAGGTGAAGCTTCAGCCTGGGCTGGGGTGCCTCCACATTGTACAAAAGGATGCTTTTCCTCACACGGTCCCTGTGAAGTGCAAAGTGCAACACCTGCTAAGTTACGGGCCTGATCACCCATAGTCGGGTGCTCAGGCCACAGCCTCCTGGGCCCGAGGCACAGCTGTTTCCCCTCCAACCCACCCTGGCGACCAGGGTTCCAGGCATCCTCCCTGTCCTGGAGCCTGTGCTCCACGAAGTCTTCTAGCATGGTCAGCATGGCCCCTGTCTAGTTTGAGGCATAATCTTTGGGTGCAGGAAAATCTGTCTGCCTCTCTTATTCTCCAACTATTTTTTGTTCATTTACAGGCCCATGAAGTTCCTACTCAGCTAAGAAATACAGCTAGCATGGAGTTGTTTGCAGCAAGCAAAACAGCCTTAGGTTTGACTAAACGTCCTCTTTTCCAAGCACGGAGGCCCCATCAGCTTCCTCATTTGGCCTCTAGTTAATCCTGCTTTCATTCAAGCCACAGGATTTTTAAATGTTTTAATATTATTTTATCAATTTATTTTCTCTGCTGTTTCATGTCTGAAGTGCCATTGTGTTTGAAACCTATCAGAACAAACATACAGTATTTCAGGTGATTAAAGGTTCATCTGCCTTTGTGAGTCCTTGGAGCCCTTAACAGCACTTAGAGCATCGTTGCTATGGGGACAGGGAGTCCAACAAACAACTCACAATGAACTTTTGAAAATTCTGTTTGTAAATTGAAGGTTTCCTGTATGGATAACTATGTTCCCTTTTTTTATTCTGTAGTTCAAATATTTTAATTAGATTAAAATGGAGGAATTTTCACAGTATGTTGTCAGATCTAACCCTGAGAATTAACTGGCAACAGTTAATGATTAGTAACGGCTACCAGCACCTATGAAAGCGTTTGTCATAAACCACCGTGCTGTGCAAGCATTTTGTTTACGTTATTTGGCTTCATCTCTTGACAACCCTGAGTTCAGTTTTTATCTGATCAGCCCGTTTTAAACAGAAGGAACCCAATGCTGGGCGACAGTTGACTTGAGGTCACACAGCTGGAAGCAGGGACCATGGAATCGCCACCCACAGCTGTCCACCCAGGTAAGATTTCCAAGTATTCACGGCCAGGCTGCCTGGCAATCAACAACCCGGATCCTGAAATTCAGTTTCAAAAGGCTAATTTTGCATTTTCAGTTAAACATGACCTAAATTATATAATAAACATGCTTGATGTGAATTTTTATTCAGAACTCAAAGTATTCAGGGCTGCTGGAAATGTGCTGGACCAGCATTTTTAATTTCTTTGAGAACAACTACAGAAACAAACCCAGTTCAGTTTCTCACAATGTTTGCCTTGATAAACCACAGGGAATACTGGCTGCTGATTTTCAGTTGTTTCCCTGCTAACACCCATGAGTACAGAGGTCTTAAAAAGGTGCCTTTGCAGCCATCACCTGGAACCTTGGTCTCCTGCTAATGATGTTAAGCATCTGCCTTTAGCTGCGGCCTCTTTAAAACTTTCCGTGAATGAAAAGGGGGTGGAGGGCCGGAGCAGGGGATGTGAGTCACTGCCTAAAAGCAAAAACCAGAGGGGCTGTGGCAGAACATCATGCTCACCGACCTCACAGATCACTTTGGAAATAGTCAAGGAGTTTGTTTCTACAAGCCAGGTCGGCCTGCTAGGAAAGAATCAGTTCTAGTGCTTGGCCCTCACACGCTGAGGCTTCCACCAAGAGAGGTGCCTGGAAGCTCCTCGGACACCTGCCGAGGACGAGATCTAGATCTAATAGATACAGAACACCTGCGTCCGCGGGACCCTGGTGATGCTGGGGAAATGGAACGTCTGTCACTCCCTCCTTGAGCAAGGCCGAGTGCATTCACGTGCACGTACATAAACTACATACACGTCACAGGGATGCTGTGCTGCTTCGTGGTGATCATCTTGGCTGTATATTTATACTTTCCTACTTTGTGGACATCTTTTGACCAATGATTCATATTGATCACTGGCAAGACATCTACCTTCCAAAAGGAACAGTATCATTTCCCAATATTTAAGAATTCAGGATGGAGCAGTTTGGAAGCATTCAGCTGCAAAGGGGGCTGTAATGTCTCACAAGGGAGGGCAGCCCCAGGGAGAGTGAATTCCACACCCACAGGGCCATCAAGGACCCAGAATGCCCCACCGAGGCGCGGCTCACAGGAAGAGAGCACCTTCCTCCTTCCCTCTTGTCTCTGTCTAAGAGTGAAGAAAATGTTTTCCCCAAGTTGTTCCTACTGTGCTGCCCTGGCCTCAGCCCCTCAGAGCGCTCCAAGGTCGTTGACATCAAAAAGTTTTCTAGGGCTTCCCTGGTGGCGCAGTGGTTGAGAGTCTGCCTGCCAATGCAGGGGACACAGGTTCGTGCCCCGGTCCAGGAAGATCCCACATGCCGTGGAGCGGCTGGGCCCGTGAGCCACGGCCGCTGAGCCTGCGCATCCGGAGCCTGTGCTCCGCAACGGGAGAGGCCACAACAGTGAGAGGCCCACGTACCGCAAAAAACAAAACAAAACAAAAAAAAGGAAAAAAAAGTTTTCTAGCTGGAATCTTTGTCCATCTAATCAGCCCTCAAAAGACCCCATTCCTAAACCACTGATGTAGTTTCACTACCTCTTACCTTTTATGGGTCGTTAGAAGTTGCCCTCAAAACCCAGTGTTTCCAGAAAGAAATTTTAAATATTAAATATCTTAAAACTACAGGCCTGTTATGTGGAAGAAAACCCAGTTAATTTTAATGGGCTATGGATAATCATCAGAAAATTCATTTCTGGAAATTTAAAGAATATGGTGGTTTCTTTTAATGATACATTCTCCCGGAAATAGACCACTTGACTGATTCTGTTCCAGAATCCTACTGAGGCAAAGGATGGGCCCAAATTCTTCGTGGAACAGAAGTCTGGGACTGGCCTGGTACACGGATTGCAAAGCTGGAAAAGCTGCAAAACAATGTCCTGCAAAGAAAATCAGACTTCCCCCTTGATAGGCAGACAGCTCTGATGGATGCCTCTCAATCAGAACCTATGTTCCTTGGGCCCATAATTAAGAAACTTAGACTCTTTTGAAACCAGCTGGAAAAGTATGCTGTCTTGCCAGCAGAATTTCAAAAAGGTTGATGATTACCATGGGTCAGCCTTGGGGTCCATGAGCCCTCATCACGGTTGATTATATGAAACATATATTTTGCCAGCCTCGTCAAAAGGAAATACAGTAAGATTCAGTGGGTCTATCTCATTTTCTCGAGCGCAGACAAGGCTTCACAATGATCTGTGACTCAGCTTTGTTCTCCCCAGAAGGAGAAGCAGGGTTGGTACAACCCCTCTGGCGCAGCTGAGCCAGTGTTTCTGCAATCACTGACTGAGAACATTTTCCTCACCACGAACTGCCAGAAGTTTCTTGGGTTTATTCAAGCTAATCTGTATTCCAGAACAATTCCGGACGAGATTTGTTAGTAATACTTCAACAAGGTGCTGTTTGGCAAGTTCTGAACTTAAAGGATCTCTTTTTGTATTATACTAAGTAATCTAGTAAACTGAGCAAGAATTCTTTGAAATGAAAGCAGACCCCGAGGCTGGGGCCCAGCAGCCTGAGTTTTAACACGACCTCCAGGAGATTCTGATCTTCCTCAAGTGTGAGAACGAGGGCCCTAGGGTGCCAAGTTGGGTTGTCTGATAGCTTTGGGGAGTCAGACTAGTCTAAATACAAGAAATCCCTGGGGGATTAACATGCAGGTTCCTGGGCTCCTCTTTTGTAGATTCTGATCCAGTACATATGGGACAGGGGCTGGAGATCCGTGTCTTTAATCAATTCTCCAGTCATTTTTTTTATATTCCTTCCTACAGAGGAAAACACTGCATGGAGAAATGGGGTGGCAGGGAAAAGCATCTCACTCTGAATCACTTGGGCCTGAGCCGGTCCTAAGGTAATTGAAAAGGAATTGATTCTTAATTACCCAGCACATCGGAGCACAGGGATAGAGCATGACCTTTTGGCCCCGTGAAATGAGGCGCTCGCCCTCCAGCCCAAGGAGCTGAGCATGAAGAGCCCTCACTCCACGAGGACTTGAATCACTTTAAATCAATTTGCTTCTTATTAAGATGCACTTCAATGAAAAATCATTCCAACTCTTCAGCCACAAAAGGATAGCCCATCGTTTAAAGCTTCCTGAGTGTGTCAGTTGCTTAAAAAGGTTTTAAAGAGTATGGTAAATATCTTTCCAGAGGGATAAGTTATTCAATAAGGAGATTATTTATTAAAAACTAGTAATTTATTAGTTCATGTATCTATTTTCATGAAAATGCATTCTTTTCATCTGGGCATACTTTTCTATGCCCACAGTAGATTAACCTGTGAGTTGACAATTCTGTTAATACGTAAATATATTGAAATATAATTTAACTTGTGAAAGTAACAAGGTTTTACTAATAAGAAGACATATCTGTAAAGTTACATTTTAAAAGAACTCTTGGAGGATTTTAAGCATAGTTTCATGTACTTAAAAAGAAATCCTGTTTGCTATTTTGGAAGAAAGAACAAGTTTCTCATTTACCTTTTGAGTCATCCATCCTAAAGGAAATAACTAACGCATGACTTTTTTTCTTATTGGTAAGAAGGAAAGCATTTAATGCTTAGGCCCAAAGCCAAGGTATTGAGTTCGAGTATTTACAGTCAGATATTTTATTTCGATAATAGAATAGTTTCCGTTGCAAGCAATGACTAAAAATGGCTTTAACAGTAAGGATATTTAATGACCTCATAAAAAAGTCCAGAGGTAGGCAGTTCTGGAGATGTTTAATTTATTGGTTCCACACGGTCCCGACTCCAGGCCGGCGCTCTGTACTTACCTTGACTTTCCCCTCATCCTGGCACACTGTCTCCACGCATCACATCTAGGGACCAGCCAAACACCCCTCCCAAAACCCTTTCTTCCTGTCCGCCTCCGCTGTGGGTTGAGTTGTGTCCCCCCAGAAGGTATGTTGAAATCCTATCCTGGGACTTCAGAATGTGACCTTATTGGCAAACAGTCTTTACAGATGTAATCAAGTTAAGATGAGATCATGCTGGATTACGATGGGCCCTCATCCAATGACTGGTGTCCTTTTAAGAAGAGAAGAGACACAGAGGGACACAGAGACAGTGCCCTGTGATAACAGAGGCCAAGACTGGAGTGATGTGTCCGCAAGCTAAGGAGTGCTGACAACACCAGTAGCTGGAAGAAAGGTAGGGAACGGATTCTCCCTCACAGCCTCTAAACAGGAACCCACCCCAGGACACCTTGATTTTGGACTTCCGTCTCACCTTGATCTCTGCTTGGGATCTGCCCTTTGTCCCGGAAGCTCAGAACCCTCCCTTCTTTCCCGACCTCACTAACTCATTCAGACTATCTCTGGGTGCCTGACTTAGCATTTTACAGCCGGCTTTTTAAAAGCAATCGTAACTGGTATATCGAGGGTTAATTTGCTTTCTAGAGTTTTGTTTTGTTTTTTTTCCTAAGCAAGAAAATTGGGAATTCACTTAGGTCTAAAATTCATCTGAGGCTTCTGACAACTTGTTTGCAGACATAACTGCTCTGGTGCTGGCAACTTTAGTAATCAAAGAGAAGCTTAAGAAAAACTGAGCACTGCAAAAGAAAGAGGGAACTAATAAATTTGAATTGAGTCCACTCTACCAAACATTTTATTATGAAGATTTTCAAACATACGGCAGAGCTAAAAGAATTTCCCCGGTGAGTACCTGTATCCACACCACCTTGGTTAACACGTGATGGTACTTGCTTTATGGTAGCTCTATTCTCTTTCCATCCCTCTCCCCATCTGAGAATTAATTTTTTAATTAGATGATTACCAGATTGCTCTGGGGGCTCTTTGTAGGGAAAGTACAGAGCAGACTCTGGGCACTTACTTTCCAAGTTCACCAGCCCAGGATAGAAGCCCTTCATACCTGGACCCCCACCCCTGTGATACTGTGATTTATAGTAAGAAATATGTATTTGGTCGTTGTCCCGTTTCTGGCTCAGATCCTAAAGCCCTTGGAATTTCCTAAGTGATAAGAGCTATAGAGGTGTCTTGATATCCAGAACAAACCACACCTGAGTTTATGTTAATGAGGTGATTTTAGGAAACCACCTAAGGATGGGGACTGGTTGCCAGGGGGAACAACCCTGTGATTGGAGCGTTGGAGCTCTCAGTCCCATCCCCCCAGACTTCCAGTTGGTAAGATGGGCTGCAGGTTGAATCTATGGCCAGTGGCCAGTGATTTAATCAATCATGCCCTGGTGATGAATCCTCCGGTAAAAACCGAAAATGGGGCTCAGAAAGCATCCAGGTTGGTGAAGCAGAAGGGAGAGTGGTGCACCTGGAGAGGGCATGGAGGCTCCATGCCCCTTTCGCACACCTCGCCCTATGCAGCTCTTCTGTCTGGATATTATCTATTCAGTAAAACATCTTTCTGAGTTTTCTGAGCCGCTCTAGCAAATTAATCAAACCCGAGTAGAGGGTCATGGGAACTTCTGGTTATAGCCATTAGGTCACAAGCACAGGTAACCAGCTGGACTGTGACAGGAGCCTGAGGTGGAGAGTGGTCTTGTAGGACTGAGCTCCTAACCTGTGGAGTTCCATGCTGCCTCTGAGTAGTTGGCATCAGAGTTGACTTGAATTGCAGGACACCCAGCTGCTGTCGGGGGATTGCTTGGTGTAGAAAAACCCACATGTTGGGAGTTGGAATCTGAATCTTACCCCTCCCCCCACTGCACCTCAACCAACACATTTCTCTGTTCATTGCCCCTGAAGTATGTCCCCAACCCAACCTGCATCTCTGCCTGGCAACCTCCTATTCAATGCTTAAGACCCAATTCAACTGTTCCCTTTCAGAAAAAAAATAGCCTCTGTTCTCTCAAAGAGAGGTAGCCTTCTTCTTCTGTGATCCCCAAAGTATTTTAAACATGCCTTTAACACTTGTCACATTGTCCTCAAACTCTTTGCCGTGTGTCTGTCTCGCCCACTGTCTAAGGGACCCTGGGGGCCTCTGGGGACTTTATCGTATTATCTTGAAGTTCCCTTTGGTGCCTGGCACAAGTCCTGGCACGTTGCAGGTATGCAGGTTTTAGGCAAATGGACCGCAAGAGAGCTAGCTGGAACTCTCTAAAATAAACTAAGTAGCCTCACTTGTAAGTATGCAAACCTACTTAGAAGTGTCATGTCAGAATTTAAGTCCAAGCTGCCTTGTCCCTCCTGTCATCACTCCCATTAAGTGGACCAGCCTGAAAGCTCACATACATGTTAGTGAAGATGCACACTGTGGCCCTTGTTCTTCTGTGTAAAGGATAATTCCGCCACGGCTAGAAACATGAAACAGTGTAATGTCTGAGCAGGTGTTTCCTAAAGAGTGTATAAAAATGGCTGCTACTCATGGGCTTCCCTGGTGGCGCAGTGGTTGAGAGTCCGCGTGCCGATGCAGGGGACGCGGGTTTGTGCCCCGGTCCGGGAAGATCCCACATGCCACGGAGCAGCTGGGCCCGTGAGCCATGGCCGCTGAGCCTGCGCGTCCGGAGCCTGTGCTCCGCAACGGGAGAGGCCACAACAGTGAGAGGCCCACGTACCGCAAAAAAAAAAAAAAAAAAAAAAAGCTGCTACTCAAAACCAACAAACAAAAAGTTCAGTGGTTAAGCTGGGGAAACACCGAACTAAGCAAAGTGCACAGGTTTCTTTTCTACAGTATTTCTCAGAACTTTCAGTCCAACGTGAATTTCAAGCAGCTGGGGAGAAGGGTTTCCGGCACAGAGCCCTTTTGCAAAGCGTGGGGAGGCCAGCTGCAGCAACACGCCGTGGAAGACCCCGCTCTCTCTCAACTCTGTTTACCTGTTTTGCTGCCTACCCCTTGACCACCATCACGTCCTGCATTTCAGGCTTAATGTTGAATTTCTCATAGTAAATATTGTGCCAAATGTGGAGGTGATGGAGTTACACTGGGCTTTGCTATCTTTCGGTCTGGACATAGCCCGTCGTTTAGCTTAACTCAGGGGATCTGGTGTGGCACCGATCAGCAGGAGGCCGCCGGGAGAGGAAGGTTCCAGGCACCCACTGAGATGTGTCATTGTCGTGAAAGAAACCTGTCCTCAAAAAGAATCTGTATTATCAACATCCAAAGCCTTAAGGAAGCCGGTACTGCCATTGGAATCCCTGTGGAAATGCCCAGCACCTAAAATCAACAAAAAGATTTATTGCATGTTTCATCTTTTTGTCAGTTTCATTTCATGACTTGCATAGTAAAATTTGGCTACCTACTACCCATCTGTTTTTTAAAGTGTGCAGTAGGTTTACATTTTCTTGCAACCGTTTAAGTAAAAATAAAATTTTAATGAAAAAATGTAAAGAATGTTTCCATACCCTGCAGCCTACAGTCTAAAAATGGCTGACTGGCTGCGCTGGCTTTTCCGGGCTGACCTGGAAACACAGTTGTCTTCCAAGTTCTGTGCCCAGTACAGTGCCTGGCAGAAAGAAGATGCTCAGCAAACATTGGATGGTGGGATGCACCTGTGCACTGGAAAGCTGCCGTCAGAGAGAAAGCGGACCCCAGTGAGTCAGTCTCAAAGGTGTGCAGTGGCCTGATGGGGAGAGGGGCTCTCAGGATGTCATCTTGGCTAAAGGGAGATTTAGACTCTGATGCTGGCTACCTGAGACTTGGAGACCAATGCCCCTTGAGCCTCTGTATCTCCTTTCACTCTGGGCTGGGTGTTCAGCTCCCCACAAATCCCTGCAGAAGAGTCACCAACCAAGGGCTGCGGACTCTGTTCAGGATATTTACATTCCTCGTCATCACCATCGTGCTTTCAGCTACGAGTGACCGGTAATCTTTCTTGCATCCGGTAACTCACAGATTCAAGAAGGGGCATTTGCTGACTCTTGTAAGTGGGAGTTTGGGGGTGGATTCAGGCCTGGCTGTATCCAGGTGCTCATCACCACCAGTCAGCTCTGCTGTCCTCTGCACTGGCTCGCACCACCATGGTAAAATGACCACCAGCAGTTCCAGATTGCATCTCATACTCTCACCTGCCGATCCCTTCCAGAAAGAGCTTCCCTGGCCCAGAGTTCTCCCGCAACCATCCTGGGGTCACCTCTCATTGGTCTGGCTTGGAGCACGTGCCTCTGAGTCAATCACGGTAGCCTAGAGGGATGGAATGAGCTGATTGCCCAGGCTTGGGTCAGTGCCCTCCCCTGAGACCAGAGTTGGGCTTAGCCCACTAATCAAAGTGCTGGAGTTGGGAATCGGGGAGAAGAGTTGCCTAAATAGAATCAGGTGCTATTTCCCAAAAAGAACCAAATAGTTCAGGACGATGCTCCTAATTTCCAGGTCTTTCCCACTCTTTCCCCCACTTTCCCACTGAACCACTACCTGCTCCAGCCAACCCAGTTAGCTTCCCCCATTGCCTGATAAACCCTGAGCCCCTTTTCTGACATAAACGTGGAACCCAGGGCGTGTCTCCTCTTGTTACAATTCAGTTTAACGCTCAACTTGAGCCTTCAGTCAATTCATGGCTCTAAAAAAATTAGAGGACATTTATTTAACACCCACTGAATGCCAGAAACTAGAGCACTGCTGAAGGCGATAGGGCACTGGGTTTGGAACGAAGCTGATCTGGTTTGAAGCCCAACTCTCACTGCAGGACTGGCTGCATAGCTGGCAGGGCCCAGTGCAAAATGGAATGCGGGTCCTTTGTTCCGAAGCTATTAAGAATTTCTAAGGGGATGGGGGTCCCTGAGCACAAAGCCCTGTGCACAGGTTACAGGCCACAAACCTGGCCCAGGCTTATCGCTCACAACCTTGGGAAAGTCATTGGACCACCCCAGCGTCCTGACTCTCATTTCTGTGAAGGGATTGCTGTGCACGTCCCAGTAAGACCATGGATGTGCAGTGCTGGGGGATGGGGGGCTCATGTACCCATTTGGTGGGCGAAGGGAAGGAGAGTGAAGAGGGGATGGGAGGTAGGTGAGTGTGAGTGGAGACCCCGTCTCCACCCACAAATTGAAAGATGAGCCTAGTGTCCAGACCCAGCCTAAGAGCTGCCCCAGACCTCTAGCTGCAGTCAGCCCCTGGAGTCGGGCAAGTCCCCAAACTCGAGAACTATTCACAAGAAGGTATGGCCGGGAGCCTGCATGATTTCCTGCTATTCTCAAAACTAAAGCAAACAAAGCCCCAAGAAATACGGCCTACCCATGACCTTCAGCGTGAGATCAGAACAATAAACAGATTAGAGCAAAAGGCACCTGACCCACATGCAACGAAGAGGCAACATGAAGCAATCGCTTTCCTGGGACCTATAACCCAATTCCCACCCCCTCCTCTATCCCCGGATGAGGAACTTGAGAGCCCTCCCTGCCTGGCTTTCCCAAGCCTGGAAAGAGGAATCGCTTGATGGGCACTTCCTCACACAGTAATTCATTTGATAGCCACAGTGACCTGGAGGCATTTTTATATATTCATTTGTTTGTAAACAGCAGAGTCAATGACACCCCCGAGCTAGTTCTAGGATGTGCTGGCTCTTTTCCACCCCAGGGCCTTTGCATGTGCTGCTGCTTTTGCCTGAGATGCTATTCCTCCACTCCACTCCTTACCTAGCGGACACCTATGTCTACTTAAATCTCAGCTCAAACGTCACTCCTCAGGGAGACCTTTTCAAATCTTGCAGACCTTGCCCTGTTTATCACTTTCATAGTGACCTGTCCTTACCTTTCAGAGCTCCTCTCATGGTGTGTAGGTGTATCTGTGGTTATCTGATTAACGTCTTTCTCTCTAGTCTGTAAGCACCAAGAAGGCAGTAACTCACCATTTTGCACACAACTGACCCTCCAATGTCCTGGACATTGCCTGACCCACACCCGTGAAGAGGTATTCACTGAATGAGTGAATAAGCTTCCCCAACATCACACAGCTAGTATGAAGCAGAGCTGGCATTCAACCCCAATCGCCTGACCCCTAAGTCAGTCCACGTTCCCACCTTATCTTCTTGCCAAATAGGAGAAAATATCAGTTGCAAATAGGATAAAGAAAATCATTTTTTTCTTT
The DNA here is from genome assembly GCF_964341445.2 of Mesoplodon mirus. Lineage (NCBI taxonomy): Eukaryota > Metazoa > Chordata > Mammalia > Artiodactyla > Ziphiidae > Mesoplodon > Mesoplodon mirus. The sequence goes on along the minus strand of NC_138995.1, from coordinate 5,192,267 downwards.
TTCCATGATAAAACTTCCCATGTATTATGTCATGTTTTCTTGAACCCATACAAAAACATGAGCCTGCTCCTCAGAGACAAACCCCAGTTTCTGTGCCTTCTCTGCCTCCAAAACATTAATAAATAAAAAATGTTATAATAAAGAGATGAGCCAGGCGAAGAAGTTGTTGAAAGTCGCAGGTGAGGAGGAGCAGGCGGCGGGATTCCAGAGTCCCAGAAGCACAAAGGATTCTACAGGTCGTCTGGGCCCCCATCACCACTCTAAAGAGGGGGAGTGGAGGCACAGAGTGGTTAAGTGACCTGCCCCAAACCACACAGCTTGTTAATCCAACGTGAATCTCCTACTCTCAGACATATGCTCTTCCCACTTTCTGTGTTTCTGCAGCCAGATTGCAGCAGATGCCTTTTTGGTAGCTCCAGAAGATGCTTGCCTTGTTAAGCCCTGCCCGGCTGTGCCACCTCCTGCTTTCCTGTCGCAGGGGAAGGACTGCTGAGTGTCTAATGTCTTATTTGGGTTCCCCCAGCAGTGAACCCTAAGGTGTAAGTATGTGAGAGGTGAGAGAAACACATCAGGGACTGGGAAAGTGTGGCAGAGAAGGCAACGCAGCTGATAAAGGGTGGGTTGTCAAGCCAGCTTCCCCTGTGGGCACCTGGAGCTTGGCACCCCTGGGGCACTCTGGGAACCAGTCTAGGGCATGCCTCAGACTTATCCCCCAAGGGGTAAGGAGGCTGGAATATTTATATACCAACTTCCATCAGCCATTGCTTGAGCCCTGCGGGGGGTGGAGGGAGTGGGAATGAAGTGGTGTTAATTCACTGGCATCTGTGGCAACAGAGGTTCCAGGGGCAAAATAAAGCTCTCAGGCAAAGAGCTGAAGGTTGCTGGCAAGTCAGGGGTCAAGTGGCAAAGGTGGGCGATATGGGAAGGGCACTATGGTGACTAGAATTGTGTCCCTCCAAAAAGGTATGTTGAAGTCCTAACCTCTGCTACCTATGGGTGTGAGCTTATTTGGAAATAGGGTCTTTGCAGATATAATCGGGTTAATAGGGGGTCATAATGGATTAGGATGGCCTGAAGTTCAGTGACTGGGGTCCTTATAGGAGGGAAATTGGGACAGACACCAAACACCCAGGGAGAGGCCATGTGAGGATGGAGGCAGAGATCGGTGTGGTGCAGCCACACACCAAGGAACGCTAAGGATGCTCAGAGCCACCAGAAGCTGGACGAGCCAAGGAAGGACCCTCCCTCAGCAGTTGCAGAGGGAATGTGGCCCTGCTGGCATCTTGATTTCAGATTTCTGGCCTCCAGAATATGAGAGAACACATTTCTGCTGCTGTGAACCCTCCACATTGTGTCACTTTGTTGAGCAGACCCAGGAAATGAATACAGGCCCCCTACATCACACGGGTCGATGATTGGTGATTAAAATTCTCGCAGCACGCACCGCTTGAAAGACACTCCGCGCGTGGTCACACTGCAGTTGGCAGAGCCAAGATTTTTATCCAGGTGTGGCTGCCCCCGAAAGCCATGGGATATGTTTCTCTCCTTTTCTCCAATCGACCTTTCCCCCCAGCTTTGTAACCAAGAAAGCTGAGCTGACACTGCCAGGGACCTCCTGAGCAGGCCAGACGGCAGACAAATCCAGAATATTCCATGTGGTAATCATTTTAAGGCTTCAAGCCCGTTGAGGCGGAGACCTTTCTAATACTCAGTACTCGGTTGAGAGAATGAGGGAAAGGGCTAGGACCTTTGTACTGAAGATAGGGGAAGGTCAGGGGAGAGGCAAATGGCAGAGCCGGACACTGAACAGCGGTCCCCTTGCTGCAGCCAAGGCCCTTGCGCAGACCAGCCTTCCTCCCCAGCCGACTGCCCCTCCTTGGCCAGCGTTACCGGTTGGGGGCACGAGCATAGGAAAGAAGCTGCTCTGCCCTGCCTATTATGGGACGGTCAAGACATACTGGTTCCTGGGCTGACACTGGGCCCACACTGGGCCCGTCAACATCAACAAGAGGGAATAGGAGCCTCAGCCTTTGATGAAAGGAGAACCCACGTGGCCTGGCGTAGCTGTTCCCTCGGAAATGCCAGGTCAAGTTGCACTTTAGTGTAAGGAATCCTGGCTTATTTTTACAAGCCTCCCTTTCTGTATGACTCCAGAAGTTCCAGGGAGGCAACAGCAGCCTGGGAAGGAGGAGAGAATTCAACTCCTAAGCACCCCACAGGACAGAAGTTTGAGGACAGCACAGCTGGTTTGGCCAGGCCCGTGGACTGTGGAGAAATGAGCACTCGGGGACAGCCAGGAGGCAGAGGCCAGCGGAGATCACGATGTCAGCCTGCAGGGAGAAGGGTGAGGGATGAGTTAATATCTTTCCTTTGTACATTACTTTATTGTTTGAATTTTATAACGGTCATATTTATGCATTACTTCTAGAATCATCCTTTCTTTCTTTGTGTTTAATTCCTCGACAAGCACGAGGGCCCCTGCTGTTCTCCCGTGGTAACGGAGCCGCAGGGACTGGCGGGGAGAGGAACCCTGACAAGGTATTAGTTCCAGGTCCCTGAAATGACGGAGAAATCCGTACTTTAAAGGAGCATCTGGTTACTTCTACTCTGCTCTGTGGCAGCCTGGCCAAGGGGATGGGCAGTCCAGGGTCACAGCCACCACGAGCAGCCCTAAACAGCTGGCTGCTTGGATTCGCGCTCCAGTTCTTCACTCCCTTGCTGAGCGGTGGGGGCCACACCCACCTACAGGACCCGCGGGGGGCGTGGCGCTACCCACGCTCCGCCGCAGGCATGGCCACGTGACTTGCTGTGGCCAATGGGAAGTGGCGCCGGGCCTCTGCACGAGGGACGTGCCGGGACGTGCGGCGCCGGGGCGTGCGGCACCAAGCCGGCCGCACGCGGACAGTGAGACTTGGGAGCCTTTTCCTGCCAAGCTAAGCCCGAGAGGGGGAAGCCGAGGCCGAGGCTCGGCGCCACCGCGTACCTGGCGTGCAGGTGTGTGTGTGCGTGTGTCTGTTGTTTACCAGCGGTTAGGCTCGTGGGTTAGATGGCGGAACCTGCGATCACCTTGAATGACGTGAAAGCCAGCGCTGAGCTGCCGCTGCCCCACGGACGCTGGCAGCGCCCTCAGGTGACCTCGTTGGGTCACGTGACAGGGCACGCCTGGTCCTCAGGTGGCCTGTGGACCCTGAACACTCAGCCACTTATTCACTGAGTATAAGTGGTCCCGGGTGCCGGGCCTCTGAACTTTCCCGATGTATAGGCATAATGGGGACCTGGGAGAAAAGTGGCACGGACCCCAAGATACGAAAGGGAGATTGTGAAGACCAACACGTGTTTAAGTAAATATTGTCAACTGAAAAAAACGCACAACGTGAGAGTTGTGAGTTAATTTTTCATTGAGGCAGAATGAGGAGTATAGCCCAGGAGACAGCATTTCAGATAGCTTTGAGAAAGTGCTCTAAAGAGGTGGGGGGAAGGTCAGTGTATGTGTGATTTTGGTGAAGGGGGTACATGCAGTCAAGTACAGATTTTTGCAGAAGGTTCTGCTGGTCACGAGCGGATGTCACCATACGTGATTTTAGTGATTTTCTACATATAAGGGGGTGCGAGAATTGGGCTCATAAAGACTTCTGGAAGTATCTAACTGTTGGAAGGCCTGTTCTGCCAGTTTTTCCTCATTCCTGATCTCCTTTCAGGGGGTGTGGAAGGTCAGCACTCAGAGCAGCTTGTGACTTCATCCTTGTAGAGGCAGATGGCCAGTGCCGATTTTTAGTTGGCAATATCTCTGAAATGTCTCATTGCGCCAGCTTTGTGAACGGTTGCGGTAATACGCTGAGAACATCACTGCATTTGAGGGTAAGTTGCAGCTTTTGTTTTCTCACGTCACAAAACTTCCCAAGTGTGCGGGATACCTGCTGAGAGCTCATAGCCAGGTGTCGACTGAGGCACTGATGGTGGAATTATTTGGTTAGGAAGGCTTCAGCGGTGACTATCGGGCCCCCTTGATGCTCCATGAAACAGATGGGGGGTGTTTTTTCTCACACAGCAGTAAGTCGGGAAGGGGTCAGTTCCCTCTCCTGTATGTTTGGCTGGAGACAGTCATGTCGTTCCTGAACCAAATACTGTGAATGCGAATGAGATTGGCTTTATTTATTAGACGAAACATTTACTCTGTGTCAGGCATCATGCTAAGCACTTTACAGTACTAACTCAGCCCTCTTGCAGCCCTATAAGAAGGGTGTAATTATTATCCACACTTTACAGATGAGGAAACTCGGGCCCAGAGAAGTTAGGCTACTTGGTCAAGGTCGCACAGCTTGTAAGTGGAAAAGCTGGGATTTTCGTCTAAGCCGGCTGACTCCAGAATTTCCGCCCACGCTCTGCTGTCTCTCAGTGCCCTCGGATGGCGCAGACACGTCCTGGAGCCAGGGGTGGGAGCAGCTTCTCCTGAGGGGTGTCTGCTTTGAGGACGGGGTAGCTGCTGAGTGGAATCACAGTACCTTTAGGAAGGAGAGCTGGGACGAATGCCCAGTAGGTCCCAACAGTGGTCTCTCCCCTCTGTCTCCTTCCCCTTCATCTCCTTCTCGCCTCCCCCCGGGCCTGTGCTTTACAGCTAAAAACGAGTAACTGCGCCTCTCCCGGGATCTGTGACCCTTGCCATGCCTCTGCCCTCTCCCCTCACTTCCTTCTTCTCGCTCTTTGAGTCGTATTATGAAATGACTTTTGCAGTGTCAGCCATAAATAGATTATGAGAAGAAAATCTTTTGTTTAAACAAATTCTAATTTTCCAAAAGGTGGTGAATAAACACTCTGGGATGCATTAGAGATCAGCAAATCTTGTTGGCGCAAAATCACGCTTCAGTTTCTTTATATAAGCAGAAAATAGCAGTTCTGACGACCTTGCCAGAAGCCTCTTTGTGTCAAAGGATCGGTCTCACCATTTCAGTGTGCGTTGCTCAGAGGAGGCTGAGCCTTCCCATCTGGGTGGGAAAACGCTTCTAATGGAACCAGGTGCGTCGTAGGCTTGCCCAGGGGCACTGAGCAGCTCGTTCCTCCCCTTCTACTGCAAGCACCCAATCCCTTCAAATGAACACATTTTTAAGGGTGAATTACGAAGCGCCTTTACCAAGGAGGAGAAACACCCGTGGCCTGGGTGCAGGAGGACTCAGCCCCAGGCTTGGAAGAGCTCTCGGTGGCTGTGCAGTTTTTGCTGCTGTCAAAAGCAGAATGTGCCTTTCAGCACCCTTCACCAGTGGCTCCAGTGACTGCTTAAGCCACAGGCCAGAGAGGGTCTTCAGTGACGCTTCAGGGTGGATGTCACAGAAGCCACCACGGCCACATCAGCAAAATGAGGGGTTATTATAAGGGACAGGCTGTCCTCATGGAAGTGAGGGCGGGCAGCATTTCAGATACTGGCTCTGCATGACACATCACCCCAAAACCTAGTGGCGAAAAACAACCACTTTTTTAATGCTTGAACATTCTTTGGGTCGGGAATTGGGAAGGGCACAGCAGGAAGAGTGTGTCGCTGCTCCATGGTGCCCAGGGCCTTCTCTGGGAGGCTCGGACGCTGATGGTCTTGTCTCTCAAGTGGCTGGTGGTTGATGCTGGTGGCTGTCTGGGACCTCGGCTGGGACTGCCAAGGGAGCACTTACATGTGGCTTCTCCCTGTGGCCCGGGCTTCCATGAGGAGGTGTCCCAAAGATCTCCAACTGCAGGGAGGGGGACTGCCCCACAGACTCAGCTGCTGCCTCCTGAAAGCCATTGCCACGTCTGTACCGAGGCCACACTTGCCATGGCCACACTGTGCCCAGCCAGTGACGGAGTGTGGCAGAGACACTGAGCCTGGTGCACTCCTGGAGAACGCAGGCTCCTCTGACAGAAACCCTGGCTGGGGGACTCCCTGACAGACCTGCCGAGCCTTCCCTGAAATGGCTGTCTGGGGGAGCAGAACCCCCCCTCCTTAGGTGTAGGCGGCACAGAGCGACCTTCCCAAGAGCAACTGTACAGTGGAAAAACCAAACAAATCGAGGTCAACATCAACAGTGATAAATCATGTTGATCGTACGTACCCTTCCTTGATAATGATGTGACGAGAAAGACACTTTATCTCTGAAGGTCTTGGTCCCCAAAACTCATCACCAAAGTCTTACCGTGAGAATAACATCAAATTCCGAAACGGGAACATTCTACAAAATACTCAACCGGTGCCGCTCAAAACTGTCAAGGTCATCAAAGCAAGCAAAGTCTGAGAAACTAGGATAAAGGTTATAAGAAAGTACAGGTCTGTGGGGGAGGAAGATTTTACAGGAGCAGAAAGAATTGGGCTGGGCAAAGGAGTGAGGAAAGATGGGCACAGAAATTGGTCATTGCGAGCGAGGCTCTGAGCTCGAGAGGTCCTGGAGCTGCTGGCAACTCAGAGGAGACCTCTGTGGCTGGAGCCCCAGGCCACCCGCAATGTGCTGGCCTCAGCCTGGGGCTGGTGACCCGATGGGGGCCCTCCCTCCAGGCATCACATCCAAGTACATCAATATCCAGAGGAAAGAATATCAACACCACCAGTAAGTTTTTTTTAGCAAGGAGGAAACTGTCCTCATGTCCTGCTGGACCATCCACTGCAGTGAAAACGGGGCTACCCTGGTTGGCTGCAGCTAACCAGAATCTACCCCCGGGATGGAGATGGGATCACCCTCTCTTTCGTTTTTTGAGTGTTCTTAGCAAGGAGGGTGACAGTTGCCGGATTGGTACCAAACTACATCTGCCACCCAGAGCTGGAGTGGATGCCGGAAGAGCCCTGGGAGGCTGCACTGGTGCAGGCAGGGGTCCAGACAGGGAATCGTGCTGCCTTAGCCGAGCAGTGGACACTGAGAACTGGATGAATCAGATGTGTATTTGAGAGGTGGAATCAATAGGAGTTTCTTATGGATTGGATAGCTTGGTGCAAGAGATGAATCCTTTATATGGATTCAGTATTATACGGTGGTTTTCTTAAATTCAGTTTCATAGTAATCACACCCCAAAACCACAGAAAGCACTGTTATAAGTGTGAGCCTTCCGAGAGGAGTGATCGCATTCTCTATTAGTAACATAACATGAAATTCCGTAAGAATAAGGGCCTCGTTTACTGGGTGTGTGTTCTATCCCTACCAGTGACTTCACCAAATATTCCAGTCTTGAGCACTTAGAATCAATTCAGTCCAATTTGGAATAATTTTTAAAGGAAAAAAAAAACTCATTGTATTCAGTCAATTCCATGTTTAATAAAAGTATGCCACTTAAGACTTCAACTTGACTAAATTTAAAATATAAATGTCTTAAGTATAAAGTAAAACATAATGGCTTTTATTAAACCAACCCCAGTCAAAAGCCCAGCTCAGATTTCTTGTGGTTTCACATCTGCATTTACTGAGTCATTCTTTTCATAAACAACTTCTGAAATCATAAAGCCTACGTTTATCAACGTGGCTATTACCATCCTTTCTTGATGAATACAAGGAATAGAGCATTATCACACTTACTCTGCTCAGAGGAAAGGTGGCCTGCCAACGTGTGTTATTACCCCCAAAAGGAATTCTTTAATGAGTAAGCGCTAGGCAAATCATGGATTCCCTGCCCATATATGCTCTTATTCTGATAGGAGCCTTGTAAGCACTTCGAAATGGTTCTGAGCCGTTACTTTGATATCCTTCAGACGCATACAATTTGCTATAAACCTTAAACTTCATTTGGAGGCAGTGTAACCCTCAATTCATCCACAAACTTTTAAAGAAAACTGGGCAATTTCCCAAAGCAAATTGCTCCTGAAAGGTAAGATAGTGTCTCATAAACTCAGCCACTTTACAATTGATAAGGACTACACTGAAAAATAGGACGATTCAAATTCAGACTACCTCAACAATGATAAATCAGGATTTTAGTTTTTTGTTTGTTTATTTTTGCTATGGTGGTATTGTTTGGGGGGTTATTTCGGCTTTTCGGTTTGTTAAATATTTTAATGATTGATGATACCTAGCATTGGCAGAGGAATGGATACTCTCGTAATACGCTGATAAGGATACAAATTGGTACAGCTTTACTGGAGGGTGTTGTCGCAGTAGCTACTAAAATGTTTAGAATGCAGCACCTTCATTTCTAGATACTAAAGAAAAGCTTACCCATGTGCAAAGAGACAATAACAAAGATATTCCTGGTAGCCCTGGTTGCAACAGGAGAAATTTATAAACAACCTAAAATCCATCAAGATGTAAATAAATAGTACTGTACATACTTTCAAAAAGAATGAGCTAGGGGCTTCCCTGGTGGCGCAGTGGTTGAGAGTCCGCCTGCCGATGCAGGGGACACGGGTTCGTGCCCCGGTCCGGGAAGATCCCACGTGCCATGGAGCGGCTGGGCCCGTGAGCCATGGCCGCTGAGCCTGCGCGTCCGGAGCCTGTGCTCCGCGACGGGAGAGGCCACAACAGTGAGAGGCCCGCATACCACAAAAAAAAAAAAAGAAAGAATGAGCTAGGCCAGTCAATACCGATGATGATTATCAAGACATGTTGGTGGTGTGGGGGAGGGAATGTGGTAAAAAAATGAATCAAGTTTGAACATATGTTAGAGAATGCCACCCCCCCCACTCTTTTTCTATATGGGTACATGTTTAGGTAGATCCTTGGAATGGGTCTGGACTGTAGAATCTAGTCTGCACTCAGTAGTTGAATGAATTAACGATTGGACTAACACACATGGCTAGAATGTTTTCCCATTTGGCATCTGCCTTTCTAACTTTGTTCTGGAGTTTTAAACAGTGCAACTTATTTTCAAAACCTGTGGGTGATTCTCCTAAGAGGGAGAAGTCCCCTCAGGGTTCCAGGTGAGGTAGCCCTCTTTGCTGCCCAGCATGGCGACACACTAGCTGGTCGAGATTTCACTCTGTAGTGTGGATTAGTGGTGATTCACAAACACTGGTGACTGTGCTCCTAGAGCCTTTCTCTCTCCCCACCCCCTCCCTCTCCTTTATTCTTTTTTGTATCCTTTAGATGGGAGTTTGAACATCCCTTCTGGGCAGAGACCTTCCATAGCAACGCCTAGCATAGGACAGGTCACTCTGCGATCTGTGTGCCCTGATGGTACCGGCTACGATCTCTCTTCAAACTCAGCATGACTGTGATTATACAACCATCCTGTAGTTATGTTCAACTAAGAAATATTCCTAACCTGCATAAAATAGTGGAAGTAGACTTGTATACAGACCATCTAGACTTTTATACATGGTTCATTTATTCACTATCTATCTCCCTTAGACCCCGAGAGTTACATAACCTCTTTGTGCTTCTGTGTATTGATGTTAAAAATGGGGCTCATACTCTATGTCTTAAGGTTTTGGTGAGAATTAAATATCTTTTCTCTGTTTTTTATTAAAGTATAGTTAATTTACAGTGTTGTGTTAGTGTCATGTATACAACACAGTGATTCACTTGTATGTATATATAACTATATATATATAACCAGAAAAGAATATATATATTCTTTTTCAGATTCTTTTCCCTTATAGGTTATTACAAAATACTGAGTAGAGTTCCCTGTGCTATACAGTAGGTTCTTGTTGATTATTTATTTTATTTATAGTTGTGTGTATGTGTTAATCTCAAACTCCTAATTTATCCCTCCCTCCACCTTCCCCTTTGATAACCATAAGTTTTTTTCCTATGTCTATGAGTCTATTTCTGTTTTGTAAATAAGTTCATTTCTTTCTTGCTTGATTGCTTGCTTGCTGCGTTGGGTCTGCGTTGCTGCGCACGGGCTTTCTCTAGTTGCGGCAAGCGGGGGCTACTCTTCGTTGCGGTGCACAGGCTTCTCATTGCAGTGGCTTCTCTTGTTGTGGAGCACGGGCTCTAGGCGCATGGGCTTCAGTAGTTGTGGCACGCGGGCTCTAGAGCGCAAGCTCAGTAGTTGTGGCGCACGGGCTTAGTGGCTCCACGGCATGTGGGATCCTCCCAGACCAGGGCTCAAACCTGTGTCCCCTGCATTGGCAGGCGGATTCTTAACCACTGCGCAACCTGGGAAGCCCCCATTTGTATCTTTTTTCAGATTCCTCATATAAGCTATATCATATGATGTTTGCCTTTTTCTTTTTTACTTAATTCACTTAGTATGATAATCTCTAGGTCCATCCATGTTGTTACAAACGGCATTATTTCATTCTTTTTTAGTCTGAGTAGTATTTCATTTTATATATCTGTATCTATCTATCTATCTAGATAGATAGATCTATATCTCACATCTTCTTTATCCATTCATCTGTCGATGGGCATTTATGTTGTTTCCATATCCTGGCTATTGTAAATAGTGCTGCTGGGAACATTGGGGTGCACGTATCTTTTCAAATATAGTTTTCTCTGGATATATGCCCAGGAGTGGGATTGCAGGATCATATGGTAACTCTATTTTTAGTTTTTTAAGGAAGCTCCACACTGTTCTCCGTAGTGGCTATACCAAATTACATTCCCACCAGCAGTGTAGGAGGGTTCCTTTTAAAAATATCTTAATACTTGTAAATCAAACTGAGTTTCAGTACTAAGTAGTAGTGTGACTTGTTACCCAGCAAACACTGACTGCTACATTCATCATTGTTTCTTTCATGCCTAGCAGGGTGCTGGCACTAGTAAATTCCCAATAAGTATTTATTGAATGAATGAATGAGACCATGAGCAAAAGAAAGAATTGATGAATGAATGAACAAATGAAGAGAGATACGAGGGAAGCAACCTTTATTTCTGTTGGATGGATTAATTCCACGGAGTAGGAGGATCAAGTTACAACAACAAGGATCTCTTTATTGCCAATTTCATAGACGATATGCTTAGAAAGAGAAATGTGATCAGGCATAATCTTCTAATCGCATTAGAACAACTTGTCATGTCTTTTCTGTGGATTGTGAAGAACATCCAAATTTCAGTTCCAGGTCCCCTGACTGCTTTAAAAACCAAACCATCCATTAATACATTCCAGGAAATTACACTCAAACTGGTTATCTTACTTATTAGCAAGGTTGATATTTCTCCTTCCCTCAACCACAGATAAAAAGTGCCATTTGGGAACACTGACAATAATTTGAACTCTATGGAATTCCTTAGTTTATCTTTGTTGTGTATACCAGAAATCTTAATTTTCCACTCATATTAAGTTCTTACTCCTGAGGCAAAATCAGAAGGCAAAAAATCTTCAAAGCCACTGAATTGTGTTTTTGTCTTCTTGGATTTCAGCTCTAAAACAGAGTCAAGAAGACAAAACTAATTAATTCAAGTGTCACAATTGTAATTATCTAATTTGCTTTACTCCCCAGATTGCAACATTTAAAATTTTTTTCATGCCAAAAAGTCAGTAAATACCGTCTAGAGTTAAAACATGGAGCCTTAGAAAAAGTTAATGAATTCAGCTTCTGTGGTTTTTATCAGCTTTTTTCTTAGGTTTAAAGGGACAGTGAACTTGTTTCTCTTGATCGTGCGTATGTGTGTGTGTCCAAAATGTGGAGATTTCTTTAGTTCAACTTCAGATTCTGTTCCTATCAAATGTAAGTAAAATCAAATGCTTTCTCATTAAAAATAGTATGTATAGTAAAATTCCTCCTTTTCAACAAAGCATATTGGTTGGTTTTTTAATGCATAGAGCAGAGACCAAATCCTGAGAAGGGTGATGGTTTGCGGGGAGTAGACTCCTGAGGGGGTTTTTCTCTTGAGAATTATTCTTTGCCCTTTTATACATTGTTCAGCTTTCAGAAAACATAACCGTGTTATCATTTTTTGAAACGATAAAGGTATTAATGTTTTAAAAAACCAGATAACTAAATATTCTTCCTAGTTTCCTCCAAGTTAGCACTCTGCCTCAAAACGTCTTGCTTTAAAAGCATACAGCAGAGATAACATGTTTGGAAGCGATCAGCATGTAGAGGGTTGCTGTGGCCATAGTAGGAAATGACCCAGCGGGAGAGGAAGACGAAATGAGAAAAGCAGGCATCTCCTTCCTCAGAAGACAAGCTGATACCAAAGCCTGAGAAGGAGTGAGCTCAGAAGTGTCAGGACAGAACAGACCCTCCTACAGTCAAGGGTGCAAAGTTTCCAAGAAAAGGCACCTACAGGATCCCCTACCCTCAGGACTCCTCTCCGGTTCACTCATATTTGGATATCTTTGAATCCCAATGAGATAGAAATTCCAGAACACTGTGTGCTAGAGACCTGTCACAGGGTTTCACCCCCCTAGTATTCTTCTGCATGGGATGCCATGTCCAGAAACCTCAGGAGGCGCCCCAGACAGCCTCCAGCCCTGTGCCGGGGGGGAAATCATTACTCACCCTCTCTGGACCTCCAGGGCGGCACCACGAGCAGGACAGCTGCGTAAGTCCCCTGACATGCAGCTCGTCCCCCAGCCCCTGTGGTTTTTAGAAACCACGAAAGACACCTTCTAACCACAAACCGTGGTGCTTTGGTTTTTGGTGTTTTCCCTGGGACAGGCTTTGTGGGCTCACAGTAAATCGAAGGATAACTTCCTGGCCTGTTGCATGGAATACAAGGGGTCAAGTCTACTCCTAATCTGAATGCAAACAGCAAGTAAAAGGATCACAAAAAGATGCATGAAAAATTGTGTATAATTTTTGAGTAAAGGAAGCTTCTCCAAGTGTGACACAATGCTTTGCAGCCATGAAGGATACTGATACATATGACAGGGAAATGAAGCTGTTCTGTGTGAAAGTGCATGCCACAAACAAGCCAAAGGATGTGACAGACTGGGAAAACCTATTTGCATATCCATAGGCCTGATTTCTTTAATATGAAAAGCGCTCTGATGAATCAACAAGAAAAAAATGCATGAGGCAATCAACAGACGGTCCTCAGAAAAAAAAAAGCTATTAACTGTTCTTAATGAGAAGAGGCTCAGTCTCACTCGGCAAAAAGAAATGCAAATTTAAATTACACTTGTGGGGGCTTCCCTGGTGGAGCAGTGGTTAAGAATCCTCTTGCCAGTGCAGGGGACATGAGTTCGAGCCCTGGTCTGGGAAGATCCCACATGCCGTGGAGCAACTAGGCCCATGTGCCTCAACTACTGAGCCTGAACTCTAGAGCCCGTGTGCCACAACTACTAAGTATGTGTTCTAGAGCCCACGAGCCACCACTACTGAGCCTGCCAGCCACAACTGCTGAAGCCTGCGTGCCTAGAGCCTGTACTCTGCCCCGCTCGCCACAACTAGAGAAAGCCCTGCGCCCAACAACGAAGACCCAACGCAGCCAAAAGTAAATAAAATTTTTAAAAACAAATGTATAAAAATAAATAAATTACACTTGAGCCACCCTTTCCATCTATGGGCTGGCAAGGGGAGCGGTCTCCCTGGGTGGGAGGGGAGCTTAATGTTTATTGTGTACGCCTAAGTCTGTGTCTTTTGAGTTTTACGCCAGGCGCATATTTTGCCTTTTCAGAAATAAACGTTTAAATGCAAGCAAACGGAATTTCTAAGCAAGAAGGTTTGAAATGGAGAATTTGTGGACGTTACAGCTTCTCCCGCAGGGCAGGGCCCTTTGGCCTGTCCGTTCATTCATGCAACAAATACTCTCTGAGCAATTATTGTGCCTGGCATTGTTCTGGGCCCTGAAAAACAGCGAATAAAGGCCCTGCCCTCGTGGTCCTGGCATTCTGGCAACGGAAGACAGACACTAAATAAACAAGTCAGTATGATGATGAGAGAGAAAAAACAGGCAGGGAGGAGAGAGGGAGAGATCTCTGGTAGGCAGCTGGGGTGGCCCTTGTTTTTTTTTTTTTTACATAGGTTTCTCAAGAAAGCCCCTATGGAGACAGTGACATTTGAATTGAGACCTCAAAGAAATGGGGGAGCCAGCTATGGGGATACCGGGGGCAGGGGGAAGTGTCCTAGGCAGAGGGAGCCCTCCGTGCAAAGGCCCTGTGGCAGAAGCAAAGCTGGGATGCTCCAGGAGAGCAGGGAGGCCAGCCAGGCTGCTGCTAAATGAGCGAGGGGGAGAATGGGAGGAGATGAGGCCGGAGAGGCAGTGCAGGAGCAGAGTGAGGTTTACACAAGGCGGAGAGGACAGGGGAGGCCAGCCCAGGCCCTGGCACCATGCCAAGTGCAGCAGGCAGGCTCTTCCTTAAATCTCTGTTGGATTTGAATTTCAAATGCAAAGGGTCATTGTGTTAAGGGAAAACTCCCTCTAACTACTGCTTTTCCAGCCTTTATGAAAAGAGGGCATCGAATCATTTTTTTTTAATTTTCTGCTTCAATTATTAATGCTTTTAAATGTTTTCTCTTATGTAGTGATAAATTACATGAAGAACAAAGCCGACGTGGTCTGGGCGACCCTTCTCTAATGAGTTGTTCTATGCCGGTTGCTAAGATTTTATCGAAGACTTCTGCATCTGTCATTCCAAGTGCTGATCTGTTATTTTTGAGAAATGAGATTTTTTTCATGGTTCTAGAACATTCCGTCGTAAGGGTACCCTAATCATTTAACTAACTTTCTGGGACTGAGTGTTAGAGAAGGGTTTGATTTCACTATCTTCTTCTTCCACCCTCTCTTCCCCCCTCTTCCACCCCTACACACACACACGCATGCACACACGCACCCATACACCACACACACAACACATCCTTCCTCTATCTTACTAACAGAGATTTTCCGGAAGAGGCATTTTCTGGGAAGGCAGAGGGCACATGTGCTGGCATGCTAGGAGGAGAGTTCTGGGATCCTGGTAGGGAGCTCCATGTATGCTGATTCTGGAGCCCATCTGCCCGTGGCTTGGTGAGAAAGCCCATGTGAGCAAGACGCAACCCAGGCCCCTCCCACACCCAGGCCACCTTGAACTCCCGGTGCTGAGAGCCTCACTCTTTCCCACCCCACACGTTTATCCCAGCTGGGCCCTGGGCCCTTTATCTGGAGTCCCCCTCCTTCTTGGCCCCCAAAATTCCAGTTTGTGGGCGATCTGAAACAAGGTCTCTCCCATATGCTCTCCCGGGCAGGGGGAGCCGCCCCTACTGCTCTGGCCAGGGCACTGGGCCACATCCTTACCAGGGCACCCCTCCCGCCAAGCTGGCAGTGGAGCCTGGCAGTCAGGGCATGGGCCCTGGGGACAGGCGGTCAGGGACAAATCCAGCCTTTGGTGTTACGTACTTGGTTCATGTTGGGAAGACACACACTACACCTACCATACACGCACACGCGCAGACACACGCACACACAGGGAGCCGGGACAGTGAGGTTGGGAATTAGTTCCCTCCCTGCCTGGGCCTCTCCCCCAGGCCCAGCTCTGCAGGGCAGCCTGTCCGTCCAGCTTCGCCACACCCACCCTGCGGGCTTGTGCAGGCTGAGGAGGGCCAGGGCTCTCTGCTTTTGCTGGCTTTTCTCTGCTCTGCCCACATCTTCGTCACGTTCCCAGTCTGAACTGACCACACGTTTCCTGCCAGGAGCCTGCCCGGCCCTTCAGCCTTCTCTTCTAATCTTGCTGCATCACCAGCTTCACCCTGATGTGACCACCCGAGACGCAGCCCCCTTCCAGGTCCTGAGCAGGAACCAGGCAGAAGCCCTCCACCCTCGGCTTCCCCCATAACTCCCCAACCAGGGTCTCCTCTGAAGGACCCACGCGTCTGATCTTCCCTTCTGCTCCCCACACGTTTCCTGTGGAGTCAGCAACAGAGGGCATGCCCCACGCGGCAGCCTATACAGTGTCTTTGTGCAATTTAGAAAGATGCGTCCCTTCCTCAGGATACTTTACTTCCATCTGGCAGAAAATCACTGTAATGTACTGATTTTGTATCTAGAAAACTCTCAGGGTAAATACACAAATCTACAGCATCTCTGCCATGAACAGCAGGCACCCCTTAGAGGGCGTCCTTGTGCAGTGCACAGCCTGCCCTCCCAGGCCCTGCCTTCCTGGCTTTTCTCTCTGTATCATATATGTATTCTTCCCAGCGCTACTCTCATGACTGAACATTAGGCATTTCGACATCTTGGGAGGAACTCTAAGGTCAAAAATCAACATCTTGCTAGAAAGATCAGGTACCCACCTGCCCTGTCCTATCCTATCTAGAGGTGATAACTTCCTGTTTAGTCTTAGGAGGTGGACTGTTTCAGGGAGAACATGTTAAAAGATATCAATCTAAATGTCAGCAAATATATTTTCTCCTTTACATGTGCCAGAGACTCTACTCGTCTCAATCCTCACTGGCTTGTGAATTTGTTCTCTTCTCCATTTTACAGATACTAGAAATCGAGGCTCCCCAGGACTAAGCCCCTCCCCCAGGGCTTTGCTATACTGCGTGGTCTTCCCACCCTCAAATCCTCTAACTCAGTACATTGGAACAAGAGACCAGAGAAGGTGGGACAGGTGACCACGAGGACAGGGTTGTCTGAGTACCTTGAGGTGAGAGCTTGGATGTCCCTTTTCACTTAGGGAAAATTTTTACACCACAGTCAAAAGCCATTTTAGAAATATACGCTGGGAAGGTGATAATGGTAACTTTTAATGACAGTGACGCTTGCAAAATGTACAGTTCAGGAAGGACTGATGCTTGATCCAAAAAGCTCTTGTTAAAATCCAATCATCTTGAGCAATGAGCATTAGCAGGAGAGGCTTGCAATGAACAAAAACACAGGAAAGGTTAATGGCCTTCTTTGCTAAAAACAATTCAGGGCTTTATCTCGCATTCCAGTTCAGCCTCAGATCTGTGCATACGCTGAAGATTTTTTTTTTTTTCGTTTTGGTAATCAGGAGAAAAATTGATTACCAAAATTATAATTAAGAGCTGGGAAGATATGCAACAATTTGGCTGCTTCATTTAGCGTGTATTTCAGGTTAGTTGCGTGATTTTACTAATGAAGATATTTGCATGAATATTTTCAGTGGCTACATTCAATTTATTGTGTAATGAACACTCTGCTAAGCAGAAGACTTCACTTCTTGTTGGATTCAGGATGAGGCAAAGGCTGAAACTCTCAATGAGTTTCTAGCCTCACGTGTCAGGCTCTTAATGAGTAAATCCGTTAAACTCTCCTGGTGGAATTTACACTGCCCACTTATACAACTGGATTCTTCTCTAATTTTGAAAAAGACTATAAGATTCCAAAGGAAGTGGAAAAAACCCCTTTATTACCACTCTTTGAAAAAGTGTATCAAAAAGAAGTACTTTTCCCATGCCTATCCAATTTTAGTTTACGTGGGTCATCACAACTTATTTCCATTTTAAAAAATGTGATGCCTGTAAAATTATAAAGAGATTAGAAAATATAAAAAATCAAAAGAAAATAAAAAGTATCCATAATTCTGCTATTCAAAAAGAACAGTGTTACAAGTTTGGGAGTGTATGACTCTCAATATTTTTCCTTTGCGAAAGTGTACTTTTCATTTTTTACCAAAATGGATTTACCGTATGTACAGTTTCTTATTTAAGTTATTTCTTCACCTAACAATAAACTGTGAACATGTTCTATATCAGTAAACATTTTTTCTACTGCTGTGTAAAGGGACGAAGTTTTTCATGGTGTGGACGTGTCATAATTTATGTAAATGACCCCTTTTTGTTGGATGTTTAGGTTGAATCCAGTTCACTTTATAAGCAGCAGGCAGTGAATATTCTCAAAGCTTCTTGAGCACATTTGTCATTATTTCCTTAAGATAAATTCATAGATACTCAATGCTTAGAAAGCCTTGATAGATGTTGCTAACTTGACCCTAGAAAAACGGAAATTTTAAATCCCACCAGCAGTGTGGGATAAAGGCGCGTTTTCCCGCAGTCTCACCAACGTTGGGGCCTGATGCTGTCATTTGAAAATGGTAGCTAAAAGATTTCTCTCTCTGTTGATTTAGTTTGCTTTTCTTCAGTTACTGGTGGAACTCGTGATTATTTATCGGCCATTTATGGTTCTTCTTTGTGAATTGCCAGCGCAAGTGCCTTGCCCATTTGTAAAAACTGGGTTGTCAGTTTTTCTGTTTCAGGATCTTTCTATATTTTAAGAATATGACCATTAATCTGTACATATGGTCCAAATATGTTTCCATTGATTTCAGTATTTTTCTACTGATGCAAAAAGTAAAATGATTACATCTTGTGCACCACGTTCTTTCTGTGGGAGGAGCCATCCCCGGGGGGGCCGGCAGGTGGGCATCCCGGTGCCAGCGGCCAGCAGGGTGTGTGCTTGCCGGCTCAGGCACTGCCAGAGTGCTTACTGCCCCAGTTCACTTAATTCTCATACTATTATCTGCATCTTACAGATGAGGAAATGGGGGTTCAAAGGGCTTCAGTACTTGACCCAGGTCACTCAGGAACAGCGTCAAGACTTGAACGCAAGCAGTCTCCCTCCAGGGCCAGAATCAGACTGCAAGGTGTTGCTAGTAGCAACGGATGATAGAGCAAGCATCCATTGCTGTGAACTTGAGGCTCCGGCCAGCCGTACCTATAGGAAGTTGTATCCATTAGGAATGCATGACAGATGGCACAGAAACTCCAACCACAGTGGCCTGCACAAATAGGGGTTTTCATAAAGGGTTGTTGAATTATTGCTGTGTGTGATATGCCAACGGCGAATTGCGTGTGACAGTGTCTGTCCAAACCTTGAAGCATCTCTGACAGTATCAATGACTACGTGTGTTTTTATAGATATTTGCCCTGCTTCTGGGTGAAGGCTTGAGAGAGAAGGCAGCGGCTGAACGTGTTAAGTCAGAGGCCCGGTTGATAGTGGAAGATGTCTCGGCACCAGCTGATGGTGTGCGCTCGTTGTCAGGGGCTTCAGCTCTTGGTGCCAGTTCCAATGGGCGTGCAGGACGCCCCGTGGGGCTGGAAACGAGGGGAGCAGCTGCATGTAATTTAGAAGCATCACTACCCAGGTCTACCCAACCTAAGGTGCGTGTTCTCCCAGCTCAGCAACCCTGCGCAGGTGCAAACACCCGAGAAGCCTGGTGGGTCCAGAACCCTCATCGTGAAGGAGCTTGGGCCTCTCAGTGGCTTCACTTCCCTGCTTGCTGTGGGGAAAGACCGCAAGTAAAAGAGCCAGGCGACACCTTCCCCGGGTCACCACTAGCATCCTGGGAGGATGAGGGGAGCATACAGAGGAGGGTTAGACGGAGAGGGATCCCTGGCTCGGACCCTCCCTCGCCGGGGCCAGCTGAGGTTGGGGGCAGGAGGAGGCTTCTTTTTCCATGCTGAGGCTCCCCGTGAGTTGAATCTGGAAAATGCCAGGAAACTTCCAAAAAGCACAAAATAGTGTTCCTTTAAAAAGCTATTTAGCGTGACTCTAGAATGCAAGGAATGATCCTAGGTGGATCCTGGATTGGGGGGAATTGCCACCCAGCATAGGATTGGATAGTGAAATATGGATTATTATTAAGTAATAGTATGGAATCATGTTAAGCTTCCTGAACTTGATCATTATACCCTGATTATGGAAGAGGTGGTTCCTGTTCCTAGGGGACACAGGTGACCTCGAGGGATCAAGTGCCGTGACCCTGCACGTGTCCCCAGGAGTCGAGGGCGGCCTCCTGGGGAGAGGCTGACAGGGCGCGTTGTTGACACGTGAGGCCTCTGGGTGACGGGTGCTCACTGTCCTGTCCTGGCGACTTCTCTGCGGGTTTGAATTTTCTTCCAGTTGAACCTTTTTTTAAGTGTTATTTAAAATTCTAGGTGTGATCACCATGGGTGCTAAGGAATTGTTGAGAGCCCAGTCCAGGTTCCTGAGTCCTGCATGGATTTGCCCCAAATGACCTGGGGTGGCAGGTGACCTGTGGGGCCCCCCGGACCCCCTCAATGGGGACACGTCTCAGCTCCTGGCGGCGCTGTCAGCAGGTGGCTCAGCTGCACCCACCGTCAGGCCCTTCCCGGGGGCCCTTGCTCGGTGGCCCACCAGTGCTGGTGTGTGAAGGCCTGGCCGTCTCGGCCCAGCCAGGGACAGCTCTGAGGGCCACCTCAGCTCCACAGCTCCCGGGGGGCAGCTGACCTGTCCCCTCCCCCCTCCTCAACAAACGCCCACATGTCAGCGCCATCCCAGAGCCGGCTTCCGGGGGTCCAGCCTGCTACAGGCCTCCAGCCATGTCCCTGTCACCTCCACTCACATGCCCACGTCTCCCCTCCACCGTCACCCCTGTCCTGCCCACACGCGTCACGCACCACGGACATTTCTTCCTTTAAAGCAGTTTTATCTGAACTATTTCCAATGCACAGACAGAGAACGGGATGATGAATACCTGTGCGCCCCTACACAGCTTTATCAGCTCTCAGCCTAATGTCACATTTGTTCAAATGTGTTTTTTTTTAAGGAACACAGCATCACCGATTCAGCCAAGGCCTCCTGTGTACCCATTCCAGTCCTTTCCCTCCCCACCTCTCCTGACGGTCTCCCACCGTCAATTTGGTGTTTCTCCTTCATGTGTATGTTTTTATACTTTTAACACAGCTTTATGCATCCATAAACAATATGCAGTGTTGTGTTTTAGGTTTTTAATCTTTATGTCAATATTATCATTCAGACCGCATCATTCCACGACTTGCTTTTCCAGCCCCAGGTTGTTTGTGAAATGCCTCTGCAAGTCGATGTCTGTGGTCTGGCCCATTCGATCTGCCTGTAATACACCCTGTGGATTTCAGCCTGGCTTCTGTTAACGGACGTCTACATCTTTCCTCCGGACAGGCGGGGCTGCCATCGCCGTTCTCACCCACGGCTGCTTGAGCATCCGAGACAGTGGCCCAGAGGTACCGTTTCCTATCAGGGAAGTTAATGTGGGGAACAGGAGTGCTCAGCAGGAGGCCGCCATCTGAATCCCAAACAAAGTTCATGGCTCAGAGTTTGAGCCCCACGAGGCAGACCCCCTTTCTCGCTCCTTCCCCACCGCTTGCTTCCAGCCCCCCAGCACCTGATACAGCCGCCACAGAAGTCAGGTTTCTCTGTAGTAATGCTGTGTAATCAATAGTCCCAAGCTCCAGGCTTACCACAGGCATTTATTTCTCATTCATGCATCAGCAGGGGAGCGAGACTTGGCTCTGTTCTGGCCATTGGGCTGCGTTCCAGTCTACTCCATGGGTCTTTTGTTCCTGAAGGGCTGATGGCTTTCTGGGACACGGTCTCCTCAAGGCCAAAACTGGAGCGCAAGAGGCCGAGCCAAACCACGAAAGCTCACGTAAAGACCCTGGTCCCGTGCGGTGTGTACTGTCTGCTTGTAGTCCATTGGACGGAGCAAGTGAGGAGGCTAAGCCCTGAGTCGGTGGGGGAGCCCACTCCACCCACAGTGACGTACTGGTGAGAGCAGGAGGGCAAGAAGAACGGTGTGCAGGCCAAGCCACCCGCCACGGGCACAGACCTTCCCCTGCCGTGCCCCTCCTCCCACATGCGTGTGTACACACATGCGCACGTGCACGTGCATACACACACATTCAGCCACAGCCTGTTCTCACCCTTCCTCCACCGTTCCCTCCTGCCCACTCCCCCCCGCCCCCAGTTCTTCCCAGAGCTGAATTGGGTTGGGGAGTGACCAGGTGCCTGGTGCACTGATAAGTAAGAAAGCAAAGGCATCACCAGGAAGTAATGTATTAGGATTTTCAACAGCCACGACATGGAAGCAACCTAAATGCCCATCAACAGATGAATGGATAAAGAACATGTGGTACATATATACAATGGAATATTACTCAGCCATAAAAAAAGAATGAAATAATGCCATTTGCAGCAAGATAGGTAGACCTAGAGATTATCATACTAAGTGAAGTAAATCAAAGACAAATATCATATGATATCACTTATATGTGGAATCTAAAATATGATACAGATGAACTTATTTACAAAACAGAAATAGACTCACAAACAGAGAAAACAAACTTATGGTCACCAAAGGGGAAAGGGGGGGAGAGAGAAATTAGGAGTCTGGGATTAACATTTATATTATATATAAAATAGGTAAACAATAAGGACCTACTGTATAGCACAGGGAACTATATTCAATATCTTATAATAACCTATAATGGAAAAGAATCTGAAAAAATATATATATATATATGAAACTCAGTCACTTTGCTGTACACCTAAAACATTGTAAATCAACTATACTTCAATTTTTAAAAAGTGATGTATTAGGATTTTCCAGAGAAACACAACCAACAGGACGTGTGTGTGTGTGTGTGTGTGTGTGTGTATAATGTATATAAGTGTATATAAAATTTTATATATATAAAATGTATATATATGTCTATAAAATGTATATAATGAGGAATTGGCTCATTTAGTGATGGAGGCTGAGCAGTCCTGCGAGCTGCTATCTAGGAAGCTGGGGCCCTAGGAAAGCAGGTGGTATAATTCAGTCCAAGTCCAAAGGTCTAAGAACCAAGGGAGCTGATGGTGAAAATCCGGGCATGAGGGCAGGAGATGAGATGAGATGTCCCAGCTCAAGCAGGGAGGCAGGAAAAAGGGGGGCAGGTCCCTCCTTCCTCTGCCTTTTGTTCTACTCAAGCCATCAACAGGTTAGATGAGGCCCACCCACCCCGGGGAAGGCATCTACTTTACTGAGTCTGCAGGTTCAAATGCTGACCTCATCCCGAAGCACCATCACAGACACACCCAGGATAGCGTTGCATCTGGGCACACCATGGCCAGTCAAGTTGACATAGAAAATTAATCATCACATACTCCTCTTGCCTAAGCCTACGGAGCAAGGTTATTTGCTAAAAGATTTGAGAGTGCACTCGGTCTACACAGGAAGTGGAGCATGGGTTATAAATTCCATTCCAAATTGTCAAGGAGCCACAGGCTTCCATGGGCACAGCCTATGACAGGTGTGTGATGGCTCGTGTGCAAAGCCATTTAGCTTGTTAACGAGTAAGAGTCTGGGTCAGCAGCACACACTCAGGGACTGTGTTTAATTAAACAACAAGAGGATGGCGTAGAAATCAATACTCAGTTCCATTCTCAAAAGCCAGAGACACCAGCTTCTGTGTAGGTCATCCACGCTGTGGATTAACATGCCCCCCAAAAAATGAGGCAGGTTACCATCATTCAGCACAGCCTGGCCTCTTCATTTCGTCCTGGCTGGTTAAACGGGAGCCATTAGCTGCATTATCCAGTGTTAGGAGATCAATAACGTACTGATTATTGATAGACACGCACTGCTGGCAAAGGGGAAAAAATTACATGAGGGCTTTATGGGGTGATCGCTCTGTTCTTTAGAGCAGTGGCCAATTTCAGCTTTCAATTCCCTGTAACATACTCAGCCAGATTTATGGAGCTTTTGTAATCTAATTGGGATTGGTGACACAACCCTTGCTTTCACACTGTGGGATGTTTTAAGCATCCAGCACATCTAGACGAAAAGGAAAGAAGCAATAGAATCGCATCCAATCTTAGAAATTACAGGGAAGGGACTTCAGGGTAATTGAAGGTCTGCCTTATACTCTGCATACATTGTTTCCTTTAATCGTCACATATTATTCTCTCCACCTCACAGGTGACAGAAATGGGGCTCAGAAAGGTGAACTAACTAGACCAATATCACTCAGCCAATCAGTGGAGAAACTGAGATTCAAAAGGACAGTTGATTAAGAAGGCCACTCCCCTTGCACGGGGCTTTATCCCAGGTTCTCTCAAAGCCCCAGTATTTTAGTGGTGTCCCTAAGATGCTCGTAGAGTGAGGGGGACAATGACAATGGGTCAAGGGGGTCAGTAACAGCAGTAGTACTGGTGTGATTTGGAAGTCAAGAACAACTGCCTCTCCAGTGGGACTGTCCCCTCCCTGCATCTGGAGCCAATACCTTTCGTAATGTAGCCAATGAGGTGCATTTACTTTATGGCTACCACATCCCATTGCTGGTCTGGAGGTACTTAAGCCTCCTGGGAGTTCTTCGTGGGAACCTCTCTCAATCTGGGTCTGCCTTGTCCTGTACTTGTGGGGATTGGGGGTATTTAAGACGGATTCTTAGTATTCAGCCTCGTTTGATTTACTCCAGCTGTGCTCATACCATCCTTCCCACCTGTTAAGATTGTTCCAATCTCGATCCTATCATCCAGCGTAAGAACCGTCTCTTTTTCTCATCTCCAAATCTGATATATACATATATCTTCTGTTTCATCTGAGATGGGCAGACGGACGGGTGTACACGTGAAAATGAACTGTCTAGGGCATCTTCTAGGCAGCACACCAGCACTTGTCTGAGAGGTGCAAAGTCCTGCCAAAGTTCTGTAACTCCTTCTTCCAGAGCATTCTAACCAGTAATGGTGAAAGCTCCTGTCCATCCAGGTATCAGAGACCTTCCCTATAATCTGCCTTACAATGCTGGGGGGAGAGCCCCATGAAGGCAGGGGCTGTGTGAGGTTCCGCTCACCCCTGGGTCCCCGGCACCCAGCCTGAGCAAGCGCATGCACTTGTTGAATAGGTGTTGAATGGGTGAGGGGGTGAGAAATGACGCCACACCATCACTCCGCAGCTCCACCCCTGCCCTGCATCCCAGCAGGTGAGTCTCTCTGGATGAAGCAAGTCTCTTGGGTTTCTAGAGTAGTGGCTCTTGAATGGGGGAGTCGTCACCCCACCCCATGTGGGATGGGGCATGTGGGATCTTCCCGGACCAGGGATCGAACCCATGTCCCCTGCATTGGCAGGCGGATTCTTAACCACGGCACCACCAGGGAAGCCCCGAAGCTGTGATTTTTAAGTCAGGAGAAACTATAAAGGCCAGTCTGTCCTTTGGGGGAGGGGTGGCAATCAAGGTTCCTGGGTCCCCTTCCATAACCTACTGCTTTTTTAATTTCATGGGTCATTTCCTTTCTTTGGGCCTCAGTTTCCCCTTCCATAAAACTCAAGTGTTAGGTCAGCAGATTGGGAAGGCCCTTCCTGCAGAGGCAAATAGAACCTTGTAGCCCAGAGTTAACAGAAACATGCATATCAGAAACAGAAACATATCATAACAGAAACATGCATATCAGAAACAGAAACATATCATAACAGATATCATAACATGCATATCAGAAACAAACATATCATAACAGAAACATGCATATCTGTGCCCTGATTAAGAGGACAAATTTAGGGCTTCCCTGGTGGCGCAGTGGTTAAGAATCCGCCTGCCAATGCAGGGGACACGGGTTTGAGCCCTGGTCTCGGGAAGATCCACATGCCACGGAGCAACTAAGCCCGTACGCCACAAGTACTGCGCCTGCGCTCTAGAGCCCGTGAGCCACAACTACTGAGCCCACATGCCACAACTACTGAAGCCCACGCGCCTAGAGCCCTTGCCCACAACAAGAGAAGCCACCGACATGAGAACCCTGCGCACCGCAACAAAGAGTAGCCCCCACTCGCCGCAACTAGAGAAAGCCCGCGCGCAGCAACAAAGACCCAATTCAGCCAAAAAAAAATTTTTTTTCAAAGTAAACACAATTTTAATAGAAATTAGATGACATCAGCCCAAGCACTGTTTTGAAACGGAACCGACTATTTGAGAGGTAGAGTTGGGGCGAGGGGTCATAACCAGCTGCCAGGGCCGCTCTGCTCAGGATTAGCTTTGGGGCTTCAGCCTCGGTTTCTTACTCCCTTTAAGGAAACCGAAGGGCTTTTTCAAACTCACAGAGAACTACCGAGGGACCAGGAAAATGTTCCAGGGGTTCTTTGTGCCACTACCACCCCCCCACGCCCCCGCAGGCTGTCAAACGCTGGCCGTTATAGACCCAATCTTAATGACGGTGCTTTCTGGAAATCTCTGCATTAATTACCATCATCGGAGAGACGTTGTCTGTAGTTACATAATAGCTTCCCAGGTTTTGCTGGTTCTGAGTCAAGCTAACAAATTTGTAGCTATTAAGGAACACAAATTGCTATGTTTCAAATTCGGCAAATGGAAAACTTTGTTTAGAGAGGTGGCTGGAATGCAGAGCAATTAGTGTCTAATAATTTGTTAATGTTGGAGATGCTGCACGAAGATACGGTTTATAATGTCTGCCTTAATGTCTTAAGCGAAAAGAGAGGAATTTGAAGAAACCATAATCGGATTAGGCATATTAATATAATAGCATATTTTTACAAAATGTAAAAGGCTCTTGTTCTGCCTTTAAAAGGGACAGCTAATGCCGCATCCTTATTTTTACCACTTAATTGCCCTGTCTTGGATACTAATGATGGGCTGATTACAGTTTAATTACGGAGGGATGGAGATGGAAAGGCCGGCTGGATTGGGAGGGAGGGACCAAGGGTTGAAAGACACCTGGGAACGCACGTGGGGAAGGCAAGTCATCAGGCCACTCCGCCGGTGACGTCATCACACCTCAAGGTCTCGGCCCCTGCAGACTCCCTGACGCATTTACCAAAACATGGTGAGAACTCTCGGCAACTTGGCTCAGAGAGGCTGGTGGGGTGACGGATAACAATTTACTGTCTTTCGCCCAGAGCCCTTCTCTTCCTGTAGACGTGGCTGCTCCCGTTCCTCTAGGGCGGTGGTTCTCACACCTGAGCATGCGTCAGAGTCACGTGCAGGATCGATAAATCAGATTCTAATTCAGAGAACCTGAAGGCGGCCCGAGAATTCGTGGTAAGCCCTGGCCGATGCCGCTCTGATGCCGCACTTGGAGGCCCAGCGATGTGGGGGACTCCTTCCCTGTGACCCAAGATGGACTTTCCCATGGATTGTTCGCAAGTCTCAGTAGAAGCAGACGCCCCTCGTGGACAGATGTGAGTCTGGGAACTGGGCGCAGTGGAAGGGCAGAGAGCGAAGAGAGAAGGCAGGCGGGGCAGAGAGGGGCGGATGGGGGAGGAGGCGGCGTCCTGGTTCCAGTCCCCGAGGCCCGTCGTTTCCAAGGTTTGACATCAGCTAATGAGTTGCCCTTTTGCTTACCTAGTTTCCGTTAGATTTCTGTCACTGTAACCCAGAAAATTCTGACCACTACAGAAGTGCAAACCAGAATGCCAGTCTGTGAATGTACAAGGTGCCTCATTGATAATGGTGGTCTGTGCTACGTGGTCTCTTCCCGTAAGAGGTGGCGGGACAGAGATGTGGAAGGAGCAAGAGCTTGGGAAAGGGTTGCCAGATAGAAATCAGGACGAACAGCTAAATGCGAGTCTCAGAGAACGCATGGTTTTTTAGGATAAGCATGCTCCAAATGTTGCATGGGATATACTTATCCTAAAAAATCATTTGTTGCTTATCCGAAATTCAAATGCAACTGTATTTTTATTTGCTAAATCTGGCAACCTGCGCCGAGGAGCAAGGCAGACCCAGGTTTGCCTCTCAGCTCGGTTACTGGCTGTGACGTTGCCGGTGTCCGTGCCGGACTTTTGCAGGCTATGTTCCGGGCTCCGTGCAAGCTGGTCTGGTCTGGGCAGTGGAAGCACTGGCAGTGGTCGGAGGGCAGGAGGAAGGAAGAAGGCAGAGTGTTTGCAGCGGCCGCCCTTTCTCCAGGGTCCCCGCTTCTGCTGGATGCCCGCGGTGGATCCAGAGCCGCAGAGGCGCATGTCCTGATTTTTTTCACCCTAGATCGTTTGTCTGTCTAGGACTCCATATAAACAAAGTAATACATTATGCACTTTGGGTGCCTGGCCTCTTTCATTCAGCATGATGTTTTTGAGATTCCTCCACGTTGTTGTGTTTATGAGTTCATTCCTGCTAGTTTTTTCCCTGCTTTATTGAGATATAATTGACATATAACATTGTGTGAGTTTAAGGTGTACAACGGGTTGATTTGATACACTTGCAAGTGATTATCGCCATACCTAACAGCTGCATCACATCACATAATTACCATTTCTTTTTCTTCCTTTTTTTTAAAAAGTTTCCGCTACTTGTGCTACAGCTCTGACCGCTACCTCCTTCTTCCTTTTTCTTTCTTTCTTTTTTTTTTTTGGCTCCCTTGGGTCTTCGTTGCTGCATGCGGGCTTTCTCTGGTTACAGCGAGCCGGGGATACTTCTGGTTGCTGTGCACAGGCTTCTCATTGCGGTGGCTTCTCTTGTTGCGGAGCATGGGCTCCAGGCGCGCCGGCTTCAGTAGTTGTGACACGTGGGCTAAGTAGTTGTGGCTCCCGGGCTCTAGAGCACAGGCTCAGTAGCTGTGGCGCACGGGCTTCATTGCTTCGCGGCATGGAATCCAACCCATGGCCCCTGCATTGGCAGGCGGATTCTTAACCACTGTGCCACCAGGGAAGTCCCAGCCGTTTCTTTTTCATGGTGAGAACATTGGCTCTCATAGCCAACTGTAAAGTGTAAAATGCAGTATTATTAACCATAATCACCATGCTGTACATTCGATCCCCAGGACTTATTCATCTAATATCTGGAAGTCTGTACCCTTTGACCAACATCTCTCCTTTTCCCCCAGCCCCTGGCAACCAACATTCTAGTCTCTGTTTCTGTGAGTTCAGCTTTTTTTAGGTTCTACATGTAAGTGAGATCATACAGTACTTGTTTTTCCCTGTCTGACTTATTTCACTTAGCATAATGCCCTCAGGGTTCATCCAGGTTGTTGCAAATGGCAGGATTTCCTTCTTTCTGTGGCTGAATAATATTCCGGGGTGTGTGTGTGTATACACACCGTATCTTCTTCTTTATCCCTTCATCTATAGATGGATCTTAAATTGTTTTTCATATCTTGGCTATTGTGAATAATGCTGCAGTGAACATGAGAATGCAGATATCTTTTCAAGATCCGGTTTTCATTTCCTTTGGAAATATACCCAGAAGTGGGATTGCAGGATTATATGGTAGTTCTATTTTTAGTTTTTTTAAGGAACCTCCATACTGTTCTCCACAGTGGCTGCACCAGTTTACATTTGCACCAACGGTGTGCACGGGTTCCCTTTTCTCCACACCCTCAGCAATACTTCTCTCTCATCTTTTTTTTTTTTTTTTTTTTCCCCCGGTATGCGGACCTCTCACTGTTGTGGCTTCTCCCGTTGCGGAGCACAGGCTCCGGACACGCAGGCTCATCGGCCATGGCTCACGGGCCCAGCCGCTCCACGGTTGTGGTTCTTCCCGAACCGGGGCACGAACCCGTGTCCCCTGCATCAACAGGCGGACTCTCAACCACTGCGCCACCAGGGAAGCCCAATCTCTCTCATCTTTTTGAGGAGCACCATTCTAATAGGTGCGCGGTGGTATCTCATTGTGGGTTTGATTTACATTTGCATTTGTTTTCTGTGATGATTAGTGATGCTGAGCACCTTTTCAGTACCTGTTGACCTTTCGTATGTCTTCTTTGGAAAAATGTCTTTTCAGTTCCTCTGCCCATTTCTTAATCGGATTGTTCGTTTACTCATCCATTCCCTTTCATTACTGAGTGGTAATCCATTGTCTGAATATATCACTTAAAAAAAACTCATTCTGTTGACGGGACATTTGGGTTGTTTCCAGTTTGGAACTGTTATGAACAAAGCTATGGAGAACATTAATGTACATGTCTTTGTGTAAACACATGTTTTTATTTCTCTTGAGTAAAAATCTAGGGATGGAAGTGTTTGATTGTAGAGCAGGTGGATGTTTAATTTTAAAAGAAACTTCTAGGCCTTTTTCTAAAGAGTTTTGCCATGAAACTGTATATGAGCATTGAATTTGTTAGGGTGACACAAGTTCTCTGATGATGAGACTATAAATCAGAATCTGAGATTGTTTCAAGTCCGGGGTTCTCTGCTTCTCTTGTAATGCTTGTGTCACTGTCTTCCAACACAAAATTCTGTGGGTAATTAGGAACACAGAAGGTAGCTGAGTTGGCAAGTCCTCCCTTTTCCCAGAACACCTGCAACGATCAGAAATAAGAGGCAAGACCTCACATCGCAGCGTTACACTTTTTTTCCCAGCTTTACTGAGGTATAACTGACAAGTAGAAATTGAATGTATTTAAGGTGGACACCTTGATGTTTTGATATGCATAGTGAATGATCACCACAGTCAAGGTAATGAACAAATCTATTGCCTCACGTAGTTAGCATTTTCTGTGTGTTTGTGTGATGGGAACATGTAAGATCCACCCTCTTAGGAAATTTCAAGTGTACCATACAGTACTGCTAACTATGAATGTATTGAACAGAATTTGGGAGGTGGGCATGAAGCTGGTGAATTCCTGGTGAATGTCATCAGCTCGGGCTTGGAGAGTGGCCTGTGAGAAGGGCCTTTCCATCAGGCCACTTGGAAGCCTGCTGGTCATAGATAACCCACAAGCTAGCCTTAGGTGACACAGTCACTCTGCCCTGTGCCTTGACCAAAGACCTTTATAAACAGGAAAACAGTCTTGAAGATAAAGAACAGGGTGTAGTGGTTCCTCAGATATTCTGTAGTTTGAAAATGACCATAAACAACCCAAATAGCCAAACACAAAAAGGGGGCATTTTTTGGTCCACAGCCCCGAGGGCAGGCAAGGCTGAAGGAGGAGCTCAAGCTACACCATCAGGCCCCCTGTGTTTAAGCAGACTCTTCCCAGGTGGCCCAGGCTTACAGCCTCAGGTTCAACAACTGCAGTGGAGAGGCAGCTTCTCTTTCCTAATATTCCAACAAAACCCTAGAATTGAATCTCATTGGCGTGGCCTGGGTCACGTGCCCACCCGTGAGCCAATCAGGATCAGGAGGCTGGAGTAGGCTGATTGGCTGGGTCTGAGTCACGTGCTCACCTCTGAGCAGGCTGGTGTCAGTTGTGCAAAAACTCTATGAAAGTGAGAGCGACGACGACTCTGAATCGAGTCAAGGTGGGGCCGGTGGGAAGGAGGCGTGGACGCTGGGTCAGTAAAGCACGCCTTTCTCAGACTACCCATTGTTACGCCTATGGATACTAGCTAATGAGGGTCGAAATGATCATGACCTTGAAAAACTGATCTTCCAAGACGTGAAGCCAAACCCGCACAATTTTTTTTTCGGTAATGTGTAAAACCAGACAATACTAAGTGCTTTGTAAAACTACTGAATATAATTATAAATATACAAAAGTCTCTCTTGAGATTTCTTAGCAATAGGCGAGAGAGACACATACCATTGAGGAAATGCTTGTTCTTCCTGCTGCGGTAAAAATGGGTCAAATAATAGAAAGAAAAATGCAAAAAGTACAATTCGTCTCTTTGTCAGCATTGCCATTGGAAAAGGTATAGAAAACACTGAGGATTTGAACAACCTAGAATTAGAAGAAAGTAAGCTGCGTGGGAGGTTTTCTATACAACTGGTTGAGAGTATAGATTGAAAAAAAAAAAACGTCATAGCTAATGGTATTGGTTAGATTTTGTTTCAGTAAAAAAATACATAAAGACCACTCTTTTGTGAGCCATTAAATGAAAGATGCACCAGGGAACATATTCTCAGTAGTATATCACTTCTTTAATAACAATAACATTTTATGGAAAAGCTGTGTAAGTATAACCAGTGATGGAATAGGAGAGCTCAGACCCAGGTGTGTGTGTGTAAGAATTTAATATGCAATAAAAGTAGCATCACAAATTAGTGAATAAAAGGTAGATTGCTTAATAGATGGTATAAGGATAACTAACTCGCAAAGACAAGATAACCGTGTAGCACCTTACATAAAAGTGGACTCTGATGAATTAAAGAGTTAAAAGTGAAAGATGAAACTGCAAAGCTAATAGAAGAAACTTAGGAAAATATCTGTGGGCCAGGACAGAGGAAGAAATTTTCAAAGCATGTTTCAAAGCATAAGCCAGAAAGCAACAAAATCAGTGAATTTGACTACATCAAAATTCAGGCCTTTTCAAAAATGAAAGGCACCGTGAATAAAATTTTGCCCATTTCATTAAAAGGGGACAGTGTAGGAGACAGCATTTACAATGTCAAAAATGGGCAGCCCAGTACTTTTCCCTAGAAATATAAATTGAGGCACTAGGTAATTTAAACTATTCTTGTAGCCACATTTAAAAACATAAAAATAAATGAAATTAATTTAATAATATATTTAACCGGATATATCCAGAATATTACCGTTTCAACATAAAATCAATATAAAATTTATTAATGAGGCTTCTGCTTTCTCTTTTTCATCCTGAGCCTTTCAAACTATAAGTGTAGTTTACACCATCACAGGACATCTCACTTTGAACCAGCCACATTTCAAGGGCTCAGAAGCCACACGCACTTAGTAGTCAGCCTATTGGACAACACAATTAGAGACTATTCACAGAACTCCTGAAAATCAGTAAGAACAGAGAGTAATCCAAATAGGAAGATGGACAAAAGGCATCAACAGGCAACTTACAAAAGAGGAAAACCACGAAGATCACGGCATCCGAAAAGATGCTCAAATTCAGTAGTCATCATGGAGGTTAAACCTATGAGATAGCATTTTATATATGTTAGACGGGCAGTTGGAAAGCTGAATCACGCCAGGTGTTGGCAAGGATGTGGGTACATGGGATCCTCATACGTGATGGTCAGGAGACCAGAATGGCATAGCTGTTCCAGGGAGGAGAAAGTCAGCACTTGGTCCAGTAGAAGCGGCACACATGCCCAGTGGCCCAGCAGTGCTATTCCCAGGTCTGTTTTTCAGAGAAGGGCCCACACAGTTTTATAGGGGCCAGGCACAAGGATGTCCAATCTGTCATTTGTTTCGTGGTGGCAAGGGGGCAGAGGTATGAATATCCATCCCTGGGAGAGGAAGAAAGAAGGTACAGGGCTGCATATGGTGGCAGGGAGCTAGAGGAAACAGTCTAGAGGTACACACAGCAATATGAATGGATTTTGAACTCAGTGGAGAAAGTAATGGGATAACCACTTACATACATTAAAAATACATCACACACAACAACAGTCTGTATTTTGCAAGAGCATGCACCCCCCGCCGCCCCTGGAAAAAAACCCATTAAATACATGAGAAGACTTGCTTGGGGGACTAGAGAAATGCGGATGACCTGTGGGGCACCAGGGAGAAAGGCTTTTTCCTAATGAGGGATCTTGGGTGGACCAGTGATGATGGTGTGTCTGTAACCCATCCATCTCTACCTGAGGTCAAAGGAGAAGAGGAGGATGAAGAAGAGGGGGAAAGGAAAACGAAGGAAAAGAAGCTGGTGATGTGAGAAGTACACGAGCATCAATGCCACTAGGTGTCCCTGGGGCAGTGAACCCTGTGCAATCCACAGCTCGCAATGCGATGGGAAGAAACCTTGTGGATACCTTGAGTATCTCGTGGCAGAAGCCATAGAAGAGTGTCAAAACTTAAAAGAAGTTACACTTTTTTAAAAACAAAATGACAGGTGTTTCAAATTTGCTGATATTTTCTCCAATGACAAGTAGCTCTGAGAAATTAATAACCCAGCAAATAATTTCAGAAGTATAATCAACGGGGAACTCTACTCAGTGCTCTCTGGTGACCTAAATGGGAAGGAAATCCAAAAAAGAGGGGATATATGTATACATATAGCTGATTCACTTTGCTGTACAGCAGAAACTAACAACATTGTAAAGCAAATATACTCCAACTTAAAAAAAAGTATAATCAATCTGTCCCCTAAAAATTCCACTTTTAATACTAATGAGAAAGGAATTGCTTTTTTAAAGAAACTCCTGCTATGAAGAGAGTATTTGAGGGAAGTTTTTCATTATTGTGTCACCTTTTTCCCCCAGAAAACCACTTTTAAAAGTATCACCTATAAAAGTGCCCATAGCTGTGTGCCTAAAATCTTGGAAATAAACCATTCTATTTACAAAATCTCCTAAAAAGTTATAGTAGGAGGAGTTTAGTAGGAAAAGTTTTAGTGGGTTTTGAACCCACATGTAAAAATATCAAAAGTATCACCTTCCAATTAGTTTGCAGGAACAACATCAAGATCAGGAAACATGGAAATTTACTAGCCACATGTCCACAGAAATTTGCAGAATTGGTGGTTGGGATTGGAAAATGATCATTATTAGCTTCCACATAGAGCCACAAATCTTTGTGGGAAATATTTTTCAGTTATGATAGTCTTTCAAACCATGTATTAAAACCTACTAAGGGCTTCCCTGGTGGCGCAGTGGTTGAGAGTCTGCCTGCTGATGCAGGGGACATGGGTTCGTGCCCCGGTCTGGGAAGATCCCACATGCCACGGAGCGGCTGGGCCCGTGAGCCATGGCCGCTGAGCCTGTGCGTCCGGAAGCCTGTCCTTCGCAACGGGAGAGGCCGCAACGGGAGAGGCCACAACAGTGAGAGGCCCACGTACCACCAAAAAAAAAAAAAAAAAAAAGCATTTTGAAATATTTCTTATATCTTCTTTATTTTATCCTTTTTAATTTCTGATTTTGCTTGCTTTATAATGTACATAGTGTATCTGTGCAGTGTAAATTTTTTTACTGATAGGTGTGTATGATCAAAAATGTTTGGAGACTGTATCAGTTTCCTATGGCTACTATAACAAATTACCATAACTGTAGTGGGTTAAAACAATACAAAGTTATTGTTTTACAATTCTATGGGCAGATGTCCAAAATAGATCTCACTGGGCTAAAATCAAGGTGTCGGCAGGGCTGTGTTCCTTCTGGAGGCTCCTGACCATCCTTTTGTCTCCTTTTCTGACCCTGACCCTCCTGCCTCCCTTTTACAAGGACCCTCGTGATCACATTGGGTCCACGCAAACAATCCTGGGCCAAGGTTACTGACTCAACCAAATCTGCCAAGTCCCTCTTTCCATGTAAGGAAATATATTCATAGGTTCTGGAAATTAGGATGTGGACATGTTTAGGAGACCGTCATACAGCCTGCCGCAAAGACCCTGGAAGAAAGAAATTGTGATGGCCAGGGTCAGATTGGGTGTGAAAGCTCCCCTTTAGGGAAGTTGTCACAAGGTCACTTTTTGGGCAGCACTTTGAGGGGCAGCTGGACCTCATCTTGAGCTAATGCATGTAGCATCTCTCGTCACATTTCTGTCCTTTTTTTTTTTTTTTTTTTTTTTTTTTTGCGGTACGCGGGCCTCTCACTGCTGTGGCCTCTCCCGTTGCGGAGCACAGGCTCCGGACGCGCAGGCTCAGCGGCCATGGCTCACGGGCCCAGCCGCTCCGCAGCATGTGGGATCCTCCCGGACCGGGGCACGAACCCGCGTCCCCTGCATCGGCAGGCGGACTCTCAACCACTGCGCCACCAGGGAAGCCCACATTTCTGTCCTTTTGACTAAAGGTAATAAACCTCCTTTGTTTAGGTAACAGGAGACTGGGATGATTCTTTGTTTTGCTTTCAGTATACTGAGTCAGCTAGACCAAGTTTCAAATCTTGATTCAGGCTGTTACTCTCTTCCTGTATGATCTGGACAAATTCCCCAGCCCCTCTGATCCTGAGTCACCCTGTCTTTAAAACAGAGAAACTCGCCAGAACTACTGAGCCTGCGCTCTAGAGCCCGCATGCCACAACTACTGAGCCTGCACGCCTAGAGCCCGTGCTCTGCAACAAGAGAAGCCCCAGCTCAACACAACTAGAGAAAGCCGGTGCGCAGCAACGAACACCCAACGCAGTGAAAAATAAATAAAATTAAATCTTTAAAAAAAAACAAAAAACCCACAGAAACTAATCCAGACTTTGCAGGATAGCCAGGAAGCTAGCTAAAGGCTACAATGTATAAACTCCTTGCACAAGGGGCTGATGAAAAATGTCAGTTTCTCTCCCTCTTCCAGTAAGAATTTCCATCTCTGCATCCGTGAGAGCAAATGGGGTCCAAGAGTGAATGCCACTTTGCAGCGATTTCTCATTTCATCTAGAGATTTAAAAAACACAGCTTCATTCACGGCTTCCTCAAAAGAGTGCCAAGCGCGGCAGTGGAAGTCAGAAAACTAAGAATTAAATGCACACTTGACAGGGCGATGGGTGTCAAAATCATTTCCCTAAAAACCCCTTAAAAACAAAGGTCTTACTAATTGAGCAGCGTTGTGATTTAGCAATTTCCCAAATCCTCAGAACGTGAACAAAATCAGCCAGCATTTGTTCAACCGAGTGCCACAGTTCTCTTCTGAGATCCTGAACAGGGTGGGTGGTGGAGAAACCCTTCCACAGGTGGACATCCTTTCGGAGGAAACATCTTCATTTTCCTGCTCTGAAGTGGGACTTGTCAAATCCCATTTTCCTGCCAAAGGCTTTTTTTTCTTTCATGCAGTAACATCCCCCTCTGCTGGAACATGTAGATTTTGCTACAGTATTTATTAAGAACAAATAAAAATCGAAAATGGGGTGCATTTTGCAACCAAATGAGTGGTTCGTAAATTTACGTGTGTGTCAGAATCTTCTGAGGTGTGGTTTTTTATGTTTTGTTTTTTAATGGAGATTTTTGTATCCTCATTCCCATCTCTTGAGATTTAGAATGAGTAAGGTTGGAGGGGGCCCCAGATTTACGTTTAAACCCCTTCCACCCCCAAGACCGCCACTCCCCATCGTCATCCCAGAGAGTCTGATACACGTGGACTTCTCAGGAGAATTTTGCTGAATTCTAGATGAAAGAGGATAGTGTGGTGGAGAAACGTGGATATCAAAGTTCTCCCTCTAGGTAGATTCAGCAGGAAAAGGGGGAGATTTTCAAGCTCAAGAAATCTGTATCTTCTCATTTTATTTCAGCTTTATTGAGGTGCAGTTAATATGTTTTAAACTGCACATATTTAATGCATACAATTTGATGAATTTGGCCATATACATACACCCATGAAACCATCACTGCAGTCAAGGTCATAAACATATCCATCACCTCCAAATGTTTCCTTGTATCCTGTTCGTTTTGTTTTTCATTGTTTGTTTTTTGCGGTAATGTTGCCGAAACTCAAGAAGCTCAGCCCCTGTTCACAGGTGCCGAATAGAAATGCAGAGACAGTTTCGGATGAAGTAGAGAAGAAATAGCTTTATTGCTTTGCCAGGGAAAGGGGGCTGCAGTGGACCAGCGCCCTCAAGACTTGTGTGCCCCGCCCTGGAGGGGGTAATGAGGAGTCAAGGAGGAGGGCGTGGTCAGCTCTTGGACATTCTTCTGATTGGCTGGTGGTGAGGTCATCGGGAGTCAGCCGCCTCAGCCTGCTGGTTGCAACCGGTCTGGGGTCCATGTGCTCGTGGGCGGCACACAGTTAACTTCTTCCACTTGGTGGAGGTTTCAGTACCTGCCAAACAGCTCACAGGACATGGTGCAGAGTATCACCTCTAGTCCTTAACGAAGAACTAAAGGCCCTTGACTTTGTTTAATGGCTAAAGTATTGTTATTTTGTCTTGCTTCACTGTTTTCCTTTCTTTCTACACTTTCTCACTTCTCTGATTAAATGTATTCTTCAACTAGAGTTTTTCTGCAGACAGAAGGCAGGCGGAGGACATGGTGGGGTCTCTTCTGGGAAGGCCTCCGAGGGTCCTGCTCGGTTACAGTGAGAACACTTAGCACCGGATCTACGCCCTTGACCAGTGTTGAAGTGCACAGTACATACAGCCTTGTTCACTGGCGCCACCGTGTCCTGCAGAAGGTCTCTAGAACTCACTCGTCTTGCATAATTGAGACTTTATATCAATTGAAACTTCCATTTTCCAGCAACTTCCCATTTCCTTCTCCCCTCAGCCCCTGGCAGCCATCCGTCTATTCTCTGCTTCTGTGAGTTTGATTATTTTAGATGCCTCATATAAATGGAATCACACAGTATTTGTCCTTCCGTGTTTGGCATATTTAACTTAGCGTAACATCCTCCAGGTCCATCCACGTTGCTGTAAATGGTAGGATTTCCTTCCTTTTTAAGGTTGAATAATAGTCCATCGTACGTATGTACCACATTTTCTTTATCCATTCATCTGTCGATGGACATTCGGGTCGTTTCCATACCTTGGCGATTGTGAATAACGCTGCAGTGAACATGGGGGTGCAGGTGTCTCTTCGAGATCCTGATTTCAGTTCTTTTGGATAAATACACCCAGAATTGAGAGTGCTGGATCGTATGGTAATTCTATTTTTAACTTTTTAGGAACTTCCGTGCTATTTTCCAAAGCGGCTGCATTCCCACCAACAGTCAGAAGGGCTCCAATTTCTCCTTACCCTCACGAGTGCTCTCCATCTCTTATCTTTTTGATGATGGCCATCCTGTGGGGTGTGAGGTGGTATCTTATTGTGGTTTTGATTTGCATTTCCCTGATGAGTGATGTTGAGCACCTTTTCATATATCTGATGGCCATGTGTACGTCTTTGGAGAAATGTGTATTCAGGTCCTTTGACCATATTTTAATCAGGTTATTTGCTTTTTTGCTACTGAGTTGTAGGAGTTTCTTACGTATTTTTGATATCAACCCCTTATTGGGTATTTGGTTTGCAGGTATTTTCTCCTGTCCCATAGGTTGGCTTTTCATTGTGTTGATTGTTTCCTTTGCTGTGCAGAAGTTTATTAGTTTGATGCACTCCCACTTGTCTATTTTTGCTTTGGTTGCCTGTCCCTTTGATGTCATATCCAAGAAATCACTGCCAAGACTAATGTCAAGAAGCTCTTCCCCTATGCTTTCTTCTAGGAGTATTACAGTTTCAGGTCTTACGCTCAAGTCTTTAATCCGTTTTGTGTTGGGTTTTGTGTATGAAAATCTTGAAGGAAGGCCAAAAAGAGGGGGGGAGTGGGGAAAGATGAGATGTGAAAAAGAATATAACAGCAATAATCACAATAATTGTATCAGTTTCCTATGCTGCTGTGACAAGTGACCACAAACTTAGTGGTTTAAAACAACACAAATGACTTCCCCTATAGTTCTGGAAGTCACAAACCTCAGGGAGTGTTTGGGGAGCTGAAAGTGATGGTGATGTGGGAATAGGAAAGGGGCCAGATCACAAATGGGTTTTCTCTATGTCAGGGTTTCCAAATGTTCAACAAAGGGGCAGACAGTATTCCCACAGGCAGTGCAGCCTGGGCGGGCCTCCACATTCATGCAATCCCAGGCTCACTGACTAGATCACCCCTTCTTTTCCTCAAACCCCAAAAGCTTCTCAGAGTGTAAGCGAGAGTGATGTGATCATTAACATGTGGATAAGATCAAACCCACTGTTTCTATGGGGCTACAATGCATAAATCTTAAGGGTACAATTCTGTAGTTTTTACATATACGGCTGTGTAATCCACTCCCATAAAAATACAGAACTTTTCCGACACCCCAGAAGACTCCCTTCCCGGGGAGTACAGACGCATACCCCCCACTGCAGTAACCCCTGTTCTGGCTTTTGTTACCATAGATTAGTTTTCCCTGATCTTTAGTGTGATATAATGGAATCTTCATCACACGGTCATTGTGTCTGGGTTTTTTTGCTCATTATTACATTTACGAGACTCATCCATGCTGTTGTGTGTACCTGTAACATGTTCTTTTTTTAGTGCTAAGTAGTACTCCATTGTATGAATAGACCACAATTTATTTATCATGCCCCCGTTGATGAATATTTGGGCTGTTTACAGTTTGTGCTATTATAAACATTCTCATATAGACCTTTCAGAGATTTCTAATTTAAAAATAATTTTAAGTCATCCAAAAACAGCCATATTTTAACTTTTAACAGTAACAAGTTA
The DNA here is from genome assembly GCF_964341445.2 of Mesoplodon mirus. NCBI lineage: Eukaryota > Metazoa > Chordata > Mammalia > Artiodactyla > Ziphiidae > Mesoplodon > Mesoplodon mirus. The sequence goes on along the minus strand of NC_138995.1, from coordinate 5,152,840 downwards.
TTTGGAATACAGCTTGCAACTGCTCCAAATCCCAAATGCCATAGCTTTGAATTAGTGCTGAAAAATCTGTTTTGGGTGACCTAGGGTATTGGCAGGCTTTGAGCAGCAGAGCAGTGAAGTCGTTTAGAATTTCAGAACGATCCCTGTGGTGGCTGAGCACCAGCATTTCTGTGACTGAACCGATGTCCTGGTTTAGGGCAGCCCTGTGCTTGGCAATTGAAAACACAGAGGGTGTCATCGAGAAAAGAGATTGCTCACTATTGTTCGCTCACTTGTTTTGCTTTTTCACTCCCGCCATGTCTCATTCCATTTTGGCAAAGCCTGCAGCTGGAATTAAACTTTCAGCTCAAGGAGCAGATCTGTTTCTTTTAGCCCTGCATCTGTCAGAAATGATACAGATTCAGCAGGCTCATGTCCCGTCCCCTGGTGACAGCACTCCCCTTTCATCTGCACAGCCGGGCACTAGGGAGAGCACGGAGCAAAGAGTTCTTGTCGCCGGCAGCCTGTGCAAATGAGTCGGGGATCAGCCACCTGTCACTGCCTCCTGGCAAGAGAAGACATATATATAGTGCGATGTTGGTTTGGCTAGAGAAACCCGACCTGAAAAGGGAGGCAAGGAGTTGGCTCAGGCTCGGAGGATGGAGACGTGTGTGATGGGGAGTTTTGGGGGATGTCGTTGGAGCCGTTTCTACAGCTCCTTCCACTGCTTCCAGAAAGCACTGCCTCGTAGCCTAGCTCCTCTGGCCATCAGTGGTCGGATGAGGGCTGCACACCAGCTTCAGAATCTGGAAATAGTTCAGAGATGCGTCTCAGCCTCTGCCGGTCCCTCTCTCACAGGAGACATGAACTGGGAGACAGGAGGCGACTATGTGTTGCTGTTCACCTGTCGACCCTGGGATATGGAGAAGAGCGAGGCACATGTGGTCCCTGCTTTCGCGGAGCCTGCATCCTAGTGGGGAGGAGAGAGACAAAAATCAACGTAAAAACAAATCAATAAAATAACTCCATATCTGTGATAGGTCTGCTGTGGTGGAAACCAAAGGTTCCCACAGAGAAGCAGTAAGAGGAAAGGAGATGGTTTTAATAAGGATGCACCTCTGGGACAGGTGACACCGTGATGGAGCCAGCCAGCTGATGAGTGAGGAGACGTGGTCCGGGCAGAGGAGTGAACCCACCACAGTGAGTTTGCGTCGTGCTGGTGAGCACAGCCCTGTAACCAGCATCCAGGTCAAGAAACAACATGACCACCGCCAAAGCCGGTCACGTCTCGTCCCAGTTGTCCATCTCCCCTTATCCCGAGTAACCACCATCCTGGCTTCTGACAGCAGAGGTTGGTTTTGACAGTTATTGAACTTTATATAATGGAATTGAAACCACAAAACTCAGATGGGACTTGAACCCACGGTCTTTTGCGACCACACACCTGGTCTCAGGACGTAATGAAGCTCAGGTTCCTGATGTCTCATCACAGAAAGAATTCAGTGAGAGACAAAGTGATAGGTAAGAAGTGGAGTTATTTAGAGAGAAACACACTCCACAGGCAGAGTGTGGACCATCTCAGAAGGCACGAGGCCCCAAAATATGCAGTGGTTAGTTTTTATGGCCTGGGTAATTTCATAGACTAATGAGTGGGAGGAGTATTCCAATTATTTTGGAGAAGGGGGCGGGGATTTCCAGAAATTGGGCCACCGTCCACTTTTTGGCCTTTTACAGTCGGCCTTGGAACTGTCATGGCACCTGTGGGTGTGTCATTTAGCTGATCTGTTACAATGAGGGTATAACGAGGCTCAAGGTCCACTGGAAGTCGAATCTTCTGCCATCTTGGACCTGATCAGTTCTAACCAGTTTTTGTCATGTCCTGAAGGGCTATGTCATTCTCTTAAATGTTGTGCCCTGCCCCCTCCCCCCCATTTCATCCTCACTCTTTGGTGTCTGGCTCCTTTCACTCCATGCTGTGTTTGGAGGTTTACCCACATTGTTGCACGAGATAGGATTTGCTCATTCTCACTGCTGTAGAGTATTCCATTGTGCCACATTCCATGCTTTATGTGTCCACTCTACTGTTGATGCATATGGTGGACAGACTCTAAGGTGGCCCCCTCCCCTTGATAGTGGGCAGAGTGTCTGACTCAGTTCTAGCCAATAGAGTACAGCAACAGTGATGGAATTTGCTTCCATGATTAGGTTACATAGGATGGCGACCTCCATCTTGCAAGGATACTCTCTCCCTGGCTGGCTCTTCGGAGGCCCATGTGGCGAGGAACTGAGGACAACCTCTAGCTGACAGCCAGTGAGAAACCAAAGCCTCAGGGTTACAGCCAGAGATCTAAATTCTGCTAACAACCACGTGAGCTTAAAAGTGAACCCTTCCCCAGTCGGGCCTTGGAATGAGGCCCCTGCCCAGTAGATACCTGATTACAGCTTTGTGAGATTCTGAAGCAAAGCCCATGTGCCCGAATTCCTGACTCACAGAAGCTGTGAGATAAATAATGTGTGCTGGGTTTTTTTGTTTTTTAATGAAAAAAAAATTTTTGTTAATGTATTTATTTATTTTGGCTGTGTTGGGTCTTTGTTGCTGCGCACAGGCTCTCTCTCGTTGAGGCGAGCAGGGGCCACTCTTCGTTGAGGTTTGTAGGCTTCTCACTGCAGTGGCTTCTCTTGCTATGGAGCACGGGCTCTAGGCGCGCAGGCTCCGGTAGTTGTGGCACATGGGCTTAGTTGCTCCATGGCATGTGGGATCTCCCCAGACCAGGGCTTAAACCCGTGTCCCTTGCATTAGCAGGCGGATTCTTAACCACTGCGCCACCAGGGAAGCCCATGTGTGTTGTTTTAAGCCACTAATTTTGTGGCAGTTTGTTACGCAGCAATAGAAAATGAATACAGTGGACCTTTGCGTCGCTTCCAGGTCTGAGTTTTTAAACTGCTAGGCTACTGTGCACATTCTAGGACATGCCTTTTGGTGAACACTTCTATTCGGTTCATACCTAGGAGGGAACTTCTGGGTCACATGGAATGCATACATTCAGCTCTAGTAGATTCCACCAACAGTTTTACCAACCAAGTTACATTTACATTGGTGAAGATGAGATTCAAACCCGGGTATGCCCAGCTCAAAAATCTTCATGTTTTCAATTACAGTATTTTGCTTCCTAAGCTACTTGACAAGCGATCCTTACAAGAAAACAAATGTCTCTTCATAATAGTTTTAAGCGAGCAAAGCTTCTATGTGTAAAGTACTTTAAGGCAATAAATCTCTTCACAGGCATATCTCATTGAATTCCCACAACAGTCCATTAAAGGGGGGGGTGCTGTTATTCTTATTCCCCATTTACAGATGAGAAAACTGAGCCCAGCAAAGATTAAGGATTTCCCTGAGACCAGACAAACCACAAGTGTCTGAAGCTACACACTCCTAGGCCCAGAAATTTTCACTACATCATGCCTCTTTGTTTCTTCTCTCTTCCCTTCTTTTTGTCTCTTCCTTTTTAAAGATATTGCAGCCTGTGTCAGGATTTGTGATGGGCTGAGGAGACACAAGAACAACTTTGCTTTCCTTCGTATCAACTGCACTTGTCTTTATATAGACGTTGGTCAGGAGCCAGTACCTCATCACAGTCATTTCTGCTCATCTGACAGCAGGGGTTTCATAATTTTGAGATTTATAGTCTCATAATTTTAATCCCAGTTCTCAGAAGTACCTTCTGTTTCTCTTAATTAACAAATGTTTGGAGGTTGTCTTAGAATGGATCCTCATCACAATTTAATTAGAAAGAAAATATTTTCAACCACTACACATGTATTTCTAGGCAGCTCAGATCTAGTCCATATTTATAATCTTATTGAACATGCAAAGCAGTAACAGATGTGTGCTGAACACCTACGATGTGCCAAGCTCTCAGACAGCAGCAAAGATGCTTAAGTATTAATGGAAAATGACAGGCCTCAGCCTCACACGCTCTGGCCACAGGGTGCTTATACCAATTATCTGTTGCTACCTAACAGATGAGTCAAAACTTTGTGGCTTGAAACAGCCAACGATAATTTGCCAGTCACCATCTCAGTGGGTCGGGAATTGGGGAAGGGCTCATCTGGGCAGGTGGCTGAGGGTCTCTCATGTGGTTTTAGTACAGTGATGGCTGGAATTAGAACAGCAGGAGATTGGAGTAAGGGGTGGCTGACCAGGCACATCTCTCTCTCTCCCCTCCTCCTCCCTTCCCCTTCCCCTCCCTTTCTGCACCACCCCTTCCTTACCTCCCCCACACAGTCTCCCCCACCCTTCCCCCACCCCTTTCTTGTCGTCTCAGGGCTTCATGTGGTCTCTCCAGGTGGGCTGCTTTGGACTTCCTCACAACACGGCAGCCTCATGGCAGCTGAAGTCTTCAAGAGCTAGTAGGCCAGTGAATGGTGTGAAGGCTGCCTCAGCTTTTATGCCCCAGCCTTGGAAGTCATGCAGCAACACCTCCACAACATTCTCTTGGTTACAAGACAGCAATAGGCTGTGTCACATGAGTCCTCTGGGAAGCAGCCACTGAAACAGAGCCTGGAGTCCAAGAGGTCTGTTGCGGGTAACATCTGAGAGAGAACAGGGGAAGGAGGCAGAAAGAAGCAGGAAGAGCCTTCAGACCAAGGTGTGGATCTGATACCTATGAAGGGAAAGGGGTGGGGCGTGCAGGACGGGGCAGGGGGAGCCTCAGAGGGCAGTGCAGATTGGACAGCCTTGGGCAACCCAGCCTCATGCTCTGGACCAAAGGTTGTCTGCTAGAAGACGCCCATGCTGGGAAGTGGCCAAGCCCCAGACCTCCGCGCTGCTGAGTCATCTGCTGAGTCATCAGCAGGGCTGCCCAGGAAGAGCGTGGCCTTGGCTTGAAAGCCGAGGCGCGTGCTTCAGGCGGTAACAGTTGCAGGCTAAGTCTCCCTTGCAGCTCAACTCCGAGTTCTTTCTTGAAGGGAAATCTGAGCGGCGAACTGCATGGCTGCTATACACACTCACTCAGATTCAAGGAGAGGAGAATTAGGAGGATAGGAATTATTACCACCGTCTTTGGAACATACGTTCTGCTGCAGCCCATGAAATGTGTCGTGCATACAGGAAAGTGGTATTGCGTAGAGATGAACATCTTATGCCTTAGGATCGGCCGAAATGGGTTCAAATCTTGGCACTTCGCTAACTAGCTGTGTGATTTTGGACACATTACATAACCTGTCTGAGCTTCAGTTTTCTCATGTGTAAAACGGAGAAGTAATAAAGCTCCTCCTTCAGGGGTTATCTGAGAGTTAAACGAGGTGAAACGTGTGAAGGACTTTGCACTTTTCCTAGCGTGTAGTCAGCGCTCAGAAATATCAATATCATCACCATTAGTACCGACCAGCAAGAAATCGTGACAGTCTGTGACCACTCAATTAAGGAAGAAGTGACCCCATGTGTTGCAGGAGCCCCCAGGAGCGTGAAGAAATGCATGTCCTGAGACAGGAATTGAAACCCAGCAAAGTATTTCACACTAACTTGGGTCTTGGTGAGAATACTGAGACCCCAGGAAGAGACTGCATTGCGTTTAATGTAGTTACTAAGGCAGGAAACGTGAGACATTTACAAACACAGGAAGTGAGGGCTTGGGTACCCTGAGCTGTCTGGACGCAGGACCTGAGCTTTGTTCATCCTTGTAACACGGGGGCCGAGGGCTGTTCACCCAGGTGCCTCCAAGTGTCCACCGTGTCAAATTGCATCAAATAAAGGGTGAAATGTAGCTTCCTGGAAGATGCACAAGTTATGAAGGTAGATAAATATAGGTTCCTTTTTTCCATCCAAAATGGAAATGGAGAAAATATGACTTTTTCTTATTATTAAAAGTCACGCATGCTCATTGTAATCCAAAAAAAAGAAGAAAAAAAAAAGGTTGGGCAACCCAAAAATATATTTTTAAAAAATATTTTAAAGTTTTTTTTTAAAAAAGAAAAGCCATTACCCAGAAATAACTAGTATTAACATTTTGGTGAACGTTTTTTCAGGATGCCTTTTTTTTTTTTAATAAAAATACAATCATGGTATAAGAGTTCTGGAACCAGATCTTTTTCACGTGGCAACGTGTGATCCTCATGAGGGAGGCTGCTGTACGGGCCCACAGGGAATGGAAGCAGAGGGTGGATTCTGAGCAGCCCTCTTCTCTCGTCCTCTGGACGACCACCGCCGTGTACACCCTGGAAGGTCCTTGCAGGCTTGGCCGAAGCTCCAGCCACCCACCCTCTGTCCTTGGAAACACCTGGTTCTCCGGCCACCTGCCCACCTCTGGCCGCTTGGCCCTTCCCTCTGGGTCCCTGTCAGCTGTTGCTTCTCACAGGGCCTCTTCTTGCTTCTGTGCCCCCACCAGCATCACCATCTCTTGTCCCCTCCTCAGCAGAAGGATGGGCTCCTCCCTCCCGTGTCAGGCAAGCGGAAGGACCAACGCCCACTGAGTTCCCTGAGTCCCCAGCACCATACCACGTACTTTACCCAGAATACCCTTATCAGTTTCCACAACTGCTCTATAAGGGGGTATTAGCTTCACTGCACCCATTTTAAAGATGACAAGGTTGAGGCTAGAGAGGGTAAGTAACTTGCTTCTGGTTACAGTGAGCAAGTGGTGCCTCGAGGGTTTGAGCACAGGAACTAAGCCTCGCTCAGTATCTCTCTCAACCACTTCCCTGCTACCCTACATCAGAGAACCAGGTCGGGGCAAACAGTGAAAATACACTTATGGAGTGTTTTCTCATACTTTTCCTCATGTCACTGAAATGCCAGCTGTTTAAGGTAGAGTTGTGTTATGTTGTCTTGTTTCTGGGGAGGAAGCTAAAGCTCAGAGAGGTTAAACAACTTGCCTGGAGTCCCACAGCTTATAAGCCACAGAACCATCATTTCAACCCTTCAACCTGCCAGATGCAGAAGCTTGCTTGTTCCACAGTAACACAGGCTTGCTCTTTTCACATAGCTGCCCCCACGGTTTTGCCCCATCACATATCTAGAAGGGCTGCGATCTTACCAGAAAGAAACTGACCTTTTGTGTAATCAGTCACAAGCATGGCAGCATCTTGTGTGGGCTCTGGAGCCAGACTGCCTGGGCAACCTTGGACAAGTTACTTAACCTCTGTGGGCCTCAGTTTACCTGATCAGTACAAATGCAGATTAAAACTAGAACCTACCTCTCAGATTTTGTTGTGAGGGTTAAATTAATGAGTTTGCATGAAGTGCTTAAGACAGTCTCTGGCACCTAATACATTCACCACCAAATATTAGCTATTCTTACTATTAACAGAGGCCAGAGTTTGATACAAAACATACTTTGCCCGTTGTATTTCCTTTTGGAGCAAACAAAGCAAACGTTGGAAGGTGTATAAGTGTCCTATGGCTGCTGTAACAAACAACCACAAACTTAGTGGCTTAAAACAACAATTCTGGAGGCCAGAAGTCCAGCATGAGTCTCACTGGGTTAAAATCAAGGGGTGGGCGGGGCTGGTTCCTTCTGGAGGCCCAGGGGAGATCTGTCCTCTTGCCTTTCCCAGGCAAGAGGCTGCCCGTGCTCCTTGGTCTGTGGCCCCTCCCTCCCTCCCCCTCAGCAGCTCAGCGCCTGCGAGGCTCTCTCTGATTCTGACTCCTCTGCCTCCCCTTCCACCCGCATGATCTCCCCATCTCAGGGTCAGCTGATTAGCAACCTTAATTCCCCTCTGCCATGTCACGTAACATGTTCACAGGTTCCAGGGCTTAGGACAGGGACATATTTGGGGGGACGACATCCTGCCGACCACAGAGTGGTACCTAGGAGTCCCTTCACTCCCATCTCCATCCACCTTCTCTCTGCTCAGCCTCCCTATCCCAGCCATGACTCCTTTCTGCCAGCACCCCAGAGCCCTTCATTCCTGGCACCCCCTTCAGACAGCAGGGAGGCCCCTGATGGCTGTTTACAGTCCTCAGAGGCATCAGAGTGAAGCATCGACAAGTCCTCACACTTGCTGATCCTGACCACCTTTCTTAGCTTGACTCAGGAGCGTGTTAAAGACTCCATGGGGGCGCTGACCCCCATCTCCAGTCACTACAGTTCTGCTGCTTTCCCTGCTGGCTCTAATGTCAAGGTGTTTTTAAACTGCAGCAAAATTATGACCCCCTTCCAATCATTCAACAACAAATATACATGAAGCAGCTACTGTGTACCGGGTTAGGCAACAGGAATCGAAAGGTAAACGAGACACAGACCGTGCCATGGCAGAGCTCAGGGTTGGAGGCATGGATGTGGGGAGGATGGCAGACGTGTATAAAAGAAGAAGTGGGAGGGAAACAGTTTTCCGTTACTTAGTAAAGTGGAGCCCTACCGCCCGGCAATTCCACTCACAGGCATTTGCCCCAGTGGTTTCAAACGTGACTGCACATCATCTAAGGCTTCACTTGTAAAAATCCCAATGCCCAGCCCCCCACTCCAGACCAATTATATCAGAACCTCTGGGTGTGCAGCTGGGATATCAGTGTTTGTTTTTTTTAAAGCACCCAGGTGATTCCAGTGTGCAGGCAATGTGAGAACTGGCATCTAGCAGTGTCCCTGGGGGTTCTGATTTAATTGGACTGGGGTGCAGTGTGGGCATGGAATATTTCTTTTTTTATTGAAGTATAGTTGATTTACAGTGTTGTGTTAGTTTCTGCTGTACAGCAAAGTGATTCAGTTATACATATGTATACATTCTTTTTCACATTTTTTTCCATTATGGTTTATCACAGGATATTGAATATGGTTCTCTGTGCTATACAGTAGGACCTTGTTGTTTATCCATCCTGTATATACTAGTTTCTATCTCCTAATCCCAAACTCCCACTCCATCCCTCCCCCAACCCCCTCCCCCTTGGAAACCACAAATCTGTTCTCTATGTCCCTGTTTCTGTTTCGTAGATAAGTTCCTTTGCGTCATATTTTAGATTCCGCACATAAATGATATCATATGGTATTTGTCTTTCTCTGGTTTACTTCACTTATTATGATAATCTCTGAGTCCATCCACGTTGCTGCAAATGCCATTATTTCGTTCTTTTTCATGGCTGAGTAATAGTCCATTGTACATATGTACCACATCTTTATGCGTTCATCTGTCGATGGACATTTAGGTTGTTTCCATGTCTTGCCTATTGTGAGTAGCGCTGCTTTGAACCTAGGGGTGCGTGTATCTTTTTGAATTGTAGTGTGCTCCAGATATAGGGCATGGAATATTGCTAAAGCTTCCCCATGTGATTCTAAAGTGCAGCAAAGTTTGAGAACCACTAGTCTAAAGCAGTGGTCTCCCAGGGGACATTTGGCAATGTCCAGAGACATTTTTGGTTGTTGCCACTGGGAATGGCTATTGGTATCTAGTGGGTAGAGACCAGGATGCACAGAACAACTCCACAGACACAAACACATCACAGAGAATGATACATCCCAATATGTCTATTGTGTCAGGGGTGAGACACTCTACAGGGAGTCTGGCCCTAGGCCTGGGAGGCCTGTCTGAGGAAGGTCATGGTAGCACTGTAACAGCAAAAACAAACGCACCTGGATGTGACCCAAATGAAGAGATAAATCCACATTTGCATATTCACAGCACAGACAACTCAGGGAACTGCTAGTGGGGAGAGAAGCATAAACACACAAGGGGTGAGAGAGCAGAGGCTGCCGGGGGGGGGAGGAGGGGTCTCCAGGAGTTGTGTCTGTCTTCCCAGGGAGCCCCAGTGAGTTTACATGTCTCTCTCCGTGCTAGGTTTCTTGGTTAGTTTGACATTTCATGGGAAATTTTATCCTGTTTGGTCTTTTTAAATAATTTGGGCAACTCCAGTAAAGAAAAAGTCAGTATGCATGAGAATATTTCCTGCAGCACGATATATATATTAGCAGAAAAAAATTAGAAGCCATATAAATATCCAGAAATGGCAAAGTGATTAAGAGATTATGGTACATCAACTCAATTGAATGTTATGCAGCCATTAAAAAGGATGATTATGAAGGTGATTTAGAAACATGGGAAATGTTTGTGATATGATGGGAAGTAAAAAAGAACAGGAAATAAACAGCACAAACATAGTGATTACAACTCAGAAAAATATGTTGGCCTGTGGACAAATACTGGAAGGATTTGCAGAAATAAAAACCGTCATAATTAAGATGCTAGAATTATGGGTGATTTATTTTTTTTCCAAGATTTTCTTTAACTCTTTTTTTATGCTTAAAGTAAACATCTTTTGGGACAGCTGCCTGGCCCATAACCCTCTCCTCTGAATACTGTGTCCCTACCCAAAAGGGTGAATCCCCCCAGCCCCATTTGGTCTTTGTGACCTTTTATACCAGCCTGGTCACTTAATCCAAGCTGGACCAATCAGATTCTCTTGATGGAAATTAGCTAGAGAGATGCAAGTCCTTCTGAGATGGTCTCTTTTTTTTTTTTTTTTTTTTTTTTACGGTACGCGGGCCTCTCACTGTTGTGGCCTCTCCGCACAGGCTCCGGACGCGCAGGCTCAGCGGCCATGGCTCACGGGCCCAGCCGCTCTGCGGCATGTGGGATCTTCCCGGACTGGGGCATGAACCCATGTACCCTGCATCGGCAGGCGGACTCCCAACCACTGCGCCACCAGGGAAGCCCTCTTTTCTTTTTTTTGAGATAAAATCCACATAACGTGAAATTCATTTTTATTTTAACCACTTTATTTTTTTTCTTCCAGTTTTACTGACATATAACTGACAGAAGTTTAAGCTGTACAGCGTAATGACTTGGCTTACGTACATCATGGAATGATTCCCACAATAAGTTTAGTGAACATCCGTCATCTCATATAAATACAAAATAAAAGAAATAGAAAACAATTATTTTTACCTTATGATGAGAATTCTTAGGATTTGCTCTTAACAGCTTTCATATGTGACATACAATGGTGTTAATTATATTAATCATGTACATTACATCCCTAGGACTTATTTATCTTGTAAGTGGAATTCTGTACCCTTTGACCACCTCCATCCAACTCCCCCTCCCCCCTCCCCCTCCCCCCTCCCCCCTCCCTCCCCACCTCTGGTAACCACCAATGTTATCTCTTTTTCTTTGAGTTTGTTTTTGACGTATAATTGACCTACAACACTGTGTTGGTTCCTGTAGCGCAACATAGCAACTCAGTATTTGTCGACATTTTAAAATGATCACCATGGTAAGACTAGTTACCATCTGCCTCCATACGAAGATATTGCATAATTTTGACTGTATTCCCCACGCTGCACATTTCATACCTGTGATTCATTTATTTTGTAACTGGAAGTTTGTACCTCTTTCCGCCATTCTGAAGTGTGCAATTCGGTGGTTTTTAGTACATTCACTACGTTGTACAATCATCACCACCATCGAATCTCAGGACATTTTCATCAGCCGAAAAGAAACTCCACGCCCATTAGCTGTCACTCCCAACTCTCCCCTCCCCTCAGTGCTAGGCAACCATTCATTTACTTTCTGTCTCTATAGATTTGCCTATTCTGGAGATTTCACATAAATGGGATCATAAAAAACGTTTTTTGTATCTGGCTTCGTTCACTTGGTGTCATGTTTTCCGGATTCGTCCGTGTTGTAACATGTATCCGTATTTCATTCCTTTTGATGGCTGTTAATGTTCCCTTGTATAGATAATGCGACATTTGTTTTATTCCACTCATCCATTCCTAGACATTTGGGCTATTTCTACTTTTTGGCTTTATGAATAATATTGCTGTGAACATTCATGTACAAGTTTTTCTGTGAATGTACGTGAACATACACCTAGGAGTGGAGTTGCTGGGCCATATGGTAACTCTTATGTTTAACTTTTTGAGGTGCTGCGAAAATAATTTCCACCATGGCAGCACCGTTCTACATTCCCACCAAGAGTGTATGTGAGCCCCAGTTTCTCAAGATCCTCACCAACATGTACCTCACTATTATTATTATCGTCGTTGTGCTTATTGTTGTCGCCCTACTGGTGGATTGAAGTGCTATCTCCCTGTGGCTTTGATTTGCATTTCCCTGATGACTCTTGATGTTGACAGTCTTTTCATATGCTTATTGGTTATTCGCATATCCTCTTAGGAGCAGCGTTTATTCAAATTCCTTTGCCCATTTTTAAAACTGGGTTGTTTGTCTTTTTGTTACCAAGTCATAGGAATTCTTTATACATTCTGGATACTAGATCCTTATCAGCTGTGTGACTTGCAGATATCTCTCCCATTCTGTGGATTGCCTTTTCACTTTCCTGACAGTGTCCTTTGGTGCATGAAAGTTTTAATTTTGATGAAGTCCACTGTATCTATTTTTCTTTTGTTGTTTATGCTTTGGGTGTCATATCTAAGAAACCATTGCCTAATCCAACCTCCTGAAGATTCACACCTGTTTTCCCTTCTGAGAGTTTTATAGTTTCAGTTGTTACATTTAGGTCACTGATACATTTTGAGTTGATTTTTGTGTGTGGTGTGAGGTAGACATCCAGCTTCATTCTTCTGCATGTTGATATCCAGTTATTCTGGCACCATTTGTTGAAAAGTCTATTCTTTCCCCCATTCAGTGGTCTTAGAACCCTTGTGAGAAATCAGTTGACCATAGATGTATGGGTTTATTTCTGGAGTCTCAATTGTATCCCATGGATCTATATGTCTACCTTTTTGCCAGTACCACACGGTTTTGATTACTGTAATTTTCTAGTGAGTTTTGAAATCAGGAAGTTGTGAATCTTCCAAGTTTGTTCTTCTTCTTAAAGAACAAACAAAGAAGAAGTTTTGGCTATTCAAGGCACCTTGCATTTCCATTATGAATTTTAGGTTCAGCTTTTCCATTTCTGCAAACCAGAATGTTGATCGGGACTGCATTGAATCTGCACGTTCATTTGGAGGGTTTTACCATCGTGGCAATATTAATACTCCAACGCACGGACACGGCATATCTTTCCATTTACTTAGATCTTCTTTCATTTGACTGTTCTGTAGTTTTCAGCGTACGTGTCCTAAATGTCCTTGGTTAAATTTATTCTTAAGTTTTGTTTTTTTTTTTTTCTTTTTGGTACTCTTGTAAATGGAATTGTTTTCTTAATTTCACTTTGGGATTAGGACAGTGTTTTGAACCAAGGGCACAAGCAGGCAGAAGCAGAGAATGGCACTTGACACCTGGAGGAAAACAAGTATGAACACAGAAAAAAAGCAGATTCAAGAAATTATGTGAAAAGGGAGGAAGTTGGGAGAGAGACAGATTGAGAACTGTACTTGAAGCAAATACCTAAGCAAAGTGGACAAGGTCCCTGCAGCAAGGCAGGAGTATCCCAGGACAGATGAGAGCACATGGGACAAGGAAAATGAGGACAAGCACCAAAGGAACCTGTCTGGACCAGGCAGACTGCTTTCACCAGCTGGAGATGAGTTTTCACCCCTTCCTTAGAGAGGAGGAGCTCGTGTTCCTTCAGAAGCCTTTGTGTATTTCTGTCTCTGCAGGAGGAGCCAAACAGAGTTCCCTGGAGCCCTGTAAGATCCGGCGTGCCCAACAAAGGCGGCCCCGTAAAGAACTACCTCTCGGTGTTTTTATACTGTAATGCTTGGACCAGAGGGTTCTACCTATGGGAATTTTGGCACCTAGTCATCCAGGTACCGGCTCCCCTACCCTTGAACAAAAGATGCTTTGGATTTCCATCTGAGTGGAACAAAAGTCCCACGTATTCCTAATGCTTCCTGCAGTTTTGCTCCGTGGGAGACCTGGCTGGTGTGGGATATTCTCTCCCATAAATGTGGTGGTGGGGTGGGGAATAGAAGGAGGAGAAAAAGGAAGGGAGGTCAGAGCCTCACTTCCTAGAGGACGAAATCATCTCCCTTGATAACTATAACTATTTGAAAATTGTTTCAAAAGGAAAATCTCTTTTTGTTATCCTGGCAATTGCTCAAGGAAATGGCTTTCCATCAGCCTCTCTGTCTCCGTCTCGGTCTCGGTCTCGGTCTCAGTCTCTCTCTGACTCTTTCTCTCCCTTTCCACCCTCTTTTCTCACACTCAGCTGCCTCTTCCCTCACTTACTGCAGAATTCCAGGAAGAAGCTGCCCAGGAATCAGAGTGTCTCCGAGCCCAGGGTCAACATGGTGCTCCATTTTTGGATACATGCAAATATACACCCACCCCCCAAATATTAATGACCATAATTTCGCTAAAATGTTACAGAGGCTTTACTACTTGCCATGTGCTTAACATGAATTGTTTCATTTAATCCTCACAAGCCTGCAATAGACAGTTACTCCCAACTACATCTGTTAGATGTGGAAACAGCCTTTAAAAGGTGACAAAACCTACTCAGGGTCACTGAACTGGAAAGCGGCAGGTCCAGGATGCGTCCCCAGGACCTTCTGCTGACTTCGGAGCCCATGGTTTTTATTAATGTGCTGTCCCAGCTCCCTGTACTCGCCTCTGGGGATGGAGATGCTCCAACCAAGCCCCTCCCCCACCTTTATTTTTCTGTTTCTTCTTGGCCAAGGTGCTCCGGCAGAGGATTTTTGAACCTGAATCCTTGTTATCGCCAGAGATGGCTGTTCCACCCTCCGCTCCATCTCCTTACAGGGACCCTGCTGTTGTCCTGGGCTCCCTGCCCGATTCCTGGTCCTGCTGATTGAGAACCCAGGTCTGGTCAACCTTGTCATTGACCCATTCAGCAGATGGAGGGTGTATCTGTGCACATTGCTGGGCCAGTTTGTGATGCTGAGAGATAACTGCCAAGGCACCCCTCACCCCCCCATACGGGCTGTACGAGGTGATGCTCCCACCAGTGGTGGAAGAAGATGCTTGCTTCCCCACAAGCTCGTGAGCACAGACTGTCACGCAGCTTTTTGATCATTACAACACAGTAAATCAAAACTGATAGCTCACTGGAGTATTTTAATTTGCATTTTTTATCACGAGTTAAGTTGAGCACCTTTCCTATATTTTTAAAATTATTTATTCTATTTATTTATTTTTGGCTGCATCGTGTCTTCGTTGCTGCCCGCGGGCTTTCTCTAGTTGCGGCGAGCAGGGGCTACTCTTCGTTGTGGTGGGCGGGCTTCTCATTGTGGAGCACGGGCTTCAGTAGTTGTGGCTTGTGGGCTCAGTAGTTGTGGCTTGTGGGCTCAGTAGTTGTGGCTCGTGAGCTCTAGAGCGCAGGCTCAGTAGTTGTGGCGCACGGGCTTAGTTGCTCCGTGGCATGTGGGATCTTCCTGGACCAGGGATCAAACCTTTGTACCCTGCATTGGCAGGTGGATTCTTAACCACTGCGCCACCGGGGAAGCCCACCTTACAGATTTTTCAGAGCCATTTCTATTTCCTCTTCTAAGAACTCTCTGGTGAGATCTTTTCTCCATTTTTCTGCTGGGTTGACAGTCTTTTCCCATGGTGCTTTGTAGTTCTTTATATATTAGGGAGATTAGCCATTTGTATATGATAATAGCTTGCAAATATTTCTCCAAGGTAGTGTTTGTCTGTGCTTTCGTTTTTAAGTATAAAGAACTTAAAAAATTGATATACTGAAATTTACCTATCTTCTCTTTTACGTGTTCTGGGTTTGCGTCATGCTTCAAAAGGTTTGTTGCACTCTGGGATTATTTTCTTCTAATAATTTTGTTTCATTTTGTGAAATTTTAAACCCTTAAGCCATCTGGAATTTCTTTTGTACAGTGTGAGGACACAACTTTGCTCTTTTCCCCCCAGTGATGTGTGATGGATGCTACCATGATGTGGGACGCTACACCCAATACCCAGGCACGTCTGGGCTCCTCTGTTATTTTCATAAATGTTTGTCTATTCATTCAGTTTTAATTACTGGAGCTTCATAAAGTTTAATATCTCTTGGGGCTGCCCCCCCTCTGCATTTTTTCCCCATTATAAAATAATAGTTATCACTCCCTGTTGGTTCCCATCATCACTGGGATGGAACTTGGGAACAGATGGATGATTCCCGTATGGCCTCTGAGGAAGGAAAACCTTTCCAGAAACTTAACTCACGAGAGTGGGAAAAGCAAAAGCTTCGGCGCCGATAGACAACGGTCAAACCTGGACTTCGCTTCTCACTAACAGGATGACCTTGGTTTGTCACGTGACCCCATCAAGCCTCGGCTTCATCTGTACTTGGGGAACAACTACCTGACAGTGTTGATGTGAGGACTGAAAGCAGTCAGCCCTCAGCCATGTGGGAGGGAGTTGGTATTTATTAGATTCCTGTCTCTCCTGTCTTTTCCTCAACATTTCAGCATGAAAACAAACTCAATTCTAAATAATGCAGGAATCCTCATTTTAGCAGAGGCAGGATCCTGGGGTGGGAGGAGCACAGACTTTGGAGAGAGAGCAGCCTGCGCCCAGATGGTCCTCCTGCGCTCCAGGCTGGGAGAGGCCCAGGGAGCACTGCTGCATTTACTAGTGGGAGCCCTTGGGCAAGTGCCTGTATCTCTCTGTGCCTCTGTTCCCACCTCTATAAAATGGGAATAATAGTGCTGGCCCCATAGGGTTACTGGGAAGCTTAACTGAGGTACTGCAGGTAAGTGCTAAGAACAGGGGATGGCATTTAGGAAGTGCTGAGTGACTGGTGGTCCTGTTAGTGTACAGAGAGGCACACGAGGGGCTCAGCCAGGGCCTGCACACATCCTTCTCACGGCACAGGGGACATCAGAGGGACTTCAGTGGGACATCAGTTACTGACCACTGTGTGACTAAGGAAGGGAATGGTTCACCGTCCTCTACCCACCCATCGCTGGGTGCCCTGTAGCTCCCCGAACACACGAGAAAGGCCCTGCCCTGGAGCCCACTTGCCCCGGGCATACTGCCCACCATGTGTTCTCAGTGGGCTCTGTGATCCTCTCCTTCATCCTCTGTACCTAGATGAGGCTTCTCTTTCTCCAGAAGCACAGTGGGACCCTGGATGGCTTCTCCTCTGGACTCCACTCAATTTGGCGTCAAGCCCTGCGAACTACCCCCAGTCTCTCAGTAACTGTGGCAGAAATCTCACTCCTGGAAAGAGGAACTGTCTGAAGCTGGGGTGTGTGTCAAGGCTGTAGACGGATGCGATCCCAGCCACCTCCCCACTCCCTGTCCTGTGTCCGTCTTCCCAGTGTTTAAAAACTGATCCCCAAATCTAAACATCTGGGAGCCACCAGGCCACAGAGTAAGGGACGTGAGGTGGGAAGAGACAGAACACGGGGCCAGAGAGGGGAGCAGGGGCCGTCCGTGCCAGGCTCTGCCTGTCAGGCTCAAAGCATTTGGTTGTTGAGCAAGTGAATAACGTTGTTAGATGGATAGTTTAGAAGGTTCACCCAGCGGCTGATGCAGAGAATGGATTGGAGCAGTCAAGCCTGGAAGCAGAGAGGCTGCTGCAAGTGGCCCTCGTAAGAAGTGACACGGGCGCAGGAGCAGAGAGCCAGAGAGAAGAGATGAATGCAGGAGTCTTTTTAAAGCAGAATCGATAAAATTTAGATGTTGGGATGAAAGGCAGGGAAGAGGTTATAAAAAAAAACGGTGCTTTTGAGCTTGGGAGAATGGATAGGTGAGCTTCTCCCCACCTCCCCTCCCCTTCTGGCGTCAGTTGAAATGTCACCTCCTCAGAGAGGCCTTCCCTGATGACCCTGTCCACAGTGGGACATCCGCTCTGACCCAGCTGTATCACTCCACCCTGTTTATTTCCCTTATAGCACTTAACACAATTTGTAGTTAATGGAATCACCTGTCTCCCTCGTTAACCTGTAAACTCCCTGCAGCAGGTTCGGGTCTATCTGGTTCATTATTTTATCCCCGTGCCGTGTATAGGACCTGGCACATACCAGGCGGTTAATAAACACTCTGTTGAATGAACGAACGAATGAATGAATGAATGAGGACCAAGGAAGGAGGGACAGGTTGGGGAACCAGATGCTTGGGAGAGCCCGGTTTGCTGTATCGGTGAGAAAGTTCTCCAGCAGGCAGCTGGAAGCCTAGCTCTGGGGGTCATCTGGGTAAGTGAAAGCGCCTAGGCAGGGGTCAAGACAAAGGCTACCTTGCCAGAGAATTACCACCGCGAACACTTCGTAGGCACGCAGATTGCTCCGCTCCTCCCCAGACACACTGGATCAGAATCTCCGGAGTAGGGCCCGGAATCTGCGTGCGTAACAGGTTCCCTAGGTGACCGTGATGTTCCTTGGGGCTGGAGAGTTCGGCCCTAGAGGAGAGGGGCTGAGGAGGTGACTTTGGGTGGCCAGATGACAGGGCAGAGGCCGCCCCTGAAGTCGCCACCCGCGCCGTCGCTCGGCCCTCCGATTGGTCGCCTCCCGGGTTACCTTTGGCCACATTTGGCCTCGCGCCGCACTCCGCCCCGCCCCCGTCGCTCCGCCCTCCGATTGGTCGCCGCCCCGCCCGTGCCCGGGGCTCGGGCAACCGGACGGGCGCGTGCCGGAAGCCGGAAGCGCGGCCGCGGCGGCGGCGGCGTTGGCGTTCCCCCAGGCAGCTGTATCCTTGCGCCATGCGAGTTTTTCGGCCGAGTCTGTCGGCTGGGCGCCTCCTTCTCTGGCTGCGGCTGCCCCTGCGGCCGCCGCGGCCGCCCGGACCCCGGCTGTCGAGCGGGCGGGCGGCGGCGGGCGGCGCTCTGGAGCGGGCCATGGACGAGCTGCTGCACCGTGTGGTGCCCGCGATGCCGGCCTACGGGCTGCGCGAGAAGACGCCGGCGCCGGCGGAGAAACAGTGCGCGGACTTCGTGAGCTTCTACGGCGGCCTGGCTGAGGCGGCCGAGCGCGCCGAGCTGCTGGGCCGCCTGGCGCGGGGCTTCGGCGTGGACCACGGCCAGGTGGCCGAGCAGAGCGCCGCCGTGCTCCAGCTGCTCCAGCAGCCGCGGGAGGCGGCCGTGCTCCTGCAGGCAGAGGACCGGCTGCGCTACGCGCTGGTGCCGCGCTACCGCAGCCTCTTCCAGCACATCAGCAAGCTGGACGGCGGCGTGCGCTTCCTGGTGCAGCTGCGGGCCGACCTGCTGGAGGCTCAGGCCCTCAAGCTGATGGAGGGCCCGCACGTCCGGGTAAGGCCCCGCCCGGGCCGCCCCCGACCCTTGGCGGCCCTCCTCATGTCGTCCTCACCCGCCCCTCAAGCCCCAAGCACTCCACCTTCCCCTGCCTGGAGCCGCGCTCACTTCGCCCCGAGTCAGAGCCCCCGAACCCTGTCCCCTTCCTTCCTACGCTTTCCCAGTCCTTGCCTCCCTCTAGGCTCACCTCGCTCGTCTTTATAGAAACTCGGCCCTCGCTTACTTTCAAGGTGACCGTCACGCCTCGTTCCTCATGAGCGTGCTCCATAAAATCTCTTTTATTCTTTTACCTGAGAGGTTTCGTCCGTGTGGTACACTTGAATGGGGGCCGAACCGAGCATCCGGTAACTTTCTGAAGATCTGGATGGGGTCAGTAAAAGTTAGTCGCAGTACGCGCTGTGTAAGCCCTTGTCCTAAAAAGTCCTGTGAAACGTACAAAGGTGACCAGAACTCGAGGTTGCTACCGTCTAGGAGTGTGGATGCCTTCTGTTTTTTCTCTGCCTCATAACTTTGACCAGGGCATTTTTACCTTCCTGAGTTCAGCCCTAAAATAGGATTCTAAGTTGACTTCTTGAGGAAATCAGGCGTTTAGCACTGTGAGCTCAGGTTAGATGCGAATGAATAGATTAAGATTTAAATAATGATGACTTAAAAGGTGGCTGATAGTTGAATACAGTCCATTTATTACTATTGATGTTAAATATGGTGGGACCACTAACTTGCTCTTTTAGTAAACCAAAAATGCTGTAAATGTTCTGGCATTCAGAACTTTAGTAGGTGCAGTTGGCTTTAAACTTTTTTTTTTTCTTTTTTTCAATTTTATTTATTTATTTGTTTATGGCTGTGTTGGCTCTTCGTTTCTGTGCGAGGGCTTTCTCTAGTTGTGGCAAGTGGGGGCCACTCCTCATCGCGGTGCGCAGGCCTCTCACTATCGCGGCCTCTCTTGTTGCAGAGCACAGGCTCCAGACGCGCAGGCTCAGTAATTGTGGTTCACGGGGCCAGTTGCTCCGCGGCATGTGGGATCCTCCCAGACCAGGGCTCGAACCCATGTCCCCTGCATTGGCAGGCAGATTCTCAACCACTGCGCCACCAGGGAAGCCCGGTGCAGTTGGCTTTAAAAAGAATTGAACAGTTGACGATTATGTCCTGATTCGTTTAAGAACTCTTAACACTGGCATAACGGTTTTTACTTTTTACGTTCATTGCCTCACTCTTGGGGAGGTGATAAGCATGTCTCCTTTCACAGTAAAGGAATCAAGTCACGTGAGGTCACATGACTTGACCAGGACCTCAGAGCAAATAAGTATGTCTCTGATCATCCACCCAGATCCAAATTTCCCAGGTTCTTTGCTCTACACTTTATATCCTCATCATGTTATGTGAGTTATGGTGATTATCAGAAACCTCCTTATCTTTCTTGGCTACGTAGCCCTAGACGCATAAAATTGTGTGTAGTTAGGATAGGGTTAATCTCAGGATGATAATAGTAGCTATGATTTGATTGCTCATAATAGCTGGCTAATCTACAATGCTAAGTATTACCTAGGGCCAGTGAGCCTTCAGCTATAAGAGTCACTGGCTGAGAACCTCAGTTGTTTATTGCCTTGGCACCAAATCAGTCCTGGAATCCCAGTGTGTTGAATTGACCATGTTCCCAATTAAATCCCCATCTGAATGGCTGAGACCTTGTGTTCCACACACTGTGTGCATACCCATCTGGTTCCTCCCAAGAAAGGCTTGGGTTTAGTCTGCAATCCAAGCAGACTTTTTTTTTTCCCTCTTGAAGCAGAGACCAGTGCTCCTGAAGGCCTTCTGAAACTTAATTCCCATTGCATAGGAGGCTTGAGAATTAGGTAGGATGTCTTTTGGGTAGGTGACCTGTCCCAAAATGAAACTCTCCACCCACCCATTCAGCCATTCATTGGCTGTCTAGATGGTACCAGGCGTGCTCAGGCTCCAAGATCACTTGGTCCAGAAGCTTCCCTTCTAGTATGGGAGGAGTTAGGGGCGGTCACGGTATGTGTGAGTGCCTTTCATGCACTTGCTCATTTCATCCTCAGCAAGAGGTGGTGACTGTTTGGCAGATGAGGTGATTAAAGCTTGTCGAGGCCCAGTGCAGCACCCAGAGCACAGAGCTGGTAAGAGTGCCTCCACCCAAGCCCCGTCTCCACACTCCATGGTGTGTACTTCATCATGGCACACCAAGTCTCTTAGCTGACAGCCTAACTAGATCGAAAATGGGCTTATTCTTTTAGATTTGCCTTTTTCTATAAAACTGAAGGGAAGGTAAAACAACCCAGTTGGTGAATGGCGTTGTTTTATTTAGTGTCACTGAGTCAGGAGTTTAATATTCTCTAGTTGTGACTTTGTTTATCTTTCCAAGACTTGGTGTAAGCTTCCATCCTGTCAGCAACCTCAGCACCCATCTTTTTCTGAAACCTCAGGTCAGTCTCTGCTCTTCTGTCGAGAAATCATCAAACCTTCCGTGGCCAGGAGGATGGCGTTCGGTGTCTTTCCTTTGGCATTTTTGCTGCCCACCAGCCATCCTGCGCGTTCCCACTCCCCCAGCATTACTCGCTCCCCTCCACGGACCCTCCTCTCCAGCCAAGCTGGCTCCTGGATGGAACGTTCCTGAACCCGCACCCCTGCGTGATTCCTATTAGAAAGAGAACCACATGCCCTCGCAGCCCGTTGGCTAGGAGTTTCCAGCCGCTCCAGCTCAGGGCGGCCTCACCCAGTTCTGAGCTTCCTAGGTACGTAGTTGTACCACTCATTTGGATTTGATACAGTAACCACAGAATCTGTTGTTTGAAATGTATTTTTCCCCCGCAACTGGATGATCAGCTCCTTGAAAACTGGGACCTTTGTCTTGCGTAGCAAAATGATGAATGAAGCGTGAGGTAGACTCCCGGGTGCCCTGCCATCTGGCGAAGGGGGCAGCTAACCACTCCCATTCGTCCTGAGGTCAGACTGCTCCCCTCAGAGGTCTGAGCCTGGAACGGAACCTGGAGACCAGGGAAGGTTTCCGTGCGGCCGAGAGAGAGAGACATCCTACCAGACGTTGGGACTGCCCTTGTCCTGGGGGATTCTTGATGTCGCGTCCGATTCTGTGAGACATAACTGGACTCGTGTCCTTACTATTCCCCACATACAAGAGAAGACTCTTGGTTATCATGAGGTTGAGAAGGGGCATCATCAAAGCTCAAAGCTGTGACCTTGAGACTTGACTTGTGGCAGGGAAGCTGGCCCCAGGGAGATCCAGAGCTGCCAGCAACACCATGTCCTCAGACGTTCAGGGTTCCCTTGTTTTATAACCAAGGCCGTTCACGCACGTAAGGGAAAAACATCACCAACCGAAAGGCAAAAAGTCATGTGGAGTCAAGATGTTTCTCAAGCAGAGGGTGAGTGACCCTAGCCTGACCTTGGCCTCTGCACATGGTCTGGACGCGCTGGGTGCAGAAGCCTTTTCAGGTGGCTCCATCACACCTCTTGCGTTTCTCTACAGAAATCCTACCCTTAGCCCGAGTGCCTCTAACCGTTAGCAGCTAAATCTGTTGCTCCCCTTACCCT
Source organism: Mesoplodon mirus (assembly GCF_964341445.2). Classification (NCBI taxonomy): domain Eukaryota; kingdom Metazoa; phylum Chordata; class Mammalia; order Artiodactyla; family Ziphiidae; genus Mesoplodon; species Mesoplodon mirus. The sequence goes on along the minus strand of NC_138995.1, from coordinate 5,130,246 downwards.
TTGCTCTGTGTGGCTGCGTGAATGTTTTTTTATCCCTATCATTCAAAACATTCAGAGTTGATTTTTTTTTAACCCATAGAAATCGTCACTGGGATCTGATACTGTAATTAATCACCAGAATCACTTAATGTGTGTGGTCCATCTTGATTCCGTTTTTGTTTATTCTGGATTTTGCAGCCAAGTTAAAGAGGTGGTTAAAAAGCTAGAGCTTTTCGCTTTTAGGAATCCAGTGTTGGAAACCACCAGCAGTTTGGCCCTCGAGCTTCAGCGCAGGAGCCGCAGATCCCCAGGGGCCTAGGATGCTGCGGGATGCCCAGGAGGCAGGGAGTAGCAGACCTGAGCACCCCTTGCTGTGCACACAGCACCCCATCACACAGGTGTGCATCTCCCCTGGCCCTTGCTGACCTTGGAGCTGCCAGCTAATGTCAGGTGAACGAGAGCTGCTGTGGGCTCAGGCCTGGGCATTGCCTTGGAGTGGACTCAGTCCACTGCTTTCCCTCACAGCTTCTTGTTTGCTGAATCTCGTGAGCACAAAGGCATCCTTAGAATACCTGGCATGTGTGAGGCCCAAAAGGATGCTGATTGGGCATCTTATACGGAACAGTGGGTTCAGCAGAAGGCGCACCAGGTGGGGAAGGAAGGCCCCAGTTATGCTGGTCAGAAGCGTGATTTTAGGTGATCGTAGCCACGTCCCTTAACTGTCCTGGGCCAACCAGCTCTGCCGCTGAGGCGGTAGTGGTCAGTCTGCCCAAGGTCAGCTTGCTTCTCTTCTAAAAATACTGTGGAGCTTGGCTAAACACAGTTGTGAATGAGGTCAGTTTGTCAAGATACTGGTCTCTGACTGAGGGCTGTGATTATTGGAAATATGGGAAGAATCCAGAAGCCTGACACTTCTGTTTGAGTGGAGCCCAGCATGAAGCCCGAGGCAGAAGTCCAGGCTGGGGTAGATCTCTTTTCTTGGATATTTTAAATCGGGTGAGGTTTCTTTTCTTGTTCTTAATCCTTCCTGATAGGAAGTTCAGAGTCGGTATCACGTCTGTTTGCCGGGAAGACGCAAGTGCTGTGTAGAAAGTTTTTACAACCCAGCAAACGTCAAATGTCTGCTGTGGTTTTCAAGATAGCAAATCCGCTGCAGAGAGGATGGACGTTGCTGCCCGTCAATTAAAAGGTTGTTAGAAGCCTAAGTGTCTTAGAGGCCAGCCTGGGACTTCTTGATTCATCCCAAGTCTCTGCTGCGATGGTCCGTCCCTCTGATGCCGCTTTGTAGCACTTCTTGGATTATAAAGAAAGGGATTTTAGTTGTTTTCCTAATTAAGGAATTTGTAGAAAAGGGACTTGTCAATGTCCTTGAATTCTCTGATCGCGGGACCCCTGCCCCCCACCCCGAGTTTTAATCTTAGGAAATAGAACGATAAACCAGTCATCCAGTGTTGGGCAGGGGTGGGTAATACCAAATCCACAAAGCAGCTTAATCACACCAGGAAAAGAAACGGTCCCTTTGCTTACAAGATCAAATGCTCTTTTTGTTAAAAATGCTCTTCTCAAAAAAAAAGAAAAAAAGCTCTTCTCCTCTGTTGAAGTTCCAAGTGAGTTGAGAGGCTTATTAAGATGCCTGGCCCTGTGGCCATACGTCCGCGTTTGCGCGTTCTTTCCCGAGGCGGCAAGTGTGGGCTTTGAGCTCTGAGGTGTGAATCCACCCGTCAGTTGCTTTCCTCAACGAGACGCCCTGTGAACTTGCGGTTGTGCGGCCAGCTCCTGAGCGGGGTACACGGTGTGCGGGCAGGCGCGTGCTTCTTGTGTGTGCAGTTTGCAGGCCCTTTGTTTTTCTGCAGAGTTATTTCCAAAAGCCCTTTGGGGTTGAAGAGTTCAGTCTCTTACAGATACAATCCCCAGTGAAGCCGAGGGAACTCCCATTCTAAGAGAGGGTCTGGGCACCGTCAGATATTTGTGGGCAGCAGAAGGGAGCTGGCATTTAGGAGACGATGGGCGATTTGAATGTAGAAATGACGGTGAGAGCTGTGGGAACCTTAACAGAAGCCCGAGCGGAACATTGGAGAAGGGACCAAACTCGTATCAGGCAGGGTCCCCACGCCACCACCGCAGCGCGCAGCCGCACCACAGTTTGCTGTAAACCTGCTCTGGTATCTTGTCCTGTTTTGAAGTTAACCTGGTGGTCCTCCTGAATTCTGCACTTAGCTAGACTAAGAGATGAACGCATTTGTAGATGGGAACGTTGTCCCGGCAGTTGTATGTTCGTGTCCTGGGTCACTGATAAATGATTTCTGAATCACTGAGCATGACGCATACACGATTCCTCTCCCTCCTGCTGTCTGAGATCCGGTAGCCTTGCTGCCCTCGGCACCTAATTCCAGCCTGAACAGCTGCGGTCCTGTTAGCACTGGGCGGTGGAGATGTGTAGCCTTTAACCTAGATTCCCGGATCTCGTGTCTGGTGTCCCACGTTATAGCTGTCAGTAGCCCAGAATAGAACGAAGGGACTTGGAGAAGAGGCGCTTCCATCAGCCAGACCATTCCTTTCATAATCAATACTGTATGAATGCCGAAGGCAGATTTTTCCAACTTGTTCCTATTGTGCGTCTCATAGAGATGCTATAGAGTTCCGTGTACATCCTACATGGAACTCGGCTGGTCTGTTCCTAACCTTTCAGTGCAGAGGTTCCCAACCTGGGGAACCTGGTTGGGAACTGAGTTTCAAAGGGGTCCATGAACCCCAGGAAACCGTGTGCAGAGTTTTATTCATGTGTTTGCATTTTTCTGAGGGGAGTGTCCCCAGTTTTTAGCACATGTGCAAGAGTGTATGAGGACCCCAGGAAGACTGAGAACCACTGTAGTCAGTGCAGGAAATACAGTTTTATAAGGAGCCGTTCTGTGTTGCCTGGTGAGCCATCCCTTCTCCTCCCTTCCTGCTACTTCCTGGTCACTGTTTTCCAGTTTGTCTTCTCTTTTTCATTTGCCATCAATCTGTTAAATCATCTTCCACATGGAAGACCCCACTGGTGGCTTTGAGAACCAGAGGACTAAATCAGAAATGACCTCTGCCCTTACAGAGCTGAGAGGCCAGTAAAGGAGACTAGACCATGGGATAAAGAGTTACGAGGCATTACAGAGGGCATCTGGTCCAGTCGCCTGTCAACGTGGAAATCCTTTCTAAAACATCTCCACCGTGTTCTTGTCCACCCTGTGCTCATCTCTTCCCGTGGGGAGGGCCGCTGTCTCCCAGGAGGACCTCTGTGGGCAGCCCTGGCTACACAGAAGTTCTCCTTTACATGGAGTCTGACTGGGCCCCCCAACTTGGTCCTAGACTTGCTCCCTTTCCTCGCCCCCGTGGGGCCTGTTTTGTGCCCTGGGCCTTCAGTGTTTAAAGATGGACCTCGCTTCGTTCTGAAACCCTTTCTGAGCCACCACCCCCATGCCTGCAACTTACCCTCAAGTGACAAGGTTCTGAGTCCTTTGACCTTTTACCAGAGATTAAAATGTGAAGTGGCCCTATAACAGTTTTATAGCTTGTGTACAGTTTTACAGGTGTTATCCATCATGGTTTTTGTGATTCTTATACAGGGATTCATAAGGTCAGTTCTGTACCAGACATACTGAGATGTTTGCTGTTATTCAATAATAATATGCAGTGTATCTGTTAGTATGCAGTTCATCTATAAATAACAGAGACTCAAAACAGCAGTGGTTTGAATAAGAGAAGTTTGTCTTTCATGAAGAAGTCTGGAGGTAGGCAGCCCAGGGCTGATCCTGCTCTGCGGTGCCCTCAGTTGTCCCAGACTTCTGTTTGTTGCTCTTCCCTGAAAAACTCATCCCCAAAGTTACCTCATGGCCCAAGATGGCTGCTCCAGCTCTAGCCATCACATCACCTTCCAACCTGCAGCGGGAAAGACAAAGAAAAAGATCAGCCCTTTGCTGCTCCTGCCATCTTTCAAGGTTCCCAGAAGCTGCTGCAGCATACCTCTGCTTACATCTGAGAAGCCAGAACTCAGTCACATGATTAGCCCTAGCGGCAGTGCAAACTTTCTTCAGAACAGCCATGTGCCCAGCCAAAAAGTGAAGCTTCTGTTGATTTGGGAGAAAGGGATGCAGCCATTGAGGAACAGCAACCTTGTCTCTTGCCCTAGACATCCCCTCTGCTCTGGCTGTCACAAAGCTTACCACTATTACATGGTCAGCAGTCACCACAGACTAAACGGGGAGGGTTCTGCCCCTGCATCATGTCCTCCCCTTTCCTTACTCACCTCTTGTTCTATCCTTGCTTGAAAAGTTTCAGTGCGAACGTATCTCTGATGGTAAAGTTGACTCACATCATTTTTGGAAGTAGAATAAATATAAGTAAGTGAAATCAGAATCATGTCATCAATTCTAAATGCATGGCTTGCCCGACACACTGTTATTCTACGGCCCACTCAGGGAGGAGAAAATGCTGCCGATTCAACCGTGACCCGCCATCATTTGAACAAGGCGTCCTGACCACCAAGATGTGAAAATGGGAAAACACACACCTTAGAGCTGTCGAAATGTGGGGCGCGGGACCCAGTACTCGTTTCTCTTGGGAAACAAGAAAGGGTGTTTTTGGTGAACCAGAGGATCTTCCTGAGAGGGTGTTAGACGCCGTTCAGCGTCAGCTTAACGTCACGTGTGCAGCTGTGTTCACGGCGGCGAATGCTTCAGCACGCTTCATTTGATTTGGGCAACTCGGCTCAGATGGAACCAGGTGTCTTACAGGTGGAAGGAGGGAGGAAAGAAGTAGAGCTGAGTTCGGTCCGTCGTGGCCGAGAGCCGAGCCCGGGGGAGCTGCCTCAGGACGGGCTCATCCTGCCCGCTCCTCTTTTGTGTCAGGTTTTGGTGTCGAATTCCCGGTGCTGGCAGCGATGCGGGGATGGGCTGGACGTCTTTCCCTCGGAAGGCCAGCGCTCCCCCCTCTCCATTTCAGGAAATGAACGGGGTGCTGAAAAGCATGTTCTCGGAATGGTTTTCTTCCGGGTTCCTGAACCTGGAGCGGGTCACCTGGCGTTCACCGAGCGAAATGCTGCAGAAAATCAGTGAGTAAGTATTTATGACATTGCCGCTTTTCTTACGTTTCAGCGGAAAGCCAGTCTCCATTCCCGTGTACGTTTTGTTCCAAGCCTGATAAAACCCAAACACAAGATCCACAAAGCTGGCTGTCCTAGCCGGTGATGCCGAGACCATGGAGGAGGAAAGGGCACAGGTGGAAGCTGGTCCTCGTGCCAGTGAACCTGCACTTGGGGTCTCAGTCACGTCCTCATGTTTAAAGCCCTCAGGCCCGCATCTCCCCAACGACCCCATGATCAGAGCTGCCCGGGTTCACTGGACCAAGCATTGGCATTAGTAACTCAAAAACCGTCTGTCTCAACCAGCTGTTAACATGTCTCCCTTGGATAAAATCTCCAAATTCACGGTATAGTGCGTGATTCCCACCTTCCCCCGGACACAGTAAAATGCAGGCTGGCCCACGGTAGCATGCTGCCATGTTGCATATTGAAACAAAGCAGCGGTGGCCGAGGTCGCTGGACAAATGGAAGCAGCCAGGTGATGCGTGTCCTCGGCAGCACGGGCTTCAGACTGCAGAGATTAAGAGGAAGCAGGAGACGTAGGATGTCTGGTGACAGGCATCTGGTCGAGTCTCTGTGTTGAAATCTGCCACATAATTCTTCCCCCGGGGCCTGGCAAACGAGTCTTAAGACTGGGGATGAGGGCACAGTTTTGTGTGTAAAACGGTCACCAGTTGTGCTTCCTCTCAGTTAGCGCTGTTTCACGCTAAAATGATCTTTGAATTTCCTGCGGAGTCTGTAGAAGCTGTATTTAAAGGATTGCTTTGACTTGAGTGAATAATACGAGTAGGAATCAGCCCCGCAGCTGTTTAACTTATGATTTGTACTTCTGTCTTGCCCCTTCATAACGTTCTCGTCAGGGCTGAGGCTGTGCATCCCGTTAAAAACTGGGCGGACATGAAACGGCGCGTGGGGCCCTACAGAAGGTGTTACTTCTCCTCTCACTGCTCGACCCCGGGGGAGCCCCTGATCATTTTGCACGTGGCCCTGACCAGTGAGATCTCCAGCAGCATCCAGGTACCTGTGCGCGGTCGATTCAGGACGGGGCAGACGGCCCAGGGTGCCTTAAGCTTTCTGTTAACTTAATTTTCTCACCTTTTTGAAAATAAATTGCTTTTTGGCCTTTGTGGATCTTTGCATTAGCTAGATACAGTCTCCAGATCTGCAGCCACAGAGTGGAGACGGGCAATGTGTGGGCAGTGATGGGACGGGGCAAGCTTTTGCCAGGGTGTGTGGACCTTGGATTGAGACGTGGTCCAGGCTGTTATGGAGGAGGGGGTACAGGTGCAGGGGCGCGGGGGTCAACTCTTCAGCGTCTAAGTGCCTGTGGGTAGTTTCAAAAGACAGCCGATTGAGAAATTGGAAAGTCGGCTGTGCTGCGTGCCTGACGTGGGCCCAGCGCTCTGCCCGGTGTGGTGGTTCCCTCCCTCCAGGAGCAAGCTGGGCTTCTCCTCGAGGCGTTGGTGAGTGTCTGAAACACTCAGTCCGCAGGCCCACGGCGGGCAGGAGCTGGGGCTGCAGAGCAGGTCCATTGAGGGGAAGTGGGCACCCGTGGGTCACTGTGGCTTCGGGATCGGAATGGCCTGTTAGGAGGCTGAGAGGTGATGGCAGATCTCAGGTGGGCGCTGGGCAGTGTCTCCTGGCATCGGAGGGCGGAGGACTCGTCAGCAGGGAGACGTTCCCGTACGATGCTTGTTTGGAGGCGCCTGCACTGTCACGCACTAGAAGTTACCACGACCTCCCTGGGGGCAGTTTGGTAATAACTATTAAAATATAAAACGTGTTCCTTTTGGCCTAAAAATTCCACTCTCAGGAATTTATCCCAGGAGAGGCTCAGAGCTGAGAGTTTGGGTGGTTGCCCACTGCAGCATCGTCTGGAGGTGGGAGTGGTAACCAGAGTGCCCACCGGGAGGGGGCGCTCTAGGGAACGACAGCGTGTGCGTGTGGCCTGTCCTCACAGACCCTGCGGTCCCACGTGTGGCCTTAAGTGTGGATTTAGCTTTGTATTTTTGACATGGAACGTCAACCTTGACTTACTATTGACTGAAGATTCAGGTTCCAGCCTAGCCTATCTGTTGTGACCTTCTGTGTGGCATGAATTACGTCGACTGAGCGTTTGCTGTGCCCCGTCCGCCCGCAGAGCGCCCTCCTGTGTTTGCTCCCAGCGCCTTGTGACTCAGGCTTGTTACTGTTATTGTCCTCGTTTTAGACACGAGGACTCTGAGGCTAGGAGGGGACTGCAGAGATTTGCCCGGGATGATGGAAGAAGTGGGGACAGTGGGGGACCGGAATCCCAGCCCTGAGGGCAGTTGCCTTCCTTGTGAGGAGACTCGCGCATCCGGACACACACGAGAGACCGCGTGTGTACGTGGTTTTGTATGCACGTGTGTTTATGTGTGTACCTGCCTGGGGCCAATGAGACCGACCTGGAAAGGCGCTCCCCAGAACGTTACCAGTAGGACTGGGTGTTCGGTTCTGGAGTGATCTGTGATTTCTTCTTCATGCGTTTATTTCTTGCCTCGTTGACATTATGCATATATCATTCATATAAGCAAAGAAAGGTTCATTTGTTTGGGGTTTGTTTTTTTTTTTGAAAACTTAAAAAAAAAGATTTGCTGGAGACAGATTTTGAGTCCAGAACCACGAGATAACCTACAGACTTCTTGAAAAACAAAGGAGGTGATCCAACAAGATGAGGACGAGGAATGATGGGAGGAGGGCTCCTCCGTCAGCTGCGGGTGCAGGAGAGGCTGGCGGGGCCCCGATGTCATGGCCGCTGCGTCACCATCCGCCCAACTTTCCTTGTGGTGACGGTTCATGGCTTCCCAGGAGTCACAGAAAAGACCCTCCGAGTGTCTGAAGGGGATGAGAGCTGAGGATGTTTTTCCCCAGGGGGGTACGCGCAGACCCACGCATCCCATTGGCAATTTAAGAAAGTCTGTGGGCTCCAGACCTCAGCCTGGACTCTGGGCCAGACTCCCCTACTTCAAGCAACCAGGGTAGCTGGTAGGAGTTTAGAGCAGCGTAAGCGTGTCCTTCAGAAGCAGGCTGGCGGGCCTGTGTCCAAGCCAACTGCAAGGTCTCCACCACTGCTCTCCAGTGGCCCTCAGGGTATAAAGCTCAGAGGGCCCCGCACTCACATCTCAGAGCAGATCAAGTCGGACTTGGCTAAGGGACTTCCCATTACAAGTCATGCTGATTCTTAGATCGCTTCTCGTACGTGTCTGTGCGGGCATGTGGTTTCACTGTGGAAATACAGGACTTGGCAGAAAACCAAAAAGGTACATAGGAAAAGCATAAAAAGGTACCTTTCCTGAAAGAAAACTTACATGGGACTGCATCCAGCTTACTGGGAAATGTAAACAACTAGGACTCAGAGGGGAGGAGGGAGGCCTGCAGGACGCAGCGGGCAGCCTGTGCACAGGAGCCGCGGGAAGTGGGGCCCTTGGCCTCGCAGAGGGCTGGCGTGCTGTCTGTGGGTGTCGGGGGGCAGCAGATTGCACAGAGAGAGAGACCTCCCCTGAGAGAGACCTAGGGGACATCAGTTGTGATTCAGCGAAGCTTGTGGGAGAATTTCAAAGTGGTAGAAATGATACAACTTTGAGCAAACAGCCAGGGAAGTTGTGAGACCACCACCGCCTCCAGAGAGGTCTCAGAACAAGGTCTAGAGCCTGGTCCTTGGGTCGAGGGACCCCCAGGAGGGGTGAGGGCGGGGCGGGTGCATCCACGGCTGCCCATCACTGTCCTTGATGTTTTCCAGACCATCATAGTGAAGGAGAGTCCCACGTCGGAGACAGAGGAGCGGGACAAGATCACCACAGCCGTCCTATACTCGCTGAGCCTGACCCAGCAGGGGCTGCAGGGCGTGGAGCTGGGCACCTTCCTCATCAAGCGGGTGGTGAAGGAGCTGCAGGTGAGCGAGGCTCGACCCTAATCCCACCGCACCGCTGTGCGTGTCCCCGCCTTGGGATGGCCCAGCAGCTCTGCCCTCATCTCTGCGGACAGGGTGAAGCTGTTGGGCCGGAGTGAGCAGGAGGGGTGGAAAAGTGCCAGGTGCCCCTTGGCACTTCCTAGGAGCCCCGAGACTCGTCAGGGGGTGGAAGCAGTGCCGAGGAAAAGGCCCTCAAAGCTGGCTGCTCATGGGCCACAAATCCAGATGCGTCCTGGGGGCGGCGGCTTCTGCAGGGAACCCTGCACCCTGGCTGCTGGGGCAGCTCCTGATGGGCACACGCTGTCCTGGCATAGTCGCCAGCAGGGCCCCCTTCACTCCCACTGTCCAGTCCTGGCCGTGCCAACCTCCCTACCCACCCTCGCCCACTCGGGGCCCGGGAGGGAGCATCAAGGTTCGACTTCGACCAGGCAGTTGGAGGGTAAATGCACTGGCACCTGGTTTTTTTTTATAATTGCCTTCTCTTGGTTGCCCTGGGAAACACATAGAAATGTTCAGGTCCACTCTGGGTTTGGGCTTTTTGAAACTACCTCATGAGGGGCTGGAGTGAACTGTAATGTGTAGAATCTAACTTTTAGGTAAAATAATTAGATCATGACTAATTGGCTCTGAGGCTTCTGGTGGTTTCAACACAGACAGCTGCTGCAGAAGCTCTTCCTCAGAGGATGACACATAGGGTGGAATTTAAATATTCGCTTCGTGTGAAATTCATAGTTTTAAGTCTGAGAACTTGGGATTCGGTTGGGTATCAGCTTCGTTAGAATCACTCCCTGCCGCTTTTTCCCCAGAGGCGATAAGAAGCACATCTGATTGCTCTGAGTTTCTTCTTTTATTTCCTGCTTCTTTGCTGAAGGTGCTAATGAACGGGGCGAGGGCGGGCGGGTAGCAGGGCTGGGACGAGGCAGAAAGGCAGTCAGAGGAGGAGCAGAATCCGGGGTCTGGCTGATGCAGCAGGTTCTGTTTCTGAATCAGGCAGCCCAGGAGCCATCCTGCCGCTGACCTCTTCTCCACGTCTGGGCTGGGAGCCGGGAAGTCACCTGAGAAACCTGGAGGGAAAGGCAGCCCTTCCTCCACAGAGGTGTCCGTGGAGGTTTATGAAGGAGGTGCCTTAAACGCCCAGTGAAAAGTCATGGGACCGTTTTATCTTTTAATATTGTTCTGTCGTTAAAGTTACGGTTCTGAATTTTGAGTGACAGTGAGAAAGCGCTCATGGTATAAATGCACAAAGCAGGATGTAAAATAACTGTCTCGCCCTTGCAGAAATTGCCTGGAGAAAGACCAGGAGTTATACTCTATCAAACCTGGAGAGTATGGTGGTTTCTTTGATTCTGTCCTAAATTTAAAGAAAATTTTCTGTAGTGAGCATATATTACATTTTTAATTGGAAAATACTGAGTCCTTTGAAACGATCATTGAGATCTCTCTGTACTTTGAACAACAGTGATGGAACCGTGTTATCTGATGTGGAGACATAACCGTTACCCCCCTTCTATCCCATCCTCTGCACCACTGTGCTATCGGTTATTCATTCAACAAACAGCACGCAGTCACTGGGCACTTGTGTGCCAAGCACCAAACCAGGTTCTGTGGCGGCAGCGAAGTCCATGGGAGGGGCCTGGTGGGCTAGAAAGGCAAGACCTGTAGTCAGAAGACAGCACCCCACATGGTAGCAGCGCACCCCTCCAATTTCAGGCAGGTCCCCCAACTAGCCGGCACGGAATAGTGGTGCAGATGGAGACCCCACAATAAAGGCTTGTCCTGGGGACTCAGGATGCCTCCAGGACCTGGCACACATCAAATCCTTAATAACTGTTCCTTGAAAGAAGAAGATTCGTGCGCATCAAATATCACTTTGTAAACCACACAGCAGCACACGGAGGTTAATGATACATAAGCAAGAAATGAGGAGGTGTTTCTGAATCCGTGACTCACCTGCTGAATTGTGTGTGTGTGTGTGTGTGTTTTCTCCACCTTCCTTTCCCCACCCCAACTGTGCCCTGCAGAAGGAGTTTCCTCACCTGGGGACGTTTGCAAGTCTGTCCCCTATCCCTGGGTTCACCAAGTGGCTTCTGGGGCTGCTGAAATCAAAAGCAAAGGATCACGGGACGAACGAACTGTTGACAGATTCCGAGTGTAGAGAAATCTCCAAGATCACGGGCGGTCCCGTGAATGAGACCCTCAAGACCTTTCTCAGCAGCAGCGAGTGGGTCCAGTCTGAGCCGCTGGCCCGGGCACTCCAGGCCCCCCTGATGCGGCTCTGCGCCTGGTACCTGTACGGGGAGAAGCACCGGGGCTACGCCCTGAACCCCGTGGCCAACTTCCACTTGCAGAACGGGGCCGTGATGTGGCGCATCAACTGGATGGCTGACGTCAGCCTCAAGGGCATCACGGGCTCGTGTGGCCTCATGGTCAATTACCGCTACTTCCTGGAGGACACGGCCGCCAACAGGGCCGCCTACCTCAGCTCCAAGAGCATCAAAGCGTCCGAGCAGGTCCTCAGCCTGGTGGCCCAGTTTCAGAAGAACAGCAAACTCTAAGTCACCTTTGCTGAAGCCAATGTCCCCGGCTTGGAAAAGGATAATTTTCAGGAGGGGTCGGGGATGGGGTTTATTACCCAGAGGAGCTTCTAGAGTGAACCGGAGTTGAACTGTGCTCTCTGGCCTGTGGCGGGGTCACACTGGAAGGCCGGGCCCGGGCTTTGCACGAGGGAAGATGCGGTACCGCTGCAAGGTAGTGGTGGGTACAGGTAGACGTGGGCTGGATGGGGATGCTGTGCTCTCTCCAGAAGATTCCATCGTGGCCTTTGGCCTGGCTCCCTGCCCTGGGATGGTCTTCAGAAACCGTGGAGCCTCTGCTGGCTCTCGTCCCAAGGTGGGTGGGTCAGCTGCTCTGGGACCCGGGCAGGTGGCCCAGGTGAGAACAGATGTTCCTTCCAGCGTAGAACATGGTTCAGCCATGATTGTTTTAGCCGTTTCTCTCTGCTGATTGCAAAGGGCTAGAGGGCTGTGCTGCACTTCACTAGTTAAATTCTGGAGACCGTGAATGTGTGAAAAGGTTTGTGACTTTGCACAAACTTCACTAAACCAAATTACTGGAAACGAGAGCTCTTGTCGCCTGGGGCTTAAATTGCATTACAGACTTGACAGTTACAGCGATTCAAGTTCGTGATGAACTTCGTAGCAAAGAACAAGTTTGTCCTGTGAAGCATTAAACACGTGGTTATTCACGATCGCATAGTGGTCGTCTTTGAGGTCCGAGACCTCGTTAGCCATGCCCTTGGTCCCCAGCCAGCCCGTTGGCAGGTTTGATGCTCTGTGAAGCGGGCCTGGAGCGTGTGGCCTGAGGACAGAGGTGATGGCAGAGGCGCTGCTGATTGTGGGTGAGGAGGGGGGTGTGATGTTGAGTCAGGCAGCAGGTCCCCACCTTCCTTGCCTTTCACCTTCCAGACCCGTCCCTGGACCACCTCTGTTGTCTTCTTCGTGTCACTTGTTGCCTGGTAACAAACAACATGACTGCAGTCACTGCTAGAAATTGTGCCTTTTCTGGATCCTGGTAGAAGCAGCCCCCTCCTTCTTGGTTTTGCTTTGAGCTGATGGTGAGAGCCCCTGGGCTCTGCAGGCCTGAAGTCACCGCCCTCCAGGAGCTTGGAAAAAGTTAAGGCACCAACTGCTTCCGTGTGGCAGGCGGCCCCTGAGACCATAGCCCCTGATTCCCACGCTGCACGCCTTATCTTTGTTCAGCCTCTTACATGGGAATCTTCAAAAAAATACACAGAAGTGGAGAAAATGGTGTAATGACCCTAGGTACATACCACCCAGCTTCCACAACCATCAGTAATTTTCCATTTTTATCAAACCTTATTTTATTATTATTATTTTTTTTGTGTGGTACACGGGCCTCTCACTGTTGTGGCCTCTCCCGCTGCGGAGCACAGGCTCCGGGCGCGCAGGCTCAGCGGCCATGGCTCACGGGCCCAGCCGCTCCGCGGCATGTGGGATCTTCCCGGACCGGGGCACGAACCCGTGTCTCCTGCATCGGCAGGCGGACTCTCAACCACTGCGCCACCAGGGAAGCCCAAACCTTATTTCTTATAATGTGTTACATTTAGGTGTTCTGTGAAGACTGGATGACGGATGGATGGATGGGTGGATATGGATGGTGCCGTGCTCTGAATGTTTATGTCCCACCAAAATTTACCTGTTGAAATCCGAACCCCCAAAGGTGATGGCATTAGGAGGTGGGGCCTCTGGGAGGTGATTTAGGTCATGAGAGTGGAGCCCTCCTGAATGGGATTAGTGTCCGTATACCTCATGACCTCACGAAGCTCCCTAGGCAATTCTACAGCTGAAGGAGGGCCCTCATCCAACCTTGCTGCCCCCCAATCTCAGATTTCCAGCCTCCAGAATTGTCAGCAACCAGTTTCTGCTGTTTTAAGCCACCCAGTCTATGGTATTTTGTTACGGCAGCCGGAGCGGCCTGAGCTGATGGATATAGACGGCTGGATAAGGACTCCGTGCTTCAGTCCACATGACTGAAGGGAATGCTTATGACGCTTGCGTTACAGTGCACTGGGCCGAAATCCCCCTCACTTCATGTGGGTTACAGGGAACCCCCTTCACCTCCCACACTTACCCTGCAAGCCCTAGAAGGGCAGAAGAAACAGCCCAGCCGCCCACTTCCTCTGAGGGATGCTCAGACTGCCCGCTCGTGCGTATGTTGTCCTTCTGCCAATGGCAGCCAGGCAGGAGTCAGAATCAGAGAGCAGCTGGGTTTGGAGGCCACAGAAGTTCACTCACGGACCCTCCTCACGTTGCGAATTTACATCCTACGGAAGAGTACAACCCGCTGCCCGGGGGCATCATCGCAAGGGGGATGCAGTAACACGAGCGTGGACAGTGTCTCCCAGAACTGTTTTCCATCCCACTTGATCTCAAGCCATCACTCTGACCACCGGATCTTCCTCTGTAAAGTGCCTGGCAGTCTGGTGGGCTCACAGTAAGAGCTCAGTAGATGGTCATTAGTAGTCAGTTTCCACAGCGCCCTGGGTTCAAGGCTGCAGCCACCCTCCACCCCTCCCCAGCACAGAGCCCGCTCCCCCTGGCGTTCCCATCCTGCACCCTACAGACCCCACCCGTGGGGTGGCCGTTCTCCCCTCCTTTCCCGTGCACGGCTCTCCTCCTCGTTGCTTTGGGGTCTGTGGTTCAGACAGACCCCAGATCTCTCCAGCCTGTTGTCCAACAGTCTTGGGCTATTCTGGAATTCAGATTGATTCTTTTTCCAGGGCTGCAGGTGGCCTTGGGGCTGACCTGCTCTAACTTGTTCATGGGCGGTTTTTGTTCTGAAAGGCAGTAGGTGCCATAATGGTGGACGCCACCAGCTTTGGCTCCAGCCAGTGCCGGCTTCAAATCCCGACCCCACCGCTTCCCAGCTGGGTGGCCTGGAGCAAACCACCTACCCTCGTCTTGCCCATTTTCCCATCTTTAAATGGGGGTAACCACAGCACCTACCTCAGGGCCTGCCGAGAGGCTCCAAGGAGATGACGTGCATAAAGCTTTGAAAAGGCACCAGCGTTGTCTTTATTACAGATGTTTATACATCTGGACTCTGGGACTACCGTCACACTCACCCAGATGTAGATTCCGGAATCGATCGTCCCTCTCTTTGGAAATTAGAGTTGTGATCGTTTTCTGGCTTCTGTTCTATAAGGTGGCTAAGTGCACTAATTCATTTCCAGGAGCTTCTGTGAACTGAGGTGTCCTCACCGCCCCTGGCAGCTAAGCAGCACCTCACTTTCAGACGAGGATCCCCAGCTTCAGTGGCTTGGCCCAAGCTCTGAGCTCTCCCGGCTGGTACCTCGTCCAGCAAGCCCTGAGCCGGCTCTCCCGTGCTGGCTTGAGGCACTCCGCAGCCTGCCCCCCCCCCCCATTACTCCTATGCACCACCCACCCCGTCTTCCATCTCAGAGGGCTGGACCTTCTCTGTCCTCCAGATCTACGGCAGCTGAGGGTTGCACAGCTCTGCCCTCTGTCGGTTATCTAGGGGCATAACACTTCTGCAAGAGGGCCATGTTGTTCTGTTTGTGGCTTTATATTCTGTACGTGGCTTTATATTCATTGGAATATAAAGTCCATTTTGATCTCTTCTTGGATAGAAACAAAAGCTACTCCGTGATTCCTATTCATCACAGAAAGCTGCTGCATTATTTGCAGTTTAGCAAAATCGGTAGAGTGACCCCAGGTCTCTTTCTCGTCTTTGTTTTTTTTTTTTCTTTTTCTTCTTTTCTGATTGCATTTGCATTTCTCGACTAGCTAATTTTTTTTAACATCTTTATTGGAGTATAATTGCTTTACACTGGTGTGTTAGCTTCTGCTGTATAACAAAGTGAATCAGCTATACATATACATATATCCCCATATCCCCTCCCTCTTGCATCTCCTTCTCACCCTCCCTATCCCACCCCTCTAGGTGGTCACAAAGCACCGAACTGATCTCCCTGTGCTATGCGGCTGCTTCCCACTAGCTATCTCTTTTCCATTTGGTAGTGTATATATGTCCATGCCACTCTCTCACTTGGTCCCAGCTTACCCTTCCCCCCTCCCCGTGTCCTCAAATCCACTCTTTATGTCTGCATCTTTATTCCTGTCCTGCCCATGGGTTCTTCAGGACCTTTTTTTTTTTTTTTTTTTTTTTAGATTCCATATGTATGTGTTAGCATATGGTAGTTGTTTTTCTCTTTATGACTTAACTTCTCGACTAGCTAATTCTTAGTCTTCGAGGAAAGGAGGAAGAAACAGCATTTATCTCTGCTCTGGGCTGGATGTTCTCCGCACCTCCCAGCCCTGAAGCCTGAAGGAGTGATTCTCATGTACAGATGAGGGAACTGAGGCTCTGGGAATGCTGAGGGCAGCTGCTGATGCTGGAGCTGGGGCCCGAGCCCAGGCCTGCCCAGCGCTGTCCACGCCCCCCTGACTTCCAACCTCACAGCGCAAGCAAAGCCCCAGGGCAGGAGGCCAGCGCCGCCGTGGCAGGAGTCGGGGGATGGAGTCGGGAGGGCAGCCCGGCCGACAAGACGGCCAGGGTTGGAGATGTTGTGACGCTAAAACTCCAGCAAGGGGGAGGCTGCTGGGAAGGTTTAAATCCAGTGTCTTCTGTAACATCTGAGCAGTCGGCATTTGCCGGTGGTTCAGGGACGGATGCCCCGCTCCAACCAGTTCAGGGCAGAGAACCTCAGCTCAGGAAATCCACCGGCCGAGGGCAGAGCCGCTGAGCGCACATGGGCGGAGACAGCAAGGCCCCGCGAGCCGCGGGGGGACAGAGCAGGCCTGCTGGCTGCCCAGGGCCCGCATCTTCTCCGCTGCCCTCTCTGCTCTCCTCCAAGGCCTCGCCACCTCCTAGAGACCCCCTTCAGCCCAGGGGTCTGCCCACAGCCCCACCGCTGTAGAGACCATCTGTCTGGGTCGCCCCACCGCTAGTTACCCGGCCTGAGCCGTGGGCAGGGCGGAGAGATGATCGGCCCAGTCTGGAGACGGGGAGACGGGGAGACGGGCCCCGCGAGGGGTCCAGCTGGAAGGCGGCTCTCTCTCTGGACCAGTCGAGTGGAGCGGTTGGCGTCCATTGTTCCCATGGCGATGGGAGGTGACAAGTGTGGGGGGACGGTTCCTAGGAGGAGGGGGGCGGGCCGTAGCCCACCTACCACAGAGCCTGGTGTGTATGGGTGACAAAGGCTGGAACCCCCCCCCAGGCTTGTCCGTTTCAAGTACTTTGCTGTGCATCTTCCCGCCATACCTGGCTCGTAGCAGGGGCTCAGTACGTATTTTCCATCCACTGGAGAAACGCAGCCCTCATTCCTGCGCACTAGGCAGCGCATCCTGAGCAAAATTTAGCCCGTCCTTGATAACTCTGGCAGGGAAGGAAGGAGACCAGAGAGCTGCCTTAGCTACTGCAAACGCTGTTTTCCTGGGAGAGAGGTGAGGCTCTTTTCCACGCTGCTCCAGAGAGGACTGCCATGGGCACTTGCTCCATCCCCTCACCCCGCTCTGGGGTCCACCTCTCACCAGCTCTGCGATACTCCCAGCCACCCCGAAGGGGTAACCCCAGCAGGTGCCCTCTGGGCAGCACTCAGGCCCGGGGAACGTGCCCTCCCCCCGTCACTACTAGCCGTCCTGCTCCCTCCTGCCCGCTGCCCTCAAGTCTTGGCAGATGGTCCCTCAAGGCCCGATCCCAGGAGTCCCTTCTTTCCCCTGGAGAATCTCCTCTCCATCCACGTCTTCACTTGCCACCTGCGCACCTGGTGATGACAGTGACCGGCGTCCTTGCTTGCCTGGGGCAACGCCCGTCCGAGGTGCCCCTATCCTGGCATAATTGTTACGAGAGCGTCCCTTCCCTCTCGGAAGTGTCCCAGTTTGGACCAACAGTTCTATGGTCTGCCCACTGAGGATGCGCACGTGGGTATTGACAACACAACTCGGCCACCTGAAAAGGGTCCCCTGGCTTTGACAGCGACCATCGCCCTGGGCGCCCTGCATCACAGCCCCTTACGGGCAGGGTCTTTCTGGGCAGGCTTGGCCTCCTGCCCTGCCTCTCCCCACAGAGTCCTGCCCCCTGGGGCTGCTGTGTGGGAATAGGACACAATCCCCACCCCCACCCCAGGAACCCACAAGACCTCACTTCTCCAAATCCAGTTCCTGCCCAGGAAGCGCAATCCCAGCTGCCTTGATGGAGGGCTGTTGGGTGCAGGCATGTTCTGGGTGATGACTTGCATTCAGTCTGAAGACCCAGAGGGGGCCTGTTACAGGAGCGCCATTGTCCCCACTGACAGCTGAAGACACTGAGGCCCAGAGGGACGGGCCTGGGAGCTGCTCTTACAGTCCAGCTGTGTGACCTGAGACCTACAGGGCAAGTTCCCTTTAAACACAGAAAAGGGAAGTTAAAAGACATGCTTCTCGGGCCTCCCTGGTGGCGCAGTGGTTGAGAGTCCGCCTGCCGATGCAGGGGATGCGGGTTCGTGCCCCGGTCTGGGAGGATCCCATATGCCGCGGAGCAGCTGGGCCCGTGAGCCATGGCCGCTGGGCCTGCGCGTCCGGAGCCTGTGCTCCGCAACGGGAGAGGCCACAACAGTGAGAGGCCCGCATACCGCAAAAAGAAAAAAAAAAAAAAAAAAAAAAAAAAAAAAAAAAAGACATGCTTCTCTCCGCAATCCCACTTCCACCTCTCCCGAGCTACACAGTGTCCCCAGGTCCCCTGCCTGGCAGTGAAGGCAGGTCTGCAGGGAATGCTGGTGTTAGTGCCCAGTCCTGGGTCTGTGAGGGGGGATTTGAGGGGACAGCTAGGTCTGGAACCCAGCACGGTGTCTGCGGCACGCAGGCTCTTAGGTGTGGAGGCCACAAATCCCCCTTTGCCACTGTCAGCAGGGTCAGAAACCTGTCTGATGTTAAAAATGGTTCTGAGCCTGGATCCCAATCAGCAGGCGTCGCGGGTGCTGTGCACACTATTGGCCACAAGATGGCGGTGTTGCCTTTTCCTTGCCTGAACTTGGGGACTTTTTTTTTTTTTTTTTCCTTGCGGTACGCGGGCCTCTCACTGTTGTGGCCTCTCCCATTGCGGAGCACAGGCTCCGGACGCGCAGGCCCAGTGGCCATGGCTCACGGGCCCAGCCGCTCTGTGGCATGTGGGATCTTCCCGGACTGGGGCACGAACCTGCGTCCCCTGCATCGGCAGGCGGACTCTCAACCCCTGCGCCACCAGGGAAGCCCCGGGGACTTTTTAAAAAAAATAAATTTATTTATTCTTGGCTGCGTTGGGTCTTCGTTGCTGCGGGCGGGCTTTCTCTAGTTGAGGTGAGCGGGGGCTACTCTTTGTTGTGGTGCACGGGCTTCTCACTGTGGTGGCTTCTCATTGCAGAGCACAGGCTCTAGGTGCGCGGGCTTCAGTAGTTGTGGCACGTGAGCTCAGTAGTCATGGCGCATGGGCTCTAGAGCACAGGCTCAGTAGTTGTGGTGCACGGACTTAGTTGCTCCGTGGCATGTGGGATCTTTCCGGACCAGGGCTCGAACCCGTGTCCCCCATGTTGGCAGGCGGATTTTTAACTACTGCGCCAGCATGGAAGCCTGAACTTGGGGACTTTAATCACAACTTAGCAAATAACAAACCCACTCGCCACCCCCAGCCCCCAGGCGGGTGTGAAACCTGCACCCAGACCCCGCACAGCAGGCTTCCCCTCCTCTCACAGGAGCTAACAATGCTGAGAACTGCTGCAGTGACCTGAGCTGTCCAAGCCTGCTGCTCTGCTGGCTTTCGCCAAGTTTCCCCACAGGCTCTTGGGGGCCCCCCAGCCGGAGCTGGTGGTCATCTCCAGTGGAGCAAGAGTGGGCGTGTTCGCAGCTGTCCCAGGGCACCCCCTCCCCAGGCCCTCAGATGGGTCACTGTGCAGGCTGACTCAAGACATGGCTTTCTGGTTCAGGCACGGAGACCAGATCACAAATCCCTCCCACTAAATGTAGAGGCTGTGGCCTCAAACTTCAGATGTTTGGTAACCACCGGGGCGATTTTTATTTCACTGCCATAAAGAAACACTCAGTGTTTCCTGTCAATAAATAGAAGTTAAGAGTAAAAATCATACGTTAAAAACAAAGCAGTATTACAACATTCTAGATAAATTTGGTTGCTTCTGAGATGCACGTTAGGGAGTGGGAAAGATGGACAAAGCACCAAACAGACTTACAGACGTTCCCCTTGAGGATCCAGAAAGTCCTCAGAAGACTTTTGGAAGAATGAGAATCGGAAAAAGATTCAATGATATGCTGGCTTTGTCCAAGAGCCTCCAGATTCGCGCACCTCACACTTCGGGAAACTTCTGAAGGACCCTGTCTCTGGACACACACAGTGAGCTCTTCCCTTGGGCTTATCGACGGCAGTTGCTGCAGATGTGCTCTTGAGGGGCCAGCAGTCAGTATGAGGACCGGAAGGAAAGCCACGTGCAGGCAGAACTCAGAGCCCAGCGAGGAGCTGCCCTCGGGGGCCAGGAGATGGGTGGCTCCCCAGCCCCACGTGGCCAGCGGCTGGCGCCCTGATGCTGGGGGAGTGTCCAGGCTCTGTGGGCCTTCCGGAGCTCTGCAAATGCTGTATAAAGCTTTCACTTAAAAATCTGCACACGGGACTGCATGTCACCTCCCTGCACGGATGCTGGTGTTAGCGGCCATTCTGCAGCTATGAGATATTTGACGAGATGAGGCCAGCATGGTGTCTGCCGGGCAGCGAGATGCTCTCAGATGAGCAGCAGAAACAGCCCATCCATAAATGTGGTGCCTCAAACGCTAGCATACGGGGGGCTTGGGGCACCAGGTAATCTCAGCTTCATCAGGCCCTCCGAATACCCAGGCTTGCCCCCAAATCTGTTCAGTTGAAGCCCACACCGACAACTGCCTTAAACCCTGACCATTTGCAGCTTTCTGTCTGCATGACTCAGCGCGCTCTCTGGGTTCTGTGCAACCACAGAGACAGGTCAGCTTGTTGAAATAAGCACTGGACATCCCAAACTCCTCGGTTGCAATTTCTGCAATTCTCAAAACAGCCTTGTTGCTGAAAGCTTTTTTACCCAAGACCTCAGGATCACGAGGCCGCCACCCTCCAAAGAAGCAGCTGATAGCTGACCTTCTGAAGAGGAAGGTCATGTGTTGAAACAGCCATGGGACTCATCAGTCCTGGCCTGAAGCCAGGCAGGAGGGGGCCTGCCAGGGGCATGGGCTTTTGAGGGTCTTACACATCACACACGAGAGAAATTTATTAACAAACACGTGACACCTCTGTCCCTCCAACCTTAACCTCCACTCCTGCAGTGACACCAGTCGAACCCAGAGGAACACTCTGCGTGTCCCTTGCTTTATGTCCTTGAATCAAAAGGCCGCTGTGCCCAGCACCGGTGGTCGGCAGGCTGTGCTGTTACCAGCAGACAGCGCCGCTTCAGAGCAGAGGTGGGACTGGAGCGGCAGAAAAGCTTAGGTGAGAAGGAAGACACATCATTCAACTGTCAGGCCATTCCTTTCCGATGGCAGAAATCCAAGGGATTTTGGCAGGACCAGGTGTAGCCACCCAGAAGGCCAGGACAGTTCATGAGTTAGATAGGCCTGTACTTTCTGACCATCCCAACCCACAGCCCCATCCACGGAACCCCCAGACATTACTGTCATCTTTGTTATATGGATGACCTTCAGACGCATAAAAACTGTAGCTGTACAGTACTTTTTTCCCTTCGATTTTGTCATCACAAAGACTACCTGTGACAGTAGAGGTTAGGACCTAATTTATTTGAACCCAGATACGGGTTCTAACCCTGGTGTCATCACTTATGAGCTATGGAGCCATTACTGAATTTACAAGTAAATGTAGCCATTTTAGTTTATAAAACAGATGTAAGCCAGTAAAAAAATTTTTTTTCTTGGCCCCTGATGAGGGCTTATTTTTTTTAATTTTTTTTTTATTGAAGTATAGTTGACTTACAATGTTGTGTTAATTTCTGCTGTACAGCAAAGTCTCCAGTTATACATGTATATACATTCTTTCCCATTACGGTTTATCACAGGATATTGAATATAGTTCCCTGTGCTATGTGGTAGGACGTTGTTGTTTATCCATTCTCTGTATAATAGTTTGCATCTGCTAATCCAAACTCTCAATCCATCCCTCCCCCATTCCCCCTCCCCCTTGGCAACCACAAATCTGTTCTCCATGTCCATGAGTCTGTTTCTGTTTCATAGAGAAGTTTATTTGTGTCATATTCAAGATTGCATATATAGGTGATATCATATGGTATTTGTTTTTCTCTTTCTGACTTGCTTCACTTAGTATGATAATCTCTAGGTCCATCCATGTTGCTACACATGGCATTATTTCATTCTTCTTTTATGGCTGAGCAGTGTTCCACTGTGTATAGGTACCACATCATGGTGTATCTTCTTTATCCATTCCTCTGTCAATGGACATTTCAGTTGTTTCCACATCTTGGCTATTGTGAATAGTGCTGCTGTGAACATAGGGGTGCATGTATATTTTTTAATTAGTTTTTTCTGGACATATGCCCAGGAGTGAGATTGCTGGATCTTATGGTAGCTTTACTTTTAGTTTTTTTAAGTAACGTCCATACTGTTCTCCATAGTGGCTGTACCAATTTACATTCCCACCAACAGTGTAGGAGGGTTCCCTTTTCTCCACACCCTCTCCAGCATTTACCCTCTCCAGCATTTGTTACATGTTTCAAGGTTAAACATCTTTATTGGAGTATAATTGCTTTACAAGTGTGTGTTAGTTTCTGCTTTATAACAAAGTGACTCAGTTATACATATACATATGTTCCCATATCTCTTCCCTCTTGCGTCTCCCTCCCTCCCACCCTCCCTATCCCACCTCTCTAGGTGGTCACAAAGCACCGAGCTGATCTCCCTGTGCTATGTGGCTGCTTCCCACTAGCTATCTGTTTTACGTCTGGTAGTGTATATATGTCCATGCCACTCTCTCACTTTGTCCCAGCTTCCCCTTCCCCCTTCCCATATCATCAAGTCCATTCTCTAGTAGGTCTGTGTCTTTATTCCCGTCTTGCCCCTAGCTTCTTCAGGATCTTTTTTTTTTTTTCCCGTAGATTCCATATATATGTGTTAGCATACGGTATTTGTTTTCCTCTTTCTGACTTACTTCACTCTGTATGACAGACTCTAGGTCCATCCACCTCACTACAAATAACTCAATTTCTTTTCTTTTTATTCCATTATATATATGTGCCACGTCTTCTTTATCCATTCATCTGTTGATGGACACTTAGGTTGCTTCCATGTCCTGATTATTGTAAATAGAGCTGCAATGAACATTTTGGTACATGTCTCTTTTTGAATTATGGTTTTCTCAGGGTATATGCCCAGTGTCGGGATTGCTGGGTCGTATGGTAGTTCTATTTTTAATTTGTTTTTTGTTTGTTTGTTTTTTTGTTTGCGGTACGCGGGCCTCTCACTGTTGTGGCCTCTCCTGTTGCAGAGCACAGGCTCTGGACGCGCAGGCTTAGCGGCCATGCCTCACGGGCCTAGCCGCTCCACGGCATGTGGGATCTTCCCAGACCGGGGCACGAACCCACGTCCCCTGCATCAGCAGGCGGACTCTCAACCACTGCGCCACCAGGGAAGCCCTATTTTTAGTGTTTTGAGGAACCTCCATACTGTTCTCCATAGTGGCTGTATCAATTTACATTCCCACCAACAGTGCAAGAGGGTTCCCTTTTCTCCACACCCTCTCCAGCATTTATTGTTTGTAGACTTTTTGATGATGGCCATTCTGACCGGTGTGAGATGATATCTCACTGTAGGTTTGATTTGCATTTCTCTAATGATTAATGATGTTGAGCATTCTTTCATGTGTTTGTTGGCAGTCTGTATATCTTCTTTGGAGAAATGTCTATTTAGGTCTTCTGCTTATTTTTGGATTGGGTTGTTTTTTTGATATTGAGCTGTATGAGCTGCTTGTAAATTTTGGAGATTAATCCTTTGTCAGTTGCTTCATTTGCAAATATTTTCTCCCATTCTGAGGGTTGTCTTTTCGTCTTGTTTATGGTTTCCTTTGCTATGCAAAAGCTTTTAAGTTTCATTATGTACCATTTGTTTATTTTTGTTTTTATTTCTATTTCTCTAGGAGGTGGGTCAAAAAGGATCTTGCTGTGATTTATGTCATAGAGTGTTCTGCCTATGATTTCCTCTAAGAGTTTGATAGTGTCTGGCCTTACATTTAGGTCTTTAATCCACCTTGAGTTTATTTTTGTGTATGGTGTTAGGGAGTGTTCTAATTTCATACTTATACATGTACCTGTCCAGTTTTCCCAGCACCACTTATTGAAGAGGCTGTCTTTTCTCCACTGTATATTCTTTCCTCCTTTATCAAAGATAAGCTGACCATATGTGCATGGGTTTGTCTCTGGGCTTCCTATCCTATCCATTGATCTATATTTCTGTTTTTGTGCCAGTACCATACTGTCTTGAGTACTGTAGCTTTATGGTATAGTCTGAAGTCAGGGAGCCTGATTCTTCCAGCTCCGTTTTTCTTTCTCAAGATTGCTTTGGCTATTCAGGGTCTTTTGTGTTTCCATACAAATTGTGAAATTTTTTGTTCTAGTTCTGTGAAAAATGCCAGTGGTAGTTTGATAGGGATTGCATTGAATCTGTAGATTGCTTTGGGTAGTATAGTCATTTTCACAATGTTGATTCTTCCAATCCAAGAACATGGGATATCTCTCCATCTATTTGTATCATCTTTAATTTCTTTCATCAGTGTCTTATAATTTTCTGCATACAGGTCTTTTGTCTCCTTAGGTAGGTTTATTCCTAGTTATTTTCTTCTTTTTGTTGCAGTGGTTAATGGGAGTGTTTTCTTAATTTAACTTTCAGATTTTTCAGCATTAGTGTATAGGAATGCTAGAGATTTCTGTGCATTCATTTTGTATCCTGCTACTTTACCCAATTCATTGATTAGCTCTAATAGTTTTCTGGTAGCATCTTTAGGATTCTCTATGTGTAGTATCATGTCATCTGCAAACAGTGACAGTCTTACTTCTTCTTTTCCGATTTGGATTCCTTTTATTTCTTTTTCTTCTCTGATTGCTGTGGCTAAAACTTCCAAAACTATGTTGAATAATAGTGGTGAGAGTGGGCAACCTTGTCTTATTCCTGATCTTAGTGGAAATGGTTTCAGTTTTTCACCATTGAGGATGATGTTGGCTATGGGTTTGTCATATATGGCTTTTATTATGTTGAGGAAAGTTCCCTCTATGCCTACTTTCTGGAGGGTTTTTATCATAAATGGGTGTTGAATTTTGTCGAAAGCTTTCTCTGCATTTATTGAGATGATATATGGCTTTTCTCCTTCAATTTGTTAATATGGTGTATCACGTTGATTGATTTGCATATATTGAAGTATCTTTGCATTCCTAGGATAAACCCCACTTGATCATGGTGTATGATCCGTTTAATGTGCTGTTGGATTCTGTTTGCTAGTATTTTGTTGAGGATTTTTGCATCTATGTTCATCAGTGATATTGGCCTGTAGTTTTCTTTCTTTCTGACATCTTTGTCTGGTTTTGGTATCAGGGTGATGGTGGCCTCGTAGAATGAGTTTGGGAGTGTTCCTCCCTCTGCTATATTTTGGAAGAGTTTGAGAAGGAAAGGTGTTAGCTCTTCCCTAAATGTTTGATAGAATTCGCCTGTGAAGCCATCTGGTCCTGGGCTTTTGTTTGTTGGAAGATTTTTAATCACAGTTTCAAGTTCAGTGCTTGTGATTGGTCTGTTCATATTTTCTATTTCTTCCTGGTTCAGTCTCGGAAGGTTGTGCATTTCTAAGAATTTGTCCATTTCTTCTAGGTTGTTCATTTTTTTGGCATAGAGTTGCTTGTAGTAATCTCTCATGACCCTTTGTATTTCTGCAGTGTCAGTTGTTACTTCTCCTTTTTCATTTCTAATTCTGTTGATTTGCATCTTCTCCCTTTTTTTCTTGATGAGTCTGGCTAATGGTTTATGAATTTCGTTTATCTTCTCAAAGAACCAGCTTTTAGTTTTATTGATCTTTGCTATCATTTCCTTCATTTCTTTTACATTTATTTCTGATCTGATCTTTATGATTTCTTTCCTTCTGCTAACTTTGGGGTTTTTTTGTTCTACTTTCTCTAATTGCTTTAGGTGTAAGGTTAGGTTGTTTATTTGAGATGTTTCTTAAGGTAGAATTGTATTGCTATAAACTTCCCTCTTAAAATTGCTTTTGCTGCATCCCATAGGTTTTGGGTTGTCGTGTTTTCATTGTCATTTGTTTCTAGGTATTTTTTGATATCCTCTTTGATTTCTTCAGTGATCTCTTGGTTATTAAGTATTGTTTAGCCTCCATGTGTTTGGATTTTTTACAGATTTTTTTCCTGTAATTGATATCTAGTCTCATAGCATTGTGGTTGGAAAAGATACTTGATACGATTTCAATTTTCTTAAATTTACCAAGGCTTGATTTGTGACCCAAGATATCTGTCCTGGAGAATGTTCCATGAGCACTTGAGAAGAATGTGTATTATGTTGTTTTTGGATGGAATGTCCTATAAATATCAATTAAGTCCATCTTGTTTAATATATCATTTAAAGCTTGTGTTTCCTTATTAATTTTCTGTTTGGATGATCTATCCATTGGTGAAAGTGGGGTGTTAAAGTCCCCTACTATGATTGTGTTACTGTCTATTTCCCCTTTTATGGCTGTTAGTATTTGCCTTATGTACTGAGGTGCTCCTATGTGGGTGCATAAATATTTACAATTGTTATATGTTCTTCTTGGATCGATCCCTTGATCATTATGTAGTGCCATTCTTCGTCTCTTGTAATAGTCTTTATTTTAAAGCCTATTTTGTCTGATATGAGACTTGCTACTCCAGCTTTCTTTTGATTTCCATTTGCATGGAATATCTTTTTCCATCTCCTCACTTTCAGTCTGTATGTGTCCCTAGGTCTGAAGTGCGTCTGTGGTAGACAGCATGTATACGGGTTTTGTTTTTGTATCCATTCAGCCAATCTATGTCTTTTGGTTGGAGCATTTAATCCATTTACCTTTAAGGTATTTATCGATATGTATGTTCCTATTACCATTTTCTTAATTGTTTTGGGTTTGTTGTTTTAGGTCTTTTCCTTCTCTTGTGTTTCCTGCCTAGAGGAGTTCCTTTAGCATTTGTTGCAAAGCTGGTTTGGTGGTGCTGAATTCTCTTAGTTTTTGCTTGTCTGTCAAGGCTTTAATTTCTCTGTCGAATCTGAATGAGATCCTTGCTGGGTAGAGTAATCTTGGTTGTAGGTTTTTCTCCTTTATCACTTTAAATATGTCCTGCCACTCCCTTCTGGCTTGCAGAGTTTCTGCTGAAAGATCAGCTGTTAACCTTATGGGGATTCCTTTGTGTGTTATTTGTTGTTTTTCCCTTGCTGCTTTTAATATTTTTTCTTTGCATTTAATTTTTGATAGTTTGATTAATATGTGTCTTGGCGTGTTTCTCCTTGGATTTATCCTGTATGGGACTCTCTGTGCTTCCTGGACTTGATTAACTATTTCCTTTCCCATATTAGGGACGTTTTCAACTATAATCTCTTCAAATATTTTCTCAGTCCCTTTCTTTTTCTCTTCTTCTTCTGGGACCCCTATAATTTGAATATTGGTGCATTTAATATTGTCCCCGAGGTCTCTGAGACTGTCCTCAATTCTTTTCATTATTTTTTCTTTATTCTGCTCTGCAGTAGTTATTTCCACTATTTTATCTTCCAGGTCACTTATCTGTTCTTCTGCCTCAGTTATTCTGCTTTTGATCCCTTCTGGAGAATTTTTAATTTCATTTATTGTGTTGTTCATCACTGTTTGTTTGCTCTTTAGTTCTTCTAGGTTTCTTGTATTTTCTCTATTCTATTTCCAAGATTTTGGATCATCTTTACTGTCATTATTCTGAATTCTTTTTCAGGTAGACTGCCTATTTCCTCTTCATTTGCTTGGTCTGGTGGGTTTTTATCTTGCTCCTTCATCTGCTGTGTGTTTTTTTGTCTTCTCATTTTGCTTAACTTACTGTGTTTGGGGTCTCCTTTCTGCAGGCTGCAGGTTCATAGTTCCCGTTGTTTATGGTGTCTGCCCCCAGTGGCTAAGGTTGGTTCAGTGGGTTGTGTAGGCTTCCTGGTGGAGGAGACTAGTGCCTGTGTTCTGGTGGATGAGGCTGGATCTTTTCTTTCTGGTGGGCAGGTCAACGTCTGGTGGTGTGTTTGGGGGTTTCTGGGTCCTTATTATGATTTTAGGCAGCCTGTCTGTTAATGGATGGGGCTGTGTTCCTGTCTTGCTAGTTGTTTGGCATAGGGTGTCCTGCACTGTAGCTTGCTCGTCGCTGAGTGGAGCTGGGTCTTGGCGCTGAGATGGAGACTCTGGGAGATTTTCGCCATTTGATATTACCTGGAGCTGGGAGGTCTCTTGTGGACCAGGGTCTTGAAGTTGGCTCTCCCACCTCAGAGGCACAGCCCTGACGCCTGGCTGCAGCACCAAGAGCCTTTGATCCACACAGCTCAGAATAAAAGGGAGAAAAAATAGAAAGAAAGAAAGAAGATAAAATAAAATAAAATAAAATAAAGTTATTAAATAAAAAATTATTATTAAGAAAAAAAATTTTTTTAAATGCACAGACAGAACCCTAGGACAAATGATAAAAGCAAAGCTATACAAACAAAATCTCACACAGAAGCATACAAATACACACTCACTAAAAGAGAAAAAGGGAAAAAATATATATATATCGTTGCTCCCAAAGTCCACCTCCTCAATTTGGGATGATTCGTTGTCTATTCAGGAATTCCACAGATGCAGGTACATCACGTTGATTGTGGAGATTTAATCCGCTGCTCCTGAGGCTGCTGGGAGAGATTTCCCTTTCTCTTCTTTGTTTGCACAGCTCCTGGGGTTCAGCTTTGGATTTGGACCCGCCTCTGCGTGTACGTCGCCGGAGGGCGTCTATTCTTCGCTCAGACAGGATGGGGTTAAAAGAGCAGCTGATTCCGGGGCTCTGGCTCAGGCCGGGTGGGGAGGGAGGGGTACGGATGCGGGGCGAGCCTGCAGCGGCAGAGGCCACCGTGACGTTGCACCAGCCTGGGGCGCGCCGTGCGTTCTCCCGGGGAAGTTGTCCCGGGATCCCGGGACCCTGGCAGTGGCGGGCTGCACAGGCTCCCGGGAGGGGAGGTGTGGACAGTGACTTGTGCTCGCACACAGGCTTCTTGGTGGCGGCAGCAGCAGCCTTAGCGTCTCATGCCCGTCTCTGGGGTCCACGCTGTTAGCCGCGGCTCGCGCCCGTCTCTGGAGCTCCTTTAAGCGGCGCTCTGAACCCCCTCTGCTCGCGCACCCAGAAACAATGTTCTCTTGCCTCTTCGGCAGGTCCAGACGTTTCCCCGGACTCCCTCCCGGCCAGCCGTGGCGCACTAACTCCCTGCAGGCTGTGTTCACGCCGCCAACCCCCGTCCTCTCCCTGGGATCCGACCGAAGCCCGAGCCTCAGCTCCCAGCCCCGCCCACCCCGGCGGGTGAGCAGACAGGCCTCAAGGGCTGGTGAGTGCCGGTCGGCACCAATCCTCTGTGCGGGGATCTCTCCGCTTTGCCCTCCGCACCCCTGTTGCTGCGCTCTCCTCCGCGGCTCCGAAGCTGGAGGCCCCGTGGGCCCGGAGCGAGGAGGGTTAAGCCTGTGGGCTGTGGAGTCAGGGGGCCTGGGCGCGAGCCCCCGGTCTGTGCTTGCCGTCACGCGATCTGGGGAGAGCGCTGTGACCCCTGAGCCTCAGTATCCCCAGCAGTAAAATGGGCTAACTCTGGTCCCTCCCCTGCGAGGGTGACGGGAGCTCCCTCTGGAGGCCCTAGCACACTCCCCCCACCCCACCCCCCGTGCAGAAGGTGCCAGAACCCGTCATCGTCCCTTGTCATCAGCCCACGTAAGTGGTCGCCATCACTCCCGTCTCAGCCCCGAGCCGGGGCTCTCCTCAGAGAGGAGACGCCTGTGGACCCTCCGCAAGAAGCAGCCCTCGCCAGTGAGCCACGCCCCTGCCACTCCAGGGCCGACGGAGAGAGGGTGGCCAGGCCTCCCTCCCTGCCTCTGTCCTCCTAGGCCTCTGGCACCCAGCTTGGCCCTGTGTCCGGCTGGCGGAGACAGGCCCGGGCGCTCTGACTCAGTCTCTGGCGGACCAGCTCCCCCAGGAGACTGCGTGCTTCACGGTGCGGGCTCGCCTCGAGTCCTGCAGAGGAGCCGCAGCCCCCAGGGTTGCCCAAGGCCCCATCCAGGCCTCCCCACGCCGCCCACACAGGGGATGCCGCGGCCTCACTGGGTCCTGAGCCCAGCCCTGCCACTTTCTGCGGGGGTCACTTTGGGAAGGTTGCGCAGCGTCCGTTTCCTCGTCTGTGAAATGCCTGTAACCACAGCTTCCCGGTGGCGAAGCTGAGATGCCCTGTGGTGTGATGCAGCTGAGGCGCTGAGCCCCCGGGGTTGGGGTGAGTGGTCTGTAAATGGGGCCCCCCGACCCCATCCTCCTGGGGAGAGCCCCGCCTCCGGGTGGTTGGTTGAACACCACTCCCACGATCTGTTGTCCTGGTTTAAATGGCTGGCCTCCGAGGCTGACAGCAGAGCTCCTGGGGCTTCCGGGCCACAGCCACCGGCAGCTGAGCTCAGGCAGAGCCAGGCCGCACCCCACGTGCTGCCCTGTGTGCCCCGCCTCACTGGGCTCCACCTTGGACAAACACCATGCGCGGGCGTTGCCCGGGCGTTGCCCAGGGGAGGTGGTCCTGTACCCGGAACACTCCCTGTCCGACGCGCCCCACCCGGATCCCAGGGCCGGGAGCAGCCGGGCGGGACCAGGCTGAAAGCCCAGAGCTGAAACTTGGGGGAAAGGTAATCCTCGACAGAGTCCCCTCCCTGCAGGCTTTAATCCCCTGCAGTCCCTCCTGTGGGAGCTTTCTGAGGCAGAACAAATGTAACAAACGACCACAAACTGGCTGCTTAACACAACAGAAATGTGTTCTCGCACAGCCCCGGGGCCAGCGCCCCGGATCAGGGAGTGGGCAGGGCACCACCTTGCAGTCTCTGCGGAGCGTCCTCCCTTGGCTTGTGACTGTGTCACTCCAGGCCCTGCCTCTGTGGTCACGTGGCCTTCCCTGTCCCTGTCAGATCTCCCTCTCTGTGACAGGGACAATTGTCACTGGATTTAGGGCCACACTAAATCCAAATGATCTCATCTCAGCATCCTTAACTTGATTAACTTTGATCTGCAAAGACCCTTTTTTCTCAATTGGCCGCATTCATAAGTTTCTGGGGTTAGGACTTGGATGTATCTTTTGGGAGGCCACCATTCCACCCACTCCTCCAGTCTCCTCTCCCCAAGATGTGATGACGTCTAAACAGTGACGTGGAGACACATGGGGTTTGCCTGGTAGCAGTTCATGTGGCTCAGCTTACATCTTGACCGCCAATTCCTGTTGCACACTCCCAAGCCCCTGGATATTAGAATGGATGGGAGGATGGGAAGGACAGGCATCCAGAACGTCTGAGATGGAAAGTCCCAGGGGAGGAGCCCAGGCCGACCCCCTCATTTACAGATGAGAAACCTGAAGGCCAGTCGACACTCCCAGGGAGCCAGGGGTTTGAAGGTGCCCTGGAAGAGCCGACCTCTCTGATGTTATGTCGCCAGGGACAGAAAGGTCAGCCCCAGAGGAAGGAACCTAGGAGCCTCTGGTCTTAATGGGCCCTCGCTTAAGGAGTACTCTTAGGCCCAATTCATGCAGTGGTATTTATGGATCACCTACGTGCCAGGCCCTATCCTAGGCATTTGTGATCCACCAGGGAACAGAACAGAAAACACCCTGTCCTCTGGGAACTGGCATCCCAGTGTGGGGATCCAGACAAACAAATGAGCAAGTAAGTGTGTAGCGTGTAAGTGGTGGCGAGGGCTGTGTGGCGAGAGACAGCTGGGTGAGGAGGGTAGGAGCTGCTATTTTTTTTTTTTAAAGATTTATTTATTTATTTATTTATTTATTTTTGGCTGCATCGGGTCTTAGCTGCGGCACGCGGGATCTTTCATTGCGGTGTGCGGGCTTCTCTCTAGCTGTGGCATGCGGGTTTTCTCGTCTCTTGTTGTGACGCGCAGGCTCCAGGGCTTGTGGGCTCTGTAGTTTGCGGCACGCAGGCTCTCTAGTTGAGGCGCGCAGGCTCAGTAGTTGTGGCCCGCCGGCTTAGTTGCCTTGCAGCATGTGGGGTCTTAGTTCCCTGACCAGGGATGGAAGCCGAGTCCCCTGCATTGTAGGGAAGACTCTTTAGCTCTGGGCCGCCAGGGAAGTCCCAGAGCTGCTGTTTCATGCAGAGTGCTCCGGCCACTGAGAAGACACATGAGCAGAGACCCAAATGGACTGAAGGAACAAGGCACGTGGATGTCGTAGGCCCAGGGCACGGCAAGTGCAAAGGCCCCGTGGTGGGAGCAAGCCTGGGGGAGGCCCGGGAAGGCAGAGAGGCGGGAGAGGAGATCAGACAGGTGATGCCAGGCCGCAAAGGACTGGTTTACACCCCAGGTGAGAGGGAAGTCCTCACAACGCAAGGGCCCCCTCCCTCTCTCCCCTCCCTCTCCCCCCTCCCCCCCCAGCTTTGTTTGATGTGAATATCCTAGTTGCTGTGTGGAGGATGGGCCGGTTTAGTTAGAAGGCTTTGCAGCAACACAGGGCAGAGATGTGGAAGCAGCTGGGGTGGTGTCAAGTGGTCGAAGTCCAAATACATTTGCAGGTACAGTGGGTGGGATCTGCTGATTGAGTTGGGTGTAAAGGTTGCCTCTGAGCAGCTGGAAGAAAGGAAGAGCAGCTCTGGGGAGGGAGGAGGGGGTCGGCGGGGAAGAGGGGGAACCGGCTCTGGCCCCCAGGCAGGGCGGACTTCCCACTGCAGGGAGCCGAGGTGGCCGGGCAGGTCCTGCCTCTTGAGTGCCCCCTTCTCCACCTGGCTGCATCTTCCCTCTGCCAGTCGCTGCCTGCCGGGGGGCCGGAGGGCTGGGGCACTGAGTCAGGCCCCCGCCCAGGGCCCTGCCCCACCCAGTCCCGGCCAGAGACAGGAGGATCTCACGGAGGGACGCCTTGTTCCCAAGCGCCTGGGATGCCGCTTCCCCGCCTGCAGGGCGCCAGAGACCCCTGTGACCCGGTAGCCATTGCCCCATCGGAGCAGGAGGCGGCGGGCCTGCAGGGGTGGGCGGGGTGCCGAGCCTCCTCTCCAGGGATGTGGTCACAGCGTTAGAGACACACAAGCTCCCCGTGGGGGGCCTGGAAGGGATCCAGACCCCGGGCCCCTGCCAGCGCAGACACTTCCACGTGGGGGTGTATACGCAGGGAGAGGTGGGAGGGGGCAGTCGGGATGGAGAAGACCCAGAACCCCAGGCCCCCGGGGACCTTGTTTCTAGGCTGGCTCTGCCTCCTGGGCGCCTCCGTGAGTAATGATGATGCGATGATGCTGGCACGGCGTGCCCAGACCTGTGCAGGGGTTGCTATTCTTATCCTCATGTTACCTGTGGGGAAACAGGTCCAGAGTGGTTGAGTCACTTGGCCCAGGCCACACAGCTGGGAAGCACCCCTGAGGCAAGTTCCTCACCACCCTGCCTCTCAGAGCTATGTGTGGTCGGGCCTCCACCCTCCTGCCCATCACCCCCGCTCTTCACCCCCAGCACTCGGCACCCTTGATCCCACTGTCACCCTCACGCTCACCAGGCCCTCCCAGCCCCAGGGTGTTGGTCAGTGCTGTCCTCTCTGCCTGGAGTCTCCTCACCCATCCTTCCAGTCTTAGTGGAAATGTCACTTCCTCAGAGAGCCTTTCCCTTCCCGTTGATTATTTTATTTATTTTTTAAATTTTATTTATTTATGGCTGTGTTGGGTCTTAGTTTCTAGGGCTTTCTCTAGTTGTGGAGAGCGGGGGCCACTCTTCATCGCGGTGCGCGGGCCTCTCACTATCGCGGCCTCTCTTGTTGTGGAGCACAGGCTCCAGACGCGCAGGCTCAGTAGTTGTGGCTCACGGGCCTAGTTGCTCCGCGGCATGTGGGATCCTCCCAGACCAGGGCTCGAACCCGTGTCCCCTGCATTGGCAGGCAGATTCTCAACCACTGCGCCACCAGGGAAGCCCTCCCGTTGATTATTGATCGGTGCTGAATCAAGCAGGACCACCCCCTCCCACGTTCTGTAGGTGATGCCCTTATTGATGTGACCCAGGATCGCAGTACAAAGGACCATCCTCTGGCCCCACCCACTGAACCTAGCTCTGGAGCGGTGATTCTCAACCCTGGCTGCACGTGGGAATCACCTGGGGAATCTTTTAAAACCCCCAGCGCCCAGGCCTCTAAGGGTGACAGTGGTTATTTATATAACCGTCTAACCCAGGGTTCCCAAAGTGTGTTCCAGGGAACATTAGTTCTGCAAAACGCACCTTGAAGAAAGGGTGTGTGGCCAGTGAGTTTGGGAAATGCTGCTGGTAAAGCCATCCCCCTACACCTGGCCATCAGATGCGTCAGGGTGGAGACCACCCTCCCTCCAAGAAAGGAAGGCCAGAACGCCTGAATCAGCCTTCCTTCACTGGAAGGACCGCTTCAACTGAGAGCCGCTGGGTCCTTGTCCAGCGGTCAGTGAAGCAGAGACGTTGCCAGGCTACCCTGAGCCAGGCGCAGATGCTGCAGGCTGTACGAGGCAGATACGGTCCCCACCCCTCCCCGCCTGAATCCTGGGCGTGGCTGCGGGCGCATCACTGTACCCAGCTCTCACGTCCCTCTTCTCAGGCGGGCGCAGCCACGCTCGGCCCACGGAGCTGAGCGGAGGGTTAGGGCAGGGTGGACATGAAGCCCTTGCAGGAGAGAGAAGTCACCGCTGCAGGGTCCCTCCTGCCAAGCCGAGGCTCCTGGAGGGCCTGGCTGGGTGCCCCCACCCTGCTCAGCCAGCAGGGGGTCGGGGGGCCGGCCTAACTCGAGTTCAGGGGTCCAGGGTGGTGAGGCCGAGTGGAGAATGAGCAGGAAGAGGCATCTGTTAAGTTTCAGGAGCCTGTATTCAGTCCTGCTTGAATTGTATCTGTTCATTGAACAGATAGTACAGGAGCACGGCCCAACATCCAGAAAGTGCCAGTGGGTTTATGGTGAGAGGTCAGTCCCCAGCCAGGCAGGTCCCCACTCAGAGGCACCTGCTGCAGGTGCTTGACGTGTCCTCCCGGGCAGCAGACCTGTCCTTCCTGTCTTAGCACTCCCTCCTCCCATCCCCCTCCCTGCCTGCCTTCTTTTCCTGCACAAATGGAGGCAAAGTCCACCCACCATCCTGATGTCCTGTGTTCAGTTGCAGTCGTGGAGGATCTTTCGTGTCATCCCAAAAAGAATGGCTGTAACATATTCTACTGTAAGAAAGTGCCAGAACCTATTTAACGAGTCTCTTGACGATTGGCACTTGGGCGTGCCCCGTTTTCTTGTAAACAATGCTGTGGTGGATAACTCAAGGCAAACATCATTTCACACAGGTGCGAGTCTGCCTCTAAGACAAATACCTCCCGAGGCATTGCCAGGTCAAGGCCATGTGCACTGTCATCATGACAGATGCAGCCGGAGCACCTCCCGAGGGGGTTCCCACCGCCACGCCCACCCGTGGTGCCCGAGGGATGCAGGCACTTCTGCTGAGTACCTTTCTGTCCTCCAGAAGCTCACCGTACCCCCCGCCCCCCGACCACCCTCACCCCAGGTTTCTGGCCTCTGGTCTCAGAATCATTTCTTCCACTGACATCCTATGCAGAACGTTGATAACTGACAGAAATGGAAGTGAGCCGGGGTTCAGGCAGGGATGGGCTTCTGCTTCATTGTCCCCCACCCCCAGGACACCACCTTTGGGCCACCCAGCCAGGGCACAGAGAGAGACATTGAGTTCTCCCTGGGCTAAAGAGGCAAGGGGAGAGAGCATCTCTGGAGCCGGGTGAGAGCCAGACCACGAGAGGAATCACAGGGCTGGAGCCAGGCCACAGAGGGCGCTCCAGGCAGGCAGACAGAGGACGTGTCTCCCGGCCCAGTGGCCTGCCCGCCTCTGAGAGCCGGCTGTCGAGCCTTCAGAAATTCTGTGAGCCAGTTGTTAAGCACTCCCATTATTGAGAATTAAATTATATGAACTTACACTTAATAAATTATACTCAAAGCAAAGATAACACCTACTCAAAATTCATCACTCCCTAATGACTTTGCTCCATTTTGCTACGAGCTGTGGTCGTGAGGTTCCCTGCATGGATGCATCTGGAAATACTCCTGCACATCTCTTCCCAGCTCTGCGGGCAGACCTGCCATGGGGGTAACTTGAAGTTGACCGTGGTGGGAGCATTTACACCGCAGAAATTGGCAGACACTGCCAGTGGGGGCTGGTCCACCCCCTGTAGCTGGTTGTGCAACGTTTGCCCCGACTGCTCCCTCCTCCTGCCCTCTGACCTCCTGCCTGCCTCTCCCTTTGATCAAATCCAACCAGAAGCAGCTGGCTAGGGCCTCAGCCTCCCGGGGCTCACAGCAGGACAGAGAAGGGAGAGCATGGATCTGGGAGAAGCCAGTGGAAGACAATTGGCACGCCAGGCCCCTGCTCTCAGGGGGACGAGAGACACCTTCTGATCCACAGCACCCTCCGTGTGGGGCAGGCGTCTGTGACCAAGGAGGCTCGGGCTGGTGCTCTGATGACGTAGCAGACCACGTCAGCCCTGAGCTCCGGAACCCCTTTGCAATTTTTAGAGTAATGATAACATACTTCTACTCCAGGGCATTTGTGTTCCCATTTTGATTGATGCATCACCAACGTGTTCACAAGCCAGGAATCGGTGGTTCTCACACTTGAGCTGCATCAGAACCCCCAGAGGGTTTGTGGGAACACAGATTGCCAAGCCTCGCCCACAAGTTTCTGATTCAGTGAGCATGATATCGTGATATAATAAGAAATACGTATTTTGGTCCTCATCCCTGCTTCCTGGCCAGAGCTCCTAAAACCTCTGTCATTTCCTACAGAATGAAATGCTAGGAGCATGTTTTATACTAATGGTTGATCTTTGACCCCCCACTTCTGGATGCAGAACTTCCAAATCCCTTGGAATTTCCTGGATGAGGGGAGCATCTTTTGTTCTAATGAGGTGACTCTGGGTGGCCTCGGGGACAGCTTCAGGATCTGGCTGGTCACCAGGACCATGATGGGAAGCTTGGAGCTTTCAGCCCCGCCGTCATCGTCCAGGGAGGGGAGAGGGGCCGGGGAGTCAGGTAACAATTGATCGTGCCTCCATGATGAAGCCTCCATAAAAATCCCTAAAGTACAGGGTTTGGAGAGCTGCCAGGTCAGTGAACGTGTCCCCATGCCAGGAGGGTGACGCACACCAGCTCCACAGGGGACAGAAACTCCTGTGCTCAGGATCCTTCCAGACTTTCCCTGTCTATCTCTTCATCTGCCTGTTCATGTGTATCCGTTAAAATATCCTTTGTAATAAATCCACAATAGTAAGTAAACCGTCTTCCCGGGTTCCCTCCAGCAAATTAGTGAAGCCGAGGAGGGCATCATGGGAACCTCTGATTTGTGGCCAAGGCGGACAGGAGTGTGGGTGGCCTGGGGACCCACTGCTTGTGACTGGCATCTAAATGGGGCAGCAGCCTGGTGGGACTGCGCCCCTGACTTGTGGGGTCTGTTCCATCTCTGGTTGGTGGCAGAATTGAATTGTAGGACACCCAGCTGGGGTCTGAGACTCAGTCGCTGAGGGCAGACACCCACACATCTGGGGTCAGACGTGCTGTGAATATGAGAATAAAGGAAAGAAGCACTGAGTTTCTCCCAGAGAGTGAGTCTGGAGTGGAGCCTGGGAACTTGCATCTCTGAGTTCCCAGGTGGTTGGTGCTGATGCTATGGGACCCCACTTTGAGAATTCAGCTCAGAAGTGTGGCCAGGTGGACCAAGGTGACGTGCACGGGCCAGAGCTTACAGTGATTAAACCACCAGGTAGTTGCAAAGAGGGGATGCAGTGAGGCACAGGAAACAGGGACAGTTGCCCGGGAACCCCATGCGCATGGGACCAGGGCAGTGCCACAGCTTGGGTCCCTGAATTTCAAAGATAACTTACTGATAACAGGAAGAAAACGCCTCTCCCGCTTAGGAAGCAGGGACTTGCTGACAAAGTCCCGACCAGGGCTGAGGACGGAAGGGGAAGAGAAATCTTGGGAGAGGGAGGAAATCAATCAGGCAGGGGCTGCCAAGGTCACCGGCCACCAAGGCAGCAGGATTCAGGCCCAAGGAATGTGCCTCTCAGGGCTGGAGTCCGGAACAAGCAAAGGAAGGCAAACGCAAGAGAGAACATTCTGTTGGGTTCCGTTTTTTTTTTTTTTGCTGTACGCGGGCCTCTCACTGTTGTGGCCTCTCCCCTTGCGGAGCACAGGCTCCGGACACGCAGGCTCAGTGGCCATGGCTCACGGGCCCAGCCGCTCCGCGGCATGTGGGATCTTCCTGGACCAGGGCACGAACCCGTGTCCCCTGCATCAGCAGGCGGACTCTCAACCACTGTGCCACCAGGGAAGCCCTGTGTGGTTCCTTTTATGTCAAGTTCAAGAACAGGCAACACTAACCTCAGGGGACAAAAGTCAGACAGAGAGCTGGGCGTGTTCCATGTCTTGCCCTGAGTGGTGGCCACACGGGGGTGCACACTTTGTATGTGTGGGCTTTACGAAGCTGAGCATTTACTGCACATTTACCGAGGCCTCCTGTGTGCCAGGCATCCTGCTGGGCTCTGAGGACGTAGCTGGGAGGAAGGCGCTGCCCTGACGGTGTGGCATCCCTCCCACAGTGCAAACCCGCTGTGCTCAGAAGAGCCCCGGCCAAGGTGGCTTCGAGAGGGCAGGTGGAAGTGGGCCGAAGGATGCGGGTCAGGGCCGGGGAGACGTCGGCAGGTCGCCAAGATGCTCTGGTTAGATCTGAGAAGACGAGGTGGCCACCCGCAGGAGGGCTACGGAGGGACGTGTGCTCATGGTGGAAAAGACAGTCCACGCAGAAGGACAGAAATGACGTGTGTGCAGGGAACTGTGGGCCTTCGATACGGCTGGAATGTGAGGTTCAAGGTGGGACAGAGGCAGAGATACACGGCTGGGGAGATAAACGGGGCCGGTGGTGGAGGGCCGGGCGACGCCGCCGAGCTGGAACTTCTCCACCCCCGCCCAGCCCCCCGCCCAGCCCCCCGCCCACGGCAGGAGCTGGCTGCAAAGCAAGCGAGGGAATGGCGTGGCCAGCTTCCCGTGCAGGAAGTTGGCTGGGGGCGGGGGGGCAGGGGCCAGCTGGGCGGCGGCCGCAGGGACCCGGCCAAGGTGGTGCGTCCCTCTGGAGAGCCACGTGCAGTGTCTGGTAACCTCACACACTCGCCTTCCCTGTGATGCGGCGTTTCCGCTTCTATGCATTCACCCCAATAAACGAAAGCCAGTGTCCCCTCAAAGGCTCGCTCTGGAACCATCAGAGCAAAAGCTAGAAACAACCAAATGTCCAGGAAACAGACACACAAGCTGTGGAGGATGCAGACGGTGAGGCTCTGCCCAGCGGTTAAACGCAGGGACCCATGACCCACGCACCGGCGTGAGTGGACCCAGGGCCAGAGATCCAGACATGAGAGAGAACATTCCGTGCGATGCCGTTGGTGGCAAGGTGGAGGGCCGACAACACTAATGCGTGGGGACCAGGGTCAGAGGAGGGGGCATTCCAGGGGGCCGCGCGTGTCCTGCCTGGTGGCCTGCGTGGCGGCCACGTGGGCGTGCACATCTGCAAACTTAAGCGTGCACTGCACTGTGTGTAAGTTAGAAGTTACACCCACTGCATAGAACTCACGGGGGCAATGCAGGTTAGTGCATTGCAGGACAACGCAGGCAAGAGATGGGGAGGCCCTCGGTAATGGACAGATGGGGGGCTGTGCATGGTGGCGAAGTGACAGGATGTCATGCCCCCTTGCTCTGGGGACCCCCTCCCGGGGGTCAATGTGTTCAGCCATCCAGTCCCAGGCACCAGAGTGTGCCAGGGAGAAGCCCGCCAGGAGCTCCAGGCTGGTAAGTGTTGGGAGGCCTGGTGAGGAGGGCCCATGGAGACCTTGGGTGCGGGGTGCCCGTCCAAGGCCAGAGTCAGGACCAACCTCCAGTCTCGGGGCCTCTGCGGCGCTTGGTTTGTGGCAGGAGCTCAGAACCTGATCATGGCGTGAATGGATGAGAAAAAGAGCTCAGGGCCAGACTCCTGGTAAATTCTTTTGCTGTGAGGCATCTCTTACCCTGAAAATGACTGGCTGGCAGGCCCCCACTCCTGCACCTCTAAATGGGACCAGGGCCGCTTCACAGGTGTTCGGGGCTCAGAAGGGCCCTCGCTGGGTTTAAGCTCTGCTTTCACCATCTTGATATTCTTTTTTTTTTTTTAACTGAAGTATGGTTGATTTACAATGTCGTGCTAGTTTCAGGTGTACAGCAGAGTGATTCTCTCTTTTTCAGATTCCTTTCTGTTATACGTTATTATAAGATATTGAGTATAGCTCCTTGTGCTATACAGTAGGTCCTCATTGTTTATTTTATATATAGTAGTGTGTATCTGTTAATCCCAAACTACTCATTTATCCCTCCCCCCATTTCCCCATTGGTAACCATAAGTTTGTTTTCTGTGCCTGTGAATCTGTTTCTGTTTTGTAAATAAGTTCCGTTGTGTCATTTTTTAGATTCCACGTATGAGTGATATCATATGATACTGGTCTTTCTCTGTCTGACTTACTTCACTTAGTATGATAATCTCTAGGTCCATCCATGTTGCTGCAAAGGGCATTATTTCATTCTCCTTATGGCTGAGTGATATTCCATTGTGTATATGTACCACATCTTTATCCGTTCATCTGTCAGCGGACACTTAGGTTGCTTTCACGTCTTGGCTATTGTAAATAATTCTGCAGTGAACACAGGGGTGCAGATATATTTTCAAATTAGAGTTTTTGTCCTTTCCAGATATATGCCCGGGAGTGGGATGGCTGGGTCGTATGGTAGCTCTGTTTGTAGTTTTTTAAGGAACCTCCACACTGTTCTCCATAGTGGCTGCATCAGTTTACATTCCCACCAGCAGTGCAGGAGGGCTCCCTATCTTGATATTCTTACTGACCGTTGAACGAGGGGCCCTGCGTTATCATTTTGCTCCACTGTCAAAGCGTCATCGCCTGCAGTGCAGGAATCGTCCCGTGACGAGGGTGTCCGGGGCACCCTGCTCACGCAGCAGACACCTCAGCACCCCTCGTCCCCGAGCCCGCGCAGCCAGGCTGCCCCTCTACCCCAAACCGTGCACCAAACGCGCAGAGCCTCCAAGGCCCGGCCCGGACTTGACTGTGCCCGGGGGCGGCACCCCAGTGCTGCAGAGGGCAGGCAGCAGTGGAGGTCAGATGGCAGGCTGCCCAGCATGCTGGCTCCCCCATCAGTCCAAAGAGCCCAGGGCCTGTCGGGTCCTGCTGGATGCAGCCCTGTGAGCAAGGCAGGGCTCTCGTCTATTCAGACAGGCACCCCCTTGTCCCGGGCATCTCCTTACCCAGCTCCAATCACAGTACCTCAGTGCCACCATGGGGTCGCCCCCCTTTAAAATGTACAAGCAGTACTCGGCCATGGCAGATAACTTGGAACTACATGTAAGGAACAGTCCTATTATCCCACTACCCAGTGATGCTTCTGATGAAGATGATGAAGATGGTGGTGATGGTGAGAATGGTGTTGGTGAAGATGAAGATGGTGAATGTAAAGATGGCGATGTTGATGGTAATGGAGATGATGAAGATGGTGGTGGTGATGATGATGGTGGTGATGGTGATAGAGATGAAGATGATGGAGATGATGAAGATGAAGATTGATGATGAAGGTGATGGCTGTCATGATGACGAAGATGACAGCCGATGGGGATAAGGATGAAGATGATGACCATGAGGAACCAGAAACCAGCTGTGGTTCATTTTGGTCTCAACTCAGGATGGTATCAAAGGAGACCAAGCAGGCCTCGTTTCTTCAGAAAACAAAACCACTCCCAAGGAAGGCCCTGTGTTTGGAGACGGAATTGGGCTCAGTTGGGAAGGTAGGCAGCAGGGGGTGTTGCCGCCATCAGGCTGCCTGGCTCGGCCCCTCACTGTCCCTTGATTTGCTCCTCTGTAAACCTGGCTGGTGACGGGACCTGCCTCGGAGAATGACGTGCACACTGACGGTACACGAAGCAGTGAGCACCAGCCTGGCATCTTGTTAGGATGTAATAGATCGTAGCTTTTATCATTATCATTTTCATCCCAGTCTCTCTGTTCTCTCTGGTTGGCCCGCTCTCCCCTACTGGTGCCACTTTTCCGTCCCTCCCGTGGGCCACGCTGTCACCTCAGCTGAGCCAGTGGGGGCCTCTAAGCTTCTTTGCAAGACCCTCACGGGGTCTGCCTGTGGTCCAGGGGGCCCCAGAGTCAGCGGCCCTGTGAAGATGCACCCGCTGCTTTGCTCAAACCAGGAGAATGGCTGGTATTTTTTTTTCTTTTATACATTTATTTATTTATTTATTTTGGGCTGCGTTGGGCCTTCGTTGCTGCGCGTGGGCTTTCTCTCGTTGCGGCCAACGGGGGCTTCTCATTGCGGTGGCTTCTCTTGTTGCGGAGCACGGGCTCTAGGCACGCGGGCTCAGTAGTTGTGGCACGTGGGCTCTAGAGTGCAGGCTCAGTAGTGTGGAGCACGGGCTTAGTTTCTCCGCAGCATGTGGGATCTTCCTGGACCAGGGCTCGAACCCGTGTCCCCTGCATTGCCAGGCGGATTCTTAACCACTGCGCCACCAGCGAAGCCCCCAGAGTCAGTGGCCCTGTGAAGATGCACCCGTCGCTTTGCTCAAACCAGGAGAATGGCTGGTATTCTTGACCCTTGGGGTTGGCTCACACGGGACTGTGCTTGTCTCTTCCCGGCTCTGCACGTCGAGTTGGTAGCTTCAGTTCAGCCATGGTGGGAGTATTTAGGCCATAGGAATTGGCAGGTGCGGCGATCCTGGCTTTTCCTTTGGAGGGAGTCAGTCAGCGGTTCTACATTTAGCAGGACGGCACCGCTCACTCCCCACGTATAACCTGTCATCGAGTTGTGCTGATGCTGGCTCCAGAAGGGACCAGCACCCATCTATTCTCGGCCGAAACCGCCAGCCCCGTGGCCCAGGGCACTGCCATTTCTCTCCAAGTAGCCTCCACAGCCTGCCCACTGCTGTGGGGCTTCGCTGGCCGGGCAGGGGCTCCCACTGCAGCCCAGGTCATGTCCAGGTTGTTTCTCTGCACGGCCTGTCCTCGGCCAGCCCCTCCGGCTCACCTGCACCCTCTGCCTTCCTTTAGTTCTTCAAACAAAGCAGTCCAGTTGAGGATATGGGGGACTTCTGCTTGGGAGTGTCTCTGCCCTGCCTTCCCTCGGCCTCCCCTACCAACTCCCTGGGTGACCAGGCCACCTCGGCGGAAGTGGTACCACTGCCAAGGGGCTCCCCGTCACCCTCACCCCCATTCCTCCAAAGCTCCCCCGTACCGTCTTCTCTCTGACGCGGGACACTTGGGCATGAAGCGCTTGTTGGCTCTGGTCTGGTTGGCAAGGCAGGAGCCTCCTGGGTCATAAGCCCTTGGTATATAAGCCCAGCGCACTGTAGGGCTCAGGAAATGCAAGCTCCGGTTATCCCTGCCTCATTGGAACAGCAGAGAGCTGGATCCAGAGAGGTTTGCCCGGAACCAGAGGAAAGAGGCAGGGGATCGCGGGCAGAGCAGGGCAGCCGGCAGGAGACAGCATGGGCGCTGGGTGCCGGGGGGACCCTGAGAGCCGGGGCAGGTGGGACCCCCTCCAGGTCCGTTCCTGCCGGGCCTGTCTGCTGGTCCTGAGGCCAGGCAGGTCTGAGGACAGCCAGGAGACCCTGGAGGTGGCACAGCAGAGGAGGTACAGGGTCTAATTTTCAGTTTATAAGAGACTCTGGAGGCGTCTCTTATGGGGCCTCAGTAAGGAAGGACAGGAGTCTGGAACCCTGCTTCCGGCAACCACGAGACCCCGAAGCCCTGCAGCTCTCTTCCCGGGAATTCACAGGTGCTCTCTGCAGAGAAACGTGTGAAATGCCCCTGGGGCTATTCTCCCAGCCCGTCCAGCCCCTGGGGAAAGGTCTAGCTCACAGGACGCAGGACGAAGGATGGTGAATGAGGTCACTGAGGCCTTGACCTCACCACCGCCCAGGAAGGCAAGTCCTGAAGGGTATGTGAAATCCAATAAGGACAGCAAACAGGGCTTTTTTTAGCAGCATGTGGGCAAAAGAAAAAAGGAAAGTGATGCCGCTGCTCCCCTGGGCCAATGGGCAACAGCAGCGGACTTCCCCAGGACTGCTTATACGCCCGGACAATGAACTTGGACTAGAAGGAACCACATACCTGCTAGGAGGGCCCGGAAGCTTGGAGGAGGGGCAGGGCAGGGCAGGGCACAGCCCTCGGCAATACCACCGCTCCGCGTGCTGAGGGACCTGGGACATGCCCTAAGAGGACTCACAGGACACCGGCAGGCCCCTCCAGGTCAGGGGCAAGCAAGTGGGCCCCGGGTTTCTGAGGGACGAGGGGGCACGTGCTCACTCTCCAGCCCCAGATCACAGATTGCTTCTGGATTACCAGCCGGAGGGAGAAAGAAGCAGGGGCCCAAGAACTCAGCACGGGGTCTCCAGGGGCAGTGGAGTCAGATGACGGTCATTCCTTTGTCTTGTGGGGCCTGCAGACGGGTCCAGAGGATGGCGTGGACGGCAGTGGTTCTCAGGGTCACGCAGGAGACTTGTGACAATACAGACAGCGGGGCTCATCCCAGAATTTCTGATCTAGTGAATCTAGGGTGGGGCCTGAGGATCTGCATTTCTGGTAAGTTCCCCGGTGCTGCTGATGCTGCTGGTCCGGGGACCACACTTCGAGAACCACTGCACTAGAGGATATTTGTGGGGGAGGGGTAGAAACGTGGGCTGGATGATTGGAAAATGACTCTCTGCTCAGAGTGAAAATGTCTGGATGGTGGGAAGCACAGGTGGTGGTATCCACAGTTTGCTGAGAACCCACAACGTGCCAAGCAGCAAGCTACCCTGAGGGACAGGTGTCCCTGTTTTATAGATGAGGAGATGGAGGCTCAGAGAAGTGAAGTAACTTGCCCAAGGATACACAGCTAGTAAGTTCCAGAGACACAACCCCGGAGTT
Source organism: Mesoplodon mirus (assembly GCF_964341445.2). Taxonomy (NCBI): domain Eukaryota; kingdom Metazoa; phylum Chordata; class Mammalia; order Artiodactyla; family Ziphiidae; genus Mesoplodon; species Mesoplodon mirus. The sequence goes on along the minus strand of NC_138995.1, from coordinate 5,085,438 downwards.
TCTGACTCCACGGACAGGACCCTTTTCACTCACCCCTCTGCCAAAGATAGAGCTGTGTCCACTAGCTGGAGGGTTTCTAATGGCGTACCACAGGGCTCTGTCTTCAAGCCACTGCAAAGCTGTCATCAAAGATTTAAATATACAGAAGGCACACCCATCTATATGCACGTGATACAAAGCCAAGGGGGGCCATTCGTGCTCAAAATCTTTTAAGAATCTGTCAGGAAAGTGTGAGAGCAACAAGACTCATTCACGGATTCAATTCGTATTTATTGAGCTACTACTGTGTCTGTCCCAGGCCCTGCATAAGGCATACATCAGTGAACAAAATGAAACAGAAAATCCTTTTCTCAAATTGCCTTTCCTTATGATTATTACTATTGATTATACAAGGATAGTGAAAATTCGAATTTTAAAGATCCATCTACAGGAATTCCCTGGTGGTCCAGTGGTTACGACTCTGTGCTTCCACTGCAGGGGGCACGGGTTTGATCCCTGGTTGGGGAACTAAGATCCTCTGTGCCACATGGTGCAGCCAAAACAAACAAACAAACAAAAATCCATCTACAATTCCTTGGCCCTGGCAAATATTCTATCTTTTTTTTTTTTTTCCTTGATTCCTTTCTACTTCCTGCCCTCAGGCCCACTTAGTCTGCTTCCCTTGTTTCTATCATAAAGAGTTTCCACATTGCCTCCTGGCTCTGTAACTGCCATTTCCAAAGGCTGCCCAATGGTCCTCTCTGAGCACTGGCTCCCGCTGGCTGGACTGTTCTCAGTGGCCAGCGTGGAAGTTGCTTAGTTCTTGCTATAAATATCAATGCTTGGTGCGTGTCTCCTTGTCTGCCGTGGCCGGGGTTTGTCTCTGCTTCCGGGTTTTCCCTTAGGATTGGAATTTAGGCTCAGGGGATGGCTGTGTGTAGAGAGAATGAGATGAAGAGCCGTGGGGGTCAACGTCGAGTCCTCCATCAAGTTCAAAAGTCAAAGTTGAGGAAACCAAATCTCGGTAAATGAGCAAGGTGACATCGAGGTCTGTCCGGTTGGTCGAGGCCCCACCAGGGTCACCAGCTGGCCCCTGCCATCCTGGTAGCCTGCCTCTTCCAAAGACGTGTTTCTCTTTTAGACCTCGTGGCTATTCCTGCAACAGCATAAAGACTGTGGTTTACAAAAAGATGGGCCGCCAGGATGGAAGGGAGTGCAATGTATTGGGCATCTCCACGGGCCAGGCGGTTCCTCGGCTGTATCTCAGCTCATCCCCCAACAGCTGCAGGGACAGAGGCTCCCAGCCCTGCCGCACACGGAGATCACCAGTGGTACTTCCCGTGTCTGGCCGCATCCCAGCCCCGTGATGTCAGAATCTCTGGGCCTGGGGCCTGGGTGTTAGTGTATCTTTAAGCCCCTCCACCAAGTGATTCTGACGTGCAGCAGGGATGAGAAGCACTGCCGTGCCGTCTGCAGCTCACAGATAAGGAAACGGAAGCTCAGAGAGGTTAAGTCACTTGCCCAAAATCACACAGCTGAAAGTGATGGAGCCAGCATCCTGGTTGGTCTGACTCCAAAGTGGAAGCCTTTTATACCCTGGGCTGGACCCCTGTCCACCCTGACTGTTGGGCAGACACATTCATTCTCCTGCCAAAACTTTCCTCCTGGTTTTTGAGGAAAAGAGGGAGCAATCAGGAAGCAGGGAATGTAGGGGGCAGGATGTGGGCTTCCCCAGCTTTGACACCGTCTCCCCCGGGGGATCTATGGTGACTATCCAGGGCGTGAACCTGCCCTGCGTCCTGGCAGCTCACACCGATGTCCTGGGGCAGCGGGCACAGGCTCTGCCACCAGACAGACCCAACTCTGAATCCCCTCTCCCCACTTCATTGCCCCTGGCCTTGGGCAAGTTCCTCCGGGTTTCTTCATCTGTAAACGAAACTTGTTATTGAAAATATTTGCCCACCTCTGTGGGTTATCGGGAGAATCGATGGATGCAGTGGATGACAAGGTTCTGTAACCGGCGAGGGCAAATATTAGCTCTCCTGTCGTGCACTGACCGGGCCGGGCCTAGTCATGCCAGGGTGCTGGGCAGAGCCTGGTCACGGCCCAGCCCTGCCGCCTGCCGTGACTCAGGGCTACATCTCACATTCTCAGGGCCTCAGTTTCCTCACTGTAGAATGGGAGAATAACAGCACTGAGCCTTCCTCACTGGACTGGTTAACAGATCAAATGTGTCAATCCCCCAAACACCTTACAGTGTGAACACCTCATAAAGGGGGCGGCCGTGGAGATATGGGGCCTCCGGGAGAGTTCAGGGGTCTGTGCTTTTGTGTCTGAGACGGGAAGCAGGCTGTCTTCCTTCCTTGGTTCCTTTGTAGTCAGCCTTTTTCTTGCAGGCGCCCAGGCTCTGCAGTTGCAGCCCTGGGTTCAAGCCCCAGTTCTGCCACCTACGCTGTGTGACCTCAGGCTCAATATTGGCCTCTCTGAGCCTCAGCTATGTATAAAGAACCTTATGTCCACAGTGCCCGGTGCCTGGAAGTGCCCAGCAATTGGCAGAGCCATGGGAGCTGTCCCAAAGGAGAGGGATGAAGAGAGGCCAAGAACGGCCCCTTCGAACCATCCTAGGATTTCTTTTATTTTTTATTTTTGTTCTTATTTATTTATTTATTTATTTATGGCTGCGTCGGGTCTTCGTTGCTGCACGCGGGCTTTCTCTGCTTGCGGCGAGCAGGGGCCACTCTTCATTGCGGCGCGCGGGCTTCTTATTGCAGTGGCTTGTCTTTGTTGCGGAGCACGGGCTCTAGGCGCGCCGGCTTCAGTAGTTGTGGCTCGTGAGCTCTAGAGCGCAGGCTCAGTAGTTGTAGCGCACGGGCTTAGTTGCTCCGCAGCATGTGGGATCTTCCCGGACCAGGGCTCAAACCCATGTCCCTTGCATTGGCAGGTATATTCTTAACCACTGCGTCCCCAGTGAAGTCCCCGTCCTGGGGTTTCTTAGGGAGGGAGGAACGGTGGGCTTAATGTGAGGGCTGTTTCAGGATCCCCGGGGAAGCGCCCTGAGGCTACCCCTCCCCTCGCTTCCCGCGGTTCCCCAGCTCCCGAGCACCTGCAGGGGAGGTTGGTGGGAGCCTGGGGGGCAGGGGGCTGCATACCAAGCACAGGCTACTGTGTGGGCTCCTCCGGTCAGCCAGGCCCCTGCCCTCAGCTGCACGGACCAGTGGTTGTTACCACCTTGCCAGCCCCGTGCTGGCGCTACAGGGCACGGAGCGGGAAAGTGAGGCTCAGAAGCGAGGTGCCCAGCTGCTTGCAATGGCCCAGGGTGACCAGCCGTCCTGTTTCACCTGGAACTGAGGGGCTCCTGGGACATGGCAGGGTTTTTGGTGCTAAACCCGGGAATGTCCCAAAACGTCCCCGTTTGCATGAGCCGCTGGTGCAAGCGTCCCGCACAAGCCAAATGAGAGTTGTGTGTGTAACTGAGTTTTCCAAAAGCCTCGTTAAACAAAGAGGCGGGTGATGCTAATTTTAATAATCTATGTCACTTAACCCAAGAAGTCCAAAATATTTTCACGATTTTCATCTCAACCTGGAATCCATATAAAAATTATTGGGCCATTTTGCCTTTTCTTTTTTAGTTGCTTTTTGTTTTTGCTAACCGTTTGAAAGCTAGCGTATATTTTACACTTATGGCTAGATTTGCCAGATGAAGTGCAGGCTGCCCAGGTAGCTTTGAATTTCAGATAAACAATGAAAACAATTTTTTTAGCATAAGTGTATCCCAAATATTGCATGGGACATACTCAAAGTTTATTTCTTGTCTATCTGAAATTCCGGAAGTTACCTGGGTGCCCATATTTTTATTTGCTGCATCTGAGCCCTACTTTCAGCACATCAGAATGAGGAAGCTCATACCTCTGGCGCTTAACATTCAAAGTCATGGCCAAGAAGGGGGCGGGGCAGGTCTAAAGGAATCGGGGTACCCAGTGGAGTCCAAGAGAGCCAGTCCCCCAAGAGTCAACCTGCAAAGACCCTTCTTGCTCTTTCTCTGTGGCTCCTCTAACCTTTGCCCCTTTGTCTGCCTGTGACATTATCGGTCTTCATCTCAGTCGAGCTTTCTGGAGGCAACTCAACACATTTTATTTCTGATCGTCTGCTGTCAGGTAAACAGGCAACAGGGAGGAAAGTCCACATCCCGCCCACAATTCTCCCATATCAGCAAACTTTCAAAATCCAGAAAAGGGGTCAGGGCCAGTGTGGGCAGCGGGGCAGGCTGGGAGGAAAGATGACCAGACCCAGAGATGGGGGTGCCCGGAGCCCACTTCCTTCCCAGGCTCTCCCTCCGGACCCTGAGCTTCCACCTCACCCCGCCCCACCATGCTCCGGGTGGGAGTCTCTGACCCTGGAGTGTGTCTGTCTGCCTCAGTTTACACACCCACCAAAACCACCGGGAGGCTGCAGACCAGAGCCCTGGGATGGAGAAGTGGAGACAGCGGGTTGGGGGGTGGGCAGGCAGGGCTGCTGGGGAAAGTTGCAGCCTGTGCCAGAGGGACGTCCAGGGGCAGCTCCGCTCCTCGGCCGTCACGGCTCCTGGTGTGTGTGGGGTGCACACCAGGGTGTCAGGGAGTTTTGGTAACAAAGCCCCGCTGGAACAGGGGCCCAGAGAGGTGAGCCACTGGCCCAAGGTCACAGAGCACATGTGCAGCAGAGCTAGAAGCCAGCCAGGGAGCTGAGGCCTGGAGTGATGGACTTCCTGCCGCCACCTGCACGTTATGTCACACTGTGTCACATGACGCCAAGGGTCCCTGCTGCCGAGGACCCCAGGAGGAAAGGACTATGAGTGCCATTTCTCCTGGGTAAATGGAGGCCCTGAGGGCGCAGTGCCTCACCCAAGCTCATCCGGCCCGTAGAGCTGAGCCCAGAAACCAGCTGTCACCCGCCCCGCCCCACGCACCGGATGCAGCCCTGCCTGGACCAGTCACGTGATTTGTGGGGCCCGGTCCCCCAGGGTCTCTCTTCTCATCCCAGCTCCTCTCATTGTCCCCCAAACGTTTGTCACCAGCCCCTTCCTGTGGGGCACCCCTCTCTCCCTCTCCTCCCCCCTCTCTTCCGGTCCCAGCATCACTCTGCATCTTCAGAGCCATCCTTCACCCGGGCCCTACCCCCTGTCCCCAAAGGAGCCCAGTGGTCAGACCTGGTGCCCCCCCTCCTGGTCCCCCGCCACCCATCTGTGCATATTCCATCCTGTGCATATGCAGGGCCCTTGTCCCCTGTGGCCACCAGGGCCAGGACTAGGAGAGAGGTATCACCTTGAGCACAAAATGCAAGGGGCAGCAAAGCACTCCACAATCAAGGCACATAGTGTGTTCATGCAGTATTTTTTTTTTTTTTGCGGTATGCGGGCCTCTCACTGTTGTGGCCTCTCCCGTTGCGGAGCACAGGCTCCGGATGCGCAGGCCCAGCGGCCATGGCTCACGGGCCCAGCCGCTCCGCGGCATATGGGATCCTCCCAGACCGGGGCACGAACCCGTATCCCCTGCATCGGCAGGCGGACTCTCAACCACTGCGCCACCAGGGAGGCCCCATGCAGTATTTTTGAAAATCAAAAGTAACGCCTCAAATCCAGGATGAACAAAATATGGAAGTTTTAAATACAGACAGCATGGGTATTCTGGTTTTTCTTTTTGCATCAGGCTCCAGTGCAGCTTGGCATGGCATGGTTACAGATCTTTGTTTGAAATTTTAACATTTTTGTTTATCTTGGATTTTGGGCATTAATTTTTATTCTTTTCAATTGCATCAAAATACTGTTTTCTTGATCACTGAGTGTTTTTGGCATCCCCTTAAACTTGGTACGCAAGGTGAGTGTCTCCTTGCTTAACCCTGGTCCCAGCCCTAGTGGGGCCGCCCACAGGGTGGGGCAGGGCTGGCAGGGAAGTCCCCAGGCAAGTGAGGAGGATGGGGGTGACAATCACATCAGTAATGAAATAACAGCTAATATGCACTGAGGTCTCTGGGCCAAGCACTGTTCTCAAGCCCTCCTGTCCTTCCTTCTGGATCACCTACTATGTGCTGAGCGCTCAGGATAGAGCAGACCGATACACTTCCCTGCCACTCACATCCTGGTTTGGACAGAGAGATGACAAAATAATAAAATGAGTAAGAATCCGCAAAATGTGAGGGGCGCAATGCTACAGGCTAAAGAGAAAAAATAACGAAGAAAAAGAGACATGAACCGTGTTTTAGGCACGGTCACCAAGAATGACATCCCTGAAACGCCACGACCACCCAGGAGGGAGAGTTGTTACTCGGCCCCATTCTCAGATGAGGAAACTGAGGCAGCCTGCCCAGGAAGTGACAGCTGGGTTCCCAGCCTGCTCCGGCTGGTGCCAGAGGGCTTTTTTTTTTTTTTTTTGCGGTACGCGGGCCTCTGACTGTCGTGGCCTCTCCCGTTGCGGAGCACAGGCTCTGGACGCGCAGGCTCAGCGGCCATGGCTTACGGGCCCAGCCGCTCCGCGGCATGTGGGATCTTCCCGGACCGGGGTACGAACCCGTGTCCCCTGCATTGGCAGGCGGACTCTCAACCACTGCGCCACCAGGGAAGCCCCAGAGGGCTTTTTATTGTGGGGAGGGAGAGGGAGGGGAGAAGCGGGAAGACATCACGCAGAACTAGGTGAAATGAGGGCACCAGGACTTCTTTCTCCACTTAAAGGGGCCGCCTTGACTGTACGTTGGGCAGGACTGTCTCCGCCTCCCTAAGGGGAAAGGCCAGGTTGGCTCAGCCTGGCCACCACCGGGCCCCACCCCACCAGGGACACCCCCTCCCCCGCCCCGGTAGGGGCCCTTTAAGGCCGTCCCCCCCGCCCCAGCTGGCAACGTGACCGCCGTCCCTCAAGTGTGCAAATTCATTCATCCAGGGGCCCCTGCTGACTCACGCTTATGAAAGTGATTTTCCTGGCCCCGCCCACCGCCCGCCTCCTCCCAACTCGTGAAATACCCTGGCTTCCCGGCCTCTCATAGCCTCTTGGATCCCCACGGGGTGATGGGTGTCCTGCTCCCTCGGCCGGCACCGTGAGCCCTGGTTCTCCTAGTGCCTGACCAGGCCAGGCTCACGAGTGTCCTCGACCCCTGCCCATCAGGTGAGTGGCCCAGGCGAGGCATGGGGGGGGGCGGTGGGAGAAGCTAGTCCTTCCCAGGCAGGGGTGGCCACGGGGCCCTGGAGCCACGCAGGCTCCCCGGACCAGCATGATCGTCCCCACCCCAGGGTCCTCCCTCGCCCCTCCTGGCCATGCCCATCTCCAGGTGCCTGACACCCTCAGCTGACAGCTGCCCTGCCCGCTTGGAGTACACCCCAGCCCACGTGATGCTGCTCTGGGCAGGAAAGAGAGGTGTGGCCAGCCCGGGCAGGCTGCCCGGCGCCCCGAGGCCATTGGGTCACACAGGCAGGCTGGGTGCTGCCCTCCGGGACCCCGCCTCTCCTGCTTGCAGGGGACAGAGGTCCCAGGCACCTGCCCTCGTCCCGCCGCAGAGTCCCGGGGACCTGGCTTCTCCCAGGAGGGTTGGGGGGTGCCCAGAATGAGGGGTCCCAGAGGGTCTGGGGAGCCTCGGAGCTCTTGGGGCTCCAGATGGAGGAGGCTCCGGGGGGAGGTGGTGTCACGGGGCGCGCGCGCGCTGGGGTTGAAGCGTCACCCTGGCGACTGGCAGCACCTCCTCAGCCTCCCCCTGCCACTTTCTTGGTGGCACTGTTGTCATGCTGTTTTCCTCAGAGGGCACTCACCCCGCCTCTGACAGGTATCAGGGGGCAGGATTTGGGCTCGGGGGCGTGGTCTCCAACATTCCTGGGAAAGATACCTGCTCCCTCCTGACCCCAGTTTTTCCCTCTGGGCAATCGGGATAAGAAAACCCACGGGGCAGTGGGGTGGGGGGTTGTCATTAAAGTGCAATGAGCAAACAGCCACTCAGGTACTCAGTAAATGTAGCCATACAGGTGCCCCAAGTCTTAGAGCAGCTTCAAGCTTTGATAACCCTAGAAGTTCCAATGCTGCAAACTGCAAAGAGAGAAAGAAAAAATAATTGCCCCTTGGAAGGTGCAGTTATTCCCGTTTCTTTTAGGCTTCTTTTTTTTTTTTTTTTTTTTTTTTTCTGTACGCGGGCCTCTCACTGCTGTGGCCTCTCCCGTTGCGGAGCACAGGCTCCGGACACACAGGCTCCGCGGCCATGGCTCGCGGGCCCAGCCGCTCCGCGGCATGTGGGATCTTCCGGGATCGGGGCACGAACCCGTGTCCCCTGCATCGGCAGGCGGACTCTCAACCACTGCGCCACCAGGGAAGCCCTAGGCTTCTTTTCTCTTGTGAACTTGAATGAGTTTTCAATGTTAACTTTTTTCGGTGGACATTTGCCATCTCCAACCAGAGGGACTCCAACAAAACGTTCGCATTAAAAACTGACCGTTCCAACTCCACAAAACTAAAAAGCATAGCAGAAATGGGAAGTTAAACTTTCAAATGAAAGTTGGCAGCATGCGTCCTTCCGAGGTTTTGAGAGCTTTGTCTCAGGACTTGGGGCTGTATCGCTGCACAGGAAGTAACCTCTCAGGTCAGCCTCTGGGTGGTGACCTCATGTGTGTGGCATCCAGAAGCTTCTGGCAGCGAGCACTGGACTTGGAGTCCAAAAGCTCTGGTGGTAAATGGGGCCCCTTTGCCTCCGGGAAGCGTGAAAAGGGGGCAGTCAGTTCTGATTCCTCATCTGTAAACGGGGGCTTCTGCAAGTACCCTCCTTACTGGCCCTGGGAGGATTCAAAGGGACTGGGATCCTCAGTCCTTCACTGAAGCTTCAAGTAAAGGACTTGGCCCGGGGTGGGCACTCTGTGGGCGCTGGGAACAGGTTGGCACCCATTGTGCGGGGCTGTGGGGTGTCCAGGTGGTCTGAGCCCTCAGTGAACAAACTAGTTTCATGACCCACTGGCTCTGTGACCACGGGGGCATGGCCTCACCTCCCTGAGCCTCAGTTTTCCGGTCTGTAAAGTGGGCTCCATGAGGATTAAAGGAGCCGACGAGGAAGGAGCGTCTTGCACGGACATCACCTGCGTCCCGTTGCTGCTATTCCTGGGGACAGTGAGGATGTGCAGTGCAGGGCCCTGGGGCTGTTTGAAGGAACCAGGGGGAAGAGTTCTGGGAACCACAGCCCTCCTCCCCAGGGCCACCAGGCACACCCAGCGGCTGGTGGTTAGTGAGAAACTGCCCTCCCAGCTGCAAGCATTGGCCACCTGGCCTCCCTCCCCCGACACCAGCGCTGGGACAGAGCAGCAGGGTGAGCAGGGATGGATACGCGTGCTACACTCAGCCGGCTAGGAGGGGCCTCTGTCACACACTGTCACACTGTCACTCCAGCTCGGGGGGCACAGAGAAGACTGTAACAGGCCATCCCGGGGTCAAACCCAGCTCGGCCTGTGCGAGCTGGGGCAAACTCCTCGCAAACCATACGGGGCTGTGAGAAGCTCGCTGGGCCTCAGTTTCCCCGTCTGTAACACGAGAGTGATTGCGAGAGTCCTTGTAACAACGCAGTTAAATACGGATTAAGTTCGTTCATGTGCATCAAGTGCTTCGAGCCTGCCTGGCACCTGGCTAACCCCATGGAAGGACGGAAATGTTGGTCATTCTGTATCGTCGTTGGCAGTGGCAGTGGTGTCGCCCCAGAATCCTCTTCCCGGGCAGACAGCTGGGGCCCTGCGGGGAACCGTGGCTGTCCCTCGTCCCTCTGCTTGGGACCTGCCCAGCGGTGGACGCTGGTGTCGCTGTCACTCTGCGCACATCAGAGGTCGTACGCTGGCCTTGGTTGTGTTTCACCAGCCTGTTCCAAGATTTTCAAAAATTGTGAATTAGTTGCCCGCTTTTCCAAATCGGAGAATTCACGTTAAAAATCCAGATTTCAGCCTTTTCTGGAAGAATCCTGAAGGCCAGCGATGCCGGGCCCCCATCCCTGGCTGCTCTGGGTGGTCTGGGCCCCGTGCCCCCAATTCACCCTTTTACTTGCTACCAGCCCCGTGTCTCCCTGGGGACAGGCCAAGCAGCGTGCACGGTGCATTCAGGCAAAGCCTCGGCACCATTAGCCCTGGATTTAAAAGTCGGCTGCATGATACTGAGCAACTTGTGCGACTTCCCCGAGCCCCAGTTTACCCATCTGTGAAGTGGGATAATAGCGCCGACAGTGCTTTCTGCATAGGGTCAGTGTGAGGAGGACATGAGAAAAAACACGTCAAATACCTGGGACACGGAAAGTGCTGCGTGCCTGCCTGCTCCTCACATGCTCGCGTGCATGTTGCCCTGTGGTGGTTAGGACAGCAGGGCTGCTGGACAGTGGGTGAGGCCAGGGCCCCCGTTAGCTCGGCTACGGGGATGTGGAGAAGGTGGGTCTGGACTCTCCTCCGGCATCTGCAGCCCTAAGAACAGGGTTTGGGTCTCTCTGAGTGATTTGGGCTTGTGGCCAGCAGGGGGCGCTGGTGCTCCAGAGACAAGCAGGTTTGCCTGCATTTCTCCCCAAACCAAGGGTCTCAGGCTTCCGTGATTTCTGCATGCCCACCTGTTCTAGCCCAGCCCCTGGAGGAGACAGTGAGCTCTGGTCTCTTCCCAGTGGCCTGTTTTCTCGAGGCAGGTGCTTCACGTACAGTACCTGTGTCCCCCCATCGCAACAACCCCATGGGGTAGAGACGATTATTATTCCCATTTTACAGATGAGGAAACGGAGACGCAGGGAGGTCACCAGCTCAGAAGTCCCTCTCCAGGGCCAAGTCCACTGAAGACCCGAGGGCCGGATTGTGGGGTGAGGGCTGTGGCCGTCACAGAAGAGCTGGGCAGGGCTTGCCCCCAGTTGGGCGGAGGGGGCCTCATGGAAGCTGAGTAAGCTTCGAGGACAGTTACTGCCCCTGATGAGATGGGGAGTGTGGGGTGAGGCTCAGAGAGAGGAGGTGACCAGGCTGGGGGAGAGAGCCCTGCATAACTGGACCTGTTTAGATTATAGCAGGTATGAGAGGGGAGTGTCATCCTGATAAGACGCAGGGAGGACCTTGGACTTGATCCTGAGGGCCACAGGAGGTCACCCTGCAGCTGGGAAGTGACTGCATGACACCCCGGCTCACCGAGGGGCCCCTCCTCCCCTGTGCCCCCAGGTTGCTGCCAGCCCTGAGCCCCCCTGAGAACCCCAGCCATGAGCAACGGGTGGAAGGACCACCTTGGTGCCAGCGGCTCAGAGCCCCTCCCGGTCGTCATCATCGGTGAGTGCCGCCCAGGGTGGGGGAGGGGCTGCACTGAGCCCCAGGGGTTAGAGGTCAGCAGCGGGCAGGCCCTGGAGCGGTCACTCTGTGCCCAGTGCTGTGCTCAGCAGTTTACAAAACATCATCTGAGTAACCCCTCCAAGAACCCTGGAGGCAAGAGCAGGATGCTCTGCAGAGGTTGCGCAGTAAGAGCGGGGCAGGGGGTCGGGGGACTGGTTCTGTGCCTGTGCCCGTCCTGTGCTTTCCCTGTGCCTGGGTGCGTGAGTGACGGGGACACAGCCGAAGCATGTGGTCCTGCCGTCAGGTCTGCACAAATGGGGGACAGAGGGCCCCTCCCTCCGGGCAAACATCAGATCGAACCACATGAAATGGCCTTTTTTGTAAGTTAAAAACAGTTGAGCATCGGTGATTTCATAGGGTTTGTCTGAATAGCTGTCTACATATGAGTAAGACTGAGAACAGCACAACATAAGACAGGGGAAAGACAGATAAGAATAGGAGTGATGTCATGAGGTTAATTGCCCAAGAAGTGCCTCTGATAAGCAGTGCGATTCATCCAGACCTGGGGGCAGGCGGCCCCACAGGTGGCTTAGCGCCCACCCTGAGCACCCTTGGCCCCCGAGCTCACCCCCAGAGCACATAGCCATCTGTGCTGTAATATTTTACACATCCCTCTGACCGACCTGACCCCACTGTTAGTTCTCAGTAATCTCAGGATCTCAGTCATACCGCTGTGTGACCACAGGCAAGTCAGTTAACCTCTCTGTGCCCCAGCTTCCTCAAGTGGAAAAGGAGGAAAAGTAGCATGTGTCTGGCTGGCTCAGTGTGCTCGGGGCTGTGGAGGGGCCTGGTACAGCAGCAGCGGCTGTCAGTTTCTTATTATTTTGTTGTTATTAAAATCACTTGACACAAAGCTTGACACATAGTAAGCACTCAGTAAATGTCAGCGGTTATTTCCACAACTTTATTGTTGTTAAAGTGGTATAGTGCTAATGTTCTATTTTTATTTTTATGCATGAAGAGCAAATCAATGAACGAGACAGATGGAGACCAAAGCCCTGGGTGGTGGTGGTCTCTTGTGCTCAAAAGCGCTGCCCTCTGACCCCGCCCTCTCTCCCCAGGCAATGGTCCCTCGGGCATCTGCCTGTCCTACCTGCTCTCGGGCTACAACCCCTACGTGAAGCCGGATGCCATCCACCCACACCCCGTGCTGCAGAGGAAGCTCACCGAGGCGCCGGGGGTCTCCATCGTGGATCAGGTGGGCTTGAGCTCCGGGTGGGAGGGACACCCCCATTGCGGGGAAACTCTCCCAGGCAAAAATCAAAAGGATGCATTTATGAGACATAAGACCAAACGTGTGAGAGCCCACAAAATCAGCCACAGAAACTGGGGAAGAGGAATCACAGCTGTCTTTGAAGACTTACAAATACCACATCAGCTTGTCTCACCTCCCCTAGACCAATGCTTCTAAACCCAGGGAGGATTTTGTTCCCCCTGGGGACAGTTGGCCACCTGGAGACAGTTTCATTTATCACGACCAGAGTGGTGACACCACAGGCGTAGAGGGTCGAGGCCAGGGATGCTGTTAAACATCCTACGATGCACAGGACAGGCCCCACCACAACGAATTATCCAGCCCAAAGGCCAGTTGTGCCACAGCTGAGAACCCCTGCCCTAGATATTGCAGGTCCACCAGCCCCTGCTCAGGAGGGCTCACCAATCTGCCCTCCACGCCCCTCGCCTTCCAGGAGGCCACTCAGTGTCCGCCCCCCACTTCAGGCAGCATCCATCCTCCTGGGCCCCTCCCAGCGTCAAGCTGGTGGGTGAGGAAGTAAGTTGGCATTGGGTCTAGATAGGCATTTTCCAGAATGCCTTCTACAGCAGGGGTTCCCCCCCGTGGGGGACCCCCGCCCAACCTGGGCCACACAGCAGGAGGTGAGCGACAGGCAAGCGAAGAGAAGCTTCATCTGCCTCTCCCCATCGCTCACATTACCACCTAAACCATCCCCCTCCACCCCACCCTCGTCTGTGGAAAAATTGTCTTCCACGAAACCAGTCCCTGGTGCCAAAAATATTGGGGACCGCTGTTGTACAGGAGAGCCGTCCCTCAGTATAATATGCAGAGAAGAATGTCCCTGCTCCAGTAAATCTGAGAGACACTGGGTTTGGCAAAATTAAACGGGTAAATGACAGCTGCAGGACTTGTCAGAGCCTTTAATTTGCTGATGTGCACCGTCTCCTTTTGAGAGGCAGCATTTCCCAAGCTTATCTGACACCCTGATACTAGGGTGGAAAGGCAGGACCAGGTGGCCTTCCTCCAGCGGGCCCTCTGACTTGTGTCCCCCCGCCCAGGACCTGGATTATCTGTCCGAAGGCCTTGAAGGCAGGTGCCAAAGCCCTGTGGCCCTGCTGTTTGATGCCCTCCTGCACCCAGACACAGACTTTGGGGGCAACGTGGAGTCTGTCCTCACCTGGAAGCTCCAGAAGGAGCGAGCCATCCCCCACCTGGTCCTTGGCCGGAACCTGCCAGGGGGGGCCTGGCATGTGAGTGGGGCCCAGAAGGGGTGAGGGGACTTGAGCCAAATCTACATGAAGTCTGGGGGAGGGGGAGGGGAGGGGAGGGGAGGGGGAGGGGGAGGGTCCCGGGAGGGGGAGGGTCCTTCCTCCTCCCTAACTCGGGTTAGGACGCTTCCATTTCCCACCTTTCCCTATTCACCTCCCCCTCCCCCTCCCCCCACCCCTCGCCTGCCCTCTGGCCCTCAGTGGATTGGGGGCCAGCAGAAGCCTGGACTTTGGTCTCCTTTCCTCCCAGTCCATTGAAGGCTCCATGGTGACCCTGAGCCAAGGCGATTGGATGGGGCTCCCTGACCTGCAGGTCAAGGACTGGATGTGCAGGAAGCGAAGGTGAGGCTGCCCTGGAAAGCCCAAATGGGCAGGGAAGACCTGGGCCTGACCCGACACTGAACCGGGAGCCAAAGGGCTTCAGGGCTCATCTAGCCCACCCTTCCTCTTACTCCAGGGGGGGATGCTGAGGCTCGGCTGGGGAAAGGACTTGCCCTGGACCACACGGGGAGTGCGCGGCAGAGCTGGGGTCACCTAGGACTCCCTGTCCAGTGCGCCTGCCGCACGACCTCGACCTGGCCTCCTTGTAGCATCCCAGGCTCTAAGGAGAGGGTGACAGCTGGCACCTGCCCCCCACGCCCTGCCCCGGAGCCTCCGGTCCAGGCTCCCAGTCCCCTGGCCTCCCACGATTCTGAGCCTGGCCTGGAACAGTCTCTTTTTGTCTAGGTCAGCTAATAGGATGCACTTTTTAAAAAAATGTTTCTGCATTAAAAACATAACCATACTATAGAGAACTGAAAACTGAGACAAGGAAAACAACTGACACCTACCTAGCACTGCCGCATCTCGGGGGGTTCTCTTCCCATCCGGTTTCCTGCTCCATAAAGACCACACTGCACACTTCTCTCCACCCCAGAGAGACGGCAGAATCGCTGAATAGATAAATTCTAGCCCCCTGCTCGCCCTTGTACGTTTCCTCCGCCCTGGGGGCTGTGACAGGGGGCCTGTTGTCCCCACCGAGGAGGCAGTCGGCCTCCCTGGCAGCTCTGTTTCCGCCCCTCCGGGGCTCACTGTCTGTCCCTTGGACACAAAGACTTTTTGTCCCTGAAAATTTGATAGGAAGACATCCAGGCTGGTGTAGTGATGTGTTAACAGACAGATGGGAACGTAAATTTAACTTGTGGACATGCCCTTTTCTATCGGACTCTTAAAATGTAACATTATGTCACGAGGATTTCACATGGCCATTACACAGTGTTTGCAACCATCCTTTCACATGGCCACTTATACTCCCAAGAGACGGTGAGCATCTTCACTGAGTAATTCCTCCATAACCAGCCTTGTGCTTAGATATTGGAGCCAAAAGCCACGACAGATGCCCTCCCGTCCTCATGGCGCTGCCACGGTTCCTAAACCACTTCCCAGTCATGGAACTTTCATTCTTTCCAATGTGCCATTATTATAAAGAACCCCAGATGCAACGTCTTCTTAAGACAGACCTTTAAAACAAGTTTTACTAAAACAGAGGAGGGGAAATGACCAACCCACAGGCATGGATTCCAGACTTCCAGTTTCAGGAGCAGACTAATGAGTTGGGTTGGCTGGAGCGGCCTTAGGGGATGTGCTCTGAGCTCACACTGCAATTAGGGGTTGTATTGAAGGCGTGTCACAGAGGATTCCCTTCAAGTGAGTTAATCCGTAACAAAGTGTCCACAAGTCAGGGAAAGTAACTCACCTAAGGTCGCCCAGGTAGCTACAGGGAGGAACTGAGATGATGTCAAAGTCTGTGCGTCGGGCTTCCCTGGTGGCGCAGTGGTTGAGAGTCCGCCTGCCGATGCGGGGAACACGGGTTCGTGCCCCGGTCCAGGAAGATCCCACATGCCACGGAGCGGCTGGGCCCGTGAGCCATGGCTGCTGAGCCTGCGCGTCTGGAGCCTGTGCTCCGCAACGGGAGAGGCCACAACAGTGAGAGGCCCGCGTACCGCAAAAAAAAAAAAAAAGTCTGTGCGTCACCTGCTGGCAACGCTGGCCCTAGTCATGGCCCTGGAAAGGGTTGCAATAACAGCAATGGAAATCACAACAACAAGAATAATAGTAATATAATAATAATAATAGTCTCTGCTGCTACTGTGTGGAGTAAGGACTATGCTAAGTGCTTTACATGGGTTATGCTTTAACCAACTTATTTACTGAAATACAGGGACATACAGAGAACCACACAGTTCAAATGCCTACAGGTGGGTGAAATTTCTCAAAGTGGATACACCTGCGCTTCAGCCACTCAGACTCAAAACACAGATCCCCTATCCCCAGAAGCCCCCTCAGACCCCTCCCAGTCACCACCCACTTCCTAAGAGGTAGCCACTAGCTTGACCTCTAACTCTGTAGATTAGTTTTGTCTGTTTCTGAACTTTATAAAAACGGAATCCTGGGCTTCCCTGGTGGCGCAGTGGTTGAGAGTCCGCCTGCCGATGCAGGGGATGTGGGTTCGTGCCCCGGTCTAGGAGGATCCCACATGCCGCGGAGCGGCTGGGCCCGTGAGCCATGGCCGCTGAGCCTGCACGTCTGGAGCCTGTGCTCCACAACGGGAGAGGCCACAACAGTAAGAGGCCCACGTACAAAAAAAAAAAAAAAAAAAAAACGGAATCCTACCACATTTATGTACAATATTATTTAGTCATTTGAGGAAATAGTAGTGGCCGACCCCACGTCACTCACTACCTGTCATGTTCTGTTCTAAATTCTTCATTCGTGTTATCTAACCCTCTCAACAATGGCAGGGAACGGGTGCTGTCACCACGGTCATCCTCACTTCGCAAAGGAGGAGCCCAGGCAGAGGGTTCCAGGCCCAGAGCTCACTGGTGGCAGAGCCAGGATTTGAACCCAGGCCATCAGGCACCGGAGGCCACACTCTGAACCCCACCCTAATGAGGCACCCTTATCAGCTCCATTTTACAGAAGAGGAGACTGAGGCTCCGAGAGGTTAAACCACTTAACCAAGTCCTACACGTCTGGGCGGTGCAGCCACCGTCCAGCTCCAGGGCCTGACTCCAGCCTGTCCACCTCCCCCGCAGTCCGCTCTGTGACACTCACCCTCCCTCGTCCTTCCCCGCAGAGGTCTTCGTAACAGCCGGGCCACGGCCGGGGACATCGCCCACTACTACAGGGACTATGTGATCAAGAAGGGCCTGAGCCACAATTTCGTGTCTGGTGCCGTGGTCACGGCCGTGGAGTGGAGGACACCCGAGCCCAGCGGCCCCGGGGCCCGGGACCCCAGCCCCCTCTTCCAGGTGAACGGCTTCGTGACCGCCGAGGACCAGAGCCAGCAGCCCTTCTCCCTATGCGCCCGCAACGTGGTCTTGGCCACTGGCACGTCTGACAGCCCAGCCCGGCTGGGCATCCCCGGGGAGGCCCTGCCCTTCGTCCATCATGATCTGTCGGCCCTGGAGGCAGCCACGCGGGCAGGCACCACGTCCCCATCCTCGGACCCCGTGCTCATCATCGGGGCAGGACTGTCGGCTGCCGACGCGGTCCTCTACGCCCGCCACTACAACGTCCCTGTGATCCACGCCTTCCGCCGGTCCGTGGACGACCCCGGCCTGGTGTTCAACCAGCTCCCCAAGATGCTGTACCCTGAGTACCACAAGGTGCACCAGATGATGCGGGAGAAGTCCATCCTGTCGCCCGGCCCCTACGAGGGCTACCGGAGCCTCCCTGAGCACCAGCTGCTGCTCCTCAAGGAGGACCGCCAGGCTGTGTTCCGGGACCCCCAGGGCCTCCAGAAGGTCTTTGGCATCGCCCTGGTGCTGGTCCTCATCGGCTCCCACCCTGATCTGTCCTTCCTCCCGGGGGCAGGCGCTGACCTCGCCATGGACCCCAACCAGCCACTGAGCGCCAAGAGGAACCCCATTGACGTGGACCCCTTCACTTACCAGAGCATCCACCAGGAGGGCCTGTACGCCGTGGGGCCACTGGCCGGGGACAACTTTGTGAGGTTTGTGCAGGGCGGGGCCCTGGCTGTGGCCAGCTCCCTGCTGAGGAAGGAGGCCAGGAAGCCGCCCTAGCACCTGGCCTGGCATCCTTGCACCCAGGCCCTAAAGAGGAGGGGAGAGCACCACGGCCCTGCTGGACGCAGAGTCCATCCCAAGATGCCCCAGTGATGGAAGGGGGCCTCTCCTGGCAGGAGACGGGAGCGGCCACGAGCCCATGCAACAGCCCTCTCAGATGAAGAGTGAGAAACCCAGGCTGCCAGGACTCAGACCAGGGTGGAAACAGTGACCACAGGACAGGGTAGGCCCAGACCTGTATTTGGGGGTGAAAGCTGCCGCTGTGAGCTGGGATCAGCGGGGCCAGCTGAGCGCCGAGCCAGGAGGACCCCAGGCCCTGCCCTTTCCAGAATCGGGTCCCAAATAAAACCAGCGCCTGCCTGCACTCCTGTGTCTGAGGACTCTGTGCTTGGGAAGGGGGCCAGGTGCCCAGGCCCTGCTCTGGGAGCTGGGGAGTGGGGGTGGGGGGAGAAGCACAGGGCCTGGTGGGAGAAGGTCCTTGGGCTGGGGGGTTGGGAGTCAATGGATGGTGCCCTGAGAGGAAGGGCCGCTGAGTGGGGGCAGAGGAGACGGCAGCTGTGTTCGAGGAGCGGGTGCTGGGGAGGCGTTCCTGCTCTGCCAACCCCTCAGTCTAGTCCCACCCTCTCCCACTCTCCCTCCAGCCACACTGTCTCCTTTCAGTCACTCCTTCATGTTCCCCACACTTGCACCTGCCACAGGGCCTTTGCACAGGATAGTCTCTAGCAGAGGGCACTTTCCCTTCCACTCTCAGAGCATACGGGTCATTCCCTGTAGGAAGCCTCTTCTGACAAATACCCCTCCGTGGCCTTTAAGGCAAATTCCCCTGTCATGGCCCAAGGTGCCACCTCTTCATAACAGTTCAGTTTTAATTGTTCATTTATCCGTGGAATCATTCCAGTATCTGGCTCCGCCCACTTGGATGTAAGCTCAAGGAGGCCAAGGAACTCGTCTGTTTTCCCTGTCCTTGGAACCCAGTGCCAGCAACAGGCCTAGCTCCTAGCAGGTGCTCGTTTAATTCTTTGGGTCGGTGGGTGGATGGATGCGGGGAGTGAGGGGAAGAGGGTGTTCCGGAGTGAAGACTGGTTCTGGGCGTTGTTTAACGGGCGGGTGAGGGCTCACCGGGCGTGCACCGGGAGGAAGGGAAGAGTGGGTACCAGCGGAGTGGTGGGGGAGACCCCCGTGCGTGGGCGCTGATACCCGGAGCCGGAGCCGGCAGAGGGCGCTCCGGGCTCGCCGGACACCGCGCTCCGGCCCCTGCGGCGGTGCCAAGGCGGGGCGGGGGGGGGGCACCTTCGGGGGGGGGCAGCCCCCAGGGACACACCCCGGCAGCCAGACCCCCAGGACCCTGCGCCTGTTGGGTAGCGCCCAGCCACCGCGCCCGGCCGCGGGGGGTGGGGGCTGTGGCCACGGGGCACGTGGCTCGGGGTCCGGGCGGAGCGGCTCCCTCCCCCACTCCCGTTCCCCGGCGCCGGCCGTCCCCGCGCGGCCGCGGCCGCGGGGGCAGAGGGAGGGAGGGAGGGCGGGGCGCGCGGGCGGCGCCGGGGAGGGGGTCGCGCGGGGGCGGTCCGCGGGCCGGGCGGGGGTCGGCGGGCTTCCGGGCGGTGGCGGCGGCGGGCGCGGCGCGATGTGCGAGCGGGCGGCGCGCCTGTGCAGGGCCGGCGCGCACAGGCTGCTCCGGGAGCCGCCGCCGCAGGGCCGGGCGCTGGGCGGGCTGCTGCGCTGGGTGGGCGCCAGGATGGGCGAGCCCCGGGCGCCGCTGGCCCCCGCCGTCCCCGCCGCGGACCCCAGCCCCAGCCCGGGCCCCGCCTCGCCGCGCGGGGGCACCGCGGTCATCCTGGACGTGAGTACGCGCCGGCCGGGACCCCGAGCCCCCTCCTCCCACGGGGGCGACCCCGAGGCCACCCTCCTCCGTCCCCGCCGGGACCCGCCAGGACCCCTTCTCCCTGGGTAGGGACCCCCCCCGGCCCCTCCCCCTCGGCGGCCCGGAGCAGGACCCACACCGGCCCCTCTACCTCCCGGCGGGTCTCCATGCGAATCCTGTCTCGTCCCTGGACCGGGACGACCCCTCCCTCCCGTCCCCTCCCTCCGCTTCTGGGGATCTACACGTTCTCAGAGCCGGGAGCCGGGAGCCCCTCGACCCGGCCACGGCCCCCCTACTTTTGTTCTGGCCAAACCCTCATCTTTTTCCCAGCCCGGCACTTCATCCTTTCCCCCATCCCTTCCCGGGACGGCAGCCCCCTCCTCCTCTCCATCCCGATTCCTGCCCCAGTCGTTACTTTTCTAAGACCACCTTCCCCCAAAACACACACACAGACACACACACTCACAGACACATGCACACACAGGCACACACGCACAACCCCTAGGTCCCGAGCCACCTTTCTTGTCCTGGCCGTAGACCCTAAGCCCTTGTATTCTCTACCCTAAATACCCTTCCCCCAGGCACCACCTCTTTAAAAGTGAGGCCCCCTCCGCACCTCTGTCTTCCCCTCTCCTGTCAGCAGAGGCGGAGCCATCCCCACTCCTCCCTGAGCCTGGACCCCTCTGGGGACCCCTATCCACTCTGAGCCCCGTCATTCCCTTCCCCACCCTCTCTCCCTCTCCTCACCCCCATCCATCCCCTCCGGGGCCCAAACTGCCCCACCTCGCCTTCCCACCCACTCCCCACTCCTCCCACCCACTCCCCACTGTAAGAGGGAGATTCTACAGGATGGATGTCCCCTGTAGAGTGCTGGGGGGAGGTGGAGGGAGCTTTGCCCCCCAAGGGGCAGCATGGCAGTGGAGTGTGCATGTCCCGGTGAGGGTGTCCTGTGTGGTGGGTGACCGCGGGCTGGGGTGCCTCATTTGTGCATCGTGGGTTTCTGGGAGGGTGTGTGTGTGTGTGTGTGTGTGTATCACACATCGTTGTGAGTGGGGGGAGCGTGGATTTCCGCTCTCCCCTTCCTCCTGGAGCCCATAGCTGGCTCTGGGCGGAAAGGGCTGGGCAGGGAACGGGGATCTGTGCTATGAGTGCCTATGGCTCAGTGCCCCCCGAAACAGGCTCACACACAGCCCGACCCCCACTTGCACAGCTGAACCCTCTCAAAGCCCCAGCAGCGTTCACAGCTGAAAGCCCTGGGCTGCCCTTGCAGGGAAGACCTGTCCAGACCTCTCCTGGTTCTCACAGGACGGAGGTGGGCTCTGGAGTCCTCGCATGCTGGCCGTGAGCTGGCTCTGAGCCTCCATTTCCTCATCTGTGAAATGGGGTGATGAGCAGGCATGGGGGCCACATCACATGCTCGTGTCAGCCACTTGTTTAACGCTCAGGCCGGCACAGGCACCTGAAGGTGGGACCCCCGCCTCCGGGAACCTTGCGGAACAGGCGTGTGGGGTGCTCAGCCTGGGGTTCTGATAACTGCTCCCTTCTCTGCCTCAGCCACAGTGGCTACTGCCCCGTGCCGAGGACTCAGGGTTCAGCTAAAGGAAGGGGAGATGTTTGAGAAGCCTTTCTGAGCTGCTGCTTTGGTTTGTCACAGCCCCAGGTGCTTGCTGATGGATGCCTGCCCCGTTGCTTGGAGAGAGGGGGCTAGGGGGCTCTGTCCTTGAAGGTGTGATGGTCACCCCCGGGGGCCCTGCCTCTCCTTCTCCCATCGGCAAGGCTTACTAGGTCCCAAAAACACCAGGAGGAGGAGTCATCTGGTTTCAGCTGAGGCTGGAGGGGGTGGGGCTCCCCTCCCCCCTCCCCGGGTGGGGCTCCCCTCCCCCCTCCCCCTCCCCTCCCCCCCTCCCCCCCTTCCCCCAGGCAGCCGGAACCTTGCATCTGCACTAGATCTCTGAGCTCCCGGCAACCTGCTCCTACCCACTCCCCCACCCCCCCCCAAATAATCCAGTTCTGCCCTGGCTGATCCAGTCATCAGGCCTCGAGGTTCCCTTAGCAGACACCTCTGTTCAGACTTAACCCAACCTCCCTGGAGGAAACCAGGCGGGATCCCAAGGGGTCCTGGAGGGGGGAGGTATAAGGCGAGTGGCTGCATCCATGGGACAGGAATTCTGAGTGTGTGACTTGAGCGTCCGACAGGGCGTGCAGGCCATAGACCCACAGCTCTGGCAGCACACACGCACGCACTTGATGGGTGTGAGCGTGTGTCCACGCGCATGTGTGCGTGTGTCAGCGTGGCCGTGGGCAGGCTGCCGGCACAGAAGGGAGAGTGGGCAGCTGCTTTCGCGCAGGCGGCGGGAGGACCTCTAGCCTGAAACACCCTCCCGCCCCTGGATCCCAGCCAGGGTGTCCTCCCCGGGGAGGGAGAAGGGGGGCCCAGCTTCCCCGGGACCACCTGGGGTTGGGGGCGGTGGTCAGAAGCCTGCCCCTTCCGGGCCAGCGCTGATTCGACCTCTCTTCTCTGCAGATTTTCCGCCGTGCAGACAAAAATGGTGAGTTTCCCTCGCAGGCTGTCCCCGGAGTGAGGACCTGACTTTCTGGCTGGGGGTGCAGGACTCTGAATCCTGGCTCTTCTCTGTTCCTCAGTTTCCCCATCTTACATCGGCACTCCCAGTAGTTCCCACTTCGTAGGGGAGCCGTGCGGATTCAGAGAGCAGGCGCTGGCGATGCCGTGATGCCTTGCCCCTGGTAAATGCTTGATGCACTTTAATCTCACGCAGCTGGGCTGGACCAGAGCCACCCAGGCGGGGGCCCAGGCGGGGGCCCAGGAGGCCCCCAGCCTCACTGCAGGCCCTTCCCAGGCCCTGGCGCACCTCCTCCTCCTCGAAGCCACCTGACACAGTCGGTGCTGTTGCCTCCACTGTGTCACCTCTGTAGTGGCCCAGAGAGGTTCTGTGACTTGCCCGGGGTCACCCAGCTGCATGAGGACAGTTGAAGCTCTGCTGCGGACCCCGGCAGATTTCCCCACTTCACGCGGCTTCCTGAACCAAGTGAGCACATGGTCATGGCCAGTGAATTCAGGACACTCCACTTCTCCTGACTTGCTGGAGATGTTCCACCCTGGACCTTTCTGGAAGGCAGGGGCCAGAAGATAACAAGGTTTACCAAGGCCCACCTGAGCCTCACAGTGGCCACAGAGAGCGTTTGTATAAATACCATACTCATTATTCTTGGGCCGGAAGCAACTCTCTATGGACTTTAACCAAGGCACAGCCCCTCTCCAGGCCTCGGTTTTGCCATCTGTAAAGTGGGGTGATAACACGTAACCTGTCTGCTTCCCTGGGCTGTTGGGGAAATGCAGGGAGGAGATGGGTGGTGAACTTTTTAAAAGAGAAGCAGGCAGTGCTCAGTGTTGATTTATTCATCCATTGAGAAAATACTAATTAAGTATCAAGGCCCGTGCTGGGGAAGGAGTGGGGAACAGATGGCCCATCGCTTGGCCACCCCGCCAGGGCCTTCAGGTCCCAGGCCCTCTCGTGCGTGGGCTGGAGGTCAAGACGGCAGCACTGCCCTGGGCCCCAGCACCCCTCCCTCCTGACCCTGGGAGTTACCGTTGAGCTGTCCGCACTGTGCTGTGGGGTAGAGCATGAGACCTTGGGGAACAGCCCTGGGCTGGAAGCTAGTACCCAGGGGCCTCCCTCTCTCACCCACCATCCCTGGGTGTGACGGTGGCCCCTCCCAGGCCTCTTGGGATACAGGACCGTCAGATGGAGCAATTCCCTATGGAGCAAGGAGGAAGGAGAGGGACGCGGTGGGGGGACTTGAGTGGCACTCGAGAAATCGTCGTGGCATCGTGGCCTGAACAGCGTCAGAGACTAGAGAAGGGGGTTTGGGGGGCCTCTCTACCTTTTCTTGTGCAGACGGCCTGGGGTTATCACCGTGTGTTGGCCACGCCCCTCAGCAGAGGACAAGGTTTTTCCAGGGAGGGATTTGGGCTTGTCCCTGTCGTGGGGCCGGCACACAGTAGGTCCTCAGTAAACGGCTGCTGGCTTACAGGTGACGACTCACTCACTGCCGGGACTGCGGTGTGTGTGTCCCTGGGATGCAGCCGTGTGGGTCTGGCTGTGCGTCACCATTCATGCTTTTGAGAGTGTGTGTGCACGTGAGGGTTGAATGGCCGTCTCCTTGCTGTACATACCAAGGGGTGTGTGGAGCTGTGTGTGTGTGTGTGTGTCTTCCTGGTGGTGAGCTCTGCGGGAACCTTTGCAGTGTGTGTGTGTCTGTGTGGGTGGGCGGGCGGCGCCCTGGGCTCCCTTCAGGCACAGGTGGGGTCATCCTCATTGCTCATGCCCTGCCCCCTGCACCCCGGCCCATCAGAGGCCGTGTTTCCGCCCCCTGAGCACAGCTGCAGGGACCCTCGACTTTGCTCCCGTGGTCCCCACAGAGGCTGAGCCCAAGCCCACTCCTGCCCCTGGGGCCTTAGGCTTCCCGGCGAGCACCAGTGGCCGTGGGGGGTTGGCACCAGGGTTAATGGGGGGTGTGATTCTGGTTCCCAGGAAGCTTCCTGGGCCTGTGAGAAGGAGGTAGGGCCCCCACTTCGCTGCAGGGGCTGCCAGGGCTCAGCCGCCTACCAGCTCTGTGACCTCAGGCCAATCACCAAACTCTCAGGGTCTCAGTGTCCCCATCTGTAAGTGGGGCTAATCATACTAGTGCCCGCTTCGAGGGGCTGTCATGGGGGGTGGAGTGAAGCTCGGGTCTTGGCATGCTGTAAGGAACCAGCGAGCCCTCACACCAGCTGATGAGCGTTGAGCGCCTTGGAAAACGGGCCTTGGTTTGTCAACAAGTGTTTGATTCTCACCCCGTGCTTCACGGGGCGTTCACCATCTGGTGGAGACTGCCCGCAGCTGTGGAGCATCTACTAGCCACCAAGACTTAATAGACTTCATTTGACGTTCCCTGGGCTCCTAGTGGGAGAAGAAGCATCACGCCCCTTTTCTACAGGTGTCAAAAATCAAGGCTCGGAGAGGATAAGTCAAAGACCGCAGATTCTCAGTTGGGGAGCGGAGCGGGCGGTGCTGGTTGAGCCCAGCCCAGTTTGCCAACACCGTGTGGGCAGGGAATGGGTGCTGGCTCTGCCCCAGTTGTCCACGGAAGCAAGATGCCTGCCCGTGGCCCCCAGCCGCGGGTTGGAGTGGAATCGGCCTTTGGGATCACAGGAACAAGGGCTTCGGCTCGGGCTGGCCCGGCCCGGCCTGGCGGCTCCCAGGACAGAGGCATCTTCGTGGAGGTAGAGCTGGAGACTGCGCGTGGCCCCCGCGGGGAAGTAGAGAGTGGGGTGCCTGCCGGGCAGCCTGGGGTGTAGGACCTGGAAGGGTAGTGTGGCGGCCGGTGGAGGGGTGGGTGCCAGACTGCGTTTCCTCCAGGGAACAGGGACGCTGGCAGACTCCTGGCATTTGAAAGGTCACTGCAACAGAGGCTGAGCTCATGCTAATTAGTGAGGACACCTGCAAACGGCCTGCTGGTGGGGGTGAGTCCTGGAGGTGCTAGGCCCTCTCGCGTCTCTAATTGGACAGAGGCCCTGGCAGATGTTGCTTCCCTCATTAGCTGATCTGGGTTCAGTAGGGCTGTGGTGGGACTTTCAAGCTAAATGTCACCGAGAAGGCTTTGTGCTCAGGAGGCCTGGCGGGCCTCTCTCTGCCTGTTCTCCTGAGTGCGGACTGGATGGAGGGGCCTGGATGCGCAGAAGGAGATGGTGGCAGGGATGGTGCCGTGCCCGTGGCAGACGTGACTAATCAATCCCAGCACGCTTCCACTGAGTCCAGACTTGGCTTCGGCTTTTCCATCTAGCCCTGTGGCTGGGGGTCTCGACACAAGACCCTGCCCCAGGTTGGGTTGGGAGCATGGACTCAGGAGCCAGGTGGCCTGGGTTCGACCTCCCGCTGAGGGACCTGGGCAAGTCCCATAACTGCTCTGTGCCTCTCCGCTCTGTAACCTGGAGGCGATGGTGTCCCTGTGCCGTGGGGTGTTGGGAGGACCAGATGCCTGAACACACAGAGCCTGTGGGTCTGCCCTGGCTCCGCTCCCTGGCTCCTGGCTCGTCCTCAGTCTTGTTAAAGGAAACCTGGAAAGTGTCCTCTTTCACAGAAGACGAGCAGCCAGAACTTAGCATTTATGTACGTCACGGCTGGTATCGTGCATTGTTTATGGTTGGTTTCTGGGTCTTTATGTGTGAATGGGGGGATTGTTTTGTTTTGGGGGGACTCTGGGTTTTGAACGTTAGAAATTCATTCTCCCGTCTGTGACATTAACACATGAACCGGGAGAATTCCCTGGTGGTTCAGTGGTTAGGACTCCGAGCTTCCACTGCAGGGAGCACAGGTCTGATCCCTGGTCGAAGAGCTAAGATCCCGCATGCTGTGCGGGCAAGGCCAAGAAAACGAAAGAAAACAAACCTGAGCACCTGAGACAGGAAGTTGGAGGCACGCTGGACATTGCCCCAGCCCCCCCACGTGCAAGCCCGTGCCCACTCTCGCATATTCCCCCTCTCTCAACACGGGCGGAGTGGAGCCCAGCGCAAGGCGTGAGAATCTCCCTCTCCCTACTCAAAGTTGCCCTACTTTGAGCCCCTGCAGAGCTGTTGGCCGCAGAGATAGAAGCTCCAGAGCCTTTAAAATGTACGAGTGGCTTCTGCGTGGGTCCAAGTAGGTCTGCCGTGTCTGATTGGGTGGGTTGTGCCCTGCTCAAGGGCAGCTACTTGAGAGAGTTGAGGGCCTCAGATCCAGCCTGCAGGGCCTCCCCTCAATGCGCTCTGATGCTGTACTGCATCTCCCTACCCCCCCATCAGGAAGCGCGTTTCTTTCTAATCAACACAACGTGCCATGTGGGCTAAGGCTTTGATTGCAGACTTGCCGGAAGTACTGAAGCGGGTCTGCAGAGAGGGGCTGGGGCTCACCCGTTTCCCTGACCTCCGCTGTCTCCCATAGATGCGGCCCCTTTAAGGAGGAGCAGGAAGCTGTCTAAGATCAGTGAGGAAGGGGCTGACTTCCGGGATGGGATGGGGAGGTGGGTGCACGGAGCAGGAGAGCCCGGGAGGGAGGAGCGGGGGCTGGAAGCTTGGGGAGTCGCTGGAGTTCTGCTGGGAGCCCCTCTCTCAGGGGCCCGGCTGCCCCAACCCATGAGAACTTCCCCAGCAGATGCTGGTACCCAGGGCAACCGCAAGTGGAGGCCGAAGAGGTGAGACGGGGAGGGAGGCGTTGGGACAGATAGGTCAGCTGTGAGGGCCCCTTGTCCAGAGCCCAACCCCTCTCCATCCCAGAGCCCCAGGCCTGGCATCACCTCCCCCGGGGGTTGGCATCCTCAGGGCTGCATCCGTGGCCCGGTGAGTGCCACCGTTGGCAGCGGGCCCACGTCAGACCCTGTGAAGGCAGAGTGGAGAGGGGTCATTCCCTCCCCAGAATCCGGACCTGGGTGCTGAGGCGGAGATGATTAAAGTGTGCGGAGGTGTTCTTGGGGCTTCCCTGGTGGCGCAGTGGTTGAGAGTCCACCTGCCGATGCCGGGGACTCGGGTTCGTGCCCCGGTCTGGGAAGATCCCACATGCCGCGGAGCGGCTGGGCCCGTGAGCCATGGCCGCTGAGCCTGCGCGTCCGGAGCCTGTGCTCCACAACGGGAGAGGCCACAGCAGTGAGAGCCCTCGTACCGCAAAAAAAAAAAAAAAAAGTGTGTGGAGGTGTTCTGGGCTTTTGGAACCAACAGAGAGGGGTCATCAGACTGCCTCCAGGCGGTCAGGTGACTGGGAGAGAAGGTTGCCTGACAGGCTCAGGTGTGCTCTATGTACTTGTTGACTGTGGGGCTCAATGAGCCTCAGCATTTGCTGGTTTGGGAATTATCTGTAAATGGCGTTGGTCTGTTGGTTTGGGAATCAGCTAGATGAGTCCGTGATCTCCGTGAACTGGGGTTGGCTGGTTAATTTGGATTAGCGGCAGCAGCAGGGATCTGAGCTGGGGTTTATCTGCTGGTTTGGGAAGTAACGGGGGCAGGCGCGGATTACCTGGCTGGAGTTTCTCTGTTGATTTGGGCGTTGTCCGGGTCTGGGGATGTCCTATCTGTTAGACACCAGCTGCTCCCCCCACCCCTTCCTCGCAGATGACGGGAAGTTATCCTTGGAGGAATTCCAGCTCTTCTTTGCAGACGGCGTCCTTAACGAGAAAGAACTAGAGGGTCTCTTCCACACCATCGACTCCGACAATACCAAGTGAGCTAAGTCCTGGGGGCTGGGGCCGGGAGGCAGCGATAACCTTCTCTCGCAGTGGCCAGTCTCCACTGCCCACCCCCCTGGAGGCACGGAGACCTCAAAGTCCCCAAACCAGCGAATCCAGAAGTCCCATCTGTTTGGCCCCGACTGGCCCCGGGCGACCTGGGGAGTGGACAGGTTTATACTGCGTTAGCAAGTGTTCGTCTTTTCTGAGCACACATGGCGAACCTGGGAGAGACCGTAGATTTGCAGAATATACACCGGCTAATGAAAGGGAGAGTTGAGCCACCTTGACCTGGTTCTGACCCCAACGCCCTGTGCTCACCCCCAGTCTCACCACGAGCTCTGTGATCCTCTCCAGATCCCATCTTAAACCAAACTGGTCCTCACTCTGACCTGAACTCTCCTTCTCACCCTATACCTAATTACCTTTTTTCCATCCCAGCCAGAACCCTAACCTGTGTCTCAGTCAATCCCAAACTCCGACCCCAACCCTCAAACTCTAAATCCCTAAGTCGAGTGCAAAGTGCGCATTGTATTCACACGTACCGACCCTTCCCAACCTGAACTCCAGCCTTGCCCTCTCTGAGTGATCCCCAGGCAGGTGAGGCCCGAGCCCCCTTCTCCACTCCACACCTGAGTTCCTCGGGACTTTGGAGTAGATTTGATAAGCTGGGGTCCCCTGTGACAGGCTAAAGATGGTCTGGACGACGAGCTGCCACTAGGCCTGTTGGCAAGGGACACAGCACGGAGACGCCTGGGGCCAGAGGTGGGGCTGAGCGTCCTGGGAGCCAGGGTGGGGCAGGCGGAGGGGGAAAGGCACCTTGAAAGAAACGGCTTCCTGCTGCAGGCTTTGTTTCTGGAGGCCTTTGTTTGTGGAGCAAGATGGAGGGTCTGAGCAGTTCCTGCAGCGCCCCGGGGAGCTTGAAAGGGGAGCTTGAAAGGGCTTCGGCAGGTGCCTGTCGATGATTCATCCTCATTCGGGCAGCTGGGCCTGGGGGGAGGTGGCAGTGGTGAGCGTATATGAGTGCGGGCGGGCGGACTTCCCACTAGCAAAGGCCAGACCTCTAAAGACCTTTGGGTGTCTTCTTTCCAACGTTCCCCAGAGTGTGAGCTGTAAACACCCCCTCCTTGGGATGCTAAACAGGTTTTCTGCCCAAAACCGTTCACACGGCTCAGAAAGGTCGGTGAAATGCTGCTTTGAGCACAATTAAGCAGGCTTCGTTTCTGCAGGACTTGGCAGAATTTTTCACCAGGTGATGCGGGTTGGGGGCACCTCCAAGACAGTTTGCAAGTCCTTTTCCCGGAAGCCTCTTGATGAAGCCGGCACACTCTGTAGGCCGGCGTCTCTCAGTGAGGGAACTGGGGCCCAGAAAGGGAAGGTTACCAGAACCTGCACAAAGCTCAGGTCCCTTGGCGTCCGCCGCCAGCACCCCGCCCCGCCGTGTCTGCGTTCTGAGGCTGCCGCCTGCGCCTTCCCCGGCGTGGGTGGCCTTCCCGTGCTCGGCTTCCTCTGAGGAAGGACAGGAGGATCCCAGGCCTAGAGTGAGAGCAAGGAGGGCAACCTGCACCCCCAGCAGGAGCCCAGGACCCAGCAGGCAGGGATGCCCGGGGCAGTGCGTCGTGTGAGGGTTTTGTTGACAGCCTGTAATAGCCATGAGCTATTCCCCTCCCTTTTCCCAGCCCCCCGTTTAGCCCCATCTGCTCCTGATGTGGTGGGCAGGCTTTGGGAGAGGAAAGGGGTGGCGAAGCATGGTGAGGGGGTCAGACAGACGCACAGACATGGAACCCTCTGGAGGGGGCGGCATCCTTCACCTGCTGTTCCCGCACCTGTAAAGCCGGGGTCACAGTGCCAGCACATAGGGTGGAAAGAGAAGAGGCCCGGGAGGTGTTTTACCGGCCACACTAGGCTGTGCTCGCTAGGGAGGGAAGGAGGGCGGGAGGCACGGGACAGGCTAGTCCCTGAGTCCTTCTCATTCTGTCTCTGCAGCCATGTGGACACCAAGGAGCTGTGTGGTAGGTGCTGGTTGTACAGGGACTGAGGCTTGGGTGGGGTGTGTTTTTTGTGAGGGGAGGGGACTGGGGAGAGGCAATGAACGAGGGGCACAGATGGGATTGGTGGGAGGACCCAGGGGGTGGGGCATGATCCTCCTATGACCTTTGACCCCTGCCTTCCCTTCCCCCAGATTACTTTGTGGACCACATGGGGGACTACGAGGACGTCCTGGCCTCCCTGGAGACCTTGAATCACTCTGTCCTGAAGGCCATGGGCTACACCAAGAAGGTCAGCGGGTGTGGGTGGCCCTTGGGGGTCCAGGGCTTGAGTGCTGGTTTGGGTCTACATTTCCCCAGAACATCCTCACGCAAGGGTGCCTGGGTGTGTGATGACAAGTGTTGGGCGAATCTGGCTCTGAAGTGGGCTTTGCTTGGGGCTTCTAGAGAGAGTGAGGGAAACTGTGAAATGCCTGGAGTGGCTTGGTGCACGGCACTGCTTGGCCGTGTCTGGTTCACAGCATGAGGCCCTTTCCCACAGTTGGGCTTGGTCCTGGGATGGAGCCCTAGAAAGGGAGCGGCAGTCACACTGAGGACTCCAGGGTCCTCGGACAGGTGTCAGACCTGACGATGCTACGCCCTTTACAGGGTTACGGATAGGGCGGGATGGGGGTGGATTTGAGCATCTGAACTTGACCGGGAATCTGAGGGTGTCTGGGGTGAGAACGCCATGTCCAGACGAGGAGGCATGAGCTGGGCAGTGGATCCATGAGGAGTGTTGGGAGGGAGACGGGCAGGACTCTTTGCGTGTCCTGGGCAGAGGGCTCGGGTTGGCTTCAAAGTCTGTGCCCTCAGGCCTGTCACCTCCTTGTTGGCATGTATGCCCTGGAGGAGGGCAGAAGGAGGGAGATGGGGCAGGTTGTGGGCTGGGCGTCATTGTTGCTCAGATGGGCATAAGCAGCCCACCTCCCAGCTCCATTTCCCACCTGTGAGTCTGCACCGGCTCTGGCTGGTGCTTCTGGGGGGAGCAGTGGGGTGTGTTCCTTCTCTGTATCCACGGAGAAGAGTCACCGTGAATTTCCTGAGGATCTACAACAGCCAGGATTAAATGCTCACTTAATCCCCCCAGCAACCCTGTGGGTAGTGACACTCAGTCATAACTGTAAGTGACATAACCACGGAAACATAGCTTTCATAACTGTGGAAACAGGCTCGGAAAGGTGAACCCTGTAGGGTCGTGGCCAGACATCCAGAGCTTCCTGCTGAAATGGGAGGGGAAACTGACTTAGGGACCTGGCCGGAGGTATGGAGCACAGCATGGGACCAAGCTGACCAAGGCGTGTAGGAGGGAGTGGGCTGTGATGGACATGTAATGCCCGAGGGCGTGCAGCATACCTGAGCTGTGGGAGCTCAGGAAAGACCAGCCCCACCTGCTGGTTGAGGCCGGGGAGCTTAGCTGATGAAGTCAGCCAGACCAGGCTGAAGGACCCCAGCCAGTCACTTCTTTTTCTGAACCTCAGTTTCTCCATCTGTGGAATGGGAGCATTCACCTTATAGAGTCCTTACAAGGACTGAACAAAGTAAGAGGTCTCTAAGCTGCTTAGCACAGGGTCTGGCACAGAGCAAAGGCGACCATTAGTATCATTAGGCCCCTATTGTGTGCCCAGTCATAGGAAAGATCAGTTCTGTATGTTTTGTTCAGATGCTACTCGGTTCCGGCTCTACCAGGTGTTGGAGAATCCCTCTCTTCCCATATATCCAAACACAGCTGGGCCTGATCCTGAACCTCCACGAACCCACATTTCCATTTGTGTCCTAGCGTCATGCCGTTTTGAGTGTTGGTGTTTGAAGTATATTTTAATGTTGGGTGAGACCAGTTCCCTTTCGTTGTTCATCCTTGGACACTATTTGATATTCTGAAAGTATCAAGATGGGCAGGGGGTTAGAAGGCAGCATGGAAAGCCCCCAAGCTCTGGAACCCTTGTGCAGTGTGTCAGCCCCAGCTCCGCTCCTCACGGCTGAGTGAGGCACACTGGATGCCCACATGGGACTCCTTGCGATTGAACTCACCGCCTTGAGCCTCAGTTTTCAAATCTGGGAATGGAGCCACTGCCCAGCAATGTTGTCTTCCGTATTAATAAAACGTGTACTTGTTTCTTGGTCTTTGGGCATAACTATTCAGAGATGTGACACAATTCTCTATCAAGAGACGATTTTATTTTATTTTTTAAATTTTATTGGAGTATAGTTGACTTACAATGCTGTGTTAGTTTCAGGTGTACAGCAAAGTGATTCAGTTATACATATATTCATTGTTTTTCAGGTTCTTTTCTCATATAGGTTATCACAGATTATTGAGTAGAGTTCTCTGTGCTATACAGTAGGTCCTTGTTGGTTATCTATCTCATATGCAGTAGTGTGTATATGTTAATCCCAAGCTCCTGATTTATCCCTCCCGCCTCCCCACGTTTCTCCTTTAGTAACCATAAGTTTCTTGTCAATATCTGTAAATCTGTTTCTGGCTTTTTTTAATCTCTTCAAAATACTGTGTTTTTTTTGGTTGTTTAAAATTTTCTATCGGAGTATACTTGGTTTACAATGTTGTGTTAGTTTCAGGTGTACGGCAAAGTGAATGTTATATGTATATATCCATTATCTTTCAGATTATTTTCCCATATAGGTTGTTACAGAATATTGAGTAGTGTTCCCTGTGCTATGCAGTAGGTTCTTATTAGTTATCCATTTTATTTATAATAGTGTGTATATATTAATCCCAGTCTCCTAATTTATCACTTCCCCCCATGTTTCCTCTTTGGTAGCCGTAAGTTTGATTTTGATATCTGTGAGTCTGTTTCTGTGTTGTAAATAAGTTCATTTGTATCATTTTTTAAAAAATTAGATTTCACATATGATCGGTATCATATGTTTATTTTTCTCTCTCTGACTTACTTCACTTAGTATGATAATCTCTAGGTCCATCCATGTTGCCGCAAATTTTGTTCTTTTTATGGCTGAGTAATATTCCATTATATATATGTGCCACATCTTCTTTATTTATTCATCTGTCGATGGACACTTAGGTTGCTTCCATGTCCTGGCTATTGTAAATAGAGCTGCAGTGAACACTGTGGTACATGTCTCTTTTTGAATTATGGTTTTCTCAGGGTATGTGTCCGGTAGTGGGATTGCTGGGTCATATGGTAGTTCTATTTTTAGTTTTTTAAGGAACCTCCATACTGTTTTCCATAGTAGTTGTAATCAATTTACATTCCCACCAACAGTGCAAGAGGGTTCTCTTTTCTCCACACCCTCTCCAGCATTTGTTGTCTGTACACCTTTTGATGATGGCCATTTTGACCATGTGAAGTGATACCTCATTGTAGTTTATTTTGTTTTTTTGGCTGTGTTGGGTCTTTGTTGCTGCGCGCATGCTTTCTCTAGTTGCAATGAGCAGGGGCTACTCTTCGTTGCGGTGTGCAGGCTTCTGTTGTTGTGGAGCACGGGCTGTAGAGCCCAGGCTCAGTAGTTGTGGCGCACAGGCTTAGTTCTTCCGCGGCATGTGGGATCTTCCCAGACCAGGGGTCGAACCCATGCCCCTTGCATTGGCAGGCGGATTCTTAACCACTGTGCCACCAATCCCTCTGACTGTAGCTTTGATTTGCATTTCTCTGATAATTAGCGATGTTGAACATCTTTTCATGTGCCTTTTGGGCATCTGTATGTCTTCTTTGGAGAAATGTCTACTTTGATCCTCTGCCCATTTTTGGATTGGGTTGTTTGGTTTCTTTTGATATTGAGCTGCATGAGCTATTTGTATATTGTGGAGATTAAGCCCTTGTCGGTCTCTTCGTTTGCAAATATTTTCTCCCATTCTGTGGGTTGTTTTTTGTTTTGTTTATGGTTTCCTTTGCTGTGCAAAAGCTTTTAAGTTTCATTAGGTCCCATTTGTTTATTTTTGGTTTTATTTTCATTACTCTAGGAGGTGGATCAAAAAAGATCTTGCTGTGATTTATGTCAAAGAGTGTTCTTCCTATGTTTTCCTCTAAGAGTTTTATAGTGTCCAGTCTTACATGTAGGTCTTGAATCCATTTTGAGTTTATTTTTGTGTATGGTGTTAGAGAATGTCCTAATATCATTCTTTTAAGCTGCTGTCCAGTTTTCCCAGCAGCACTTACTGAAGAGACTCTTTTCTCCATTGTACATTTTTGCCTCCTTTGTCATAGATTAGGTGACCATAGGTGCGTGGGTTCATCTCTGGGCTTTCTCTCCTGTTCCGTTGATCTACGTTTCTGTTTTCGTGCCAGTACCACCCTGTTTTTGTTGTTGTGGTGGTGGTGGTGGTAAGCAGGCCTCTCACTGTTGTGGCCTCTCCCGTTGCGGAGCACAGGCTCCGGATGCGCAGGCTCAGCGGCCATGGCTCACGGGCCCAGCCGCTCCGCGGCATGTGGGATCTTCCCGGACCGGGGCACGAACCCGTGTCCCCTGCATCGGCAGGCGGACTCTCCACCACTGCGCCACCAGGGAAGCCCTACCATACTGTTTTGGTGACTATAGTTGTAGTATATTCTGAAGTCAGGGAGCCTGATTCCCCCGGCTGTTTTTCTTTCTCAGGACTGCTTTGGCTATTCGGGGTCTTTCGTGTTTCCACACAAATTTAAAAATGTTTTATTCTAGTTCTGTGAAAAATGCCATTGTTAATTTGGTAGGGATTGCATTGAGTCTGTGGATTGCCTTGGATAGTATAGTCACTTTGACAATATTGATTCTTCCAATCCGAGAGCGTGATCTATCTGCCTCTGTTTGTGTCATCTTCGATTTCTTTCATCGGGGCTTACGGTGTTCAGAGTACAGGTCTTTTGTCTCCTTAGGTAGTTTCATTCCTAGGTATTTTATTCTTTTTGATGCGATGGTAAAAGGGGGAGGATTTTAACATCTACCAATACAACCTAAAGCGGTTTGCAGGATTTTTGCTGTTAGAGTGTACCAAAGGCTGCATGATTTCCTAGTGATGGTGGTGATGGTATGATAGGTTGTCACAGTGGTGACTGGCATCTCTTGCATGTTTTCTAACCAGTTTTTGTTTGGAGAAGTGCAGCTCGTTGATTATTTCAAATACTTCTCTTGCATCCATTGACTTAAGATGACTCATTTGCTTTTGTAGATATGCAGTCGTAGTATTATTAATTAGTGTAGTTAGTATCTTCATTTCTGATATGTGTTCCTCCTGTTTCTCTGTTGTGTCCTGCTGCGTTTACCCTGAATTCTCAAACACTGTAATGGCACTACGTCAGACATCCTTGTTTTGCTCCTGATGTTCAAATGCATCTCTCTAGTAGTTCTTCACTAATTATAATATTAATAGCAACTCTTATTTTAGAAACCTCTTCAGTCTGTTAAAAAATATTTTTGTGTTCCCTTCATTAAATGTTGCCTTAGCGGGTGGTAGTGAATTTTTTTTCAAATGCCTTTTTGGTATTTTTTTTCAGGGATCATATGATTTTTCTTAAACTATTGATAGGGTGGATTCTATTATTAGATTCTCTCCTATTGAACAGTCCTTAGCTTCCTGTGATAAACCCTAATTGGCACATTATTCTTTTACCACAGTTGCTGAATCTTGTCAGTAGCCGAGTGTTTTATCTCTGTCTCTATCAGGAATTGAGATTGGGTGATAGGGAGTGAATTGTAGGTGGCTTTGAATATCTTTCTGTGTGTGAATCAGCTTCTCTATCTTAGAATCATGTTTCTATTCAAAAATAGAAAGAATTAATCCATAGACTTGTGTGGAGGTACCAAACAGGGGGAGGGGATTATTATAATAGTGATTTTAAAGTCAATCCTAACTTTAGGTAAATTTTTGGTGTCCATTTTAGTATATTTTTAAACAAAACTGCCATGGACATGTTCAGTTTTATGATCGATTATGCATAGTATGTTCTTATGATTTTTTTTTTAATTCTAAAACATTGAAACAAAACAGGCACATAATGCAGATTACGTTTAATAAAATATCTGCTGTTACAGCTCAGGTCTTGATTTAAATTTTGTACTATTTTGCTACATTTAAACTTCTATTTAACAGAGTTTTGCCTGTTTTAATTAGTTGTTTCTAGAAACGAGCCCCTGACATGTTTATTTAAATTTAATTTATACAGTATGTTTTCTCCTGTATTTAAAATCCTTTTCTTTCCTTTAAAAAAAAATCTTTTCTACTGAAGTATAGTTGATTTGCAATATCGTGTAAGATTCAGGTGTACAGCACAGTTCAGTTATATATATATATATATATATATATTCTTTTTCAGTTTCTTTTCCCTTGTAGGTTATTAGATAATATTGAGTAGAGTTCCCTGTGCTATACAGTAGGTCCTTGTTGGTTATCTGTTTTATATATAGTAGTGTGTATATGTTAATCCCAGCTTCCTAATTTATCCCTTTACCCACCACCCTTTCCCCTTTGGTAACCATAAGTTTGTTTTCTGTGTCTGTGAGCCTCTGTTTTGGAAATAAGTTCGTTTGTGTCTTTTTTTTTCTGTTAGATTCTACACGTAAGCGATATCATGATATTTGTCCTTCTCTGTCTGGCTTGCTTCTCTCAGTATGATAATCTCTAGGTCCATCCATGTTGCTGCAAAGGGCATTATTTCATTCTTTTTTAAGGCTGAGTAATACTCCATTGTATACATGTACCACATCTTTTTTATCCACTCCTCTGTCAGTAGACATTGAGGTTGCTTCCATGTCTTGGCTGTTGTAAATAGAGCTGCAGTGAACATTGGGGGTGCATGTTTCTTTTCGAATTATGGTTTTCTCCAGGTATATGCCCAGGAGTGGGGTTGCTGGGTCATATGGTAGTTCGATTTTTAGTTTTTTGAGGAACCTCCATACTGTTCTCCATCGTGGCTGTATCAATTTACATTCCCACCAACAGTGTAGGAGGGTTCCCTTTTCTCCACACCCTCTCCAGCATTTATTGTTTGTAGATTTTTTGATGATGGCCATTTTGACTGGTATGAGGTGGTACCTCATTGTAGTTTTGATTTGCATTTCTCTAATAATTAGCAATGTTGAGCATCTTTTCATGTGCTTTTTGGCTATCTGGATGTCTTCTTTGAAGAAATGTCTGTTTAGGTCTTCTTTCCATGTTTTGATTGGATTGTTTGTTTTTGATACTGAGCTATATGAATTGTTAATATATTTCAGCATTTAATTTCTTGTCAGTCACATTGTTTGCAAATATTTTCTCCCATTCTGTGGGTTGTCTTTTCATTTTGTTTATAGTTTCCTTTGCTGTGCAGAAGCTTTTAAGTTTAATTAGGTCCCATTTGTTTATTTTTGGTTTTACTTTCATTACTCTAGGAGGTGGATCAAAAAAGATATTGCTGTGATTTATGTCAAAGAGTGTTCTGCCTATGTTTTCCTCTAAGAGTTTTATAGTGTCTGGCCTTACATGTAGGTCTTTAATCCATTTTGAGTTTATTTTTGTGTATGGTGTTAGAGAGTGTCCTAATTTCATTCTTTTAAACTGCTGTCCAGTTTTCCTGGCACCACTTATTGAAGAGACTCTCTTTTCTCCATTTGTATATTCTTACCTCCTTTGTCGTAGATTAGGTGACCATAGATGAGTGGGTTTATTTCTGAGCTTTCTATCATGTTCCATTGATCTATATTTCTGTTTTTGTTTGTTTGTTTGTTTTTGTGGTACGCGGGCCTCTCACTGCTGTGGCCTCTCCTGCTGCGCAGGCCCAGCAGCCATGGCCCACGGGCCCAGCCGTTCCGCAACATGCGGGATCCTCCCGGACCGGGGCACGAACGCACGTCCCCTGCATCAGCAGGCGGACTCCCAACCACTGCGCCACCAGGAAAGCCCTATATTTCTGCTTTTGTGCCAGTACCGTACTGTTTTGATGACTGTAGCTTTGTGTAGTATATTCTGAAGTCAAGGAGCCTGATTCCTCCAGCTCTGTTTTTCTTTCTCAGGACTGCTTTGGCTATTCGGGGTCTTTTGTGTTTCCATACAAATTTTGAAATTTTTTGTCCTAGTTCTGTGAAAAATACCATTGGTAATTTGATAGGGATTGGATTGAATCTGTAGATTGCCTTGGGTAGTATGCTCATTTTGGCAATATTGATTCTGTATCTACTACTGAATCTACTGTATTTATAGTTTTTATCATTATTATTTCCTACCACCTATTTCCTTAGGTTTATTGTTGTTGCTATACTTTTTCATATGTGAAAAGGAATGCTTAAATTTTTTTGGATAATAAAGTTTGAAATTTTAGAAATCTACCTTTGAATGATACTTTCACTGCAATGATAGATTTTAGTATATAGGATTAATATTTCCTCTCAGTATTCTCTGATAGTTTGTTATGTCCTCACTCATTTCTCATTTCATGGTATTAGGATAAAACCAAGTAACCAGTAGTTTGTGTTCTATCTTTTTAAATTTTTTTGAGATTTCTTCATTGCATATTATTTTGATTTAAAAAATTTTTTTGTTTTAATTTGGTTGTGCGGGGTCTTAGTTGCAGCAGGCAGGCTCCTTAGTTGTAGCATGCGAACTCTTGCTGCATGCATGTGGGATCTACTTCCCTGACCAGGGCTCAAACCCAGCCCCCTGCATTGGGAGCATGGAATCTTATCCACTGCGCCACCAGGGAAGTCCCATATTATTTTGTTTTTATAATTCTCCCATGGATACTTGGGAAGAAGATGTGGATCATACTTTCAGAGTATAAAATCTGAAAATAGCTATCCCTTCTTTGTTGTGAAATATATGTTGTTAAAAGACAACTTTGTAAAAAGGTAAAGTTGTCTCATATAAAGTATACACATGTGAAAGATTTTATTTAACTCCTTAATTTGAGAACCAGTAAGATGTTACACTGTCTCCAAGGAAAATTCAAAGAACATTTGCCATGTATATAGGCAACCAGGAATTCTGAGATGAATCTGTGAATAAATGCAAAATTGGTCACTGTCCACAGGACAGTAGTCCATTGAATTCTGCCAGACAAAATTCATATGCATTTCTGTGGATGAGAATTATTTGCATTTTTGTCACGTTTTTACCTGCTAGAGTTTTTTTGTTGTTTTTAAATTTTATTTATTTTTTGGCTGCATGGGGTCTTCATTGCTGCACGCAGCCTTTCTCTAGTTGCAGCGAGCAGGGGCTACTCCTCGTTGCAGTGGCTTCTCTTGTTGCAGAGCACGGGCTCTAGGTGCATGGGCTTCAGTAGTTGCAGTGTGTGGGCTCAGTCGTTGTGTCTCGCGGGCTCTAAAGCAGAGGCTCAGTAGCTGTGGCGCACAGACTTAGTTGCTCCGCAGCATGTGGGATCTTCCTGGACCAGGGCTTGAACCCGTGTCCCCTGCATTGGCAGGCGGATTCTTAACCACTGCACCACCAGGGAAGTCCTACATGCTAGAGTGTTAAAAGTAGCTCCCAAACAAGGAAAGACCTAGATAACCTAGAAGGGTGTATTAGACAAGGAACCAGTAATCTTTCTTGCCCATTTAAAAGACTTTCACATTTTCCCAGTAATGCCCTTTACAATAGACATTTATTATTTCTAATTTATCTGTCCTATGGGACACTTGGTGAACTAATTTCTCACACTAAATTGTGTTTTGACATTTAATCTTTAAAATTCTAATATTTCCTTCCTGTTTATTTAGCCGCGCCATTTGACGCCTATAGACCTTGTTGTAATACTTTTGTTACCTAAATGGTACATATTCAATATTCAAAATCTAGGAAGTAGAGAAAAATATAAAGAAAAATTTCAAATCACTTCTAATTCCCACTATCTCTAACCACTGTTACCACTTTATTACCATTGAGCCTTTTTTTCTATGGGTATTTCTCTAATACACTTAAAATCATTCTGTATACAAAAATTTTCTGCCTTTTTTCACCTAACATTTTAAGAAACACCTTTCCCATGTTAATAAAACTGTTTAAAAGTATCATTTTAAATATTCTTACTTAAATTTACATACTATTCCTCTGTTCTTGGGAATGTTAGATTATTTCCAGGTTTTTGCTGTTATCAATTAACACTAACCTTGGGACATCAGTGATTGTCCACATTTTGCATTATTTCTTAATAGATTATCAAAAGTAGAGAATTACTGGGCAGTCTAAGGCTCTTGATATAAAGTAGAATTGCCTTATAAAGTGGTTATATTCATCTAACCCCACATAGCCGTACTTGTAGCAATATCCTGTCCCATTGCACAAAGATTTAATAATGCACGAAGATTTAATAATGTCATGTCCTTGTAATGCATTCCGCCTTCTGTCATTTATTCTTACCCTTTTAATCTTATGTAATACTTTCCCATTAAATTCTACCTTGCTCGTGATATTGCAGCTTGTCCTAGTCATCCGATCAAATTTGGTAGCAGAATCTTTGCACAGGCTTTCCTTTGCAAACCCTTTGGCGCTCTTTTGCTTTATATATGCTTCCAGATGGACCTCGTTTAGTCAAATCTGGGACTGTGTCTTTACCCGGGGCAGTTTAGGCTGATTTTCTTTATTGTTATGATCTGTCTGGACCGACCGCTGCCATAATCTTATATGCTTCCCATTTTTTAATGATCCGTCTTCTTTTTTGACATTTTACCTTTTGGTAGTCTGCTTTGTTTATAGCATTGATTATGATTTCAAAGGTAAACAGTCTAGTTTTCATTTTACTAGGGACTTCTAAAACATACACTGTTAACACTCTTAATCCTGTTTTTATACCTGGCTAATAACACTTTCTATGCCCTCTTGTCAAATTAAAACAATTTTTGAGATGATTGGCTCTTTTTCCATACTTTGACACTCTTTATTCCCTTAGTCCAATGTGATTAAAATGTAACTATTAGTGATCAATGTTTTTAC
This sequence comes from Mesoplodon mirus, assembly GCF_964341445.2. Classification (NCBI taxonomy): domain Eukaryota; kingdom Metazoa; phylum Chordata; class Mammalia; order Artiodactyla; family Ziphiidae; genus Mesoplodon; species Mesoplodon mirus. The sequence goes on along the minus strand of NC_138995.1, from coordinate 5,044,574 downwards.
TTCCTAACCTCTGTAACCTTCATTTTCATTCGGGTGATCACCCTCACTTTTTTTCCACAACTTCACTATTCAAGAATATTTTTCTGTGATTCAGCCCTAGAAGATTTGGGAGACATTCCTAGGCATTCTTTGCTGGAAAGGTGCTCATTTGATAAACTTTCAGAGATCTGCAGATTTCTGAAGGTCTCCCTGTTACCCTGCATGTGAATAACTTGTCCACATATTGCGGAATTCCCAGCTCTGACTCCTTCCCTCTGAAATCTGTGGAGCTGGCCTCTCAGCTGAGGCATCAGTGGTAGTGGAGGCCAGAACTGTACAAGCTGCCTTTTTACTCTTTTGAAAATTTTGTCTTTTTTTTAATTCAACTAACCAGTTACACTTATTGATCCCTGACTGCACCCTGAGTCACTTATCTGGGTGCTTTTAACATACTCACTTGAGCTCGTTTTTCTGCTTGATGGCTTCTAGCAGCCTTTCTCTGTTCAGTTTTTGTTTTGTTTTGTTTTTATCTCGTTATGTCTTCCTGTTCTTTGGGGTCATTTGTTTGTCCAGAGCCCATCGATCACTGGATTGCATGTGAGTTCAGCTGTCTGCTAGGAAGGATAATTGATCACTGCAGTGCATTAGGCTGCCGGAACCTGGCATGCTTTCTGCCGTCGGCTCCTTCCCCGTCGGGGCCTGCCATCGGCGTGCCTGGTCTGACGGGTGGCGCAGGAGGTCCATCTCCACACCTCCCCGTCTGCGTGCACCTCTCCTCTCGGCCCCTCTCCACCCACAGCCGTGTTCCCCTGCTCCCCGCCCTGGGCTTCATTTCTCAGTCTCTCTGCCTCTAGCCGTGGTTCCCTTGTGCAATTGTTGCTAATTAATTCCCAGTCAGAGTGATGGATGGTTTAAATTTTCTTTCCTTGAGAGCCCTTGCCTGGCCGGGGACTGGGCTGAATTCCACGGTGCCGGGGCAGGTGGCTCAGGAGGTAGGGTCTTGGTAGAGGAGGCAGAGAGCAGCACAGGGCTTGAGGGACCAGCTTCCCAGCACAGTGTCATTTTGATCATTGTCATCCTGGAGTGACCTGGCTAAGCCAGAGCCTTCTCCCTCCCACTCAAGTCTTCTGAAGCCAAAAGAAACTCAACGGGATCCAGGAACCTTGAGCAGTGTCTCTGCTGCAGACTCTTTGACAAAAGGGGAAATGGCCTCACATCACAGAGCAAACTCCATGGAAGACTCTCTTCATCTTATGCCCCAGAGTTCCTCTTCTTGCGGCCTCTAAGCACCCCACCTTTCCCCCCAGACTTCCCTCTTGTCCCCTCCCTCTGGGGACTGAGTCTCAGGCACTTTCTTTGGGGAGACAGTTTACTCTGGCTGCTTTGGATTCTCTCCTGTCACTCCTCAGAGAGGCAGCATGAAAGAATCCACCTTTTTATTGTTTATTTATTTAATTTTTTTGCGGTACGCGGGCCTCTCACTGCTGTGGCCTCTCCCGTTGCGGAGCACAGGCTCCGGACGCGCAGGCTCAGCGGCCATGGCTCACGGGCCCAGCCGCTCCGCGGCATGTGGGATCTTCCCGGACCGGGGCACGAACCTGTGTCCCCTGCATAGGCAGGCGGACTCCCAACCACTGCGCCACCAGGGAAGCCCCCACCTTTTTATTTTTAAAGGCAAAGGTTTATTGTTTATTTAGGGGACATACAGAACACTTAGGAGATGCAGAATTCCCTTAACAAGAGAGATGGGATCTCGCTGTGTTGCCCAGGCTGGGCCGCTGTGGTTATTCCCAGGCGCGATGCCACTACTGATCAGCACAGGCGGGTTTTGGGGGGTTTTTTGTTTTGTTTTTTTATTGAAGTATGGTTGATTTACAGTGTTGTGTTAGTTGTTTCTGGTGTACAGCAAAGTGATTCAGGTATATGTATATATATTCAGTTATATATATATATTCTTTTTCGTATTCTTTTCCATTATGGTTTATCCCAGGAGATTGGATATAGTTCCCTGTGCTGTATAGTGGGACCTTGTTGTTTATCCATTCTATGTATAATAGTTTGCATCTGCTAACCCCAAACTCCCACCGCATCCCTCCCCCAACCCCCTCCCCCTTGGCAATCACAAGTCTGTTTTCTATGTCTGTTTGTTTCTGTTTCATAAATAAGATCATGTATGTCATATTATAGATTCCACATATAAGTGATATATGGTGGTATTTGTCTTTCTGACTTACTTCACTTAGTATGATACTCTCTAGATAATCTCTGCAAATGGCATTATTTCATTCTTTTTTGGTGGAGTAATATTCCATTGTATATATACATATACCACATCTTCTTTATCCATTCATCTGTTGATGGTCATTTAGGTTGTTTCCAGGTCTTAGCTATTGTAAACAGGGCTTCTATGAACATAAGGGTGCATGTGTCTTTTTGAATTATAGTTTTGTCCAGATATATGCCCAGGAGTAGGATTGCTGGATCATATGGTAGTTCTGTTTTTAGTTTTCTGAGGAACCTCCATACTGTTTTCCATAGTGGCTGAACCAACTTACATTCCCACCAACAGAGGAGGAGGGTTCCCTTTTCTCCACACCCTCTCCAGCATTTGTTGTTTATAGACTGTTTAATGATGGCCATTCTGACCGGGGTGAGGTGGTACCTCATTGTAGTTCTGATTTGCATTTCCCTGATAGTTTTCGATGTTGAGCATCTTTTCATGTGCCTGTTGGTCATCTCTATGTCTTCTCTGGAGAAATGTCTATTTGGGTCTTCTGCCCATTTTTCGATTGGGTTGTTTGGTTTTTTGTTACTGAGTTGTATGGGCTGTTTGTATATTTTGGAAATTAAGCCCTTGTTGGTCACATCATCTGGAAATGTTTTCTCCCAGTCTGTAGTGTCTTTTCTTTTCTTTTCTTTTCTTTTCTTCTTTTTATGGTTTCCTTTGCCGTGCAAAAGCTTATAAGTTTGATTAGGTCCCATTTGTTTACTTTTGCTTTTACTTCTATTTCCTTGAGAGACTGACCTAAGAAAACAGTGGTATGTTTTATGTCAGAGAATGTCTTGCCTATGTTCTCTTCCAGGAGTTTTATGGTGTCATGTCTTACGTTTAGGTCTTTAAGCTGTTTTAAGTTTATTCTTGTTTATGGTGTTAGGGTGTGTTCTAACGTCACTGATTTGCCTGCGGCTGTCCAGCTTTCCCAGTACCACTTGCTGAAGAGACTTTTTCCCCATTGTATATTCTTGCCTCCTTTGTTGAAGATTAATTGACCGCAGGTGTGTGGGCTTACTTAGCACAGTTTTGACCTGCTGCTTTTCTGACCTGGGCTGGCCTCCACAGGCAACCTGGTGGTCCCCTGCTCTCGGGAGGTCACCACGTTGATGCCGAACTTAGGGCCTCGTGCACTGCAGCCTGGAACTCTTGGGCTCAAGTGATCCTCCCAGGAAGCTGGACTGCAGGCGTGTGACATCATGCTTGGCCCAAAGAATCCGCCTTTGGAGGAGGAAGGAAGGAAGGAGGCTGTGAATTCTTCTTCCCTAATACTTTATCCCTGTCCACAACAACATCACATCAAGAACACCACCACCATCACCATCATCTAACCATCACCACCACCATCCTCCTCATCCTCATCATCTTCATAACCATCATCACTACCACCATCTTTTTTTTACATTTTTTATTTATAATTTAGTTATTTTTTTATTGAAGTATAGTTGATTTACAATGTTGTGTTAATTTCTGCTGTACAGCAAAGTGACTCAGTTATACACATGTGTACATGCTTTTTTTAAAATTTTTTCCATTATGGTTTATCCCAGGAGGTTGGATATAGTTCCCTGTTCTATACAGTAGGACCTTGTTGTTTATCCATTCTATATATACTAGTTTGCACCTGCTAATCCCAAACTCCCAATCCATTCCTCCCCCACTCCCCCTCGGCAACCACCAGTCTGTTCTCTATATCTATGAGTCTGTTTCTGTTTTGTAGGTACATTCATTTGTGCCATACTTTAGATGCTACATATAAGTGATATCATATGGTATTTGTCTTTCTCTTTCTGACTTACTTCATTTAGTATGGTAATCTCTAGTTGCATCCATGTTGCTGCAAATGGCATTATTTTGTGTTTTTTTTATGGCTGAGTAGTATTCCATTGTATATATATATACCACATCTTCTTTACCCATTCATCTGTCTGTGGACATTTAGGTGGTTTCCATGTCTTGGCTATTGTGAATAGTGTTGCTATGAACATAGGGGTGCATGTATCTTTTTGAATTATAGTTTTGTCTGGACATATGCCCGAGAGTAGGATTGCTGGATCATATGGTAACTCTGTTTTTAGTTTTTTGAGGAACCTCTATACTGTTTTCCATAGTGGCTGTACCAACTTACATTCCCACCAACAGTGTAGGAGGGTTCCCTTTTATCCACACCCTCTCCAGCATTTGTCATTTGTAGACTTTTTTTTTTTTTTTTTTTTTTTGCGGTATGCGGGCCTCTCACTGCTGTGGCCTCTCCCGTTGCGGAGCACAGGCTCCGGACGCGCAGGCTCCGGATGCGCAGGCTCAGCGGCCATGGCTCACGGGCCCAGCCGCTCCGCGGCATATGGGATCCTCCCAGACCGGGGCACGAACCCGTATCCCCTGCATCGGCAGGCGGACTCTCAACCACTGCGCCACCAGGGAGGCCCCATTTGTAGACTTTTTAATGATGGCCATTCTGATGGGTGTGAGGTGGTACCTCATTGTCGTTTTGATTTACATTTCTCTAATAGTTAGCAGCGTTGAGCATTTTTTCATGTGCCTTTTGGCTGTTGTATGTCTTTTTTGGAGAAATGTCTACTTAGATCCTCTGCCCATTTTTGGATTGGGTTGTTTTTTTGTTATTGAGTTGTGTGAGCTGTTTGTATATTTTGGAAATTATGCCCTTGTCGGTCTCATCATTTGCAAATATTTTCTCCCATTCTGTAGGTTGTCTTTTCGTGTTTTTTTTTTTTTATGGTTTCCTTTGTTGTGCAAAAGCTTGTAAGTTTGATTAGGTCCCATTTGTTTATTCTTGTTTTTATTTCTGTTGCTTTGGGAGACTGATCTAAGAAAACATTGATACAGTTTATGTCAGAGAATGTTTTGCCTATGTTCTCTTCTAGGAGTTTTATGGTGTCATGTCTTACGTTTAAGTCTTTAAGCCATTTTGAGCTTATTTTTGTGCATGGTGTGAGGGTGTGTTCTAATTTCATTGATTTACCTGTGGCTGCCCAGTTTTCCAGCACCACTTGCTGAAGAGACTGTCTTTTTCCCATTTTATATTCCTGCCTCCTTTGTCAAAGATTAATTGACCATAGGTGTGTGGGTTTATTTCTGGTCTATCTATTCTGTTTCATTGATCTGTGTGTCTGTTTTTGTACCAGTACCACATGGTTTTGATTACTGTAGCTTTGTGGTATTGTATGAAGTCTGGGAGAGTTATGCCTCCTGCTTTCTTTTTTTTTCCCCCCCCTCAGGATTGCTTTGGCAATTCTGGGTCTTTTATGGTTCCATATAACTTTTTGGATTATCCTAGTTCTGTGGAAAATGTCATGGGTAATTTGATAGGGATCACATTAAATCTGTAGATTGCTTGGGGTAGTTTTGTGATTTTTAACAATATTCTTCCAATCTAAGAACATGGGATATCTTTCCATTTCCTTGAATCCTCTTTAATTTCCTGTATTAATGTTTTATAGTTCTCAGCATATAAGTCTTCCAGCTCCTTGGTCAGGTTTATTCCTAGGTGGTGGTGGTTGTTTTTTTTTTTTGGTGCGATTTTAAAAGGTATTGTTTTTTTGCATTCCCTTTCTGATGTTTCATTGTTAGTGTAAAGAAATGCAACTGATTTCTGAATGTTAATCTTGTATCCTGCTACTTTACTGAATTCATTGATTAGATCTAGTAGTTTTTCTGTGGAGTCCTTAGCATTTTCTATTTATCATATCATGTCATCTGCATATAGTGACAGCTTTACCTCTTCCCTTCCAATTTGGATACCTTTTATTTCTTTTTCTTGTCTGATTGCTGGGGCTACGACTTCCAATACTATGTTGAACAGAAGTGACCCACCACCATCTTTCTCATCATCATCACCACCACCATCATCATCATCATCATCACCATCATCACCATCATCATCATCATCATAGCAGCTACTGTATACTGAGTATTTGCTATGTGACAGGCACAGTGCTGAGCATTTTATATAATTTTTTCATTCAATCCTTACTACAGTGTTATGAGATAGATACTACAGTGATTTCTGTTGTGGTGTGGAGGTCACAGTACTAGTAATTGGTGAAGCCGGGGCTCAAACCTTGGTCTCTTGAGTCCATACCCCTCCCTTCATGCTGGAGCCCTGTGGTAACCCCCATCCCAGTGCAGAGACACTGACCCTAGGTGTCCCCCCACCACTGTACCAGATCTTTACCCACGATCCCTCCCCAACTCTTTTCCCCTCTGTGCCCCTTCCCGCCACAGGTGTATGAGGGTGGGAGCAACGTGGACCAGTTTGTGACACGCTTCCTCCTGAAGGAGACGGCCAATCAGATCCAGTCCCTGCTGAGCTCGGTGGAGAGTGCGGTGGAGGCCATCGAAGAGCAGACCATCCAGATCCGGTGCGTTGATGGGACCTTGTGGGGGCCTGTGGGCGTGGGCCGTGTGTGTGCTGACCTGCTGCTTGGTGGGGACATTCGTGTGCTTGGGGGCTGGGTGACCTTGGGCAAGCTGCTCTTCCTCTCTCTGTCTCCACTTCCCCAGCTCTTTTTTTTTTTTTTTTTTTTTGCGGTACGCGGGCCTCTCAGTGTTGTGGCCTCTCCCGTTGCGGAGCACAGGCTCTGGACGCGCAGACTCAGCGGCCATGGCTCACGGGCCCAGCTGCTCCACGGCATGTGGGATCTTCCTGGACCTGGGCACAAACCCGTGTCCCCTGCATCAGCAGGCAGACTCTCAACTACTGCGCCACCAGGGAACCCTCCCACCAGCTCTTTAAGTGGGGACGATTATATACCTGCCTCCTCACAGAGTTATGACTAGTTCCTAGACTCTGACCAATTTGGCCCCATTTCCATATTGCTCACATTATTGTTTAGCTAAAACTATTCTATTGTTTGACTTATTTTTTAAAACCTGGGAGTAAATTTAAGAAATTCTGTGGCCATTACCATCATTCGAAAACAAGTTATCACATGCTGTGAGTGAAGAAATTGTAAAAATAAGCGCTGTTGGTTCCCGCAGTCAGCTTGGACCCTGAGGCCTGCTCCCTCTTTGTTCAGAAAGAGAGGCTGTGAGATCATAGATGGGCCTTGAAAACAGGAGCATCAAAGCATGACCTCAGAAAGATCAAAAGAGCCATGAAATGGAGTGGTTTTCTCCCAGTGTTAGTTAGTGTTATTTAAGGCCTTGTTTGTGGGTCCTTGAAGCCGTGGAAAAGTACCTGGGGTCCCCCCTCTTTGCAGGGGGACACTGTTGGGGCGGTGAGATGGGGGTCCGGAGAGTAGCAGTCTCCTTCCGGCCTGGCAGGGCCAGCCCCTGGGGGCCACGAGCCCTCCCATTTGCTGTCCCAAGTTCCGGCCAACTCCTCTGTGCCTGTTCTTCCATGAAGAGCTGATGTGCCCGGGGCAAAGGGGAAATAAAGAAATAGAAACAGGCGGGGGCAGCTGCCAGATGCCCAAGCGATACTGAGCCTTGAGCCTCTGCCGCGGTTTCCCAGGCAGAGACCCAGCACAGCAGGATGTTGGTTGCTGGGCCTGGGGGTTTGTATGTGGTTTTTTTGGTTGGTGGGGGGCTTGTCCCAGTCAGATATGACTGCAAAGGCTGCTCAGTGATGCCGTTCGCAAAATGCCTTTGCTCTGAGTACCTGCAGCCCGGTCACCTAGGATATGCACAATGCAGATTCCTGGGCTCCGGCCGTGCCCGCTGGATTAGGGTCCCTGGGAGCTGAGCCCAAGACTCTGCATAGCTGATCAGTCTTGTGATTCTGAAGGTTCCCAAGGTTAACAGCCTCAGCTCTGGAAGTTGTCACATAGATTTTCTTCTTTTTTTTTTTTTTTTGATCACTATCTTGATTTTAAAACCTGAGGTTTCTATCCTGCTGCAGAACAGATAGGACCGCTGCATGATTTTCAGAGCCGATTTCCTGCGCTTTGCCAGTTCCGTCACGTGTCAGCTGTTACACCTGCCCGCCCCCTTTTTGGAAGCTTACTTTGGGATGTTGTTGGCAGGGGTGGCACGTCGCGATGCGGAGACACATCTGCTTCACCGGCACTGCCACCTCAAACTGCCCAAATCTCAGCTGCTTCGGCTCTCAGCTGCAGGTCCCCTGAGCATCCCCTTTCCCAGGCCTGGGGACGTCGTGACCCAGGCACGAGCCACTGGTTCAGACCCTGCCGCCCTTGGGGGACTCCCACTGTTCCCACTCATGGTCTGAGTTTGTTGAGGCGCCACGACTGACACCTCAAGGACTCTGCCAGCCTTTCTCCTCCCTTGCGGGGGGTGGGGTTGGCCCCTCTGCACAGGGAGAGGCTGCTGGGCTTTCAGGCTCACAGGAGGCAAATTCCAGAACATTACCAAGGCAGCCCTGGGGACCAGGCGTGTCGGCCATGCACACAGGAGTGTGTGTGTGTGGGGGGGGATATGTGTGTCTGGGTGTATTTTTATGTCTGGTGAGTTTTCCAGCATTTTTGTACATGGGGGTTTGGGCATTTGTTGAGTCGCTACTACGTGCCAGGCACAGTGTTTGGTGGGCTGTGTGTGCACGTCAGGGATGCAGGGTGCTGTGCGTGTGTGTGCACATCAGTAGTGTGCGTGGCGGGTGGTGTCATGACGGGATGGGGCCGGGCTGAGGTCAGGATCCCGGATCTTCGTCCTGTCAGATGCCCGCTCTCGACTGTGTCTTAGGGCTTCCTTGTTTGGACAGGGGGCTTGTTAGCCAACCCAGGCCCCCACCCAGAGGGCAGTGAATGCTGAATCGGCTCCCAGCAAGGCCGGCAGGGCCAGGGAGAGGGGCAGCTGTGGGCTGCGGGGAGGCTGGGGGCCTGGCTCAGCCTCGCCCGGCCCTGGAACTAAACCTCCCGGGAACAGGGTCTGGGGTCTTGGAAAGGATCTGAGTTCAGATCCCATCCCGGCCCCGCTCGCAGCATGGCCTTGGCCAGTGGGCCTGGTGTCCCCCTCTGTGAAACAAAGGCCATGATGTCCACTTCACAGGGACGGGGCTCCACGGAGTGAGCTCTGTGCACGTTTCAGCCCCCAGTTGGTGCTTAATGTTTGTCGAAGCTGCCACAAGCAGCCAGGGCCCTGCAGCCCCCCTCACAGTGTGTGCTTCCCCACTCCTGTGCAGACAGGACCCCGGCAAACCCAGCCACAGCGTGGTGGAGACCTGGTCTGGGAGCTCCGCTCCCCTCTACGCCCACAACTACAAGCTCACGGCCGTGGAGCAAGGGAGTGGCTTCCCGCTTGGTGAGAGAGCAGTGGCCCAGAGTGGGGGGCACTGGCTGGGGGGTCCTGGGCGGAATCCTGAGAGTGGTCCACCTGGGGCCTGGGCCTCCCATGGGGACTGAGCCTGGGAGGGCTGGGGGCAGGTCTCAGCCCCGGGGCAGGGCCGGGAGCTCCCCTCCACCTTAGGCCTGGCCCCGCCCCCCCCATCAGCATCTCTGTTCCTCTTTCCCAGTCACCTCAGACTCCAAGGAGGAGGGCCTGGAAGCCCAGGTCAGCAGGTTGGCGGGGCTGATAGGACGGCTGGAGAGCAAGGTGAGCCCGCTGAGCCGTCCCTCTGTCCCTGCATCCACCGTCCGCCCTCCCAGCCCCCAGGGAATGCAGAGTGAGAGGCCAGAGCTCGAGAAGGAAGTCAGGAAGCCTTGGAAAGGACGTTCCCCGGGTGGAGTGCGGGCTAAGGGTAGACGCCAGGGACATGTCCGTCGTATAGGACCCGAGGAGAGGAGCAGTTGTGGAGGGTGGGCGGGCAGCCAGGAGGGGCGTCTCAAGGAGCAGAAAGTAGTCGGCAGGGTCACGGGCAGCAAGGGGACAGAGCTTCAAGGAGGCGTTAAGGCGGCGGCGTGGTCTGGGCAGGTGGTAGCCTAGACCCAGCAAGGGGTGGCTGAGGGATGGTGACGTCCCAGGAGAGATCAGAATGACCGGCAGCGTGAAGTCTTTTCAATGTGACGTGACACGTCCACAAGTGACGGAAAGTGGCACAGCCTTTATGGAATCGCGTTTTCGGAGAACATTTCACGGCTCGGTAGGCACTCAGGATACGATTGTGTTAGCTTTGCAGGGCTGCCAGAGCTGGGGCTTAAACCCCCGCATTTATTCTCTCACAGATCAAGGCTAGAAATCTGAAGTCAGGACGTAGGCGGGGCTGGTTTCTTCTGAAGCCTCTCTCGTTGGCGTGTAGACGGCCGTGTGTGTGTCTGTGTTCTGACTCTTCTTATAAGGACACCAGTCATATTGGATTAGAGCCCACCCATGTGACCCATGTGACCTTATTCTAACTTAATCACCTATTCAAAGGTCCGGTCTCCAAATATAGTCCCGTTTTGCGGTACTGGGGATTGGGACTTCAACATACGAATTTTGGGGGAACACAATTCAGCCCTTAACGATGACCATTCGTTGGTAGAAAGAAAATAATTGGCCTTAAGGTTTACCAACAGGCTCCAGTATCAGACTGCCTGTATTTGAATCCTGGCTATACCACTTAACAGCTGTGTGACCTTGGGCCGGTGACTTACCCTCTCTGAGCCTCAGAGTCCTCCTCTAACCACAGAGAAAATAATCAGAATGGCACCTCTCACAGGGTCATTGTGAGGATTAAATAAAGTGATGTCTTAATGGCTTAGCACAGAGCCTGCTGCATAGTTAGCATTTAATATTAGCAATGTTATTTAGCAGTTATTATTAGACATTCTGATGCCAGAACCTATTATACACAGACCATACCTGTATATCAGCATAAACCAAGAGAGCAGGCATCTCCAGGCTGTAGGGTTGCAGTGGCAAGTTTACATTTTTCCTACTTCTCTGAATTTTTTTTATATCTTTTGCAAAAGGGCAAAAGAAAAATAGTGCTTTGATGGGTTCGTGGGTTAGTTCTGAGGGATTCGAGAGGGCAGTGGGTGGGGCTCCCCAGGAGGAGGTGAGGCCGAGACTTGGAGAGGAGTCCGAGGGAGGAGGCGGCCATCCCCCCCTGCAGGTCTGAGGCCGAGGTGGGATCTCCCCCCCGCCCCCCCGCTAAAGCCGGCTGCTGGGTGGGAGCGGTGGGAAAGGCTCGGCGGGGACCTTGAGGCCCGGTTGTCATAACAACTCTGCGGGCGCCCCCAGGGGGAGGCTCTTTGAAGCTTATTTTTAGTGCCCCAGTCGCCTTAACAACCGGCTGGCTGGAAACCAAGGAGCACCTGGGAGTCCTGGAGACGGGGCGGGGCCCTCTTCCCGACCTCTGATTGGCCCGAGCCGGGCCCCGCCCTCCAAGGGCCAACCTGAGCGCTCCTAGCTGTGCCTGGGCTCCTGGAACGCTGGGACGGCGAGGCAGGGAGACAGGGCGGTGGGGTGGGGGGCAAAGACGTGGGTCCCGCCGCCCCTCCCCCACCCTCCCCTCATCTTTACCTCATCCTCACCCTCACTGCCGCGGCGCCCAGCTGGCCAGGAGAAACCTAGGGAACCAGTTGCAGCCCCTGATCTCCAGGAGCCCAACTACACGGTTTTAAAACCATGGAAAGAGACTTGCCCTGCCAGGCAGACCTTGGCCACCTACAAACGCCTACATGCACACCCTATGTCCCCGGAAAGTCAGTACCCTCTCTGGGACCGGCTGTGTAATTTATGGGGCCCTTTGTTCCAACATTATTAAGAATGTCCAGGTGGTGACTGCATGGGTCATGGCCCTGCACATCGGCCGCTGTTTTCCTTAACAGCCAGCTGATGCGCCTCACTCACGTGCTCGTGTAGAGGAGAAAGACCTGGGTGCGGGATTGTGCCAGGGACACGGGCTGTCCTCGTGGAGGATGGACAGGGATGGGCACAGAGGTGGACTTTATTGGGATGCCCAAGTTAAAGGAAGAAGGATCCTGATTCCGTGGATCAGGAGAGAGCCCTGGCCTGACTCAGACTCTGACCCTGGACCAGCTTCTGTGGCCTCTGGGTTCTCTGCTCTGCAATAATGGTGCTGGGCACCATTACAGACACAAGCACGTGGTCAGGAGCGGAGTGCACGGGCTTCCTACTTTCCTAGAGCTCACAGTAGGGTAGCCACGGCCTCGGGGAGTCTGGCAAGTTACATAAGATTTGGTATAGAGGGTAAAATTTAGCCCCCAGGGTTGGTGGAAGGCCAGCGAGCACAGACCACCTCATTCAGGCCGTTATATTCATGAGGTGCCAGGGGCTGTGACTGGGGTCGACGTGTAAGTTGTCGGGGAACCTGTTGCCAGCAAGGCTGTCGGCGGAAGTTGTGACAAAACCCCAGCGTCCTGGGTTCAGCACAGTGGAGCCTCCTTTGTGTTCTCTGCAACTGGCGTGCTTGGCCTCTGTGGCTCCAGTGCCCCCTAGATGCCACGGCCAGAAGGGATCTGTGCCACTTCCTGTGGTTGGCCTTCCAGCCTGGCTTCCCGGCTCCTTTCTTGAGCCAGCATTGTGCCTGGAGGGTGGGCTGAGCCCTGCCCAGAGAGGCCTGGCCCTGGGAGCTCCCACCTGCTCGGGGACTCCAGAGCCTCTGGAACCATGGGGTGGAGGGGCTGGAGCTCTTCTGTGGCCCTGGGTGCGCAGGTGTCACTGTGGTGGTCCCGGGAGCCTCCCTAGCAGAGGTGGCCTCTGTCTCTGGCATCTCTTCATGCTTTGTTGTTGCAGACCCTTTGGTTTGACCTCCAGCAGCATCTCTCGGATGAAGAAGGCACCAACGTGGTGAGGACCCCTCGCCTGTGCCCCACCCCTGCCTGAGCCAGGCCTCAAGATGCAGGGGGCTCAGCGCCCCTGACCCCTCTACCCTGGGACCACCACAAGGGGAGGTGCAGCCCCAGCACTTGGCCACCCTCCCCTCCCGTGAGCATTCTTAGAGCCTCCAGGGCTGTGATCAGTTGGGCCTGGAGCAACGTAATCAGCAGGACAGTGACGTCAAAATGCTGGTTCAATCAGAAACAATTTTGCTGGTCACTCATGTTGTTGTGTCCTGGACCCGAAGCCTTGCAGGCAGCTCCCAGTCTCTCTCGAGCCTCTTTAAATGTCCCTGTCTGCTTTTTCAGCACTTGTGGGACTACTTCCTGCATTTGGCTTCTTAAGCTTAGCTCATTTTTCGCCAGTTTCCACGTGTAAGAATGAAAAGTGTGTGTGGGGTTGGGGGAGTGGGTCGGTTTTATTCTGAAGAAGTTGTCCTGTCCTGGGGAGGCGGGCTCCTGGGCTGGGCGGGGTCCCGGGGGAAGCGGGCTGCTAGGGAGCCCGCAGGGTGGCTCACTGGTCCTTTGGCCCCGGAGCATCTGCAGCTGGTCCGGCAGGAGATGGCCGTGTGTCCTGAGCAGCTGGCCGAGTTCCTGGACTCCCTGCGTCAGTACCTGAGGGGCACCGCCGGAGCCAGGAACTGCTTCCAGTAAGTAAGCTGCGGGGCAGGGTGGTGGCCGGGAGCTCTGCCTGGGGTGGAGGCACAGGGCAGGACCGGCCTCACCCCTGAGAACACACCAGACCCCAGGGAAGCCCCCTGGCGGGGTGGTTACAAGAGCTGGGTTCAGGTCCTAGCTCGGGCTCTTCCTTGCTGCGCAAACGTGCCAAGTGACTTCATCTCGCGGACCTCAGCCTACTCATCTGTAAAGTGGGACCAATGACCGGACCCGCTTGCTGGTGGGGTTGGAGGCGTCAGTGGAATAATGGCAGTGGAGGGTACCAGCCAGTGCCTGGCACCCAGCGCCCACTCAGCGTTAGCTGCCACGGTTGCTGCTGTGGCTGCCCCTCGGGGGCCTCACCCTCTGGTCCCTGCTGCCAAGGCCTGCATCCTTGCTGGGGGTGGTCCCAGAGGGCTGTTGGCACAAGTTGCTGGGCTGTCTCCCGTCTGTGGCCCACCCGTCGGTGCCCAGCGAACAGTAGCTGTAGGCTCCGTGACTGTTCCCTGCCTCGAGTCTCTCCCTCCCCGGTTGTTTTTTTCCTACCTCAAGAGCACATGTGCCTCCTCCTGCTTCCCAGTGAAGCAGGTGGGCCAGGCCTGGGGGTACAGCGTGACTCAGGCTGCACGTTAATTCCAGGTCGGGGGAGAGGGCAGGTGAAGAAAGATGATTCTGGTTGGCGGTGGGTGCTGTGCAGGCCAGCGAACGGGGGGCTTTGGGGAGGGGCTGCATGTGTGCTGAGGCTGAGTGACGAGCAGCGCCCCCCACCCACCGCAGAGTCTGAGGCCCGGCACAGGCTGGTGCCCAGACCTGGCGTGGCAGTGAGGGTGCTGCATTTGAGAAAAAGCAAGCAGCTGGTGTGGCTCGACAGAGTGACCCAGGGGTGGGTGGGTCAGAGGGCCAGGGAGGCAGGCAGGCCCTGCTCGTTCCGGGGACCAGGGACTATGGGGGAGAGATGCTTAGGCAGGAGGGAGACTCGGTCTTGCCTCTCTCGTGTAAGAAGGGCTGGCAACAGGCGTGCGGCTGGCAGCCAGGGAGAGGCCCTGCAGTCACCCGGAGAGGGCACTGGCCTTGGCACGATGTGGGCAGAGCTGGGGTCTGTTTTGGAGTGGGGCTGACTGGACTTGACCATGGCTGGGATGGAGTGGGGGGCTGTAGAAAGAGGAGGCCAGGCGGAGTCAGATTCCTCAGCTTCAGGAACTTGATGGAGGACGGGGCCGCAGGCTGAGCTGGAGAAGCCGCGGAAGGTCAGGTGCGTGGGTGCGGGGAGTCGCACAGGCCTTTGGGGCCATGTTAAATTCCAGATGCCATTCGAGGTGCCGATGTACAAGTGGGGAGATCCGGGGAGTGGTGGGCATGCAGGTGTCACCCGGAGCCACGGGAGCTGTGTGCTCATCATGGGAGACAGCGTGGAAGAAGGGGGCCCGGGGCTGGGAAGGGCCGGGAGGAGGCAGCCCGCAGTAGGGCGTCCTCTCTGCAGCCCCAAACCTGGAATTGCCTGTGATAATGCAGCAGACGCCACCGGGACGGGATTCTCCTCTCTGAGGGATGCTTGGGGTTCTGTGCTCCTGAGCGTGTGGGAAAAGGAGAAGGAACCGGGAGGGTGGCCGAGAGGCCTGATGGGGTGGTATCGTGACCTCAGAGGCCAGGCCTCCCTCTCCCTGGGTGGGCCTCCCTCTCCAGGGGTCGGCCACATTCTTAGAGGCACCCCCCCCCACCTTGCTCCATCCCCCGAGCCTGGGTCTCTGTCTTATTTGAAATGGGGTGAGTACCCTGGTGCTCACACAGGGACGGCAGCTCAGGGACTTGGGCCACGTCTGATTCCTTTTAAGGATTAAATGAAAGAATGATTATGAAGGACAGTGTGGCAGGGGGAAGATGCTTTTAGTTTTAAAGGTAGGTTTTTCAATGACTAGAAAGCCTTTTTCAAAAAGTCATTGCACTGTCATTCATTCAACAGCCATGCTGGCCCCTGTACAGGGCCACGCCGTGCTCTAGATCATACAGAGGTGCACGCAGCTGCTCAGACTAGGTGGCTGGTCCTGGAGGGTTCAGGGGGCCTGATCAGAAAGGGAGCGTGATACTGAGAGCAGCGGTGACAGGCTGTCTTCTGGGCCGGCCACCACCCCCGGCCTGCCTTCCGGGCCTGTCACCACCCCCAGCTGCTGCAGCTTCTGCCAGCCTCACCTTTCCAGGGTCTTCAGGCAGCCCCCAGCCTGGCTCAGGGGACGCCCTGTCTGGGGGCCCTGTGTGCACCCCAGAGGGGAGCAAGCAGGCCGGCAGCCCCGTGCATCCACTGAGTCTGGTCTCTCTCCTCTTGTAGCATCGCTGCCGTAAGGCTGGCGGACGGCGTCACCTTCGTGGTCTACGAGTTCTGGGAGACAGAGGACGAGTGGAAGATGTAGGTCTGGCCACGCACGGTCTCTAGTTTCAGCCCTCGGCGGGGGGTTAGGTGGTGGGACGTGGGGCGGGGACCTGCCCCGGCCCCCTTTCCAGGCCCTTCCTTGTCCCAGAGGCTCCTTGGTGGGGAGGGTGAAGAGTCGGGGTTCCAGCGGCATCCACCGCTCAGACGGCTGGGCCTCAATCCAATTGGAGGTGGCGTTTCTCAGGCTGGAGCTTGACCCCCTCAACGTGCCCTGCTGGGTCCTGAATCTGGGCTCCTGACCAGCCCTGGGAGCGGAGGCCAGGGTTGCTCCTGTTTCAAAACTGCTGCCCAAGGATAAAAATCCAGAAAGTTCTCTCAGTGAAGGTTGCTCATGGGGAGTCCAGAGCCAGGCTGTGCCCCCAGCCCCCAGCACTCTGCTGCGGCCCTACCTTCCCACCACGGCTCTGAGCCCTGAGTTTGGCTGACTGGTGTGTGGCCCCCAGGCCCCGAGAGCTCACAGGCCACCCCCTGGGTTGCAGGCACCTGCAGAGCCCCGTGTGCAAGGCGTTTCGGCACGTCAAGGTGGACACGCTGAGCCAGCCCGAGGCCCTCTCCCGGATCTCCGTGCCAGGTAGCGGGGAGGAGGGCGTGGACCAATTACAGAGGGAGGGGGACGCCATGGGCCAGGCAGAAATGGCTGAGCTGGGGCCCAAACCACCC
Source organism: Mesoplodon mirus (assembly GCF_964341445.2). Lineage (NCBI taxonomy): Eukaryota > Metazoa > Chordata > Mammalia > Artiodactyla > Ziphiidae > Mesoplodon > Mesoplodon mirus. The sequence continues at coordinate 5,027,902 of NC_138995.1, read as the reverse complement.
CAGACTCTCTGCTGTTCCCTTGGCTGCCAGGAACTATCAGCAAGTGCTCCACCGGAGGGGGTCCTAGCCAAGGCAGGGAGGCCGGGGCCCTGAGCCCAGCATGGGGCAGGCCTGTGCTAGGGGCCCAGAAAGCACCCCCAGGCCAGGGCAGGCCTCGCTGCGGGCCACCCCACCGCGTTCCCAGCCAGACTGCCATTCCGTCCAGGGGCATATGCTCTGCCCCCAGGACAAGCACTTCTGTGCCCTGCGTAGGGCCCCGCCCGTGGCTTTATGCACCCACCTCCCCACGGCCCCCTCTGCTGCCCGCAGGCCCGCCTGGCACAGAGTTGGCAGAGGAGCGACAGCCTGCAGGCCTTGCTCTCTGGCCCTGAGGGGGGAGGGGCCGCTGCAGCCTCCCCGGGGCCGGGCCAGGGCCGCCTTTCCCAGCAGCCTCCTCCCCCTGACGCGTCCCCCTCCCTCCTCTCCAGCTGCCTGGTGCACCCTGGGCCGCGACTGAGCCCTGCCTGGGGCCCTGCGGATGCGCCTGCTGCCTGCGTCCTCGGATGAAGGACGTGCTCCTTTCTAGAAACTGTGGTAGACGAGCTGTCTTTTCAGTATACTTCCACATAAGAAGGTCTTTTCCTGCTGGTTGAAGTGAAGGTGAACCCCTGCCCTGGCACTCCCCCGCCCGCCCCACCGCTTGTGGACAGAGCAGCATCCGAGCTGCTGGGCCCTGCTGAAGCCAGAGGGCGGCCGTGAGTGCTGGGGAGCGGCCCCCCAGGACCCGTCCCCACGTCCTCGGCCGGGCTCGCCCCTCACCCTTCTCTCACCTCCTGGGTGCCTCTCCTCCTAGGAGCTGGGACCCTGTAGTGCCCCCCAGGCCCGGGCTGAGCCCGCAGTAGACCCCATGTAGCCAGTGCCCTGCTAGGCAAACAGCCGCCCGGGACAGGCACCAAATAAACTAGCGTTGGGAACGGCTGCGTGTTTGTTTCCTGTCGTCTAGTTGATGACAGCTGGCGAGTGAAGCTGTCGGGATGCTCGGGGCCCCTTATTAGCCATGAAACCTGAGCCCAGTCGCCTCAGCTTTCTTATCTGTCAAGTGGAAGTGATGACTCTGAGGTATGTATCTTGACAAACAAGTTCATGCCTGTTGCAAAGCTCGGGGGTCCCCAAGACCACCCTCAGCGTGGTAATTCACTAGAAGGACTGTCAGAACTCAGCCAAGCCCTTCTGCTCGTGGTTACAGATTATGGCAGCAAAAGCACACAGACCGAACTCAGCATGGCGGAGGGTCCCGGAGAGACCAAGCTTAGGGTTGTCCCTTCCCCGTGATACGTGCAGACAGCACCTGGTTCTCCTGGAGCTGCCCTGTGACATTCATTAAGCATAGGGAACTGCCAACCAGGGAAGCTCACCTTCACAGTTTGCACTGGGGGTCGGCTCTGGCTGACCTTAGCCTCCAGCCCCTGTGGAGGTCAAGCTGATCCCAAGTGGCCCCAGGTAAACAAAGAGACACGTGTCAGGACTTTCCAAGGTCCTAGAGGTTCATCACCTCCATAAGAGCCGAGGGCAAAAGCCAGACCTCCCTGGACACAGTCGATCCTTGACTGCACACCCATAAAGGTGCTGTTCCAACAAGCCAGAAGACCCTAGACTTAAAGGTTATTTCAAGTCCGATGCTGGAACCTCTGTAACTTCCTGTTTCCCTGGCCGTGTTGCAGGAGAGACAATACACAGAAGTCCCAAGGGACGAGAAGAGAGACCTGCCTCCCTTTGCTAAAGCAGGACGGGAAGGAGGGCAGGTAGGGAGGCAGCTGCCAGGGGCTGCTGAGGGCTGCAGAGCCGGGGAAGGAGGAGAGAGAGAAAGGGCCTGGAACTGGGCCGCGGGGCCCAGTGAAACCATGGGGGCTTGTTGGAAGCATAAAATACAGATTCACATTCTAGCTGAACATACATCCCAGCTGAACATGTCAGCGTCCTTGCACTCAGCCTCTCACAACCTCTGTTTTCTCATCTGTGAAGTGGGGAGAAGACCCCTCCTTTGAAGATTAGGAACTGCCTGGCTCACGAGAAGGCCACTGCAGGAGGTCCTGCTGGCAGCGTCACCTCAGCCCACCCTGACGCTGCTACCGTTCCAGGCAGCTCAGCTGTTTTAAAAATAAAAATCTCAGGGGGTGGAGGCTCCTGGAGGCGCAACTGAGGAAGCCTGCCCTCTGGGCCCGTGACTTTCTGCCCCAGCTCTCGCCTCTTGTAGGCTCGGAGCTGACTGCACCCACCTCAGATTCTCAGGGGGTGGAACAGGCTCTGAAGAGAACAAACATCAACCCTAAAAGGGATAAGAGCCTCCACTTACTTTACACTCCAGTGCGAGGCGCTTGGCAGGTGCCGTCGCTGCTTCCTGTGTCATCCTGGGGTCCGCAGGTAGGGAAACCGAGACACAGAAAGGCAAGCAGCTCACCAGAGGGCACACAGCCAAGTGGCACTGCTTCATCCAAACCCAGAGCAGCTATCTGCCCCCAGTGCTGTGCTCTAACCACCTGGCACGCAGCAGAGACAGGTGCAGAGGAACGGCTCTGGATTAATACGTTCAGATCCCAGTCAGGTTCCCCCAACAGTTAAAGATGGAATGACCACGTGACCGAGAAATTCCCCTCCTGGGTATATACTAGGCCCAAAAGAATTGAGGCATTTAAGCAAGCAAGCACTTGCGCCCATATGTTCACAGCAGCTTATTCACACGAGCCAGAAGGTAGACACATCACAAATGCCCATCAGTGGACAAATGGACAAACACGGGTCTATCCATGCGGTGGACCGTGATTCAGCCATAAAAAGGAATGAAGTCCTGACCCCGGCCGCAACATGGGCGACGCGTACAAACCCTATGCTGAGTGAAAGAAGCCGGGCACAGGAGGCCACATTTGTACCATCCCATGCATACGACACGTCTGGAAGAGTTAAATCTATAGAAATGGAAAGTAGAGTAGGGGTCGCTGGGGGGTGCTTACTGCTGAGGAAGGTGTTTGGGAAGCGATGGAGGAGGTGCCTGTGTGACAGTGCGAGGTACCCAATGCCCCTGCAGTGTGTGTGCACTTCAAAATGGTTAATTTTATGTTACGTGAATCATTTTTTAAAATATCACAACTCACCTGCTCAAACATGTTCAGCATCTGTGTTCCTTGCCGTGTCCCGTTCGAAACCCAAGCCTTCCACGGGAGACATGTGGCCGCCATCCTGTGTGCGACACAGGCAACCCCTCAGGTGCTGGGCTGCTGCTGTCCCTGTGCATCACCTGGGGGCACCTAGAGCCACTGGAAGGACACTTCCCCAGGACACTCGGACCCCCTGTAGGCCATGCTTCTCAGAGCAGGAGAACGAGTCACCTCGACTGCAGAATGTTACTGGGCCCCATTCACAGCTGTCCCTTGAGACAGGAGGGTCTCTGCACTCAAGCACACATGTCACCACTGATCGGGATCCTGAGACAGGCCAGGCTCTGGGGGTCTATCTCAGCTCATCCCCATGGCTATGCTGGGAGGGAGGGGCTGCCCTCAGTTTCGTTTTAGAGGAGAACAAAGAGGATGGAAACCAAGGGCCGGAGGAAGAAGGAGAGGAGGTGCTGACCCAGGTCCCGGGAGGGACACCGAGGCTAAGAATAGCACAGAGGTTTTCCTGGGTCAGCAACCTGAGGACAAGGGCTGTTTAGAGCAGGGACGGAACCTGGCCAAGGCGACAGCAGGCGGAGTCAGCTCAGATGTTCCAGACCCAGAGCCCACGCTCAGAGCCCTGTGCGCCACCCTGACCTCAAGCACGCCACTGGAGCCCCTCTGTGCTCCAGCTGCTGTCCCAAACCAGGGGGAGGCGCTCGGTGCTGGAGCAGGTCAGTCCAGGAGATGAGCATACCTGCCTCATGAGCTCAGACATCAGAGGGCGGCATCCCAGCCTGCATTGCTTTGCATCACATCCTTGCGTGATCATGGCTGATCTGAGGCTCAGTCCTAGGGGAATCCCCTCTACCTGTCAGAGAGATGGAAACGATCGTACCCAGGGGTGATACCTGTCACCCCTGCAAGAGCCCCACCCTCATCTCTTCTCAGCATTAGTGCCAGGCCGCCACCTCCCTGATGTGCTTTCCAGCTTTGGCGTAAGCCCTCTGGTCCTCACATTCCCCTTTTCCCTCAGCTGCCAGGAAGCTCAGTGTTCACCTCCTAATACTCTCAACCTAGCTTTTCTGGAAATTACCATTGCTTGGGTCCCCCACCAGCTGCTGTAAGTACATGATCACCTTTAGTTCTCACACAGTAAGCGCACGTTGCCTCATACGCAATAAGGCTGCTCTGTTTTGCTGGTGGGGAAATTGATTCTTAGTGGAGGTTCATGAACTTCCCAAACCTTGAGAAAGCAAGTGGCAGAGGGTATTCACAACCAGTAGTCCAACTCCAAAGTCACTTCATACACCGCCTCTCTTTCTGGCGCGACCCTTACCCGCCATGCTTTGTTCTTACCTAGGACCCTCCATGAAGGGTCCTATCACAGCCCAGCTTTCCTGGGCAGCAGCACCGTGCCAAGCACACAGGGTGTAGATGATAAGTCTCTGACCATCCAAACCCGCTGCCAGCTCTGGGGTGATAAATGCTCCAGGAAATCCATTCTGCCAGCACATGTGCTGGTTCTGAGGCCCTTGTCCAGGAGGACGCTGTGGCCACTGCAGGGTGTGGCAGGTCGTGGTGGGGCTGGTCAGCACTTGGAGAAGCGTCCTGTGTCCCCCCTCACTGGATCAGAGTCTCCGCCAACAGCCAGGGCACTGGGGGGCAGGGGCCCCATCCCCGCCCACTGGGTCAACTAGTTCCCACCCCCCTTGGCCACTCCTAGGAGTGGATGATGGAATTTAACCCAAAATCAGTCCCAACCCAACTCTGCACCTCACGGGACAGGCGGCCTTGAGTTTCCCAAGCTTCAGTTGCCTCACCTGGAAAATGGGGGAGTTTGAAAACATTACACGAAGTCAAAGGAACCAGACACAAAAGGCCACGTATTGTATGCGTCCGTTCATGTGGAATGTCCAGAATGGGCAAACCCCTAGAGACAGAAAGCGGATCCATGGTTACGGGGAACTGGAGAGGGAGGAATGGGGAGTCAAGGCTAACGGGTCCTGGGGTCCTTTGGGGGTGATCAACATGTACGGGGATTGGATATTGGTGATGGCTGCACCACTCTCTACATCTAATGCTCACCGAATTGTACACTTTAAAAGGGTGGACTACGTGGTATGTGAATTACATCTCAAAAAATAAAAAAATACAGGTGGATAAACTGGAAAAAACCAAACTCTAAAACGGTTCTATCGCCACCAGCCTCACACACACGTGACGCGAGATAACAAACAAGGCCCGGCTGCTGCCTACCTGGAGGAAGGTGTCTAAAGGACGTCAGCCCGTGCAGGCTCTGGCACTGCTGGCTCCTGGCAGATGTCCCAGGGCGGAGGAAGAGCGGCCTGAATCCAGCAACATCCATCCAGGGGTTGCCGGGCCCTGGGCAGGGTCAGTGCCGGGGACAGCGATGCGGGAGCCCCTGGCCCCGTCCTCCTCTCCTCCCCGGCCGTGGGCAGATCCCTGCCCCCTCAGCCGCAGGCGTGGTTCCTCACCCCAGGATCGGGGAGGGAACCATGGAGCAGACAGCGCACTTGGCCTCCAGGCTCTTCAGGTCCAGCCAGTGGAAGGGGCGGGGGCTCCCCTAGGGTCCCCCCCACCACTGGAGCGAGGCCAAGCACAGGCTGTGTGGCCAGCTCTGGGCACGCATCTCCTTCGGCATTCCCCCGTGCCGCGGCACTGCCATCCCCAACGGAGGCCGCCCCAAATGCCCCCTGGGCTCTCACCCGCCGAGCAGTGCCCGTGCCTCGTGTCTTTGATCCCAGCACCCCAAAGCAGGGCTCTCTGGGCCTCAGCACCTGCCTCCCAGTTATGGGTTTAACTTATTTTTCTGGGGGACACAGTTTATGCCCTAACCTCTGGAAAGTGTGAATGTGACCCTATTTGGAAATAGGATATTTGCGGATCCCAGTTAAGTGATTACAATGAAGTCACACTGAATTAGGGTGAGCCCTGTAAGAGGGGAAATGAGACAGATACATAGGGGGGACGGCCACGTGAGGGAGGCGGCAGACACTGGAGGCGTGCAGCCACGGGCCGAGGAGAACCGAGGATGGCCAGCAACCAGCAGAAGCTGGAGGAGGCAGGAGGGACCCTCCCCTAGAGCCTGCAGAGGGAGGGTGCCCGCCCAGCCCACACCTTGATCTCAGACTTCTAGCCTCCAGACGGTGAGAGAACGCACTGCTTTTGCTAGAAGCCCCCAGTCTGTGGTCATTTGCAGGGCAGGCCCAGGACACTAAGAAACTTCTCACCACTGCACCAGAAACCCTGGGAACCAGCAGAAGCCCAAATGAGCAGCCTGGGAAGGCAGAACGTATCCGTTTCTCCAGCATCTTTATGATGAAATAACATCGGTCTCACGGCTGGATGCAGGCAGCCGGACCAGGGCAGCCGTGGAGACCCCATCCTGCTCGGGCGCGGGCCGCCCCTCAGAGCAGTTCCATGACAGCCGCCACCGTGCTGTGCCCGAAGATGAAGGTGCCGACAAGCACGGAGACCACCCCCCAGGCCTCCAGGAAGCACCTGCCAAGTCAACAAACTCCCGTCAACACGCGCTTTTCTGGAGATTTGCATAGACGAGCCAAACACATGTAGAAAACTTATGATGTGAAGCCTAGCAAAGTCACCAATTTGGAAGAAATTCAGGTTACCCTCCCTTACCTGTAGGGATGGGTTTCTGGGACAACAGGAAATAAAGTACCCGTGCAATGAAAAAAAAAAAAAAACAAACTCTCCCCCAACCTGTTGTTTCATAACCTCGTTCCCTCCCAATATTTTATCAAAGACGAAGAAATGGGGGGAGGGAGACACCACTTTCACACTCCCTTCTCTTCCGCTTCTTTTCTTTAGGGGGTGGATGCCCCTGAAAGTGAGGAAGGAGAAGAAAGCCCTAGGTCACACAGATGGGAACAGCGGCTGGGGGGCCATGGGGGAGGGGACAGAGGTGGCTGGAACTGGTGGCCACGAGACCACGTGCACAGGCTTCATAACGTAACCAGGAGAGACGGTGCAGGCAGTGAGGCAAAAGCCACGATAATAAGACTCCCACGAAATGACAGGGATATTTCTGGCCCGTTAACAAAGGCCTCAAGGATCCGTCGTCATGGAAAAACCATCTGCAGTTACGCAGCGTGGCAGAGCGGCAGCTCGGTGCCGTGAACACCCGCCTGCCTGGAAGGGGGGAGAGAGGTGAACGTGACGGGGCTGCCGGCTCCTCGGGGCAGCTTTGATGGATCAGAAAGCCCTAAAGCAGTGCTAGGATTAAAAATACCTTTAAAGCCCATCGGTAACAGCTGCTGTGAACTTGGACTGAGGCACCACAGAAGCAGCACGACTTGAAAGGGCGCTACAGGGAAAGAACCATGTAGGCGGCCCCCAGGCAGCCGGGGCTGGGGCTAAGCCCAAGTCAGCTTTAGAGACGCCCAGAAAAATGCTTCTCAACCCAGAAGAGAGCCCAGCCAGGCCTGCCGCTGTGGGAAGACCAAGCTTGGGCTCCATGGGGCTGGACGAAGGGGAAAGAGAGGCTATAAGTGGGCCCCAAGTTCACGGCTGCTGTGACGTAAGAGCATCTGTACTGGGCTGAAGGGTGGTCCCCCAAATTCACATCCACCTGGAACCTGTGAACACAACCTCATTTGGAAACAGGGTCTTTGCAGATGTGATGAATTTAACGATCTGGAGATGAGATCACCGTGGACTGGGGGTGGGCCCTAAGCCCAATGACAGGTGTCCTCATAGGAGAGAAGCAGAGGGAGACTTGAGACAGACACAAGGGAGAGGCTGTGTGAGGACAGAGGCAGGGATGGGAGTGATGCGGCCACAAGCCAAGGACCACCTGGAGCCGCCAGAAGCAGGAAATAGCACAGAATGGAATCTCCCCCAAGAGCTTGCAGAGGGAGTGTGGCCCTGCTGACACCATGACTTTGGACTTTTGGCCTCCAGAACTGGGAGAAGATACATTTCTGTTGATTTAAGCCACGAGCAGCTCTAGAAAACTACTACAGTGTCCTCTCTAGCCGTCTTGGCCTCAGTTTTCACATCTGTGAAATGGGACCAAGATGAGCACAGATTCCTGGGTCCCTGGCACTGGCTGAGCTGTGGCCCATCGCCCGTGCACACACTCTCTTTCTCAGTGGGGTCCAACTGGACCCCTCGGTGGCAGAGTACATGGTCCAAGTCACACCACAGGCCGACCCAGTGGAGAGTACTCTGCTGAAAAAAGGGATGGTCCAAACGGTCTTGTCCAACCAGCAACGTGGAGCAGGGAGGGGGGTAAGCGTGGGGCCCCGCGTCCAGCTGGGCAGAGTGGAGCCCCAGCTCTGCCCTACTCGCCACCTGCCTGTGGGTTGGTTTCTGCCTCGTCTTTGGGATGGAAATATCCCAGCATCGCAGGGAGAGGAAGGGGTAAAGGGGCTGAGCGTGGGGCCCAGCACTGAGGCATCATCCAACCAGGACCTGCTGTCCTGTTAACAGAACGTGTTGTCCTGGTGCATGGGGGAGCCCACGGCCTCCGGAACTCAGGGATCTGTGGGGCAACAGGACCAGCCTGTACCCGCCCCGCCCGGGGTCCGAGTACAGGATGGGGAAGCACGCACGACTTGGGCCTCCAGACGCCGGGAAGACCCCAAATCCGCATAAAGCCCCAAGCAGAGACCACAGAGCTCGCAGTGCAAGGGCGGCCACGCGTGGACTGAACAGGGCGCGGTGTGCCGGCCTGGGATGGAGCCCCGGCTCAGCTGCCCCCAGCCCCACCGTGTGGACAAGGCCCCCCTCCCGGCCTGGCCTGCAGTTCCCTCACACGCAGGACCCGGCGGGCGAGCAGTCTTCACACGCTAGAGTCGACACCCTCACATGCACACACTTACTTAACTCGGGGTCCTACGGGCTCCACGCTGATGGCACAAATGAGGCACAGACCTGCGGAGGAGACACAGGGTCACACCAGCTCTTCGTTATTGAACCCAAAGCAGCCCCGAGCTCGCAAAGGCTCAGCCAACACCCAGCAGTCCCCAGGCGCCACTATGGGGTCCCCGCTCGACACCCCCTAACACCTTGGCCTCTCCAGCGACGACGACAGCACACACTCAGGTCTCTGATGCGATGTAGTGGGTCAGGGCCAGACTCGGGGCCTCACCCCTGGGACACCTTTGACAACTGCCAGCTGCCTTTGTTATTTTTTTCTTTCTGTCATTTTTTTTTTTCTTTTTTAATCGTGCTACTGAGATTTGAAGCCAGACAGCTCTGCCTAAAGATCCTGCGGGTCTCCCTGCTGCCAAGCCTATCCTGGCCCGTCCTTTCCAGCACGGTAAACGGCTAGAGCTACAAGGCCCCACCCATACTGTGTGTTCAAGACACTGCATCACTGAGTCCATCCGCCCTAGACGGTGGTTGGCCGGCGGGGGGCGGGGGGGGAAGCCAAGGGAGGTGGTGAGGCGCTCGGACCCTGCCACTCCTGTCTGAGAGTGCTTCCCAGGGCCCGGGGCCGCAGGATCGGGGGTTTCTGCCCCTGCAGTGCTGCTTCTTCTCTGGGAGCCCCCAGCCTTGGCCAGCCTGGGTCTGCCAGGCCAGGGTAACCCCCAGGCCAATTAACTGGAATTTCACATCATCACTCACTAACACTGGGAAGGTTTCCTAGGAATCCCTCCATCATGGAAACTGTGTTTGCCTCCCAGACTGGGGGACAAGGAGGGAGATGTTTGTGGGGCACCTTTGAACCATAGGAGTTTCATATAATTGAAAACATTAAATAAAATCCTATAGTGGGCTTCCCTGGTGGCGCAGTGGTTGAGAGTCCGCCTGCCGATGCAGGGGACCCGGGTTCGTGCCCCGGTCCAGGAGGATCCCACATGCCACGGAGCAGCTGGGCCCGTGAGCCATGGCCGCTGAGCCTGAGCGTCCGGAGCCTGTGCTCCGCAACGGGAGAGGCCACAACAGTGAGAGGCCCGCGTACCGCAAAAAAAAAAAAAAAAAAAGAATCCGCCTGCCATTGCAGGGGACACGGGTTCGAGCCCTGGTCTGGGAAGATCCCACATGCCGCGGAGCAACTAAGCCTGTGCGCCACAGCTACTGAGCCTGCGCTCTAGAGCCCGCAAGCCACAACTACTGAGCCCGCATGCCGCAACGACTGAAGCCCTCGTGCCTAGAGCCCACGCTCCACAATGAGAAGCCACAACAGTGAGAGGCCCGCGTACCACACACACACAAAAAAATCCTACAATGAGTGGCCGCAGCGGGAGGGTGGACAAGGCTGATGAGGCTGACTCAGCCCTGCTACCTGCTAGCTATTCCACCCAGGAGGCCTCAGGGCCTCAGCCTTCCCATCTGTAGGCTGGGTTGATAACAGCACGCCCACCAAGTATGTCCTTCGAGGGCCATTGAGATGTTAAATAAGGGAAGGTGTGCGAAGCCCCAGCCCCCACGCCTGGCCCAGTAAACAGGGCTAGGAGCCATTCCTCCTCCCCGGGCTCCCGTCCCCCACCCCACACACACACAGGGCCCTCACCTGGGAAGATGAAGATGAAGAAGGAGCTGATGCCGCCGATGATGCCGATGATCTCGCTGAGGTCGGGCAGGAACAGGGCCATGGCGAGCGTCACCGTGATCCACAGGACGGTCAGCGACATCCGGACCCATGGCCCCGAGGGCTCGGCCAGGGCCTGGGGCCCACACGCCCAGCAGCAGCCCCTCCTCCAGAAATCCTGCATCACCGACCTGGAGGCCATGCACTATGGGCTCCCACGGGCTCCCGGGGGCTGCAGCCCTGCAATCGCCCACCACCGGGTGCCCCAGAGTGCCCCCCACCACTGCCCTGAACCCTGGCAGGGCTCACTCCCTGGGAGCCCCCACCACACAAGGGTAGCCAACAGGGCGGGGCCGCATTGGGCCGCCAAGCTCCAGGGGCCAGGCTCCAGTCCTGACACCAGCTGGGCGATGCTGGCCAAACCACTGGACTCCCCTGCCCGTCTCCTCCTCTAGGAAACAGAGGTGAAGACAGTCCCCACGCCACATGGGCTGGCGTGGCCCCTGGCATGTGCTAATTTTTGATGGGTGCTATGCTCTGCACTGAACCATGTCCCACGAGCTGGTCTCACCTCCCCAGGAAGAGCACAATGGGGTAGACAGTCACAATGGACACAGCAAAGAGGACCCGGGCAACGATAATGACCCCATCGTTGCCTGGGTAGGACATCAGGATGTCAGCAGAAACGTCTGTCCCGAAGGTCAGGAAGCCGTACACGCCTGTGAAGGGTAAACGGGGGAACACAGGAGAGCTGATTAGAAAAATGCTATCCCCCCACCTCAACTCCGACACGCAGACAGCACCCGGATCTACCGCTGCTAATGTTTCCCCTAGGAGCTGACAGAAAGTTCTAGAATCTCCCAAGGCTTTCCTGTCCTCAGCCTACAGGATCCTGGTTCTTCTGACTCAAACTCCTGCTGGGCAAAACTGTCCCTTGTCCTTTTTCCAAACAGCTCACGGCACCTGTACAAGGCACCCACTCGTGGGTGTGGACTGACTGGAAGCAGTCTGAACAATGCTTTCCGTGCCCTGTCCACCTCACCCTTACAGCATCTAGAGAAAGAAACTGTCCGTGCGCCCATTTTCCTGATGGGGAAAATCAAGACCCAAGGTGTCAACAACTGTCTGGAATAACACAGCTCGTTACAGCAGAAGTCAGGTCCCTACCCCACAACCCAGCACTGCCTCTCGGCCTCCGCGTCACCTGCCCGGTCCTGAGACAACCATCGCTGACCAAGAGCTGTGGTTTGCTTTGGTTTTTCTCCAGCCCCGTGATCCTGCTGGCCCTGGACCTTCTGAAGGAGACTCTCAATCACTGGGTACAACTCAGGGGCCACAGAATGAGAGAGACCTCCCCTGCTAGACAGAAGTCACCCAGCAAGTGTCCAAGGCCCCTGACACATCTGTGGGAGCCCAAGAGCTCCCTGAATCAGAGACTCTGATAGGCTGACGTAAGAAAGGGCTGCTGGGCTGGAGGAAAGCGGCCAGAAGTCAGCCTGAACCCGGGCCCTGGGCTGTGCACCGGACGTGCCGTGGGACCTCGGGTGTGGCACAGCCCCTCTCTGAGCCACACTTCTGTCACCTTTGAAGACCCTCCTGTGCCCGTTTGTGGATGTTGAAACCCACTGCATCCAAGAGGGTGCTCTATAAACCACTTCCTGGATATAATGCTCCGACAGCCATCACTGACGCCATCCCACGAGACAGGCACGCAGGGACGTGGGGGGTGAAGAGCAGGGGCTTAGGAGACAAGACGGGCCAGGGTTTGTATCTCAGCTTTGCCACATCTAGTTGGGAGAATCTGGAGAAGTCATGGCAACCCTCTGAGCCTCAGAGGCCTCCGCTATGAATTGTGGACTCTCCTGGGGGTGTTAGGGGCAAAAGAAGCACAGGCAGTCAAACCACTTAGCACTGCACCCAGGACGCGGTAGGGTCTCTATACACACTTGTGATTATTCTGGTTTTTCCCACTGCTCCACACCCAGGTCCTGGGCACCTTGCACGGGCCTTACCTGTCAGCGAGTAGACAAGGCAGCAGGCCAGCAAGGACAGCACGGAGACGAGGGCCCAGTGCCCGAGGCTCTGGCGGCGCATGCTGCAGTAGATGGACACGGCAGCTTCGTGACACTGCAAGGGAGCAGCAGGGTCAACGGGAGTCGAGCCAGCTGGGCGCTAGAATCACCTGGCGCCATCTAAAAAGTCTCAGTGTCTTGGGACTTCCCTGGTGGCCCAGTGGTAAAGAATCCCCCTTCCAATGCAGGGGACATGGGTTCAATCCCTGGTCAGGGAACTAAGATCCCACATGCCGCGGGGCAACTAAGCCCGTGCGCCACAACAAAGATCACGAGCGTCGCAACTAAGATCCGACACAGCCAAAAATAAATAAATAAAATAAATATTTTTAAAAATACAAAAAAAAAAGTCTCAGTGTCCCAATACGTAACAAACCAAATGCCCACCAAGAGCAGAAGGGAGAAGTAAGTCATCAGATATTCATGTGTAGAATATTACACGGCACTGAAAAGGGGTGAACACAATGCACACCTCAACACAGAGAGCCCCACAGCTGTAACATGGAGCAAAAGACGGCAGAGAAGAACGTTTCCATGTACGTGAAGTTCAAGTTACGAGCCAAACAAGCCAGGATGGGGTTCTCGACCGCAGCATTGCTGATGCTTGGGGACTGTCCTGTGCATGGTGGGATGCAGACCACATCCCCTGGCCTCGACCCACTAGATGCCAGGAGCATCCCCCCCAGTTGTGACAATCAAAAACGTCTGCAGACATTGCCAAATGTCCCCTGGGGGTAAAATCACCCTCAGTTGAGAGTTACCATTTGTGGTGACAGAGGGCAGAATAGTGGGGTGGGGTGGTGCTACTGAGGGAGCATTCCGGGGGTGCTGACGGTGTTCTATATCCCCATTGGGGTGACGGCTTCATGGGACTACACATACTTATGATTTATATACTTCCTACATACTGTATCACATGGTCAAATTTTTAAAAATATAAAATACATGTAGCAATGCCAGGAGCCCACCTGTGATGTGCACTTTATTTTTCTGGGGCAGGTCCTGGGCAGCGGTGTTTTATCAGCAGCCCAGGAGACCCTGATGAGCAGCCGGCACCATACAGGTGCTGCTGTATCTGGATGTGCCCTATGGGTTCTGGGATCTTCCCAGGCTCCCGGGGCAGGGTTCCCACCACCACATCCATTTACTTACTTCTAATCAAAGCCAACAGGATGACCGTCCATGCCTGCCTACTCCCCAGGCTCGAGAGCCCTGCTCCCCTCGCCCACCGAGCTCAGCCCACCACTGTCCCTCTTCGCTGCCTCAGGGCCTTTGCCCGTGCTGTGTGCTCTGCCTGCGATGTCTCCTGGTCCAGCCAGCTTCTACTCATCCTTTAGGAAAGCCCTCCTCCCCAGCTGGCCGAGTTCTGCTCTCACACCCCCCATGTGAGCACATCTGGGTTTGCGGGTTCAGCGTCTGTCAGGTATGTGGTGTCAGACACACCTGCCTCCCTCATTCCCAGCACAGAGCCTGGCCCACGGGTGAAGGGCACTCCGGCAGTTACTCAATCATCCATCCCTTTGCCAACTTGCAGCCATGAGGCCTCCCTGCACCCAACCCCAGCTCACCACACTCAGGTCCTTATATCAGTCCCCCTTGTTGCGAGTGTGGGGTGCCCATCAACCAGCCTCACACAATCCCCACCCTCATGGAGTGCCCACTGTGAGGGGCTGGGGTACATCAGCCTCAGGCCTCCCGATTCCAGCCACAGAGGAGGCCTCGTCCAGCCTGGAACAAGCTCTCACACACCTTCCACGACAGGTGAGCCTCAGGGACCTCCCTGACCTCACAAGCCTGCTGGCTTGCAGGCTGGCTCAGCCAGGCAGTGGGGGGCTTAAACTGCCCCCTACACACACACACACACACACACACACACACACACACACACTCACTCACTCACTCACTCACTCAACCAACAAGCAGTGGAACTCAGGACCAACGTTCCCACCTCCTATACTCCGGACCTCAGACATGGGGGAAAAGATGCCTGGTGGTTGCAGGATGGAGCCCTGCCCTTCCTCCTGTTTCTCCTAAGACTCCTGGGTTGTGTTTCTCTTGGTCTTATGCGGGGAAATAAAGCTTGTGAGGGCAGGGCTGCCCTGCTGGGACAGCATCTAGGACGGTGACTGGCCAATAGCAAGCTCACTATTCACTAAGTGATGGGACGCAGGGCAGAGGAGCATGTGGTGGGTAAGAAGTGGAAACAGTCCAAACACCGGCTGAAGAAAGGAAAAACAAGCTACGGACTCTCCAAACAGTGGCATATCATTCAGCCATGAAAAGGGACGCAGTCCTGACACGTGTACCACACGGATGATCCTCAAAAACACCACGGTGAGTGGGACTTCCCTGGTGGCGCACTGGTTAAGAATCCGCCTGCCAATGCAGGGGACATGGGTTTGAGCCCTGGTCCGGGAAGATCCCACATGCCCTGAAGCAACTAAGTCCGTGCGCAATGACTGAGCCTGCGCTCTAGAGCCCGCGAGCCACAACTACTGAGCCTGCACGCCACAGCTACTGAAGCCTGCACGCCTAGAGCCCGTGCTCCACAACAAGAGAAGCCACCACAATGAGAAGCCCACGCACCACAACTAGAGTAGCCCCCGCTCGTCGCAACTAGAGAAAGCCTGCGCACAGCAACAAAGACCCAACACAGCCAGAAATATAAATTAAAACAAAACAAACCACCACATCGACTGAAAGAAGCCAGCTACAAAGAACCATATACTGTATGATCCCACTTATATGAAGTGCCCAGAACAGGCACATCCAGAGAGAGAAAAATCTGTGGTTGCCAGGGGCTAGGAGGGGAACAAGAGGGGAATGGGGCGTGACTGGTAATAAGTACAAGTTTCTTTTGAAGGTGATGAAAATGTTGTAAAATTGATGGTGGTGATGGTTGCACAACTGTGTGAACACACTAAAAACCACTGAACTGTACACTTTAGAGGGGTGAGTTGTATGCCATGTACGTTGTATCTCAAAGCCGTTTAAAAATAACAGGGGGAAAGAAGACACACAGAGGGCCGATAAGCACATGAAAAGATGCTCAACAATGCTAATTATTAGAGAGATGCAAATCAAAACTACAATGAGGTACCACCTCACACAGGTCAGAATGGCCATCATCAAAAAGTCTACAAACAATAAATGCTGGAGAGGGTGTGGAGAAAAGGGAACCCTCCTACACTGCTGGTGGGAAGGTAAATTGGTGCAGCCACTATGGAGAACACTATGGAGTTTCCTTAAAAACTAAGAACAGAACTACCATATGATCCTACAATCCCACTCCTGGGCATATATCTGGAGAAAACCATAATTCGAAAAGATACACTCACCCCAATGTTCACTGCAGCACTATTTACAATAGCCAAGACATGAAAACAACCTAAATGTCCATTGACAGAGGAACGGATAAAGAAGATGTGGTACATATATACAATGGGGTATTACTCGGCCATAAAAAGAATGAAATAATGCCATTTGCAGCAACATGGATGGACCTAGAGATGATCATAATAAATAAAGCCAAAGAAAGACAAATATCAGGACACCATTTATATGTGGCATCTAAAAAAAAAAAAAAAAAAAGATACAAACGAACTTATTTCCAAAACAGAAAAAGACTCACAAACATAGAAAATGAACTTATGGTCACCAAAGGGGAAAGGGGGATGGGGGAGGGATAAATTAGGAGTTTGGAATTAACATATACACACTACTACGGATAAAACAGATAACCAACAAGGACCTCCTGTATAACACAGGGAACTATACTCAATATTTCGTAATAACCTCTAAAGGAAAAAAAAATCTGAAAACGAATATGCATATTCAGCTACATATACCTGAATTGCTGTGCTGTACACCTGAAACTAACACGATGTTGTAAATCAGTCATACTTCAATTAAAAAAACCACAAACAAGGGAGAAGTACCGCGTGCGGCCAGGGTGTCTGGGAGCAGAACCTGTACCCACAACCCGTGCTCCCACAGGCCTCTCCTTCCACCTCTGCGTGGGCTGGACGGGGTGCCCCGCTGCTAAGTGTGTGGGGAGGGGTGTGTTGGAACCGGAGCTCCCGATGACGCCAGCTGACCGCCCACGCCTTCCCCGCACAGCAGCCCCTCCAGCCTTGCACCACTCCTCACCCGGCTCCCTTCCACCTTCACTGGCGTCTAGTTCCCCCACCCCCAGATCCCTGACTCCCCAAGCTGGATCCTGGCAACCCTATCCCCGGCCTCGGCAACTAGTCCTCAGCCCCACCCCGGCCCTGCAATCCACAACCTTTGCCAACTCCCCCATCTCCGCATCCCGTGTCCCTGGAAACTGCAGCCCAGGCCTCGGTTGCTAGGAGAATGGGATGTGGGAGCCGAGGCAAAGGTGAGGGGGGCACCTCCTCACAAGCATCTGGAAAGCACCCCGCACCCCTGCCCAGCGTGAGCCTGCTACACCATATGGTGCTCGGGCACCCGAGAGAGGACCGGCTGAACGACATCCAAACGGCTGACAGCAAAATCATCGCCTTCCATCTTTCAAAATATTGGTTGTGCAGGAAGAAACGTGAGACATTCTGTAAGCGGCTTGCTAAGCCCCAGAAACGATACAGCGACTCATTTATAAAGAAGAGAAACGGAAATGTTTCAGACTTTTCTTTTCCCCAAGAAGTGGTTCTCAAAGAAACTATAAGCTGACGAACACAGAGGAGCTGGTTGATGAGCACAGGAAGAAGCCGCTCAGGCTACGAGGCTGAGGCACTGTCAACCCCGGGCCACTTTCCCTCGAGAACTGGATTTCACTGGGGGCGGTTTTGTTGTTGTCGTGGTGGGTAGGTGGTTGTCTTTAGGAGAGAGGCAAATCTTTCCTAAAATAAACGATGGAGGAAGCGAGTCAGCTGCCACCGGCTAGGAGACTGCGAGACACCAAGAGAGACCAGAAGGCGGGGAGCAAAGCTCAACCCCACCCCCGCCCCTCCAGCCCCGCCCAGCCCTCTGCAGCTCTCCGGCCTGAGACCCCTCCCACTCCGGGGCTCTCCAGCTGAAGCCCCACCCCTTCAAGCTGGCCACCTCCCACACATTCCTCAAGACTCCTCCCAGGCATCAGCGCCTGGAAAAGGGCATCTCTGAATCTGCCCCACCCAGCGCTGCGGCGGAAGCCCCTCCACTGGATTCCACGCACGGAATTCCCCACTCCATGCCATTCTATCAAAGTCTATATATTCTGCCCGGTACCGCCAGCTCCCCACACACCTTCCCGCCCTCCTAGCCGGCAAGCCTCCAGGGCCCCGCGGCAGAAGCCACCTGCACGAAGGCATTCTACGTAAGCAGGCCACTCCAGGTCCCCGGGCGTGGCGACTCGGCCGTGAGGACTTCGCAAAGGAGGGGACAGGTACCGGGCCCACACACTCGACCCCAGACCCAACAAACAAACGTGCTGCTGCTGGCTGTCGGCGGGGCCGGTTCCCAGCTCACGGAGCCCAGATGCCGGCCACGTGCACTGTCTCCCAAAGACAGCCCATCTCATCCTGGAACAAGTCCTCGAGCTCCTCCCGACAGGGAGGCCACACTCTCCTGGGGGAGCACGAGATCCCCAGAGCCTGCAAATGCCACCCTCTTCAACACAGACGCCAAGGTTACCTGAAATCCGAAGCAGATGGTGGGAAAGACACTAAATACGGAGGTCCAGGAGGAAGGACTGTAAAGAGATGAAAACGGGTGTTTGTTACAAAAAGTTAAACTCAGAGCAACCTTCAACTTGAAGATGAGGTTTCAACAATACCAGCAAGATGTAACTAAGCGTGACTATAAGACAGGTTTTAATAACCACGTCCACTGCCGGGTTTGGGGGGTTGGAAAAGGCTGCATGTTAAATGCTGCACTTTCTAAGTACATCTGTGCTGACATATGGTAACTTGACATTCTCCCTGCAGGCTCAACTTGGGCAGGGCGTGGCTAGGAGGAACTCCCAGCCTCCCTTGGAGGCTGCCTGTTCCCAGTGAGCTTAGGGGCTGGGGTGGTAGGGGGCACAGGCAGCATCCATCAAACAGACCCCAACAGGGCAAGGATGGTTTGACCTCTGTCCAAGCTGCCCAAGAGAACTGAGGTGTGCATGAGGCAGAATCTTCAGGTCAAGCCCTCTCAGTGGTCCCCACATGGTGGCCCTCCAGCTTGCTTTAATAAGCAGCTCTAGGTACCAGCCACCAGCATCTTTAGGGACATGTAGTAGAGGGAGCATCGACAGCACCCGCTATAGAACTGGGGTTTCCTGGTTGTGGAAGAATAGTGGGCCCCAAAGAGAGCCATGTCCTAATCCTGGGAACCTTACACGACACAAGGAACTCTGCAGATGTGAGGAAGCTCAGGACTTTGAGGTGAGAGATGACCCTGGAGGATCTAGGCCCAATGTAGCCCAAGGATCCTTGCAGTCAGAGAACCTTCCCCAGCTATGGTCAGAGGGAGCTGTGACCAGAGAAGCAGGGTGAGAGAGATGGAACCTTGCTGGCTTTGAAGATGGAGGAAGGGGCCCCGAGCCAAGGAATGTGGGCGCCTCTAGGAGCTGGAAACGGCAAGGAAACGGATTCCAATCTAGAGCTTCCAAAAGGAACACGGCCCTACTGACATCTTGATTTTAGCCCAGTGAGACCTATTCTGGACTTCTGATATCAGAACTGTAAGAGAGTAAATTTGTGTAGTTTTAAGTCACCAAGCTTGGCAGGAACGTGTCACAGCAGCCATGGGGAAAGTCACACGGTGGTATCTCCCTTCTGTGCTGCGCTCTGGCCGACTCCTAACTCTGGGTTCAGATCACGGAGCCTCCCCGCCAAGCCCTGCCTTCCTGGACTTTCCTCAACAGCACTGTCAGCCGATGGCCAGCTGCTTAGCACCCACACTCCCACGGCTCCATCTGCCTGCCCGCGTCCTCTGGGCCTCACGTGCTGTCCTCTCCTGTTCTTGTGGGTGAGACTGCCCGAGCTCCAGCCTTGGAGGCTGCATTTCCAGAGAGCAGGACCCTCCACTCCGCAGACTCAAGGCCACAGATGAGCAGTGGATCTGGCCCTCTTCTGATCAGTTTTCCTTCACTGCTGGATTATGCTGTCGCTGTGCCGTGGGCCACACGGGCCGTGGCCTCGGTGCCCTGGCTCCTTCCCCGTCTCCTGAACCCCATCCACCTGGGCCTTCAACCCCGCCTCCTGCCCTGACGAAGCTCAGCCACATCAAGAGCGGCCTCCGTGGCCAAATCAGGCGCCAGGGCTCAGCCCCGTGTGACCCAGAAGCAGCATCTGGTGGCGATCACCCCAACCTGCTTGAAATTTTGCTGACTTCTGAGACCCAGATTCTATGATCCTCTGTCCTGGGTTGTACAGTGTCCCCCTAGATTTATAGCCACTGGGAACCTCAGAATGAAATCTTATTTGGAAAAAGGGTCTTTGTAGATGTCATTGGTTCAATGAAGATGAGGTCATACTGAAGTAGGCTGGGAGTGAACCCAGCCACTGGGGTCCTTATAGGAAGAGTAAACACACAGGGCGGAGGCCGTGTGACCATGGGGGCCGCATCTGGAGCGAAGCATCTGCAGACCAAGGAAGGCCAAAGAGTGCCGGCAGCACCGACCCTGGGAGGGGCAGGAAGGACCCCCCACCCGGAGCCTCCAGAGGGAGCGCAGCCTTGCCCACACCTTGATTTTGGACTTCTAGCTTCCAGAACCAGGGGAGAAAGTTCTGCTGCTTTCAGCCACCCGGTTTGTGCTCATGTGTTACTACGAGCAGCCCCAAGAAGCTAACACATGCCCCTAACTCGCCATCCCTCTCCCTGATCCCCCAGGGCCTGGTGCGGGGCCACCAGCTCACAGTTCTCACCTGGGCTCCCGGCCTTACTTACACACCATCTCTGGGCTGATGTTCCTCTCTCCGGCCCAGGCCTCTCTGGACGCCAGGCGCCCAGTCTGACCAGCTCCCTGACCTCTTTATTTAGTGTCTCACAGCCGTCTCTAACCTAACACGTCCCCACCTGACCCCGCCCCGTCCCATCCAGCCCAGGAAACGGCATCGCCAGAGCTCAGAGTCACCCGGACTCCCTTCTCTCTCTCACTCCACTTCCCACCTATCCTCCAGGAGGGTCCACACGATTTGCGGGACCCGGTGCAAAACGAACATGCCGGCCCCTTGTTCAACAGCGGTTAAGCATTTCAGGATGGCGACAGCAGGGTGTTAAACCCAGTGCGGGGCCCTTCTTAGCGCAGGACCCTGGGTGACGTCACAGGTCACAGGCTCATGGAGCTGGCCTGCCGCCAGCCGATTTGATTTCAAGCCCCTGCTGTGATCAAAACCCTGCAGTGGCTTCCGTGCAAAACTGAAGTTCTCACCGCAGCTCCGCATCCCTAGAGGACACCCCCCCATGCCCACGCCCACTCTTGGCCTCGCTCAGGCTCATCGGGCCTCACTGGCCTCTGCCCCTGCATCTTGCTGGCTGGTTCTGCGGCCCCTAAGCTGCGGGGAACGCGTCTGCAACAGCCTAGGAGCCCCAGGCTGGTGGGGTGTCTAGCCCTTCCGTGTCCCTTAGCCTGTCCCCTGGCCTCACCAGTGATAGCGCTGTCGTTCTGAAGAAGGAAAGGAGCTTTTTTTTTGGCTGCACCGTGTGGCACGTGGGATCTTAGTTCCCCGACCGGGGCTTGAACCCACGCTCCCTGCAGTGGAAGCACAGAGTCCTAACCACTGGACCGCCAGGGAAGTCCCAGGAAAGGAGGTTTTGCTGAGTTCTACGGCATCAGAGACTTGAAGGATTTCACGGGACGAGCCAGGGCTCTGTGCAAACCATGGGCGGGGTCCGGGGGAGAAGCATCCCTCGGCCCTCACAGCAGCCCCGGGAAGCCATCTCCCAAGACTCACCTGGACGCCAGGCGGGGCTCACGAGCGAGGTCTCGGGGCCCGAGGTAGTACTGTGCCACGATGACCAGGGCCAGGTAGCAGGCGGCCAGCGTGCCTAGGATGCTAACACATGGACAGAGTGCAGCGTTAGGGGGCCTCTATGGTGAGGTGGGGCCTGGGGAGCCACACGGAGCAGGGTCTCAATGCCAGCTCTGCCCACACAGGCAAGGTGTCAGGCCGGTGTCTGGACTCCATTTCCCTATCTGCACAATGGGGACAGCGGGAAGAGCATTCCAGGCAGGCAGGGCCGGGCCGGGCTCAGGCCTAGCGGTCAGACCTGCGAGGCTGTGATCGCTACGGGCGGCCCCGTCTCTCCACCCACAGCCGCTGGGATTCAGCATCGAAGTCGGGACACTGCCCGCTGGGCCACAGCACAGGGGGAAGGAGGACCCTGACTCGGCTGGCGAGGGCTGGGGGTGCCCGGGGGGCAAGGGGGTCCTGCCCACTCTTTCTCTGCTCCATTTTGTTACATGACAGGGGAAAGCGGGTGGCACACTTGTGGGAAGACTTTTGCCAGACTTAATTTTTGCAAAAGCACATGGAGAGCCTCAGACTGTAAAATGGAAAAAAAGTGTGTGTGTGTGTGTGTGTGTGTGTGTGTGTGTGTGTGTCCGTGCCAGCATATGTGCGTGTGTGTGCAGAAAAAGTCTGCAGTCATTAAGTAACAAAATGTCAGCTGCAGGTCCTGTCATTACGGGTACTTTTCTTTCTCGCTTGTCTGTATTTTCTATCAGGCACATGTCTGACTTGTGTCATTACATTTTTCCTCCTGCAAACGGGGAGACCCGTGCCAGCAGCCCCTATCCCAGGCGGACAGAAACCACCCACCAAGCGCCCGCCGAGGTGGGGACCCAGCCCCAGCCATCGCCCTGCCAGGAAGGGACTGCAGCCCGTACCTTGTGTATTTCTGGAACCCGATCTCACGTGGGGCGGACAGGGGCAGGATGACCAGCATGGACAGCAGCGTCAGCGTGAAGTGCTGGTCGGTGTACCAGGGCTGCGGGGCTGGCGGGGCGCCGGGCAGGAGGAAGTCACACACTAGGGGGAGGGAGGGAAGGAGATGCAGTCAGCCCCGCGTGGCCCTCCCCCAGCTGAAGAGCCTAGGCTATGGGGTTCCCAGCTCTGGGTCCTCGGGTGGGGTCGCCGTGGGCACTGAGTCATCCCCGTGAGTTTAGAGGGATGGGATGACAAGCATGATGGGGACCTTGTCACGTGCCACCAGGACAGAGGGAACACGCTGTAGGAACTCATTCAACAGACCTTCACCGAGTTCCTTCCGCCCGGCAGGCGCTGCTCTAAATGCTGGAATCCACAGCAAAAGACACAACGGTCTGCCCTTGGGGCACCCAGGCCCTCCTGTTTGTAAAAGACCCTTCTTGTTTGCTCAAGAGCTCAAAGGGTGTGCACGGTGAAGTCGGGGCCTGGAATACATTTCCCCCCAAGAGCAGCCCAGGGCAGCCCCGTTATTAGATAGAGGAGAACTAGGGCGGGGCTCAGCTGGCCGCTTCTGCTCCACACCAGACAGGCTGGGGTCCCTCGGGGGTATTTGGCAGGGGGCGGGGCTGGAGGGTCCTCGATGGCTGCGCTCACACAGGGTGCCTGGTGGGGATGCCTGGGCTCCGCGGGGCCCTCCCTGCAGACCGTCCAGCAGGCTGGTCCACGACAGCTGGGGGGGGTCCCAAGCCCAAGGCGGAAGGTGCCGTCCTCTTAAAGGCCAGGCCTGGAACTGGCAGCGTCCCATTCGCCATCCTCCGCCAGGCCGAGCTGTCACGGAGCCCGCTCTGATCCCGGGGGAGGGGACACAGACCCCATCAACCTCTCAAGAGACGGAACACCTAAGAGTCTGGACCCGTTTTGATTCCACCACAGTAAGACGGAGAATTTGGAGTTATCAGATAGAAGAGGCTAGACAGGTGGGGGAGAGGGGAGAGCCGAGGGGAGATAGCAAGATGGCTCGAGGCCGGAAGCACGCGGATGGAGGGGCCGAGAGCCGGTTCCCGGCCCGCTCGGGGGTGCTGGCACTGGTGTTCCATAACCCTTCCTGTTCTCACCACGTGCTCCGTAACGCCAGCGGTGACAAGAGATCAACGGCCTGACCACAGTGGCTTGCTTCTACTGGAGTGACGCTACAGGACAGCTCCCCGTGGAGCTCAGGGTGCAGGGACCTCCCCTGAGGGAGGCAAGGCAGGCTTTCCTGGCCAGAGAGGCCAAGGGAATGCACGTACCCAAAGGTGCACAGAGATCTCCGTGAGTCCCAGGCCCCACGTGGCCGGGGATGGGGGGCAAGCCCTTCTTAGCCGTCTGGACTCCTGAAGCCAGGAAAGCCCCCCTCTGCCATCTGGGCTACGCAGCTCCTTCCTGAGCCCTCACTTTCCAGGCCACACCTTGGTGTCCTCGGCACCATCGTTTACAGCCATTTGTACGCGATGAATGTAATGACTCCATCAAAAACCCCAACCTCCCATTAGCCTTCAGCCCAAGTAACCTGGACTTGCCTTCAGAAAGACAAATCCCTAAATACCTAACCAGAAACACGCCAACGATGCTCTCTTCCCACCAGTCAATCCACCCAGAGCTGGGGTGGCATGCGTCCAGTCAATACTCTCTCCAGGTGGTCCACCAACTGAGCCCAGAACCTTCTCAACACAGCAGCCCCTCAGAACCCTTCGCAGCACAGCACCCCTCGGATCCTTCTCGACACGACAGCCCCTAGGACTGTTCTAAACATGGCAGCCCCTCAGAATCCTCCTCAGCGTGGCAGCTGCTAAGATTCTTCCCAACATAGTGGCCCATACTCAACACTGAGGCCCTCAAAAGCCTTCTCACATGACACCCCCTCAGAATCCATCTCAACAGGGAAGCCCTCAAAATCAGTTTCCACATGGCAGCCCCTAACACTCCCCTCCACACTGAGGGCCTCAGAGCCTCCTCCACACAGCAGCCCCCGAAATTATTCTCAACAGGGCACCCCCTCAACATCATTTTCAACATGGCAGCCCCTCAGACTCTTTCCCAACACGGCAGCCGCTCAGAATCCTCCTCCACACGACAGCCACTAAGTCCTTCTCAACGCTGAGGCCCTCAGGATCCTCCTCAACATGAAGAATCCTTCTCACGTGGCAGCCCAGTGACTCCTTCTCAAGACACAGCCCCTCACATTCCTTCCCACCACGGAAGCCCTTCAGAACCTTTCTGAACACTGCGGCCCTCAGAATCCTTCCCAACACAGCAGCTGCTAAGATTCTTCCCGACGTGGGAGCCCCTAGGATTCTTCTCCACACGGCAGCCACTAGACTCTTTCCCACACGGCATCACCTCAGGATCCTAGCTACACTGCGGTCCCCCAGATCCTGCCCAACAGCAGCAGCTGCCGTATAGGATCCTTCTGACATAGCAGCCCCTCAGGTCCTTCTCCACGTGGCAGCCCCTCCAACCTCTCAACATGGCAGGCTCCAAGAATCCTCCTCAAAACAGCAGCCCCTTAAAACCCTTTTCATCAAGGCAGGCCCTCCTGGTCCTTTCTACACGGCAGCCCCTCAGAATCCTTCTCAACACAGGAAACACTCAGAATCCTTCCACACACGGCAGCACATCAGATGCTCCCCAACACGACAGCCACTCAACAGGGCTGCACCTCAGGTCCTCCTCAACACAGCAGCTCCCCAAAATGCTCATCATGGCAGCCCCTAACAGCCTTCCAAACACAGCGGCCACAGAGAATCCTTCTCAACAAGGCGGCCCCTCACCGTCCTCCTAGCCACGGCAGGCCCTCAGAATCCTTCTCACCAAGACAGCACCGTAGACCCTTCTCACATGGTACCATCTGAGATCCTTTGCAAAACGGCAGCCTCTCCAAACACTTATCAACATGGCAGACCCTCACGATCCATCTAAACACAGCAGCCCCTCAGAATCTTTCCGACACGGCAGCCCCTCGGTTCCTTCTCAACACAGCAGTGCCCGAGAACCCTCCAAAACACGGCAGCCCCTAAGATTCTTCTCAACACAGACGCCCTCGGAATACTTCCCAACACGGCAGCTCCTACAGTTCTTCTCTGCGTGGCAACCCCTAGAATCGTTCTCACACAGTGGCCCCTCAAGTCCTCCTCAAAATGGCAGCCCCTCAGAATCCTTCCCAAACTGCACTTGCTAACATTTCTGTCAATATGGAGGCCCTTAGAACTCATCTCAATACAGCAGCCTCTCAGAATCTTTCCCAACATGGCAGCCCCTAAGATTCTTCTAAAGAAGGCAGCCCCTAGAATCCTTCTTACAAAGCAGCCCATCAGAATCCTTCCCATCACGGCGGCCCCTCAGATCCTTCCCAAGAAGTCAGGCCCTCAGATCCTTCCCAAGAAGTCAGACCCTCAGAATCCTTCTCAACACTGCAGCTGCTAAGATTCTTTCCAACAGGGCAGCCCCTAGTATCCTCCTCAAAAAGGCAGCTCCTAAGATTCTCCTCAACACGGCAGCCCCTAGAATCCTTCTCACAAAGCAGCCCATCACAATCCGTCCCATCACGGCAGCCCCTCAGATCCTTGCCAATAACTCAGGCCCTCAGAATCCTTCTCAACATGGCAGGACCTCGGAATTCATCGCAGCAGAGCAGCACCATCAGTTGACCAGAATTGAAATCTGACATGACCTCTACTTGCCACTGTCAGGCAGGGCATTTTTGTGCCAATTTACCCTCTGGGAGGTTCAGATCTACCAACTTTAATTTTTGTGGAGGACAGGAGTGCTTCCCACACACAGGAGCCTTTAATTTCCATATCCCTGCATCAGGGACCGTTTGTCATGGTTCAAGAGACAGAACAAATAGTAAACTGGTAGACCGAGATGCAACCATATCAGTCATTATTACATTCCAGGTAAAAGTCTAAATACGGGAATAAAGACACAGACCTACTTGAGAATGGACTTGAGGATATGGGGAGGGGGAAGGGTAAGCTGTGACAAAGCAAAAGAGAGGCATGGACATATATACACTACCAAACGTAAGGTAGATAGCTAGTGGGAAGCAGCCGCAGAGCACAGGGAGATCAGCTCGGTGCTTTGTGACCGACTGGAGGGGTGGGATAGGGAGGGTGGGAGGGAGGGAGACGCAAGAGGGAAGAGATATGGGAACAGATGTATATGTATGACTGATTCACTTTGTTATAAAGCAGAAACTAATAAAAAAAAAGGCAAAAATAAATAAATAAATAAATAAATAAATATGCCAATTAAAACCCGAGACTGTCAAGATGATAAAAAAGCAAGACCCGACCATATGCTGTCTACAAGAAGTGCATTTTAAAATTCCAAGGTTCACAGTAAAAGAGTGCGAAAAGAAATTCTGTGCAAACACTAATCTTAAGGACACTGGAGAGGTTATATTCACAGGTATATTCACAAAGCATTACAGAGACAAAAAGTGGAATTTCATAACAAAAAGGCAATTCACTGTGTGTGCTTATTAATAAGACAGATTCAAAAAACATGAGCAAAAAATTCATAGAATTAAAGGGAAAAGTAGACAAATCTGCCATCATAATTGGAGATTTTAACTCTCTCTCTCTCCCATAACCTGACAGAATAACTAGACTCCCCCACTGCCCCACTCCCACAAAAATCTGCAAGGCCATGGAAGATATGATCAAAGCTCTGGATCACCTTGACCTAATGGAGAGTTCTAGAACACTGTACCAAAGAACCACAGAATACACACCCTTTAAGAGCTCACCAAGACAGATCACATGCTGAGCCACAGAGTAAGGCTCAAATGCCAAAATTATACAGATGTGTTCTCTGACCATGGTGCACTTAAGGCAGAAACCAAAAAGGTGACATTCACAGAAAGATAGACAAGATGAAAAGGCAGAGGGCTATATACCAGATGAAGGAACAAGATAAAGCCCCAGAAAAGCAACTAAATGAAGTGGAGATAGGAAACCTTCCAGAAAAAGAATTCAGAATAATGATAGTGAAGATGATCCAGGAACTCAGAAAAAGAATGGAGGCAAAGATCGAGAAGATGCAAGAAATGTTTAACAAAGACGTAGAAGAATTAAACAGCAAACAGAGATGAACAATACAATAACTGAAATGAAAACTACACTAGAGGGAATCAATAGCAGAATAACTGAGGCACAAGAACGGATAAGTGACCTGGAAGACAGAATGGTGGAATTCACTGCTGCAGAACAGAATAAAGAAAAAAGAATGAAAAGAAATGAAGACAGCCTAAGAGACCTCTGTGACAACATTAAACGCAACAACATTTGCATTATAGGGGTCCCAGAAGGAGAAGAGAGAGAGAAAGGACCCGAGAAAATATTTGAAGAGGTTATAGTCGAAAACTTCCCTAACATGGGAAAGGGAATAGCCACCCAAGTCCAGGAAGCGCAGAGAGTCCCATACAGGATGACCCAAGGAGAAACATGCTGAGACACACAGTAATCAAACTGGCAAAAATTAAAGACAAATTGCTAAAAGCAGCAAGGGAAGAACGACAAATAACATACACGGGAACTCCCATAAGGTTAACAGCTGATTTCTCAGCATAAACTCTACAAGCCAGAAGGGAGTGGCATGATATACTTAAAGTGCTGAAAGGGAAGAACCTACAACCAAGACTACTCTACCCAGCAAGGATCTCATTCAGATTCGATGGAGAAATCAAAAGCTTTACAGACAAGCAAAAGCTAAGAGAATTCAGCTCCACCAAACCAGCTCTACAACAAATGCTAAAGGAATTTCTCTAAGTGGGAAACACAGAGAGGAAAAAGACCTACAAAAACAAACCCAAAACAATTAAGAAAATGGTAATAGGAACATACATATTGATAATTATCTTAAATGTGAATGTATTAAATGCTCCAACCAAAAGACACAGGCTTGCTGAATGGATACAAAAACAAGACCCATATATATGCTGCCTACAAGAGACCCACTTCAGACCTAGGGACACATTCAGACTGAAAGTAAGGGGATGGAAAAAGATATTCCATGCAAATAGAAATCAAAAGAAAGCTGGAGTAGCAATACTCATATCAGTTAAATAGACTTTAAAATAAAGAATGTTACAAGAGACAAGGAAGGACACTACATAATGATCAAGGGATCAATCCAAGAAGAAGATATAACAATTATAAATATATATGCACCCAACGTAGGAGCACCTCAATACATAAGGCAACTGCTAACAGCTATAAAAGAGGAAATCAATGGTAACACAATAATACTGGGGGACTTTAACACCTCACTTACACCCATGGACAGATCATCCAAACAGAAAATTGATAAGGAAACACAAGCTTTAAATGACACAATAGACCAGATAGGTTTAATTGATATTTACAGGACATTCCATCCAAAAACAGATTACACTTTCGTCTCAAGTGCACATGGAACATTCTCCAGGTTACATCACATCTTGGGCCACACATAAAGGCTCAGTAAATTTAAGAAAACTGAAATCATATCAAGCATCTTTTCTGACCACCATGCTATGAGATTAGAAATCAATTACAGGGAAAAAATGTAAAAAAACACAAATGCATGGAGGCTAAACAATATGTTACTAAATAACCAAGAAATCACTGAAGAAATCAAAGAGGAAATCAAAAAATACCTAGAGACAGGGCTTCCCTGGTGGTGCAGTGGTTGAGAGTCCGCCTGCTGATGCAGGGGACATGGCTTCGTGCCCCAGTCTGGGAAGATCCCACATGCCGTGGAGCGGCTGGGCCCGTGAGCCATGGCCGCTGAGCCCGTGCATCTGGAGCCTGTGCTCCTCAATGGGAGAGGCCACAACAGTGAGAGGCCCACGTACCGCAAAAAAGAAAAGACCTAGAGACAAATGATACTGAAAACACGACGATCCAAAACCTATGGGATGCAGCAAAATCAGTTCTAAGAGGGAAGTTTATAGCTATACAAGCCTACCTCAAGAAACAAGAAAAATCTCATATAAACAATCTAACCTTACACCTAAAGGAACTAGAGAAAGAAGAACAAACAAAACCCAAAGTTAGCAGAAGGAAAGAAATCATAAAGATCAGAGCAGAAATAAATTAAAGAGAAACAAAGAAAACAATAGCAAGGATCAATAAAACTAAAAGCTGGTTCTTTGAGAAGATAAACAAAATTGATAAACCATTAGCCAGACTCATCAAGAAAAAGAGGGAGAGGACTCAAATCAATAAAATTAGAAATGAAAAAGGAGAAGTTACAACAGACAAT
This sequence comes from Mesoplodon mirus, assembly GCF_964341445.2. NCBI lineage: Eukaryota > Metazoa > Chordata > Mammalia > Artiodactyla > Ziphiidae > Mesoplodon > Mesoplodon mirus. The sequence continues at coordinate 4,998,039 of NC_138995.1, read as the reverse complement.
GCAGAAATACAAAGCATCCTAAGAGATTACTACAAGCAAATCTATGCCAATAAAATGGACAACCTGGAAGAAATGGACAAACTCTTAGAAAGGTATAACTTTCCAAGACTGAACCAGGAAGAAATAGAAAATATGAACAGACCAATCACAAGTCATGAAATTGAAACTGTGATTAAAAATCTTCCAACAAACAAAAGTCCAGGACCAGATGGTTTCACAGGTGAATTCTATCAAACATTTAGAGAAGAGCTAACACCCATCCTTCTCAAATTCTTCCAAAACATTGCAGAGGAAGGAACACTCCCAAAGTCATTCTATGAGGCCACCATCACCCTGATACCAAAACCAGACAAAGATACTACAAAAAAAGAAAATTACAGACCAATATCACTGATGAATATAGATGCAAAAATCCTCAACAAAATACTATCAAACAGAATCCAACAACACATTAAAAGGATCATACACCATGATCAAGTGGGATTTATCCCAGGGATGCAAGGGTTCTTCAATATACACAAATCAATCAATGTGATACACCATACTAACAAACTGAAGAAGAAAAACCATATGATCATCTCAATAGATGCAGAAAAAGCTTTTGACAAAATTCAACACCCATTTATGATAAAAACTCTCCAGAAAGTGGGCATAGAAGGAACCTACCTCAACATAATAAAAGCCATATATGACAAACTCACAGCAAACATCATTCTCAATGGTGAAAAACTGAAACCATTTCCTCTAAGATCAGGAACAAGACAAGGATGTCCACTCTCACCACTATTATTCAATATAGTTTTGGAAGTCCTAGCCACGGCAATCAGGAAAGAAAAAGAAATAAAAGGAATACAAATTGGAAAAGAAGTAAAACTGTCACTGTTTACAGATGACACGAAACTATACATAGAAAATCCTAAAGATGCCACCAGAAAACTACTAGAGCTAATCAATGAATTCGGTAAAGTAGCAGGATACAAAATTAATGCACAGAAATCTCTTGCATTCCTGTACACTAATGATGAAAAATCTGAAAGAGAAATTAAGGAAACACTCCCATTTACCACTGCAACAAAAAGAATAAAATACCTAGGAATAAACCTACCTAGGGAGACCAAAGACCTATATGCAGAAAACTATAAGACACTGATGGAAGAAATTAAAGATGATACCAACAGATGGAGAGATATACCATGTTCCTGGATTGGAAGAATCAATATTGTGAAAATGACTATACTACCCAAAGCAATCTACAGATTCAATGCAATCCCTATCAAACTACACATGGCATTTTTTACAGAACTAGAACAAAAAATTTTAAAATTTGTATGGAAACACAAAAGACCCCGAATAGCCAAAGCAGTCTTGAGGGAAAAAAGCGGAACTGGAGGAATCAGGCTCCCTGACTTCAGGCTATACTACAAAGCTACAGTAATCAAGACAATATGTTACTGGCACAAAAACAGAAATATAGATCAATGGATAGGATAGAAAGCCCAGAGATAAACCCACGCACCTATGGTCAACTAATCTATGATAAAGGAGGCAAGGATATACAATGGAGAAGAGACAGCCTCTTCAATAAGTGGTGCTGGGAAAACTGGACAGCTACATGTAAAAGAATGAAATTAGAACACTCCCTAACACCATACACAAAAATAAACTCAAAATGGATTCGAGATCTAAATGTAAGACTGGACACTAAAAACTCTTAGAAGAAAACATAGGAAGAACACTCTTTGACATAAATCACAGCAAGATCCTTTTTGATCCACCTCCTAGAGTAATGGAAATAAAAACAAAAATAAACAAATGGGACCTAATGAAACTTAAAATCTTTTGCAAAGCAAAGGAAGCTACAAACAAGACGAAAAGACAACCCTCAGAATGGGAAAAATATTTGCAAACGAATCAACGGTCAAAGGATTAATCTCCAAAATATATAAACAGCTCATGCAGCTCAATATTAAAAAAAAAACAAACAACCCAATCAAAAAATGGGCAGAAGACCTAAACAGACATCTCTCCAAAGAGGACATACAGATGGCCGAGAAGCACATGAAAAGCTGCTCAACATCACTAATTATTAGAGAAATGCAAATCAAAACTACAATGAGGTATCACCCCACACAGGTTAGAATGGGCGTCATCAGAAAATCTACAAACAACAAATGCTGGAGAGGGTGTGGAGAAAAGGGAACCCTGTTGCAATGCTGGTGGGAATGTAAATTGTTACAGCCACTATGGAGAACAGTATGGAGGTTCCTTAAAAAACTAAACATAGAATTACCATATGACCCAGAAATCCCACTACTGGGCGTATACCCAGAGAAAACCATAATTCAAAAAGACACATGCGGGCCTCCCTGGTGGCGCAGTGGTTGAGAGTCCGCCTGCCGATGCAGGGGATACGGGTTCGTGCCCCGGTCTGGGAGGATCCCATATGCCGCGGAGCGGCTGGGCCCGTGGGCCATGGCCGCTGGGCCTGCGTGTCCGGAGCCTGTGCTCCGCAGCGGGGGGGGCCACAGCAGTGAGAGGCCCGCATACAGCAAAAAAAAGAAAAAAAAAAAAAAAAAAAAAAAAAAAAAAAAAAAAGACACATGCACCCCAATGTTCATTACAGCACTCTTTACAATAGCCAGGTCATGGAAGCAACCTAAATGCCCATCGACAGACAAATGGATAAAGAAGATGTGGCACATATATACAATGGAATATTACTCAGCCATAAAAAGGAACGAAATTGGGCCATTTGTAGAGACGTGGATGGATCTAGAGACTGTCATACAGAGTGAAGTAAGTCAGAAAGAGAAAAAATATATCATATATTAACACATATATGTGGAACCTAGAAAAATGGTACAGATGAACCAGTTTGCAGGGCAGAAATTAAGACACAGATGAAGAGAACTAACGTATGGACACCAAGTGGGGAAAGTGGTGGTGGGGGGGTGGTGGTGGGATGAATTGGGAGACTGGTGTGGACATGTATACACTGATGTGTATAAAATTGATGACTAATAAGAACCTGCTATATAAAAAAAATTTTTTTAAAGAAACAAAAAGGCAACTAGAAAACTCCCAAATAATTGGAAATTGAATCACACAATTCTAAACATCCCATGAGTCAAACAGGAAATCATAGCAAAAATTAGCAAAGGATTGAATGGAATACAAGTGAAATCAGAACATATCAAAATTGGTAAGACGCAGCCAAAGTGCTTAGCGGGAAATTGTTAGTGGGGGGACCAGAGGCCAAGGGAGCATGGGGCTGAGAGTCTGACACCCCCAAATTCAAGGTGTTACTGGTTCTCTCTCACAGGGGTGTCTCTGCAGTTGGTGCCACCTCCCCGTCTGTAAAATGAGTCCCCACTGGACCCCCAGCACAGCTCCGTCCAGCTCCTTGACTCTCACTGTGGTGGTAATTACTAACCCTGCACCTCCCTTCGCCACGAGACATTAGGAGCTGGGGGTGGTCTCGGCCTCTGCTGCTTGCCAAGGGCCCGAGCCCTATGTCCACATCCTGCTCATCCACCAGGAGCTCAGGAGACCCGAGCTCCACACCCGGGGTCACCCCTGACTCCAGGGCAGGTACTTACACTTCTCCAGCTGGTCCCCGATCACCCTGAGGAAGGCCACGGAGATCATGAGCATGTTGATGATGAAGCAGGCCTCACACAGCTTCCTGATGGTGGGGCCACACAGCCCTCCGACCACGCCCTGGTAGGTGGCCTGGCCACTGACGGAGGCGGCATAGCCCAGGATAACCAGCCCACTGATCAGGAAGACCAAGGAGACCTGCAGAACAGGACCATGGGGCCAGGCGTGCCCACAACTGCCCCCCCCAGAATGCTGATACCACTCCCTCTGGGTCTCACCTGCAGAGGCCACGGCTGCCTACAGCCTAGGGCCTCTACCTGACAAGCGACCAGCCCCCTCCCTTGAAACCAGAGCTGCAAAGCGGGTGGATTCTAGAGGCCGCACTGGCTCTACATCTGTGAATCTGGGGTTCCCACCACTCCACACCAGTTGGACAAATGAGGCATCAGAAACTGAGTTTAAATTACTTTCCTAAGATCACATGCGCTGCAGGTGAAGAGTCATAAAGCATGGTGGTTAGGAAGCAGGCATACTTGGTTTCAATTCCAACTCTGCCACTCACCTGCTCTGTGGCATGAGGCCCACCATCAACCTCTGTTTTCCCATCTGTGAAATGGGGATGATACCATCTACCTTACTGGAGGGTTGTGATGCATTTGCTTTAAACAAGGCACATAACTCACTCAGCTCAGTGCCTGGCACATGGTAACTGCTCAAGAAATGATGGTCATTCTTGTTCTCCAGACTCCCTCTCCAGTGCTCTGTTGGAATTTTTTCCAACACTGAAAAATTTTCAAACATCTAGGACAGTTGGAAGAATTTTACAACGAACGCCATGTACCCACTACCTAGCTTCTACTAGGAGCAGATCAGTGTGCTTATTTTATCACATCTCTACCATGCATCCATGTGACCATCTAAACTTGGGGGTATATTTCAAGGCAAGTTGTGGATATTAATCAGCATACTTCCCCCTAAAGATGTGAGCATGCATATCGTTAATTAGAGCTTGATGTTTGTTTATAGTCCTTCTCTCTTGTAAGATAAAATTTACACACAGTGATATGCACAGTCTTAAGTGTATATCAGTATATCACTGGAAGGGGTATAACCAACGTACACGTGCAACCTAAACCCCTACCAAGACACAAAATGTTACCACGTCCCCGAAGTCCCCTCCTGTCCCTTCCCAGGCACTTTCTGTCCCTGTGCCCAGAAAAAAAAAAACACTCTAATAATTTTTCTGCTTTCATCCATTTTCTTATCTGGCTTTCCACTGAGCGGTAACGTTTGTGAGGGCCAGCCCTATCAGGCACGTCGGTAAAGTTTATTCCTATTTTTGCCAAGTGCTATTTCACTGTGTGGATAGAATCACAATTGGCTGATCCAGTCCCCTGTTGCCAGACATCTGGGCTGTTCTTCGTGTTTGTCTACTATGAATAAAGAGCTGAGCATTCTAGAATAAGTGATTTTGAGGACCCACGTTTCCTTCTCCTGGACACACACCGAGGAGTGGAATTCCTGGGTGTCAGGGTAGATGTGTGTTCAACTCTGGCAATTTCTTACAAACTGCTTTCCAAATCATCTGCGCCACTTGACAACCCCCCCGCACCGCCCCCACCACCTCAACTGATGCATTTGAGACCCACTTGCCCCACGTAGTTAAATGTTTTTGAGCCTCTCCAGGATGGACGGCTACCTGTCCCTAAGCTGGACCTGGTCTCCACGGCCAAACTCCCCTCCCACATTTCTATGGAGGAGAACAATGCAGGAGCTGTGAGGTGCTCAGCCAAGAAGCCCGGGGAGAGCCAGCATGGCCATCTTCAGACACGGTTCGTGCCCCTGACCAGCAGACTCGTTCTTACACCAGCAGCCAAAACTAGGGCTGCTGAAGGAAACATGTAACTGGACCGCCTGAGAGAATCTTGAAAGTTCAGAGCCAGGAGGAACATGCACGCTCCCTCTAGCCCCTCGACCTCTGCCCATGCGGGTTCCTCTGCCTGGAACACCGCCCCCCCCCACCCACCTCCACCACTGTCCCTCAGCTGGGGAACTCCTACTCTTCGCCCCTCCTCTCCAAGGTCACCTCCTCCGGGAAGCCTCCCCACACTTCACCCCCGAGGTGGGCTCAACCCTCCGTTTCTGGCAGAACCACAACTTTCGTGGGCCCACTTTTTTCCCCGTGGTGGGTCGAATCCCCCAAAAGGTTTGTCTACATCCTAATCTCCAGAACCTGTGAAAGGGACTTATTGGCAGCCATCTTGGCAGATGCAAATAATGAACATGTAATTAAATGAAAAGGGTCTTTGCAGGTGAAATTAAGGATCTTGAGATGAGGTCATTCTGGATGAACCAAGTGGGCCTTAAATCCAACAAGTGTCCTAATAAGAGACAGAACAGGAGGAGACACAGAGAAAGCGTGTGGCGATGGGGCAGAGATTGGAGTGACGTGGCCACAAGCCAAGGAACGCCTGGAGCCCCCAGGAGCTGGAGAGGCGGGAAGGACCCCGCCGACACCTTGATTCGGACTTGCAGTCTCCAGGACTGGGAGAGAATACACTTCTGTTGTTTTATGCTGCCCAGGCTGTGGTCCTTGGGTGCAGGGGCCTGAGGCCACATACTCAACTGTGCATACAGTGTGCGGATGCCTGTCCACCAGACTCTAAGCTCTATGGAGACTGGGATCATGTCTTTTTTGCTTACCGTTTAGCCCCAGAAAAGCACCCAGAACATAGCAGGTGCTTCGTAGGTATTTGGGGATGAAAGGAAGGGAAGGGGGGTGGGGGGTCAGGCTGAGCCTCTGCCAGTGAAGGTGCGTCTCTGCTAACGCACTGAGCTGTCCACGCAGGAGTGGCTGGCCCTCGAGACGGTCCCTGAGCCTCTTACCAGCCAGTCAGCAAAGAGCCCTTACAGCCCCTGGCCAGGCGCACCTCTCTTTGGAGCCAAGAAGGGTCCAGGCTCGTTAATTTCATTAAACTTCCAGTGCTCATGGGGCCATTAGAGACCTAAAACCTCACACCACTGACCTCCCAGGGGCAGGGATCTTTAAACATTCCTCCCGTCCGAGGGGAGGCCTTATAACTGGGGACACGGCAGGAGTCTCACTGGCTAAGAGGAGGGGAGAGTCAGGAAATGATGGGGGAGGTGCTGATTACCAGCCTGACTTCCTCCCTTGTTGGGAGTTTCCACTTATTCATATTTGGGGTCCTCTCTCCTGCAGGCTGCCTGCCTGCTCAAGATGGGATCTGTAGACCATCCTGTGCAAAGAGCAAGCCACCCCAGCAGCATCCGTGTTACCCGGGAGTCTGTCAGAGATGCACGATCTCAGGCCCACCCAAACCTGGGCAGTGGGCATCCATACTCCTGTAAGGTGCCGGGAGACCCCGCACGGAGCCTGGGGAGCAGTGCGCCACGTCCCTGCCTCAGCCCTGCCTGGCGTCCTCGGACTGGTCCGTCTGTGCCTGACCACGGACCCCATGCGGGCCCCATCCGCTCTATCGCTGACCCTTTGCGGCTGGAGGTCGGGCTCCCTGTTCCGGAAGCGCGGCCTTTCTGCCGCACGCATCCAAACACCGCTCTGTTGCCCATCACGTGCACCTGGACAAGCTGGGGCTCAGCGGCGCCTTGGAGGGGACTTCTCTGCCCCCCTCCCACTCCCACAGATGTCATCCCACCCGTCACACTGCCCACCATCTGACACTGTGTCATTCGACTTCTTGAATCTTGTCCAAGTTCCCTGTTAGAACAAGCTTCACAAGGACGGAGACCACACTGTCTCAGCCACTCGGCGCCAGACAGGCACTCAGCCAGCATGGGGGTGGCACGGGTTACACCGGACACTACACAGGGGAGCATCTGGCAGCTTCCAGAAGTACAAGAAAGGCCCTGTGGGCCCACCAATGGGGCCATTATCAGCCAGCTGCCAGAAAAAAGCACTCGAGATGATGCCCGTCAAAGAGCTTACCACGAAATGCCTGATTGCGATCAGCTCAAGGAAAAGATTGCTAATAAAATGAAGCTGTGCTAATCAGCAGCTCTTTCCCGCTGAGGATGGTTGGGCCCTGGAACTTTCTGGGAAGGGAGAGAGTTCAGGCTCCACACTCAGCCAGCAGAACTGGCCAAACACCGCTGACACCGGGCAGGTTGGAGGCGTCACAGCGGCCTCAGTCCCGACCTGCCCACGAGATTTGGGTTTTCACTGTGGAGCCGAGACCGGGAGGCAAGAGAAGTCAATCAGTGGCTCGGAGACAGCGCCTCCCCAGCTAAAAGGCCAGGTTCATTGGCTACAGGTGTGGAGCGCTCCGCACGGACCAAGCACGCCTCTACCTTCCCCCCTCCCCACACCCCGCCTGGCTGCGAGGCCCTCAGCCAAAGAGAGGATGCTCTCGGCCCGGGTCTACAGGGGGATTCCCTCCTCCCTTCGTGAGCTGAGCGGGATGGAAAACCAAAAGCCACAGGAGTAATTTCGGAGACAGGCAGCTCTGCAAAAGCAACGCCCAGGGCTCTAGCTGGAAAAATTAAATTAAGCTCCTACCTGCCCCCGGAGACCCGCCCCTGCCCGAAAATACTCCCCAGGGGCTTACCAGCTCCACTAGGAAAGCGGGGGCCACCCCACCCGCCTTGTGGAAGGCCCACGGGAAGCTGAGTAGGCCGGCGCCTAGCGCGGACTTCAGGAGAATGAAGACAGCGCCCAGTGAGGACAGACTGGGGCGGGCGGCCGTGGGGACCGGCTTTTCCGAAAGGCCTCTGTCTCCTGGGGTCTGTCCCTCCATGGCTAAAAGCAGCAGAGGGGCAGAGAGAGGGGGTGGTCCTGGCACCGTCTTCCCAGTTCACGGCACCCTTCTCCAGCTGGGATGCGTCTCTCCTCAATCCAGCCAGAGCCAAGACGCCTGTCCCAACCACCCCAGCCTCTGTACCTCTCTTCCCGAGCATCTGCTCCCCCCTTTCCAAAGCGTTATGCAACCACCTGCCCCCCAGCTTCCGGTCCTCACGCCTTTCCCCTCAACCAACGCTGCCCCCCGCAACTTCCAACCTTGTCTATGGGCACTCTTGCCCTCCCACCCGCTTTCTGTTCCAAATTCCAAATTCCTTCCTCCCCGTGGCTGTTCTCACCCACCCACCCGTCTCCAGGCCAACTTCCACAGCGAAGGGGCTCCAGCCCCTGGTCCTTACCGCCAAGTCCAATCTTCAAGGCGACAGACAGTCCTGGGCCATCAGGGACGGAGACGCGGGCTCGCTTCGGAGGACCCAGAGGGGTGGGAGGAAGGCTCTAGCTCCACCGGGGTGGGCAAATGAGTCATGAATTATGGGGTCCCTAGAGAGCACGTGCTGGGGTCACGTCCCCGAGCCTAGGAGGACACGGGCAAGAGGTCAGGGCCACCCGTCACACAAACTCGTAGCTTCTGAGACTTCTGGCCTGAGCACGGGAGTCTTAAGACTCCCGGGGGCGGGGCCTTCCCGGCCACCCCGAGGGTTAGAGGGAGCTCAGCTGGGAGAGATCAGGGAGCCTGCACCGAACTCACCATCTCCAATGCCTCCTCTCAGGATGCCTCCCAGGCCCCCTACCCCCATCTGTCACTTGCTAGGGGCGCCGAGCCTAGTTTCCCATCTGCAGAAGGGGGTCCGTGTGCCCTCCTCGGGGGGCTGTAGACTCACGCATGCAAAGGCCCAGGCCGTCAGCAGGCCCTTCCTGGAGAGGCGCCCCAGGCGGATGAGCACGGGAATCACCTGGGGTCTTGTTAACAGGCAGATGCTGATTCGTCCCACCTTGGGTGGAGCCGAGACTCCACGTTTCTCGCGAGCTCTGCGGAGGTGTTGCTGGTCCCCGGGCCACACTTTGAGTAGAGACTACCTCTCCGACCCGATATAGTCGGCTAGGGTGGCAGAATGCCGGAAACGGTCCCAACCCGGAAAACACAGCCCCGTGAAGTGTTTATTCCTGGCGCCCAGGCTCCAATCCCCCCGAGAGCACGTTAAAACACCGAGTGTGGGATCCATCACCAGCGTTTCTGACTCAGGGAGTCCGGGGCCCCTTCCTGAGAACTGCTGCTGTCAGTTAAACACGTTCAACGCCTCCCCCAATCAGTCCTTCTCCGTCGAGATCGGCACCAAACGCTTTGCTCGTGTGGCCTCAAGCCCCTGACCGTGCCCCCTCCCTGCAGCGGCTCCGTTTATCCTTTGCGGGTTCTGCTCCATGTGCTGAGTGGCCAGCCTGGCTGCGGGCTCCAGGGGAAAGGGAGCCCGGAGCTGGACGGCGTCGCGGGCCGCAGTTCTGCTGCGACCATGTGAGCGGTGCTCACCGTGACCCGGGCCTTGCAGCAAGCGCTCCCCGCGTCCTCACTCTGAATCCCGAGGGCTGTCACCGCGGTCCGTAGAGCGCAGGGCTCCCGCGGGTGGGGCAAGAGGCTCAAAACGTGAGCGCTGGCCAGGGCCAGGGCTGGAAATCAGCCCCGAGTGTGTGTCATCTCAAAGCCAGCAGTGTCACGCTGGCTCCTGCACCCGCCCGGACCCTGATGGTGCCCGGATGGGAGCGGACACGTAAGGGAGGGAATGAATGGGTGAGCAGACGGCAGGATGTGAGGGGCTGGGGCTCACCCCTCCGGAATTCACATGGCTCTCCCCCCACATCCACCCCGAGGCAGTGAGAAAGGAGATCAAGGGCCCTCAGAGCGGCCTCGCTTTGTACTCCTTAATCTCGGCTCTGGGCGCCCGGGGCACCCCCCTGGCCCGCCTGGGTCCCTCATTAGCTGCCCATTAACGTGCATGACTTAGAAATTGGCCACTGGGCTGTGAAATTCCACTCAATGGGGAAAACCTCTTAATTCTGAGGGGCTTTGATTTGCACTCTGCCCAGTCTCAGGGCTGTGTGACCTTTCCCGGGGAGGAGAGGTGCCCGTGGGGCCCCATCTGTGTGGGTGGGCAGCCCTGGTGGCACACGGGGCTCAGCCCAGCACCCCGCATCGCCCCCAGGGGAGCACCTGTCAAGGGATGTTCCAGGGTCCCTCCTTTCCGTCTCCACGGAGTCCTGGTCACCTGACAGGTTGGGAACTTCAGGGAGAAAGTGACCTCAGTTCATTTCCGCAAACCTTTGTCTCACCCTTTAGAAAGTTCTGGAAGACAGACCGGGGCAGGGGTCGGGGGGTGGGGTGGTCTCAGCAACCAGAGTGCCTAGGACTGAGATCCAGGCCTCACCGGGGTCCCCTGTGATAACAGCCCCTCTACCCTGCAGGACCCTTAGGAGGACCCAGTGAGAAGAAGGTTACTGTTGTTGAAATACGCACGGGGCAAATCCCATGATCTGTACATGTCTGTGTTTTTACCTCCACCCGCTTCTGAGCTTCTAGGACAATGCTCTGAACCTGGGCTGCACAACACCCGAGGGACCCTTCAAACTGCAGGCGCCAGGCCCACCCTCAGAGCTTCGGATGAAGCTGGTCTGGATGGGCCGGGCACCAGGTTTTCTATAAAGCTCCCCAAGAGGTGTTCACATGCCGTGAGGAGGAGGAGGTCAGCCCTGGGCGCCTGGGCTCACAGCCCCTGCTCAGCCGCAGCCCTGTGCCCCGGCTTGGCCCCCAGAAGCAAGGGAGTGTGCATATGACTGGGAGGGCGGGCAAGTGCACAAACCTCAAGTCCGCCTCAGCGGAGGCCAGGGCCTCGGGGCATCTGTGGGATCAGGAGGGAAGAGGCACAGTGGTCTGAGGCCTGGGCAGCCTGGGCAGGGAGGGGAGGCAGGCAAAGGTGATGGGGAAAAGGCACGGGAATCCGGAAGCACACAGCGGAGGACGGCGCTGGCTACCGCCTGCTGACACGGGGTGGAGACCCAACGAGGGCTTGAGGAATGAAACTAGCTGGCACTCCTGAGTATTTTCTTGCTTCTAGTTTCATATTTTGATCCCAATAAGCAAACACTACCTGTGGGTCAGCTGTCCAAGGCAGCCACAAGCCCAAGACTGTTAACTAAATCTTCAAGATATTCCCTCAGGGGGCGCACAGAATGACACACATGGTTAACATTTAGAATTTTTAGGGGTTTTGCCTAGGACAAGGTCAAGCAGGGATTGCTTCGTCTTTTCTTCAGCTTTGTGCCCTGGCTTGGCCCTCAAAAGGCGGCTTAATAAATGAAAGGTGGAGTGAACCAGACGCTGAAGGAATAAAGCCTCAGGTCTGCAGATACAGGAGCTCGTGGACTTTTCAGGGCGACAGTTAACCTCTGCGGGGAACAGGCGCCAGCGCAGGGACAGGAACCCAGTGTGCTCGGTGGGCTGACTGGCGGCTCCCAAAGATGTCCTCACCCTCGTCCCAGAACTTACGGCTGTGTCACCTGGCCAAAGGGACTCTGCAGATGAGAGCAAGTCCAGACCTTGAGACGGGGCGAGTATCCTGGGTGGTCTGGGTGAGCCCTAATCACCATCACAGCGACCTGAGAACAGGGACACAGCGGGGTCAGAGGGCAGACACGTGCGGACAGCAGCAGAGGGTGGAGTGGTGTGCACTGCAGGTGGCGGAGGGGCCCCCGGCCAGGGACGCGGGCGCCTCCAGAAGCTGGAGAAGGCCTGGAAATCAGTTCTTGCCTGGAGCCTCCAGAGGGAACCAGCCCTGAGTTTAGCCCCGCGAGACTGATTTTGGACTTCCAACCTCCAGAACTGCAGGGAATAAATGTGCTGTTTCAGGCCACTGCTTCCTGGTAACTGGTTATAGCGGCAGCAGGAAACGGACACGCCCAGCGTCCTGAGCTCTGGTGGTCGGGCGCCTCTGAGAGGCTGGAGGCCCATGGCGTCCCCACCCCCTGACCCCCAAGCTCAACAGCAGGGGTCTTTTCTCAGCCGCAGAGCAGAGGTTGGGGGCCTCCAGGTGACACACAGCCCAAGGGCACAGCCCTTGCTGTCCCCTCCCTCTTTTGGAAGGGCTGGTGCCCTGAGTCATGATCCGGAGTCCCACTCAGGGTGAAGGAAAAGAAAACTGCACCTTGGATTGGAAAGTGAAAGGGAGCATCTTCAAACAGTCTTAACGTTGACCCTCCTCCACCCACTGCATCCAAAGGAGGAGGCACCCGGGAGGCGTCAGCGGCCAGACTGGAGGCCGAGTCACAGGGCAGCGGGTGGGCGCCCAGGCCTTCAGGGTGTTTGTCACCTGGATCCTGACCCCCAGATCCATGTTGACGTGTGGTCTGGGGGGCCAGAGAGCCTCTCCCCATCTCCGAGCCAGGGGCTCCCACCTGGCCTGTTCACAGAATCCTCTGGGGAGATTTGTGTGGGGTTTTCTGGTAAAATTACATGAAATTCACCATTCTAGCCCAAGTGTACAGTTCAGTGTCATTTCATGCACTCATAATGCTGTGCAACTGTCCCCACTGCTTAGTTCCAGAACATTTTCAACACCCCAACACGTCCCCAGCCTGAAGCAACACTAACCTGCCTCCTGTCTCTGGATTCGCCTCTTCGGGACATTTCACCCAGATGGAACCCTACACTACGTGTAATGTTTGCGAGGTTCCTCCACGCCACAGCGTGATCGGCGCTGTGTTCCCTTGAGGGCTGACTAGTATTCCACTGTCCGGATGGTCCTCCCGCTCTCATCCATTCACCCATTTGATGGGCACTTGGGTAGTTTCCACCTTTTGGCTACTGTGACTAATGTGGCTATGAACTTTCACGTACAAGTTTTTGTTTGAACACCTGTTTTCAATTCCTTTGGGTCTACGCCTAGGAGTGGAATAGCTGGGTTGTATGGTCATTCTGTTTACCTTGGGGAGCTTCTAAAACAGATTTCTATGCTCTTCCCAAGGAGCACATGATTTAGTAAGTCTACAGCAAGGCCCAGGAATCTATGTTTACGACACTCGCCTGCACTGCCCTCATGTTACCAGCAAATTAAACCAACATTCTGCGTGTTAATACCCTCTTAACGGCACCACCATTAAAAAAATAAAAAATCAAAAAATTTTTTCTCTGAAAACTTCTACTTACTCTACATATGACAGTCCTTAACTCACTTCATTTTGTAGCCAGTGAACCTAAGTAGCACCCCCATTATTACCAGCAAGTGGGTATCCTTCCCGCCATAAGGAAAGGGGAAGCAGTCTGGCACTGGGGGCTCAGAGCTCAGGCCCAGGCCAGACCTGGGCTGGAATGCTGGTCCCACCTTGGTTTTCTCATCTGAGAAATGGTGGTGGGAGCATCATGGGACCGCTGAGACCCCCAGATCCCACAGTGCACGCAGACTTTGCCAACACCAGGCCAATGGTGCACCCAGCAGAGGTAGCACGGTTGTTCCAGGGCAGGTTCACCGAGCACAGGCCTGTTCTGGTGGGAGGTCCTCAGGGTCCTCATGCCTGGGCACCGGAGGGCTAAGTGCGTGTGCAGGGAAGACGCTAGCTAGGCCCATCTGATCATGAGAGACTACTACAAGCAGCTCTATGCCAATAAAATGGACAACCTGGAAGAAATGGATAAATTCTTAGCAAAGTACAACCTCCCAAGACTGAACCAGGAAGAAACAGAAAACATGAACAGACCAATCACAAGCACTGAAATTGAAACTGTGATTTAAGGTCTTCCAACAAACAAAAGCCCAGGACCTGATGGCTTCACAGGTGAATTCTATCAAACATTTAGAGAAGAGCTAACACCTATCCTTCTCAAACTCTTCCAAAATATAGCAGAGGGAGGAACACTCCCAAACTCATTCTACGAGGCCACCATCACCCTGCAACCAAAACCAGACAAAGGTTCCACAAAAAAAGAAAACTACAGGCCAATATCACTGATGAACATAGATGCAAAAATCCTCAACAAAATACTAGCAAACAGAATCCAACAGCACATTAAAAGGATCATCCACAATGATCAAGTGGGGTTTATCCCAGAAATGCAAGGATTCTTCAATATACGCAAATCAATCAACGTGATACACCATATTAACAAATTGAAGGATAATCTCAATAGATGAAGAAAAAGCTTTTGACAAAATTCAACACCTATTTATGATAAACACTCTCCAGAAAGTGGACATAGAGGGAACCCACCTCAACATAATAAAAGCCATATATGACAAACCCACAGCCAACATCATTCTCAATGGTGAAAAACTAAAAGCATTTCCTCTAAGATCAAGAACAAGACAAGGGTGCCCACTCTCACCACTATCATTCAACATAGTTTTGGAAGTTTTAGCCACAGCAATCAGAGAAGAAAAACAAATAAAAGGAATACAAATTGGAAAAGAAGAAGTAAAACTGTCACTATTTGCAGATGACACAATACTATACATAGAAAATCCTAAAGATGCCACCAGAAAACTACTAGAGCTAATCAATGAATTTGGTAAAGTAGCAGGATACAAAATTAATGCACAGAAATCTCTTGCATTCCTATACACTAACAACGAAAAATCAGAACAAGAAATTAAGGAAACTCCCATTTACCACTGCAACAAAAAGAATAAAAATACTTAGGAATAAACAAACCTACCTAAGGAGTCAAAAGCCCTGTATGCAGAAAACTTTAAGACACTGATGAAGAAAATCAAAGACAATACAAACAGATGAAGACACACCATGTTTTTGGATTGGAAGAATCAATATTGTGAAAACGACTATACTACTCAAAGCGATCTACAGACTCAATGCAATCCCTATCAAATTACCAATGGCATTTTTTACAGAACTACAACAAAAGTTTTCACAATTTGTATGGAAACACAAAAGACCCCAAATAGCCAAAGCAATCTTGAGAAAGAAAAAGGGAGCTGGAGGAATCAGGCTCCCTGACTTCAGACTATACTACAAAGCTACAGTAATCACGACAGTATGGTACTGGCACAAAAAGAGAAATATAGATCAGTGCAACAGGACAGAAAGCCCAGAGATAAACCCACGCACATATGGTCACCTTATTTTTGATAAAGAACATACAATGGAGAAAAGACAGCCTCTTCAATAAGTGGTGCTGGGAAAACTGGACAGCTACATGTAAAAGAATGAAATTAGAACACTCCCTAACACCATAACACCATACACAAAAATAAACTCAAAATGGATTAAAGGCCTAAATGTAAAGCCTGACAGTATAAAACTCTTAAAGGAAAACATAGGCAGAACACTCTATGACATAAATCACAGCAAGATCCTTTTTGACCCACCTCCTAGAGTAATAGAAATAAAATTTAAAATAAACAAATAGGACATAATGAAACTCAAAAGCTTTTGCATAGCAAAGGAAACCATAAACAAGACGAAAAGACAACCCTCAGAATGGGAGAAAATATGAGCAAAAGAAGCAACTGACAGGGCTTCCCTGGTGGCGCAGTGGTTGAGAGTCCGCCTGCTGATGCAGGGGACACGGGTTCATGCCCCGGTCCGGGAAGATCCCACATGCCGCAGAGTGGCTGGGCCTGTGAGCCATGGCTGCTGAGCCTGTGCGTCCGGAGCCTGTGCTCCGCGACGGGAGAGGCCACAGCAGTGAGGGGCCCGCGTACTGCCGCGTACTGCAAAAAAAAAAAAAAAAAAAAAAAAGAAGCAACTGACCAAGGATTAATCCCCAAAATTTACAAGCAGCTCATGCAGGTCAATATCAAAAAAACAAACAACCCAATCCAAAAATAGGCCGAAGACCTAAACAGACATTTCTTCAAAGTAGACAAATAGATTGCCAACAAACACATGAAAAGATGCTCAACATCACTAACTATTAGAGAAATGCAAATCAAAACCACAATAAGGTATCACCTCACACCAGTAGAATGGCCATCATCAAAATATCTACAAACAATGAATGCTGGAGGGGGTGTGGAGAAAAGGGAACCCCCCTGCACTGCTGGTGGGAATGTGAACTGGTACAGCCACTATGGAGAACAGTATGGAGGTTCCTTAAAAAACTACAAATAGAACTACCAGATGACCCAGCAATCCCACTACTGGGCATATACCCTGAGAAAACCGTAATTCAAAAAGAGTCATGTACCACAATGTTCATTGCAGCTCTATTTACAATAGCCAGGACATGGAAGCAACCTAAGTGTCCACTGACAGATGAATGGATAAAGATGTGGCACATATATACAACTGAATATTACTCAGCCATAAAAAGGAACGAAACTGAGTTATCTGTAGTGAGGTGGATGGACCTAGAGTCTGTCATACAGAGTGAAGCAAGTCAGAAAGAGAAAAACAAATACCATATGCTAACGCACATATATGGAACCTAAAAAAACGGTACCGATGAGCCTAGTGACAGGGCAGGAATAAAGATGCAGACGTAGAGAATGGACTTGAGGACACAGGGGGGAAGGGGAAGCTGGGATGAAGTGAGAGAGTGGCATGGACATATATACACTACCAGATGGAAAACAGATACCTAGTGGGAAGCAGCCGCATAGCACAGGGAGATCAGCTCGGTGCTTTGTGACCACCTAGAGGGGTGGGATAGGGAGGGTGGGAGGGAGGCTCAAGAGGGAGGGGATATGAGGATATATGTATATGTACAGCTGACTCACTTTGTTGTACAGCAGAAACTAACACAACACTGTAAAGTGATTATACTCCAATAAAGATATTTAAAAAAAGAAAAAAAGAAAAAAAAAAAAAACACTGGGAGATTTCACATTCTCCAGACTGTAGGCTTCTCTTGAAAGATAGAAACATGTGCCATCCCCAAGATGTGGCCTGAGCACTCTGGTGAGTCCCAGCCCCCCGAGACCCGCTGTCTCACTAGGGCCTTGTCCTCACTCCCTGGACCCCACTGGCCTATGGGACCCCAGCTTTCACAGTGCTGGGGGCAGGTGGTGAGCCGTCCACACCTGTGGAGGACAGGCAGGAAGACCAGAGGCACAAGCCCCTCGTTCTGAGATGCTGAAACCATGCTTAGGTCTACAGCCCGTCTGTGAGGACAACACACCACTGTGAGCTTGTAAATGTTGACATGCTAAGGGCTGCTGGGGACGGGGAGAGCTCTAAGGGGCCCTCAGCAATTCCTCTAAGTCCTCGAAGCAACAGCAGCCACGGAATGCAGTTAAAAGCTGCCAGGTCACCCCTGTGACCTGCCAAGGGTAACACGTGGCAGGGAGAGTTGGGCGTTGGCAGCTCCTCCCTCATCCCTCGGCCTGGGCCCTTCTCCTCCCAGGACCTCACCAGCACCCCGATCCCACAGGACCTCTGCCCTTTCCAGTCAGTCTGTCCTCACCTATGATCTGAAAGCTGATGTTTAGCCACTTGGAGGACAGAAAACACTGTACAGGCAGGGGTTAAAAATTAACAGGCTGCCTTGGGTTAGGCAATGGTTTCTTTCTCAGAAACGGCCCCTGATACATAAAAAGGACTTCATCAAAATGAAAAACTCTTATGCTTGTAAGGATACCATCAGGAAAATGAAAAGACAACAGACAGAATGAAAGAAACTATTTGCAAGTCATGTATCTCATAAGGGACTTTCATCTGGAAGATATCGAAGAACTCTTACAAGTCAATAAAGACAACTCAATTAAAAAATGGGTAAATGTCCATCGAAATGGACATTTCTCCAAAGAAGACATAAAAACGTCCAATGAACACATGAGAAGATGCTCAACATCATTATCTTTAGGGAAATGCAAATCAAACCACAATGAGATGTCACTTCACACCCACTAGAGGGCTATCCTCAGAAAGATGGGTAACAGTAACTGTTGTGGAGAAGCTGGAACCATCATACACTGCTGGTGGGAATGTAAAATGGTGGAGCAGCTTTGGAAAAAGAGTTCGGCGGTTCCTCAGAAAGTGAAGCATAAAACTGTAGGGTTTTACTCCTCGGTGCCAACCCAACGGGAATGAAAACTTATGTCCACACTAGAAATGGTACATGCATGCTCAAAGCAACACCATTCACAACAGACAAAAAGTGGAAACAGCTCAGTGGTCCATCAAGTGAGGATTAACAAAATAAGACCTATCCATCCGACAGGGTGTCATTCAGGTCTAGAAAGGAGTGAAGTATGGAGACAGCTACAACATGGATGAACCACTAAGACGCACTCCAGGAGAGCAGCCAGTCCGCCAAGGCCATGTGTTATACGACGCCCTTTTCATGAAATGTTCAGATTAGGCAACTTCATAGAGACAGCAAATCAGGGGTGGCCTGGGGCTGTGGGAGGAGGGAACAGAGGCTGACTGGCTGCTGGGTAGGAGGTTTCTTTTGGAGGCGATGAAAATGTTCTGGAATTATAGCGGCGATGGTTGCACAACCTTGGAATATACTAAAAACCACTGAACTGTACACTGTTAAACAGAATTTTGTAGGACGTGAATTACATCTCAAAAAAATATTTAACAGGCTGACTCAGAAGCCATTCCAGGTTGTCATCAAAGAGAAATGGACAGGTGGGTAAGAGCCCGTTACACACTTCTTTTTAGCTTCATACAGGTAATGCGTATTTATTGAAAATTTTCTTCACCAACAATGGTGAAATCAAGACCCAAATTACAAAACACGATGGCAGTTGATACTTATAAAAATAAAGCGAAGGGCTATGTTTCACAGATTTGTGCAAGTTTCTTTCAAAATCTCAGCCTGTCCTCTCGTCAAAAAGGAGATCACGGCATCTGTGTTATTCCTCATGATGTAATAGTAAAAAACTGCGTTCCGTTGACAAAAAAAATAGCTTTGCTTCCATACAGCACAAGTCTTTAAAGTGACTTTTCCCCAACAATAAATATAGAAAATAGCCTTTATGGAGCACGTCTAGCTTGGTCAGAGCCGTTTCCTCCCCGACAGCCTTTAGGAGTTGTCCGAGTCTTTGGTGCACGGGCGGCCGGCGAGGTCTGACTCCAGGCTGCCCCGCGGGGCCCTCCCGCAGCCCCGCGCGACACACCGCGAGCCTGCGCTCCTCGCCGGGGGAAGCCCGCTCAGCACAGGCTCTCAAAGCATTTCGAGCAGGGGGATCCCGGGAGCCCACGGCTCTCTGCCCGCCCGCCGCGGCCACCCTCGAAGGCGCTCCCCGGCGCTCACAGCCAGCGGGCGGACGTCACACCGAGGGGGCCTTTGGCGGGTGAACCTGCTGCACGAGCTGTGGGCGCTTCACCCGGGGCTTCCTCCGCTTTGGCCTGCTCTTGGCCTTGTTGATCTGCACCACGAAGAAGGCCAGGACCACCATGGCTCCCAGGAAGGCGAAGACGGGAATGGTCTGGCCCACCTCCTGGTTGTAGCGGCCAGGCATGATCCCTGCAGGAGGACAGCGGGGGACGGTCAGTCCACACGGCCGCGGCCTCTGTGCCTACGAGACGAGCTGGGCTCGTAGTGACCCAGAGAAAGAATGAGAGAGAAGTGCGTCCAAACTCTCAGACGAGGGCTTCCTGGGGCAGGGCGTGGGGTGTGAGGTCTCTGCCCCGCCTCCCCACCTGTGCCCCCTCAGAAGCCAGCGCGGTCCTTCTGCTGCCGCGGATAATCTGCAACGGGGGCGCCCTATCTCTGTTATCATGAAAACCACAGAAGATGGACAAGTCTAGGCACTGGTGTTATACTAGCTGGACGGGGGGAAGAGGGAGGCGGCCTGGCGGGAAGGTGAGGACGGCCGGCCACGCTCCCGCCGCTGGGAAGGCCTCCCGCACACGGGACACGTGGTCGGGAACTGAGAGTGGCCATCGGAGGAAGCGGGGTTTGTGCTGTCACACGGCTCTGTAACTGAGCGACACTGGAGTTCCAGAACTAACCTTTATCATCAGTGCACCCCGGGACCTGCAGGCAAGGCCCTCAGGAGCTTGACGTCAGCACACAAAGTCCCCAGGGTTGGACCACGTGGGCCAGGGTACCCCTTCCTGATCCCTGGAGTTCCTGGCCAATTCCTAACACCAGGAGAAGTGCCCCTGGGGAGCTGTAAACTTGTGCAAGAGCACACGGGTTTCCGGAACAGAAGAGGAGCCCACACTCTGCTGGAATGACTTGGTCCAATCATCCCAGATAAAGGACAACCTGTCCCCGACAGTCCAGTGAGGTCAAAGCCATTATATGGCGGGTGGCGGGGGGACCATTTGATGTCACTTAGGGTGAGGGACACCCCATATTTAACTGAGAATCCCAGCTCAGGGAAGTCCCATCCTAGGAGGGCCGGGGCAGAGAATGGGTGAAGACTTCTGGGTTGAGGGTTCAGGGGCCACGCTGTGACAGACGGACATCGTAAAAGAAATTCTAACTTGAAAATTCAAGCAGAATTTTCTAAGAGACGACAACATGTTAACCCTTTAGGTCTGCTTTTGGCCTTGTTGATTTTTACCACGAAGAAAGCCAGGACCCCCATGGTCCCAGGAAGGCAGAGACATGAACGGCCTGGCCCACCTCTTGGGGGACAGCGGGAGGCTCTTTTGAACAAACCAGAGTATGATTCAGCCCAATAGTAAAACGCCGAAGAACTGACCTCCAGGAATGTCCCACGCTCCACTCTCTCCCGGAGACAAGGGTCTCACTTGAGGGCGATTTGATCGGAAGCTGGGTAACACCACCTTGTCCAGGTCGATGGAGAGTAACTTCTGGTGTTTCCAAAGATTACTTCAGGAAAACGGATTCAAACAAAATAAAAATAAGCAACTGTACTGGCTCAAGCAAGCTGAGCCAATCCCTAAGAAATAGAAAGTGGTTTAAACATTAATGCGGGGCTTCCCTGGTGGCGCAGTGGTTGGGAGTCCGCTTGCCGATGCAGGGGGACACAGGTTCGTACCCCGGTCCGGGATGATCCCACATGCTGCAGAGCGGCTGGGCCCGTGAGCCATGGCTGCTGAGCCTGCGCGTCCGGAGCCTGTGCTCCACAACGGGAGAGGCCACAACAGTGAGAGGCCCGCGTACCGCATAAAAAAAAAAAACAAACATTAATGTGAAATGCTGTCCCATCTACGTCTACCTAAACACAACTGGGGACAACAGGAAGCACACTTCCAGGCCCCAAGACAAGAACGTCAAGCAAAGTCCGTACACACAAGATTCAGTTCTAGAGGGTTTATACCACTAGCAACTCGAGCTTGTCTTGGCCTAAACCAGAAACGTCACCCAGCAGAAGGAGAGAAAACTGCATGTAACCTCTGAAAGGAGCCGGCGGTCGCAGGCGAGTGGACACAGCCCGGCTGGAAGGTGCGCGGTCTCCACCGCGAGGCAGGAGAGCGTGGGCACTGCTCTCTGACGGACGCAAACCATGGCGGCAGAGGGGGCAGACCTGGTGCCAGGGGCCAGCCGTCACCCTGGCCCTCAGGGACACCACTGTCAGGAGGCAGAACAAGGCAGACACACAAGTAAGCAAGGCGTGGACAGAAACCACGGGAATAAAGGCATGAGATCTGCCTAGCCTGCAGGGCCACAATGAGGAAGAAAGGAAACACATGTGCTCTGCAAAATGTACCGGACTTGCTACGATGGCACCATTATTCATATCACTAATTCTAAGATCTGAAGAAGAACTTGTTCAGGCCAAAACAACTCGTAACTGAGGAAGAGAGGCTGGTATACTGCCAAGAGCAGCCTGGGAAGGCACAGAGATTAGAGCAAAGAGTGCGAGTGGAAAATCTGAAGACTGCTGTGGCTAAAATCAGGGAAAAGAATAAAATACGCTTGCAAATTATGAATTCGCCATTTTTCCGCTTCTCATTCATTTGGAAATTGCTGGCCCATCTCTCACTTTGGCCAAGAGAGAGAGCAAAGAGTTCAGTTCTATCAGCAATCAGGATGAAGGTCAGCAAGAAGCCGACAGACACCGACTCTGTAAAGAGGTTTTCCGAGCAGGAAACAGATAAGCTGCTATCTTGCCCGTCCAACCGGGCAACTGCTCGGAAGATGCCGAGTATTATAACCTATTCTATTTTATATAACTTAACTTTACTTTTCAGGTTTAATCAGTCTGAAAATTACACTGACAATGCTAAGTTACAGAATCAATGACATTTAAGCTTTATAACCCTGCAGGTGAATACACACGGGGCTGTATGTTAATTCTCATGGTGCTCTCCTGTTCTGGAATTTAATTACCTGGCAGTGGCCCCTTCTCGTTGAGCAGACGGGGTGACAGTGCACCACGTTATCATTTGAGAATTTCACGGCGTCCCGATGGGAGGACAGGTTAGCCTCACCCAGGGGCTCCTTACAGGTCTGACATTCCTGCAGCTGCTCTGGGCGTGGATGCCTGACGCCCGGAACGACACTGGGAAATGAGTCCTGGTTTCAGGAACGGAGTGGACGCCTGCGCTCAGCACTGGGGTGACGGACCCTGAGCCTGTCCAGGGCTCTCTGACATTGTCTCGCATCGCTTCAGAGATTCAGAATCTAGACCCAGATCTAGGTCGATGAGAACTGAGAACAATTTTCAACAAGATGTGAGATGTGAGATAAAGGCAAAGCCCGGTGGGTGTGTTAAGAAGGAATTCTTGAGAGCGACAGTGAAAATCAAATTCTAGGAGCTGCACAGCATCAGCATCCTTGACGGGCCAGGCTGGGACTTGATGCATTGTTCGATGTGGACACGCAGACACCAAGGATACTGTTATCTATTCTCAGAGTCCTGAGCAGCACTGTGGAGAATAACTGGGTTTCAGGAACCTTTGCCAACAGCCACGGTCCACTGGGCATGAACTGCTGACCACAGCTGGAGTTCAAGTCTGGTTTGAATACTAGGATGATGATAGGTTATAAATAAATGAGATATAAAAATGGAATCTTATCAGAAATTTTTAAATGATGGCATGGTAACTGAAATGGAAAAGTACTCGGTAATTAAAGTTTCAGGACCAGAAGTGCTGACGAGTAGAGAGCGTGATGAACCCACAATTCTGTTTTCCATCTAGCATGTTCTGGAGACGACGTGCTCGTCACTCACTGAGTGAGTGGCGCACTCGGTGCTTCCGTTCATGATGACAGTAAAGCAAAGGAAGCTTCGGGGCCTCCTGCAGGCAGCGCCCTCTTCGTGGCTCACAATGTAGACAGTGGCCCCCCGTGCCCTGCCACACACACCCCAACACCTGTACACACGGAGACCCAAACGAAGTGGGCAAGCTGGTGGGGGAGAGAAGGCAGGGGCCCCCCTCGAGGGGAACCTGCCGCGTGCGTGAGGCGTGCTGCCTGTGAGGGGAAACAGCTGCTTGCGGCGTCGCTCAGGGAGGCAGGAGCCGTGGGGGTGGGACAGCTCCCACAGCCACGCCCAGAACATGGGCCCCTGCGTCACCGTACCAGGACCTCAAATCTCCTCACCAGAGCAGGAAGTTATCCTGCTGGGGCCAGCCATGCCCAGGAGAGAAACAGGGAGAGGGACTGATCTAGAGAAAAGCTGGAACCAGCGGCCTGAGCTGGCTCTTCTGCCCTAACAGAGAAACAGCAGGGATCACTCAATTTTTGGCTTCTGAAAGGAAACAACAGAAACGAAGAGGCTGAGCTTGACAGATGGAGAAGCAGGCAGATCAACAGCATCTGTCATGGTTAAGAAGTCACTTTACCAGGGACGACACTCAGCCCAGGGTGAGGGCACAGACGCAACTCTGGGCCCGGCAACAGGCCAGAACCCAGATCTACTCCTGAAGTCTCTGCCCCCGGGTGTGACACAGAAAAACCCTGTCTGTATCCCAGAATCAACACCACACGTGGGGAGCGCCTAACTCCCGAACCTCGAACTAAACGAGCCAGAGCTTCCCTTCAAGGGGACGTCACTGTCAGATCACAAGCTTTTAAACCAAGAACCAACCAAACCTAACAGGAGGCTAATTACCCAAAGCACTTTTTATGCAGGATACCACCAGGGTGCATAACTCTAAAGGTCAATACGGGAGTTCGCTAATTTAAAAAACCATCACAAAATGACAAGCTAGACTTGATTATTCGATAATGGTGTCAGTAAGATTCCGCTCCCTCTTATTAAAAAAAAAAAAAGGCAATGAATCATAAACCCAGCAGAAGGCATGGAAAAGCACAGTGCCACCAACCTGGGAGCCGTCTCATTCAAAGGCTGTGGCTTGGCCCACGACAGGTGCGGACAGGCCGGCAGCGCCCGAGGCTCCGGGCCTCCCAGCCGGGCCTCAAGGACCTTGGAGTACCGGTGCAGGTGATTCCCTGGGCAGCACCCATGCCAACAACCGGGCCATCGTTGTTAAGAAGATGCAGGGGGAAAACAAGGCTTCATTAGTTGTCTGTCCGCTTCCCGGCCGTCAGGCCCACTACACGCGCTTCTCACCTGTCTGCCAGGTGCTCAGGGGCGAGGTCTGGCTGCTGCCGAGGGTGAGCGAACAGATCAGGACAGCCGCTCCCTCTAAGGTGGCCACGCTGTACACACGGCAGCGGCCGGGCCACCCCACTGACCGGAGTGACACGCACTAGGCGGTACTCGAGGAGTCTAACCTGTAGATACACTTCGTGGAAACAGCTTCCTCTTTTCAAATATTTAATGCTCAGGCCAAGAGAAAATCTGCATTTTCAATATTCAAAATCCTTTTTGCTTCTCAGATCTGTGCCGTCCCTTACTGCAGCCGCTGCCCACGTGCGGCTACTGAGCGACTGAGAGGGTGGGCGTCACATGTTCAAATAATGCCGTTCTGGTGAATGGGGCTCAAGAGTTTTATCACAATGAACTTAACCTGTTTCATTTTAGTCCTTAAATGCGGCTACTGGGAAGTTCAGAGCCACACCGCGGCTCGCACCGAGTGTCCAGGGACAGCCTGGGACGAGGGGGTTCGGACTGCGTGGCCACCAGGCTGTCACCCGCTAGGCGACCTCGGGCCCTGTCTCTTCTGTGAACCGGAAAGAAGTACCTATTTTCAAGGGTCCCGAGAGGGCTTAGAGGGTAATCCCTGTGAGCGGCCCCAGGCTGGCGCCTGGTACCCAGAGAGCGCTCTGACCTGCCGGCAGTTCCTCCCAAGAGCCCGTCTTGTGGGAGCCCGTCTCGTGGGACGACACGGGCGGGGGCGGGTTCCCCCCGCGGCCACTCACCTTCCATCCGCTCCGGAGCCACCGAGCGCGCTCCGCTGGGCGGACGCTGCCGAGCCCCCGAGTGGCTGAGGCTGGGGGGCGTCACCCCGTACGACGTGAACTGCAGGAGCGCGTCCAGGAGCCAGAAGCAGTCTGCGGGTTCAGCAACAGGCTGCTTAGCAACTAGATCTGTTTACAGCGACCGCTACAGGAAAATCAAAGCTGGCCCCCGAACAAGGGGGAAACGGGATGGCAGAAGGTCGGGTCCCAGTACAGCCCTGTTCGTGAGATGCTCGCGTCCTCCACGGCCAGCGGCAGCCCACGCGGGCCTCACTCCCAGCCCCCAGGCGCCCCTCGGTTCTGGGTTCCTCACGACAAGGACAGAAGGGGCTCCTGCAGGGACGGTGGGACCACGTGCCACCAGAGAGCAGGACCGCCCGGAGATCGGGGGTCCGTGAGAGAGGAGGGGAGAACCGGGCACCAAAGCTCCCGCCAGCGCCCGCAGGCTGTCCTGGGGGAGGGATCTAGATTTTCGGGTGAGGGTAGAGCCAGGACCAGCAGGTGCACGCCACAGGGAGGTGGGTTCAAGGTCAACGCAAGTACAAAGTCTAGCAGTTTGGGCCGCCCTGAGTCAGTGGGCCCCGACCACAAAGTAGGAAAGCTGAAAATGGTCAGTTATTTTGGGGAGTCTAGGTGCTGGGCTGCACTCAGCAGCCTCCGTCACAGGGCCACACGGACGGATCCTTCCTATCAGGAGACCAGGAGCTGCACGGACTTTAAACCTGGGATCACTGCTCCCCAGCGGCCACCTCCCCGCATCCCATCAACACCAGCGCAGACAGGGTGAGGGTCCCAGAGGGGGGACGGCAGGACGCACTTGTCTCCCGAGGGAGCACCCAGTCAAGTGCTCCCGGCCCCAAAAGCTCCTCCAGGCGGACACGGGAAGTGTAAGGACCAGAACAGTCTCTCAGGCATTTACAGTTTTCATAAAGATTCACCAGAGATCTCAGGTCTTAAAAGACAATCTTTGTAGAAATAAAACATTAATCTTCTTTCAGCTATGACTTTAACCTTCACTTTTTGACTGTTTTAAAAGAAAACGTTCTATGGATTTATGTGAAATGTTAGGAACGTAGTCCCTTAACCTTCACATCACAGAGAGCGGGGGGCGGGGGACGGACGCAGCGCAGACGCCCAGCTCACGCTCAAGCCGCCTCGGCCCCTCTGCCTGCACATGAGGACACGGCTCCCCCAGCCCCTCCTGCCCCCCGTCCTCAGGGACCTGAAAGACTAGGTTCTGGTCCTGGTCTGGTCATCTCACCAGCAAAGAGACGGAACACTTGCACCCGTCCATGCTTCCTTTACAAAATGAGAAAAATGAAAGTCTTTGGCCAAGCTCACACCCTCAGATCTGAAGGTGCAGAGAGAGAGGCCGAGGAAGAGGAGGGGCGCTAAGGACTAGCTGCCCCTCTCTGCCCCCACCTCACGCCCAGCGAGGATACCAAGCACCCCTCACGAGGGCCGAAACTCCCCGAGTCTGGGATGAGGGCCAAGTGCTGGAAGAGGGCAGGTCAGACCTGAGAGGGGGACTGCGCGACAGTGCCAGGGACACAGCCTCCAGGGAGGGATGCCGGGGAGGGCAGAGACCAGGTAAACTGGCCTCCCCACCTAAACACAGGGGGCCTGGCCTCCGCTGGCCTCAGCACAACGAGTGTGGAGGGGAGGGCGGCGCAGCCTGCGAGCACGCTTTTATTTTGCTTATTAAACACATCCAGCCCGAGATACCTATCAAAACATCCAAGGCACCTGGCTCAGCTGAGCAGCCTCTATGTACCCGCGTCTCATGGGTGCCTGTCCAGGGACACGGGGAGAAGGGGCAGGAACCTCAAGGCCACCATGGCCCACCCGCTGCGGCCGCACCAGCGCTTCTCACCCTTCTGTCGGTGACTGTCATCCAAGCAGTTGGAGTCTCCGTACAGCACGATCCGGCCTCCACCCTCAGCCGGGATCTGATACAGCCCCAAAATGGGGACGTTCTCAACAACCGCTGTTTCCTGCTTTAAGACCTCCAATCCTGAAACAACACAACAGAAACAGCAGTGAGAAGTTCTGTGGAGGAATGAACAGTTTTCCAGCTGCCCCTTATCTTGACATTCAGTCCGTATGACCCCCCTGCAAAAAAAAAACCCAGAGCAAAATCCAACCATCACAACAGTGCCAACTTTTAGGATAAAAAAACAACATATAAAGTGCCACTAATTAGGGCTGTAGCAAAATTCACATAACGTGTATACGTGTATTCCCATAACCCTCCTTTTCCATTTTCACTTGGAATGGTGGTACATAGTATTCACAATCCTAGAGGCGTTGCTTCTCCCTTTTCATCCATCAAACCCAAGTTTTTGTCTCTTCTTCTTATGCTGAGAGGCTTATGTCCTCGGACCACACACACAAGGGGCAGGTCCTGCCCGACACACAGGTGCCTCTGTGCACACAATTATACACACTGGTGCCCAGGCTTCATGCTGAATAGCGGAAAGCTAGGACAACCAGAACTAATTTTTAGAACATACGCCCACATAGTTTTAGTTTAGATTTAAGGTATTTGTTACGTGAATCTCGTAAATACAGTACAAACGTTCCAACAGCAGAGACTTCTCACCTCTGCCCAAACAGACAACACAATTTACAACGCTGACCACATCAAGAAGCCAACAGTGCACAGATGCCACAGCAGCAACTGCTGGTGACACCGTCACATAATCAAAGTCTCCACCCCTGAAACAAACGCATCCTGCACACTGGAGATGACACACGTCTGCACCAGGATCCAGCATCGACTGCGCTGGTCCCATCTAAAAAGTCTGTGGCTTGGGCTTCCCTGGTGGCGCAGTGGTTGAGAGTCCTCCTGCCGATGCAGGGGACACGGGTTCGTGCCCCGGTCTGGGAAGATCCCACATGCCGCGGAGCGGCTGGGCCCGTGAGCCATGGCCGCTGAGCCTGGGCGTCCGGAGCCTGTGCTCCGCAACGGGAGAGGCCACAGCAGTGAGAGGCCCGCGTACCGCAAAAAAAAAAACAAAAAAAAAAACAAAAAACAAAAAAAAAAAAAATAAAAAAAAATAAAAAGTCTGTGGCTCTAAAAATGCAGCGCTTCCTACTCTCTACGTATAATCCCACTAAGAACTGAGTGGAAGGGAAGACAAGATTTTCTTTGTTGGGAGGGAGAGACACGGCAGTAAAACAGATGACGTGGGCAAAGGGCACACAGCATTGCCACTTGGCCTCGTGGTTTGACAGAGTTTTGTTTCTGACAATAGGGTGCTTTTTGATCCAGCATAACCCAGATTTTCAAATTCCTATTTTGTACCCAAAAGATTACTCAACCTAAAGCCTGTTTGGAAATAAAAAGTCCCTTAAAAGGGATTCCCAGGTAATTAATTTTCATTTTCAGGCTAGCAGAACACCAAAATAAAGTATGCACCCTTAAACTTACTTTTGATTTCTCTCCCCGCCACAAAAAAAGGAGCTACCAGATGGCAACAAGTTGACAAGGAGACCACGGCCTTCACCCCAGGGGAGTTTCCAGAAGCAACACTGCCCTGTGAGCAACGGATCTCAGGAAGAATTACTAACCCACGGTAAATTGTGCCAGAGGACTGGGAAGACAGGATCATTTACGTTCTTAAAGTTAAAATATACCCTTATGAACACAGAACTACTTCCTGACTGCCTCTGCCCTGACCGGAAGGAAAGAGCCCCTTCCAGGCAACACAGAAGTAAATTATACCTTGCAGACACAAACCGGTGAGTGAGAAATCCTGACTTCTTGTCATTTTCAACTAGGGAAACTGTCCCCGACTTCCAGTTACAGAAAATGACAAACTTCACAAGGAAGGGGGCCTTCCATTCTGAAATAGAAAATATCAACTTGCTCGAGGAAATGGATCCAGCCTGGGAGTTTCCATGAGCCCACCACATACGTCATGGAATATACTCTCTCGCAGCCTCGTACAGGTGAGAGGGACACACGGTGCGGAACCCTGGCTCTGGAGGGCGGGGCTGGGGGAAGACCACCCTGGGCAGGACGGGGGCGGCTGCCACCTCCGGGAAGGGCAGAGGCAGCCCGGGGCACCCTGCTCCTCCCGCACCCCGGTCTGCTCAGCGCACTCAGCAGTGTCACAGGTAGCAATGCCAGGGGACATGGCGTTGTTTGCCTTCCTAGGTGATGGCTGTCTGTAGTAAAAAGGCAAAACTGAGAGTAAAGACCTTTCTTCCCTTCTAATTCTTCAGAGAACTTTAGGAGATGACTGTAATATTCTTTATGTTTACACTGTTAAGAAGTTCAAAGCACAGTCAACATTTTTCTAAAATTTTAGTAATCTGGCAATCACAGAGCAGAACAACTCATAAACAGTAACAAAAAATTCAAGCAACTTTGAAGACAGTCTTTAAAAAAAAA
This sequence comes from Mesoplodon mirus, assembly GCF_964341445.2. Taxonomy (NCBI): domain Eukaryota; kingdom Metazoa; phylum Chordata; class Mammalia; order Artiodactyla; family Ziphiidae; genus Mesoplodon; species Mesoplodon mirus. The sequence goes on along the minus strand of NC_138995.1, from coordinate 4,968,087 downwards.
CCTACAAATATTCAAAAGCCTCTCTTCTCCTGTAGGAAAGTCAACTTACTTTGCAATGGTCACTACACACATATGCCAATTAGTAGCAAGAGACTGCCTTATCTTTCTACGTATCCCCCAGAACATATTACACAAGATGTCTCACCTGAAGTAACATACACATACTGCAAACAATTTTTTCAAAATCCAAACAGCTAATGGGTACAGAGTTTCTTTTCTGGTGATGAAAATGTTCTGGAATTAGGTGGTAGTGATGACTGCACAATTTGTGAAGACACTAAAAATCAATGACCCGCACACTTTAAAAGGGTGAATGTTCTGGTAGGTGAATTACATGTACTAAACCTGTGATTGGGCTTCCCTGGTGGCGCAGTGGTTAAGAATCTGCCTGCCAATGCGGGGGACACGGGTTCTATCCCTGGTCCGGGAAGATCCCACATGCCGCGGGGCAACTAAGCCTGTGCGCCACAACTACTGAGCCTGCACTCTAGACCCCGCAGGTCACAACTACTGAAGCCCATGGGCTTAGAGCCTGGGCTCTGCAACAAGAGAAGCCACCGCAGTGAGAGGCCGGCGCACCACAACGAAAACCCAACGCAGCCAAAAATAAATAAGTTAAATTTAAAACAAAAACAACAAAAAAAACTGTGATTAAAAAATGTGAAAGAGGGCTTCCCTGGTGGCGCAGTGGTTGAGAGTCAGCCTGCCAATGCAGGGGACATGGGTTCGTGCCCCAGTCCGGGAAGATCCCACATGCCGCGGAGTGGCTGGGCCCGTGAGCCGTGGCCGCTGAGCCTGCGCGTCCGGAGCCTGTGCTCCGCAACGGGAGAGGCCACAACAGTGAGAGGCCCGCGTACCGCAAAAAAAAAAAAAAAAAAAATGTGAAAGAAAGAAAAAGGGAAACCAGAAAGTATACGAATAGCATTCCTTACCTTGGTCCTTAAATGTCTGTGTTATCACTATGCCATCTTCTGGAAATTTAGCAATGCTGCACCCCGACGCGTAATACACTAGAAAACAGTCGTTCAAAGTTAGAACCCAGAAACACTGAATGCTTTCATCAGCAGCTACTCATTTACTGCAGATGCAATCTTTAGACATTATGTATTTTCTTTTTGTGTGTGGGGGTTTTTTTTTTTTTTTTAGACATTATGTATTTTCTTTTTGTGTGTGTGCGTGTTTTTTTTTTTTTTAGACATTATGTATTTTCTAAAATCGTTTCTAATCTTAAGAGAGGAGCTGCTATTATTGCCTGGTCACACAAACTGCAAGTAATTACCTCAAAATTCAAGCTGAATTATTCTATTAACCTAAGGTTTCTGGGTAGATTTTAGAAGTTGGAGCTGTCAGACTTGGGGACAACCTAAGTCAGGATGAGCAGAGTTAGTGACAGTAACGTTCAAGACACTGTTTTAGAAAATAGCCACCAAAATGAAAGGGGGGGGACTTCTTAAATGAGATATGCAATTATTTCATGAACAGAATTTATACATTATCAGGGGCCTGGGTGGGTATGACCTATTTGGGAACATACAGGACACAAAGAACCTTATAGGTGGTACCAGAGTTAGGAATGCTCGCAGGAAGTATTTTCATTTTAAAAATCTGGACAAAAACTAGGGTTAACACCCAGTGTTACAGGTGCCCTTTGTGAAGACACTGAGCAGTTCTCTCCACAGACCCTGCTTACTTAGGTGACATCACATCTTTCTCTCTCTCTGAAACTTAGACGTCAAAGACGCACGGCTTGTGCTTGCCCACCTCTGGGAATGATGAGCCCTACTAAAAACAAACACAAAACCTTACTGTCATGGTTTGCCAAGGTAAAGTCCCCCTCATACAGGCCATCGCTGAATCCCATGTTCCAGACCGACAGCAGCTCATTCAGGGCTGGGATGTTGGCTCCTCCGGTGTCCGGCATCCACCACTGCCTGTGAAAGTGACAGGGACTTAATGAAGGACTAAAGCGTCCCACAGACGCCTGATATTTTTGTCACAAAGCTGACTTCTCCCACCAGAGTCCAGCCCCTCCACACTAGGTTTCCGCTAAAAACGAGCCGAACTGCCTGGGTTTCACTAGCACTACAATGTAAATGCTCCCGCCAGCGTGCAGAATAAAGCAAAGCCCAATTTATTTCATGAAATGCACCACGTTTAACATAAACGCACTGCATACAGAGCCTAGACCTCGAGAGGATCAGTAAAGGAAGAAAGAAGCTCATGAGGTTCAAGCCACAGACTCTAAAGAAAGAACATACACCATAAGGATGAGATATTCATAACACGCTGGGAATCCTTCATCGATACCCAATCTACTGAAAGGTTTCTTTAAGTAACTGTTTTCTTGGCGCATTTAAATGTATACAGATTCGGTAAAGGAGAGGTGGGAGAGCGGAAGAGAACTAAACAGAAATTTAAAGCTGAAGGGTCTAAGATCAACAAGGACAAGGACCCCTTTCAGTCAGAACTTGGGTCAATGAGCAGTTAGTTTACTTCCTTCCCAAGCAACTTTCAAGAACATCTCTGCCAATGAAGAGAGCACTTGCCCTCACCAGTCGTCAGAATCTGACAGCCGAAAAGACCACCGACAGGCCAAACAATCTACGTCTTTGCTGGGTGGAGTTTAATTCCCAGAAAGTCAAATTCCTTATCCAAATGCCAATTCATATCAGTACCTCGTGTTTTCGTCGTAAAACTTGACCTTCCTCATCACGGACGTGTTGTACCAGTCGCTGAAGACGATGAGCGAGAGGCCGTTGTCCACGTCCCTCCGGAGCTTGGCCACCTCCTCGGGGAAGTACTCCTCCTCGCTGTCCACCATGAGCAGCGTTCCTGAGGGACAGAGCGCCCGGGTGAGGACGGCCACCGCACCCACAGGACACCACCGTTTCAGGAACACGGTACTTCACTGGCCTCAACAACTCCAGTTACTGGCTTCTAGTACTTTGGCCTGTGCCCTGTTCCGCTTTAGAAGGGGGTGAAAAGGAAAGGATCAGGGTCCAACAGCCCGCGGACACCAGCCAGCTGCGGCCTGTTTCACTGGTGATGCTCTATGTGGAGGACATTCACTCACCCGAAGAGAAGCAAAATTCGGTGCTACAGTTTCTTTTAATTAAAAAAAATAATACAACAGAAGTGTACGAATGTCCTTGTCCCCAGTGATTCTGAGGGCTTCTCATTTCAGCTGAACGCCAGGAACATGGGCCACTCTCTCTGGTCCTGGCCGCCACTGGGAACGGGAGAGCCTACCCTGCCTCCACCCTTCCCCGGCGGAGCGGGACCGCCGGGCCGGCACCCCGTGTCCCTCACCGTACTGGTTAGCGTCAAAGCACGTGAAGGGGGAGCCGAGAACTTCGACGAAGTAGCCCATGCTTCTCAAGTGCTGATACATGTCCCTGAAGTTGGTGTGGATGTGGTCGCCATTCCTGAAACACAGGAAGCCCGGCACTAAAACCAACAGTCCTTACTGGGAATAAAAGCCGCGTGGCCACAGGGCGCATTTCTGAAGGAGCAGCTCCACCGCCCACAGAGGCCGGGGAGCCAGTCCACTGGCACGCGGGTCAGCCTCTCAGACCAGTTCTCTCCGGGCTGCATGTAAAGTGGGTGATAACAGGAAATCACCTGCGCGACACAAGCACGGAGGAGATAAGATGACGAGAAGGTGTGGCCAGAGAAATGTTTCGTAAGGGGCACTGGAGCATCCCTCTAGTGGCGGCGTGGGTGTGAAAGGCCAGCAACCACCTGCACTGGACAAGTTCAGCATGGCCACGCGGACATGCTGGGAGTGAACTAGGGTGGTCACGCACAGGTGACCTTACCTCACTGCCCCTGATCTCCTTTCCTCCCGTCCCCGCCCCGCCGAGGACGGGCACCGGGCCTGGCGGCTACTTACCAGTCCAGAGGGTCGTTCTTCATCCTCAGGTTATCCCTGGGGAAGTAGCCGGGCGGGTAGCGCAGGTTGTGGTACTGGTCCCAGAGGACCCTCTTGCTTCGAGGAGGAGCGGGGATTATCTTCACCTTCACCGGGAGCCTCACTGTCGAGGTCTGCTCTGTACCGCTGCTGGACTGAGGAACATACAAGAGATGTGAAACGTCCCTTCGGCTCAGAAGAAACTTCCAGGTTTTCAGGCTGGAAACCTCACTTCTATTTATCAATTTAACCCAAACAGAACCCAAGAATTTCTCACAACAACGGCAGGAGAGGACATGCGTGTATCATAATTAATTCCATTCAGAATTATGAATTCAATTATGAATGGTTTCAGAATTCAAATTTAAGGCACCTGGTTCCTAAAAACGACTAGACTGCATAGCATGAGCCCTACGTTGTACAATCATTTTCAGCCTGAAATTTGGCACAGAACAGCCCACCCACGCCCCGTTCACCAAGTGGGTTGTGACCTCCCCCTGCTCGCCAGGCCGGGACCCCGTGGACGGCGCCTCACGGCCCAGCGCCCGGCGCTCAGCCCATCCCCCTTTCCCCACGAGCCCCCGCGCGCACGTACGTCCACCTCCGCCGGAGAAGCCACGGTGACCGTGACGTGCCCCTGCGCGACGCCTTCCCAGGAGGCGGCCTGCTTGGTGACGGAGATGGAAATGGCCAGGTAGCCCGACCAAGGCCACAGCACCGAGGAGTAAGAGAAAGCCACCTCGATGCTGTCGCCGTTCTGCGGTAAGTAGGGCTGCCACTCGGGCTGCGGGAGGAGAGAGGCAGAGGCGCGGGTGAGAAGCCCCGTCCGGGTCACCGCCCGCTCAGCCGGCACCACGCAGCCCGCGCCCAAGGCCGCGTGCAGCGCCAGGCCGGCACCCACCGGAGGAGCCTAGGGACACCGCCGCTGACCAACCCCGCCTTTAAAGACAAGTTCCCCGCAAGCGTAAAAGGAGGCGGGGGGTGCGGACACACACGGCTTGACGAAGAGCTCGCTCGCACCTGCAGAGAACTTACAGAAAAGAATATTCCCAGGTTTGGGGTTAGATCTCAACTGGCTGTACGCTTAACGAATCACATTGCTCGAAAGGAATAAAATAATAAAGCGACATGGCTGCAAAGTGTCACCAGTCAGGTTCCGAGCCAGCGACCGGGCAGGCGGAGTGCGCGCGGCGCCTGGAGGAGGCCTCTCCAGGCTTGGGGGAAGGCGAAAGGGAAGCACGAGACGGGAGACGCACGGCAGCTCGCACAGTGAACCAGCGTTTCAAGCTAACCTGAACTACTCATTTCCCTCACAAGCCAGAGCGCAACGACGTACTCCCCCCAAGCAAGTCAGCACGTTAAAAAAAACTGTGAACAAGAAGAAAAATATTCGTAGGGCACAGCATCACGAACAGTGAGAAAGGACAGGGATTTTTAATAAAAGTGCTTTTCGACCACTGGTTAACAAGAGAGAAGAAAGTTAACTTTTATCCATCGCTTGGAACACATATCAAGTTAACTCAACACAGGTGAAAACGTTAAATATTTAACAAGCATAAAAGGCAAGTGAGTAGAAAATAAAATTGAGACTTTTCTTATATTTCTGGAGGGATAAGCTTCTAATTTTTGAAACATAAGAACTCACAAAAGATGAAAATTCAACTACATGAAAAAGTGAAACTTTTACACACACACACCCCCAAGTTTTTAAACCACCTCTAACATTAAAGAGACAAGAAAACAATCATCTGGGCAATCTTTTTGCATGACACACAACAGTGGTTAATCTCTCTAAGAAATGAAGATCTTGTTCGGATTGATAGGGACAACCTAAATTCTAGTGAAAAATGGGCCAAGGAAATGAAACACGAATTCACACAAGAGGAAATACAATCAGTAAACAAACATGCAGATACACACCTTACAAATCATTAAACAAGGTACCGACTACCCCCTGTAGATTTAAAGTTAAAAGATGAACCATGCAGAAACAAACCAAATGTCCACCGACTGACAAAGTGGGGTCTATCCATACAATGAACCACTAACAAAGCGGGGTCTTATCCATACAATGAACCACTTTTCAGCCATGAAAAGGAGTGAAGCACTATATACACTGCAATGCAGATGAGCCTCTTTAAAGACATTACGCTCAGTGAAAGAGGCCGGTCACAAAGACCACGTAACATACCACTCCACTGATAGGAAACGTCCAGAAAAGGTAACTCCATGGAGACAGAAGGGGTTAGGAAATGCCACGGTCTGAGGGAAGGGGAATGGGAAGTGTTAACAGGGGTTTCTCCTTCAAGTGATGAAAATGTTCTGGAATTATCCAGTATGATGATGGCACCAGTACCTGTGAATATACTAATAACCACTGAACTGCACAATTTAAAAGGGTGCATTTTATGGCATGTGGATTTCATCTCAATAGTTTAAAACCTCACGCAACTGGGAAAAAAAGGACGTACCACCAGAGCAGAGACACTACCCCCCTGTATACCACCAGTGGCAGTCTGAGCTGATGCACCTCTTTTGAAAAGAATCTGGCATTACGTACCAAGAGCCATTAATAATGTTCCTGCCCTCTTACTTGGGATACTAATCCAGGGAGTTTATGTTAATAATTCAGAACAAAAGAAAACGATATATACTAAGATATTCAGAGAGATGTTTACAGTTGAAAACCACCTAACTGCTCAAGCAAGAAGAAACAGTATAAGCACATTACCATTCAACAGTTCTACATAGTATTAAACAACCATTAGAAAGAACATTGGTGCTTACATATAGTAACATTTTAAAATGTTTATAACGTGAGAACTGAAAAAGAAAAAAGACCAAATTTTTGTCTACCACACAAAGAAACTAAAAATATCTATTTCAGATAAGGGCTGGAAAAGATTTTTTTTTTTCCTTCAGGCAACTGACTTTATTAATCTCACAAAATCATAAGAAATGTACTTTCTGTGACAGCTTAATGAAAAGTGAAATCCTGCAATCAAGAAATAGATGAAATGAGGGACTCGGAAATGAAAAAGCAAGGATGAATACAGTAAGTGTTGGTGGGCATTGAATCAATTTAAATACACCTAAATATTTAAACAACCACAGTAATTTGTTAGAAAATATGATTTGAACTTTTTTTTTCAAATAGTGGCTCTATTAGTGTGTAGGGCTGAAGTCGCTTTTCTGCTCTTTTTCCCGGTCCTTTATTTTTGTGATAATGTTTATGTAGTAAGTGTAAAACAAGTTATAAAACACAAAATTCAAATAAAGACCACGCCTTCTAAACATGAAGGCCCATGTGTCCGCATTAGACAATAAAATAATTATAAGTGAGCCTTTAATTATAGACGGGAAACTGTAAAAATGAAGATTCAAAGGCAATTAGCTGATTCAGGAGTCAAACTCAAGATGCCAAAGTAAAAGAGTAGCACACTGGCCTCATTACTATATCCCTGACTTATATATAAAGCACTCAGGGGAGAACAAACCACTACTTCCAATCCCCCGGCACCCAGACAGGAGGAGGACCTGTGCCTTTTAACTGCAGGAGTAAATCTGGGCCATGCCTAAGTTCACCGCTGGCCAGAGGGCAGCCTCACCTTGTCCACGATTCTTCCTGTGACACCCATGCCGTTGAGGATGGTGACGTTGACGATCGTCGGCATCCCTCCGTAGTAGATGGGCTGGGAGCAGTAGGGCCACATGTAGGGACACTCGGTCAGATCGATGTAGCTGGGGCTCAAACTGAAACCAAAAATTCAGTGTTGCAGTAGGCGGCATTGGAAAGCCTCACGGGGTGGCCCTGGGCCTCGGAAGGGCCGGCCTCCAGGGCTGCCCTCGGCTAAGGTCTGGGAACTTGGCTTCAGAACACGCCCTGTGCTGGGGAGGCCTCCTGGCCAGCCTGCCTCACCGGCAGCACAGCGGGATGAGTGGGCATCACCTCTCCCCTCTGCGAGCCTGGAATCTGGTGGCTGCGGCTGGTGGAGAACGAGTACGTGACCAGCCCCAGAGCAGACCTGGGACTCAGTCTCAAGGCACTGGAGCAAAGATGGACTTTTAAATAACTGGAGCGGGGACAAATGGGTGGTCATTCGGCAAAAGATAAAATTAGATCCCCACCTCAGACCATACACAAGAATAAACTCCAAATGGATCAGATCCTCTCAAGTAAATAAAAGAAAGCCAACAAGCATTAGAAGAAAACATGGGCGAGTCCCTCCTTAACCTCAGTGCAGGGAAAGGCTTTCTGTGCCTCAAAATCCAGGGGCGACAGCAATGACAGACTAACAAATATGGCTGTTAAAAAAGAAAAAAACCACATGGCCAAAAACACTTTCACAAAGTCAAAAGGCAACCAACAAACTGGGAGAAATACTTGCAATAAAGGGTTACTCACCCTAACACAAGAACGCGTAAAAACCGAGGGACAAAAACCCCAGAAAAGAAAAATGGTGGAAGAAATGAACAAACACTTCACAAGAAAGATATAAAAACAGCTCTTAACTCTAGACGAAGTGTTCAAACTCACTCATAACCTGAGAAAGGCAAATGAGAACAACACTGAGATAGCACTTCTCACGTGTCAGACTGGCAGAAAGTAGAGCATGGCCGGACACGGCAGGTGAGGCTCCGGGTAGACAGGCAAGCTCCCACGGCACAGCCCTTCTGGAAGGGAAGGGAGAGACCTGGAAGAGTGCCCTCTGTTCTCACCTTGCACCCAGCAACCCCACTTCTAGGAATCTTCCCTGGAGACACACCTCCAACAAAACTAAAATGCACAGGCACAAGCAGCTTAAAATTACAAAATACTGGAAACAGTTTCAATGCCCATATATAGATATGTGCTTGAATAAACAAAGGTATCTACACTATGGAGCTGTAAAAAAAAAAAAAGAAAGAGGAGAAAGATCTCTGTGAACCGACACAAAGTGATTTCCAGGATACTGTTAAATGAAAAAAGTACAAGAGAATATTTATAGTAATGCTGTCCTTCACGTAAGAAAGGGGATATAAGATGGTAGGTATGTACCTGCTCGTGTGTGAAAAAAGAAATGCAAGGATAAAGCAAAAACTAATGGCGTTGTTACCTATGCGGGTGGAGGGAAAGGGGCGGGGGGGAGCCACACTTGGCCAGGTGTACTCCGTGTGCAGCTCCAACCTGAGAGCCACAACCCGACACATAACTAGTTGAAATCAACCAGGATGTGGGGGGAATCCGAAAAGAAATAGAAATGCTAACAAATGAACTCAACTGCATTGAAAATAAACAGCAAAACCAGACTGAAAGGGGTGTGGTGGGGAGGAAGATATTAACCTAAATCACTTTGACAGAAGTAGACTACATTCTATAACAGCACGGTACAAGCTAGCAGTTCTAAAACTTGTCCACAAGTGCGTACTAGGACTGAGCAAATAAACATCGTGGCGAGTGCCAGCCAGGTTTCTGGCTGCTGGAGAAGGATAACCAGCAAGGAGGAAGACTCAAGATGAGGGCTGTGGCATCAGGCGGGATCAGGAGACAGATGACTTCATGGACAGACATAGAAACAGGTACAGGTGTGTGTGTGTACACACACTCGCCAGCTCTGTCTGCTGAAAGGGCCTAGAAACCACTATGAGCACAGCTGCCAAGAGCACACCTGGTGCCCAGGTGTCCGTTTCTAAACCCACTCTCCGATTAAAGGAGCAGGGCTGCTCGGGCAAAGAACTGATACCAACACTGGGCACGGAAATGCCAAAAAGTGAGGAAGTGCCCCCCAACTGATGGAGACATGCTGAAAAGACACGGGAGCCAACCAGCGGGAGCCCTGGAGAGCCAAACCTGGGACAGATGAGCAATAAAATAAACGATGACACCAATGGATTATAACCCAGAGTAAAGTAAGTACCCCTGTGTCCATGCTGATACAACTGAATAAACTAGAGAGGAGGACAGCTCTTCCTTACAGCAGAATTTCATTTAATAAATGCAGAAGGGAATGAGAGAAACAGAAAATCACCACAGGACAATCTCTACAGTAAGAACCGTTACAGGGAGGAACCACAAAGGAGGCTACACTCAGTGACGGAAAGTGTGTTAAGAAACAAGATCATCCGCCTTTTTTTTTTTTTTTTTTTTAATGTTTATTGGAGCACAGTTGCTTTACAATGTTGTGTCAGTTTCTGCTGTACAGCAAAGTGAATCAGCTGTATGTACACATACATCCCCTCTTTTTTGGATTTCCTTCCCATTTAGGTCACCACAGAGCACTGAGTAGAGTTCCCTGTGCTATAAGAAACAAGATCACCTTCAAGGGCGTCCCCACCAGACACTTCGCGGTCACAAAGGGACAGTCACTGCAGTGGACACCTGGCAGAGCTACCCACGGCACCAGATCTCCTGCTGTGGAGCCCAGCTGACGGACGCCGGTGGACCCTCCACTACATCTGTGCCAAGGACTGAGCGCAGAGGGCACCAGGGTAGGCCCAGCCCTGGGGGACACAGGCGCCTCTACCAGGCGACTGTGGTTCAGGGAATCTCCGTGATCGGGGAGGTTTCAGACCTGTGCTGGGTGTGAGGGTCCTCCTGCCACTCCTCCCCCCTCGCCCCTTCATCCTTCATAGGCCCCTCCCCCAGGAGGTCTCTTGGCCGTCTAAGTCCACGTTGGCATCTGCTTCCTGGAGGGTCCAGCCTGACACATCACCTAAACTTCATGATGCAGGTGAGCACCACCCAGAATAAAAGGAAGGACACTGAGCCAACTGTCCCAACTGGAGGAGACCAAGGACACGCGATGACTGAATGCAATGTGGATGCTGGCCTGGATCCTGGACCAGGCCAAGGACAGGGGTGGGAAAAAATCTGGGTGAATCCAAATACAGTCTGCAGGTTGGTAGATGGTAACATATCAGTGCCAACTTCCAGGCTCTGAGGCTTCTACTATGGTTATGTAAGTTGCTAACATCAGGGAAAGGTAGTGAAGGCTTTATGAGTCTTCGTGCACCAATTTTTAAAACTTTGTTGTAAATCTAAAACCATTTCAAAATAAGAAGTGCAAAAGAATTCTTGCCAAACATACAGAACCTCACTAATCACGAGAAAGCATCAGAGGACTCAGAGTCATGAATGACAAGACAGATGAACTGTCAGGGGTCTGGGGAGACCAGGGAGACATGGCAACTTGCATGCAACGTGGGGGCTGGAGCCTGGACCAAAGGACACGAGGGGAGCCGGCCACTGCGCATCTGTCTGCAGACTAACCCAGCACAGCATCAGGGTGCACCTGTTAGCTCTAGCAGAGGAATCATGGGCTACCGAGGTGCTGGCCTGAGGGGAAGCCGAGGAGAGGGTATATGAGAATGTCCATACGATTTTTGCAGATTTTTGTAAACCTAAGGTTATTTCAAAGGAAAGTTTTAACAAAGTAAAAAGAAATAGGAAGTCACTACCTTAAATCCCTGACGTTACAAACAGCAGAACATGAGGAAGTGGGGAGCAATCCTGTCGGCAGCGCCCCAGCAGAAGCAACACTGCAAAGCTCTCCCTGAGGCCCCCGAGCATCGTGTGATTGGGGCTGGTTCCATTTGGAGGCTAATACTCTGTGCCGAGGAGCCTGGTGCAGAGAACAAAGACCTGTTCAAAAGGAAAGCACACCGACCTGGCCTGTGGCTTGTAGCTGCTGAGGATCTGGTAGGCTCTGAGGAGGTCCAGCTTGCCGTGGCCTTGTTCAAACATATTCACGCCGGGCAGCCTCCGCGCTGCTGCAATCAGGGCCTGCTTCATGCTGGCCGGATTCACCAGCTCACGTCTCTGGACTGTGCTGGGGGCAAATACCATATTCGCTCATTTTCTCTCAGCAACAGAATGAAAACCAGACTATCCCTACCCTGTACGTGTGCAGTCATGTGACCTCCAATCTTGATCTGTATCTAACAGGAGCTTCTTTGGTAAAACTCATGCAAGATGCAAACGAACGTGCTCATTTCTGCACCTGCCTAGGGACTGACCGCTCCTCAACCTTCCGCGTGGCTTGTGAGAACGTGGACTCTTGAGCTAGCGCCTGTTTTTACTAAATCGATCGGGAAAACACATCTTCCCACTAACTTAACAGTCGACCTCAGAGGTTGCAGGAGACAAGAACAGGTAGGAGCTACAGGCTCCGGACACGTGGACGCAGCCCGGCCGGGAGAAGGGAAGGATCGAGGTGGGTCCTGCGGGGACTCGATGCAGCGTGGCCAAGAGGCCCGGCCTCGGAGTGAGGCCCGCTGCGTCCACGTGCTTGTTTTGTTTGGAGGCCTGTGTGTGACGCGTCACCCTGGTGGGTCAGGCCTGGTAGAGGGCTCATCATCGGAATGCAGCTGGCCTCGGGTAGCGGCGCCCAGACATTCTCACTTGCTTTAGAACACCAGCATTAAAACATGCATTTTTGTGTATCTACATATTATAAATACAAGTAAATTTTAAGGCCCTAAATGCAGGGGAGAAAATCCAGTAAACAGTAAGGAAAAACTGACTGTACTAAGTTGCTAAATATTTTTCTACGATGATGGGTGGTCGTGGTGTGTAGGTGGACCTTTTCTAATAGGTCTAGATGGGAGATCTGACTTAAGGAGAAGTGAGGGGAGGAAAGCGGCATCAAGTCTTACTGGCAGAAAAAAAGAACTGTTCACACTCAGCCATAGGTTGACAACCCCCCTCCCGCCGACAGCGCAAGACCAGGCTCAGGCTCTGGCTCCTCGCCGGGCTCTAAGGCTGGAAACGAAGAAGCACTTCTCTGCCGCTCGGCATCTGTTATGAGCTCCCTCTCACACCATAAAAGCACTTCTGACCCACCACAGAAGCATTTTAGCTGCTGCAGGGAGATGAGGAAAGCAAAAGCTTCCTCCCCACTGAACACATCTGTACATAGAGAAGCCGCTGGGCTGGGCACGGAAGACACAACGGCCTCCCCTCCTCGCTCCTCTGACAGCAGGAGGCTTGACGGGCTCATCTAACGCCCACAAAAACCATCTAAGAAAAAATGGACTCCTGCCTCTTCTGTAGAGACGGGGTGAGGCCCCGGGATGTGATCTACATCCAGCCAAGCTGGTGACCTTACTGGTCCCGACGCCACCTCCTCCCAGCCGAGCCACACTCACCTCACCAGCAAGGTGACAGCGCCCGCCACCACTGGGGAAGCCACGCTGGTCCCCGAGAGCGCCCGGCACCCGCCTTTCACGCCGGAGCCCCTCACTCCAGCGCCGTAGGTGACAATGTCAGGCTTCATGCGGCCATAGCCTCCTGGCAGCTCCTGTAAACAAAAGCAGGGTGGTCTCTACCACGGCACACACACGGGCACACGGCCACATGCAGTTCTGAGTGAATAAAACCAGAACAGAAACGTGGGTCAGCTAAACACACTGTAACCTCAGTACAATGCTGGTTTTCATCTGAAATTCACTGCAATTCAGAAGAAGCTTAAATGACAGTGTACAAAATAAAAATTATTTTTGGTGCGTTTTGTAATGACCAGCATGACAGTAATGCCATAAAGCATTTTAAAAGTGAATGTTTTAAATGTCGCTAACATGCAAGGCTGAAAACTGGAAACTGATTTATTTCTAGATAATTTTAAAATTAGAAATATGCTAGAAAAATCAGAAATTAAAAATTAAAAATTAGGGGAAAAAAAGAAACATTTTCCTTTACAAGGAAAAAAGTACGTGACATGACTGGAAATTACAATCTGTCACCAGAGGGGAAAGGATGACTAAGAACAGTGAGTATATAACCGCACAAGTAACCTGGGATAAGAGTTTAACTGAGAACTCTCTCAAGCTTCCCAGAAACTGGGGCAAAATGAGAATTACAATAGGAATTATATTCTGTAAGAAAGAAGTACACCAATTAGAAGTGAAAAAATCCTTCCCGGCAAATCAGGCATAAATGGACTCTGGATCCTCACATGTGGGACACTGAGCAGAGACGTCTTCACCTGCAGCTCCACAGATTATTCAGGAACGTTTCTCAAAATGCCGTCAAAACACAGGCCTCGATAAAGGCCAAGGACATGGCAGGGGGGTTGGAGCAGCAGGGGGACACGGAGGGCAGGTCAGGGTCCCCAAGTGCCGCCCGAGGGAGCACCAGCGACCCCAGCTCTGCTCAGATGGGAGGAGGAGTCGGCCACATAATTAAAGCTCACGCAGCTGAACTAATTACCTTGCTAGAGTCATTTCAATTTTCTCCAGCTAAATGCAATCATTCCCACGTTAGCGGAGCTGATATTAAGCCGTGCTCACTGGCTTCTCCTGCTTCCCAAGGCCAAAAAAAATCATCCCACCCAGCACGGAGGACTGCTGGTCCTCCTCCTACCAGTTAGGACCAGTGCACATGAATCCAACTGACCTAAATGACGAGTTACTCAGAAACAAGTTAAAAAGAAGTGGACCCGGGAAACACAGTGAGAACCGGCACCTGCCCATTGGGCCACGGGGACATGGCAGACACGGAAGGCGCCAGAGCGCGTCCTCGCGGCGGGCTGCCTCCAGGCTGCTTTTCTCTCCGTGCTCACAGACAGCCCCGAGGCCCTCGCACGCGGCTCCCGCGGGCATGCCGGACTAAAGGAGCAGTGCCTACCCAGGTGGTCATTCCCCGCGACGAGAAGCGGGCGATGTTGTCCTCAAAGTCAATGCCGCCCACTCCGATGACATCCATCTGGTCAGCAGGGTTATTCAGAGTGCTGCATCGAGGCAAGAAAAAGACACAAAAGGCGGGGGAGAGGAACCACTCTAAATGAAAGATTCAAACAAGGGCGAGCAGCCCCAGAACGCTCGGAGCCCGCAGCAGGCTCTCCCGTGGCGAGGCGCGTGCGGCTGTGAGGGGCTGGCCCGGCACTGCCACCTCTGCCGGCCCGGTGGTCTCCCAACACCTGGGACGTCCTCTCCTCCTCTCCCTCTCTCCTCCCTGTCAACTTACCACCCTCCGGCCCAAGACTCTCTTCTCCCCTCACTACTGCCAGGCGTGCAGGAGCCCCCTTCCTCCGAGCTTCACAAGACTGGCCACTACCAGCACCGTCACCTGCGTGCACGTCCGTACACCACCTCCCAACTGCTGCGAGCGCAGCCCCCCCCCAGCTCAGTCCCCGGCTCCTCTGGGAAGGAACTGCAGCCACACACGTGCACCTGCCACCGTCAGAAAGTGAAAGTTCTCCCCCGGTCTCGGGCAGGTGTCCCCCTTCCTCATGGGAACCGTGGGGACCACTCATCTCTCCGAAACCCCGGGCTCCTCAGCGGGAAGACATGGATGCGTGTGAAAAAGCATGCGGTTCTCCCCAGCACTTCAAGGGCACTAGATCCGCAATGACACGAACATTTAAACTACGGAGTCAAGATGGAAGTCAAGATGAACTATGTGAAAGCACGAAACAACCGGTTATGGAACTGCACTTCCAAGCTTTATCTACTTCCGCTCCACCACAAATGAACTCCTGAACCACAACTGAGTCCGAGCAGCTGACGCAACAGCAGCAGGATACCACGGTTTCAACCACGCGGGGCCGACCCTGGCGTCGCCTCCGTCGCTTCCCCACCGCCAGCATGCTACCGGCTGGCTGCTCAGGAGCACCAACAGTGATGTGTTAATTGGCGGACAGTAAAAGTTTACAGATTTCTAGGACAGCGAAGAGCGGAGATGAGGACAGAAGTCAGGGGCAGAATTCCCAGTGAGGTTGATACCAAAACCCACCACCTTCCCACCCTGCCTCTACCTGCCAATCCCTACACTCTACACCCTTAACATCAGGGGAAAGCATCAGAAGATCTTTGTTGGTGCTGAAAAGGGGGAAGTGCAGCTGCAGACTCCTTGGCACCATGAAATCTAAGCATCAAGGGTGCCAGACCCCAGAGAGCTCCCAGAAGGGGTACCCGTGGGGACGTGTCGGGCAGCGCCACGCCTCCGATAAATAACCGGGCTCTTCAAGTGCATTACTGTCATCTGACCAGCCCTACCCGAGGCCCAGAAGTAAGCCACACCCATGCAGGCTGGGCCACGGTGACCGCATGCCACCCCCAGCCGACCCAGCAGTGGTGGACGCCAGATGCTGTGGGGCTCTGTGGGCAGACACGAGTCTGACAGCGGGGCTTCCTCTCCCGAGATCCCCCTGACCCACTAAGCACGAGCAGCTCTTTGATTAGAAGCCCTCACGTGTGACCGCCCACAGAAGTCACAGGATTTCAGAAGAGTGACCAGTGTGTGCAAAGCAGTCAGGATGACATGTGGAAGAGCTGATGTGAACGGAAAGAAAGGCAGGCTTGGGGGAGGGGGGCGTCAGAAGCAGGATCTGGTGATGGAGACCCGAGGAGGAGCCTGCCCTGAGGAAGAGTGCACAGCAAAGCGGGAAGTGAGGCAACGGCTGCAGAACCAGGCCCCCGGACACAGCCACGCCCGTTCGTCTACACGTCCATGCTGCCTTCACACTACAAGGGCAGGTGAGTAGGTGCAACATACCATGTGGCCCACAAAGACTCAACTAGTTACTATCTGATCCTTTACAGAAAATGTTTGCCAACTCGAGGCTAGACTCCAGGAAGACCTTGAAAACCAAGGAGAAAAGTTTAGATCTGATCAGGCAATAATGATCCACTGCAGATCCTTAGTTAAAGAAACTGCTAGACGATGTTTTAACAATAGAAACACAGAAAAAAGGAAGAGAAAGGAACAGCTGCCACTGGCAGAAGCTCGGTGTTCGCGGTGCTCTCCCTCGGCTGTCTCATTTCACCCTCATCCTCACAGCCACCAACCCGGACGGGTGTTGCGCCCTCCAGAGCCAGGCGAGGGGGCCAGGGCTCAGAGAAGCAAAGGCCCCACAGCCCAAGGGCAGGGCAAACGTGCCTGGCTCCGACCCCGCACCCTCCCCGCCACCCCACGTCCCGGTGCAGGGAGAGCTGGGCTGGGGAACTGACAGATAACCTGGGGATGCTGAGCTGCTGAGGGCTGGCCTGGAGCGGGGACGTCAGAAGTGGGGGGAGGGACAAAGGGAGAAGCGTTAGAAAGAGAAGACATGGAAACTGGGTGAGGTTACTAAGTAGCTGGTGCTCTTCGTGGCAGAACTATAGCTGGGACATGTTTACGCCACTTATGCCTGTGAGTCACAACATACACGACTGAGGACCCAGCCAGATCCCCAACCCTGGAGCCCTACAAGGAGATGGGATCGCTGACAGAACAGCTCTCAGGCTGGAACCATGACTGCGAATGTGCACGGGTTTTGACCTATAGAATCATTAATTTCACAGAGTCCGGCCTAATCCCCACCCTGGATGAGCTCCGTCGGCGCTCAAGACGGCCTGCTCTGCCCTAGCAGCACGGCCAGGATGTCCCTGAAGACAGGGCGTGTGCTCCTGAAGGCACGAGCAAACAGCCATGCCAGGTGGCTCTCCTTCTGGATCAGGGCACGCCGAGGCAGGCTCTGTACGTTCTCTTTTTCCTCTGCAGGTACTTTAAGCCCTCTGCCAGGGCCCTGAACCACACACGTCCCAGGGGCCTGGTAAAGTGGGGTGACTGACATCCCACTGCAGAAGTGTTTCAGCACAAGAGGTTATTTATATACATTATCTACAGAATAAAAACTGGAGCTGTAAGCAGAAAGAAAACTGGGATCACTAACCAGACAAAAGCTCACTACTGCCTGTGATTCAGTGACTGATGTCCCGCATTCCAAGCCACTTTAATACACCGTAACCCGGCACAAAGGGACATTTCTGTGACACTGTTCTCTGGTCCCTCCCTATCTGATCCTTCTCCTCAATCCCCCAGACACTGTGTCTGTTATGCCACCCTGCACTTTCTCCTCATTTTAGTCTCCTTGTATCTGTACCTTATTTTTTCCTAAAAAGGCAGGCACCTCAACTTATTTACCTCTTTACCCCTGTGCCTTGTGCACAGTGGGTCTCAATAAATACTGTAGAATCCATTTATTTCTAACAGATTTACTTTCCTGATTGATTTTGGGGGTAAAAAGAGTAGAATAAAAACTTTAGGCCTCCAAATTGCTATTTCCAGCGAAGTTAAAAAAACAAAAAATTAAACAAAAACAAAATCGGCCTTGAGTTGGCAACTGCTGGAGTGAGTGGGCACATGAGATTCATTACAAAGTTTTTTTTGTATGTGCTGAAAATATCCACAATACAAAGTTTTAGACAGGTATAAACAGGTATAGCAAGATACAGAGACAGACGAACAACAGGTTTTCAGTTATTTCAAGGAAAAAAATACCTCTAAGGTTATTCCTATCAGGGGTACTTACCCATAAAGAGGCCCATCATTGCCAATAGCAGAAACCATGATGACGTTGTTAGCTGTTAATTCCCACACCTACAAAATTAACAAGCATTTCTTTATGAAAGTACACCACTCTTAATCAATATATAATTGTTCAAAAATAACCACAACTTCCAAAAACAGAACTAAAAAAAGAAGGGATCCCCCTTGAAAGCACAACACCAGACCAGTACAGACGTGGTATGGCTGGCAGTCAGAATGTCCAGAGACGACAGACTCCGGAACACAGATCCACGCACACAGAGCAGACCCGGGCTTCCCAGGCACATGCAGAAAAGACAGGCCGTGTGCTCAGATGAGAGGAAGCAACGCAGCAGCCCGTGCTGCTTCCCACACAAGTCACCACGGCTCACATCCTCACGGAGTGGTCACCAGGTGGGCAACTAGCCAGCAGCACACGAGACACGAAGCAAAGCGGGGCACAAGGCAGAGCAGGGGTCGTCACCAAACGCCTCGTCCTCCGCACAGGGCAGGACCCACCTTGTCGACGAACGGGTGGTCCATGAAGTCGGGGCCCCCGATGCTGAGGTTCAGCACGTCGATCCTCTTCAGGATGGCGTAGTTGAAGGCGTCCAGGAACCAGGACGTGTAGGAGACCTGGCCCGTCGTTAAAACAGCCCTTTAGGTGTTGCAGTGGAAGCCTCCAAATGCTAGATTCTCAGCAGCATGAAGTATTCACTTAAACTTCAGAAACAGAGCCCAAGAACGACAAATGCTCTGCGATGTAAACTACTACACCCAGAGCTTCCAATCCTTGGGGCTGGACTCTGGGGAGAGGCAAGGTTCCCAGGGTCCCGTCCCGCCCGGTCTCACGTCCAGCGCCTTCCTGACCTTACAGCCTGCCTGCCCGGGGAAGACCTCAAACTTCTAGCTGCCCCCCTTATAAAAGGACTTGTCCTAAGACACGTCTGTTCAGTTAAGTGTTTCTAAATAGTTTAATGTATTTGCCTAATATTCTTTATTCCTAAATAGACTGAATAAATGGTATCAATGAAAGTTATTTCACAGAATTACTTCTGATAGTTATTATTTCTCTCATAGTTTCCTTACAAAAAAGTTAAAATTACTTTGTGTATCACCATTCACGTGTTTTATAAGATACAAAATTAAACTTAGAGTAGAAAACAATAGATGACAGAAAACAATAAAATAAGCGCTGGAGGGAATGAAAAGACTTTCAATCCAGAATTCTATATTCAGTGAAAATAGTTTTTTGAGAATGAAGATGAAATAAAGATATTTTCAGATAACTAAAGCTGGGAGAAATCATAGCTACTAGACTGCATTGCAAGCAATACTAAGAGCATCTCCTCATGCCGAAAGGAAATTGCGTGACATGGGAACTGAGACCTACAGGTAGAAACAAAGAGCGCTGGAAATTGGAAACATGTGAACAAATACAAAACGTTAAAAAGAAACCTTACAGTGGAAAAAGAATCAACATAATGATTAAGAATTATGTTTTTTAAGGGCTTTTAAAAATAAAACAATATATTTATATTTGCGTGAATATGCAAAATAAATTCTAGGAGGAGTGGGTATGAGAAAAAAAGAAACTACCACATAGGGAACACGGGGAAGTAAGGTGAGAACCTGTCGGACGGGGACAGGGTTGGGAGAAGTATCCCTGCGCTGCCTTTTGATGTTTTTGAACTATGTATTACCTATGCAAAAATTAAATTTTAACAATTAATAAATACTAGGACTCTCCCTTTTTTCAGTAATGTTTCCAAATGCAGAGTGAGGGAATAAGCTTCTAAATCCGCGTTACACGACACTGGGTGCTGGGCACAGAGGCTACCCTCCAGGCGGTCAGTCCAGCAGGGGCAGCAAACACACAAACATGGGGTTGTTCTCTCAAGCACAAGGAAGTGTGCCCGAGACATGGTGGACAGGAACCCTGGGCCAGCCGGCGGGACAGGAGAAACGGGAGGTCAAGGAATCCCCTTGGAGCAGGGTCTTTGAGGTTCCAGTGAGGCCGACAAAGGGGGCGGTGGGAGCAGGGCAAAGCCGCCCTGCGGAGGGACGGGAGGGACAGCACGGCACACGGGGGATGCCAGCCGCAGCTCAGCATCGCAGACGGGTGCTGCTTTTAAACCAGCACGTTTTCTAGAGTTTTGACTTTTCACATTTTAATATCAACCCTTTACGTTTCAGGGGTCCTCAAAACACCTACCTGGTTGTTGGTAAAGACCCTGAAAATATGAAGTTCTGCATCCGGAGCAAACCCCTGGCACTCCCTCATGCTGGCTATCACACCCGCCACAAACGTGCCGTGGCCCAGCCCTGTTGTCCAAAAGGAAAAAGGCACGAAACACAGCTGATACAACGTGTGCCAAGATGCAGCATTTCAAACGAGCTCATCCTCCGAGCCCAAGACACAGACTCCCCAGCACCTCCACTCAGAGCCCAGGCCTTGCCAGCCCCACCTCGGGGTGCAGCCGCTCCTGCTCTCCCCTCAAAAAGGAGGTTCCCTTCCACCAGGCGTCACTCTCTCCTCACTCACCTCCCGACCTACTCTGAAAAGCTGCTGCCAAAAGACACAAAACAACTTGGGTCTGTCTGGATAACTGTTGTACACAGACTGTTTTAAGCATTTACACAGAAATGTACCCTCTCAGCTGATAAAACGGAGGATGGGAGTGATGCAAAGCCCGCCCGTGACCAGAAAACACCCCCTCAGGTTCTCAGGACATCAGCCACCCACCGTCGTCCAGGGTTCGCTCGTTGGTCCAGTTGGTTCTCTCCTTCACGTTTTTGAAGTGGGGATGCTTCTCACTCAGCCCGGTGTCAAAAACGGCAACCCTTACGTTAGCACCTTATGCCAAAAAGAAAGCACAATCGCGTTTGAGAAATCATCGTTTATGAAATACATCCCTCTTTGAGACCCAGAGAGAATGACAGGTGATCCAGGGCCAAAGCCTGCCCAGAGGGCACACAGTAGGCCAGGTGCTAAGGAGAGGAGGGGACAGCAGGGGAATACCACCACCTGCCGCTAAGTAAGACCTGGGGACACACAGAGAGTCCCTCCGGACGCCCCTCAACGTCACCAGCTCTGGGGGGGCGCGGTGCGGGGAACCACCTCTCCCGATCCTCCACCAATGACCGATTTTCCCCTCTGGGCAATTTTCTCCAAGTCTCCATCTCCTCATCTCCTCAGAGAGGCCCACGGGGCTAAGGACGGCACAAAGCACTCACTTACGGGAGGGCGGGGCCGTTTCTACCCCCGACAAGGACTCAGGGCTGCTCACTAACGACAGCGACTCTGCAGAGAGGGGCTGCCCACCACACGCAGGAAAAACCACACTTTAAGGAAAACCACTGCATTACACACTTCTCTACGATAACAAGTCTACTTCAGATACTGGCCCAAAGCCACCTGTTCCGATGGGAAACATGACTCATGCTGTTAGAACAAGGAATTCTAGAAAACACGTAGAAAAAAATACAAGATACTCACTGAAAGACTAACAGAAGTAACAAAGGTAATGTCTTTTTGGCATGAGGGTTGCATTTATGTATCAATACTACGTTAAATAATCAATTACACTGAGATAACCAACAAAGTGTATTGTTTACTTTTTAAAAATGCAGACACAATACTGGAAACCAGCTGGTTTGGGAGGAAGGAAAAATGCTTTTCTGATGATTAGAGAACTTCTGTTTTGTGAAGTTTTCCCCCTAAAGAGATAAACCAAGAAGAGACAGTAATTTAATAAAATGTCAGCCCCCGGGTGTTAAGTCTGAGGCGCGGTAAGGCAAGGTCTTTGGTTCTCTAAGGTAACGGTCTCTAAGCCAAGGAGAAATGGAAAGACACTGAGACAAACTGTGAGGTATGAGGCGCCAGAAACATGGGCTGATATTTAGGGTCCAAACCTTCACATTAGTTAAAACAGGAATTTTCTGCCATGATGTATCAGCAAGAAAAAAAATCTGATGGGTTGTGAGTTTTATTTCTCAGGATATGGTCGTTACTATTGTTTCCTGTTCTGAAACAAAAGGTAACAAGCTCGACAGTCAATCACTTAGCCATGCCGCACACGGGGCACCACACAGGAGGGACATGCTCAATTTCACGGGACTGCCCAAATCAAGGTAACTATCTCTGGATTTGATCTCATTCCCTGGGAAATTACAGAACTCTGCTGGACTGCCAGTCAGCTCTGGCAGGAGCAGTGCTGTGTCTGTTCACATGTGTCAACAGGAAAGAAACACTCCACAGTCTACTCCTTGTAACCTCAAAAACAGTACAGGAAAATAAGACACAAAAAGTGAACAGGACTAAACAATGAGAAAAGCCACAGAAGCAGACGCCCCCACAATAGGAGCCAGAGACGAGGGGCAGCTGACTGCGTCCAGCTCAACCCGCAGGACAGACCCGTGAGGCCCTGGAGGGGAGGCCCCCCGGCTGACAGGCCCACCTGTGTAGCCCATCTGCCACAGCACGTCGGCCTGCAGTGTCTGGGCGACCTGGCGCGGGATGGCCCTGAGCAGCCGTCTGCTCGAGTGTCTCCCGGTGGCGTGCCAGAAACCGGAGCCCAGGGAGAGGCTGGCCCTGCGCAGGGGGCGGGACGACTGCCACTTCTGGCTCCAGCGGGTCTCGTTGCAGGGCGCGGCGGGGTCAGCTGCAGCCACGAGAGAGAAAGATCAGAAACGCAGGGGACACGTACCTGTCAGGGAAACAGCCACTCCCCCAGTGCAAGGACTCCCATCTGAAATCCCTTCTGCAGGGTGGTGATATTCCCTCCCCTCCGCCAGAAGGAGCTTCTCCACGCGTCTGGAGTCAGAGGATATTACTTAGCCATCACGTTATTCCCGAATAGTTCGTTATTCCCGAATAGTTCTTTACCTGGAATTTTCTAACCGATGTAAGGCAGGGAAAGACTGATAAGAGAATCATTTCTGAAGAAATAAAGTCAACTGTGATACTAAAACCGAAGAAATGCCTGGTTTTTCATCAGCCACTATTCCCACTGAACCAGAAGTGTGTGTGTGCTGGGTGGGGAGGGCGGAGTATAAGAAAACGTCCACTAAGCGATGGTGACACTTCACCGTTTACAGTGTGATCCCAGGACACCTCGCTCTGACCTTCTCCTACTGTGACCTGCCCAACGTCCTCAGCGTGCGTATCTGCTAGAACGTCGCCCTTCAAAAAGCAAAACAGAGGACTCGGGGGATTGCTGGGGGTGATGCAACTGTCTTGTATCTTGATGTTGCTGGTGGGCACCTGACTGCACACTTTTACCAAGACTCGCCAAACTGTGCACTAAAAAAGCATGGATTTTACTATCTGTAAATACTTTTTTTTTTTTTTTAGTGGAAGAAAAAAGTAGAAGAAATACCACAGGGTTGTCCCTTTACCTTTCAAAAACCATGCTATAATGAAGAAAAAAACCATATTTCAAATCCGTTTCTAAAGGGCAAATCTGTAATACCACTGAGGTTCTGTTTCTAAAGCCAATTACTTTAGCTTTTCTTCCGGTCTCACCAGGCTACACCCATGAAAGTACAGGGACCGGGAAAAATATACAGTCATGTCAATTCCATTAAGTAATTATTTGCACAGTGCAACTGAAATTATTCTATACTGAACCTCCCATGTTGATTCTGTTCCTTTGGTCAACAGCCTGGGCACTAATTGAAGGATAATATTCGAACAAAGGATGGGTCTGCTGTGCTCTCCTTTCAGCAGACGGGACTGCAACCAAAGGACTGCATTCAACTCTGGCTTCACTCGTTAAGAGAAAACAGGTAGTATTCAAGGAAAAGCAATTAAAGTGGTGAGGGGACTTGAGGCCAGGTCATACTAGAGGAACCCCTGGAAGAACTGGACATTTTTATTATCCTGGAGAGAAGGAGCTGTTAAGGACACCAGGATAGCCCTGAAATACCCTGCAGTGCTGTCTGGTGGAACTCAGGTTAGCTCTGTCTTATGGCCCATGGAGAGACCAGGGATGGGATCCAGAGTGTGACAGATTCCAACCCAAAATAAAGCAAAGCCTTCGAACAACAGAGCCACAGAAAAAATGAACTTTTTTTTTTTGGCCGTGCCACATGGTATTCGGGATGTTAGTTCCCCGACCAGGGATTGAACCCGGGCCCCAGCAGTAAAAGTATGGAGTCCTAACCACTGGACCGCCAGGGAATTCCAAAAAAATGAACATTTAATGTCTGCTCACAACAGCCTAAGAAATCTGCTAAGCTCTCTTCACACGCACTACTTCCTTTTACCTTTGTAAGAACTCTGAGGTAGGTGGTATTATCTCCATTTTCTGGATGAGAAGCACTGAAGCTTAAAGAAGACTTGCTTACCACAGAAGGTCATGGCTAACAAGAAGGAGATACAGACTATTTCCTTACGGGCTGTCGAGCACAGCATCTGACAACCATGGTGGAGAGGATACAGAAGGGAACCCCAACCATAAGCCCCTACGCTTCCTGTGCTAAAACCAGCCCTTCTATGTTTCCTAAAATATTCTGCAGCTCTTTAAGATTAAAAAATAAAAAAGGCACAATTTATATAATTTGGCTAACTGTACAAGTTTTGGTTTGCTTTTATCTTCCTGGATTGCTCTGAGATTATTGCTTTTCAAAGAGAAAAAGCACCACGAAACGTGGACTAGCAGAGAGAGAGCTCTGCGAAGTCAGACACCTGAATTCCACAGCTGACACTCGAACTGGCTGTCACAGGATGCAAATTAGTCAGGCTTGTCCCCTGGGTGTTTTTGAAACCTCAGAGGCTCTCAGGCCTAGTATATGACAGACAAAAAAAGAAAAGCAAAATCTTCTTTTTCCACCTAATGAAAGAAATGACAATAAACGGTAATGGAACTAGCAATTTGTTGCCCCAGTTTATGTCAAATGGGGAAAAAAAAACCCTTTCCTTTGGTAACCCATTTACTTTGGAAAATATTATGCAATAATATGCAACTTGTCATCTGAGGATAAACTTATCCCGACAGGCGCGAGTTGTAAGGACTAGGAGAGTAAGCCCTGGAGCTGTAAGGGACTCGGCAAACTCCTTCCATCCCTGCACCTGCCAGCTCCCAGCTTAAACAAGCCCAGCGGAGGCGCGACGGTGCGCGGTCGGGAGGGTCTGAGAAAAGCAAAATGAAACCCAAGGAAGATGGGTTTTGCGAGATGCCTTCAAAAATAAAAACATGCGCTGAAAGAAGCAACATGCAAATAAAAAGGAGACTCAACGACACCGTCTTCGTTTCAGAGTGTGAAGGGGCATCAGGGCCTCAAAGCCTGCACGCTTTGAGAGGAACCTGGTGAAAATCACTTCCCACACGACAGAGATAAACATCACCCTCTACTGCAAACTTTCATTATTTGTTTCTATCAGAAGCACGAAGTCTCTCTTTGGTTTTTTAAATTCCTGCCAGGAAAATGTTCACGACTGACGAAACTAGATGGAGGGACAGGAATGTTCTCTATGCTGCTTTTCAAATTCTGCCACGTGTGAAAGCGCATATCCTCCCTCTATTCCCAGCGCAGCAGAGATGGATACAGACCAGCCCAAGGTCACAGTACTCACACTCCGTATACTTGAGGGAACGAAA
Source organism: Mesoplodon mirus (assembly GCF_964341445.2). Taxonomy (NCBI): domain Eukaryota; kingdom Metazoa; phylum Chordata; class Mammalia; order Artiodactyla; family Ziphiidae; genus Mesoplodon; species Mesoplodon mirus. The sequence goes on along the minus strand of NC_138995.1, from coordinate 4,942,307 downwards.
GACTTTCCGTTGGGGTGTTACCCGTTTGATGTTTGGATGATCTTCAAGTGTTAGCAGCCCCGCTTTCTGTTTTTCTTTTATCTGAATCACCTCAAAATCACTAGGGTAGTCACTGGATGGATTGTTTCGAGGTATAATCCTCCAGTTGTCGATTGCACTGCTCTTCAGGGCGCTTGAAATAAATGAATTTCTAGCTTTGGCTGTAAAGTACCCATTGAAAGCCACGATATACTCTGCAATCAATGACCACAAAATAAAAGTGAGAATTTACGTACCTATATTATGACATAAGATTATACTTAATCTAAAACTTCCCTGGTAAAAGAAAGCTTACATATCATAAAACCTAGTAGAAAGAGGAGTAAACAAACAGACTAGTTTAAACACCCTGGATGGCAGTTTCCAGAGCTTTGAGTTAAAACGATGTGGATGAACCCCACTGATCACAGGACACATCACTTAGAATCAGATACCTGAGCTATTTTTCAAAAACCAAACATTAACAGAAATTTGAGTGTATGGCAGAGAAAGGCATGCAAGGTTTTCAAACAGGAAGAAGGAATTCAGAGAAGCAAAGGCTCAGTTTTATTTCACTGAAAACAGTAACAAAATGCAGAGCAGATTATATAAGACTAATTGCTTAGTTATCCACAACTGGTCACATTAACTTTCAGCCCCTCCAAAGTCCCCACCCTCACCAGCTACAATGACATCTGTTCCATGGAATCCAGTTTTAGGGAAATAATTCAGAATGTCAATTTCCCTCCTTAATATAAGCTAATTATACTGGAAAAACAAACTTCAGCAGAATTAATATCCAAACACTACGCACTCAGCCCATTCGAAATTTATTGCTTTTGGCAAAAGCTAATGTTTACAATAAATCTGAAAAAAAAAAAAACCACATCGGGGGGTGGGGGGAAGTCCCTAATATTTAAAATAATATCATTACCATATTCCACAACTGTTGAGGAGAACTCCACCTTCAAGGTCAGGTGGGAACAGCCAGGGCATGGGGCCTTTTCAAAAGATTTCTTTTCCAGTCTGTCACCCAGATGTTTCTTCCCACAGAGCAAAACCACCAGCAGAAGCAGCCAGATGTGGACAAGCTTCATGGTCATGAGTGAATATGGTCATAAAATCGCATAAATTCAAATCGCACTTTTTTCTTCCTTGATTATAAGTTAATTTTTGTTTCGGCTAAAAGCTGAAACATTACTGATCAGCCATTTTACAGTCTAGTCCAAGGTAAATAAAAGTTAAATTTCATGGCCTTTTGTGGTTTGGCCTGAAAAGAGGCTTTCATTTCTTTCGTCGTTTCTTCTCCATCTTGGGCCTCGGGCTTCGCTCACTCCGGCCCAGACACCCGAGTCCTACGCTCCATCTGCACCACAGAACCAAAGTCCAACGGGGATGAGGGATCACTCCGTGAGCCAGTCTACAAAACAAAGCAAGTGCACAGACACATCAGCAGTGCACCGACAGAGCCGGGGAGGGTTAGTGATCGCTGCAATTTAGATAAGAGGGTCAAAAAGACACACCGGCTACAAGACAAAATAAATGTATGACACAACCATGGAACATCTTATTATTTCACTTTTACTTAGTTACTCCTCGCTTCTTTCAGGGGGAAAAAAAAGTTTTAAGACAGCTTCAAAAATAAAATAGGATAAAATAAATGAGAAAAATAAGGATGACAAGTAACCCCAGGAGTATTAAGCACAATGGCCCTGAGCACCCCGGCACCACGGAGCAGGAGGAACCATGACCCTTCGCCTATGGTCCTTACTACGCCTCTATTTCAGACGCCGTATTTTCCTATCATTTGCAGCTCTTCATCTCCAGGGCATTTCCCCAGTCAGCACTTTAATTCCCCATAAATTTCACCAATTTTTCAGGCAAAAGCTTGGTATACACCCTTACTTTCTGCTGTAAAATTAACACCTAAGAGCAAACTAATTTCCATGCAAGTCATGTACTTACCACCTTCTTTAAGAGACGACATAAATGGTCTAAAATTATTCAAACTATGCCTCTTCAGATTTTGAAATATTTTCTGCCAATTCTATGAAGAGAGCACAGAAGAGCTTTTATTGTCACTAAGTGTATTTTACCTGAAGCCTCAACTTAAAGATTTTCAACCTGCTGAATATGTTATAAAGTCAAATTACCTCTTTACTGAGAGTGACATGAGAGGACAGTTCGTGAGGTAAAAGCTGTTGCCAAAGAAAACCGCTGAGTATTAAACTGCATGTGAGCACGAATACCTTCCAAAGTAGCTGAATGGTAAGGAAACTCATAATCCTTCACAGTGAAGAACAGAGCAGTGATAAAACAACAACATAGGCTGCAGCACGCCCAGAAAACTCCGTTGCACAACTCACACCAGAAACATAAGTACTCCAGCAGGGGGAAGACAGACCAGTGAGACAGACAGGCCTTCCGGTGCTACCTGTTTCTAAAAAGAAAACACGTAGGACAAGGAGTTAGCCGCTTTCAAGAGAGGGATGTCAGGGTGTTAAACCTGTTCTTCCGGCAGAAACTGGTACCTGAGAGCAACAAGGAGTCTGTGGTTTCTGGAACTATTCATGTGTGCTTCTATAGATAGGAAAGCACTGATAAAAAAAAAGTAAGGGTTTGGGCTTCCCTGGTGGCGCAGTGGTTAAGAATCCACCTGCCAATGCAGGGGCCATGGGTTCGAGCCCTGGTCCGGGAAGGTCCCACATGCCGCGAAGGAACTAACCCCATGCGCCACAACTACTGAGCCCTCATGCCACAACTACTGAAGCCTGCGCACCTAGAGCCCGAGAGCCACAACTACTGAAGCCCGCGCGCCTAGAGCCCGTGCTCCGCAACAAGAGAAGCCACCGCAATGAGAAGCCCACGCACCGCAACGAAGAGTAGCTCCCGCTTGCAGCAACTAGAGAAAGCCCGCGCACAGCAACAAAGACCCAACACAGCCAAAAATAAATAAATAAATAAATTTATTAAAGGAAAAGAAAAGTAAGGGGTTAAGAGTATCTAAACAATCTTTGAAGTTCAATAATTAGGACATTCATTGTTATAATAACAAACGAACCTGAAAAGCAGGCCTGTCTCTGCAACTGGAGACCAAGGTTGGTGGAAGAGAGTTAATCAGATAGAAATGAAATATTAAAAGTTATTTCCATAGCAACATGAAGAACAATGAGAATGCCAGTCATATAAACAAAGAAATTCAACACAAAGACCAGAACAGAAAGATGGGAGCAAAGCAACAGAGGACACCAACAGTCACTCCAACCTAGTTTATAGCAAGCCGCTTGGGAGTAAGGTCCAAGCTTTTGTTCATACTTGATACCTGCAGCTGTATCACAGAATACAACCATCTGAAGCATATAGCTGACTTAATTACAGTATTACGGGTCAAAGTAGAGAAAGCTAATCACTGGTGATAAGAGCTCTTATGTTAATAGGAAATGAACTTACACTGAAAAGATTTAAATGGGTCTCAATTAAGGCAATTAAAATAAATAAAATAAAAACAGAATGCTACAGAATGTATGACACGTTTTTACACTACCAAATGTAAAATAGCTTAAAAAAAAGAATCTATGACACATTTGGACTGGATATAACGCAAATATTAGTGAGCCATACTAGTGAGCAAATGTTAGACCTAACAAGTTGGGTTAGATCAACTTCAATTAAACCTGATCCAGAATAATTCACACACAGGTAAAGACAGTGAACTTACAATCAGCCTGTGGGGGTAGAGATGGCTGATGTTCTCTTACAGCTGAGGCAGGAGCCTGACTTCAAAAGAAAGAGAAACGGAAGAAAAGGTCAGGGATTCTGAAATTTTAAAATGCCTGAAGTAATCAGTTCTCTTCCAAATAGAAACAGGAAACTTTTTAGGTCTTTGGAAAACAGGACACTGCACGATCGTAAGACAGTTTACCTTAATTTACTCACTACATCGTACAAATTTATGAAGTGCCAACCAAGTTTCAGACATTGCCAGGGGTTACAGAGGAAACACGTGTTGTTAGTAGGTGAGGGACGCAGCCCTCCAGGTGAGAGCCTGCAAGGAGGCCAAGCACAAACGCCAACGGCCAGGCCAAGTGCAGCAAAGGACGACCGCAAAGGAGAGGCACAGGGCCCACGCGGGGACGTGGGACGGAAGGAGGAGCCTCTGGAGAGGCGGCTGGCGGCTGGCTCTGGCGACTCTACCCCGGCAGGGCTGGAAGCGTGGAAGTACGGAGGGAGAAGCGGGGCATCCTGAGCAGAGCTACATCCCGGCGAGGAAACGCAGGGTGCGCGTAGGAGCAGCCAGTCATCGGTGCCAGGCTGGAGAGGGTGACAGGGCAGGTGCTGAGGCAGGCACGGGGCTGAGCAGCAGGGCCAGCGACAAGCGGAAACACAGCCGCTCACAGCCAGCGGAGCGCCGTGCAGAACTAGAACCCCGCGGCGGGGGGGCGGGGGGATGCGAGCAGCTCGGTTCCCTCGTCCGACCCATTTCCCCGGGAGCCCCAGAGCCAGGCACTGCTCCGGCCGGCCCCGCAGAGCAGTGAGCACAAGACAACCGAAATCTCTGCCTCGTGGAGCGGCCCTTTCAGGGGGACACAGGTAACACGCACGATGGGAAGACGTGGCATTTAGCTGGTGATAAATCCTGTATTTTGAAAGCAGAAAAAAGAAAGAAGGGGGACGCGACAAGTCAGGGGGAGGGGTGAAGCTGAGACAGAGTGCTGCAGAAGCTTCTGGAAGGGGACTTCTGAGTGAAGACCCGATGGAAGCGGGGCGCTCGCCAAGCCCCCTGGGGAAGGGTGCCGCGGGCGCTGGGGAGACAAGGGCAGGAGCCCGAGCAAGGACACGCCTGGTGTGTGCCAGGAAGAGCAGAGGCCAGGGGCGAGGGAAGGGGACCTCGGAGGGGAGATGAGAGGCCCGCGCCCTAGCGCTGACCGGGCAGGGAAAGCGTGAGCAGAGCAAAGGAGCCTCACCGGCCGGCTCGCCCCAGCCTCCGTGTGGAAGCGGGGGACCCCTGGAAGGCCCCTGTGAAGAGGGTGGCTTGGGCCAGGGAGGGGGAGGCGAAGGCAGAGCGGACAGACTCTGCGGACGACCAGACGCGGGGCGTGCACGTGAGCAGGCAGGGACAGCACCAAGGCCTCCGGCCCAACACCCAGGGCGTCTGCGCCCAACGGGATGGCGGCGGCCGCAGGAAAAGCCGGCTCAGGAAGCACGGGCAGGACCTGAGTCCTCTCGGTGAGCATGAGAGCTGGGGGCGCATGGCTCAGGGCAGAGAGGAAGAGGGAGGTCAAAACCCCCAAATTAGGGGGAAATTTTCCATAATGAACGGCGGTCACTGGTTTAGTAACTGAAAGGTCACTGAACCTCTCACCAAAGGGCCACACGAGAGGAGTCTCCAAACCCCAGGGGCTGGAAAGCAGACACCTTCACGAGGAAAATTCCCAGGGACGGGGAGGAAGGAGAAGGCTGGGAAGGACAGGAACGAGGAGACACTCCCTACCTGGACCTGGCTGACCTGCTTCCGTTCTTTAAAGGTGAACTAAAATCTGGACTCTAGGAAGACACTCTTTTTCAAGAGTGACAACAGATATGGAGGTTTCTACGTTTCCCAGTCCCAGAAAGAGAGAGCTTCGAAACATCAATCTGCACCGAGGAAAAGAAAACTGCCGCGGGGGATCTAGAGGCCGGTGAGCGACGGCGTGGTCGCTGGGGAGGGAAGAGCGGCCGCAGTGCACCGACCTCTGCGCCCTTGGCCTGTTTGTTTTAAAGACACGGCTCCCCCGACTCCTCCACAGGGCTCCGAAGGCACCGCTCGACCGCGCGCACAACGGCTCCGTCCTGCTCCCACTCCACAGTCCAGACCTGCAGAGTGTGTCCCCAGGACGGGCTCACCATCTAGTGGCAAACACATAGGCAGCGACAAGCGTAAGGTGAGCACAGAGAAAAGACACAGACACAACAGGAAAAGAAAACGCTTTTTATAAAAATCATCGGCCGAGGACAGGAAGGAGGCATTGGTGGGAGAGCTGCAGCGGCCTGGCGCGGAGGGCCGGAGGCTGAGGGGAGAGGCCCCTGGCGAGGGGCGTCAGAGCCTGCGTGAGGCGCCGGCAGTGACGAGGGGACACTGATTTGATCAAATAAATATTCTGTGGATAATGGGAGGCAGATTTCTCACTGACAGAGAAGGAAGTCTCAAAAGGGGAAAAACCGGAATGAACCATGCAGGATCAGAATAAAACTGGAAGTACTGGTGTGAACTCAAGGTTTTCAATATACAGACAGACGTAGAAAAATACATTCACACAAACACACATACATGTATTTCCGAGCTCTGTCTGCTGAAAGGACACAGGGGCAGTGATATCCCAACAGGAGGGAACCCAGAACTGGTTTTCTAAATAACTATTCTCCACTAAAAGAAACCAGGCTCCTTGGAGAGAGAGCTAGTTCCAGGCTGGGCAGGGTAAACAGAGATGAGTCTGGAACATCTTCTTGTGCCAGAAAGTAAGGAAAAGCTCAAAGAATGGTGGGGACGTGTCAAAGGGACACAGAGGCCAGCATGGGACCATCTGAGCATCAAAGTAAATAATGAAAGTAACAGATCCTGACCCACTGAATACAACAGGAAAACATGAGTCCACTGTAGCATATATACGTAAAATAAACTTAAACTGTGAAGAGGAAGAAGCTATTTACATGGTCTGAGAATGCCTCCCAGCAAAATCCTGACTTACGAAAGGAAATAGGGCAACCCTACAATGGAGACGCCTCATCAAGTTAACCAGCGATGGGACAAGTGGACCCAGGTCCGCCAGGCAGACGCACTGGAGGAGCCTGGCATCACCTGAGGGGCTCCTGCCAAAGACGCACAACCTGAATCAGATCCTAAGGAAACGTCAGGACCCAAATCGAGGGACATTTTTCAAAACAACTCGCATAGAATTTCCATAAGTACTGAGGTAATGAAAGTCAAGGAATGGCTGAGATTGAAGGCGACTCAAGAGACATGACCACTAACTGCAACTCAAGACTCTGAACTGGATCCCTTTACTGTAAGTACATTACTGGAAATGAACAACTGGCAAAACCTGAATGGGGCCAACCTGTGATTAGCTGGCAGTGGCGTATCAACACTAACTTCTGGATTTTGAAGGCTGTGCTGTGACTGCATAAAAAGGTCCTTGCTTGCAGGAAATGCCCACTAAAGTATCCAGGGATAATGGACATCAGGTCTGCAACTTACTTTCAAATTGTTCAGAGGGAAAAAAGGGCTTGTATTGTTCTTGGACCCTTTCTGGCAGGTTGAATGGTTTCCAAAATATGCACACACACAAAAAAAAAGGTCCTACATTTAGTCTCAGTTGCTAGGGCTGCCCTCAGGAGGGTGGGAGTATGAATTTGAAAATGTGGTGGAGGACCTCCCTGGTGGCGCAGTGGTTAACAATCCGCCTGCCAATGCAGGGGACACGGGTTCGAGCCCTGGTCCAGGAAGATCCCACATGCTGTGGAGCAACTAACCCCATGCACCACAACTACTAAGCCTGCACTCTAGAGCCTGTGAGCCACAACTACTGAGCCCACGTGACACAACTACTGAATCCCGTGCGCCTAGAGCCCGTGCTCCGCAACAGGAGAAGCCACCGCAGTGAGAAGCCTGCGCACCGCAATGAAGAGTAGCCCCCGCTCGCTGCAACTAGAGAAAACCCGCGTGCAGCAACGAAGACCCAACGCAGCCAAAAATAAATAAATTAATAAAATAATTTTTAAAAAGAAAATGTGGTGGAGGGGTGGGGGCAACTTTAAGCCTCTTCTGTGAGACTCAGTGTGCACAGACCCGTGTGTGCACAACCAGACCATGGACCTTGTCAAATAGGTTTACACCTATCACTGTCACACAAAATGATATCTGAACACACCAAGCGACGGACTGAGCCAGTCAAAGAGAAATTAAAAGTATTTCTCATTCTAAGGAATTAAGGAATTGAGATAGTAAACAGCTGCTAAAATTAACCCCAGTGCCTCTATAATCTACATTATAAAAATCAAGTAACATTTTGACAAAAATTGAGACAAAAATTGAGTATAAAATAAAATCATGTTTAAGAATTCAACCCAATAAAATGAGTACTCTCATAGGTTGCTAGTGAATGTAAAAAACTCTTATGACCTTTTAGAGTAATTTGCCAATATATGGACGTAAAAAACTTTTAGTCTAATAACTTCAGTAATAACAACAACTAACACTTACTGAACATCTATCATGTGGCAGGCGTTATCCTAGTAGTGTGCATATATTAACTCACTTAATCCCACGACAACCTGTTCCTACCCATCCCCCCATTTTCAGATGAGAAAACTGAGGCCCCCGGTGGCTCAGCACCTTGCCTGGAGTCACCCCGCCAGTAAGTGGGGAAGCTGGGCTGGGAACTTGGGTGATCTGGCTCCAGAGGCCACACTCTTAAGAGGCAGGTTACCCTGCTTTCCCAAAATCCATAGAAGTATAAACCTGAAAGCATACAATAATTTATGTCCAAGGATTTTAACTGGGAAAAATTACAGACCACCTAAATGCAACAGGGGACTAGCTAAATAATTAGTTCACCCATACTATGGAATGCAATGCAGCAATTTCAAACTATGGTCCTTTGGAAGGCTGAATAATGGTCCCCAAAAGATGTCCACATTCTCATCCCCAGAACCTATAAATGTTACTTTATATGGCCAAAGGGACTTTGCAGGTGTAACTAAACTAAGGATGTCTAGTGTCCTGGATGATCCAGGTGGGTCCAATGTAATTACAGGAGTCTTTATAAGAGGGAGGCAGGGAACTGACGATGGAAACATGAGGCTGAAGTGATAGAGGAGGAGGTCAGGAGCTAAAGAATGCAGGTGCCTCTGGATGCTGGAAAAGGGAAGGAAACACATTCTCCCCTGGAACTTCCAGAAAGAATGAAGCTGACACCTCGACTTCAGCCCCGTGAGACTGACTTCAGACTACCAACCTCCAGAACTGCAAGAGAATAAATTTGTGTTGTTTTAAGCCACCAAGTTTATAGAAATTTGATACAGCAGCCATAGGAAGCTAATAGATTTCCCAAAGAATATGGGGGAAATGTTAATGAAATATTAAGTAAAACAGTTCATGTACAGTGTGATCCAAATCTTGATTTTTAAGTATGTATCTATATGCACAAGGAAAAAAGAACATGAAAAAATATCCACCAAAATGGTACCAATGATTCTATTACCTTTCGATATTATGATTACAGGTAGTTATTTTCTTAATTCTATTCATACCTTTTCACAAAGAGCACGTTACACTTTTAAATTAGATAAAACATATTATTTAAATACTTTAATAAATCTTTTAAAATAAATTTTATAGAAAAACAAATTTTCTGGTAAGACAGTGGCACAAAGTCAAAATATGTTAAAAATGTAATTTTATTTGTACATATAGCAGAGCTTAAAAGGGATCTATTTCCTAGGAATTGTTTTCAAAAATCTCTGTGTCTACCTTCTAGCTTAAGGATATGCTTTTACCTAGTACATTCTCAACAGGTTTATCATCTGTAATATCACTTAATCATAGGGCCTGGTTAGCACTGTTACTGGATCCACTAAGTGTTTACTGGATTTAATTTCTATAAATTCTTAACATAGAAGACCTGGTTATCTTTGCATACAAAGGTACACCCTAAAAGATGGTATTTACAAAATTACAGATTTTCCATAAATAAGTATAATTATGCCTCCAATAAAGGTACAACCAAAAAATATTTGACATTAAATACTAAATGTAAAATAAACAGCTCAAAAAATACAATGCCAGGAATAATATTTAATAAGACGTGTATAAAAAGAAGACAAGGTAGAGGAGATGTATTACTTGGGCAAGTTACAGCTAACATTCCTTACAGCTCTGAGAATCTTCTGCTTTGCATTATAAAAGAGAATCACTAGGATTATGATGCTAGGTATAGCTAAAGTACATCCAAAATGATTTCTTTGCAAATCATTAAAGAACACAACTCAGATGAGAGAAAATGACTTGTATCACCTGACAGTCGTCTAATTATGAAGATGTACCTTGCTTTTTAATGACCCTTTACTGAAATAGATACAGAGAAAATTGAACTGTTTAGGCTATGGAAGGACACTACTCAGTTCAATTAAAATTTGACTGTAAAAATACCACTTTTGTAACTAACTGCATACTTGACTGTATTACATTGTTTAGCAGGCAAACATTTAAGAGATGCCAGACCACACTATCTTAAAACAAAGGTGTATTCTTAAGCCCGACTGAACCATTCATTCTGGCACATTCTGTACATTAGTAGGCTTTGTAGGGGGAAAAAACACAAGTAATTGAGCCCCAAGAGTCAAGAGTGCCAAAGTTAAGGACCGTGGTCTACACTGTTTTTACTGCCTATTCTTTCTCAGGTGTGGCTCCTGTCGCCTCATTCTCTTGACCCTTCAGCCATCCAGGACTGGCCAGCCCCGTATAAGGCTAGTACTTTCCTCATGTTACTTTAAATTCATTTTCTTAAGCAAAAAGACATTCTCAATATTAATAAACCAAGTTAACAGATTTCTCAGCGTGTCAAAACTGAGTAGGCCACAGGGAGGAGGAAATCAGTCTCCCTAACCTGACTCAGGCCAAACAGTGAGAAACCAAGGTCCAGCCTCCCGTTCTTAATATTTCAAGTCACCGAGGGCTGGAGTTGCCAAGTTGTTCCAAAATATAACCAGTACCTTAACTCCCCCCTGGTGGCAGGGGGCGGATGCAAATACACGCCCACCCGAGCTCCACTTAAAGCACCACGCTAGGAGCCGTGTGTAGTCTGCCCGGGCCTGTGGCCTCTCATCATCTGTGGCACTTACCGTGGCTGCCACACAAATGAAAGGGGCAGCAGGCGGGGCCAGAACTACCTGCCACCAGACCGACAGAACATGCGAGCAAACAACACGTGGATGGGAAGGGAACGCTCAGACCTCCTGACTCCGCAGCAGAGAGCCTGCTTGATCCCATAGGACCCTAGATGCTTCTAAGGCTCTGCAAGCACTGAACTAGACTTTCTTTATTTATAGACGCAACCAACTCTTGATTATAAGCCTTATAATCAATGATAAGTATAAGCCTTATAATATAAGGGATATAAGGGACACTTGGGGAGCACAACGGAGACAGCTTATGGGCAAGAGTCCCACCCGCCACCCCTGCTGCCACCTCTAACAAAAAGGGCTCTGGCCATCTGCATCATACATGGAAACGCAACCTTTTATTTGAGAAAAGTGTCCAGGGGACTGCCCTGGCCGTCCAGTGGTTAAGACTCTGCACTTCCACTGCATGGGGCTCGGGTAAGATCCCTGGTCGGGGAACTAAGATCCCACATGCCACACAGCCCCACCCCACCCCCAAAAAAGTGTCCTGAATGAATGGATAAACAAAATGTGTTATATCCATACACTGGGATATTACTGGGTCATAAGAAGGAATGAAGTATTGGGGGAAGGCATAAACTAGGAGTTTAGGATTATCAGATACACATTACTATATATAAAATAGATAAACAAGGACCCATTGTATAGCACAGGAAACTATATTCAATATCTTGGAATAACCTGTAATGGAAAAGAATCTGAAAAAGAATATATATATGTATAAATGAATCACTCTGCTGTGCACCTGAAACTAATACAACATCGTAAATCAACTCTACTTCAATTTAAAAAAAAGGAATGACTTACTGATACAGGGTACAATGTACATGAACTTTGAAAAGAGTATGCGAAACAAAAGAAGCCAGACACAATGGCCACATACGATCTCACCTGAATACACGAAATATTCAGAAAAGACAAATCTAAGGAGACAGAAAATAGATGAGTGGTTGCCTGGAGCTGGAGTTAGAAACAGGCAGCGACTGCAGATGGGCACCAGCCATCTTTTGGGGATGTCATCTTAAACTGGGTTATGGTGGTTGCAGAACTCTGCAAATTTACTAAAACAACAACTACCAACAAATACTGAATAAGTACACTTAAAGCAGTTGAATTTTATGGTATGTAACTTTACCTTAACAAAGCTCTCACGTTAAAAAATATATAAATAAAATGGGTGCTGCAGGTTAAAGGTTGGGAAGAGTCACTGTTCTCCAAAGCTCTCATTTTTATACTCAGGCAAACTGAGACCTTGAAGTGAGAGCGCTACTTACCAGCACAATGAAGACTAAAGGGCCATAGGAAACGAAATTCTCCAGTTCAACTCAAATCTTAAGCCACTCTCAAAGGACACTTGGAAGTGTCCTTCAGAATCTAAAGTAACTGTAAATATTTAACTTAATCTGCATAGGCAAACAGGCCAAAAGTCTCAGGGGCTCTAACCCAAACAAGGGGTAAACATCTTAATGAACATATGTAAGACGGTGTATAACCGTCTCACGCAGCACATTCAGGACAGGGCAAGGCAAGATTTTAAGATCCTACAGGTCTGAAAGGCATTCTGGTTCTGAGAGTCAACCAGAGCCTCCCGGACGCAACTTGCCGACGAGCTTCTTACGCCGCATTTTTGAAAAATCAGTGGAGCAATGCGTACAGACCGAGACGGGGCAGAGAACCGAGGTCCCTTAAGATCTGATACCAGCTCCCTCTGGGAGCAGACCGAGAACTGCGGTCTGTTCGGAGGCGGAGGGCCAGGGCCAGGCATATGGTTTGACTCCGTTAAAGTGTATTTCAGATAAAGAAAACGGTGAAATGGAGCAAGCTACCGAAGCGTGTCAACACGCAGAGAGGGCCAGGCGGGGACACCAGCCGGGAGCCGGGCCGGTCTGGGGCGAGTGGAGGGGACCGCGAGGCTCCCACGGGCAGGCATGCAGTGCACTGGCGCGTCAAGCCGCCCGTCCTCCCCGCGCCCCACACCGTCGCCCCCGCACCGCCCAGTCGGCGCCCGCGGTTCCCAGAGCGAAACGAGGCCCCGCCGCCGCCCGCCGCCCCCGCCAGCGCAGACCCCCGCCCTCGGGGCCTCGAGCACGCCGGGCATGCCGGAGAGCGCGGGCGGCCGCGCGGGTCCGGAGAGGCGGCGGCTCCGGGGAGCGGGCCGCCTGACGTACCTGCGGCGGCCTCAGGCTCGGGTCCGCCCGGCCCCGGATAACGGCGCCTCGGCGGCGAACACGCCTCGGATCTCCATGCGGGGTGTTTACTCCCAACGCTCGCGATACTGCGCGATCCGGGCGGGGAGACCGACGGCCTGGAGCGCCGGCCCCGCCGGCCGTGCGTGCCCTGCGTGCGCGCTCTGGACGCCGGGGGCCGCGGGGCCGGGCCTGGAGGACAGACGAAGGTCTCGCGAAGTTTGCGGCCCTGGGGCGGGACCGGGTCGGAGTCCGGGTAAAGGACTGTTGGAATGGGCCGGCGAGGGATGCGTAGGGAGTTAGGGCAGGAGGTCATGGAACCTGCACTGGCCCGGGCCGGGCTCGGTCCTGCAGAGGACAGCCATGGCGAAACGGCCCCTGAAAGCTTCTACTCCAGAGCTCTCCTCCTGGGGCCTTTAGGGGTCCGGAGCAAGAGCCGGGTTCAGCGCGCGCCCCTTGCAAACCGCTACCCGTTTTACCCGCGCGGCACCTGGGACGCGGGCGGGTGAAGTGCTTGCTCAGGGCGTGAGAATGCGAGTCCTCCCCTGACTCCCACCCTGGCCGGCGAGACCCCTACCCCAAGTCCGGTCCGCTCCACTCCTAACCCCTCGCGGCCTCGCCTGGAGCACGAACGCCAAGCGGCTACCCCTTTTGAAGAAACAAGGATTAATGTGTTTAACTCTAGAAGTGCGCCACCCCCAAAATGTCCGGGTGATTGAGATCACGGGCTGTTTTGTGTCTAAATGTTGAGCTGGTCCACACTTGACATTGGACACAACTGGGGGACTGAAAGCCTGTTTTACGTAATGCTGGTGACAAATGATGTGCTATATAGTGAGACAAAACTGCTTGCATCTTGTTTGAACTTTCCACGGCACCATGAAGATACTGCATGGCCCCAGTATTAGAACCCACAGCAATGCATCTTCCCTTTAAGAATATTTAACCAAACTGATTTGATATAGTGGCTAAATACAGAATCCCCTACTGGCTTTGTGATCTTCGGCAAGTTGTACCTCAGCTCTTTTGTACCTCACCTTCCTCATCCAAAAAAGAGATATGAATAGCTACCTAATAGGATGAGGGTTAAATGAAACATACACATACAGAGCTTGACACACATTCAATAAATGTGGTGGTTACACGAGATCAACCCACACCTGATTAAGTTCTCCTCCCACCCCCGCCCCACCCCGCCCCAGGTCGCATCAATGTTAGGAACTTTCAGAGAATTCTTGACCCTTGCACTTGCAAATCCTCAAAAGCAAGCACTCCCTGCTGCCACCACGTAAGGTACCTGATCTTAAACTTAACTGTGTTGTTCTACTCAGGGTCCTTTGAACAGCCCTTTAGGTCACTATGCCATTGAATACAAAGCCCAACTGTTAGGAACAGAGGTAGGCTGATGAATTGCAAACATCCTTGTCACGTGATAGTGAAGTCGGAAGCGGGGGAAGAGAGACAGCTGCCAGCTCCTGAAAATCCTAGAAACCGCAGGGGGCCTGGGGCATGACAGGAGGTGGCCTGGAAATTGACCAAGGAAGGCTGAGAGCCCCAGAATCCTGGTCTACCGGTTTTCCACCACTCCAGGTTCTAATAACTTCCTAAACTAACCCTTCATGTACATAATAAAACATTCACAATTCCATGGGAAGGTAAATCTTTATTAACCCTGAGTGCTATTTTAAAGAGTAACAGCCTGAGCCAATATTGAGACAGAGACACAGAGAGACCAGTTTCCGAGGGCAAACGATGTCAACACTGAGGACACCACTTAACCCTCTGGTTCCCAAATGTGCCAAGATTTTAAGTAACTGAGGTTAAAACAGAACAGACTCCTCCGAAGAGCTGTCTCTACTCACTGACTCCCTTTTTCTTCCCACTCTTCCTTGAACCCACTACTTTTCATCCCCACCACTACTTTCATCCCCACCACTCGATGAAAATGGATCATGACAAAACCACCAGTGACCTCCACATCGCCAACGTCAGTGATCAAAATCAGCCTTCATCTTATTCAACCTATCAGGAGAATGAGAGCAAGAAATCAACTCTATAGTTTCAAAAGATTTATGAGACACGTGGTTACGCACAATTTTCTTACTGAGTTACCAGCTTTTAATGAGTTACTATCACAGGTGTTCAGAGATTTTTTGTAACTTTTAAATAATTGTTCCTATGGGGGGAAAAATGTATCTCTCTTTCCAAACAACCAATTTACAAACATACGGAGCAAAACCTCTTCCAAAGGAAGCAGAAGCAACTGCTTTTATTAAGTTTTCAGGCCACAGACTGTTTCAAAAGTTCTTATTTCCCACATTCTTAATAAGAAACCCCATCTACAGTGGTCCGATTATGACTCTCAAATGAGCTCTGGGAAAGGTAAAACCTAAGGAAGATTCTTGGTTTTGATCTTTCATGAACTTTGCACCCATCAGCATATTTACATATGTCCTGCCAAGGAGAGAATTTTAAAACATCACTGACATGGTTTACTTAGTCTCATCATATAACAATGATCCAACACCTAATCTATAAGACACTGCTGTACCACATAACACCTTAGATATAAATATGGTATTTTTACATCAAGTTGCTGCTGCTTATTATATGTCAATTAAAGTTCAAGTCATTGTGGCATGAAGTCAAATTTTCTCTAGTCTTAATGACCATAAATTGTCGGGTGGGGAAACGCCAAATATGACAAAATAAAGGCTTCCAAGCCAACTTGGAAGCAAAACAGTCAGCTCTACGTAGTATCACTAGTGTGTAAATTTTCACACCTGAAGTTCTTCCTCTTATGTGATGAAGGCCTGATCTGTAAGTTGAAGAGCTCTGAACTTAACTTCTGATCTTGAGTCCAAGTCAGATCTGGAAATACTAAGGCAATGTCACTGGCAAAATTGTGGGCATAACATAAAAGCATGCTTTAGGCCTACTCGTAATGGAATATTATCTGAGGAGAAAGCAATTTCATAAAAGTCCTGGTTTCAATTTACCGGTTTCTGCATCAATGTTGCAATATTAAGCGGTGAATTTCAAATTTGTACATACAGTCATATTCGTATAGTGATTTACAACTGTCAAAGCACTACGTATGTGGTTCTCAAAAATGTTTGGCTTTATAGGACCTGAACCAAAAAGACTTCACAGTAGGTTTCAGTGCAAACCCATATTGTGGTGGGTTGTGCACAATTATCTTCATACCAATAGAAGTATTCACTATAATGCATAAATCCATTACACGAACCAAGAGTGAGCTTCTAACTTATTTCAACAGATACAATATGTCATATCACACACACATAATCTGTCCATACTTTAACTACTATTCTATAAATATTTGATGTTTACACCAATAATGCCGCTGGAATGGACTAATATTACATAGAAAAGTGTTTGACAACGAGGTATAACAAGCTCTAAAGGGCTAAATTTGTTCTAAAATGGGTCACAGGCTGAGAAATCATTACTTATCCACAGTAATTATAAATCAGAAGATGACTGAGGGTCAATTATTACATGTCCAAATCTAGGAATGAATTAATTCCTTAGTAGATTAAAAAAAACAGAATGTCGTAAGTAATATTATACGTGGCAAGTCTATAGCACAAAATTGGGTAGCCTTGTTTAGTATGAAAAGGAAAAATCTAGAATTTTAATACCCTTAAGATTCCACATTAAGCCATCTTGACGAGAAATCTTTTTTAAAGTAACGTACCCATAAATAAAGTTGCCTAGATGCACACAACATACACACATATATGGTTCTCTAACGAAGTATCAGTTGAAGAGCAGCACTTCATACAGACAGCCAAACAACTAGAGTTACACAATATAACACAGATTTCCACCAATGACACCAGCAATCTTACCTAGAAAGTAACACTTTTAAATAGTTTTTCCTGATGAACATTTGAAAACCAATACTACAATTCATCTACTGAAATAATTTCCCTTAAGAGACAACACGTGAAATTGCAAGAGCTGACAAGTCATATATTTCAATATCAGATCGCTAGTAGCACTTAGAACAACATAAATCACACAACTTTTGAACAGGTTAAAAAAAACAAAGCATCAAAATTTAGGTTTCCTCATGGTTCTTGTGTGGTGGTGGTTATTTACTCTGCGCCTTCCAAGTGGCCCTTGAGGCTTTTCCACTGCATTCTTAAAAGGGTTATGTTTGTTTTGCAAATGATGAGTCAACAGTATGCTAAATGATCCGTAATGAAAGAAAATGCAGAAGATAAATTACATGTGTTCTTCCCAATGTAGAATACTGCAGGTTCCCCCAGTTGGCAACACTTCCCAACCATCAGCCAGCTTCACGCTTTGCAGGATAAGGCCTCCTTCCGTAGGGAACGATGGAGAATATTTGCTCCCCACACCCAGAGCCATTCAGGCATATACTGTGCAAAAAGAAACTAAAAATGAAAGACAAAAAGACTGTAAGGTTAGAACCCAAAGTCATCGACAACAAAATGCACAGATCAGCAATCATTTAAACCAACAAACATCACCAATCCCACTAAATACAAAAAAGGAAAAACCTTAGGTGCTACTGCACTGAGCACCTACTTTTGTATAAGACCCTATGCTAGACTCTCTGGGGAACAGAAATGTGATCACCGCCCACCCGCCCCCTTTCTCTAATGAGGCGGGACAGACCTACATGCAGTGATACGATTTCATCTTTACTTAACGTGACATGAATAGTACGGAATGTGGATAAGAATGACAAATCAGCCCAGGAATAAAAGGCAGGTGAAAGGGAAAACTGCGTACGTGCTTAGTACCGTGTGAGAAAACTGGGGACTGAGGGGCAGAGTGGTGCTAAGTTAAACAAATGCACTGAGTCAAAACCACCAGGACCCTGAGAGGGTGCCTTGAGGTGTGACGAGGAAGGCTCGGGGACACGGGGAGGACGTCCGCTGACGCGGCTCTGCTCCAGGGGGTCTGTCACAAGCGGGGTGGTGGTGCTGCTGGCATCTCGTGGGCAGAGGTCCAGGACGCTGTGAGCCTCGTACAGTGCACAGGAAGGTCCCACAACAAGGAAGGAGCCAACCCCTACGCCCTCAGTGCCCAGGTGGAGAAGCCCTACGCAACACTGACGGATCTGCCCGAGACTGAGCGAAAGTTTAACACCTTGTGTGTGAAGGAGGGGAGATGGACGGGGCCCTGGCTGGTGCTGATGTTCTAGCCTTGACCAGAGGTGTTGTAATATAGGTCACTCCACATGCTCCTTAAGAAACAGACCCAGGTCACTCTGCTATTCCAGGAACCACAGTGAACAAGGAGGGGGTCCCAGCACGATGAACTGTGGGGTGAGGGTCCCAGAGGTGCCGCTGTTCCCAACAGGTTCCACAGAAGCTTCAGCTTAGCCACCTTGGAGACAGGGGTCCTGTGTTTGGCCTGGAGCCGTAAGTTACTACCTGTGAAAATGACCAAGGTCTCTTTGGACCTATTTAAAGAGTCAGGATTTCATGGAAAAAAATACCCAAATACTCCTCCTTGGGGCCACTGTCCTAAAGCAAAAGGCTCTAAAATCCAAGGAGATGAAAGAAGGCAATATATGGTCCCTTAGGAGGACTCTGCAAGGAGGGTCACATTGAAACATGGGGGTGCCTGACACAGGCTAGGTAATCGGATCCCCCCCAAAGGGCATTTTATTTTCAGTATTTATTGAGTGGAGATTGAAGCAGCATCTAAAAATCTGTTTGTTTTAAATCTCCTCTCATGACCACTTGTCCACTACAGGGGGACCAGCATCAAGATGGATTCTGCCCGTTTCTTAAGGAAGGGCAGGCGGAGACTCACTGGCTCGTCCCAGGGAGGTTTCAGCACACTGGGCAGAGGGAGGGAAAGAGCTAATGGGAGAGGAGAGAATTTCATCCTCTGGGTACTGACGGAGCAACCCCGGAGGCTGGCTCATCGGCCTGCCGAGATAACAGCAGTAACAGGAGAGGGGTGCCAAGCCTCCAGGCACTGGGAACTGCGGAAAAGCCGGTGGGGGGGGGGTGGTTCGGGTTCTGCAAGGCTCTGGGCGCCTTCGGGGATCCTGACCCGTGTGTCCAGGCCTGCTCCTGGCCAGTGTGACACAGCGTAGCCCCCACGGGGACCCGGCTCAGTAGGACTTGGGGGAACGACGAGCCGAGGGGAGGACGTCCACAGCGAGGGTGCACATCCAGCTTGTCAGAAAAGTCACAGCGCTTAAAATACAAATGCCATGCGTTCCCCAGAGACTGAGACAGGCGGGACTTAAAAAGGTAAGAAACAAACGGGAATGGAGAAGATGGAAAAGAACTCAAAGAACGTGAGCTGGATCCTTAAACTGGAGCACTCTAAGGTTTGAGAATCAGAATTTACAATCCTCATCTTTCAGCATCATGCTTCAATCAGATTCCCATGTATCATTTAAAAAAGGTTTAGAATGCACTAACCTAATTACAAGAGCTGAGCACACACTGTTACCTGGATGGAGTGGGACCAGTATCCTGTGGTCCTTTTTGAAATGCCAAGGGTAGAAACAGCGTGATGTGCGTACACTTGTGGCGAAGGCACCAACCATGGGCACTTGTGCAGAAAGCTGCCAGGGGTGGACACGTTGGTAGCTACGTAGAACGGGATTAGACTCTGTACGAAGATTCCTTTGGAAGCATATTCATACTGCAACGCTCTGCTGAAGTGGTCTAAGTAAGCCTGTTGAAACAGGAGGGGAAAAGACTTAATTTTTCAGGAACTCGGAAGAAATTCAGGAGAAAAAAAAGACTTAATGGTCATTTCAGGGAAAAAAAGACAGCATAAGCAAACACGAGCTGCTGACAAAGAGCTCAACAAACGGGACCAAACCACTGTGATAAACACTGTCCTACAGGATGATTTCATTTTCCAACTGGGGACGCGTTACCTTAGACGCGGAAAACGCCGCCAGCTGGGGGGTTGGCTTGCAGCAGGAGCCGGAGGAGATGGTGACGATGGCCCCTTTCTTCCTCTCCACCATCCCGGGTAACACTATGTGCACCATCAGGCTGGCGGCGGCAATGTTCACGTTGACGATGTCCCAGAGCGTGTCCTCCGAGACCTGCGTGAAGTACTGCGGGTAGGGGTAGAACACGCCCACGTTGTTCACCAGGATGCCAACGTCTCTGTCCTCCAGGGCTTCCCGAATCAGCCCGGAGATCTCGCGGCCCTTGCTGAAGTCCGCGACGATGACGTCAGTCTCCACCTGGTAGGCGTCAGCGATGTCTTTAGCGACCGCCTGCAGCTTCTCTTGGTTCCGACTGATCAGCACGATGCTGAGCCCACGGCTGGCCAACTCCTCTGCGTAGGCCCTTCCGATCCCGTCTGTTGCGCCTACAGTACAAGCCGGGAAAGGTGAGCAAACTCGTTTCTCAGTGTGACCTTTAGAATGGACTTTAAATACCCTGTGTCCGGGTTTAATCAGAGAAGGATTCACACTAGAAATAAACCGAGTTCTGTAAGTGATCAGTCAAGCACAGGGTCAAATCCACGACACACAAGCTAGTCAAATACTCGCCCAGACACACTGACAGGCAGAGGAAGAGCTGTTGTACATTCACCAAGTTGACTGTGAGACACAGTGGGAAACTGTTTTCAAACTCTCATCTGGCTTGAATGAGTGCCAGGGGGTACTTTCCTGGGAAACAATGGTAAATTAAAAAGAAATTTAAAATAAGCGAAGTGTTTCTGAAAGTGGTACCAGTTTGTAAGGACACTTTCAAAACAGAGAGCAAGAAGGACAATCAAAGGGGAGGAAGGTGGGGCTGGAGCAGGACTGGGAACAGGAGGGGGCACAATGGGAAGCACAGAAATCACAGGGAAATTCTTCCAAGACCAGGGTGGTAAGAAACGCGCACATAATCGTAACAGAGTAGTTTTATTTTTTTATCCCATGAAAACATTACATCAAATTCAGTCACTCCAGGAATGATGCATCCAACTTAAAACACAGATTAGACAGGAAAGATGATTTCATTTTTGGATTAGGCAAGAAGTGAAAACTCATGTCTTACCGCTCACGACCGCCCATCTTCCATACTGCTTGATCAGGTCTGCTCGGCTCACCAGGCGCGGGATGAAATGCAGCCTGATCAGGCTGTAAAAGTCACAGACGACGGTGATGCTTTTTCTGGCCGTGTACCAGGCTCCCACCAAGGCGAGGGCTTCCATGTAGCAGTTGCAGGACCTGGCGATTTCCCTGTACAAGAGGTAGAAGCTGTCGACGGCAGCCATGGCAGCCTGCAAGGGAGGGCAGCGAGAGAAAGGTGGCCTTTGCTTAGTAAGTTAAAGGAACACGCACGGTGTGCGGGAAGAAAGGCATCTGAGGACATCAGAGCTTAACAATTTTGCATTCAAATAACAGTAACTGTTCAGATGCACATAGCCCATGGATCCAGACAGCTGATGATCTCATTATTTAACATCTGTCGCTTATAAAGTTCTTTCCTTCCAAGAAGATTAGTCAACATAGTTATCAAGAGTTACCAAATTCCTACTAAAATCCAGGCACTGCGCTAAATGTTGTGGCTACGGAGATAAACACCCTATGCCAAAAAAAGCTCCTGGTCCAGCACAGTGACAGACACAGACCTTTTAATTCACATAACAGCTGAGAGGTATGTTTCTTTCTTTTACTGAATTTATATGTATTCAAAACCGGCAAGCGCAGAGGGCCTACTATCCCTGGAGAGACAGAGTAGAAGAAACAGAGGCGATATTAAGACAGGGCCTTGGCCTCAAAGACCGTACAACCCATTTGAGACAAAACTAAGCTCTAATAAACCTTAACATCAAATAAACATAAATTAGATTATGTCTAAATAATATTCATAAATGGATACTTAAAAAGAGATACTCCCCAAACTTGAAGAAATGGTTTTCCCAAATGACACTGCATAAGCACGCTCCACCTCGCTGACGTCACTGGCACACCATTTCCTTTCCCTGGCCCCTTAACGTCTGGGGAAAGAAAGGCCCAATTCAATTCTTGTAAGTATTCACACAGCAAGCATCGCGATGCACCTATTATGTGCCATGGACCGTGAAAGACGCTAAGGACTCAAAGATGAAGTAAATAACTACCTAGAAGAAGAGACGAACGTTTAACAAAACAACTTGAAATGCCATACGAACTGGTGTATGTATGCCTGTGCTCAGAAAGGCTGAGAAAGGCCGGGCACGACCAAGGCTGATGAACTTCATCCTGGACTAGACCCGGGGAGCCACTGAGGCCTGAGCCCACTGTGTGCTATCAAGTGAGGGTCAAACATCAAAAAGATCAGAACGGACCACAATTAAATTACAGGGAGCTCCGACATGCACAAACACAAGGATACAGCATTTATTATATATTAAGAAAAGAAAATAGATTTAAGCCAAACAAACATTTATGTAAAACTTCTGGAAGTGGCCCCTTTCATAGAAACTGCATTAGAATAGGAAAAAAATAAATCCTGAAACTGAGAAAAATCCCCGAAATAGCAGCAAAAATTGGCATAAGCTTAAGGAAAAATAAGTGAATTCCTTCCCACTCCACCGCGATGCAATCTGAGCTCAACCGAGGTTCGCGGAGCGGAGAAAACAAATTAACCTCTGGAATGGAACACACTGTAAGGATGATACCACACTGTGGTAACAGGCACATAAAATAACGAAAAAAACTACTGAATATAAATAGGTATATATGGATATATATCTGTGTGTTGAGTATGCACATGAGTGTGCAGTCCAAATTACAAACCAACAAAACATACAAAAGAAATATGACAGAAAACTGAAAGAAATAGACAGTAGGATTCTTAAATGCCTCACAATGAGGATATAACCCCTCAAACGTTAAAATTTCCACTCCTACCGTAACTCTAAGTGGGTGCGGCATTAAGTAAGTTAAAGAAACATCCTTCTCAAACAGCAATACAGGAAATGACTGAAGGGGCCACCGTATTTCCAGTAAGTAAAGTGCTGTACACTTTGGGGCTCTGTTCAGAGAAACTTACCTCCTACGACAAGGATGCCAAAACTGGTCAAGAAAAGAAAACATTATAAACTTCATTAAGCACACAAACCAATTACTTAATAAGATAAAAACAATTACATGTTCCTCTGGGGTAATGCTTCTTCATGGACCACAATGGCTGAGATTTCCTAAAACATGAACTATCGAGATCAGTGCAGTCTGGGCTGAAGATGCTTTTCTTTTTCTGGTCAGTCCGCCCCGCTAAGGCAGTACACCCTGGGCGCTGCTCCAAATCCTCTGAAAGACGTTCACAGTCACAGTCATCCACCTGAAATGTGTTCACCCCTTTTCTGCTGTGCATGAGCACCTCTCAAAGCTTCCGGATGCTAGCGATGAGGTAGTGACGTGTCACCCTCTCCAAGGGTCCCCCCTGCTGCACCATCTCAATACACAGCCACATCCGAGGAGGCAGGTGCTGGCTGGAGAGGCCCCTGCCGGGCACTGAGCACTCACATTGGCTGCTGTCCCCGAATGGTGCTAATTCAAGATTCCCAGAGAAACAACCAAAACATTAGCTTCTTACAAGGAAGAACGTAAAAACTGAGAATCCAAATCCAACCATCCTAAGTTAGGAGTTCCTGAAATAATTTTTTAAAGTGGACACGTGCCTTTTGTCATAATTAATCAAATACTAGGCAATGAAGAAAGCAAATGTGAAACATAATACTTGTATGCACCAGTACTTTTCAAACAAAATGTGATAAAATTCAAAATAACAAAACTATGACCAAAAAACTAGATACTTGGAACATTAAATCTACTCTTCAAAATAACAGGTGGGCATACATCTAAAATGTTAAAAGTGTTTTCAATGAAAAATTGAAACCCACATATCAAGGACTAATGGATCGTAGCCAAAGAAATACTTGTGGGAAAATGAATTGCAGGAGTGGCTGTAATAGGGTTCCAGCTAAAAAGGTCAGGTATGCCTCAGGGAATGACCTCACCCCAAGGGGAAGCTGTGTAAAGGGAACTTCGACCCCCTCAAACACCATTTTTTTCAAGAATTGAACATCTCAGAAGGAAAAACTTCAGCAAGAGAAGCCTGACTGCGACCGAGTTCCCCGATTTTTCTGCTCAAGTCATTAAGTACCCGTGGTTTCCTCTTACCTCCTCTGCCAGCCCTGGGCCTTCAGGAATACACTGCTCTGTCTTCTCTCCAGGACAAGCTGTGAACAAAAACCAACAGGAAACAAATGCCTCTCCTTCACAGCTCAGCTGGGATAAGTTTATATAAAACTGCGACCAAAGCGTTTTAAAAGTTAAGGAAACGGAACAACTCTCGTGCTGTGATTCCCGGCACAGGCAGCGACGCATCACCTGGTCTGGGAAGAAGACGGGCGGCGCCAGTGCCCGTCTGGTGGAAGGCTGGGCTGGGAGGCATCCCGGCTCCTGCACCTTGTTCCTTAAGGAACATTTCGTCACACAGGACAAAATCTGTCCAGACCGCTTGGAGGGAGACCCAGGATGGCGAGCAGACACCCTGCCCCCGACCTGCCCCGGGCATCTGCTGGGCTTCCCCGGGCCTCATCCTTCTCTCTGCAAACCACTGTGCTGCGCTCCAGCCACAGAGCACTAGACCCTCCGCTCGGCCGCAGCACCTGTTCCACACTCCCGGCAGATCCGGGCTGCCCACCTGAGCACGTGGGTCCTGGGCTGGCCCCTTCCAGCCTGCCTGGGGCCGGGGGCTTACGGATGAGGAGATGGAAGGAAACGCCAGTGCCACCTCTCCCCTCTCCCTCCACCCTAGACACCGCCCGGTGCCTGTTTCGGTTTTGAAACCCGCCACCCAAGGCTGCGTTCCCTGGGGGGCCACATCTCCCCACACACCCCTCCAGCACCTCACACAACCCCTGGCGCGGACAGATAGGAACGCCCAGATCAGCTGCTGCACGAAATCGCAGCACCCGGCCTAGCTCAGCTCAGTCCCGTCCCGCAGGGAGGGGACCACCAAACCAACACCTGCGATCCTTTACAAAAAGAAACCCCTCGTGGGCAAGGCCCCCGGGGCCGTCCTGCGCAGGCCCAGCAGGAGCTGTGCAGGCATCGGAAGGGAGCAGAGACCAGCGGTGCCAGGGCCTCCAACCCCGCTTCTCAACTCCACCCACTGGATCCGCTGCACCACCAGTCGGGGGGGACCGTCACGATATTTTAAATTGCAATTCCGTCACAGACAGCTATCTTACACGTTGATTATCATTGCTGGACTTTTTTTTTTTAATCGCAGATCATCAGAGGGCTGACGGCATTCTAGGTCTGAGATGCATCTCATCGTTCCCCAGAGGCAGCTCAACGTGGACAGACCTGACTCACGCCAACCAAATTCACAAAAGACTGATAAATTCAAATGCCAATTTAGTTATGAATAATAAACGATGCAGCCAAGAAGCCTAAACACGCACGGTCACTAGGCTGTAGGAAAGTCTACAAACTACTAGGACAGCAAGGAAGAAAGCAGTAAGTGTCGGATGCCGAGGACCCGTGCTGGGTCTCGCAACAGAGCGATTCCCCAGGGAGGAGGGCGGGGGCGAGACGTGCCCAGGCACACAGCCCGGCCTGCCGGGAAATGGTGACAACAGCAACGAGCTCACAGCGTGGGATGCGCACCCAGGGGTGGAAACAGGGCCAGGAGGGGAGCCCAGGCTGTGAGATGCCTTTACGCCACACAGAAACGTTGGGCCAAAGGCAGGAGCTCATCAGGTTTAGCGCAGAAGGTAGCTGGCGGCGGTGGAGGGGCAGTGGCCTCGCGGGCAGGAAGTCAGGCGGCCTGGGCCCTGGTCCATCCAGACGGGGACGAAGCAAAGCTAGATGGAGAGCACGCGGCTTTGTGACCGACTCCCTGCCGCTCCTCAGACACGCCAGACATTTTCACCCATTTGCTCGCACCTCGATGGACTATAAATGGCAAAGGACTGGAAATTCTACATGCCCGACATCCTCTTAATCCTCTCCCCATCCGTAAGTAGCTGATGGAAAATAATGTCTTTCTAATGGAAGAAGAAATCAGGACTCCCCCCCAAAGCCATTCAGTTCTAGGAAGACTCATGGAAGCAGTTTTAAAGGGGTTTACTACACATTTAGGTCGAGAAGGCTACCAAGGTACGCACAGATAGCAGGCTGCTTTTAACTTGCTTTGGGGGTTTGACTAGTTCATTGTTCTGTGGATAGGTACTAGTCTAAAACTTAGAGAAATCCATTACTTAGAAAGCAACACTGAAACACAGTAAAATCCTGGTCCCTGTACACCCTACCTGTACAAGTTATTATAAAGCTTTGTTTTCCTGCCTCTACGGAAACTAAAACACCAGTGAACAACAGAGGCAAACAGTCAGAACTGTCTCCGAAACAGGAAAAGCAGTGCAATTCCCTACTGTCTTCTAGGCATGTTCTACTTCTCCAGGGCAATATTCATCAGGGCTAAAGGACCCTTAGGTAAACCACGGAATTTGAGTGATTATGACGTGTCAGGGTGGACTCACCCTCAGTAGAAGCAGCACCACTCTGGCGAGTGATGCTGGTACAGGGGAGGCCCTGAATGTGCCGGAGTAGGTGCTGTATGGGGTCTCCGTACCTTCCTATCGATTTTATTATAAACCCAAAACTGCTCCAAGAAAGCCTAAAAAAACCCCTTTGAGGTAACATCACAACTCTGAAGGCATCATGGGCAAACTATGGTCAAGACTCCAGGAGCAAAGTCACGTCTTCAAAGCGCGGCTGCTGTGCCTGTAACATTATCCTGACCTACAGTTTAGCTGACTCAACTTCACCGTGTAAAAGGCGCTCAGACCTAATACAAAACCCTTCGGGAATCAAAGAGCTCTGGGAGCAGTGTCTCGGCTGAAACACAGGCATCCCCAGGCTATCCAAATGAATGCTACCTGGGGGTGATGCTACAAGAACATAAGACAGATGGCCCCAAATGTTTTCGAAGAAAATAAAGCAAGTATGATGGAAAAAAGACAATTAAAACACCACCAAACAAAAGGTAGTGGGGGCGGTAGGTAACGGCCCTCCAACATGCCCACATCCTAATCCTCATGCCCCACAAACATGTCACCTCATGTAGCAAGGGGACCTTGAAGATTAAGGATCTTGAGATGGGGGGATGATCCTGCATTATCCAGGTGGGTCCAACGTGATCACACGTGTCCTTATTAGATGGAGGCAGAAGGGTCAGAGTCAGAGAAGGAGTTGTGACCAAGAAGCAGAGGTCAGAGAGTGCGAGGGAGATTTAAAGACCAGAGGCTGCTGGATTAAAAATGCCGAGAGGAGAGGGGTCACAGGTCAAGGAAGGCAGACACCTCCAGAATCTGGCAAAGGCCAGGATATGGATCCTCTCCAGAGCCTCCCCAAGTGACACAAGCGTGCTGACACCCTGGCTTTAGTCCAGTGGGACTGACTTGAGACTTCTGATCTCCAGAACTGTAAGAGAATAACTCTGTCTTGTTTTAAGCCACTGAGCTTGCAGCAATATGTTACAGCAAATCATAGGAAATTAAATTAAATTAAATCATAGGAAAGTAAGATGGAGGGACGGACAGACTGTCAGTCTAGTTTTTAAGACAGTATAGAGACAAGTTGCAAATCCTGAAACATCCCTCAAACCAAAACCTGTATTCAGGAAGCAGAAAGTATCCTCAGAGGCTCCTCAGATCTTCGACTGGCTGAGGCCGTCCTCAGCACCCTCGTGAACAGCCGGCACTTTCCAGTAAGGCTGCAGGGTTAGGACTTTAAACTGTTTTTTAATAGAAATCTCACTTCACTCAGAGCCTTGCTCTCAGCACTCCCATCCTGTCTCTCCTCGCAAGACCAGCTCAAGTCCCATCCCTTCACCCCAGCTCAGTCCCAGGACTCGCTGACAAGCACCACGACACGGCAACCCTGGGGATGGACCGATGGACGGGAGACCCACGCGCCTCTTCCCTTCCCTTCCCAGGTCTCCACACCCACCAGCATGAGTTCCCCTCCGTCTCTCTCCCCCACGTGACACTTAAACACTTAAACAGAATGCGGAGCAGTGCAGTAACTGGACTCTATCTTGGTTCCTCAACTAGAACACAGGCCTCTTGAGGGCAGGAAATATATCTAAAACTAATTTTTCTGTAATTTAAGAAAAGTGGAAATTGTACACAAAAGTTGTAAAACCTATTATGCACAGTTCAAAGAGTAATGAGCAAAACACCCACACAGACACCCTACTTCACAAACCAAAGCAGAGTCTTAGAAGCCCCGATGCTTCCTCCCTGGTCACATCCCCTCTGCCACCCGGGGTGGGGTTGGTAATCAATCTCCTAAATTCTGATGTAATATTCCCTTGCTTCCTTTTTTTTTAAGAGTTGTACTATTACTGCAGCCTGGATTCTGAAATATTCCGTTTTCCCCGGTTCTGACCTTTACATAAAGGAATCAAACCCGAAGTATCCTTGGGTGCCTTCTTTCACTCCGCGCTGTTTCTGAGACTCACCCACGCCTCCGTAGCTATAGGCCATATACTCTCACTGCCGCGCTACCTCACGGTACAGACACACAATTCATGTAACCATTCTACTGCTGATAGGTTGTTCTCGTTGGTTTTGACTTTACAATTATGAACGGCACTGCCATGAACCTTCTCGTGCGTGTCTCCTGGGCACGTGTACAAGAGCTTCTCGAAGGGATAGGCCTATGAGTCAAACTGCTGGGCCACAGGGCATCCATGCGTACAACGAGATGTTGCCATAGCGGCTGCACCAATTTACACGCCCACCAGCAGCAAGTGTGAGCACACGCTGCCTCCTCTCGATGGCTGGCAACGTCTAACAGTTCACCTCCTGCCAAAGGCTGGCTGTGAAATGGGATCTCACCATGGTTTTCATTGGCATTTCCTGGCTACTAATAAGGCTGAGTGGCACTCTTTTGATGTTTATGTACTGTTTGTGTTTTCTCATCTATGAAATGCCTGTTCCTAGCTTTTGACGTGTTGTCTTCTTTTTCTTTCAGAGTTAGAAGAATTCTTTCCATATTGTAGATACTGGTTCTCTGTATGCTTTGTCTCTTTGTAGTGCTTTTGATGAACTGAATGTCTTAATATTAATGTAGTCAAATTTATCTATCTTTTCCCTGCATGGTTTGTGCTTGTCATGTTTTATTTCAGAAATCCCATCCTAGTCCCAAGTCATAAAGATATTTTCCCATATTATTTTCCAAAATTTTTTTTACAGTTCTGTTTTTCAGATTTAATTCTTTAATCCTCCCACAGCCTTGTGATGGTGTGAGGCTGGGATCACATCCATCTTTACTATTCCTCCTCAGCACCTGGCATGGTGCTAGGTATATGATATTTATTTAATAAACAGAAGCAAATAAGGCTTTGTGTTCAAAGTTCAAACTTCCCTCTCGGGGAGAGAAAACTTGAGAAGCTTCTCAAACTTTGCATCGGCACTTTGACGAAGTTATTATTGGTGTATCATGACTTTTTGGAATTTCCTTACCTTCCTTTGCCAAGTTTCAGTATACCACTACCATGCATTGCATGGAAAGAGCAGAACACGGGAGTTCTCATCCAAGATCCGATAACCCTCAGTTTCAGGTCTCCCTTTGTGCAGCGGGAATTAAAATAATAATAGCATCTACTCCTAGATACAGACCCAAGACAACCGAAGACTTAGGCTCACACAAAAACTTGTACAGCTGTGTTCATAGCAGCATTATTCACTAGCTAAAAAGCGGAAACAACCCAAATGTCCAACAACAGAGGAATGGATAAACAATGTGGTCTATCCACATAACGAAATATTATTCAGCAATAAAAAGAATGAAGTATGGATACATGCTATGCCATGGACCAACCTTGAGAACAGTATGCTGAGCCAAAGAAGCCAGACAAAAGGCGACACATCACAGGAGTCTATGTTTATGAAATGTCCAGAAAAGGCAAATCCAGAGACAGAAAGGAGATTAGGGCTGCCACAGGACGGGGGGAGTGGGAAATGGCGAGCGACTGCTAATGGGGTGGGAGTTCTTCGGGGGATGAGAAGAATGTTCTGGAATTAAATAGTGGCGAGGACTGTACACCATGAAGATGCTGCTATGAGCACTACATGTTTAAATGGCTAAACTGGTGGCTTTTATGTTGTGTGAATTTTATCTCAAAAAGAAAAAATCTGCTAAAAAAATACCAGTTTGTTGAACGCTATGCCCCTGGAACATTACTGTAGTGATTATAACCACAGACGCTGAAAATAGACATCCTGGATTCGAATCCACGCTCCCCATATAAGAGCTGTGTGTCTTGGGTGAAGGTGACATTACTTCACCTAAGCTTTCCTTACATCACCTGTAAACATGGGGCTAATAGTTCCTGCCTAAGATTATAATGAGAATTAAAGTAGACCATATGTAAAAAGCACTCAGAACAGAGCCCAGAACATAACTGCTCCATAAACCTTGGCTATTAGCCACTATAATTCAGTGTTCAACGTTAGCTCTTGTCTATTTGTAGTGCTCAGGGTTAAAACTGAGAGCTGGCTTTATGCAAAAGACTCCGCTAAGTGCTTTATTCCCATCATCGGACTTGCCCTCTCATCAACCTGACGAGGCAGAGTTTTAATCGTTCCCAGTTTACAGACGGGGAAACTGAGGCTTACCGAGGTAAAGTGAAGAATTGGGCTGTGGGAATTCAGATCAAGGTCTACCAAAGTCCTGAGCCCTGGCTGGCGACGCCCACTGTAAGACCCTCAGGCAGGCATCCTGCTAACATCACCGAGAGGGCCGCTGGGTTTGGCTTCAAGCGCCGGTCTGTGTCTGGGCTGCACGTTCGTTTGGAACAGCGACAGCCTCACTGGTCTCCAGAACCCTTCCCCTCCAGCACCGGGCAGGGCCGAACAAACGACCGCCGCTGGGGAACTGGTGGGGCCCTTTCTCCAAGAGCTCCCTTATTCTGAATTACTTCTACTTCAGAACAAAGACGACGACAACAAATCCCATTCAGACCAAGTCCTTTGGAAACGACAATAAAGAAGCACAAAGGGGTGATCTTCAGAGCCTCGTGCGGAGCACCTGGGTCAGGTCTGGGAAAGAGTGGGACCCGCGCTCGGGGTGCTGGGGCCCCAGGTCGGCCGGGTCCTGGGGGAGGGGCGGGCCCAGAAAAGGGAGTCCTGTGTGGGTGCAACGCCGGGATGGAGCTGTGGAAGGGGCGCTCTGGGGGGACACTCTGGAAGGAGGGAAGCTGGGGGCGGGGTCCGAAGGAAGGGAGGGACGAAAGGGTCCGGGAGGCCTGGGTGTCTCGGCGCTGAGGGCACTAGTCCAGGGGGGCGTGGTGGGGCGCAGAAGGAGGGGCCGGGCCGAAGTCCCAGTGGGCGCCGAGGGAGACCAGGAGGGTCTGGGGCCCAGGGCCCGGCGTGGGGGGCGCCGTACCTGCAGAGGCGACGCAGTCTCGGAGCCAGTCCCACCAAAGACGCTCGGCCACCGCCCCCGTCACAGCCGCCGCAGCTACAACGGGCCGCACCTCACGTGACCCGCGCACGCGCTGTGGGCGGGGCCGTTGCGGGACCCGCCCCCCCGGCGTCGCGAGTGCGCGTGCGCAGCGGTTGCCGTGGGGACCAGGGAAGCGTAGGGCTGCCAACGACGGAGACGCAGAGTGGCCTGGCGGGCTGGGGGACGTAGTGATCCTACACAACCGGGCTTCCCCACTGCTAGGGGGTGTTCAGTGTTTCCGGAATGAACATGCACCGCGAGGCCTCGGAGCCCGTGGCGGACGGGGGAGCGGAGCAGGACTGCGCGCGGGAGCCGGGCTTGGAGTCAGCCGTGGAGGAGTCGGCGGGTGACCACGGGAACGCAGGCCAAGGGGGCCGCAAGGAAGGTGCCGACAGCCGCCCCAGGGAGGCGAGGGGGGCGACGGGCTGCGCCCAGCACCACACACCTAGTCTTCACAGCCAGCAGTAATAATAATAATAATAATGGCGGCCCACACTTACTAAACGATGCGTGCCGTGCGCTCACTGCATTCGAGCCATACACCCTCCCTCTGCGGTGGGCACTCCTCTCCCCGTTTCAAACAGATGAGGAACCTGGAACTTAAAGAGGTTATAGAACTTGCTCCAAACAGATTACCCTCAGCCAGTCAATGACAGAACAGACTCACGCCTGGACAGTCTGACTCCAGAGCCCAAGCCCTCACTGAACACACCATTCGCCCCACCGCCCAACTTTTTAATGTTTTGAATGTTTCCCTTTATTGCCGTCACCATGTAAGATCAAAAGCTCTCTCCCCCTCTAGACGGCAAGCTACGTCAGGGCAGGACATCCTGATTGAACTGGCAGTGTCCGGTCCAGTGCCTGATCTATGGTAGACAGAGTGAATGACGAGCTGGTGCTTCTGAGGTCACTCCTCACCAGTTTTCCAGAATGGGCTTAGAAAGCAGCCTCCCCTCCTGCTTGGCTTGCACTGTAAGGGAAACTTTTTAGGGACTGGTAAAGAAACTACTTGATTTGTGTCTCATGTTTTGAACGCAGCCAACAAATATATCTTGAGCATTGACCGTCCAGGCAGGCGCTGTAAGAGTGGCTGTAGGGAAGCCATGTTGCTCTGTGCACAGACACAGGTTTGAAGGCACTCCTGCTGGGTTCACACTACCCTTCTGCAACTTGCCGGTTTTATGGCTGTTTGCCCAGAGCTTAAGCTCTCTATAGGGCAGTCTCCTCTTTTGCAAGCGAGATAGTTATAATTAGAGTGTCTGGCATACATTGGGCCAGTAATAAATGGTAGTTCTTGTTATTAATATAACCAATCAATTATTATGTATATTGAGCACCTAGTCTTTATTCTGCAAACCTTTATCTGGTGCCTCTTGTGGCTGGGCATTATATGCAGTGGGAAATGGGAAATTATAAGATACAGTCCCACACACGGAGTGTTTAATCTCATTCGGTAGTCCACAGGGACACCAAGAGAACAGCAGCAAACAGCCTTAAGATTAAGTGCATTTGAATCAGCCAATTTTGATTGACCTTTAAAAAAAAATACGTGCATTTGAACGTGTTCATTTTCTTTCTACCAAAGATATTCCCATCATTTTTGTTTCTTCTTGTGTGTTTTTTGAGAGCTTTTCTTTAAATTGAAGTATAGTTGACTTATAATATTATATTGGTTTAGGTGTACAACATAATGAGTCAATATTTTTATAGATTATATTCCATTTACAGTTACTATAAAATATTGGCTGTATTCCTTTTGCTGTACAATACATCCTTGTAGCTTATTTATTTTATAGATGGTAGTTTATATTTCTTAATCCCCTTCCTCTATCTTGCTCCTCCCTCCTCTTTTGAGAACTTTTTAAAAAGAACAGAGAACATTATAACAAACACCCATGTATCACCACCAAGAATTGAAAATGATTAGCATTTTAATCACATGTACCTCAAGTCTTTTTTTTTTTTTTTTTTTTGCGGTACGCGGGCCTCTCACTGTTGTGGCCTCTCCCGTTGCGGAGCACAGGCTCCGGAAGCGCAGGCTCAGCAGCCATGGCTCACGGGCCCAGCCGCTCCGCGGCATGTGGGATCTTCCCGGACCGGGGCACGAACCCGTGTCCCCTGCATCGGCAGGCAGACTCTCAACCACTGCGCCACCAGGGAAGCCCTGAAGTCTTTTTTTAAAGAAATAAAACATTTCAGATAAATTTGATGTTTTTTGCCCTACCCCACCTCTATTCCTAGTCCCAGTCCCTTCTCCCCACCTCCAGAATTTTGTGTGGGTTCTTTCAATCTCATCTGTCTCTCTCTCTCCCTATCCTATCTATCTATCTATCTATCTATCTATCTATCTATCTAAAATGTGTCCTTAAACAATGCATAGCATAGGTTTGTGTGGGTCTGATTTATGTAAATGATATCCTGTGCTTATTATGAAACTTGCTTTTTTCACTCCATATGTGTTTCTGAGAATTATCCATATTGATTGACATAGCTCCAGTGCATTCTATTCCAAGGCAGAATAATAATCTGTTGCTTTATTTAACCAGTCCCTATGGATGAACATTTGCATTGTTAACAGGTTTTGGCTGTTACAAGTAATGCAGAAGTGAATATCTTTGCACACCTCTCCGTGTCCAGCTGTACAAGAACACAAGAGGTTTTATCAAAGATCTGCCTAGAAGTGAAATTTTCATAGTCCTTATCAGTACTTTAAAAATCACTGTGATACATTTAAAGAGTACCAGTTCCATGCTAAAAGCAGACAGTTATTCATCAAGTTGAAATTGGGGGACATTTTTTATACATTTCTCGATCTCTATAGAACCAATCTCTTTATTTTACAGAAATTAATGATCCTAAGGAAACATGCGT
Source organism: Mesoplodon mirus (assembly GCF_964341445.2). Lineage (NCBI taxonomy): Eukaryota > Metazoa > Chordata > Mammalia > Artiodactyla > Ziphiidae > Mesoplodon > Mesoplodon mirus. The sequence goes on along the minus strand of NC_138995.1, from coordinate 4,907,801 downwards.
GGGTCCTTCGGACACTTCCTACCTCAGCAAGCAGAAACACAGTGGTGATAGCTGGTCAGATGGTCGCTTAGCACAGCAAAGAGATGACAAAGAAGATCGCGGCCCCAGGTTCGTGGGTGTGCTCTTGCCACTCACAGCACGCTTTTACCCACTAAGGTGGATGTTATAATCACCCCTTTGTCCAGATAAGGAAATTGAGGCTCATAGAGATTAAACAGTCGGCCCCATGTCTGAGGATTTAGTAGCAGAGTCAGGATGGCGTTGCTCTGTGGCATAACTAACCACAATCTATACAACTTTAATGCTGGACCTGGAGAGAGAGAAACCTTGGTAGTTCTCGATGACACAAAGGTATTTCTATTAGAACACACTTTGCAGTTTTTGAGAAGGCTGAAAGTCACAATATTGGATGAGGCCCTGAAAGCTATAAACAAAGTCATCGGGCATATAGAACATTGTGGAATTTGTGGACGGAATGGGTGTGGCAAAGAATTTATGGGATATAGTTTACAGCTGACAAATTGAAATACATTTCTTGTTCATGTTTTTCATTCAACAGAATGACTAAAAATTTTCTGCAAAAACTGTGCAAGCAGCACAAGCTTTATATGACCCCAGCACTGAACGATACACTGTATTTACACTATAAAGGTAAGGGTCTGGTGGAGGTGATACCTCATGTCTGGTGGAAAGACTCTAGTGGTTTTTTTTGTTTGTTTTTTTTTTTTGCTGTACGCGGGCCTCTCACTGCTGTGGCCTCTCCCGTTGCGGAGCACAGGCTCCGGACACACAGGCTCCGCGGCCATGGCTCGCGGGCCCAGCCGCTCCGCGGCATGTGGGATCTTCCGGGATCGGGGCACGAACCCGTGTCCCCCGCATCGGCAGGCGGACTCTCAACCACTGCGCCACCAGGGAAGCCCCGACTCTAGTGGTTTTAAGAATTACTTGCAGGAATCATCTGGTGTTCTTAACTTATATTTAAGCAGAAATTTCAGAGTTTCGTGGAGATGCATGGAAAAGCAATAATATTTCTTTGAAGAAAAAGTCTTACGTGACTGGAGTTAATATGGGTTCAAGGGAAACACATTGGTATCTTTTATTTATATTTGCTAAAGGACTCATACTTTTTCGAACCAGTAGCTACTTGTAAATACTTTGGGCTTGGGAGAGTTACGTTGTGAAGGACCGTGTCGGTGTCCAGCGTCACACATAAACTTAAGTTCAGGATCATAGACAGGGCTATTCTAGCAATGAGGAAGCAGAGTGATAACTCCTAACCTCGTGCTGAATTTGGGATGGCCACCCTCCTTCATCAGACCATCTTTACGTTCATTTGTTCAGTAAATGTTTACTGAGAGCCTTCTGTGTGACGGCAAGTGCTGAAGATACAGAGACGGATATGGTAAAGATGCTTCTGGTGTCTTGGGGGACAGGGCGGCCACCGTGAGAAGGTTCACGCTATGCCAGGGAGATTCCCGGAGGGCTCCAGCAGCACAACTACTTTAAAGGTGTGGAAGGACCCCTAACTGGTCCCCTCACCTCCACGTTGCCCCCTCCAAAATCCTCCACCCAATGTCTAGGTGTAACAGTGATAAGATGACTTAGGAGGGCAGACCCCAGAGGACCAATATTTAAGAGGTGGGAAGAAGCAGACCCAGTGGGTTAGACCAAGTAGAAAGAATCAGAGAGGCAGAAGAATTAGGAGAGAGATATGCCTATATTATCTACTGCTACCTAACAAATTATCCCCAAACCTACCAACTTAAAAAATTATCATTATTTGATATTGTTTCTGAGGGTCAGAAATCTGGGAATGACTTAGCTGGGTGGTTCTGCCTCATCATTGCTATTACCCTTTTTTTTTTTTTTTTTTTGCCGTACGCGGGCCTCTCACCGTTGTGGCCTCTCCCATTGCGGAGCACAGGCTCCGGACGCGCAGGCTCAGCGGCCATGGCTCACGGGCCTAGCCGCTCCGCGGCATGTGGGATCCTCCCGGACTGGGGCATGAACCCGTGTTCCCTGCATTGGCAGGCGGACTCTCAACCACTGTGCCACCAGGGAAAACCGCTATTACCCTTTTTTAATAAAAACTTTTGGTTAAAACTTTTCAGGCAACAAAACAAATGACTTTGAAAAAGTTTTGGTAATAGCAGGTGCACCGTGAATTACAAATCTATAAATGAGTCACTCAAGGAAACAAAAATGTTTGTTTTCCTCACCTTAAATGTGGCTCATAAAACTAAAAAATACCGTAAAACCAGACCCGAAGTTTGGATTGGCTTCAGGTACAGCTGGATCCTGGTGCTCACCGCCTATCTTCACGAGGCTGTTTCTTCCCTTTCCTTGGCCCTGCTTTCCCTTGGTGCTCATTCATTTCAGACAGGTCACCCCCTCACTTCCCCCCACTCCCAGGCGAGAAGGGAAGGTGGCTGCTTCGGTGTTAGGCTCCACCCTACCAGGCTGGCAATTCTAGCAGAAAGTTACCTCTTTCCAATGGAGCCAGCAAAGCTCCCCAGGATTCATGAAGGTTGGCTCCACTTGGCTAAGCATGACCAGCTCCCTGCAGAGAGCCATGGGGTAGTATCCGGACAGGCATGTCCCTCCAGAGAGGCAGTGGTGTAACTGAGGAAGGACGTGTGGATGCTGGGTAGATAGGCAAAAAAGAGGGTGACCCCTGTGCCTCTGAGTGTGTAGAAGCTTAACCAGCGCCCCCTTCCTCCCCACTAGGCTTTGACCGCATCGAGAACTTGAAAGAGTACACAGGGCTGCGTTGTCTCTGGCTGGAGTGCAACGGAATACAGAAAATCGAGAACCTAGAGGCCCAAACGGAACTGCGATGCCTCTTCTTGCAAGTGAACCTGCTCCATAAGATTGAGAACCTAGAACCTCTGCAGAAACTGGATGCTCTCAACATCAGCAACAATTACATCAAGACCATTGAAAACCTCTGTAAGAAGGCCCTGCCGTGGCGGGGCGGGGGTTGGGGGGGCGTTCTCTGGGCCCCCGCGTCCACCACCATTTCCTAGCGGAGGTTCTTAACATTCTTTTCCACCCGTGTCGCTTACTTCTGCCGACTTCCCCTTCCAGCCTGCCTGCCGGTCCTCAACACACTCCAGATGGCCCACAACCACTTAGAGACCGTGGAAGACATTCAGCATCTCAAGGAGTGTTTGAAACTCTGTGTCCTTGACCTTTCCCACAACAAGCTGAGTGACCCAGAGATCCTGAGCATTCTCGAGAACATGCCCGACTTGGTAAAACATGCACACGCACACAACTTGCGTTATCCTGTGTTCTGTCGACAGCAGATCTCTTTTCTCTTCCCCTCCCTCCCTTCCCCCTTCCTTTCTCCCTGCTTTCTTAACACCCATCACACTCTTTTTTCCTCTCTGTATTTTTAGCTGGAGTGTTTTAAATGCCAGATGCTGTATCGTTTCACCCACAAATATTTCAGTGTGTATTCTTTTTTTTTTTTTTTTTTGTGGCACGCGGGCCTCTCACTGTTGTGGCCTCTCCCGTTGTGGAGCACAGGCTCCGGACGTGCAGGCTCAGCGGCCATGGCTCACGGGCCCAGCCGCTCCGCGGCATGTGGGATCTTCCCGGACCAGGGCACGAACCCATGTCCCCTGCATCAGCAGGCAGACTCTCAACCACTGCGCCACCAGGGAAGCCCAATAAATAAATATTTTTAAAAAAGAAAAAGCTAGGGTAAATGCTTGTTGTTTTTTTTCTTCTTTTTATGTATTCCTTTTCAGAGAAATGAGTCAAGAACGTAGGAACCTCTAAAGGTGACAATGAGGCTGAACCTCTAAAGGTTCACGTTATCATCGTGAACACAAAGATTTATAGATACGTATTTGATATAACTTAAGCCTTGCTGTCATTTTAATTTGGGGTGATTGAATGGTCCCATCTTCTGGCCTGTGGCAACCCCTCCAGGCAGCTCCTGTGTCCTTTAGACTCAACTCCAGCAGCCTTCGATGACTTCCTTGCTTTTTAGTGTATATGTGTTGTCAAGTGAACTAGGAAAAAATATTCCAAATAGCACACAAAAAACTTGAGTTCACTGTTTACTGCTTAGGGTATGGATAAGAAAGAAAAAGTAAGTCCATTTAAAGAAAAACAATAAGCAAATCATAGTTCAAGAACAATCTGTAGAGCAGAGTGTCACCAAAGACTAATTTAGAATTTATATTATCACCAGTATATGGTGATAATATAAAGCTGTATTATAATACCTTTTTTTGGCCTGGCTGCCATAACAAAGTACCAGACTGAGAGGCTTAAACAACGGAAATTTATTTTCTCATGATTCTGGAGGCTAGAAGTCCGAGATCAAGGTGTCAGCAGGGTTGGTTTCTCCTGAGGCCTCTCTCCTTGGCATGTAGATGGCCATCTTCTCCCTGGGTCCTCATATGGCCTTCTCAGTGTGTCTCTCTGTGTCCTAATCTCCTCTTCTTACAAGGACCTATTGGATCATGCCCCACCCTCATGACATCATTTCATCTTAATCACCTCTTCAAAGACTCTGTCTCCAAACACAGTCACATTTCGAGGCACTGGGGGTTAGGACTTTAGCATATGAGTTTGCTGGGGGGATGCAATTCAACCCATAACAAGAACACGTCTGCCTCGTGGTCATTTTGTGATGGCTTTTACATTCTCCATACACAGGCAGCCCTTTAGTCCCTGCCCCTGGGGCACATTGCTCCCCTCACTCAGCCCCACAGCACAGGTCACTTGAACCAGTATATTTATTTTCCTGAACAAGAAAAATCACTTTAGACATGAAAAACATTTCACCAGTTCAGGCAAACCGACGTTAAATGTTTCACCCACATGTCCCCTTGACCATTCACCTTCTTGCGTTTCATCGGCAGGAGGGGAGGTGACAGTATTTAAAGAGGGGTGGGGACGGCACACTGGTACTGCTGTGTCGCTTTCCCTTTCCTGGTCCCGACTTGACATCCAGAAGACCTATAAGCCTGGCAGTAGATAAGCAGGCACTTTGCATCCTATGCCCTCAGTCACCACTTCTTATCTGTCTAGCTGCCGTGTACATTTTCTTAAAATGGGTCCTGGCTGGGAAGGACAGAAAATGATCAATTGGAGATTAATTTCAGTAAAAGACATTGGGCCAGCAAAACTAATGCAATCACTGCCCTTGGGTAAAGGCCTCAGGAAGTGTTTCCCAGTATGGTTCTGGAAGGACAGTGAGATTTAGGATCTGAAGTTCAAGTGTAATAGAAGAAAGGGCTGCCCAGGTCTCAGGACAGTTCTGATGGCACAGAAACAACGAAAGCCTCTGCTTTCTCTGATACCGTCTTCATGATCTGATGTCAACACTCCGTTTATTTATTTATTTTCAGAGCACTGCACGTATTAAATGTTTTAATCGCATCCATTTTTCAGTGATTAATGTGGCTCTGCCTGTGTGCTTCCAGCGTGTACTGAATTTGATGGGAAACCCAGTGATTAGGAGCATCCCTAATTATCGAAGGACAGTCACTGTTCGACTAAAACATTTAACATACCTGGATGATAGACCAGTTTTTCCAAAGGACAGGTAAGGAAATGAAAAGCCTTTTGATCATACTTAATAGGGAATAGTTGAGCATGCTCAATATTAAACTTTTTAAAATTTCTGATTTTTGAGCATTTCCACACATCATTAAATATTCCAGTGAAATAGGTTTAATGGCTTACATGATTGTTTATAATAGGAAATTCCCTGTTTTTGAGCACTTATTCATAGATTTTTTCATAATCCTTTGATAATTATCCTTCTATATAAGTCTCTGATCTCATGGCCGGTTATTTCCTTAGGATGGAACCCTGAGTTGTACTATTGGATTAAAGATAAGGACTGTGGTTTGAGACTTTTAAAAGGTGTTTTAAAATATTCTCTAATTGTTTTCTAGAATGTTCGTATCAACTTATAACTTCCCCAGACACAGCCATGTAAACAAAACAAAACCTTTGCCAGGCCAACTGATGACTGAAGGTGGTACCTCGCTTTATTTATTTATTTAATTTTTATTCATTCATTTATTTTTTGGCTGCATTGGGTCTTTGTTGCTGTGCACAGGCTTTCTCTAGTTGCGGTGAGCAGGGGCTACTCTTCATTGTGGTGTGCAGGCTTCTCACTGCAGTGTCTTCTCTTGTTGCAGAGCATGGGCTCTAGGGCACAAGGGCTTCAGTAGTTGTGGCTCACGGGCTCTAGAGCACAGGCTTAGTAGTTGTGGCGCACGGGCTTAGTTGCTCTGCGGCATGTGGGATCTTCCTGGACCAGGGCTCGAAACCGTGTCCCCTGCATTGGCAGGCAGATTCTTAACTACTGCGCCACCAGGGAAGTCCCAATACCTCGTTTTAAATTTGCATTTTTGGGTAACTGATGAAGCTGGTCATTTTTACTACCTTTGTCAGGCATTTATGTTTCCTTCTCTCTGAGTACTGCATTCATGACTTCTTCCCAGTTTCCTTTTGGGGGGATGCTTTTTCTTACTGATTCATAAGAGCTCTTTGCATATCAAGAATATTGAACCCGGGACTGCCATGTGTATCATCACTGCTTTTATCTGGGTTTTTAATTTACCTTTTTTTTCTTTTTGGCCGCGCCTCGTGACTTGCGGGATCTTAGTTCCCCTACCAGAGATCAAACCCTCGCCCTCGGCAGTGAAAGCAGAGTCCTAACCACTGGATATCCAGGAAATTCCCTTAATTTACCTTTTGACTGAGGCCACTATTCATTCATTCCAGCTTCGAATAAAACTTCAGTAACTGGGATGGCCTGAAGGGAAGTGCAAATCTGAATTTTCCAACACTTAAAAAGAAACGTAGCTGGTAGTATGTTTTTTTTGCTTTTTTGTTTTTTTGCGGTACGCGGGCCTCTCACTGTTGTGGCCTCTCCCGTTGCGGAGCACAGGCTCCGGACGCGCAGGCCCAGCGGCCACGGCTCACGGGCCTAGCCACTTCGCGGCATGTGGGATCTTCCCGGACCGGGGCACAAACCCATGTCCCCTGCATCGGCAGGCGGACTCTCAACCACTGCGCCACCAGGGAAGCCTCCCCAGGCTTCTTTTGATTTCCACTTGCATGGAATATCTTTTTCCATCCCCTCATTTTCAGTCTGTATGTGTCCCTAGGTCTGAAGTGGGTCTCTTGTAGACAGCATATATATGGGTCTTGTTTTTGTATCCATTCAGCAAGCCTGTGTCTTTTGGTTGAAGCGTTTAATCCATTCACATTTAAGGTAATTATCGATATGTATGTTCCTATGACCATTTTCTTAATTGTTTTGGGTTTTTGTAGGTTCTTGTCTTCTGTTGTGTTTCCCACTTAGAGAAGTTCCTTTAGCATTTGTTGTAGAGCTGGTTTGGTGGGGCTGAATTCTCTTACCTTTTGCTTGTCTGTAAAGCTTTTGATTTCTCCATCAAATCTGAATGAGATGCTTGCCAGGTAGAGTAATCTTGGTTGTAGATTCTTCCCTTTCATCACTTTAAATATATCATGCCACTCCCTTCTGGCTTGTAGAGTTTCTGCTGCGAAATCAGCTGTTAACCTTATGGGAGTTCCCTTGTATGTTAAATGTCATTTTTCCCTTGTTGCTTTTAATAATTTTTCTTTAATTTTTGTCAGTTTGACTACTGTGTGTCTCAGTATGTTTCTCCTTGGGTTTATCCTGCCTCGGACTCTCTGCACTTCCTGGACTTGGGTGGCTATTTCCTTTCCCATGTTAGGGATGTTTTCGTCTATAATCTCTTCAGATATTTTCTTGGGTCCTTTCTCTCTCTTTTCTCCTTCTGGGACCCCTATAATGTGAATGTTGGTGCATTTAATGTAGTCCCAGAGGTCTCTTAGGCTGCCTTCATTTCTTTTCATTCTTTTTTCTTTATTGTGTTCTGTGACAGTGAATTCCACCATTCTGTCTTCCAGGTCACTTATCCATTCTTCTGCCTCAGTTATTCTGCTATTCATTCCTTCTACTGTATTTTTCATTTCAGTTACTGTATTGTTCATCTGTTTGTTTGTTCTTTAATTCTTCTAGGTCTTTGTTAAACATTTCTTGCATCTTCTCGATCTCTGCCTCCATTCTTTTTCTGAGGTCCTGGATCATCTTCACTATCATTTTTCTGAATTCTTTTTCTGGAAGGTTGCCTATCTCCACTTCATTTAGTTGTTTTTCTGGGGTTTTATCTTGTTCCTTCATCTGGTACATAGCCCTCTGCCTTTTCATTTTGTCTTTCTGTGAATGTGGTTTTCGTTCCACAGGCTGCAGAATTGTAGTTCTTCTTGATTCTGCTGTCCGCCCTCTGGTGGATGAGGCTATCTCAGCCCATATTTTCTTTATCTATCAGTTGATGGACATTTGGGTTGCTTCCACTTTTTGGCTGTCTTGAACAGTGTTGCTATCAATGCTCATGTGCAGGGTTTTGTGTGTGGACATTTGTTTTCAACTCATTTGAGTAAATACTTAGGAGCATGATTGCTGGATTATATGTAAGATTATGTTTGCTTTGTAATTGCCAAGCTGTCTTTCATGGGGCTGCGCCATTTTGCATTCCCACCAGCAATGAAGGAGCGTTCCTGTCACTGCACATCCTTCCCGGCATTTGGTGTTGTCAGTGTTCTGGATTTTAGCCGTTCTATTGAGTGTCAAGTAGCATCTCATTGGTTTAATTTGCACTTTCCTGACGTCCTATGATGATGAGCTTATTTGCCACCTGCCTATCTTCTTTGGTGAGGTGTCCAGTTCTTTTGCCCACTTTTGAAAATGTGTTTTTTCATTTTTGAGGTTTTTTTTTTTTTTTTTTTTTTTTTTTTTGTGGTACGCGGGCCTCTCACTGTTGTGGCCTCTCCCGTTGCAGAGCACAGGCTCCGGACGTGCAGGCCCAGCGGCCATGGCTCACGGGCCCAGCCGCTCCACAGCATGTGGGATCCTCCCAGACCGGGGCACGAACCCGCGTCCCCTGCATCGGCAGGCGGACTCTCAACCACTGCGCCACCAGGGAAGCCCCATTTTTGAGTTTTAATAGTTCTTTGTATGTTTTGGATACAAGCCATTTTTCAGTTATCTTTCTTGCAGATATTTTCTCCCAGTGCAGTTCTTCTCATTCTTTTAACCTCTTCCCGTTTTTAAGTCATCTTTGTATTAATGAGTTGCAATAGGTTTTTATATATTCTAGATACAACCCCCTGATCAGGTATATGATTTGCATACCCATTCTGTGGGTTGTCTTTTATTTGTGGTACTCTTTGCATGACACACGTTTTTAATTTTGGTGGAGTCCAATTTCTCTATTTATTTCTTTTGTCACTTGTACTCTTGGCCTCATATCTGGAAGGCTTTGCAAACCATAAGATTTAAAGATTAAAAATGTGCATGTGTTAATATGTATCCTTGCAGTCATATGTCCTGTGCCTTTAGTTTGATTTTGGGGAAGATGAGCAAGTTTGGTCAGATAGTATATGTTTTGGATTTACATCTAACCTGTGACAATCCAAACCTCCCCGATTTCTGGGGTGTTCTTGTTGCTTTGTTTTTTGTTTTTAATACTCCTAAACAGAGCTTGTGCAGAGGCCTGGGCACGAGGAGGGTACAAAGCTGAGAAGGAGGAGAGACAGCAGTGGGAGAGCAGAGAGCGGAAGAAGATCACAGACAGCATTGAGGCCTTAGCCGCAATCAAGCGCCAGGCTGAGGAGAGGAAACAGCAGAAAGCAAGCCAAGAGCAAGGTGCATGCTTGAGACACAAGGAGGACCCCGAGCTCCGTTTAGATTAAAAATCTGGGCTGTTGAACTCACAGTCTTTCATCTTGGGGATTGGGGGTGGGGGGTGGGGACCATTCGTTCACATACCTGCAGATCCATCTGCCCTTGACCTCATGCAAGGACGGTGCTGGGCCTGCTCATCCGGAGCCTGTGCTCCGCAATGGGAGAGGCCACAGCAGTGAGAGGCTCGCGTACCGCAAAAAAAAAAAGAAAGAAAAAAAAGCTTTAAGAAAAGTTAAAATGAACAGCTGAATTGTCTGTTTAGATCAGATGGTTGTTAATATTTTGGCACACACAGGCACACACACACACAGTCTTTCCTGTTCTGCTGACCCATTTGAAACCAAAGGCAGACGTCGTGGCCCTTAACCCCAAATACCTCAGCCTGTGTCTCCTAAGAGCCCCCTGCACAGTTTTCTAGTGGCTGTGTCCTGTGCCGGCAGTGCACGCGCTAGGCATCCCCCGGTGGACTTTCAGCCTGTGTATTTAGCACCTAAACAGCACTCTGATGACCATCCCGGCAGTTCACTGCAGGTCCCCCTTGTCCTCCCAGGATGTTCCCAGCTCACTGTGGACTTCTGCTCAGGGGAGATGCTCGCGCCAGACAGTGCCGGGGACTTGGGTGCCAGCGTGGAAGGGGAGGAAGCGCCTGAAGAGGACAGAGAAACGTGGCAGAAGACGGAGCTGTTTGTCAAGGAGAGCTTCGAGGCCAAGGACGAGCTATTCCCAGAAAAATCAGAAGAGTCGAGTCTCCCGGAGGAGCTGCCTGTGGATCCTGACGGGGAGCCAGGAGGGGCGCTCCCTGCCAAGGCCCCGTCACCGAGCCCCGGAGCTGCCTGGGAAGGTAGGTGGTTGAGAACAACAGGGGTGTAGATGGGCCAGCACCCATCTGGGGGCCTCGGGTTTCCACTTCTGACTGCTGAGTCTGCGAGTTATCTAGAACCACAAGGGGAGCCAGGACTGCATTTCTAGTATCAGCTTCAACAAGGTGCAAAGAAATGGGTGAGACGCTAACAGTGTATTTTATCTAACCCAGTACATCTAAAATATAATAATTTATATCATCATAAAGTTATTCATGAGATCCTTTCCCTCTTTTGACACTAAGTCTTCAAAATCCAGCCTGTATATGCCACTTATAGCACATCTCAGTTCACATGCTCACTTTTGAATGGTTAAGGTGAAATGCAGCTCTATGAAAAGAAGCAAGTTGTTTTGGGCTGCTTCATTTTTTCAATTGAAATGAATTAAAAGTAGATACAATTAAAAATCCAGCCCCTCAGGAGTACTGGCCACATTGCAGGCACATGGCCATAGCTACCACAGTGGATGATGCTGATCTAGAAGGGAAGCCCACTGGCAGGTTCTTGCCAAGTTCCTGGGGTCCTGCTGACTAACAGATAAATCCAGGACTCGGCCCTGGACACTGCCCATTACTGCTGTGTCTGTGCAGCCCTGGGAGACCCGAAACCTTCTGTTCCCAGCCTGAGCAGGATTTGAGGTCCATCTGGGGAGGTCAGCTGGTCTGGCCCCCACTGTCTGGGAGAGACCTCGAAGTAACTCTAGTCTCTAGACTGCCGAGGGGGCAAAGGCCACACCCCAGGGCACCAGAGATGGGTGAATTATCTTTCCAGCTGAAGATAATGGCAGGGCAGACTATCCTCAAAGATTAACTCAACTGAGCTCTATTTTAATTATTCCTTTCAAAACCTTACTGGCCACTCCATACCCCCAAACAATCAGTGCTCCATTATTCACTGGGATTTACTCCCCAACCCCCTTTTGTTCAGTAACATCTGAAAAATTTATCTTGTAGCCTACAGTCTTTAACAAGATGTCTGTGGGAAATAGAAATGCACCTTAGGAAGGAGGGGTGGTGTAGGGAGTGAGGTGACCTGTGACTGTGCTGCCATCCATGGCCCTGGCCCCCATCAGGGATGCTGGAGCTCATGAAGTCCCCAGGGGTTCCAGCAGGTGAGGCAGGAGCAGTGGGCGGAGAGCAGGGAAGGAGCAGGAAAGCGCGTGGGATCTAAACAGCCACAGCCACAGGGAGAATAGGCTCCCGGGGAGGGGGACACGCCCTGCCCACCCCTCCGATGCCCTCCTCACACTTGTCGGGTGGCTGCTGCGCCGCTCCTCTTCTGACTTTGCCATGAGACTGCGGCTGGAATGCGTCTATGAGAAGCGTGACTTGTCTTGATTTAACTTCCCTTGGGAGGCACTGAAGCCCTGCTTTCTATGGCTCCTGGCACCACTTTGCTGCATGGGATTGTAGACCCTCCAAGACCTGGTCACTCCTTGGTTCCTGGGAGAGGATTTCTACTAGACAAGGGTCACGTTTTCCCTCAAGCTTCCCACAGGTGGCGATGTTACAGGTTTTATCATTTAAAAGGGGCACTAATCATGTATTAAACACACGGGGAAAGAGCATCCTCGGAACTACTCATGTAGGTGTTGGCACGTGTATTCTGAGATCCAGATACAAGGTTTTGCCTGCATCCTCACTCCCCCTCCGGTAAGTTTTTTGCCTTGAAACCGCACCTAGCCTAGAAGCAGAGTTTTCTATGAGTGAAACCATCAATTGCCTTCCTGAATGAAGGGCACATTTAACAAGGAGCTGGCAACCTGCGGCAGGTCGGAAGAGGGAGGCGCAGCCAGATGTTTATCTAGCATGTCAGCCAAGGCCATGACTTCCAGCTTAGCCTCCCCAGAATCCCATGATCAGGTGCTCTCACCATTAACCCATGTTACTGAGTTGGCAACTGGGGCTCAGAGAGGTGAAGTAACCTGCTCCACGTCACAGAGCAAGTGATAGTGGGGCAGAACTGAAGCCAGATCTGCCCGCAGAGACCAAGCTGGTCTCCACCTCGATTCACTGCCATCCTCCCTGCTTTTAAGCCCCCACGGCCTTTGCTGCCCACCCCTCCTCCACAGTCCCCTCCCTGCTGAGCTAAACCCTCTGGGTGTCCTGAGTCCCAAGAGGGGAGCTGGGCTGTCAGAACAAGGAGGTACCTCTTCCACGCAAGTTACTCAACCTCAAGAAAAGCAAATCTAAATATAAAAGCCATGTTTAAAAAAAAATCACTTTTCCATTTACCTTTCTTGCGTGGCGCACAGTCTTCCAAGTCACGAGGCCTAGTGAAGGATGCAGGAAATTAGGAGATAAACGGTACGAGCAGCTTTGCTGCGTTCCGTGGGCTCATTCTCTCTCATCATGGAGTCAGGAGCCAGGGGAGGCTGCCTGGGGACCGAGTCAGGGCTCGGAGGCTTGAATAGCTCCCCATCCCGACGCTGAGTGTAAACAGGACCGGGGGAAACGTGATGTGAGCGCATACCGTCGCGGAGACACACGTTTCCCACATCTGATGACACTCTGTCTAGAGGAGCCTTAGCTTCCTTCCAGTGGTCACCAGAACGGCACAGAGGATGACACACGCGTTTCACTAAAACACTCTGTGAACAGGCGAGGCAGCGAATTTTCTAGATAGACACCCTGAGGTCAAACCCAAGTCCAGCCCCTTAACCAGCTGGGACACCTCAGGCAAGCCATAAAACCTCTCGGAGCCCGTTCTAGCCCCTGCGAAGTGGGAACAGTCTCTACCGTGGATCGCATGAGGCAACGTAAGGAACACACCCAACAACTAGTCTCTTCCCTGCCTCGCCTTTTCCTGGCACACAGAGCCTAAGCAGGTAGGTTTTAGGAAACAAAGGGACTTGGCAGCTGCCTGGACTAGAAGCTTCTGCTGGCTGGGAAGCTGGACACCACGGTGCCACGAGCAGGACACAGGGGTCCGGGGGAAGGGCTGGTTGGAGGGGAAGCAGATTACTGTCGTAATTAGAAGCTATGAAGCCACGGGCACAGCCAAGTGCAAGAGACCACGACAAACCGGGCCTGGGACGTGGGCCTGGAATCGTCCACAGCAGTGCCGGAAGCCCCTGCCCACTTCCTTATATCATTCTTTATTTTAACGTCTATTTATCTACTTTGCTTATTTTATTTTTTCTTTATTTTTGGCTGCTTTGGGTATTCGTTGCTGCACGCGGGCTTTCTCCAGCTGTGGTGAGCGGGGGCTGCTCTTCGTTGCGGTGCGCAGGCTTCTCATTGCGGTGGCTTCTTGTTGCGGAGCACGGGCTGTAGGCGCGCGGGCTTCAGTAGTTGTGGCACGCGGGTTCAGTCGCTGAGGCTCGTGGGCTCTAGAGCACAGGCTCAGTAGTTGTGGCTCACGGGCTTAGCTGCTCTGCGACATGTGGGATCTTCCCGGACCGGTGACTGAACCCATGTCCCCTGCACTGGCAGGTGGGTTCTTAACCACTGCGCCACCAGGGAAGTCCCCCTTGTTTCATTCTAAACGGGTGCCCCAATGTGGCTCTCGAGTCAAACTGGGCACGGCCAGTCCTCAGGGCGGACAGCGGACCAGCATGTCGTGAGCAGAGCGGGGCCATTCATCTCTAATCATGGAGACTGGAGAGGAAGCAGAGGGCAGGATAGGAGGGGCCTGGGGGAGGAAGACAAGCCCTGTCTGGACTCCATGTTCCACAGGCAACCCTGCGGTGACTTCACAGGTCTCCCTGACGCTCGTGCAGCAGGAGGGGCTGTGGAACTTGGCCTTTGGCACCAGGGCCTTTCTTTCATCATCTCCTGGCCCATCAGTCATGCCTTTTCCAAGGCTCCTGCGTATTCTTCACGGATTCCTGGCTGGTGCTTCCATCTCCAGGCTCCAGAAAGGGGGCAGCTGTCTCCCTTTCTTGTCAGACATAATCTTGTCCTGAGCTGGGATTCTTGCAGCTCCTGTCACAGGGGTTGGAGGCTTTCGGACCCGAGGGCTTTGTCCTTCCTCTTGGAATCGCCTTAACCTCGGGTTTGCCCGTCTGTCCACTGTGTATGAAACTAACTCCAAGATTAATGTAACTCTTTGTTGTTCCTTAGAATCAGCGCCCCAGACTGTGGCCACTGAAAGTGCATCAGGTACAGAGCTCTGTGGAGCTGAAGATTTGGAAGCCATCAGACTGGAGATGAAGGAGAAGCTCTTCATTGAGGTACGTAATTGGTGCATCTGCAGAGAAGTATCTGCGGTACAGCCGGTATCAGATCAGACACAAAACTTCCAAATCCTCGCTGCCCAGAGTGTGGCCCTTGGGCCAGCAAGCATGGTCTCCCCTGAGGGCTGCTAGGAAGGCAGAACCCCGGGCCCCACCCCAGACCCACTGCTCAGGACCTGCAGTTAATAAGCCCTCCCCCAGGGGGGTCCGTGCCTGTGCACCTCCAAGACTGAGAAGTGATGGCCCAGGTGAGTCCCCTTGAACTACGTCTACAAAACTCTTGACGTGTTTTCCCCAAAGAAGCTACACTGAAAGCAGCTCCGTCTGGCTGGCCGTACACAGAACCCTTGAGAAAGCCGCACTTGATCATCAGAGCCTCATCCTCAGTGGACAGCTGCCCGTCTTCCTGGCTTGGAGGAGCAACGGCTCCTGTTCCCTGGCCTGACTGTCCAGCGGCCCGTCCCCTGGGGCTTGTTCAGTGAGGGGCCGCCTGACCTTGGGACCGATCACAGCCCAGAGCACGGCCCTCCTCCCTGAAGCCCTTCCGCTCTGATAACAGTCTGACATGCTATGCCCACAGGAATGGGTCTCTGGGGAGGTACACGCTTTGCCATGACCCCCGGGAACGGTGCTTTGGTGGGGCGAGGGGTGGGGGCCAGCGCCCCCCACCTGTAGCCTCACACCTTGCTCGCCCGGAGGACGGCCCGCCTCTCTGCCCATGAGTGAGCTCCTTCCCTTCAAGCCTGTGCGCAGCTTCGCCTGCCCCCACCCGCTTCTTCCATAAACTCCTACATGGGTGTTCCATTCCCAACCTCACAATTTCATGTAGCTCAATAAGTGTTCAACCGAGTACAGCCAATATTCAGAGTGGGTTTCTGGTTTTCTGGGCCTGCATATACATATGACAAAACAAAAGTGGGCAATTCTTCCCTAACATGTGATAACTGACCGTATACAGGACCCCAACACGAAGCTAGTACTGACCATTCTTCCTCTTTGTCCAGCACTATCTTAAACACATCTTGTTATCGACTGACTTAACCCTTCCAACAACTCTAAGACATAGGTACCACCGTCATCCCCATTTTACAGATGAGGAAATTGAGAAACAGAGAGGTTAAGCAACTTGCCCAAGGCTCCACAGCCAGGCAACGATGGAGCAGGAGTAGCCACCCAGGCAGTGTGTCTCCAGAGCCCATGCATCTAACCACACACTGTGCCTGCCTCACACGCTGGACGGGGTGCTATAGATGAAGATACCCCCAAACACAACACAAAACAGAAAAGCCCCCCTAGTTTGGGGGAGGTCCAAAATAGACTCGTTTGATGCCACAGAGTCCTAAGACTCTGTGTGTAGGAGGTACGTCTCCCCCCGAGATGAACTGGGTGAGTAACACCAAAGTGAAGTGGAGAAAAGAGGTGGAAATTTTTGAAACATGTCACACCTTGCAAATCTCTTTCACTGATCAGATCCAGGTACCTGGTGTTGCCTCGTGCGTGTGTTTCGAGCGTGCACGTGGCCTGAGTGGTCTGGGTCACTCCGCAGGCCCCTCCACACTCCGAGCACGTAGCGCAGGCTTGGTTGGCTGTGCGGCCACGTCTGTCCCGTGGACCGGGCGTTGGGAGCGTGCCCTCCTGCTGACGGGGATTGTTTTCTCTTCCAGGACCTGCCTGACTTGGAAGACGTGGATGCAGGCGGATCTCTGGGAGACCAGCACAAGGTGACCTCTCACACATCCCCCCAGTCCCACCTTCCCTTCCAGCCCTGTCACTGACCAGGTATCTCGGAAAGTTGCATGCCCTTTGTGCTTGAAGCCTTCTCACCTCACCTAAGGAAACGCGGCTGTTTACTGTTGCTCCCCTCTTTGAGGTTTCACAACTAGCCACTTCGGTTTTTTTGAACAGGTCTTTTATCACTGATTTTTAATAATCATGTTCTGTACATAATTATCTGAACATTTTTTCTATCCTTTTGATGTATCTGTACGTTCATCTAGTGAATGTCTGTACCACAGCGACACACGGGCAGGGGAAGGGAGGGAGGAGAGCATAGAAGGCCCTATGGGGGCCTCTCCCAAGGTGGCCCGACCCTCCTCCCTCTGGCCATGCTGAGAGCCAGTGTGGGCCAGCCCCAGGGGCCCCAAGGAGAGGGAAACCTAAGGTGTAACCTCAGGGCAGGAACTCGTCATCGAAGGAGGGACACAGACACAGGGGACCACAGTTCCGTGGGGGCCTGACCTCCAAAGCACGACTAGGTGGCCGGGTGAAGGCGGAGCCCGTCAAAAGCCAAGGCTCACAGACGAACCATTCAGGGACCCAGGAGGGTGGTGGTGCAGCACGAACAGAGTGGGCGAGGGCCGTGCCACACAGAGACCTGACGAGGACCTGGGGGAGTGGAGACCTGGCTGCAGAGCTCACCATGGCCTCCGGGGCTCACAGACGGCTGCCAAGGAGTGTCCATCCTGAGGCCCGACTTTCAAGCTGCGAGTGCTGTGCTCCCTCGGGCCCACAGTGTGATAGATTTAAAAAGCCGAATTAGCATTGTGCATTTTAGAGACTATTGTGAAAACGGAAATGTTCAAATACATCTTTTTTCTTTTAACAGAAGATGTGCTTTCCAAAGATTACAGCCATCTCGAGCCTGAGTGACGACAGTGACCCTGAACTAGACTACACCTCACTCCCAGTGCTGGAAAACGCTTCCACAGACGCCCCTTCCAGTATATTCGCAGTCTCCAAGGACACCTCCAGGAAGGCTGAGACGGAGACGCCCTTTACAGGCATATTTAAAGCAGCAGCAGAGAGGGACTTGGCAACCCACAGGAGAGACACCAAGGCCCCTCGCCCACTGATTCAGGAGCTGAACAATGACGAGCCTTCAGGGCAACCACCCTGGCCCCCAGCCTGCAAAAGGGAAGCCACGCCAGGCCCGTGCAGTGAGGACAGGAATGGGGACCTGCTTCTGGCCTGCACTCCAGGTACTGTCACCCAACTTTCAAGGCTACAGGGGCCAAAAGCTTCTCAGGGGGAAATGGACTGTGGACCACCCAAACCCAGAGCGGGTGGCCACCTGGGCCTTTGCCCTAGGAATCCCGTGTTCTCAGAGGGGGTCACTCACGACCTCTCCAGAGACCACGGAGATCGCTAGAGCATGTTCCTAAGTCGCCAGCCGGGGCCAAGGAGCTGCCAGACCGACCCCCTCCCTGACCTTCCCCATCCTTGGCCCCTCCAGACCAAGGCTGCTGAGGGAAGGAGGGGACCGGTGATACCGCAGCTGGGAATATGGGACAAAATGAGGGTGACAGCTGGCCGGAGGGTGTGGGTCGTCCACATGAAGGCCCAGGACCGGGATGAATGACTGTGAGATGCTGCTGGCCGGGAAGGGAGCTTCAGCAGGCAGGGACGGCACCCATAGTGCCCGGCTGGGTGGGACCGGTACAGCCATACCCCGACGTGCCCGCCGGCCTGGCGCTGGGGCCTGTGCCCGTGACCAGGGAGGGGCACTTTGGGGGAAGCTGGCTAGTGCTTGCTGGTCACGAGCGCACTGGGGGCAGCTCTGTGTTCAGCTTTATGCCTCCAGGTATCCAACTCGGGGAGCCTGCTGCACGCACACGACTCCCGCTGTAATCCACACTGGACGGCAGCCAGGCTTCTTGCTGAACACCAGCTTGCGTGGCTGCCCCAAGGCCTGCGCGCGGGAAGGGAGGAGGGCCGGCCGCACTTTCCACAGACACCGAGTTACCCATTTCCTGGCTCTTTAGGAAACAGCCCCGAAAAGGATGAAGTCCAGTCTGAGATGGAGCCTGAGGAGTGCCCGGAGCCCAAGGCCGGAGAAGACTGGGACTGAGCCCAAGGCAGCCCCTCTGCTCTTGGACTAACAGGGCCTGACGCCCCAGCAGGGGCAGGTCACCCCCTTGGCTGGGCTCCCCTTCCCTTCCAAGAGTCGCAGTTACTGAGGGCGTGCAGGGCCCTGGACACGGACGGCACTGTGCTCCCTGCTCTCAAAGCCTCACACGACCCCTGGTTATTTGCAGTATAAACCATGTAACTCTAAATGTCTCCCTTGAGCACTGTAAACATTTTAGCACCCACACAAGTCCCTATGTTATTGGATTATTTGATGTCCAGTGAGTCACACATGATTCACTTCATCAGGTACCCGAGACAAGGACCATTCCTCTCTTCACGTGTGATCAGAAACCTAGGTCCCGCCCCAGGGCCCTGTGTCATTCCCAGGGGGTGTTTTCCCTGCAAGAGGGCAGGCTCTTCACCACAGCCACAGAGCTGCGGAGGAAGCGAACCTGACGCGCTCAATGTCGAAAGCCAAGTAAGGGGATGCAGCCTGGCCTGAGAAACTTGATTGTTCAAAACCAGGCTCAGCTCACAAGTTTATTCAACCCCTAAACGTGGGTCCAAAGTGCCTCCCTCTACAAAACGTTATAGATGGTGCTAGAAACTGCTTAACACACACACACACCTAACCACTGGCAGCTAGCTGCCAACACCCAGCAGCGGAGCACCGGCAGGCGGGGCAGCTCACTTCACCGTCACCCGCCACATCCCCGGGGGCCCGTGCGTGGCGGAGCCCTCGGCCGCCTGGAGCCCCTGCTTTCCGGCACAACGCTGTCTGCTGGAGGGGATCCCGGCGACACTGACCTTCAGGACTTCTCAACGTGCCCCTGGGAGCACAAGCTACAGGAGACACGACTACCTTGTTGTCCTTCTTCCTCCAACGTGGATTCAAACCGCTTCTGAATGTCTCCCGCAGTCACGAAGGCCTTCGGAAAGCAGGAAGGTCTGCACCCTGGCGACTGTTCTCTTTTATTTCCCGTTTCAACCACAAAAGGCACAGCTTATCCAGGACAAAGGGCCCCCTGGAGGTGGGGGGCAGCTTCCCCGGGGCCTCAGAAGCCCATGCGGGGCTTCTTCCAGCGTGGCTGAGAGCCGGAGCGGACAGCTGCCCGCTGCCGGGAGGGGGTGGCCTGGACACTGGAGGCCTGGGAGGAAAGCACAGAGGCAGCCCCCGGGGCGTCCCCTCGGAGCGGCAGCTCAGCCATGTAGTCCCGGAGCGTCTGCTGCCGCTCCGAGGGGACGCCCCGGGCCCACAGCTCCTGGGTGGACTCCTGGGAGGGCGGGGTCACTGGAGGCTGAGGCCTGGCCTCAGGGAGTGTCCGCTCTGGGCTGGGAGGGGGGCTGGCAGCGTCTGAGAGGTCTAAGCGGCCGCTGAGTGAGGAGAAGGTGCTGGACAGTTGAGTCCGGCGCTTGTGCCGCTTGGGCTGTTTGCTGGGCCCCGAGCTGCTGCCCCGCCGCCTCTCCCACCAGGCCGCCGCCTGGCCCTCCCAGGCTGCCTCTAAACGCTCGCTGAGCTCGTCCTCGGGGCCTGGCTCGGGGGCGGGGGCCCGCTCTTCTGTGGGGAGCAAGCCCAGGTCCCTCGGCTGCAGGAGACGCCCTTTGGCCATGGCCACGCGGAGACCCTCTGGCGCTTTGCCGTCTGCCTTCTGGGGCTCAAAGCAGCCCAGCAGGCGGCGGTGGGAGAAGGTGGGTGCAGCCCACACGGGGGGAGCCGGGGGCACCTCCAGCAGGGCCTTCAGCCACTGGCTGCAGGAGGCAGTGGCCTGGGGGGTCCAGGAAGCCGTGGGGGCAGGAGAATCAGGCCCGGGGTCTGCCCGGAGGTGGAGGCGCTGGTGGAAGACGTCTCCAGCCGCCGAAAGTTGGAAGAGCGACAGCACCGGTGTGGCAGCGGAGGGTGGGATGGCGGCGGCCAGACCTGGAGGTGGAAGGACCGTGACCCCACGGCCTGGTGCGGGTGTGGCTCCTCAAACCCACTCCCCTGCCCCAGCGCACCTATGGCTGGTGCTGTCAGACGTTCCCGCAGCCGCCACTGACTCTTGGGCTCCAGCAGGGGGAAGGCAGAGAGGGAGTCGCTCCTGGAAGGGAGAGACTGGGGGGGCCCTGCCAGCCGGGGTGTGGAGGCCCCCTCTCCTGGAGGAGGGACAGACAGCTGAAGCCCTGCCCAGGCCGGCCCTGCCCGCCCTCCCGCCTGCCTCCCGCCCACGCCGCCCCTCACCTGCGAGGTGCAGCAGCTGCAGCTCCCCATCCTGGCCCGCCAGCAGCAGCGGCCGCGGGAGGCCTGTGCGGGGCGGGGGTAGCAGCCGGGCCAGCAGGGGCGCGGAGGGGAGGCCGTGGTTCCACTTCAGCAGGGGCACCAAGGGGAGGCGCTCATCCACCAGGTAGAGCGAGAACTGGGGGCCCAGGAAGAAGACAGAGGGGACGTGACTGAGCAGTGGGAGAGAGGGACGGGACAGGTCCCCCTGGGTGGCCCCCTCCAGGGCCCCATGTGGCTCTCAGGGTAAGTCTCAGCACTCTGGGACCGGCCCAGCCCGCACAGGAGGCAGCCCGGAGCAGGTGGCACCGTCCTGTCCTGATGGCCTTGCTGGGAGAAGGGCTCTCGAGAGAGGCTTTCACCCAGCCTCCCCCGACCTCACCTGACCCTGGCACATACGCCCGAGACACACCCACTAACACCCAGGGTCCTGAGGGGGCGGGGTGGAGCCAGACCTCCTCTCCCCTTCCGGACACGGGGGGACTGTCCAGCTCTGGCCACTGCCCCCACGCCCACGCCCTTCCCCAGCAGCTGTCCAGGAGCATCTCCAGTGACCGCCTGCGATGGTGCAGGACAGAGAGGAGGGGAAGGTGTCGCTCACCTGGGTGCAGATGAGGTGGAGCGTGGAGTGCAGACACTCGGGGCCGCACTCCCCCAGGTACTGGGTGAGCAGGACCCGCTCCCCTTTCTGGCATGATGCTTCTGCCCCTCCACGAAAAAGCAGCAGACCACAGCCTGGCGGGCCCTGGGGGACACGGCCAGGTCAGCCAGCCCACGGTCCGCCATCTGTGGTGCCACCTGCTACAGCTGGACCGGGGCTTGCTGGCCCTGCAGCTCATCACGCCCTCTCGGGGGAAGCCCCCCACCCCACCCCAACCAAGGACCCACTCTGCTCCCTCACCTGAGTGTCCACCATCTTCACTCCGGTGCGATCACCCACAGTCAGCACTCGAGGGTGGGCAGTGAAGTCTGCCCAACGCCAGGGAGAGGGGTCCCGGAACACAAGGGTCTCGGGGTCCTTGTAGATTTGCTGCAGCCTTGGGGAGACAGGCCAGCCATGGTGGGGAGACCGGCTGATGGGGGGAGGCTGGGGTGACCTGGCCTGGGGTCCAGGACATGGGCCGGGTTCTGCGGGAGCCATTGGTTGGGGTGGAGGGTTTTTATGGGGAAGGGGTGTTACCCGTCCTGGGGAGTCCACAGACAGATGGCTCCAGAACGGCTGCAGATGGCCAGCTCTCCAGGCAGGTGAGGGCTACAGGGCACACACGTGATGAATGCCGGGCCACCCCCTTCTCCCACGCCCATCTCCACGCAGACCAGCCTCAGTGAGCCCCTCACCTGAGGCTGATCCCTGTGGCCCCCTTCTCGACCTGCCACACCTGGAGAGGGGCCGGCTGCCCCTGCTTACTGACCTTCCACAGGGCACAGTGATAGTCAGAGCGGACGGCCAGCAGAGCTGAGGGATGGAGACAGTCAGGGTCAGAGTCAGGCAACAGGTCAGTGAGTGGACGGGGGAGGTGTCTATGGGCCTTACCTTCTCCCTGCACAGTGCGGGTCACCACCTGCCGGACAGGTCCCCGGAGCCGGATATGGCCAGGGCCTCCGAGAACTCGGGGCTCACTGCCTGGGGTCAGGTTGACCTTCTGGAAGTCTGGGCATCTCGCTAAGGATAAGTTCATGCGTTACGGCCACTCAAGGCTCCCAACTTCCCACGTGTCCCTAGAGCATGCCCAGCGAGGGAGGATACACAGCCTGTCCAGGGCACCTCCTGCAGGGTAGACCAGCTGCCCAGCCCTGGGCGTCCTGCCGGGCACCCAGGCCAGCGCGCCCCCGGTGAAGGCGGCGTCCAGGAGCAGCTGCTCCCACCGCAGGGCCAGCTCCTCGTGCAGCAGCTCCCCCAGGAGGCTCGCCACCGACGTGCTGAGGATCGGGCCCCCAAGGATGGAGAACCGGCGCTGGCGGTGGCTGAGGTAAGCCCAGGGACAGCTGGGGGCGAGAGGAGGAGGGGCAGGCTGTGGGTGATGGGGAGGAGGGCTGGGTACCATCCCGAGGGAGGCCAGGTGTAGCAGACGCACTCTTAGTCACCCTAGAACTTCTTCCTCTGGGAAACCAGCCCACTCGATTCCTGTGCTGCAGTCACATGATCCAGGCCCGGCCACGGGGATCGGCTCACGATGGGTGTGACACCCAAGCCAAGCCAAGCCAAGCCGACCACACCGTTCCCGGGACTTCTGCTGGTGCCTCAGGAAGGACACTAGCCCTTTCCCTGGAATCATAAACCATCTTGCTGCCACTTGGAAACAGTCTGTCTAGGAATTAAGCCAAGCAGAGGCGAGAGGATGAGAAAATAAAGAGGTAGAGCCCTATTAACATCTGAACACCTGGATGCAGCCATGCCTGTAGTGCATGAACTTCCGTTCTTTTTTCCCTTATGTGGCTAGTGCAGCTGGGAGTTCTGTATGGGGCAGCGTGGCTCATGACTCACGGGGGGTGTGGAAGCAATTTGATGGAAACCAGCATCCAGGCCCTGGTTCCCTCCATAGCCCCACCACCAGCTAGGCATACCCATCCCGTCCCTTCTCCCTAGCCACTTGCCCCCAGGGCTGGTGTCCACCGAGGTCCTGGAGTAGCCTCTTCACACTGACCACTGTCTTCTTCTTAGAGCGGCTCTGTGTGGAAAGGCCTCGTCAAGCTCACACGCCCTAGGGCTTACCCCGACGGGAAGTGGGGAGCCGCCTCTCCTGGCTGGCCAGGGCTTACTCACCCGTGCTCCCTCCAGTTTGAAATTCTCCAGCATCAGCTTCCCCAGGGGTGCAAAGGCTATGTCCCCGTGATCCCACAAGAACCGGCTGAGCTGCAGGAGGAAAGGAGGCCGGGTCACTAGGCACAGCCCCGGCCGCGTGGCACCGGCCGCCGTGGGGCCGCTTACCTGCTCAGTAACGTCCAGCACGGCTTGGGGCTGTCTACGGAACTGGTAACCTCCCCGGAAAAGCAGATCCTGGGCAGTCACGCCGGGGTCCCAGGGATCTGAGGGGAGAGTGAGGCTGTGGAAGGGCCCGGAAATGGAACCAGGTGTCCTAGGTGCCTGGAGGTGCCAAGGGCCCTGTAGGGCAGAATCAGCAGGGAGAGGAAAGGCCTCGCGCGGGAGCTGGGGGAGAGGAGCAGCGGGGAGCAGCTTGGGAGGGGGCCCCAAGGCCGAGATCCTTACCGGGACCAGGAGGCAGCAAGGGCAGCGGCCCAGGGGTGTCCGGCTCCCAGAGCAGGCCCTTGGCCACGTGCGGCGCCGCGTTCTGAGGAAACACAACCGGGGCCACAACAGAACAGTGAGTGTGCGCCGGGCCAGGCGCTGTCACCCACTCCTGTCTTTTATTAACTCATTCAATCCTCCCAAGGCACCGGGCAAACTGGTACGACGGTCATCGTCACTTTAATGATGAGGAAAATGGAGGCACAGCGAGGCCGTCCCTTGTCCCAGGCAGCAGCCACTAAAGGGAAGGGCTGGGATTTGAACCCAGGCAGTCTGACTTCAGTCTGTGCTCTCGACCTCCAGGCTCTCGCAGGAGCCCCTGGCCTTTGAGTCTCACTTACACTCAGGAGACCCTGTGGTCACTTACTTGGGACGCCCACAGGCTGCTCCATCCCACTGCGGGGCTGGCCTGAGACAGCTCAGCTCCACACCTGGGGCCGGAAGAGCAGCAGGCAGGCGAGCAAGGCTCCTGCAGGGGTGGATCTGATGTAAGCCCTTCCTTGTCAAGGGAGCCCCTCCCGCCCAATGCCAGCGTCTCTTTTAAATTTCTCGCCCACTTGCCTCTACTGGGCGTAATCCTTAGCCAGCCTGTCTCCAAGTGGCAGCCAGATGGCTTAGGCTTCCGGGGAAAGAGCTGGCGTCCTTCGTTTCCCAGGAGATCTCCCCTCCCCTCCCCACCTCACCCCTACTGTAAGGTTTCGGCATCCTTTTGGTTTCGCTCAGAGCTGTTCTCACTTTGTAGTCTACTCACTTGTCTATTCTCACTCAACCTAACTCTGTTCCACGGGGCAGGGAGTGCATCTGACTTACTCACTCTGGATTCCCAGGGCCTGGTAAGGCACCTGGCACATATTAGGGGCTGTTCTGTGAGTATCTGTTGAACAAATAGAGGAAGAAAAGACGGGGGCCAACAGCTCCCGCTCAGTAAACCCTCTGCGGATGGCAGGGCATCCCAGGTCCCCAAAGGAGGGGATTCTGGCTCAGCCGGTGTCTTAGCAGATTTGTGCCAATGCCACACCCCCCTGCACTCCTGCCAACTGGTGTGAATGCTAGGATGGGGGGGCCAAGGGACAGCACCCACCCTGCAGCCACCAAGCCTCCCCTGCCATCCTCACCTCAGAACCTTGGGGCAGGGACTCCGGCAGGGTCAGCGCGTCTCTCCAGCTGCACATGAAGGACACGTCAGGGACGTCGCTCAGGCCAAGGGGGCCAGTCGTGAACAACGAGGGCGGGAGGGAGCTGGGGAAGTCCATCCTGGGAAACAGGAACCACCCGGCCTTCCTCAGACCGGAACCTGACAGCCACTTCCGGGGTTCCTGGAGGGTGAAGAGCGCCCCAAGAGGAGTACAGTTTCTCTGGGGAAGCAGATAACAAAGAACAGATGGCTATGTCGCCTAATGCCTGATAGTAATAAGTGCTACGGTAAAACCAACCAACCAGCCAGGAGGGAGGGGATGGCGGTGGCCGAGGGGTGTGGTCTTAGCATCGGTAAGAAGGTGGCGCTCGGCATACCCTGAGCTAATGACAAGGCCGCTGGGAAGAGGGTACAGCAAGTGCAGAAGTTCTGGGGCAGGAAGTGTGTGAGAAACAACGGGGCAGCCATGGACAGAACTAGGAGGTGAGTGACGGGCCGAAGTCAGGTGGCGAGGGGTCCGCTTCCAACATGCTCTTACGTATTACGTTATAATTACACGTTCATAGACTACAGACCCCACACTCTACCCTACGCTCCCAAGACAAACTCAAGTTCCCCAAAGCCAGAGACGAGTCTTATCTGTCTGCCTTCCCCCTGTCAAGTACAGTACCTTCCAAAAAAAGGAACTGTGTGTTGAATAATAATAAACATGTCAAAGGGCTTTGATAAAGAATAAACAGCCGTATCATTCCTCTTTTTTATTACCTGCAAAAATAAGAGCAGTGCTCACTCACTGAGTGCCAGCATCTGCCAGACATGGCACTACGTGTTTTATTCCTCTGCCCCGATTATGGAGTTCAGGAAACTGAGACTCGGGGAAGAGCAACTTGCCCGAGGCCAACAGCCTGATCCCTGCCCTGATTCAAAATCCAAGTTCTGAACCACTACTCTCCCGTGCACCCAGAAGCAAACACCAGCCTTGGAGTCTCAGTAAGCAAAAACTTTTCCCCTTGGAACTGCAGCTGAATTGTATCCATTCAGTTTGTAACCTCCGGACATCCATGTACCCTCGGCACCTGGCGAAGTGCCCACCACACAGTAAATGCCAGTAAATACTTGCCAACTGAATGAATGTGTGTTTCTTAGCGCACGTGTCACCTCGTTCTAATTGTGCCTATAGGTACAGCCTTATTTCTTCTTCGAGACTGCTCTCCAGGGGCAGGAACTGTATCTGACTCATTTCTGAGTTCCTGGCATCTGGCCGTTGCTGTCATTCTCTTCCGTAGCAAGAGACGACAGTGGCGGGAATGCGTCTTTTCACTGCAGGACCCTTTCACACTATCTCTCCACTTAAAAGGATCACCATTGCCCTTCCTACCCACCTACAAGATCCTCCTCATCCTTCAGATTTTCAGTCAGGAAGCCTCTCCCAGTTCTCCCAATACTATCCCACAACACCCTGCATCCCTCCTCCAGAGCACGCATTGCAATGTGTGATTAGATATTTAAAGGTAAAGCTATTTAATTCCAAACTGCTCTAAAAGTCCCCATGGGGAAGAGACTTCATCCCCCGTGCCTTGGGTACTTACTACGTGGTAACAATCAGTACATAAAAACTGAAGGAACAGGGCTTCCCTGCTGGCGCAGTGGTAAAGGGTCCACCTGCCAATGCAGGGGACACGTGTTCAAGCCCCGGTCCGGGAAGATCCCACATGCCATGGAGCAACTAAGCCCGTGCGCCACAACTACTGAAGCCCGTGCACCACAACTACTGAAACTCACACGCCTAGAGCCTGTGCTCCGCAACAGGAGAAGCCACCGCAATGAGAAGCCCGCGCACCGCAACGAAGAGCAGCCCCCGCTCGCCACAGCTAGAGAAAAACCCGCACGCAGCAACGAAGACCCAACGCAGCCAAAAATAAAATAAATAAAAAAATAAATTAAAAAAAATTTTTTCAACAAATGTTAGTCATTGTTCTTTTTTAAAAAATTTATTTATTTTATTTATTTATTTTTGGCTGCATTGGGTCTTCGTTGCTGTGCGCGGGCTTTCTCTAGTTGTGGCGAGCGGGGGTTGCGGTGCGCGGGCTTCTCATTGCGGTGGCTTCTCTTGTTGGGGAGCACGGGCTCTAGGCACGCGGGCTTCAGTAGTTGTGGCTCGCGGGCTCTAGAGTGCAGGCTCAGTAGTTGCGGAGCACTGACTTACTTGTTCCATGGCATGTGGGATCTTCCCGGCCCAGGACTTGAACCTGTGTCCCCTGCATTGGCAGGCGGATTCTTAATCACTGCGCCACCAGGGAAGCCCTAAAAATTTTTTTAAAAAACAAAAACTGAAGGAACAAATCCAGCAATGAATAAAGGAGAGGAAAAAGGAACCAAACAGCCTCAAACAAACGCAGGCAGGCTGACGGCGCTGGTGGAGCCCACGACCTCAGAGAAGCCCCGAGACAAGACAGCCTCGACTTCCCGCCCTCGCCCTGGGCTCTCCCGGCCCGTTTAGACCGCCAAGGCTGCAGAGTCAGTCGGGTCTGCATTCACGCCAGGCCGGGCACGACAAAAAGTGCGCCTGCAATGGGATGGGAGAGGGGATCCGGGCGGCCCTTCCCCTCAGACATCTACTCGCCCACTCCCTCCCTATCCACCTCTTCCCACTCCACCTCCAGGCCCCAGAATTTCAACCGAACAACAATATCAGAGGTCTCGCATCAAGCGCCGTGCGCCAGACAGCTGTTGCTACCACGCTTTACATCGGTGGGATGCTCCCGACTCCATGAGCCAGCGGCTGCTAATAACCCACTTTGTAAAGCCTGGGCGACTTGTCCCAAAGCCACAAAGCTTGGGGCCCGTGGACTTGAGCAGAGGGACCTGCCTCTCCGTCCCGTCCGGGCGGCGCGCGCACTTACGTGGCCCCGGCCGTGCCGTGCTCGTCTGGGAAATGAACCTCTGCGTGATGCTCGCCTGACCCTCGTGCCACGAGGGAGCCCGAGAGTAACATAGACCTAGCTCCAGCGTCCGCGACAGGACCACCCCACAGCGGCGTTTACCCGTCTCTTGGGCTGGGCCGGAAGTGCTCCCTGGAAGGCAGGAAGTCCCGCCTCCCATCCTGGCCTCGCGGGCGCTCCAGAGCGCCACCTCTCGGCAGGAGGGGGAATGCGAGTGCAGGCCGTGCTGTGGGCCGTAGAAATCAAATGCCTTCAATCCCAATAGTGAAGTCCAGGTTGACGGGCTCGCGAACCTCACCTCTGCTTAACTAACTTCCTACTTTACAGGATTGTTGCATTAATTCACTCAACAAACACTGAGCACCTACTATAAGCCAGGCACTTTATTAGTCAGTAGGAATGCTACTGACTGTCTTTATATCCTGTGAAGCAGGCTTTCCAAATAGGAGTACCGGTACTGCTGGGAACGCATGAGGCTTTCCCAGTAGTCAGGCAAATACAGCTTTAGGCACTGGTTCCCAGATTCTAGCATGCATCAGCATCACCTGGAGGGTGTGTTAAAACAGAGTTTCTGATTCAGTGAGTCCGGGGTGGGACCTGATAATTTGTATTCCTGAGTTCCCAGGTGACGCTGATACTACTTGTCTGGGGGCCAAGCTTTAAGAGCTACTGTGCGATCATAAATATTACCCTTATCCAGCCCAGTAGTTTTCAGACCTGAGCATGCATCAGAATCCCCTGGAGGGCTTGTTATAACCATTTGCTGGGCCACACCCCCAGCGTTTTCTGGTTCAGTAGGTCTGGGATGTGATCCAAGAATCTGCATTTCTTTTTTTTTTATTCAACTTTTTTTCATTTAAATGAATTCCTCTTAGAATTCAGTCCCAGAAAAAAACTTTCTCCTGACAAACTTTATGCTACTTCTTTTTTTTTAAGAATTCCACATATTACTTATTTTAAATTTAATTCCTTTTTTTTTTAAATTTGAGTGAAATTGCTTTACAATCGTGTTAGTTTCTGCTGTACAATGAAGTGAATCAGCTATATGTGTACCTGTATCCTCTCCCTCTTGGACCTCCCTCCCACCCCCACCCCCATCCCACCCATCTAGGTCGTCACAGAGCACCGACCTGCACTCCCCGTGCTATATAGCAGGTTCCCACTAGCTATCTATTTTACACATGGTAGTGTATTTATGTCAAACCTAATCTCCCAATTCATCCCACCCTTCCCTTCCCCCCCAAAATTTGCATTTCTAATGAGTTTCCAGGGATGCTGATGCTGTTGGTCCAGGCACCACACTTTGAGAACTATTACTTTAAAGAGTCAATTTCCAAATTCTTGGCTTCCATCTATATAGATTTTATCTGGGAGGTGCTTGGCTTCGGAAGTTTCAAGCTTTTTTCTCCTCTGTGGACTGTTGCCTGAGATGAGTGCTGAACAAGGGGACTATTCCAAAAAGCAGAGTCCCTGCAGGAGAAAGTTCCCGTAAGACTAAGAAAAGCAGGCTCAGTAAGAAGTAGCGATGGAAGGGTTCAGGAGAGGGGCTGTTTATATATTATATTTTTTCAATTCTTTATTTATTATTTTTATTATTATTTTTGGCTGCGCGGTATGTGGGATCTTAGTTCCCCAACCAGGGATCGAACCCATGTCCCGTGTAGTGGAAGCAGAGTCTTCACCACTGGACCGCCGGGGAAGTCCCAGGGGCTCACAGTATTATGTTCGTTCATCTGAGTCCTGGTTACATGGCTCTGTGCCGTGTGTGAAAATTCATTGAATGATCCGTGCACTTTTCTGCGTGTATGTTATACTTCAGTAAAGAATCTTTTTTAAAAAGAAAAGGAAAAAAGAAGAAAATTGCTGGCTGTGACACTTGATATTACTGAGACTTCAACCTCTAGGTCAGCCTTCTCAGCTACCTTAGATATAGAATCCAGAAGTCCCTCTACGAGGGCAGGGATTCTTCTGTCTGTGTTGGTCACTGACGTATCCCAAACAGCTAGAAGATAATTCATGCATATTTGAATCAATGGAAGAGGGCATGAATGAGATGGCTCTTCTGAGAAAGTATCAACACATTTACTTAAATTGAAAAAGCCAAGTCAGACTGTTTCTGAGGAGAAGTAATTCCATTTTAGCTGAGTGCTTTGTCTATGAGAGAAAGCTTTGACGATTAAATCATTTGGAGAGTGTTTTTCATAAATGGAATAAGCTAAGTCTGCATCTCTGTGGTTTTGGTGAAAACATATTGGAAAGATGATTACAATATATAATAAACTAGAAATTGCATCTTTCGTAACTCCGTGTGACTAAACAATTGGGGGATACATAGTCTTTCAAAATTATTTTAGGGGTATGTATGCCAAAAATATTGAAGGCCTTTTATACTAGTTTCCTATTGCTGTTGTAACAAATTACCACAAACTTAGTGGCTTTAGACAACAAAACATCATACAGTTCTGGAGGTCAGAAGCCTGAAATGGGTCTCACTGGGCTAAAATCAGGGTGTCAGTAGGGCCGTGTTCCTTTCCGAAGGCTGTGGGGAGACTTCTTTTTTTTTTTTTTTTTTTTTTGGTGCCTTTTTCAGCTCTGAAAGCTGCCCACACACCTTGGCTCATGGCCCCCTTCCGTCTTCAAAGGCAGCAATGGCCAGTTGAATCTTTCTCACAAGGCCATCTCTCTGATTTTGACTCTTCGGTCTCTTTCTGGTTTAAGGACCCTTGTGATTACATTGGGCCCACCCAGATAATCTCCCTCTCTTAAACTCGGCTGATTGGAAGCCTTAATTCCATCTGCAACCGTAATTTCCCCTTGCCATATGATGTAACATAGTCATAGGCTGAGGCGATCAGGATGTGGACATCTTGGGGGTACCGTTATTTTGCCTATCACATCACTATTCACATCACCCATCCAGCTTCTGCTCGGGGAGGCCAATTCCATTTCCTCCTTCCTTCTTCCCTTTCTATAAACAAGCTGTTAGGTTTCCTCTTGTTACTGATAATATACTTAACATGCAGTAAAGTGTACAAGTCTTAAGTGTACACTCATCAAGTTCTTACATACATATAAACCCACATAACAACCACCCAGATCAAGACAGAGAACATTTCCATCACTCCAGAAAATTCCCTGGTGCCACTTGTCAGTCAATACCTCCTTGAAGAAGTTACCATGATTCTCACTCATCACCACAGATTAATTTTGCCAGCTCCAGAACTTTATATAAATAGCATCATGTGGAAGATAGTCTTTTTAGTCTGGCTTCTTTCATTCAACACGCATATGTGATTGTGAGCACAAAGGTAGCTTGTTTATTTAAAAAAAAATTATTACTGAGTAATAGTCCATTGTCTGAATATATCACCATTTGTTCGTGCAGTTTCCTGCTGGTGATGTTTCTACGTTTTGGTGACTCTGGTGACGTCTTTGTGGATTTGTGTAGCCCTCACTCCACTACTGAACACCTGCTATGCTATCCCTCTACTAGGTATAATTCTGCTCTCTGGGCTACACACGAAAGAAAAACCATAATTCCTGATGCCAATCCTTGAAACGTTTGGGAGTTTGAATCTATGCCGCTCCCCGCAGCTGCTCTTCCTGAGTCAAATGTTACTGGTTCTACCAACTGCTCCGCCTACGCTTCTGTATCCACACTGCCCCAATACTGGCTAGTGTTCTCAGACCCAAAGGTAGCAATCAGCAGCAGCAGCAAGTGACAAAGCTTACAGACTGTAAACTGAATAATTGGTTATGTTTTCCATTCACTGGCTCCAAGACTGTTAACATTTCCAACCCCTTCAAGCAACTGTGTTGCATCGTAGCAGGCCATATGTAAATTGTCTTCATCCCTAACTTCATTTTATTTTTGTTCTCTCTCCTTCATCCCTAGTCCCTCATCTTAAAGAATTGCTGTCTTGCGATATTTTTAGGAACCAACCCAAAATCCCTTCTGGAAAAAAAAAAAAAATCGGGAGGTGGATGGGTGGACAGGGTACCAAATGAGTAATTTTAGCTAGAGCACACATGGAGCACTTACAGTTGGTTTCAGGAAGGCCTACGGTGAACAGTTTTTAAATGTAGGTCCTAAAGATTCTGTGGGGCTGCTGCAATTGAAAACACCTTCATTTATCGAAAGATGACTGACTTTCCGCCCCACCCCCACCCCTCCGCCCCCGCCAGGCTCAATTAAGCAGCTGGGGGCAGGCTGGCATGATGTGGCGTGATTTGGGAGGCATCCTAGGATGGGAGCAGGGGTGAGGTGCTGGACTTGGGTCCCCAGACCCCTCCCCTGGTCTTTGTCCCCCCAATACCAGGCAAGGGCCCAGAAGAAGCTAATGGGAGTGCCCAGTGCCCCATCCCCACCTCACACCTGAAGCCCCGCCCCCCGGAGGTAGGATGTTGGCCAGGCGGCCACTCAGTCCACATCCAACGGTTTGAGAGACTGGCCTTCCCATTGGCTGGGCACACTGTCGGCCACAGCTTTATGGGCTCTCATTGGCTAGGAGCGAGATAGGAGGCGGAGCTCTCCATGCACTGTCTGTTGTGCCACGTGCTCCCCACGCGCGAGCTCACTTTCGCCTGTAAAAGGGTCCGGGTGGCGTGAGATCGTGCCCACTGTCCTCTCGGGTCCTCGCGTCCGGCCATGGCTTCACAGGCCAGCACAGCCCTGGGCGCGGATGCCGGTGCCCGCAGGAAGCCCCGCCTGGCGGCGTCATTGCAGATTAGCCCCGGGACCAGCCCCAGGAGGCCTTCGGCCAGCCTGGGCCAAGACCCCAGGGAGACCACGCCCGCTCCCAACTCGGACGACGACGCCAAGCAGGGCGGGCAGTTCCAGGCCTCAGCGACGGGGCATGGTGGGCCCGGGGTGGGGGCCCGTGTCTGGGAACTGGGGGCAGCCCGGGCACAGGAAGACTCGAGGGGAAGGATGGGGAGGTCCCAGAGGGTCTCCTTTCCGTCCGCAGGGCCCGCCGGGGAATTCCTGACGGCAGCCAGACAGCTGGGCCTACAGATCAAAGACCCGCCACCGGGCCAGGCCGTGGCCTTGCTTACCCAGTGCGCGGCCACTCTGGGAGTCTCCCTGACCTTCCGAGAGGACCAAACAGCAGGTGAGGCCCAGGGGGCTGGGACGGCCGAGGAGGACTGTGAGTTGGGCCTGAGCCTGGGGCCCGAGGGTAGGCCCTGCTGTGAGCAGCGTGGTGCCAGGAGCACCAGGTACATCAGATTTCTAACTGGCAGGTCATGGCCACATCTGAAGCTTGGGTTGGTTAAAGGACCTGCCTCAAGCTACCCCAGCCTTTCAGCAGGCTTTTTTTTTTTTTTTTTTTTTTTTTTTTGCGGTACGTGGGCCTCTCACTGTTGTGGCCTCTCCCCTTGCGGAGCACAGGTTCCGGACGCGCAGGCTCAGCGGCCATGGCTCACAGGCTCCGCCGCTCCATGGCATGCGGGATCTTCCCAGACCGGGGCACGAACCTGTGTCCCCTGCATCGGCAGGCAGACTCTCAACCACTGCGCCACCAGGGAAGCCCCAGCAGGCTTTTTTGAGGGCCAGTTACACACAGAGTTGCCATGCCAGCACTGGAGAGGAGATACCTGAGTGAGGGCCAGCCCCAAAGTCAAAGACATTATCAAACACAGCTTGATGATGGCAACACTGCAAAGAGATGTAATCATTACAATCCTCCCCCCTGCCCTCCCCAAGAACAAATACACCAGGTCCTAAATTCAGGTTCCCAACTTTAGGCCAGTACATTCCCTGCTTCTCATGAGGCAGCAAGAGAATCATCCCTTAAGCTTTTGGGAGCATTTGTCAAACCTCCTAGGAGAACCCCAACGGACCAGCTCAAAAAGAGATAATGAGGGGCTTCCCTGGTGGCGCAGTGGTGGAGAGTCCGCCTGCCGATGCAGGGGACACGGGTTCGGGCCCCGGTCTGGGAAGATCCCACATGCCATGGAGCGGCTGGGCCCGTGAGCCATGGCCGCTGAGCCTGCGCGTCCGGAGCCTGTGCTCCACAACAGGAGAGGCCACAACAGTGAGAGGCCCCCGTACTGCAAAAAAAAAAAAAAAAAAAAAAAAAAGAGATAATGTGTTAAAAATCTAGCCGGGATT
The DNA here is from genome assembly GCF_964341445.2 of Mesoplodon mirus. Classification (NCBI taxonomy): domain Eukaryota; kingdom Metazoa; phylum Chordata; class Mammalia; order Artiodactyla; family Ziphiidae; genus Mesoplodon; species Mesoplodon mirus. The sequence goes on along the minus strand of NC_138995.1, from coordinate 4,873,453 downwards.
TGTTTTAATCAGGTATGGTAAGACAGCAGACGTGAGAATGATTGCCATGAAGGAGAAAGTAAATACAGATCCCTAGAAACAGGAGGCACAGCTTGCCATGCCGGACCATGTGGGAAAGGATGGGGGTGGTCCGGAGGTAGAGGAGAGGGGAGAGCACAACCCACAGCCTTTATTGGGGTCTTCTTGGGACAGAACGGTTGAGGCAGGGTAGGAATGCAGAGTAAGTGTAGGATCGAGGAAGGCAAGACAGTAAGTTTAGGGCTTAGGGGTTGGTTCCTAGTTGTCTAGTACCTGGCCTGGGAGGTGATTTAGGGTATGGGGAGTGTTGGCTTGTGTGACGGTTTGATGGTTGGGGTGTGAGCTCTGGATTGGTTGGTTTCCATATGAAAGGGTGTGCTTGCAGGGGACTCATTTGCTATGTCCAGGAATTAGCTAGCCCTGGGAGGGTCGGTCTCTCCAGGATCAAATCCCCAAATGCCAGAGCATCAGGAATACAGAAGTAAGGAAATCGATTCAACAGCAATGATGCTAGCTAACATTCATGAGTTCTGGATGATGGGCCAGGTGTTGTTTGAAGGCCTTCAGACAGTAACTCCTTGCGTCCTCACAAGTATTCCTCGAGGGGGCACAATACCGTTGCCCCCACTTTACACACGGGGAGACAGGCCAGAGAGGCCGTAGCCGCGAGGGGGCAGTCTGCTTTCAGAGCCTGTGCTGAACCACTGGGTAATATTGCCCCTCCCTTCTGCCTAAGGTCCCCCTTTCCACTGTTTACATGCATAGGCGTATTTTCAGTCATTTTTTATTTTGGTAAAATTTCAAAGAATAGTATAAAAGAACTGCCATAAACTCTTCACCCAGTTTCTGCAGTTCACATTTGCCCCACTTACTTTGTGTATGTCTCTCTCTCCGTCCCTTCTATATATTTATATATAAATATCCACATTAATTTGTCGTGCACAATCTGAACACTGACTTACTGCTCCTTAAATGCTTCAGCATATGTTTCCTAAGAACAAGGATGCCGTCTTCTATGATGGCAGGTACAATGGTCGAATTCTGGAAGTTGAACATTGATATGATCCTATTAGCTAATTACCATTCACATTCAATTTTTGCCACTGGTCACAGTAATGGCCATTTTTTCCCAACCCAGCATGACCTATCACGTTAGCTCTTACACCTCTTTAATCTCCTTTCACCTGAAACAATTCCTCCGAGTGTCTCTGGCTTCAGGACATGGATGTTTTTGCAAAGTAAGGGCCGGTTGTTCTGTAGAAATTGCGTTCACTTGGGCCTGTTTCCTCAGGATTGGGTTCAGGTGATGCATACCCGGCAGGAGCGCCTGTAGGAACCTCGTGGCCCTGGCTGTGCATCCCACCAGCAGACCTGAGACCTGTTTGGCCTACCCCTGGGATGTCAGCTGGGAGGGCCTGACTAGGGTGGCGTCTGCCAGGTGTCTTCACTTCCCCCTGGGTGCGTCATCAGTCGTCCGAGGGGGGTATATCTCCAGATGGTGTGGCTATCCTGTTCCCCAGAACACCGTCACCTCGTGGTTCTAGCAGCCTTTGATGATTGTTGCCAGATTTAATTGTCACCCCGCTGGCTGCCGTGGATTCCTGATGCTAGCCTCCCTTACTACTACTAGTTGGCATTTTTGATGCCCTTTTAAAGTAGGTGAATCTCTGTGCTAGGGAGGGGTACTGAAATGTGGGTTCTCTTCTAAAAGGGAGATCTTTGGGCAACCAGTTTAGCAGCAGGTACCAGCAAATACCACGAATGGAAGTAAATTTATGCCCTTTGACCAAGTGATCCCAGTTCTAGGATTTTCCACCTGTCTCTGTTGTGTCGTAAGTAACACCTGAAGTGGTAGTGTTTGGAAGATGACCCTTTCAAATGTAGAAAAGAAATAGAGCTATGTGTTTGGGGGAAGACAGGGGCCCTTCATCCTGGGAACAGTGTAGCCCTGGATGTGGGTCCTGGTGCCACCTGGGCACGCTGCCTGCCCTTTGTGTGCCCCCTCTGTGAAGTGGGGTCATAGGGACCTATTTCAGAGAGGCTAGTGAGCATTCTGAGTAGCCATGGCCTGGGTGGAGGTCAGCAGGCCTGTCTCCTTGTCATTCTTGTCCTCCTCACTGGCAGGTGTCATGGCCCTCCTAGAAAGGGCCCATGATGCGGGTAAGGTGCCTGGTGCTACTTCTCAGCCCCTCCTTCCCCAGACCCCTGCTTGCCCACCTCTGTGTCCGTGGAGCTGGATGGGGTGGTCTGCGCTGCGGGCACCGCCTACAGTAAGCCAGAGGCCAAGCAGCAGGCAGCTCTGGCTGCCCTCCACTACATCCAGCATCGGCTGGAGAGCCCAGGTACAGGGGCAGGTGACCCAGGGCCCTGAGCCCCCGTGGGGGCGGGTGCATGTGTGTGGGGTGGGGTGAGTCGCTGCGGAGACCATCTGGGCATCAGGACCCGGCCAGCAGGGAGCTGGGCGGGGGAGGGTGGGGCGGGTGGTGTGAGCTGACCAGGCCCTAACGTCCTTTGAAGGATGTTAGCAGTCCTTGGGGACAGGGACTGCTGGGGGCAGCCCAGGAACTTTCAGCTTCTGGAGGATGACCCCCCCCACACACACACTGCTTGCCAGTGGGACTTCTGGGATTGCTGAAGGGCACAGGACAGGAGGGCAGACCCCAGCACCCACGGCAGCCCGCCCCTTGTCTGTCTTCCAGAGACCCCAAAGACCCCCATCTGGCCTCCACTCGCCCCCCTGAGCATCGGTAGGTGGGCCCCCATTGACCTGGCCCCTGGCACGGGAGGGGTGTGGCCTGTGGGGCCCCCCACCTCCGCCCTCTCCCTCACCCGCAGAGAACATCCTGACCCACGAGCAGCGCTGCGCGGCCGTGGTCAGCGTTGGCTTTGACCGCCTGGTGGACGCGAGCTCACAGTACTGGGCCTGCAAGGGGACTGTGGCCGCAGTCATCCTGGAGAGAGGTAGGGCTGGCCCTGCCCCTCACCTCGGAAGGCCCCTGGGCCTCTCGCCTCAGTCTAGTCACCTCTGCCCCCTTCCCCGCAGAGGTCCCAGGCTCCCAGGGCCACGCCAAGGAGATCTACCAGCTGGTGGCGCTGGGCACCGGCGGTGGCAGCTGTGCCAGGTGGCTGGACTTCTCGGGCCGACAGCTCCACGACTGCCACGGGCTGGTGGTGGCCCGCCGGGCCCTGCTGAGGTGAGGGGTCGGGGGGACCCTCTGCGGCCGCCCCGGGTGGGCCGGGCCGCCCCAGCTGCCGCTCCGTCCGCCCCCAGGTTCCTGTTCCGGCAGCTCCTGCTGGCCACGCAGGGGGGCCCCAAGGGCAAGGAACGGTCTGTGGTGGTCCCCCAGCCGGGGTCTTGGCCCCCCTTCGCCCTCAAACCCGGGATCTTCCTGCACCTGTACGTCAGCAACACCCCCAGGGGAGCTGCCCACGACATCGAGTATGTGGCGCGCCCGGGGAGGGCCGTGTGGGCGGGGGTGGGGAGAGCGGCCCTGAGCCCCGCGTCCTCTGCAGCCTCCCGTCGCAAGGCCTCCCGCACAGCTGCCCGCTCCGTCTGCAGGCCCACATCCAGGGGCAGCTGAAGCCCGTGTGCTACGTGGCCCCTGCGCTCCGCGACACCCACGTGGGCTGCCTCTCGGCCAGCGACAAGCTGGCACGCTGGGCCGTGCTGGGGCTGGGTGGTGCGTTGCTGGCGCACTTCCTGCCCCCCGTCTACGCCAGCAGCCTGGTCCTGGGTGAGGCCCGAGGGCGGGAGGGCTGAGGCGGGCTGGGGCGGGGGTGGGGGGGTGGGGGGTGCGGGGGTTGGGGAGCGTGGCGGAGACTCAGGTCTCGTCCTGGGCCCTCTGCCCCCACAGCCGACCCCTGCCAGAACACCCCGGCCCTGGGCAGGGCCATCCACACCCGGCCCGACCTCGACGGGGCCTTGGGGCCGTGCCTGCCGCCCCCCTACACCCGGACCATGCTGCACCTGTTTGCGGGGCCCTCGGTGGCCCCCTCCGACCTCCCCTCCAACACCTGCCAGGGCCTGAGCCTCAACTGGAGCCTGGGGGACCCTGACGTCGAGGTGGTGGATGTGGCCACCGGGCGTGTGAAGGCCGAGTGAGCGGGGCCCGGGGTGGGGGGCGGCGGGAGGGGCGCCTGGCGGTGGGGGTCCCCGGCCCCCTGCCCGTGGGGAAAGAGAGCACATCTAGCCGCCAGCCTCTTACCGGTAATGTGACCCACCCCGTGACGCCCCCCGCCCCGGATGGTCACGGCGTGGAGGTGGTGTGAGGGGCGTGGAGTAGGCCTGTTAGTGTTGTCCTCTCTTGCCCTCCCCCGACGTTCGGTCCCTTTCTCTCCATCCCCAGCGCTGCCCGGGGGCCTCCCTCCCGCCTCTGCAAGGCTGCCTTTCTCTGGGCCTTCCGCCAGGCTGCCCGCGCTCTCGGGAAGTCCCACCTCCTGGCCTTGAAGACCTACGAGGCAGCCAAGGTCAGCCGCTTCCCTGCCCCGCAGCCCCCCTTTCTCCTGCACCCCCAGCAGGCACCCTCTCTCCACCGTCTCATCTCCCGCCCTAGGCTGGGCCCTACCAGGAGGCTCGCCAGCAGCTGTCTCTCCTCCTGGACCAGCAGGGCCTGGGGGCCTGGCCCTCGAAACCACTGGTGGGCAAGTTCAGAAACTGAAACAGACGTCTGAGCCGAGGTCCCTGAGCCCAGGCGGAGCCTGCTGGAGGAGGGCCGTTTCTGGGCGGGGGCACGGGGGCACAGGGTGAAGCTGGGGGTGGAGGGAGGGCCTGGCGTGCTGGAGAGGTGGGGCGGCTGCATATTCGGGCTCGCATAAAGAAGCTGTTTCTGGTGGTTCTGTGTGTTGTCGGCTTTCTGGCGAGGAAGAGGGGAGCCGTAGCCCCTCGGTTTGTGAAGGGAGAAGCCCCCGCGGCCGGGGCTCGGCTGGAGCCTCCTCACAGAACCACTGCGTCGTCGCCCAGCCTGCGCGCCTGGGGGCGGCCGTGTGGTGTCTCGGGCGGCGGGTGTGGGAGCCTGTCCTCCGCGGTCTCCTTCCTTTCCCAGGGCTCGCCCGGCAGGGCGGTGGGAGAAGGGTGGCACCTGGCCAGAGGAGGCAGCCACGAGTCCCGTAGAGCCAGCTGGGTCGGGCCAGCCGCTGCCGGGAAGGGTGGCTTTGGGAGGAGAGGCGGGCCCCGGGCGGGCGGCAGCCCCAGCTCCTGCCCTCCGCGTCCTCTGGGTTCCCGCGAGTGGATGGGGCAGCGCTGGGCGCCAGCAGGAGGCTCACGCAGAGCTGAGCCCAGGCTTTCTCCGGCCGCCCCAGCTGGCACACCAGCTGAGGCTGTGACCGGCCCGAGCCCCTGTGCCCGCTGGATGGGGGCTGCCTAGCCTGCCTCTCAGGCCAGGTGGGCGGGTCTCCTTCCTTCTCCTCGGGAGACTGCAGTATGTCTGTGGGGACTCCCGGGCCCTCCAAGGACCTTAGGTGTGGAGAGAAGATGCTGTACACTTCACACGTGCACACACGCACATGTGCGCACACACCCACGCACGGGTCTGCAGGCCTGGGCGCCACTCCAGCCTGGGCAGGGCCTGTTGAGCAGGAGTACAGGCAGCTTCGAAGTCTGGGGACCTGGGGCTAGGGGGGCTTGAGGACCACACCAGCCCCCAGCCCCACACCCCGTGGCCGGACGCTCCCTGCTCCCTCAGCAGTTTCAGGGTTCAGAACTACAGACTGCTCTCCCGGGTGGGCTGGGAAACTGGGCCAGGCCGGAGCAGATGGTGGAGCCCTGGGATAGCATCCCCTCCCCGCAAGCCACCTCCCGGCTGGCCCCGGGTGTGTGTGGCCTCGGCTGCTGCTTAACCTCCGTGCACTTGGGTCGACTCATCTGGAGAAACAACTGGAAGGCCAGCCCAGGTGGCCTGTTCTCCTCCAGCGCATCTGGCCTCAGGCTGGGCTTTCCCTCTGCCTGTCCGCTGGGCCTGTGCTCCCTCCCTTTCAACCAGTGCCGCTGTCCACGAGGGGACGTGGGAGGGATGTGGTGGCAGAGGAAATAGCTGACAGGCTAGAGGCTCTGGAGGCCCTGCACCCGAGGCTTTACAGATGCTGTCATATCGGAGAGGTAGACGCTATCGCTGCCCCCATTTACTGGGGAGAAAACTCCGAAGGTGAAGTTGGGTAACCTCCAGAAGAGCATGCGGGGTCAGGATGGAGCTGCGGTTCCTGTCCAGGCACCTGACTTCCAAGCCCCTCAATCCCACTCACCGCCTGGGCTGCCACTGGAGTTGCTTCTGTGACCTTGGACAGAACCCCCGACCTCTTTTATAACGTGACTGGACCGCATGGCTCCAGGAGCTCCCTCCTGGCTCCAACCATCGCTCCTCAGCTCTTTCCTAACGGCCACGAGGGTGAGAGATGCAGCCTTTGCCACTGAGAGAAAGAGCTGCGGGCTGGCGGGCTTGGGAGAGGGCAGGAAAGGGGCTGGGGGAGGTGGGAGTAGCTGCCAAAGGCAGGACAGGTGTCCAGGAATGCGCATGTGCAAAGGAAGGGCAGAGGGAAGTTTGGACCCGGATGGAGGGTCTCCAGAGCCAGGTAAGCGCTGATTTTTTTTTCTTCTTCTTTAACTGAGAAAACAGCGAGGTTATTTACCCGTGTTGTTTAAAAGGAAACAAACTTAGGCGAGCTTTGAAATAATGATTTCTCATGGTTATTTTTTTCAAGGATGGGGAGGATTTTTAAAACAGCCAAGCCTATTAATTAGCACATTTATTATACATTTCCCCCCTGGAGAGCATTTAAATTGATTTCCTTTTTGTCCTGTGATGGTGACTACAACCAGATCCAGAAATATACCAGCCATTCCAAATGGCAGTTCTATGCAATGAGCCTTTTGATATTCATTAATCACATAATTAGTGGGTAAACAAATTATTCAGAATGACATTAACTCTGCTGTGTTCTGCCCAGTAAGTAATATTTGTCCCCATGTTGCATAAATCTGCCTGGCCAATCCTCCCCTCCCAAGACAGTCCCTATTACACAATGTTCGCTCAGTTCCTTTGACTCAGCTTATTTATGATTGCAGGGTGATGATGAAGGCTGCTTCTGAAAGGAGAGCCTGTTAATGTCTTCTTGGCCCGATCCCCTCTGAGTGAAGTTTTGCCAACAACAGCATATTTGAGCAGGGAGGTGACGTAACCCAGCCGGACACAGCTCAGATGCCGCTTCCAACACGACGCCTTTGCCATCAGGCCCACCTTCCCTTCCCTGCAGCTCCAAGCTCCGGGGCTCTGCCCTGGACCCCGGCACTGTGCTGCCCCTCCCCGTGTGTGGTCTTCACCGCTGAGCACAGGTGTGGACCCAGCGGCCGAGGGGCTACTCCACCTTTCCAAGCCTCAGTTTCCCCACCTGGGAAATCGGTCACAAACGCGTGGCCTGCAGGGTCATGGTGAGATGAACTGAGAAGTGTGCCGAGCACTGTTCCCGACGTTAGCGGTCATCGTTGGTGGCTGTCATAGGGCCTGGCTGCTCCCAGCTCCAGGGGGTCAGCCTGTTGTCTGTTTCTCTCCATCCCCTCCTTGAGGTCTCCCACATAGAATATGCCCAACAAACAAGCGTTGAATGTAAAATGAATGAATGATAGTATCTTCTCTTTACAGGAGTGGGTTAGAGAGAAAGAACAAAAACCCTGTTCTAAAATACGGCTCTAGAAGACATTTTGAAAATTTCCATTTTATTGTGAGCTCTTTTTTGCTGACCCGTAGAAGCATTCAGAAAGACCTAAAGAGTGTGGGTTAAACCACACCTGAACTGCTTGTGTATTGTCAGTTCTAAGAACCAATAAGTCTCCTTTTGTTTGTCTGCTTGTTTAACGAAGTCTGATTAGAGATTCCTGTCCTTGGAAACAAAATATTTCTGATATTTGTGGGTGTGTCCTAAAAATGTAAAGTGTTGGTTCAGCTCCTCTCCCAAATAAACTGCCGGTATGTAAATCCTTGCCTCGGGGTCTGCTTCTGGGGGAGCCCAAACGTCTGGGAGAACCAAGGCAGACCTCCTCAGGGCCGGTGCCATGTATGGTTAGTCCCGTCACCACCCTGCCCTCTCCAGGAGCATCTGTCTTGCTGACAGGACAATGCCTGGCACATGGCAGGCATTTAAGAAACTCTGCCCCAGAAACTAACCATTGCCCTTCCAACTTCTGACTTGGCCACAGCCCAGGGGTTGGTGAGCCCTGACCCCTGCCACCCATCACCTGGGGGACCCTCCCACCTCCTCCGACATCCTTAGGTCAGTCCCAGCAGTCCCCGAGGCTAGACCTGCCCCAATACACCAGAGCAGCCACTTATCGCTTCTTAGTACAGTTTAATGTTTCTCTAGGAGTTGCAAGCGTGGGGGAGGGGAGCCCCGGAAAGCTTAGTTAGGAAGGCGCCAGGTGAAATTGCTGAGTTTCCCAGGGGATCTTATTTCAAGCCAGTCATTGACTGAGTGCAATGGAAGCCTTTGGAACAGCAAGATTGGCTAATTTTAGCTCAGGGCGCCCAATTTCATGTTTTTTTCCCTTTGTCCCCCTTGCAGAAAGGTGATTTATGAAAGTCATGTGCCTTCTCTGCGCGTCACCTGGAGCTGGCGGCCAGGGAGGCTGGGCTCGTGCAGCCTCAGCCGGGCTGCTCTGGACGGCCCCAGAGCCACAGGACTGGTGGGGACAGCGGCGTCCCTTTGTTTTATTTTTAACTGACATTGTGTTCCCAGAGGTGCCCCTTGGTTAGATGTCAAATGACGGATGAGCCCAGCGCTGGGCAAGGGTCAGGAGGCTCAGAGCTGCGGGCGCTGCCTGCCAGTCCTGGCTTTGCCGCCTCTGACCGTGTGACCTGCCCCATCACGTCCCCTTCCTGGGCCTCCGGGTCCACACCCGTAAAAGGGCCAGGTTGGGCCCAGTGACCGCAAGGACCGTTCAGCTCTGAGAATCTGTGAGGCAGGCGGTTGGTTCCTGGGCTGGCAGGGTCAGGAGGGCAAGGGACAGTCCCCTTCTCGTGGCAGCTGGAGAGTGAGGACCTGCTCTGAGCCCCGGGGATGGGGTCACCTGCCAGGCGGACCCTCTCTCCTCCTCACCGAGGCGCCAATGGTCCATGCACTGCCGGCCATCTGGCATGTTCTATCCAGCCTGCATGGGAGCAGGGGTTAATTTTGTTTCTTATTTGAATGGCTTGGGCCCGGCCACCACTCCCCTGCTCTCTTTCTCTTTCTCACTCTCCACTCCCTTGCCAGCATTTCCTGGGGTCACCTCCCAAATAAAGGGCTTTTATGTCACCGGTGATGGCGCCCCCAGATGTGATACCCTGAGAGGGACACAACCTCAGATATAGTGTGTGGCCAGGAAAGCACAGCCTCAATCTAAGCACAAGGAGATGGGATGGGCACAAAATGAGGCATGTTTTACTAAATAAGGAGAGGTCTATACTCACCCCAAATTTCCATGTCATCTATGTCGAAGAAAGGCTGTGGAAAGATCCAGATCACAGGAGGCTAAAGAGATAGGACAAGGAAATGCAACATCCAGGCCTATGCTGGATCCTGTCCCAGACGGGAAATCCTATAAAGGATATTATTAGGTCAGCTGACAAAAGTGGACCAGGCAGTAGATTAGATTAAAATATTGCATCCAAGTTAAATGTGCTGACATTGGTAACTGCATTATGGCTTTGTAAGAGAATATCCTTATTCTTAGGATCTACGTACCAAAGCGTTTCGGGTCTCCTTGGGCTCTCCATCTTAAAATGAAGGAGTTGGTTTACCTTAGAGCTTCTATCCTTTTACTTGGGGGAGGAGTCAGAGATTCCTTTGAGAACCTGATGAAATCATTGAACAGTGCACTCTGAATGCACATAACGTACACGTGCTTTGTTTCATGTCATCTCCAGAGATTCCCAAACCCCTTGTGGAAGCTCTTGGCTGGGAATCCTTGGACCGATGGTCTTCTGATAGGCTTTCCAGTTACTACCTTCTAAAGTTCTGAAAGCAAAGTGCCATGATATAGTCATCTATTCTCAAATGGTCCAGAAAAGTATGCTATATAGATAATAAAAAAATAGAGCAAATGATAAAACAAATGGGGCCAAATGTTTCTTAAAAGGTGTATTGGAGTTGTCTATGTACTGATTTTGTTCTTTGCAAGTTTTGGTCAGTTTGACATGTTTCCCAAATAAAATGTTAAAAAAAATCAATTGCGGGGTGCCTAGTAATCATTCAACAAGTGATGCCCATTATGAGCATTTCAACAAGAACAAGAGGAGGGAGGGAGTTTAACGCCACTGGAGGGAGGTGGGCATGGGGCATGTAGAGCCGTGCAGCCAGGCTCTGGGGCGAGGCACCCAGGTGGATGGGTAGGCATGTGGCGGGCAGCTGGCGGACAGAGATCTTCAGGAACTATTCAAACTTGAACTACTTGCTGATTTTTGCTATGGGAGCAATTCTGCGGATAGTCGGGGACTGTGGTCAGCTTTTCTTTCTCACCTCTCTCCGTTTCTTACCTGCCCCTCTCTCTCCATCGTATAAGTTGTAGCAATGAACTTCCAGAATCCCAGACTGTCCATGCTGGGAGGGAATTTAACAACTATCTCATCCACCTTCTCCACGGGATCAATGAGAAAAGGAAGGCCCAGTGAACTCAATTTCCATGCCCATGTTATACAAAGGGTTAAGTGTTGGTACCCAGGGACCCCAAGACCACCCTCCTTACTCTGTTCAGGGTGGCATGGCAAAGTGTTAGAATCTTGTCTTGAATATTTTCTTTGAGGTCTTGGGCACTGTTTCAGATGAACCTAAGAGCTGATATACTAGAAAGAGTGTCCTGCTGGGAATCAGGCTGCTCGGATCTAACTAAACGAACATGCTGTGTGGCCTTGGGTAGGTGGCTTTCCCTCTCTGAGCCTTGGTCTCCCCATCTTAAAATGCAGAAGTTCATTTACTTAACTTCTTGTCCTTTTTCAGGGGTCATGGATTCCCTGAGGGTTGATAAAATCATTGAACCCTTTCTCAAAGCTGTGCATTTTGAGACACTTAATCTCCAGATGTTCAGGGACACCTCATGGAAACCACCTGCTTAGGCTGCCTTCTGATGGGCCTTCCAGGTGTCAATTTCTCCAGTCCTAAAAGCTATGAAAATAGAGTCAGTGGGTCGAGCCCCACTTGCATTGCGTTGAAGAATTAACCCATCCATCCTCAATTCACTTGGGCTCAACTCTGGCTAGAGAGGTGTTGAACCAACATTTTAAATTTGCCTCTGGGAGCCGCATGAAAATAAGTTTGAAGTAAAGGGGCCTTTGCTCTTTTGCCTTCAGCTGGAAATTTTTGACTTTTGGCTGCAGTCATGCCCATTGGCCTCCGAGAAAAACAAGCCCTTCTGGGAATCGCAAGACTCCTTTCAGCCAATGGGGATGAAGAGACCGCCTAGCAACTCGCTGGTCATCCCCATCCCACCCAATCAGCATGAAGGAAAGGCTGCTCAGTCAGGCTAGGCTAATCACAAGGAGACCAATCCCCCGGGACATGGGAGGGAGAAAAAAATAGAGCCTTTAATTAAGCCCCACATGTGAGCGATCAATTCCAATTTTCCACTTCTAATTTGGTAAAGAATTTCCACCGGGCATGTACTGAGACGTTATAGAGCCTCATAATGTTGGTGATGGGCTCACCTATTTTTCTTTTAGTTCTGGCACATTTTGTTCAGATGACTGGTATGGGAAACAGAGGAAAACCGAGAGCCCTGGGTGGGAGCCAGTCACAGGATGGTCTGAGCCAGAGTGGGGAGTTATTGCCTCAGGCACGCAGCACAGAAAAGTCCAGTCAGAAGAAGGACGGATATGGTGCCTGATGTGGGTCCCAGGCCTTGCCTGATCTGGGGTGAGCTTGCCCCCAGTGGGGGCCATGACTGAAATGGGGGAGGGTATCTAGAAATTTGCACATTCTTTTAAAAATCATTATTTGCAAGTGCTGCACCTTGGGATTCAGAGCTCTCCACCCACACAGCAGCCCTGAGGGTGTTCGTGAAACCCCAGCTGGAAAACCACAGACCTGGCCCAATGCCTGAAACTGACAGAGAGGGGCTAAAGTCACAGGAGGCTTTTCTAGGGGGTAGGGCTTTTCCTTGTGAGACTGGCCACCTTGCCACTATGCAAAGCGCCTATTTGGTGGAATAGCATGGGAAGGACTGGGGGTTGCCCTGCTGACTTTTGGGGAGTTAGAGGGACGGGGACATGTGCGCCTGTCAGCTGGGAGTGCACCCGGAGAAGTCAAAGGGAACGAGGGCTCCCCACAAGATCAAGGCCAGCTTGAAGCTAGATGCTGATGTGGGTGCCCCCTGTGCCAGAGCCCGAGGCCACACTGACCCTGGCGTTGAGGTCAGGGGAAGGCGTGTGCCCAGCACATAGTAGGCCTGCACTAAATACTAGTGGAATGAATAAACAGCATGTTAAGTTGTCCCCGCTCATGAAATGCTAACACGCTTACACATGAACTACATCAGATCCACAGGTCCACAGCCTTCTCTCCATCATCCGTTTGCAACCCCGTGCTCTTTCTCAGCGGATTTACAGCCAACGGTGTGCAGCTGTGCCCGGCCGAATCACTGGTGGGAGGTGCCATCGAGGCCCCTCCCAGGTGTGCTCAGCTGGGGAACAAAAGATGAGACTCCAGGGCTGCCACCACCTTGTACGATTAATGACGTGGAGGAGGCAGGCCCTCATAGCTTGCCTGACCTGCTCGACCGTTCCCTGTTCCCAGCTGGTCCTCCTGCAACCCATCCCATCATCATCATCATTCACACCTGCAGTCCTTTCACATCACCCCTTTCTCCAGCATCTGCAATATCGCCTCTCCATCTACCGAAATGTCCAAGTCCGCTACACAGCATCTCATCCCAGCCCACCTTTCCAGCTTCATCTCCCAAAACAGCCCAAACAGCCCTCCGCATTCAACCCCTTCCTGTGTCTCTGTGACGCCCTCCATGAGCCAACTGCCCAGAATGCACTGCTCTTTCCCCTCTGCTCAGGATGCACCGCTTTTATCTCTAATCACTTGGTCCTCCCTCTGCCTCCTACTCTGGATGCAAAGGGCCGGGTCTGTTCATGAATGAATGGATGAGCAAATGAATTCATTTAAATATCAGCCAAGGATGTCTATTCTCTGGCATCAAGGGGTCAGGGGAGGTGGGGAGCAGGCAAGGGGCAGATCCTAAGTCTGCCCTCGTTTCTACGCTGCATCTGTGGTGGCTTAGCTGAGAGTGGAAAGCCGAGGTCCCCGCAGAGCTGGAGGAACCAGCAGCAGGAATGGCTCTCTCAAGGGACAATGCAGTGCCCTGTGAGAGTTAGCCTCTGTCAAGGCCAAGGACTGGATAATTGGACGATGTCTCACCAAGAGCCCAGGTGGCCAAGGAGGACCCGCCGTGCTGACAAGTGCTGCTCCTGTCCAGGTCCCAGGTGCGTCAGGAGGGGTGGCAGGCCACCATCCCCCACTGCTGGACTTAACGTGGAGGCCAGTTCTGCCTTCTCGGCTAAGAGCTTCCAGAGCTGGGGGGAGGCAGCTGCATTAGAAAAATGCCATTGGTGGTGTGAACAGTAGCAGAACTGACCCTGGCTAGAACCCCCAGTGGAGCTGGGTGGAGAGATCTGATCAGAAGGGTTTGCAGTGACTGAACCCTCCAGTTCCTGGTGGTGGGTTGGCCCACGAAAGAGGGTCTTCGGGGAGGAATGGAATTCTGTAGGCTTGGTTCTCTAGGTGTCTGGAAGCTAGCCTGGGCTGTTGAAGACTGCAGGGAAGGAAACGAGATTAAAGGGAGACAGACCTAACCCAGCAAGTGAACCTGCTTGTGCTCAGCGAGGGGCAGGGAGAGAGGAAACGGCAAGGGACGTGGACGTCGTGGCCAGGACGGTCAAGAATCACCCAACCAAACATCTTTGGCCTCAAGCCCCTCCTAGCTCTGGGAGTGACCCCCAAGCTCTAGAAACACACCACTGGATGATGTAGGTGCTGGTGTTCTCCAGTTCATGTAAGCCGAGGGCGATGGGCTGAAGATCTGGAATATTCAGGGGGGGCTTTTGAGTTAAATGTATGCCATGGGCAAGGCAGGGCCTTCCAGGATCAGGTCTTTGACGTCGTTTAAGAGTTCGCGTTCACTGGCCGGGGCCGCGCTCTGCAGGCGGCGGAAGCGAGCCTCCAGCTGCTGCTGCTGCTTCTTGAGCTCCAGGTAGGAGTGCGAGAAAATGTGAAAGATGGACGTGGCCGGGAAGGCCATGATGAGGATCCCGCTCAGGATGCTGCTGAGGGCCACCATCTGGCCCGGCACGCTGCTCGGGACCATGTCTCCGTAGCCCACTGTCGTCATGGAGATGACGGCCCACCAATAGGAGGCCGGGATGCTGGTGAACTCCAGAACTCGCCCGGACTCATTCTCGGCCACGTAGACCAGAGGAGAGAAGAGGGTGATGGCTACGCAGAGGAAGAGGAGGAGCAGGCCGAACTCGCGCGTGCAGCGGCGCACCGTGAGCCCCAGCGTCTGCAGCCCTAGCGAGTGGCGGGCGAGGCGCATCACGTAGAGGACGCGCAGGGCCCGCAGCACGCGCAGCGCCAGCCCCACCTTCTCCAGGTACGAGCTCCGGCTCGGCCTCTCGCCGCCCTCCTGGGGCTCGTCGGACACCGCGAGGGACACGTAGTAGAGGGAGATGGCCAGGATGTCGATGATGTTGAGGGGCCCTTGGAAGAACTGGCACTTGTTCTGGGCCTGGACAAACCTCAGGCAGAACTCCAGGGAGAACCAGGCCACGCAGACGGTCTCCACGATGAAAATGTAGTAGCACTTCTGTGAGCACTCCCCCTGGAGAGGCGACAAAACGCAGGGTAGAGAGGGGACGGGCAGCAGCGTCGCAAATGGCGAAATAACACACTGAAAAGCAATTCCATAGATCTGCAATGATACCGATATCGATTCCACATGCAGAGTCTCTATACTAAATATATATTCTCTCTATATTTTATATATTAGATATACATTAATAATATATTAACATGTACTAATATATCCTATATTAATATTTATAATACACATCATAATATATTACTGTAATATATATTATATAATACATATCACAATATACTGATATATTAAGTATAGCGTATATTAAACATTAAATATATATTCTCTATATATTCTTTGTATAGTATATGGTCTCTATATTCTATATATTATCTATCTATCATTTATCTATACATCGATGGAGCCCTGTTGTAGACTCTTAGTCATCTACCAAAACCCCCTTTTTACATAGTTCTCAAGTTGTGGCTGTGCGCATGGCCGGTCAGCTAGATCAGAGACCACTTTTCCAGCCTCCCTTGCAGCTAAGCGTGACCACATAACTAAGCCCCCACCCACAGAATATAAACAGAGGTGATGCATGCCACCTCCAGTTCCAGGAGTTCAGTGTTGGCGTGAGTTCCTGCACACTCTTTCTCCCCTTCCTGTGAGCCAGGACAACCCAGATGGCCCTGCACCCCAGCTTAGAACCAGCAGATTGGACCAACGCCCTGGGAAGGATGAGCATCATGGTGGAAGAAATCTGGGTGTCAGAATGAGAGCTGCCCACTCGCCTTGGTCCCTCTTTATGAGAGAAACCAACTTCTGCTGTGTTGAAAGCTGCTCTGTCGTGAGGCCCCTTGGTTAGAGCAGCCAAGTTTCTCCTTTATGACATAAGCACCTCTTGTGTACCAGGCACTGCTCTGGTGCCGTCACTTAAGCCTCACAGTGATGCTGTGAGCAGGCAGTCGGCTTCATTTATGGCCCAGGAAATGGTCCTGAGCGCGGAGATAACTTGCCTGAGCTCACATTCATAGTAGATGGTCTCCCAGAGATTATGTGCTGTTCTGTAACTACTTTGCCCGCCATCCCTCATTCATTCATCCAACAAAATTGCATGGAGGACTCACCTTGTGCCAGGTCCCATGCTAGACTCCGGAGGTAAAGGGCTAGAGAAGCAGACGTGGTCTCTGGGGGCTTGGAGCCTGGGGCCGGCAGAGAGGACACCGGCAACCCTGTGAGGCGGATTGCAACTATTTCCCTCCTGAGATCCCAGCCAGGTGGGGCTCCAGTGGGTTCTTCACTGTGTCATTCACATCCCTGCCCCTGCCCCCAGCAGAGACTTCCGCTAGCCCCTCTGCTACTCAAAGTGTGCCCTGGAACCTAAAGCATCAGCCTCCCCTGGGAGCTTGTTAGAAACACGGAATCTTGGGCTCCACGGCATCCCTGCGGATCCAGAATCTGCATTTTAACAATGATTTGTGTGCACAATAAGGTTGGAGAAGCTCTGGTCTAGTGCAGTGGTTCTCAGCCTTGACTGCACGTGTTAGAATCACCAGGGGGGGCTTTGAAAAATACTGATGTCCAGGTCGGGATGCCGGAGATGCTAATTTACTTGATCGAGGTTTTAGCCTGAGCACTAGAATTTTCCAGAAGCCCCATCAATGATTCTCATGCGGAGCTAGAATTGAGAACCTGACTCTAAATACTACATCTACATCTACATCTCTATCTGCATCTATCTCTATATTGTCTCCATCTGTGTCTATATCTCTATCATTTGTATCTTATGACGGATGAGTGAACCAATGACCAAAGCCAGTTGATGGAGTGAAAAGCAAGATGTTGACAAGTGCAGTTTTCTTTGGATTAAAAACCTCTGACGTGGAAAAAGAAATTATTTCCAGTGCCTGGGCTCACAGGAATACTAAACTGAAATAATCTTTTTGTCTGGCCTTTGAAGAAAGAAACAGGCTGGACCGTCCCGATCTCTATTCGCCGATCCAGTGTTGGGTAGCTCTCTCCCCTGGTTCTCTGCCTCGGGAGGGTTGAGACAAATGGAAATGACGCAGGTAAAGAAGTTAGCAGGCTGCTGCATCTGCAGGTACATGAAACATTGTAGCTACCCGTATGAGATGATTCACTGGTTGCAGACATAGCCTGCCTGGTCTGTTTAAGGGTAACTATCCTTCTCCTATCCTGGATTTTACAGGAGGCTGAGGAAATTCTCCAACACACTAGAGGTCTTTGCCATGACTGCCTGGGGTTTGCTTCAGGATTCTGGAAGGCTCAGGAGTTTTGGATCCTGATTCCTCAGTCCTGCTACAAACTTCCTGTGTGACTTTTCCGTGGTCACTGCCGCTCTCTGTGCTTTAGTTTCTGATGAAGAGGGTGGAACAGAATCAGTATTTCTCAAAGCTGATTCATAAGCCCTGCATCAGAGTGCCCCAGAGTGCTTGTTACAAATGTGGATTCTGGGGCCCCCATCACAAATCAAAGCCCTGGAGTGAGACCCAGGAATCTGCTTTTTGGCAAGGCCTCCTGTTGACTCAGAGGCACCTGGAAGTTTTTCAGCCTCTGGGCCAGATTCTCTCGATAAGGCCTCTTTCATCACTGACATTCTGGGAGTGTTTTTCTCTGGCGTAAGAGCCTTGTGTGGCCTGGGGATAGTCTTCCCAGACCCGTGACCCAATAGCTCAGGAAGGTGACTCCTGGGGGGCAGAGGAGGCCCTGCGGGTCCTTCCTCCCTTTGCCTCTGGTGCTGGCTTTCGGATGTTCCAGGCACGCACCACCCACCTCCCACCGGCCACCTCCCTGCCCTGCAACAAGTGCTCCGCCGAGTCACCCCCTGCATTGCTGCTCCGCTCTGCAGCCTAAACCAACCTCCCAGCAATGGTCCTCAGAGAAATGCCCTGTTAGCGGCCAGCATTGCAATGGCAGGGGTTTATGGGGGTCGAGCTGAGAAAATAATTCCCAGGCCAGGCAATATTTGAAGAAAACTAGAATGGAAGGAAAGAAAAAAGTCACCCTCTCTCTGAGGAAGTTTCTGGTTGTATTCTGTAGGTAGGATGAACAACTCATCCTGGTTTGCCCAGAACTTTCCAGGTTGAGCAACAGACAATCCCAGGTCACCAGAACTTCCCCTCAGTCCTGGGCAAACCGGGATGCTTGGTCACCCCCCTGAGGGGCTTGTCACCGCGAATGAGGCGTGCTCTGATTCCTTCCTGCAATGAAGAGAAACGTGACCAGCCCCAGGAAGGCCGGAGGGGTGAACGGTGTGAGAGCATGGATGAATGTCACAGATGGATGTGGGGCTATGTTTCCATCCAGGTGAAGTCCAAGAGCGGGCAAAACTCACCTGAGGTGGACAGAATCACCAAAAGAGTGGCTGCCTCTGGATGGGGTAGAGAAGACCACAAACGGACCTGAAAGAACATTCTGGGGTGATGGGAATATTCCATATTAAACAGGGCTGTGGGTGTGCCCCATTTGTTACATTGGACAGCTAAGACTTGTGCATTTCAGTGTATGTAAATTTCACCCATAAAACTGTAAATATAAAATGAATGATCATGGTGCTAAATGACTGGGGGTGGGAGGGGGTGGAGAGAGAGAGAGAACCAGAATGGCAGACTGTGGACAATCGTGAAAGCTGAGACATGGGTACTTACTGGGGGTTCATTAGATTATTCTATTTACTTTGTAAATGCTCCAAATTTTCCATCCGGAAAAGATTTTTTGTTTTTGCTTTTGTTTTTAAATCAGAGTTGGAAATCAACACCACAGTGAGATACCACTCCACACTCACTAGGATGGCTGTGATTATAAGGACAAAAAATAACAAGTGTTAGGAAAAGGGGATTAAGTGGTACAGACTACTAAGTATAGAATAAATAAGATACAAGCATGTAATGTACAGCACAGGGAATACAGCCAGTATTTTATAATATCTTTAAATAGAGTATAAGATACAAAAATATCGAATCACTCTGTTGTATACCTGAAACTAATATGATATAGTAAACCAACAATAAGAAAAACAAGTGTTGGTGAGGATGTCGAGAAATTGGAACCTCCCAGACATTGCTGGTGGGAATGTAGATTGGTACAGCCGCTGTGGAAAACAGGTGGGCGGTCCCTCAGAAAACTTAAACATACATTTGCTATATGACCAAGCAATTCCTCTCCTAAGTATATACCCGAAGGAACTGAAAGCACACATCCACACAAAAACTTGTCCATGAAGGTCTGCAACAGTGTGATTGATAACAGCCAACAAGTGGAAACAAGCTAAATGCCCACCAATGGATGAATGAATAAACAAAATATGATCTCTCTATATGTTGGAATATTATTCAGCCATAAAAAGGAAGTCCTGACGTGCTACAAAGCAGATGAGCCTTGAAAACCTTATGCTCAGTGAAAGAAGCCAACATAAAGACCATATGTTGTATGATTCCATATCTATAAAATGCCCAGAAAAGGCAAATTCATGAAGATAGAAAGTATGTTCGCAGTTGCCTGGGGCTGGTGGGATGGGGGCGGGGAGGGGATGGGGAATAATTGGAAGTGTGTGCAGTGTTGCTTTTTAGGGTGATGAAAACGTTATGGAATTAGTGGGGATGGTTGCATTACTGTATACTAAAAATCACTGATTTGTGCACTTGAATATTTGAGGGTATGAATTATATCTTAATAAAAAAGAACCTCGAGTTTGAGTCTGAGTGGCCAAGTCAGTCTGGGTGAGGCAGGGAGTGAGGTCCGCAGCCTTGCCCCATCCTTTCCTGAAGCTCCAAAGCAGAGCTACTCTGAAGGGCTCTGGGGTCAGAGGGAGGCCAGGGCTTTCTGAAGACAAAGCCGTTGTCCCTGAGGGACCATCTGGACAGGCTCTCCAGCAGATGGCTGCAGGTGCAGCTAGGGCCAGTTCTAGAAGTTCCATCTGGGAGGGACTCAGGGCCAAAGTCTTGACCTTGGAGCCTCCCCCGCACCCTCTGTCTCTCTCACAGCAATGCCTGCCATCTCCCTCTTTGGGAATGAGGCCAGAATCGGCCACATCTTACCTGCTTAGCTCAGTGCTGGTCCCACTGCCCCATTCAGCAGTTCCACCCAGTTCCCTCCCTTTCCTTCCTCCTGGCTGTGAAATCATTTGTGCCTCTGGCGCTGGCCTCGGTCCTCGCCCTCCCGGTACCTGGTGGTGCTAACTCATGCCTCTCCCCGAGAGCCAGGTCTCTCTGCCATCCTCCCCTCATTCAGGCCCCTTCCACGATCCTCTCCCTTGTTGCCCTCACCTTGAGCCGCAGTCCCTCCTCCCCAGCCCTGCCCCTACCCTTGGCTCCCTCGTCCTAGCCACCCGGACTCCCCAACCCTGGCACATGGGGGCTCTGAGGGGGGGGTGCTAGGAATTGGACGCACAGAGACCAGGGGAGCTTGGTGAGGTGGGAGGGACAGCATGAAGTATGTATACTCAGGAAAGGGGGGACCATCCAGGAAATGGGGACTAGTGCTTGTTGGCTGGGATATAGGGAGACTCAGCAGGGGGCAGGGGGCAGGGAACAACTCCCCCGCCACAAACTCCCAAAACAGGTTAGGAAGAATTCCATAAAGCCATTACCAAATGTCACTGAACACAGAGAAGCTACAGAGCAGGCAGTTCTCTATGGAGCTGATCCATGATCCAAGAAAGGGCCAGGTAGGAGGAGACACTGGCTCCAGAACGAGACTTTTTTTTTTTTTTTTTGTGGTACGCGGGCCTCTCACTGTTGTGGCCTCTCCCCTTGCGGAGCACAGGCTCCGAACGCGCAGGCTCAGCGGCCATGGCTCACGGGCCCAGCCGCTCCGTGGCATGTGGGATCCTCCCGGACCGGGGCACAAACCCGTGTCCCCTGCACCGGCAGGTGGACTCTCAACCACTGCGCCACCAGGGAAGCCCCAGCACGAGACTTTTTATCAAAGGCGGGGAGGAGTGGGAGGGAATTGCAGCCCCAAAGGTGAGCTGCACCCACGCCAGGAGGGAATTGTTCCATCAAGGGCCCCCAGTGGTTCCACCAGGTCTTTAAAAGTCTCTCTGTAAAAAAAAAAAAATCTCTGTGCCTTCCTTCCTTCCCCATCCCAGCGAGACGCGGAAAGCACAGCACAGGGCACAGGGGGGCGGGGGAAGCGGAGCCCCGCCATCCCACCCCCAGCCGCACCGAGGCTCTGCTCTCATCCAGTGCACTTTGCACAGATGCAATCCAGAGTGCGTCCCTTCGCAGCATCCCCGAAGTCCCAAGCAAACCTCTGGGCAGAAGTAGAAGCTAGAACAGGAGGGGATGTGAGAGCATGTGCCTGTGCTTGTCCCCAGGGGTCCCACGGAGCCGGGAGAGAGTTTGAGGAACAAAGCAGATGTGCAGGCGGGAGGGGTATGAGCGAATCCCCAAGGTGGGTAAAAAGAGCCAGTGCTGGCTCTGTGCCGGCACATCATAAATAGACCGCCAGTCCTGGTGCCTCCCTCTGAGCAGGTGCTGTCATTATCCTCATTTATAGGTGAGGAAATAGAGGCATAGAGAAACAGGGTGACTCGTCCGAGGGCAGAGCCAGGTAGCAGCAGTAAGGAGGAAGAAAAAGGTCAAGAGAAAAGGACCATGTGTTCAGCGGTAGCAGCCTGGTGACCTTCTGACTCCCCAGAGGGGGGACAAGGTGCTCTGACCAGCAGAGAGGCCAGGTAAGGGCTACAGGGAAAGGGCGCTAGGGCTAAGTGGCAGGGGTGACAGCCCTGGTAGAGGACTTGGGTGGAGGGAAGCAAAGAACCTGAGGAATCCATCACTGGATGGATGGATAAACACATCGTGGCATTTACAGACAGTGGAATATTACTCAGCCCTAAAAAGGAATGAAGTACTGACATAGGCTACAACACAGATGAACCTTGAACACGTTATGTGGAGTGAATGAAGCCAGAAACAAAAGGCCACATGTTGTATGATTCCATTATATGAAGTGTCTGGAATAGGGACACAGAGACGGAAAGCAGACTGGTGGTTGCCAGGGGCTGAGGGTGGGGGTGCGGAGCGGCTGCCTGATTGGTCCAGGGTTTTCTTTTGGAAATGTATTGGAACCTGATAGAGGTGTTGGCTGCACAACCTTAAGAATGTACTAAATGCCACTGAATTGTTCACTTTAAGATGGTTAATTTTATGTTATGTGAATTTCACCTCAATTTAAAAAATAGAGCTGGGCTGCTCAGGATATAAGCTCCAAGAAAGTGAGAAATTTGTCTTATCTTCAGCATCTAGAAGAATAGACTTAGTAGGCACTCCGTGACCGTTGATGAATGAATAAAAGGATAAATGTGGTGACTTCCTGTTAACTAGTACCTGATAAGTGAATAATGATGATGACTAACATTTTTTGAGCACTTCCCGTGTGTCGGCTTTGTTCCAATCACTTTACACGAATTACTCTTTTAATCCTCACCATAACCCCCTGAGGAAAGGGCTAATAGCATCCCCATTTTACAGATAAGGAAACTGAGGCTCAAAGAAGTTAAGTGACTTTTCTGAGATCATTGAGCTCATGAAGGATGAGGCCAAGATTCAAACCCAGGGCATCAGCACTCACAACCATTACCCTGGACAGAGAAGCAGTTCACAAAGTCCAGATGCCTTAGAAATGCTAAGTGCCATTGAGGCTGAGGGTCTAGCCTACAGGTAGAGGGCCGAGCATGGGGAGAAGTGGTGCAAGGGGTCAGGTTTTAGAGCCAGGCAGAGGTGAGCTCAAATCTTGGCTCTGCCACTTACTAACTTTGAACTTAGGAAAGTGATAAAAAGCTTCCCTGAGCCTCAGTTTCCTCATCTGTAAAATGGGGGTAGAAGTGGTATTCACTTCCCAAAGCTATAACAAGGATTAAGTCCATCCTGTCAAGTGCCAGCCTCCTGAAGGGCACATAATAAGCATCAGTTCTCTCATCCCTTCTGGGAACCCAACAGAGTCTGAATGCTTCTAGAGGTGCTTAGGCACTTGGCTTTGTCTTTCCTATCCACAATGCCTCCTGCTTCCTCCATTTTAATTTGCAATCTCGGGCACAGACCTTGCACCCCAACTGCCAAGTTTACTCAAGGGATGTTGCTGTAAGAAGCTAGAAGAATTAAGGGAAAGGAAAATGCTTTCTTCACAGGTGTGCTAATTCTCCAACCCTGCGTGACACCTCTTCCATGTCTGATGGAGGTGTTCTGCAAGTCACATCCCCTCGGGATGACTTGAACCCTCACGCCTCTTGGGCACTTCCTGTCCCCAGAAGTAGCTGTCCAGCTTTGCAGTCGGTGCTGAATCGCTGCTTTCAGACTGATGTCCCAGAGGACAAATACGAAATACCAGGCACGTGTGGCCGGGAAAGAACATCATCTTTTTATGTAAATGTAAGGGCGCAGTTTGAAAGAACGAAGCCCGCCTGGTCCTCAGCCTCCAGGTTCTCTGAATTACCATCGAAATAGACACACATTTTTTTGGAGGGCTGCATCTCCCAGCCCCTCTCTGAGCAGAGCACCCAGGGGTGGCTTCACAGTTGCACAGAGGTTGCAACTGGACCGGGGGCATCACCTCCCTTGTCCCACAAGTAGAAATGGCTGCCTGATTCCCCGGTTCTGCGGGCCTCTTACCCACCTCTGATTTACTTTTCCAAGTCCCTGTTATACCAACCTGTGTTCATACCCTGCGTAATTTTCAAAGCATCAGGCTTTGAAAAGAGCTTGTCCCTGTGCACAGTCTAAATCCTGGCGCCCTGAAAATCCATCCCTAAGGGGAACAGGCTTGTGAAAAATCCAGGGGTCCTTCCTCAGCAACGGGGATCAAGGGCACCCTTAGGGGACAGGGGACGGAAGCCCCTTACTTTGTCCTAATCTTTTTATTGCAGCATCCACATGTAAATATTTCTGTGAACAAGCAGGCTATTAAATTACATGATTTGGTGCTAAAGAATGAAAAAAATGCCTACAATTAGAGCTATAGTCCTCTCTGTGGGGAGAAAGCTGTTCGAAACACGAAACATTTTGGTTGGTTTTCTTTAGGACAAACTATTAATAGGTTGAACAAGATACATTTTATCCAGCAAAAATTTATTGAGAGCCTACTCCGGGTGTGAAGCACTGGCTAGTTCTCCATCTAAGTCCTCTCTATCTGGAAAGTTCTCTGATCCTCCCTGGGATATATGTTTAAGAGAAGGGAACTTAGGTCAACTGACACCAGTTATAAACCATATACAGCCTGCACTGCCTTATGTATACGTTTTATTTATCGGCTCTCTCTCTGCTATAACGTAAGCTCCATAAGTTAGGTGATGGGGAGCCATGGAGGATTATAGAGCAACATTTTCACTTAGGAAACAATCCAGTTCTCAGTTTGAAGCTCTCCAATAACCTTCCCAACAAAATGTTAGATTCTTATCTCATTTCTCAGACCATCTGGCCCCCTGGGGGGTGTGGGCAGCTCTCCCACAGCTTCCCAGAAAGAGAGGGCAGGAGTGGGCAAGCAAATGTTTCTGCCCTGGCCTCCTGAGGCAGGGTCACTTCCAAATCAACTCATCTGTGAGTTCCCCATCTGGTGGGACTGATTGGGAGGCTCAGGAACAAGGGCCAGAGGCTCTGCTGTCATCGGCATCTTCACTCGGTTACTCCAAGGAAGCTAAGTGGCCTGAGCCTCAGTTTATTCATCTGACAGTGGAGCTGAGATGCCCACGAGAAGGTTGGCTTAAGAAGGTAGGGAATCTGGTCCTGGTCTAGTGCCTGGCACAGAGTAGCTGCTCAGTTAATATGCAATGGGTGCATGGACTGTGTGCACCTTCATAGTGATGTCAGCCGTCTTACGGAGGAGGAAACTGAGGCTCAGAGAGGTGGAGCAATTCGCCAGTGGTCACAGAGCCAGGAGAGGCCGGGCTGGGCCAGCTCAGCCCACTAAGACCACGGTGGCTTTGTCAATGCCTGGCGCTCTTTATCAGAGGCAGGGCCCCTCATGACTTTCATGGGTGCCCTTTATGTGCTTCCTTCTTCAAAACAAAATATATAAAATTATCCTTTACCACTGCATTGGTGTGAAAATGAGTACAACTCACACTGGATCCTATTCATTTCTTTCTCTTTTTTTTGGCTGTGTGGCACGTGGGATCTTAGTTCTCTGACCAGGGATTGAACCCACGCCCCCTGCATTGGAAGGGCAGAGTCTTAACCACTGGACCGCCAGGGAAGTCCCTCTTTCTGTCTTGTTTGCAACGCTATTAAACGTTTTCGTGGGCCCTCAGTGCCGCGGGTCCCGGGCACCACACCCGAGAGAGAGATGGAACACTCACCTTGTTCTCCTCCGCCCTCAGGTCCGGCATGGTGCTAACGCACAGGCTGACGGCCATGGCGGCCACGAAGAGGATGGACAGACACGCAAAGACCTTTCCGGGGAGCCCCGACTGTGGGTTCTCCACCACGTCCCGCAGCCGGTTCATGAAGAGTGCCCAGCGGG
This sequence comes from Mesoplodon mirus, assembly GCF_964341445.2. NCBI lineage: Eukaryota > Metazoa > Chordata > Mammalia > Artiodactyla > Ziphiidae > Mesoplodon > Mesoplodon mirus. The sequence continues at coordinate 4,848,141 of NC_138995.1, read as the reverse complement.
ACGTGTGCACGGCGGGGCGGCCGGCTGCCCGCCCCTGCAGCGTCTCCTCCGTGCGCAGCTCGGCCACTTCGTCCAGCTTCCTCAGCAGTGTCTGCAGGCAGCACGTCTCCAGATTGGCTTCTTCGATCCCCCAGTAGGTCAGCTCCTCCTGGAAGGACAGCACGCACATCTCCTGGAGCAGGACCAGCTTGCCTGCCGCCAGGAAGCTCACGATCACCCCGAAGGCGCTGGGACTGCGGTCAAAGAAGAACTCTTGGTTATCCTCGTCGTAATCGTCGCAGAGCTGCGCAATCTCCTCGTGGCTCCGGCAGAAGCGGAGTTTGCTCAGGCGGCTCAGTGGAAACTCGTCCAGCGTGCTCCACGGAAGGAGGTACCGCTTGCCCCCCACGTTGACCAGCATCTCCTTCTTCAGGTCCGCCGTCCAGGAGGCGTCCTGCGCTCCCAGCTTCCGGGCCCTGCGGTAGTAAATGCCCTTGATGGCCGGGGGCTCCACGGGGCGTGTCAAGAACTGACTCAAAGGGCCACAGGAGCCGAGGTGATGGTGTCCGGGATGCAGGCCCCTGTCTCTGGAAGGCATGGGTATCACCGAACACGTCCTGGCGCCGGAAAGGGACAAGAGCAAGAGAACAGGGGAGACATCAGTCTCAGGGCAGAGTCCTAGACAGCATCTCCTCATGTCTGCTTTCCTGCAACTGCACCTGCATCACTTATTCTTTTAATCTTCCATCCAACACAGATTTACCGAGCACCTACTACTATGCGCTTGGGATCTATCAGTGAACAAAAAGAGATGATGATGACATCCCTTCCCTGATAGAGCATTTATTTATATCTCAAGAATCTCCCTGGAACAGCTGTGTCACTTTCAGGCTGTGTGGTCTTGGGCATGTAGCTTAACCTCTCTGATCTCAGCCTCATTATGGCAATGACAAGACTCGTCCCAACTTTGCAAAGTACGGTTGTTGAAAACAGAGCTTAGGGTGTAAAACTTTGCCAAGTTCACTGCTAGGTTGCGATCCCTTATGGACTGCCACCCCAGGTAGGTTTCTCAGCCTCTCTCAGCCCTTTGCTTCATCTGCACAGCTAGGGTAGTTTGAGTGCCCACCTCACTGGACACAGTGAGGGTTATGTGCAGTAATACACGTGATGTGTATATTAAGAACACTTCTAGACGCTTCTGACATGGCAGGCAATGACCCACATGACTCTCTTATGTTAACTCATCTCAACAACCCCATGAGGTAGACATTAGTACACCCATTCTACAGATGAGGAAATTGAGGCCCAGAAAAGTTAAGTAACGAGGAACTGTATGTGGCACAGTGTCTGACTCCCAGGAGAAGCTCCACAATGATCACCTGAGCCCTCTTATTTGCTTTCCCACTTAGAGGACTTTGCTATCAATGAGAGCACTCCTCCGTGTTCATTGGGTGCTTTCCTCAGCCACCTTGCTGTGTGACCTTGAGTCAGTTACTCCCCCTCTCTGGGCCTCGGTCTCGTTATCTGTGAAATGAAGGGGCCTCTAATGCTGTCTCCATTTCAGACCTATTTGGGATGCTTGACTTACAGGGAAGGGTTTTAGATTTAGCCCATGCATTAAAGGAAATCATTACCACAATATTTCTCATCCTCAGCCTCCCGCAACTGTTTCCTGTGCTATTCATTCTAGCCAGAGCTGTTTCCAAAGCATCCATAACCTTACATTCCAAGATGCACTCCAATCAAGAGAAAAACTCATCAGCTGAATGGAAATAAAAGTTCCTCTCAATTTCAGAGCCAGTTGGGTTCCAGCAGACAGCGAAGAGTTGAATCACAGCCGATGCATTTCACACTTGCTCGCCACACAATAGCCTGTTATTCTGCGTGCATTACTTCGTTTACAATGTACGGCCAGAGAACGATGAGTAGCCTGCAGAAAGAAGAGTATTTTGAAATCAGGGGAGCCGCTTCCCAAGCGTTCTTGTTTTCCGGGTGAAAAGACGCAGAGCCAGAGAGCTGAAGTGACTCATCCAAGGTCACACAGCGAGTCCCAGTGCAACCAGGGACTCTGTCTCCCAGCCGGGGGCTCTTCCTAGGACCCCCCAAACTGCTCTTTCTGAATTCACTGCACAAACCCAACTTGGCAACCCACTGCCCCCCAGAAATAGCCAGCACACAAACCTCCTTCCAGAGTGTGGGAAAGGTGTTCACTCAAAACAGTGCTTTGACAAAGGATGTTTCAGAGCGCCCTGCAATCCACTCCCCCCGCCACTGCAGCAATCACTAACTTCTTCCCCCGAAGTGTAACTCACCCTCCTGTCTCAGGGAGCCTCTTTCCAGCTGTTTCTCTGCCGGGCAAGAGGAGCCCATGTCTCGATGCCCAGGGAAGAGACAGGTTTGTGGTGAAGATGAAGGAGGAGCAAAGAAAAAGCCTGAACACAGCAGTTTCTGGCAGAGTTAGTTTTCAACCTTCCTCTCCTTGCCTCCTTCAGAAAGCAGAAGTCCGTTCATTCTGCAGCTCTCTCTCCAGCAGCTGCAGAAAAGCCCAGGAGAGGAGTGGGGTGGTTTTTTTTCAAATCCCCTTTCCCAGAATCCCTTTTCCCCATGAGAGGTGAGGGTCTGAGGGGTTCGTGCTGGGAGGGAGCCGGGCCAGCTGTCCTGCTTCAGCGGTGGGCCCTGCACTCTGAGTCCCACCGGGAAAGCCAGTGTGGTCCTGCAAGAGAAGGGGGTGGGAGGATGGGAAGGGCTTAGAAATAATCTCTCCATCAGCCAGGCAGCAGGCAGGAGCAGCCGCGCTCTGCCAACCGCCTGGAAGGCAAGGACAGCTGTCCGCCCTCCCTTCCAAGGAGGAGCAAAACTCAGAAGGAGCGGAGGGCAACTTAGGGCTGGGGCGTCTGCAGCTACCTGTCCCAGGCATCCCGGAAGCTCCTTGGGATGTGCTGATGATGGGGGGTGCTCAGGTTGAGGCTTCAGGAGGAACTGCTTTTAACTAGTCCAGGCCTGGGACAGGTGCAGAGAAACCCAGCATCCGAGCGCTGGGTGGGAGTCCCGGAGGCTGCGTGATGGACCGGGAAGTGGTGTGAGCTTGGAGTCGTACACACCTGGATCTCTGGCTCCCATGTAAGTGGATGGGTGGCCTTGGATGGGTGACTTTGTGCCTCTGAGCCTCAGTTTCCTTGTTTGTAAAATATATGAGAAGGAGAGGGGTTTTGGGGAGAGTCACGCCAGAAGGCACAGGACAGCCTCCTTCTGTGGGTTTGACAGCATGGTCGGGACAAAGAGGAAGAGGCCCAGTTCTAGGGCCTGCGTCCTGGCTTCAGCTCTGCACTGCCTTGCCATGTGTCCTTGGGCAGTCACTTCACCTCTCTGGGCCTCAGTTTTCTCCCTGGTCAAATGAGTACAGTGGAAGCGGTGACGGCGAAAATTGCAAAAGCATCTTCTCAAGTAGGTGCTCCTTGTACACTGGCTCTTCCTAATTTTCTTAAGAGGTTCTGAGGCCCAATCTGTTGGCTTCCGAAATGGAGTTATTATTATCAGCTCCATTTTGCAGATGAGGCCTGGAGGTCTAGGGAAGAGGCTTGCTCAAGTCACCTTACTGGTTGGAATGTGCACTTAACAGAGACTCCGGGTTCTGGTGCAAGGATCTGGAAGTGAGGAAGTCCAAGCTTGAGTCTTCTGAAGCTACCTGGAGGCGGGTGGCAGGAGTGGGGGGACCTCCGTGGGCTTTCTGCAGCCGGGGCAGTGGGAGGAATCCAGGCAGGAGCAGAGAGGCTGATGGAATGGAGCCGGTCTAGGGTAGCACTTTGCCAAGGGTATTGCCTGAAACCTGAGGGTTCTGCACGAATGACCAAGGGGGCTGGAATTGGGGGGGGGGTGACAAAGAAGAGGGCAGGGAGGGATGAGATTCTGCCTCACCATGGCAGCTTCAGTCAGATCGGTTTCCCATAGTACGTCTATAAGTGTAACCCAAATCATTGCTGTGGCCCTGCAAGGCCCAGTCACCACACTCCGCCCACTCCAAGAGACCCCAGGGCGCCTGTTAGTAATGGAGACGCTCTCCCCCCTTCACCTGACTCCCCAGCTCTCTCAGACCTCACAGCTGCTCCAGCAACTCTCACAGACGAGATACCAAAATCACCTTTCCAGCTCCTGCTGGCTTTTTCCCCTCCTCTCTCTCTCTGTCTCCCCACCTCCCCCAGCTCTTTATTACTTATCTCGATTTAACATCTCTGGCCAAATGTCCCCCAACCTGTTCCCCTACCTCTCAGTTCTCTTTGGATCTGGAGTGCATGGGTTCCAATCAAGAATTTACCACGTCCCTGCTGTGTGACCTTCAGCAAGCTTCTTAACCTCTCTGTGCCTCAATTCCCTCATCTGTGAAATAAAGATGATAGAACCTACCTATTGGTTTGTTATGGGTATTGAACATGTCAATTTACATTTATAAAGCAAGCAAGAAGAAGAAGAGTGTCTGGGGCCAAGCAAGTCCCATTTAAGTGCTTGCTGTTATTATGATTATTATCTTAAGAAGTCACCCACAAGAGACCCAGAAAAGGGAGGAAAGAGTCTGAGCTCGCAGGGCCAGCCAATGGCAGGCCAGTGTGCTTTCCAGAGCCTCCGTGCCTTCTATCAGCGCTGTCACTTTGTCCAGGCATCCTGGCCCAGGGTATTCAAATGAGTCCTTCCACAGGGCTTGGTAAAGTCCGAATTCCCTTTTTTTTTTTTTTTTTTTTTGCGGTACGTGGGCCTCTCACTGTTGTGGCCTCTCCCGTTGCGGAGCACAGGCTCCGCAGGCTCAGCGGCCATGGCTCACGGGCCCAGCCACTCCGCGGCACGCAGGATCCTCCCGGACCGGGGCACGAACCTGTGTCCCCTGCATCGGCAGGCAGACTCTCAACCACTGCGCCACCAGGGAAGCCCCGAATTCCCTTTTAACTTAATGCCACTACCTTCCTGCCCACAATATTTCCCCCGTTGTGTACACTTGACCTCAGCTAATCAGAGAATATAGCCAGGCCCCCATCCCTTTCTAGCCTCTTCTAAGTCTGGGATACAGGACAGCCTAAGCCAGCCCATCCTCGTTCTCTTCTGAAAGACTGCCACCTGCCATATTTTTCTGATAAAGGGATGACCTGTGACCATGAATGAGTCTCCTAGGGCTGCTGTAACAAAACACACAAATGTAGTGGCTTAAAAGAACACATGTATTATCTTGTGGTTCTAGAGGCCAGAAGTGCCAAGTGGATCTTAGGGGCTAAAATCAATGCATTGTCAGGGCTGCACTCCTGCTGGAGGCTCTTGGAGAGAGAATCTGTTCCCAGTTCCTAGGGGCTGCCCACACTCCTTGGCTGGTTGCTGCATTACTCTGACCTCTGCTTCTGTCCTCACATCTCCTTCCCTGACTCTCCTGCTTCCCTCTTATAAGGACCCTTGTGATGACACTGAGCCTGCTGGATAATCCAGGAAACTCTTTGAATTTTAAGATCCTTAATCACATCTGCAGAGTTCCTTTTGCCCCATCAGTAACATATTTGCAGGTCCTGGGGATTAAGATGTAGATATCTTTAAGCCCGGTGAGACCCATTTTGGACTTTTGACCTCCAGAACTGTGAAATAATAAATGTGTGCCGTTTCAAGCTGTTAATTTTGTGGCATTTACTGCAGTAGCAAGAGCGAGCTAATAGAAACCCTGACTGGGGGAGGGGCAGGCAGGTCACAAACCAGTCATCAGAGGGACTTGCAATTTGTCGAGGAGAAGGTCCTGCCTTGTCTGCACAGCCAGGCCTGCCAGCACCTGCTTCCAGAAGTTACGATCCATCAATCCATACAACAAATACTTACTGAGATCTGCTCTGCTGCAGCTGTCGCTCACTGGCTGTGTGACTTTGGGCAAGTCACCTTTCCTCTCTGTGGCTCGGGAGAGATGGGGTAATGATAGTCCTTACCTCACAGGGTTAGTATAAGGCATGAATGGGTAAATGCACGGGAAGCACGACTTCAGAGCCTGGCACATAGTAAATGCTCCATAAGAAATTATTATTTTCATCGTCACTGTCGTGTGTTATTACAGGAGCTCAAGCCTCCTGAAAACAGAGCAGGAGAAGAGCAGATGCCAGCGTGTTATGAGTGAGCAGACGAGGCAAATAAACGGTGGCGGGCTGTTAAATGATAATAACTGGCTTTCTGGGGGGGAGAATGCTGATTTGTAGCATTTGCCAAATACTGTGGTGTAAATACTCCTATCGCGAGACTTCGTGCTGACAGCAAAACATCTCGGCTCTTGCAAGCCCGTGCCCCTCGGCTCCGTGTATCACAGCACACGCAGCTCACCAGGCGACCAGGGTAACACTCCCCAAGCAGGACCCCCCCCCCCGTTAAGCCTCGATGGGCAGGTAGCGAGTACGTGATGCAAGAGAGCAGAGAGGCAGGTGGCAATCAAAACCGATGTGCTTCTCTACCTGGCCGAGGGCTACAGACTTTACGCTGGCCTGGGGGAGCCTTTGGTGATGAAAGCTGCGGTTCTCCACCCTGGAACATAATAACATCACCCTGGGGAGCTTATTAAAAAACCCAGAGGGCTCCCCTGGTGGCGCAGTGGTTGAGAGTCCGCCTGCCGATGCAGGGGACGTGGGTTCGTGCCCCGATCCTGGAGGATCCCACATGCCGCGGAGCGGCTGGGCCCGCGAGCCATGGCCGCGGAGCCTGTGTGTCCGGAGCCTGTGCTCCGCAATGGGAGAGGCCACAGCAGTGAGAGGCCCGCGTACCGCAAACAAACAAACAAACAAACAAAAAAACCCAGAGACTGAGCCACATCCAGGTCAGTGAAATCTAATGAGTTACATGCGTGTTTCGGAGCCCACTGTAACTCACTCAGATACTGCTGGAAGCAGTGTAAATGGGCACGATCCTTTGTGGTTTTTTGTTTCGTTTTTTTGGCTGCATGGCTTGCGGGATCTTAGCTCCCCGACCAGGGATTGAACCCGTGCCCTCTGCAGTGGCAGCTCAGAGTCCTGACCACTGGACCACTCCCCTGGTACCACCCTTTTAAAGGGCAATTTGGCACTATTGACCAAAACAAGAAATGTGGGTGCCCTCTGACCCACAATCACATGTCTAAGGATTTATTTGGCGGATATGCTTGTATACGTATGCAAAGACAATTGTATAAAGATATTCATTGCAGCATCGTCTGGGATAACAGTGGATTGGAAATGACTGAAATATCCCTCATTAGGGGGCTGGTCATTTATTTATGACTAAATAAATGGTAGTCATAAAGGCAAGAGAAAACTCTTGCTTTATCTCCGCTGTGAAAAAAAAAAAAAAGAGGGCTTCACTGGTGGCACAGTGGTTGAGAGTCCGCCTGCTGATGCAGGGGATGCGGGTTCGTGCCCCAGTCCGGGAGGATCCCACACGCCGCAGAGCGGCTGGGCCCGTGAGCCATGGCCTCTGAGCCTGTGCGTCCGGAGCCTATGCTCTGCAACGGGAGAGGCCACAGCAGTGAGAAGCCCGCGTACCGCAAAAAAAAAGAAACAGGAGAATCTGTATATACTGATGTGGAAGGACCAGCACGATGCATAAAGTTCAGGGTGCAGAACAGATCACCCTGAAAGCACTCGTTTGTTTGAAAATAGACAAGAGGTGTGTGTGTGTGTGTGTGTGTGTGTGTGTGTGCAGAGAACACTTATTTCTGAAAATGGGTAAAATCTAGAAATTGGGGTTGCCTCTGGGGAGGGAAACCCAGGAGTTTGGGGAAGAGGTGGGAGGAGGCGCCACCTCTATCATTGTGTACTATTTTATTTTTAAAAACCATGGACATGTATTGATGGAAAAACTTCTTTTTAAAGTTAACTTAAAAGGCATCTTGGTGCCAGGGTGGGAGGAGGCACCATCCGGGAACAAGGAGATCATTTATCAGCACCCTCACTGCAGTGACCTGATCAAGGTCCTCGGACCACTGGGGTCATTCAGCATGACCTCACGAGTGAAACTGAGGCAGCCCAGTAATCTTCATTATGGACTCGCAGTAAAAGCACACTCGGATCACTTCCCACTGAGAGTCCCAAAGTCAAGGTGCCTCCAGGAGCCAGGAGGATGGCCTCAGGCAGGCTGGGCAGGGGTGAGGGGGAACCCAAACCCCAGCTCACAGAGAGGGAATGTGGGTGCCATATTGTGGGACCTTTACAGTTTGAAAGGAGAGCTATAAGCCTGATGTGTATGCTACATCTCTCAAATTCTAAATGTTGCCAACGAATGAGAAATTTATCAAGCGCCGTGGAGCTGAACATGTGCACATCTGCTGACCTAGCAATTCCTCTCCTAGGTGTATACCCATGAGAAACGCGCACAGATGCTCACCAGAAGGCACGGGTTAGGAGGCTTGTCGCCGCACTGTTATAACAGTGGCAAACTGGAACACCCAGTTTGGAGAATAAATAAATCACATGTGTTCTCACAGCGGAACGAGGATGCACACACTACAACCACGTGCAACAACACAGAAGCATCTCATAGCCATTGTGGTAAGTGCATGGAGCTGGACGTAAAAGAGCAGCTACAGCGTGACTCCATCAATAGAACGTTCAAAAACAGGCAAAACTCATCCACGGTGATAAAAGCCTGGAAAGCGATTGCCTTTGTGGGGGCATAGAGGGTTCTCGAGGCTGATGACACAGTGTTTTAAATCCGTGCAAGTGATGTGTGTACCTTAGTATGTATGTTGTGTTTAATCTTTGGAAGTGGGTTGTTTTTTTTAAACTACCACTGACGTGGAGGACCAAATAAGCCATGTCAGTGGGCTAATTTCAGTCTTGGCCTCCCCAGTTAGGACTAGATTGTCACACTGAATGTCTTTGAAGTGGCTAGGCTTTCAAAGCTACTCCAGCCCCGGAACCTCTATTTTTTGTCAGTCACCCGTGAATCCTGCAGTTACGCCCAGCTCTGTCTCTACATGGACCATGCCTGCCTTCCCTCCCTCGCATCCTCCTGGAATTCTGATGTCCTAGAGAAAACTCAGCAGTGGAGGTTTGCCCTCTCACCTCCTACCTCCCTTCTACCTTCCTTTTCTGGAAGGAAGGAGAGAGATGGATGGATCAATGACAGCTGCTTCAGCTTTCTGTTTAAAAATATTGCTCAAGATGTGATTATCCCCAGAGAAAGATGCAAGCTCTTCCCAAAAGCAAGGCTGTCCTCAGGCAGTTTGCAGAAGTTGTGGATTGTCAGGGACAAGTCTCTGCTTCAAAGGAGGCATGTGTCATTGCTTCTGAATGCCAGGCAGCTGAGTCCTTTCTATTGGAGGAGGAATCGCCCTCCAAGGAAATCAGATGTTTTATGTTCTGGTTGGGGGATTACAGAGCAGAACACATGCTAGGGGCTCAAGCTCCCGCCACCCTCCAGGTGCCTGTAGCTTTTTATTATGACATTTTTCAAACAAGCAGAAAAATTGCAAGACTAGTACAATGAGCATTCTCTGCCTAGGCTCATAACTGCTAGCATTTTGTCATATTGACTTTATATATGAATATATGTATATTTTTTTCTGAAACATTTCAAGGTAAACTACAGGCACTGTAACAATTCACCTTGAATTCTTCAGCATGGATATCTGGAAAAATAATTTCTACATAACCAAAAAACCATTATCACACCAAACTCGATGAACAATAATTAACAAAAATTCCCTAACATCATCTAATACTCAGTCTATAATCAAATTTCCGTGTCTCCAAAATGTCTTGTGTAGTTGTTTTTCAGACCAACATTCAGTTAAGGGTCACATATGATTCTCCCAATTAGATTAGATTCTCCCAATTAGATTGGTGGATTATATTTCTTTACTCTTTTTTTTTTTTTTTTTGCCTGCATTGGGTCTTTGTTCACTTCGATCACTACTGTGTATCGCTGAGCTCTTTCTGTGTACCACGCGCTGAACGAAATAAACATTTTAACCCTTACAACAGCCTGATGATTGGTGGTAGATTCAATTATTCTCTCAGTTTAGAGATGGAGACACCGAGGCTTGGAGAAGTTAAGGAATTTGTCCGCAGGCATCCAGGATTCAAAACCGGGTCTGTCTGCTGCTAACTCTCTGCTACATTGCACCAACCCTTCAAATTCCAAGACCAAATTTCTGGGGCTGTGTCCCTGCTTCAGGAGGTAACAGAGGCTGGGAGAAGGGTTGAAGGTTGAGTAAGAAATGCGAGATGAGACCAGGTACAGATTAAGCTGCCATTGGTAACCTTAAGGTTACGAAGATCCTGAATTTTACTTTCCATTTAACCTATTTTGAACATTCATGTATCATTTTGAAACCTACGTATGATCATAATGACTTAATACAACAGATATTGGTAACTATCATAAAGTTATTATTATTCTATTAATTTTATTTTTAATGCTCAAGACAGTTGGCTAGTTTATGGGGCCTGTTACAAAGGGGTCCACGCAGATCATGTTGAAAGTGCTTGGTTCCCGCTGGAGTTACACTCCCTGCCAGGTTCTGCCACAGACACAGCTCAAGGGTGGAGCCTGAGGGGTGATCAGGGGTGAGTAAGACCCAGCCCTGGACTTTAGGGCTGCATGTTGAGGGGACGGACTCACAACTGCCTGCAGCCAAGATTTAGAGAAACGTTAATGGGACAAAACACTGAGTTTAGGGAGGACAGGGAAATCTGAGATTGATTCTAATTGGGAGAATCCAAGGAAGATTTTTATAGGAAGGGCCATTGGAGCTGGGTGTGGAGGTATGAGTAGGAGTCTGAGCAGAGTCACTGACAAAGGCCTTTGGGGCTAAGGGGAGTACAGGAGTGAGGGGAAGTGTGCAAAGTGAGGCATGTCTGGGAAGTGGAATGTGTGGCCAGCTCGGGAGGACAGTCAGAGATTAGGTCAGAAAAGGATATAGGAGTCAGAGAGAACATGGCTTTGAATGGTGGATTGAACACTTGGATCTTTTTTTTTTTTTTTTGCGGTACGCGGGCCTCTCACTGTTGTGGCCTCTCCCGTTGCGGAGCACAGGCTCCAGACGCGCAGGCTCAGCGGCCATGGCTCACGGGCCCAGCCGCTCCGCGGCCTGTGGGATCCCCCTGGACCGGGGCACGAACCCGTGTCCCCCAGATCGGCAGGCGGACTCCCAACCACTGCGCCACCAGAGAAGCCCTTGGATCTTAATTTGAAAGGCATTACAGAGTCGTCAAAAGAACTCAGGAAGAATATGACCAGATCTGACCTACCTTAGGGAAGATATATTTAGGGTGGGATGCAAAGACCAGATGAAAAGACAGGGACCCCAGTTAGGACACCATGAAAAGAGGGCCTGAGGCAGACAGCAGGGACCAGAAGAGTCAGAGGCATCAGGAGGGATGCAGACGAGATTCAGAAGCGTCGGCAGGATGCTCGTGAGGACTGGCGGATGGAGGGTGGAGGAGGCTACGTGACACCAGGATCTCTAGTCTGAGTGGCAGAGTGGATCGGGGGGGCCAGTAACCCACCTAGGAAGCAACGGAGGAGAAGAGGTTTACGGGGAAAAGATGTCAGCCTGGTGGAGCTTGTTAGGTTAAGGGCGCCCAGGTGCAAGTGTTTGGGCAGTTGCGTCTAGAGCCCAGAGAAGAGCTCGGAGATGCAAGCTCAGGCGTCAGCCTCCTCAGACCCCCTTCCGGAAGCGGAAACACCCTCGGGGAGGTGCGGCTGAGGGGGCGGGGCGGGGAGGACGGTGGCAAATGATGGGTGACCCGGAAGGGATGCTGTGTGGAATTTCCTCTGCGTCCCCAGAAGCGAGAGGGAGGCCGGAGCAGCTCCAGGTCCTGGGAGGCCTGGAGAGCCCTTGAGGGAAAGGGTTTCCCCCAAGGTCAGGTCCCAGACAAGAGGCAGGAAGTGAGTGGGGATCTGGGCTTGAAGGGAGCGGAAACGGGCTGATCCGCGTGTGTCCCGGAACCGCGAACCCCCTGCCTGGTCATGCGGGGCCTGACAGGATTCTCCTCCTGCCAAGAGAACCCCCCAGAGAGCCTTGAGGAGCCCCTTGAGGGCCTCGGGTGGGACAGAGGCCCTTTCAGAGTTTCCCAGGGATTCTGAACGACAGCCTGGCTGAGTCCATTTGGCCCGGCCAACTAAGCCGCCACGGGGGTCACCACACCTCGTCAGGCTGCAGATTAGTTCCTGTAAAGAGGTGAAAGAGGGTCTTAGAGGGCCTCCCCTGTACCCGCTACCTCTCTAACTCCCCTCCCCCTCCCCCAGGAAGCATTTGAACTTGCATGGCTGCCCCTGAAGACGCGTGCTCCAAGGCCCTCAAGGAGAAGGATGCTGTTCCAGGTGAGTTTGGGGCCAAGCGGTTTCCCCCCTGGGGATCTGCTCAGCAACCTGACCAATCCGATGTGAGAAGTGCCTCTCCTAGACCAGGGGCTGGCTGGCTGTCGCCTGTGATCCCCCCGACTTCTTGCTCCCCAGGGTCCCCCTTTTCGACAGGCCGGCTCTCCACCCTCCGTTGTTGGGTAGCTCAGCCTGGTACCCACTGGGCTTGGCAGGATCCCTGGCAGGACAGCAAGGCAGCACCGCAGTAGGGGATGGGCTGGAGTTTCAGCAGGGCCCATGGCGTGGTGGACGGTTCTCCCCAGTGTCATTCTGCAGGGGCGGAGTCTCTGCAGGGGCGGAGTCTCTGCAGGGGCGGAGTCTCTGCAGGGGGCGAAAATGCCTAATGGCGGGAGATGTGAACTCTGGAACCCAGGACGCCCCTGTTGGCAGTTGGGAACCTCCAGGTGGGCACAGGGAGGGAGAGAAGCAGGCCCGCAGCCAGGTGTTCTTACCTTTGGAGGTCTCTCCTCACGGAGCATCCAGCTTCTGAAATGTGCCCCGACCCCTCATCAAAGATGTGCTTTGCTTTGCAAAGATGTGGGGACATATTTCTTTAGTATTGTGCTTTTGCAATCTTTTGGCTGCAAGGAACTGGCTGAATTTAGGATTGGTCCAACTCCTCAGCGTGCTCTCTTCCTGTTTCAGATAGGCCTTTTCAAAGTGAGACAAGAAAGCGACAGATTGGTTTTGATGTAATGAAATATTTTGGATGTCATTGGCCAGTGAACAGATACATACGTTAACCATCAAAATATATATTAATAGCAGTTGTATTTTTTCTCATGATTTGGAAGCTTTGCTTTCAGAATCGTGCATCTTTTAGTCGGTCTCTGAGAAGCTTGAGCGTCCAGGGGCCTTGGCCAGAGAGGCCCTAATGGGGGCAAGGGAGTAGGGGAAAGCGGCGCCGGGGAGGGACCAGGGGCTTAGGAGAAGGGCTGGGAGCCCAAGGTCTCCAGGAGGACAGTGGCCAAGCGGAGGCAAAGACTCATGTCCAAGTTCAGGAGGACAGGAGAGTTGTAAAGGAGGGGTCCCAAAGTCCCAAGGGCAGCTGGTGGTGTGAGGTCAGCGTGGCAAGGTGCCACCAGGACTAAGCAGGAAGGTGACAAAAAACTTGAGAGTAAGGCAAATGGATGCCTCTCCGTCCTTTCAATGTCACACTACAGCCTCAACTAACAGGCCAGCCCGGGAGTAATTTATATTTAATTCTCTAAGGAACCGTGCCTTTGTTCGACTCACTTATTACTATTCATTAGGGTCCAGATTCTGAAGTGAACATGCTAACTGGCAAATTTGTGACTGGTAGAGATGAATATGATTTCTCTCTGTTAGCAAAGAAACCCCCAAGGATATGGTTGCGTTGCCCTGCAGAAGGCTCACTGGTTTTGAATCTCACTCAGCAATCTTATCCCGACACTGTCAGGTGCCTATAAACACTAGGTGCTCATGTGCTTCTTGGACCAGCCTTGCCATCCCGTCAGCCCCCTCGTTAATGAGCAAAATAGATTTTCCACATGTGTTCATCCTACAAGAGGCTTTTTTTTTTTTTTTTTTTTTTGCGGTACGCGGGCCTCTCACTGTTGTGGCCTCTCCCATTGGGGAGCACAGGCTCCGGACGCGCAGGCCCAGCGGCCATGGCTCACGGGCCCAGCCGCTCCGCGGCATATGGGATCTTCCCGGACCGGGGCACGAACCCGCGTCCCCCGCATCCGCAGGCGGACTCTCAACCACTGCGCCACCAGGGAAGCCCCAAGAGGCATTTTAAAAAAAACTTTTTGAAAGTTATATTTTGATGCCCTTTCCTAGCCAAACATGCCTGTTGGAGGCCCAGGCAGGGCAGGCCCAGGGGGCTGCCGGGACCTTTTAGAGGATTTTTGGTTTCGTGGTGCCTAGATGCACGTAGAGTAGCACAGAGTTCGGCTCAGTTTGTTTAAGTCAGTCTGTGTTTCCAGGTACCAAATTTTGTTCTGGGAATCTATTGCTGTAAAACAAACCATCGCGAACTTAGTGTCATAAAATAACGAGCACTTGATTATGCATAATGAAGAACCGTGGATTCTGCGGGTCAGGAATTTGGATGCAGTAAAAAAGGCTTGTGTCTCCTCTGTGCTGTCGGCCGGGAGACTCAGCGGCCGGTGTGACTTCAGCATCTGGGGCTGCCACCTTGGCAGGGATGGCCGGCAGCTGGGCTCAGTTGGGACCGTTGGCCAGAGCATCTCCTGGTGGCCTCTCCAGCACGGTGGCCTCAGCGGGTGGTTGTACCTCTATCGTGGCAGCTCAGTGCTCCTGTGGGCCAAAGGGGAGCTACGTGGTCTTTTATGACTCAACCTCAAAAGTCACATGGTGTCACTTCTGCTGTACTCTATTGGTCAAAGCTGTCATAAGCCTGCCTGCACTCAAAGGAGGGGTCACAGCCCTGCCCCTCAATGGGAGGGGCGTCAAAGACTCCGTGGTCATGTTAAAGCTGCTACTGCTTCTTTAAATTTCTTTCCTTTTTGGCCATTGGATGACTTGTAACCTCCCATGTATCATAATAAACCATGAGGCTTTGTCAGAGCCAAGGGAAGAGCAGACCTCCAGATTTAATCTTTGTTCCCAGTTCTGACTTTCGTCCTTGGGGTTTTTATCCAGTCATGGTATCTTCTTTTTCTTGGTTTTCTGATCACGAGCGTGGAAAATATGCCTATTGACATAAGAGAATATTCATTCTACACTTGGTAAGTGAAAGAGGCAAAGGAAAAATAAAATGGAAGACTATCTACCAAGGTGCTAAGTGGTTATCTCCGAATGGAGGGTTTAGACGTGATTTCTATTTTGTTGTCGTGAATAGGTATTTTTCTTTCTGTACAAATTTCAAGTATCATGTGGAGATCAAGCTTGCAGGCTCTGGAGTCAGATCATCTGGTTTCAAATCTCAGTTCTTTCCATTTCTAGCTTGGGCAAATTACTTTGATTCTCTGAAACTCAGTTTCCTCATCTGTAAAATGGGGCTATCAATAGGACAATAGCACCTACCTCAGAGGGAGGATGGTTGTAGGATTAAATAAGACAATGCATGTAAAGCACTTACCATAGTATCCAGCATAAAGTAAGCAGTCTAGATTCGGGATTATTCTTAGTGGTATTATTACTAACAACTTTTTATAAAAGATAACCAAGCAAAGGTTGTACAATTATACAAAACAAAGACAAATTATAGAATTACAGAGAACCCTTAAAAAAATAACTGGGTCTTAACTGTTTCTAATGTCCTGACAACAGCATCTCATGTTGTGTGTGTGTGTGTGTGTGTGTGTGTGTGTGTGTGTGTGTGTGTGTGTGTGTGTGTGTGTGTGTGTGTGTGTTTTATCAGGAGCCTAAAGCCAGTTTTATTGCTGGAAAAATATCTCATAATTTGCTCTCACACCTTTTAAGAGCTGATTGCTCCAGATGTATTCCACCTTCCTGAAGAATTTGAAAATCTAGGGCAGTTATTTTCCTTAGAGGGGAGCGAGAAGGTCACAGAAAAGTGTGCTATCCCGTGGATCCTCAATATTCTAGAGCAAGCCCTCAATCGGGCAAGGTTGAGAAGCTAAAAGCAATGACATAATTGACCTTAATTTTTTTAAAAAAATGCAGAAGCTTTGTTCTTTCTCTGCTGGAACACAAAAACATTTGTTATCCTAAAAAGAAATGTTTCTTTGACTGCTTTTGATGTCAGCAGAAATCTTGGCTTTTACATCCTATACCCTTTCTAACTAAATAAATAGGAAGGACAGACGGAATTACCAGTTGTGCATTTAGAGCAAGTCTGGAGGAGCAGACAGTGGTGGGGAGGTGGGGTGATGGTCCCCTCATCCAGCCATGGTGGAAGACGGGTCCCCCGGCAGCACTGTGTCCCAGGAGCAGGGCCGGCCTGGGTCTGACGAGATGGGATCACATCTTACACTGTTGCAGAGGGTAAAGTTGGGCCAGAGCTGGAAGTCTGTCAATTTTGCTCCTGGCATAAGAGCTGGCATGGAATGGACATAGTTATTAGTAATTATATCACTAAGAATAATCCCGAACCTAGACTGCTTACTTTATGCTGGATACTATGGTAAGTGCTTTACATACATTGTCTTATTTAATCCTACAACCATTCTACCTTTGAGGTAGGTGCTATTGGCCTATTGATAGCCCCAGTTTACAGATGAGTAGCATTGGATGGGTGGATAAATAGAGGAATTAAGTGGAGTTGGAGACACTTTGCTGACCACTGAGCATCTGGGCTTGGGAGCTATGACCAGAATCCAAAGGAAAGGACACATTTTGGTCATTTTTCTGCATTCCACCTGAGGTTTACCTGGCTAAAGATAAGAATATTTATTAAAGAGCGACCATCTCTCCCTTAGGGATGTGGTGCTGGGGTTGCAGAAAACAAGATGTATTTTATTCCAAATAAGTTTCCACATTTTCTAGAATGAGCGTGTGTTGTTTTCATATATTCATCCAAAATTTATGACTATGTACAAAGAAAGCAGATGCACATTCTCCTCTTAACAAAGAATCACTGTTTTTATCTTGTTGTGCCTATTTCCGGATCCTTTTCGACACATTTTGTATTATATGCTTGAGGGCTTGCTGCACGCTCTTCTTCGTGGCCTCAGTTAGCCACCACCCCAACAGCAACTTTAAGATGAAGGCTTTTCATATTGTCTTTTTACAGATATGAAGACAGAAGCTCAGAGAGGTTAAGCAACTTGTCTGAGGTCACACAGCAGCGAGGGGGTGGAGGATGTGACATGAGTCCATGCCCTTAAACACCCTCCTGTACTGCTCCATCCTTGCAAACATAATCTAGCAAAATTAATTTGCAAGTGTAGTTTTTGTGATTTAAAAGGTAAATTCATTTTTTTAATGGGCAAAGGTGAGGATGACAGCTGGCTGTTAAGTGCAGAGGACCTGATCATTTCTCTCCCAGACCTGGCGCAAGTGCGTTCAGAGTCCAGGCTCCAACAGCCCAGGGGTGCCGAGGAGGCTAAAGGGCAGAGGAGAGGCACTGCCTTGAGTCTTGAACCCCGGTGGCCAGCCTGTCGTCTCTGTCACTTGGAACTCTTTCCAGAGGGTCAGTAATCACTTTGATACCATCAGGTTCTGTTCTCCAGGCGGTGAGGGTAGAATTTCATTTCGCTGTGGTAGGAATTTAGTTGCTTTCAGTTGTACCGTCTTGCACCGACTGCAGGTGTCGGTGACAGGTTTGAAGATTAACGTATGCAGAGAAATTAATTATTTAAGGAAAAGCATTTGAACGTGAGACAGGGTAAACCTAGATTAAAAAGCAGGAGGTCCAAACTGTCAAATACTGCCAGCATATTTTTCATGCTCGACAAAAATGAACAGTAGCCGACACCTGCATGAAGCCTTATAATTTACTAACTTGCACTATGTAGTTCAGTCTTAGGTGATTTGGGAGGTTTCTGATATGGGTGTATCACTCCACTCTCATGGATAAGGATGCCAAGGGCCAGAGAGGTCGAGTACCTGGCCCAGGGTCACACAGCTTCAAAAGACCAGAGCAGGAATTGGAACCCAAATTCAAAGTTTCTGTGACTTTTATGTCCACTATTCCTCTGTGGCTGGTTCAATACCAAGATATATGCATTGCTGCAGAAAGCATTCATTGAGGCTTTTGTGACTCTGGCTTTTCCTATTCATGATATATTGATTGGAGGCTGAGAAACAACCATTTGCAAACATATTTAGGAATAAAAGTAAGTCCCATGGTGTCGCTGGGGACACTTAGGCAATCAGAAATTACACGGAAGACTCACTGTTGCTTTGGGTAGAACATGGACTCTTAGTTATGGAATCAGTTGATGGTGACAACACTATAGTGAGGCCATTGAATGGGTTCCCACAGCCTCATTCTGATCCTTGTGTATGTGGAGAAGCCATATGTTCCATTTGAGCTCAATATCATCAAGTCCCATTGTCTCCCCAGCTCAAAGTTATTAAACGTCTGGGGTT
Organism: Mesoplodon mirus; assembly: GCF_964341445.2. NCBI lineage: Eukaryota > Metazoa > Chordata > Mammalia > Artiodactyla > Ziphiidae > Mesoplodon > Mesoplodon mirus. The sequence continues at coordinate 4,829,835 of NC_138995.1, read as the reverse complement.
GATGTAACTTTTAGAGGGTGAGGTGGTAACTGTTGCATTTAATGGGGTAGAATTTGCAATTCTGGTTAAGGCTCGGGTAACTGGACAGACCCATGCAGAAACCCCAGCTCAGCCTCCTCCAAGCAGCATTGCTCAGGGAGAATGCTTCACTTCTCCAACTAAGGCTCTATCCCCTGGTCATCTCAACGGGATAAGGGTAGTGTCTACAGCATAGCAGCAGTGTGCCGGGAGGCCTGCCCGGTGCCTCCTGGGTTCGTAGCAAGCCGTCAGTAAACGTTCACCGCTGTTATTATTTTTGTTGCCATAGGTAGTGGCCGTGTGCATGTGTGCATGCGTGGGTGCACGTGCATGTCTTTTAAGGCCATGAGAATGGCTAGAGATTAGGAATGGGATCTCGGGGACCTGAGTTCTCATTTCCATGCAGCTCATTGATGATTCTAAAATCCCGGGCAAGTTATCTTCTTTGGGCTTCCCCTTCTATGAAACGAACTTAACCTAGATTACCTGTAAATTTCCTGTCTATATAAGACATTCTTAGAGTCTGTAATTCTTGTTCCAATTCATACAGATGGCAAAACCTCACCGGTGGGGAAGGAGCTGGTCACAAACACAGATAGGCTGGGAGGGGAGACAATAGGGAGTGGTGGGGATTGTGGTGAACTGGGGAGGGTGCGTCCCATTCGAAGGGGTCCCTGCAACTCAGGAACAGCTGCCTGCTGCCACATGGGAGAGTGGGCTCCTCGCAGCCAGATTTCCCTGTTTGTTCAAGACAAGCCGGAGCAGAGATTTTAATACAGAACTCTGCAATTCTTAAATGCTGACCGCTAATTAAAAAGAAAATGCAAAGACCCGACCTCCCAAACAAAACTGTCTGAATGTCAGGTTCAAACTTGGCCCACGTTTGTGGCCTCTGAACCAGCCATACCTCCAGGCCAGCATAATTCCCAGGCAAGATCACCCTGGGGACTGGGTGATCTTTTATTCTAACATTTTCTTTTAACATTAAGACCCATATTATAGTCTCGCTAACACCAAGAAGGAGACAGAAAAGGTCCCTGTTCTGGAAATGGTTCATCTGTTTTTAGCCCTCTGGGTTCAACGTGGTTAATTACATCATCCTGCGAGACGGCTCTTCTGGCAGAGGGCTTCAGGGGGGCACCCTAAATCTCCCTCAGCCACCTCGACTTCTGCCATTAGGGCTGGAGACACTGACCTCCTTGGACCCACACGGAGTCTCCCAGGTTGTTACCAGACATTTTTTCATAGTACAGATGAGTTTGAGTTCTTTGGGGTGTTTTTTTTTAAATTTATATAAATAAAAATATAAATTATATAGATAAACATATGCATATCCTAAAATTGACCATTTTCATCATTTTTAAGTGTCTATAGCATCAAGTGCGTTCACATTGTTGTGCAACCATCACCAACCATCTGCAGACTTTTTTTTCACTTGCAAAACTGGAACTCTTGTCACTATGAAATGATACGTCTCTATGAATTTGACTACTTTAAGTACCTCATATGAGTGGAATCATGTAGTGTTTGTCTTTTGCGTCTGGCTTATTTCACTTAGCATGATGTCTTCAAGGCTCACCCATGCTGCAGCCTGTGTCAGAACTTCCTTCTTTTTAAAGGCTGTATAACATTCCATTGTATGTACATATATGCCACATTTTGCTTATTCATTCATCCATTGATGGACTCTTGGGTTGTTCTTTCGGCTGCTGTGAATAATGTTGCTGTGCACAGGGGTGTGTAAATATCAGTTCATGTTCAGTACTTGTGGATACATACCCAGAAGTGGAATGGCTGGATCATGTAGTAATTCTGTGCTTAATTTTTTGAGAAACGTTTATACTGTTTTTCCAAAGCAGTTGCAACATTTTACATGATTCCCAGCAGTGCACAAGGCTTCCAGTTTCTCCACATCCATACCAATGCTTGTTATTTTCTGGTTTTTATCTTTAAAAAAATAATAGCCATGCTAATGGGTGTGACAGGTGGCTTTTTTAAGGGCTCAGGATAAGGGGAAGAGGATGATAAAACAAGGGACCTGGGAGATAGAAAGTCCTTGAGAGGAAACAGTATAAACGGCTCCATCACATGCAGCAAGTGCTCCAGAGTTGTGCTCTCCAATAAATGCTACCAAAAGTCCAGTTTCTCTATTGTAGGCGCACGTTGCAAGTGCTCGGAAACACAGGTAGCGACTGGTGGCTGCCATGTTGGACAGTGCAGATCTAGAGCATTCCATCATCACAGAAGGTTTTACTGGCTAGAGCTGCTACAAAGTTCACAAAATGCATGTACACAAATATGCCTCATTTTGATGTTTGGGACTTCAGTACTGGCCCTGCTGGTGACTTGATCTATGTCATGCAGCCTCTGGGTGGCAGAATCAAAAGAGGAGTCCCTCAGATTCCTGATCCAGTGTCCCATGTTCCCTTCCTCTTACCCTAAGTTCACGCAGAGCATGGAGGGCAGGTGCGGGGGGTGGGGTGGTGGGCAAGGGGGAGGGAGTTGATTATAAAGGATGCTGGTCCCACAGTACTTCCCAGGATTTGTTTTTAAAGATGAGTAGGCTGTGCTAATATTTCTTGTCTAGTGGTTTATGAAAAGTAATGCACCAGATGCTCCAAGGATTATATCACCCTCATGGCCTGGTGGCTCTGACAGCCCTTAATCAGCTTCCTGACTGCAGCAGGCTCAGGAGATTCCATGACCTTGTGTAGCCAATTCTCTCTTCTTCCACACTAATATCATGTCAGCGGGGCACATGGCCACGCAGAGCAAAGACTACATTTCCCAGCCTCTCTTGCAGCTAGGTATGGTCATGTGACCAAGTTCTGCCAATGGGATGTCAGTGGCGGGTCAATCTGGCAGCATCTGGGGATCTTTTTTTTTTTTTAAAGAAGATGTTGGGGGTAGGAGTTTATTATTTATTTATTTTTGCTGTGTTGGGTCTTCGTTTCTGTGCAAGGGCTTTCTCTAGTTGTGGCAGGCGGGGACCACTCTTCATCACGGTGCACAGGCCTCTCACTATCGCGGCCTCTCTTGTTGCGGAGCACAGGCTCCCGACGCGCAGGCTCAGTAGTTGTGGCTCACGGGCCTAGTTGCTCCGCGGCATGTGGGATCCTCCCAGACCAGGGCTCGAACCCGTGTCCCCTGCATTAGCAGGCGGACTCTCCACCGCTGCGCCACCAGGGAAGCCCCTGGGGATCTATTTTAAGACATGGCTGGCAGGCATGTGCCCTCTGCCCCTCCCTTTCCCTCTTACCCCTTTTTCCATTCTGCTGTCCGCAGCTGTCAGTGTGGTTCCTGAGGACAAGACTGAATGTTAGGGATGGAGGAGAGGGGCAGAGCCACCATGCAGCCCTGCACTGCTGACGTTTGGCCTTTTATGTGAACGTGAACCAAGCTGCTGTCTGGGTTAAGTCACTGTTGTTTTTGGTCAATGCTACTTGCAGACAAACCCAGTTTTAACTGATGAGCTAGGCGATAACAGTGGCTAACTACAGGTCAGGCCCTCTCTATAAACCCTTAACCCTCAGAATAGCCTTAGTAAAGTAGGGGTTCTCAACTGGGGATGATTTTGTCCCAGAGGGGACCGTAGGCAATGTCTGGAGACATTTTTTTTTTTTTTTTTTCGGTATGTGGGCCTCTCACTGTTGTGGCCTCTCCTGTTGCAGAGCACAGGCTCCGGACACGCAGGCTCAGCGGCCATGGCTCACGGGCCCAGCCGCTCCGCGGCACATGGGATCTTCCCAGACCGGGGCACGAACCCGTGTTCCCTGCGTCGGCAGGTGGACTCCCAACCACTGTGCCACCAGGGGAGCCCATCTGGAGACATTTTTGATGGTCCTGACTGTGTGTGGGTGTGGAGTGCTACTGATATCTCCTGGGTCAAGGCCAGGAATGCTGCTTAACAGCCTACAGTGCAGAGAACAGTCCACCCCACAGGAATGATCTGGTTCCAAATGTCAGTAGTACTGAGGTTGTAATGCTCTGCTTTATGTTTTGTTACGTATAAGAAAACTGAAGCCAGAGGGCATAAATTACTTGCCTACGGTGACAGAGCTTGTAACTGGCAGAGTCGGGCCTCAAACCCAGGCAGTTTCAGTGCAGAGGTGAGGGTTGGTACGTACCGTGGGGCAAGGTGTGGGATGCACCGAACATGCCCCCCCAAACACCCTGCACAGTCCCACCTTGTCTCCAGGAGTCTGGCAGCTCCTGGCTTTGCCACTCACTGAAAGAGTGACCTTGAGCTGGTCACCTCCCCTCTGGGTGCCCCAGTTTCCTCTACGGTAGGGGTGGGGGATGGTAAAGCCCAAGTGCCTGTTGCGTGTATTGGTGAGCCCAATGCAACACCTGTACAGCGGCTCTCTGACCAATCAGAATGGACTTAAGCCCAATGCAGCACCTCTACAGCGGCCCCTGACCAATCAGAATGAACTTGAGCGTAGATCCCAGAGGCCCCAACTGTGCAGAGCCAGCCCTTTAGTTGCCAGACCATGGTGGGGAAGCCGAGGAGCGGGGTGGATCTTGGAGGCTGGAGTGGGGGGTGGGTACTTGAGCACGTGCTGTTTGCTGATTGGTATGGAAAGATTTCAACACTTCAACAACCTGTACGGTTAATTCTTGTACCATCCGCCACATGTCAGCATGAGTAGGAGATGTAGAGATCATTCAGGTCGGGAGGGAGCCTGGCCTCGTTTGGAAGAATGAATCTGAAGAGCTGGTCTCCTTTAACCTCCAAATTATCCCACCCACCTTGGGTTTAAAGAAATTAAAACACACCCATCATTCAAATGAAAGGTTAGGGGTGAGAGGGGACTGCCTGATGAGCTCTACCTAAGACCAGGAGCTTTGCTGTCGTTTAATTCATTTCATTCCCGCAGCTGTCCTGGGAAGCAGTGTGTTTATTATTTGCTCCCATTTTACAGATGAGGAAACTGAGGCCCAGAGAGAGTTAGTACCACTTCCAGTATTTTGTAGCTGGTAAACAAACTCAGGAATTTATTTACACAACCACCCAGTTAGAAGGCAAGGGGTGGGATTTGGGGGCCTGTGGCCATCTGTGATCTGTGCAGATGGGCAACTTTTAACACTCAGAAAGAAATAGGGAAAGGACTGGCCTCAAAGTACATTTGGCTTGCTGAGTTTGCTCAGTTGGGCTCAGCACCTAAGTTCACCAGGGCAGAAACTGATGCATTCCATTTCCATTTCCTGCCACCTGCCTCACCTTGACCCCTAGGACCCGCCTACCCCATTTGCACTCCCTGACTGGTGCCCTGTCAGCGCCAGCCCAGGGTCTTCATGCCCCTCCTCCACACTCCCTGGCAGGTTTGAGCCACCTCTGGATTAATGAGGCGCAAATGATTTGATATCTCAGCCTGGGATTTAACTGACCTCTTAGCTCAGTTGGAAAAATTTCCTTTCTCAAATAGCTGTTTTATCTTCCAGCCCCTGCCACCACTTTAATTATAGTAACTCCTCATCAGATGCCTCAAAGGAGAGGGGAAAAAAAAAGGCAAGAAGACAAGACACTGGCACAGGCTGAGTTGCCTTTCTAGACCATTTGGAACACAATTGCTTGTTATCACCCTCTGAATCACCAGCTTTCACCTGGAGATTAAAAGGCATCCCTTGAGACCACTTGAAATGAACAATAAGGCATACAGAAGCTTAATCTTCTCAATGGTGATGAAACCTGGGTTTTATGGGACATTGCCTCCCCCAGCCTTCAGTTTCCTGTCTCAGGCCATCAGTTCCCAGGGCAAAAATGGTGCCCTGGTGCACAAAGTGGTTAATGGCACATGAGACCATTTCACAGTGTAACTAGAATGACGTGTTTCCAACCTTAGGTTAACCTTCAGTGGAAGGACACCACTGACTAGACTTGGAACTTTTGAGTTCCAGAAGCTCCCAGGGTGAATGCTTTGCTTTGCTCTTTTCTTCCTTCCCTCCCTCCCTCCCTCCCTTCCTTCTTTCCTCCCTTTCTTTCTTTCAATAAAATTGAAGACTTTTTTTTTTTTTTTTTTTTGTGGTACGTGGGCCTCTCACTGCTGTGGCCTCTCCTGCTGCGGAGCACAGGCTCTGGATGCGCAGGCTCAGCGGCCATGGCTCACGGGCCCAGCCGCTCCGCGGCATGTGGGATCCTCCCGGACCAGGGCACGAACCCGTGTCCCCTGCATCGGTAGGTGGACTCTCAACCACTGCGCCACCAGGGAAGCCCCAAAATTGAAGACTTTCATTTAAACTTTTTTGTTTTAACATAAATTATAAATCTTAAGCCTTTAATATCAACTTGTCTGTCACAAAATTGGAAAAACCACAAGTTGAAACAACATATTGATACTAACACATAATTCAAGAACAGTTTCAAGAGAGAATACATTTTTAATACAGCTATTTTATAATCGGTGTGATGTCACAGAGCCCAGGCATCCAAACGCAGTTTCTTAGGGTTCAGAGGGATGTAATAGGGCTTGACCTTCTGAGAGTTGATACAACTTAGCTGTATGAGTTCTGGAATAAGAAACGTCAGTGCTAATCAAATGTTCATCTTTAGCAGTCCGTATATACCAGTGTGAATGGGTTTTGATGAAAGGTGATAGACCCAGCTTGAGAAAGCCTGACAGTGGCCTCAGCAACTACAACTCACATCTATGCAGGACCCATAAGCCAGGCACTGTGCTAACTGCTTTCCAGGCATTATTTTACTTGATCCTCCCCACAACTCAGTGTAAGAGATGTTATTACTGCCCCATTTTACAGATGAGGACATTGAGGTTTGAGGGGCGGACAACTTGCCCACTGCATGCTGCTATTACGTTGCTCTGTGACCTTGGACCATTCGTTAATGGAGTTCTTATATGGCTCTAAAAATGTGGATCAGATTTTGACCTTGGCAGCTTGCAGCCAGGGTATAGCCTGTAGGAGTGTTTTGGGTTGGCCCTCACAGTGTTATTAAAACTATGTGAATGAAGTTGAATTTGGAACAAACACTCTGGGAAACTGGCAGTTTCTACTAAACTGAATTCATGCCTACCCTAGAACCCAGTAATTCCACTCCTGGCTCTTTCCTGAAGATGGTAAATGCTCTTGCCAACCAAAAGACACAGACCAGAAGAGTGTCCACGGCAGCTCCATTTGGAGTAGCCCAAACGTAGAACCACTCAAATGCCCATCAACGTGGATAAATTGATTACTGTAATGTCGTACAATGGAAAACTCTACGCCAAACAAGGTGACCAACCCGCTGCTGTGTGTCAACATGAATCTCACAAGTACTGTTGAGTGAAAGAAGCCAGGCATGAACGAATGCACACTGAATAATTCCATTCATAGAAAGGACTAGAAAGGCAAAACTAGTCTAGTAGGAGTCAGAATCGTGGTTACCTTTTAAGAATGAGAGGAGAATGCAGTTGTGTAGTTAATGAGATAGGGTGGGAAGGGGTCTGGGCTGCTGGCAGGGCTCCCCAACTCCTCTGAGTGGTGGTTACGTGAGTCCATTTGCTTTGTGGAAATTCATCAAGCTCAATACTCTTTTTTTTATATCCCTATCATTTTTTGGAACAGCTTTATTTGAGATATAACTCACATATCTAAAATCCAGCCACGTAGAGTGTAAAATTCAGTGTTTTTTAGTATATTCCCGGAGTTGTGCAACAATCACCACATCTAATTTTGGAATATTTTCATCTTCTCAAAGAGAAAACTGGTACCCGCTAGCAGTCATCCCTCTGTACCCCCATTCTCTTGGCCCAGGGCAACCACTAATCTACTGTATGAGTTATATACTCTTTTTTTTTTTTTTTTGGCTATTACTATTATTTTTTAACTTGTCTTCCAATCTTTTTATTTTTTTATTTTTTTAATACAGCAGCTTCTTATTACTTATCTATTTTTTTTTCTTTTCTTTTTTTTTTTTTTTTTTTGCGGTATGCGGGCCTCTCACTGCTGTGGCCTCTCCCGTTGTGGAGCACAGGCTCCGGACACGCAGGCTCAGCGGCCATGGCTAACGGGCCCAGCCGCTCCACGGCACGCGGGATCCTCCCGGACCGGGGCACGAACCCACGTCCCCTGCATCGGCAGGCGGACTCTCAACCACTGCGCCACCAGGAAGCCCTACTTATGTATTTTATACATATTAGTGTATATATGTCAATCCCAGTCTTCCACTTCATCCCACCACCACTCATTTTTTTTTTAATTGAAGTGTAGTTGATTTATAATGTTGTGTTAGTTTCAGCTGTACAGAAAAATGATTCAGTTATATAGGTGTATATATAATATATATATATTCTTTTTCAGATTCTTTTCCTTTATAGGTTATTATAAGAGATTGAATATAGTTCCCTGTGCTATACAGTAGGTCCTTGTTGGTTATCTATTTTATACATGGTAGTGTGTATCTATTAATCCCAAACTTCTGATTTATCCCCCCCCTTTCCCCTTTGGTAACCATAAGTTTGTTTTCTGTGTCTGTGAGTCTGTTTCTGTTTTGTAAATAAGTTCATCTGTATCATATTTTAAATTCCACATATAAGTGATATCATATGATATTTGTCTTTGACTGACTTCGCTTAGTATGATAATCTCTAGGTCCATCCATGTAGCTGCAAATGGCATTATTTCATTGTTTTTATGGCTTAGGAGTATTCCATTGTATATATGTACCACATCTTCTTTATCCATTCATCTATCAATGGACATTTAGGTTGCTTCCACGTCTTGCCTATTGTGAATAGTGCTGCAGTGAACATTGGGTACATGTATCTTTTCAAATTAGAGTTTTTGTCTTTTCTGGATATATGCCCAAGAGTGGGGTTGCTGGATCATATGGTAGCTCTGTTTTTAGTTTTTTAAAGAACCTCCATACTGTTCTCCGTAGTGGCTGCATCAATTTAGAATCCCACCAACAGTGTAGGAGGGTTCCCTTTTCTCCACACCCTCTCCAGCATTTGTTGTTTGTAGAGAGTTATACACTCTTAAGTGTGTATGTAGTTATATTTAAATGAAAAAGTTACTGAAGGGCCAGTGTACCTGGTAGGAATTGCGCTGAGCTCCTAAGTCCTATGGTCTTACACTTGCTTGTCTTGTACATTTACATCACCTGCCTAGGTTCCCCAGGCGTTCAAATCTGTGACCTTGGGAATAAACAATCTTGAGAGTGTTTTCCAACTGGAGTATCTCTTGTTTCTGGTTTCTTTCGCCTGGGAGCAGGTCTGGGTCAAATCATCCCTTAATTTAGACAACACAGTAGAGATGTATTTGACAGCCAGATGTTGAAGTGGGTCAGGTTCCTTCTGTACCCACGTCACAGCTCTCCCTGGAGAGTGGATACCCATCTGGAGGGAGTCCTTTCTCTGACTCCTTCACTGCCCCCGGGACCTGCTGCTCTGGTTGAGTGGGAGATGGCCCTGCCCGATGTGCCTGGCCAGTACGACTGGAGCCCAGCACCAGGCTGGTCTCAGAGGGACAAGGTAGGGGAGGGAGCAGAGAGTTGTATGTCTGGGCAACTTGAGGATATGAGAGTGGCCTGGCCTTGGGTCACAGTGGATGGGGGAGAAAAGTCGAAAGGAAGAGTTGTTCCCTTGGCTGGTCCAAAATTAAAAACTGGCAACTGATCACTGACCATCTTTCTTACTTTCTCACAACAATCATGGAAGGTAAAAATTGCTCTCCCCATTTTTCAGGTGGGGAAACTGAGGCCGAAAGATGAACCAGGCCAGGGACTTAAAACAGCAATGATTTGTGATTTTCCCACAATTCCATGCATTGGCTGGGGCTCTGCTGATGGTTCTGGCTGGTCTCCCCTGAGCCCAGTGCTGCAGCTGGGAGCTTGGCAGGGAGCTCGGCTGGGGCTGGAATGTCCAAGGTGGCCTCATTTGCTGGGGCATCTCTCCATAGAGCCCCTCCTTGGGAGGTAGTCCAGCCTGGACCTCTTCAGAACATGGCAGCCGGGCTCCAAGAGATGTTAGGGGCTATGCTCGGAGTGCCAGCTGGGTGGGAGCTCAGATGGCAGGCAATAAACCTGGACTGGGGATAGACAGAGGGCTTTCTTGCGGACATGGGACCTCCTCTTGTGTGGCTCCTTAGAGAAATGGTTAAGAGGAGGACTCTGGAGTCAGACTGCCTGGGTTCAAATCCTGATTTCAATTGCCGAGAGCTTGGACCAGACACTTGAGCTCTCTGCCTCAATTTCCTCATCTATGAAATGGGCATAACAATCATCCTTGCTTCATAAGCCAACAGGATGTTCCTGTAAAACACTTAGCACTGTGTCCAGCACATAGTAAGTTCTCAAATTTAGCTGCCGTTGCTATTTTTGTGGTTAACATCATGATGATGATGTGATATTGACAATGCGGAGGATTATCCAGACTAAGGGGGATAGGAAAGAGGGTCCTAAGCAGAGGGAACAGCCTCTGCTCCAGCCAGGAGCTGAGAGAACCTGATGCCCAGAAAGCATTGAAAGGAAGCCTATATATAGACAGGCAGAGTTTGGGGGGATAGTAGTCACAGGCTGGAGAGGTGGGAGGGGTAGACCAGAAAGCCTTTGTGAGGTGAGGAGAGGACTGGGGATTTTATTCTAAGGGCAGCAGAGGCCCATAGGACCGGGGGCCTGCTGGGGCCAGTTTAACACTCGATTGCGGTCTTGCTGGCTGCAGTGGGAGTGGGTGGAGGGAGCAGGGACGGGGATGGGGCAGTGAGTGCGGGGGCCTCTGGCTCATCCATGGCAGAGGGAAGGGGGCTGGGAGCTGGCGGCTGCAGCGAGGGTGATAGGCCAGGAGAGCTTGAAGGCTGCAGGAGAAGGAGGTGCTGACGCTTGGCGTTCGATGGGATGAGAAGGATGGAGCAGAGGGCAGTGTCCGGGCACCTCCTGAGTCTGTGGTCTGGGGTACGGGGTGGATCCTTGAAGAAGCTGGACAATACAGAAGGACCAGCTTTGGCAGGAGGTGATAATGGCTTCAGTGGTGAAGACGCTGTGTTTGAGGGACCAGCGCTTCCATTCCCTGACAAGTGAGCTTCTAGAAGGAAGGACATGCCCTAGCTGGAGAGAGGGGAAGCCTATATGCTGGGTCAATAGCATGTATGGGGCTTGGAGGCCTGAGGGAGAAGTATCTGTCCTCAGACCAGAGAGGAATTTCGCATGATGGCAGCACAGGGGGTTTAAGTGACAGGAGCCAGAGGGCGACGAGAAGCGAGACTGGAGGGCTATGCCAGGACCACGACGTGAAGGACTTTCAGTGCCTGGAATTTGCACCTGTCCTGTGAGTCACACATGGCTTCCTGAGGTTTGTAAGCAGGGAAGCGTTGTGAGCAAACCTTTTTTTGTTTGGAAGGAGGCCAGAGCACAGAGGGACCCTGCTGGTGGCAGGAGAAGTTAATGCTAATGCTTTGAACTGGGATTATCAAGCCCTGTGATAAAGCTGCTAAGTCAATAGCTGGGCGTGGGTGGGGAATTCATTAAATATAGATATTTGCCGATGAGTTAAGATGATAATGGAGTCTGGTTCCAAGGATTAGAGGTGCAAACAGCCTGTTGACTTCTGTCACTTGGCAACAAAAGTCCTCATCAGAAAGGTGTAGAGCAGCCGGGCCCCCTTCAGACACAGATGGGAAGTATTCAGCATCAGCGGTATCTAGCCACCTCAGCCTGGCAGCCACCTCATGAGATTTCACATCTATCCTTCCTTCCATCCATCCACTCATCTTCTACTCACCCATCCATCATTCTGTCCGTTCCTCCTCCTGTCTTTCCTTCTATCTATGTCCTTCCACTCACCTATCCTCCCATCAGCCCATCCTTTCTTCCGCCCACTCATCTATCCATCCATCCACCCATCCTTCCAACCATCTATCCTTCCATTCATCAACCTTTCAAGTTTTCCTTTCCTTTACCAGTTTTCCACCCACCCATCCTTCCGTCCAACCATCTACCCACGCTTCCATCTTTCTTGCCATCTCTCCATCGATCCATTTTCACACTCACCATCCTTGTGTCTTTCTTTCGTCCACCAGTCTTCAATCCATCCCTCCTTCCATCCATCCATCCACGCATCCTTCCCTTTACCCATTCATCATCCTGTCCATTCATCCTTCCATCTTTCCTCCCATCCACCTATCCTTCCCTCCCAACTGGATTTTTTCAACCACCCACCAAGCCTTCCATCCACCCATCCTTCCAACCACCTATCCTTCCATTCATCAACCTTTCAAGTTTTCCTTTCCTTTACCAGTTTTCCATCCACCTATCCTTCCATCCAACCGTCTACCCATGCTTCCATCTTTCTTTCCATCTCTACATCCATCCATTTTCCCACCCACCATCCTTTTGTCTTTCTTTCATCCAACAGTCTTCAATCCATCCATCCATTTATCTCCGTCCATAACTATTTGAATGCCTGCTTATTTCAGGTTCTGTTCTAGGCACTGGGGAGTGACCAGCACACAAGATAGACAAGGTCTCTTCTCTCGTGGAGCTGACCTTAAGCAGGAGACAGGCAGTAAACAAAGTAAACAAGAAAACAGGAGAGCGATGGATGCTGGAGAGACAATTGAAATAGGACAATGAGATTGACTGGGTGGCTGCTTTTGCTAGAGTAGTTGGGAAGACCCCTCTCTCAGGAGGTGACATTTGAGCTGACACCTAAATGGTAAGGATACAGACATGCACACTTTTTTTTGGTGGGGGGACAAGAGAATTCTAGATGGAAGGAATAGCAAGTGAAAAGGCTTGGTCCAGGAATGAGTTTGGTGTGTCTGAGGGACAGCACGGCCAGTGGGGCTGGGAAGGGAGAGGCGGGGAGAGAGCAGAGGGTGATGATCTGCAGGAGGATGGAGCCAGGTCTGAGGACCCTATAAGTCAAACTAAGAAATACACAGAGTGGTCACCACTGGAGGAGTGTGACTCCGATCTGACCGTATGAGTGCCTCCAACCCCATCTTTCCTGCCTTAGTCCTGTATTATTTTTTTATTGTTGCTGTAACATTTTACTGCAAATTTAGTGCCTTAAACAACACAAATTTAATATCTTACCGTTCTGGAGGTCATGAATCTGAAGAGGGTTTTACTGAGTTAAAACCAAGTTGTCGCAAGGCTGGTTCCTTCTGGAGCCTCTAAGGGAGAAGCTGTTTCTTTGTCTTTTCAGGTTTCCAGAGGCACCTGCATTCCATGGCTCTTGGCCCCTTCCTCCTTCTTAAAGCCAACAGCACAGCATCTTGACATCTCTCTCTCTCTGCTTTCATTGTCACACCTTCTTCTCTGACACTGACCCCCACCCCTGCCTCCCTCTTGTAAGGACCCTTATGATTACTCTGGGCTCACCCAGATAATCCAGAATAATCTCCCCATCTCAAGATACTTAGCTGATCTGAATCTGCAAAGTCCCTCTTGCCACGTAAGGTCACATACTCACAGGTTCTGGGGATCAGCATGCAGATGTCTTTGGGGGGGGTCTTTATTCTGTCAAGCACAGTTGGGGTCCCATCCTCACAGCCTTTTGCCACCACACTCTTGTCCATTCTCCACAGGTGTCAGGAGTGCTTTTCTGGGAAATAGAATGGTATAGATGAACTTAACTGCAAAGCAGAAATAGAGACACAAACAGAGAGAACAAATTGGACACCAAGGGGCGGGGGTAGGATGGATTGGGAGATTGGAATTGACATATATACACTATTGATACTATGTATAAAATAGGTAACTAATGATAACAGACTGTATAGCACAGGGAACTCTACTCAATGCTCTGTGGTGACCTAAATGGGAAGGACATCCAAAAAAGAAGGGATATATGTGTAATGATAGCTGATTCACTTTGCTGTATAGCAGAAACTAACACAAGAGTGTAAAGCAACTATACGCCAATTAAATAAATAAATAAATAAATAAATAAATAAATAAATAAATAAATAATACATTCCTTTAAGGGCTTCCCCTTGACCTCAGGATAAGGTTCCAGCTCCTGAGCACATGCCCAAACCCAAAGTTCAAGTCCTCGCCCATTTTCCTGTTAGCTCCGTGACCCTGGTAAACTGCTGGAAACCCCCCAAGCCATGGTCTCTCTGCTAGATGTTCTGCTGCCCAGAAGCCCCTCACGACTAAAGGACGTAGTCCCCCAGCTACAGGGAACACTGCTGGCAGCGCACGGCACTCAGCTACCAGCCCTCTGGAAAAGTCCTTGGCTGATGTTACGGCTTGAATTGTGTCCTTTCTCCTCCCCCACCCCCAGCAGCAACAACAAAATGAGAGGTTGAAGTTCTGACCTCCCGTACCTGTGAATGTGACCCTACTTAGAAATGGGTTGTTGCCGATGTAAGTAGTTAAGATGCGGTCATATTGGATGGAGTAGGGTGGACCCCGTGTCCAATGTGACTGATGTCTCATGAGAAGAGACACAGACCCACAGGGAGGAGGCCAAGTGAGGACAGAAGCAGACATGGGAGTGATGCGTCTACAAGCCCAGGAACATCAAGGATGCCGCCCATCGCCAGAAGCTGGGAGAGATGCGTGGAACAGATTCTCCCCCAGAGCCCTCAGAAGGAACCAGCCCTACCGGCATCTTGATTACAGGCTTCTGGCCTCCACGACTATGAGAGAACAAAATAGCCTCTGTCTTGTGACGGGTCAGTGGGAAAGGGGTCCCCCTGCTCTACCCCAGGACACCTCTGAGGACCATCCCAGGTTCAGGGCTCCGGTGGGGTGGGCACCTCCACCCACGTGCCCCTCTGCCCAGCCGGGCTCCTACCTTCCCTGCATGGGAGTGGTTCCTCCCAGCTTTCCTGATGAGCCTTGGGCCGCAAGGCTCCATCAGAGTCTGCTTCCTGGGAGCCTGACCCAGAACTGCTTCTTTCTAGGGACTTGACTACAGCTTTCCCAGTTTTTGTTTCTTTGTTCACAAAACAGAACTAACAGAACCTCCAGTGTCAGGGTTAAATGAGACACTGTGTAAGCCCACAGGATCAAGTGCCCTTTACTCCACAAATGGCCTCTTAGTGGTAGGGCAGCGGTCAAACACTCCTGTGAATCTTGGTCACGTGTCTCCTTCCCCTGCCAGACCAGAATCCCCTTGGGGTCAGCAACCACTTCTTCCTTCCTTCCTTCATTCATTCATTCATCCATCCCTACCCTCTCTCATTCAGTCATCCCATTCCGTTTCATTTGTTCATTTTGGTCCGTGCGCTGGATCCCATCATCCCCTTCCCCCATTCACACTAGCCCACTTGGCTTCATTTTGGGCATCCCACACTGTTTCATTCATTCACTCCCCGTATTCCGCTAGTTCATTTCAGTTCTTACTATGCGACTGTGATGGGAACATTTGCCCTCTCCCCATTCATCATGGTTTACGACGATACACAAGGCAGTGATGGGCTCTCTTGAACACGCATCTTTCCCAATTTGTCTTTATTGCTCTTTGCTTAGCAAATCAGGCAGAGGGAATAAAGTCAGACCAGTTACTCTTCCTTTTTTAAAATTTTAATGTCTTTATTGGAGTATAATTGCTTTACAATGTTGTGTTAGTTTCTGCTGTTCAACAAAGTGAATCAGCTATATGTGTGCATATATCCCCATATCCCCTCCCTCTTGCGTCTCCCTCCCTCCCTCCCACCCCTCTAGGTGGTCACAAAGCACCGAGCTGATCTCCCTGTGCTGTGCGGCTGCTTCCCACTAGCTATCTATTTTACATTTGGTAGTGTATATATGTCCATGCCACTCTCTCACTTTGTCCCAGCTTACCCTTCCCCCTCCCCGTGTCCTCAAGTCCATTCTCTACATCTGCATCTTTATTCCTGTCCTGCCCCTAGGTTCTTCATAACCATTTTTTTTTAGATTCCATATATATGCATTAGCATACGGTATTTGTTTTTCTCTTTCTGACTTACTTCACTCTGTATGACAGACTCTAGGTCCATCCACCTCACTACAAATAACTCAATTTCGTTTCTTTTTATGGCTGAGTAATATTCCATTGTATACATGTGCCACATCTTCTTTATCCATTCATCTGTCGATGGACACTTAGGTTGCTTCCATGTCCTGGCTATTGTAAATAATGCTGCAATGAACATTGTGGTACATGTCTCTTTTTGAATTATGGTTTTCTCAGGGTATATGCCCAGGAGTGGGATTGCTGGGTCATATGGTAGTTCTATTTGTAGTTTTTTAAGGAAGCTCCGTACTGTTCTCCATAGTGGCTGTATCAATTTACATTCCCACCAACAGTGCAAGAGGGTTCCCTTTTCTCCTTTCCCCAGCAGCGGCGGGCTGCTTCCAGCAGGGGGTGTCATGACCCAGTCCTACACCCATCCTTGACACCTGGTACCCACTTCATAGTTAATGGTAGGTTTCAGTCCCCGCTGAATATTGCCTGGGGCCGTCCCTAGCTTTCTTAGAGTTTGTTGGCAACTCTGAAATCTGTTGTAGATTTTATATGTCTCCCTCCGTCCCTCTCTTCCTTCCATCTCTTTCTTTCTCTTATTCTTTCTGAAGATTCAGTTGTGCTCACTTCCTCTACCCATCTTGGACCGGTTTTCCTAGACTTCTGTTAGACACATTTATCGAGAATCGGAGATGTCGCTCCTTGATGGCTAGAGGGCTAGGACAAGCTAGAAAAGTACATAGGGGGTCTGGGTTTTTGTTACTAAGGGTGACCCAAAAAAGTTTTGAAAATTTTATCAATGTTATCTAGGGGTGGGAAGGAGAAACTGAGATGCAAGTATGAAGGGGCATTGCCGGAAGCAAATTGCTTGCTGCTTGCTGCTTGCTGCCGCAGGGTCCTCGCTCAGTGAGCAGACGACATTGGAGGTGGGGAGGAACAAAGATTCTCTGGTTGAAGAAAGGGGGGTTCCTGGCTCCCGGTGGGGCTGAGAGCCTCATCCATTTGTTCTCCAAGGAGCTGCCACCTCCTCCTTTTCCCCAACCCCGAGAGGTCTGGGCTCTGGCACTGAGCAGTAGGATTTAGCTAGAAGCAGGGAAGGACATTTGGGGAGGAGGGAAGGGCACCAGTGAAGGCGCGTGGCCGTGCGTGTACCTGGGCTGCTTGGGCATCCCACACATAGCAATGAGGCTTCACCACTGAGGAGATGCTCAGGGAGGGTCCAAATTCCTGTGTAGTCCTCGGGGAGCCGAGCAGGGTGTGTGGACATTTCTGCCAGTTCTCAGCTGGGCCAGGCTGGGCCAGGCCGACCCCAGGGTGCAGGAGCTGGGTATTGTGTTGAAGTGGAATCCTTGGGTCAGGGAAGCTGGGGCCCCTGTGACTGCAGGTACTTGTGTGTGGGGGTGGGGGGTGAGGGGAGTCCGTGTCTTGGGCCATCAGGTGACTTGGGACTCATCTCCATGGTGACATGTCAGGGCAGCAAATGGCAGAGCCCCGGGCGACAGTGTTCTGATTATAATGGAGCCATCCCAGCCTTGACGGGCTCGGTGACCCTGGACAAGCTACCTCGGAGCCTCAGCTTCCCCATCAGTGACATAAGGCTTATGACAGTACCTGCTTTATAGAGTTATCATATGCATTGAGCATGTGAAGTTCTCAGCTTAGAGTAAGACTACTTAAGTGTGATTATTGTTATTTTTATTATTAGGATTAGTTATTGTCATAGCTATCATTGTCCTATGCCCTGCCCCAGACCATGTACACAAAATTCACATGTTCCGCATCCAAGGGGGTGAAACTGCTAGGAATAAGGGGTGTGGGTAGCAGTGGGTGGGGTTTTCACAGGTTCTCTGTCACGCCTGGAAGCCTACAGGATCCCAGCTGCTGCCTACACCCCCCAGTTGGGGTGGGTGTCAGGCACCCTCTGAACAGCCCGCTTCACATCGAAAGCTTTCAGCTTCGGTCAAGAGCGCGGCTGGTCCCTTTGACACTGACGCATGTCTTTGTGTCCCAGACATGCTCATCATTCATTCACTCCCGTCTGATTTCCAGTCCTTCTGGCTGATCCAGGGGCATGAGATCATTCCCCAGCTTTTTATTTTTTCCAGTGCCTTTTGCAATGTCACTTTGTGGTGTCCCCAGATCACAAGCACCATGAAAGTTAGTTATTTAGAGTGACTTTCCTATTTTCTATAATGAGATCACCATGATAAACATGTAAAGAAGCACTGACTATGTGCTATGTTCTATACAAAGTATTTTTTTTTATTTTTTAATTTGCACAACAGTCCTATGGGCCAGGTGCCATTATTGTGCCATTTTTTTTTAAAGATTTAATTTTTTTTCATTTTTATTTTTGGCCACATCAGGTCTTCGTTGCTGTGCCCGGGCTTTCTCTAGTGGCGAACAGGGGCTACTCTTCGTTGCGGTGCGCGGGCTTCTCATTGCAGTGGCTTCTCTTGTTGTGGAGCATGGGCTCTGGGCACGCGGGCTTCAGTAGTTGTGGTGCGTGGGCTTCAGTAGTTGTAGCTTGCGGGCTCTAGTCACGCGGGCTTAGTTGCTCCACGGCATGTGGGATCTTCCCGGACCAGGGCTCGAACCTGTGTCCCCTGGATTGGCAGGTGGATTCTTAACCACTGTGCCACCAGGGAAGTCCCTATTGGGCCATTTTTGATGGGGCAGCATGTGAAGCTCAGAGAACATATGCATTTCTGCCCCAGGGGACATTTCTGGGAAATAGCAGAGCTGGGATTTGAACCCAGGGCCATGCTCTGAGTAATAGGCGATCATTGTAGGCAAATTGGAAACTATATATTAGTAATAATGGAGCTAAAATTAAACCCACCCAAATTCTACCATCCAGAGAAAGCCACCATGAGCATTTTTGGTGGGAGATCCAAGGCTATGAATGGTGTTCGCTGTTCATCCTGGCTTGGGGCTTTCTTCCTGCCCACTAATGTGTCACAGGTCACTGTGGCTGGTAGAGCTGGGTGCCCCCAACACCACAGCTCTCCAACCCACCCTCTACCTATTTGCATTTGTTAATATGCTCGGGAAGGCTTTGCTATTTAGGTTCAAAGAAGAGGAACAAGAGTCTTTGGGGGCTTCCCTGGTGGCGCAGTGGTTGAGAGTCCGCCTGCCGATGCAGGGGACACGGGTTCGTGCCCCGGTCCGGGAAGATCCCACAGGCCGTGGAGTGGCTGGGCCCGTGAGCCATGGCCGCTGAGCCTGCGCGTCCGGAACCTGTGCTCTGCAAGGGGAGAGGCCACAACAGTGAGAGGCCCGCGTACCGCAAAAAAAAAAAAAAAAAAAAAAAAAAAAGTGTCTTTGGGAGGAAGAGCTGCCCCAGAGGACAAAGAGCCTGAAGTGCCTGGGGGGTCAAAGAGGGACAAGCCTGGTGTGTGGTCTCCTGGAGCCTCCAACTAGCCTCCTCTCCAAGAGAACTCGGAACTAGATACGAGCTTGGAGTTTGCACAGCTAGCCAAGATTTCATAACAAAGTGTCCTGATGTGCAGGGTGGAGCCAGGAGATCCCACATAGGACGGTTGAGAAGCTGTTGCTTGGTTTTGCACAGCTGATTAGAGACCCTTTGGCATGTCGATTACATTATGATTCTTACAGCAAGCCAAGCTGGTGCTCACCTCAGGGCCTTTGCACCTGCTTTGCCCCTTGCCTGGAAAATGCCTTGACTTTCTCTCCATACAGGTGATTCCTTTTCATTACTCTAATCTTGGCTAGGATGTCACCTGTTCAGAGAGGCCTTCCCTGCCCACCACCCTACCCATCTCATTCTCCCTGCTCATGGCTGTTTTATTTTCTTCACAGTACCCACCACCCTGAGATTATCTTGTTCGTTCGTTTCTTGTTCTGATACAGGGAACAACTCTCCCCACTCCCCCTATTAGAATGCAGGCGCCCCAGGCCTACAGTAATACCTGGCACATAGTAGGTGCTCAGTAAATATGTTTAACAGATGAATGGGAAGTTTCTGCCATTGTTGTTTGGGTTCTGTCAGCTTTTGATCCAGTTAGAGGAAGGAAAAGAGGAGGAAGGGAAGGGAGAAAATGAAGCAGTCACTCTGTGTGTGTGTGTGTGTGTGTGTGTGTGTGTGTGTGTGTGTGTGTGTAAGGGGTGGGGGTTGTTTTGCAGTGACTGCCTGTCTACCTGTGCTGGGCCTGGGCCTGTTTGCTCCTAGATCCACCCTCCTCTCCTGCTCTGGGGGATTTTACAAGGGGACTGATTCCGGTGCGCAGCTTGTCCCCAGCTCTTGTGTCACTGGTTTCAGCCAACGGGAGACCCTGATGGAGGGTGGGAGGGCACGAGGCAGAAGCCAGGGGGTTCTCCCCATCTCTGCGCCTGGGGCAGGGCCCCGAGCGGTGGCCATGTCTCCTCTGTGGTTCCGGCATCATCTTCCTGTGGTTCAGCTTCTTCCAGGTGACCCCAGATCCTGGGCCTGAGAAACACCACCCCATCTCTTTGTGCCCTGCCCTGGGGATGGGGCAGCACTGAATTGCTGTTGTTTATCTCCAGGTCACCTCACTGTCCCATGCTTGGTTTCTCAGCCCTTCTGCAGCCTGTGTAACCAGGTCCCTGCGTTAATCTGTCTGCTTTAAATGCCCATCGTTATTTCCATTTTCCTGTGGTACAAAATCTATGCCTCTATAATAAGAAAAAAAAGATAAATAAAAGCCAGAAAAGTGGTTGGGGGCTGGTTTTTGAGGAATGGGCAAGGGGGAGGGTAGGACAGGGGCCCGAGAAGGGCTGCCACCTTTCCCGCCCGCCTGCCAGGGCTGGGACCCTGCACGCCCAGCCAAGCAGAAATCGCTTTCTGAATTGATGCGCCCATCACACCATGATTTATGATGGGATAGCTTGTTTTTGCCAAGTGATAGATTTATGTGCACCAGGCACTACATAATAAGGGTCAAAGATTCTTTCTTTCTCTTCTTTTTTTAAACTCATGTCAAGCTAAAGCGTTCTTCAAGGTCCCTGTGGGGGAGGGGTGTCCTGCTGTACCTGTTGACTGCTCCCAGTCAAGTGGCCCGAATCACTGACCCCCAGGAAGGGAGAAAGCAGAAGGAAGAAGGAAGGGTTTGTGTGGAATCATCATGTGGGTTT
This sequence comes from Mesoplodon mirus, assembly GCF_964341445.2. Classification (NCBI taxonomy): domain Eukaryota; kingdom Metazoa; phylum Chordata; class Mammalia; order Artiodactyla; family Ziphiidae; genus Mesoplodon; species Mesoplodon mirus. The sequence continues at coordinate 4,808,827 of NC_138995.1, read as the reverse complement.
TGACAGTGGTGTCCCCGTGGTCAAATGGAGCCCAGTCAGGCTCCCAGTCTCTCTCGGGTGGGCTCCTGGCTCGGGGGCTGCTGGTCGTCGGGTAGATCAAGGTCCTCGGCTCTTGGGAGATGCTGGATGTCTGCAGAAAACCCTGGCTCAGCCCAAGCTGAGGCTCCTCCCCTGCCAGGGCAGCACCATCGTGCCTCCAGGAAGCAGGCTGTGGCCAAGTGCCCAGGCAGACCTGGGTTCACATCCTGCTCCCACCACTTGGAATCAGGCAAGTGTCTTCAGCTCACAGCCTCAGTTTCCTCTTCTTCTAAGTGGGGTAACATTGTAGGAGCCACCTCAAAGGGCTGGTCTGAGGATAAAGGAGAGGCCTACGTAAAATGCCTAGTACAAAGCGCAGCACATAGTAGGTGCTCAAGAAATGTGAGTCCCTACTGTCTTTCTCCTTTGCTTCTTTCTCCTTTAGCTTCTGCTTTCACAGATGCTCATCAGTCAGGTTGGACGCAACGCAAACTTGATTTGTATCAGTTGGGATGTATTTGGCGGTCAGTAAGAAAAAGCTCCAACTCTACCCACTTAACCCTAAGGAAGATTAGTTTGTCCTTGTAATAACAAGCCCAGAGGTAGGACGGCTCCAAGACTGACTAAATTCAACAGCTCAGCAATGTTCCCAAGAATTCAGGTTTTTTGTTTTGTTTTTTTTCCCATGCGGCCATTTCAGCGTAGGCCTCACTGTCTGATCAGCTCCCCTCATTGTGGCAAAGTGGCTGCTGCAGATCCTGGCATTGCATCCTGACTGGGTAAAGTCCAGATGCACAAAAGAACCACCACTTTCCTGCAGGTCTCTGGGGTGAGGACCACTTTCCCAGAAGCACCTCCCCTGATTTCCCCTCACACCTCATTGGCCCAGATCAGATGACAGACCCATTCCTGAGCCAATCACCAGTAGGTGGTGGGTGAGAATACATGACTGGCTTCAGCCAGTCATCCAGGTGGTTAGGGCTATGGGGGGATCAGCCACCCTCATCACTAGGTGACTGCTCTTTGAAATCCTGCTCCCACCACCCTTTTCTCCAATTCCTCCCTCATCTCTGGATACAGCTAGAGCCTTCTTCTTACCCCTTAAGACCCTCATGACTTTACAATCCAGCAGAATTGGAGCCAGAGGCAGGTGGCCCCTGCCTGGAAGATTCTTCCCACCTCCCATCCCAGACGTGTTGCTCCTTCCCATCTCTGGGTTTAGGCGTCACCCCCTGGACACTGCTTCTCCCCACCCAATCTAAAGGGGGTTCCCCATCCCACACAGCACCCCAGAGTCACTTCCTCAGACTTCGGTGTCATTTCAGCACTTAGCATAATTTACCTGCTTTCTTGGTCTGTGTCTCCCCGCTGGACCGCCCCCTTCGTGACAGAGGGGAATCTCCCCCATTTTATCCAGGTCCTACTGTGTCACAGGACACACAGATCCTGGGTACCCCAGGGAAACACAAGATGAGGCTGGTGTGTATGAACGTGGGAAGCATTTGCTTCCCTGGAAAGTTAAGCGTTTCCTCGGGGAAAGGATTGTGAAATTTCCAGCTCACCTCCCAGCCATGTATCAGCAGAGGGCAATGGTCTGACGTCCAACTTATCTGGGGTCAGAGGGGTTTTTTTTCATTTTTTAAAAATGTCATCCTTGGCATTTAAACAACATCTTGGATGGTTTCACCTAGCTTAGGTTTTGTGGAGCCCACATTAGCAGCATCCTGGATTGTCTGACCTTGACCCCCATGAGGTTGACCCGGTCGAGCGATTGGCCGAAAGAAACAGCTACATCCTGCTTGTCCTGGTGGTTGAGCTGAGTTCTTGGTGATATTGCTGAGCTGTTGAATTTAGCTACCCCCTTGCCCTGGTGTAGGATACGGGCACAGGTAACTGGGATCTGTTTCTGCCCTAGTCCTTTTTTTTTTTTTTTTCTGGGCGTGCCACGTGGCTTGTGGGATCTTAGTTCCCATGCAGGGGCTCAAGTTTGTCCAACCAGGCCAGGGGACTTGGTGCCAGGCAGTCAGCAACTCGGATCGCTGGCTGGCATTAGGATGGCCCGTCAGAGCCATCTGGGCAGGAGCCCTGGGTGAGGAGTGTGGGAGCACCCAGTTAGCTGATCAGTGAGTATTTATGGAGCCCCTACTACGTGCCAGGTGCACAGTACATGAGAAAGAATAAACCAAAAACAATAAAGATGCTGCCCCTGCTCTTAGGGTGCTTTCTGTCTATCAGGAAAAGTCAGGCATGGTAAGAAAGAATTGTCACTTCCACCATTGGGTTGTGTGAGCCCTGTCAAGCAGAGGTACACGGGGCCATGAAAGCCTGTTCTAGCAGAACTGAGCTACTCTGGAGATCAGGGAATGCTTCTGGGATGAAGGGACTAACTGTTTTGCCGAGAGCTGAGATATGAAGAAGCCTTAACAAGTTTATTCAACAAAGAAAACAGGGAAGAGTGTTGGGAAGTGGGAACAGCATATGCAAAGGCACTGTGGCTAAGGCACGTGGTGAGTGTGTGTAGGGGGCAGTCCAGCACGCGGCAGCAGGGAGAAGCAGGAGGGAGCGTGTAGGGACATGTGGCCCCAGAGGTCAGGGTGGGGGCCAGTGGGGGAGAGGCCAACTGTATTAGGGCTCCTGGCCCTGGCAGTTCATTAGAATCAGCTGGGGAGGGACTTCCCTGGTGGCGCAGTGGTTAAGAATCCTCCTGCCAATGTAGGGGACACGGGTTCGAGCCCTGATCCGGGAAGATTCCACATGCCGCGGAGCAACTAAGCCCGTGCGCCACAACTACTGAGCCTGCACTCTAGAGCCCGCGAGCCACAATTACTGAAGCCCACGCGCCTAGAGCCCGTGCTCCACAACAAGAGAAGCCACCGCAGTGAGAAGCCCACGCGCTGCAACGAAGAGTAGCCCCTGCTCGCTGCAACTAGAGAAAGCTCACACACAGCAACAAGGACCCAGTGCAGCCAAAAATGAATGAATGAATGAATGAATGAATAAATTTATTTATTTAAAAAAAAAAGAATCAGCTGGGGAACTTTGGAAACCACCAGTTCTGATTTCCTTGATCTGGGTTCTGATTCAGTTGGTCTGTGCTGGACCTGGGTATGGGTGTGATTGAAACCCCTTCCCATGGGTGATGCTCCCACACGGCCAGGTGGAGAAAGGCCGGGCCAGACCAGCAAGACCCGTGGGGCATGCATTTTTATCCATATCCCAACAGGGCCATGGCAAGGTCTTCAGCTTGGGAGGTGGGATGAGGAGGGGTTTCATGATCACATGTGCCTTGGGGGAGAAACAAAAACAAGCAGCTGAGAAATAAACCATGCTTTGGGGGTGGGTCCAGGTCCTGCAGAAAAAACCAAGAGAAGCCTGTTAGCGACCTGGCTTGGCAGCTAGAGAGGGGCTGAGCCTGCTGATGGAATGGGTACCAGCCTTGGCTGCGGGAAGAAGGCGCTCGCGAGCCAGCCAGCCTGCCCGCCGGACCTTTCATCCATGTCCGTTGGCTTCGTGGCTTCCTACTGCTTGAAAGGGGACCTTGTACTGCAGCAATCCTGAAAGGCACAAGGAAGCGAGGGAGGTCCCATTGGCCAGAGAGGAGGGGTCAGTTCCGGGTGGTGGTGGGGTCTGGCCCTGGACCAGTCACTCTGGGGTGCTGGAGGAGGGGAGCAGGCGGAGGGAAGCTGGGAGTTTCCCGGCTGGGAGGACATCCGCTGTGAATCAAGTGGGGAGAGGGACAGTGAGTGGAGGTCAGGGACAGGGTGGCGGGGTGACGTGAGGTCAGGGCCTGGCTGTCCAAGAACGGGCGGTCCAGGGGACATGTGCTTTCATTCACGGCTGGAGCAGGGCTGGGCAGGGCTGTCCTGCAGAGGCTGACTGTGCAACTCCAGGGCCTTTCCCAGCGGTCCTCCCTGCTCTTGCAGGGGACACTGCCGAGAACCAGGCACCTCCTATAGAGGCTTTCCTATCCTCTCTATTTAACCTTGGCCCAGAGGGTGCAAAGGCTTACCCGACGTCACACAGCGGTATTTGGAACCAGGGCCATCTTCAGGCATACATCCCAGGGCCCACGAGACTTTTAGGGGCCCAGGAAAGTGTTTTAAATTCCCTTAAAATTAGAGGAAATAAAAAGAATATATTCCAGGTTGGATTATATTTGTCCTTCTATCAATGCAGTCATAATAGATCACTGTTAATTTTTTTTTTTTCTGATAGAGGAAAGGGCCCAGGAAGGCAAAAGCACCAAGGGCTCGTGGAATAACATGGCTCTGTTTGGATGGTGACACCCCCTCGCCACTTAGGTAAGGCGAGGCTCTCCTCCTGCCTCCCTCTCCTCCTGGGCATCGGGCTGCATCTCCAGCCCGTTCTCTGTCCAGCCTCGCCCTTCACTTCTCAGATGTGTGGCCACTTCACCAGGGGACCTCTGCTGGCTTCTGTGACTAGGTCACTCCCCCTCCCCCCATATGCCCTTGTTGCAGCTTGGTCCTGTGGACACACGGTGCAATAGTTTTGAGCCCAGACTCTGAAAGCGAGTGTCTGGGTTGTAACCCCAGCTCTACCAGTTATCAGCCATGCGTAGCTGGGCAGGTTGTTCACTCCTCTGACCCTCAGTTCCCTGTCTGTAAAATGGGGATAGTAAGAGTACCTAACTAACAGGGTTTTCATGGATTAGCTGGGGGATTTTTTTTAAAATTAATTAATTTATTTATTTTTGGCTGTGTTGGGTCTTCGTTTCTGTGCGAGGGCTTTCTCTAGTTGCAGTGAGTGGGGGCCACTCTTCATCGCGGTGCGCAGGCCTCTCACTGTCGCGGCCTCTCTTGTTGCGGAGCACAGGCTCCAGACGCGCAGGCTCCGTAGTTGTGGCACATGGGCCTAGTTGCTCCGTGGCATGTGGGATCTTCCCGGACCAGGGCTCGAACCCATGTCCCCTGCATTGGCAGGCAGATTCTCAACCACTGCACCACCAGGGAAGCCCCGGGAATATTTTTAAAGCACTCCATTGTTAATCTGAGACTCAGTCTCATCTATAAAATGGGATGATGATAGTAACTATCTAGTAGAATTGTGATAGATTACATTAGTATTTTTGAAGCACTTGAAACCATGCCTGGAGCCAAAAAGTGTCATCTAAGTGTTTATTAAAAACACTGATTATTATCTGACTCCTCTACTTGTTAAGCCCCATAAAGGCAGGGACTGGGCCTGGTTTTACTCTCCCCGGCATCCCCAGGCCTGGCACACAGTAGATATTCAAAGGTTTGAATGAATGAATGTTTTCTGCTCCTCCTTGTATGCCTCTGTGTCTGTTTCTGCTGGAAGTCACTCACACTTTAGTATAAAGTATGAATGAGTGCCACCCTGTCCTCTTTCCTAGAGCACTTATTTGCCTGACCTGATCACTGTGGAAGAAATGTTCTGCCTCTTTGGGGAAGGAATGTGGTGCCTCAGTGATCAGGCGGGGGAGTTTCACGGGGGTTGGAAGGGCAGGATTTCTTCCTAGACCCTGGCACCACGAGCCATGTCCTTTGCTCCTTAGAGGGAGGCCCTGAGCACTTGCAGCCTTTGTATTTTCTTTTCTTTTTCTTTTTTTTTTTGGCTGTGTTGCGTCTTCGTTGCTGCCCATGGGCTTTCTCTAGTTGCGGCGAGCGGGGGCTTCTCTTTGTTGCGGTGCATGGGCTTCTCATTGCGGTGGCTTCTCTTGTTGAGGAGCACAGGCTCTAGGCGCACAGGCTTCAGTAGTTATGGCACGCTGGCTCAGTAGTTGTGGGTCGTGGGCTCTACAGCGCAGGCTCAGTAGCTGTGGTACAAGGGCTTCGTTGCTCCGTGGCATGTGGGATCTTCCTGGACCAGGGCTCGAACTGGTGTCCCCTGCATTGGGAGGTGAATTCTCAACCACTGCACACCTAGGGAAGTCCCACCCTTTGTATTTTTAAAGGAGATATTTTCCTCCCTTTCTGGAGGGAGCAAAGCTGTCAGCAGGCAGCGGCTGCCGGACTCCTGTGGGCAGGCCTCGCTATCTGGCCTCTGGCAGCAGAGGAGTTGAAAAGCCTTGCCAGCTCCAAGGCTTTCCCAGCGGAAACCCCGCCCACGGATCTGCAGGAAGTCACACTCAGGCTTGATGAATCCCAGGAGTGCAGCCCATGAAGCTTGGGATCAAATCCAGGTCTCCAGAGCTCAGATAAACCAGAAGGACCTCCGCCACTTGGAACATAAAGTTCTGAGGCTTGGCAGGAATTGCGGAAGAGTTGCCCGCCCTGACTTCATGAGGGGCCCCAGGCCCTGGCCGGCCCCCTCGGCCCCAGCTGGGAGCGTCCAGGCTGGCTGTCAGGCCGGGATCCTGCCTCGTCCTGATCAAAGGAAAGCGACTGCTTTCCTGGGTAGATTTGTACCATGTTTATTTCTCTACTCAGAGCCTTTTCTCCTTCCACATGAAACCCGGAGGGCAGCCGTGTTCCCAGAATAGTCACCCCCTGTCTTGGAGACTTGGGAAGATCTTTTTTTTTTTTTTGCGGTACGCGGGCCTCTCACTGTTGTGGCCTCTCCCATTGCGGAGCACAGGCGGGAAAATCATTTTTATGAGTTAATGTTTACAAGAAATGAACTGATGGCACACAGCTCGGTGCCTTGGGTCCCTATGGTCTGAATACAGCAGAGGAACTGATAGCTCAATTGAAGAACATTTATTGAGCACCTACTGTGGCCAAGCCCCTGTGCCGTGTCCTGAGGAAAGCACCTGGGAGGTCAGTCATGAATGGGGGCTTTGGGAAACATGCTTGACTTTTGTGACCATCTCTTAGTCCGTAGACCAGGGTACGCCTCTGTGTCATGATGACGACATTTATTCTGTGCATTGGGCCAGTGCCTCCTGAGCACTGTGCAAGGCACAGGGGTGCAAGCAGTAAGAGATACGTGGGTACCTGACCTTGAGAGCCTACAACCTGCTCCAGGGTGTAGCAACTTGCCTCTGCCGCTGTAGTGAATGACCACAAACTCAGTGTCTCAGATGAGAGACGTGCGGAGCAGCGAGCATCCCACAGACACAGAGGCTGAGCTGGGACTCAGCCCAGGGGCTCTAAATCCAGAGCTCGGGTCCCTTCTGCTTCGCTTGGTAGCGTGTCACAGCAATCAGATGGGGCTTGGGTTGAGCCCCAGCTCTGCTACTACTGCCTGACTTCAGACAAGTATTGTATCTCTATTTCCCCATCTGTAAAATGGACATCAAAGCAGTGCCTGTCTTGGGGTTGCTGAGAACAGGCGATAGAGTGTAAAGCTTGTGAAATATGGATCCTTGTATAAAACACACGCAAGCCAACATTTATAGCACACTTATGACATCTGTGAAGCACTTTACACACACAATTGCATAGAACTCTCCCAAGAAACACGTGATGTGAGTAACTGTCCACACGCCCACATTAGAGCGGAGGTCACCAGGGCCCAAGGACGCTCTTCCCACGGTGCCACGCTCCACTGGTCCCCATTCGGCAAGAAGTCTTCCAAAGAAGCTTTTGTGGGCAGAAGAGTTTGTCAGACCAGCTCAGAACTTGGACAAAGTAGCAGCCGGAAGCCCGCCACCCATTCCCTGCGTGCCCACCCCACCCCCCAGAGCCAGCACACCTCCTGGGGAGGGGACTGCCCAGCCTGCAAGGAAGTGCTCCTTGTCCCAGTGTGACAGGGCCACTCACGGCCACGTCTCCAAGCAGCGTGATACCCCCGCCTGCTGCCGCTGCTGCCTTCTGAGCTGCCTGGGCTGCAGACGTCTGGCTTGGAGTCTCCGGGCCAGATGCAATAGGGCAAGCTAAAAATAACCTTGTGGGCGGCCCCCATCGGGAGTGCGGGTCGGGGGCGGGGTGGGGGGGTGGGGGCCTGGGCTGGGCGCGGACACATGATCCCTGGGACCCGGCCGAGTGGAGCTGAGACCGTCCGGCAGATCGTGCACACTTCTGCTCCACACTTCCAGGACCCCCCCCGCCCCGCCCCGGCCAGAGGGCCCCTCTCCTCTGACCATCTGGGAGGAAATGCCTTTGACCAGCTGCAGGCTGGGCAGCGGCCGTAGGAAGGTCAGCTGGACTCTGTGCTGCCTGCTGCTGCTGCTCCTCGAAGCCAGTTCTGCCAAGAATATCTGGAAACGGGCACTGCACGCGAGGCTGGCGGAGAGGACCCGTGTAAGTGCCCGGGCTGGTGGGGGCTGGGAGGAGATCGGTGATCCCCGCACTGTACGGTGTACAAGCGCCCCGCCCAGATGCGGACAGCACAGGGCAGGCGTCCTTCTTTCTTTATCCGAGTTGTACCAAAGTCGGGTGGGGAGCAGATGGAACTCACAGCCCTCAAAAGACTCCAAGCCTGGGAGTAAAGAAGCCAGGGGCCCCTAAAAATGCGCAGGGGGCAGGTGACGTGCTTTTGCCTACCCACGTTTACTTTCTCCTGACAAAGAGCACCTGATTTTAGAGTCCGAGGACTTAAAACTGAGTGTTTGTCTCAACAATCAATAACCAAATGTCGATAGTCGATAGAATGCAATTATGCTTCCGTGCCGTTCCTGACTCATTCAGTAAACATTTAGTGGAAACTGCTCCAGGCCGAGCGCTCTGTGCGTTCCTGTAGGTACAACATGGAGACACCAGCTCCCACCCTGCAGGGTGGTCGAGTGGGGGAGGCAGTCAGGTGACATGTGACAGCAATACAAAGGGTCGGCACGCCCGTGGTGAGAGGCAGGGAGCATGCGCCCTGCAGCCCTAAGTCTGAATCCAAGCTCTGTTGCTCACAGGCTGTGTGACTTCAGGAAAGTTGTTTGACATCTGTGAGCACCTGCGATCTCATCTGAAAAAGACAGATTGATGCGTTCCTTTCAGTTCCTTTCATCAAATATGTATGTTTGATCGCCGCTGTTTACCTAGGTCACTGTTGCCCTAGGCTGTGGGGATACAGACTTAGATGTCCCCAAGCCTTGGGGGACGCGTGTTACCCCCACAGGGCTGGGCTTGCAGAGAATGAATGAGAAGTGAAAGGAAAATGTATACAAGCACACCTGATCTTATTGTGCTTTGCAGATACTGCGTTTTTACAAATTGCAGGTTTGTGGCAACCCTGCCTTGAGGAAGTCTCTCGGCACCTTTTGTCCAACAGTGTTTGCTCATTTCATGTCTCTGTGTCACATTTTGGTAAATCTCCCACTACTTCCAACTTTTTCATTTTTACTCTATTTATTATGTTGATCTGTGGTCAGTGATCTTTGATGTGACTATAGCGAAACGACTCACTGAAGGCTCAGAGGATGGTTAGCGTTTCTCAGCAACAGGCTGTTTTTTAATTAAGGTGTGTACATTGCATTTTTTAGACATAATGCTATTACACACTTAATATGCTACGGTATAATGTGAACCTAACTTTTAGACGCACTGGGAAACCAAAATATTCATGTGACTCGCTTTCTTGCAGTGGTCTGGAACCAAAGCCACAGTATCTCCAAGGCGTGCCAATAGTGTATTTGGTGACAAGTGTTGAGAAGGGAAATAAAGCAGGGAGGGGACTAGGAGAGAGAGTGGAGGTGGGAAGGGTGTCACTTTAGGTCCCCCACCCCAAAAGGGAGCACCGAGGCACAGAAGGTTCAGGAAGACAATACCAGCACTCTCAGCATGTGGGTGAGCAGTGTGAATGACTCCATATCTGTCAAACAGTGCATAGCGAGTGGTCCTTGCGTCTTGGTGACTTTTACTCAAATATTAGGAAATGGGTTGGTGTTTGCCTCCCCAGGTGGAATGTAGGTTCCTCACAGTAGGGCCTGATTCTGTCTCCCTCAGTGCAGTGTTCCTGGTGCCTGCCAGGAAGTAGGCGCCCCATACATTCTTGTGGGTAAATTATGGGCAAGTGCAATGGAAGCACAGAAGAGTGTGTGCAGCTCTGCCCCAAGAGAGTCAGGGAGGGTTTTCCAGGATCAGGGACATTCAACCCAGGGCTTTGAAGGATGAATAGGAGTTTTCCAGGCGGTGAAGAGGGAGAAGGGAATGTTTAATGACCCCAGGCACCATGTGAAATGAAACTGTATTGAGGCTAACCTCAGCCTCCAGGGCTCACACTTTATAGGCCAGGCAGGAGGGTGTAGAAAAGCATAGTAGCAAGTGAAATGGTGGTAGGTGTTTGGAGGGAGAAGAGAGACCCTTGTCAGGTTGGACTCCCCCGTGCTCTTCGCTGTCCCAACAGGGTGATTTAGGCCTCAAAGCATCCAGCACTTTGGTTCTAGGACCACAGAGAGATTTCCAATACATCATCTGGCCTTATCTCCACCTTGTCTTGGAGCGTCACAGGGGCTGATGCCATGACATCTCACTAGGAGGAACGAGGAGGCTAGGAGGTTGGGGACGATATGCACTGGGGGTCAGGGGGAGTCTCTTTAAAAACACAGGCCTGGGTGGGCTTCAGGAACCAAATTACTCCTAGCCACCGTTTGTCAGAATGCAAGCACTTTGAGTTTGTACTCACTGGACTGGAACTCTTCCCTGCTATCAACAGACATCAGCTTCCCTCTCTGGTGCCCAGACATGGGAGAGATTTGTGCCAAGATTGTGCCTCACAGAGAGCCCCTGGGGAAAGACAGGCTGTCGACTGGTGGCTCAGAGGATGAGGAAGTGGGGCAGGGTGCCAGGCCTAGGAATTTTTCAGTGACATCTCTAATGAGCTGTGCGGCCTCAGGCTGCTTGCTGCCCCTCTCTGGGCCTCAGGTCATTACCTGGGAAATGAAGACAAAGGACCGGATGACCTCCAGGGCCCTTTCAGTTCTGATTCTAACATCCATGCGAATGTCCAACAGGAAATCTAGGAGTAATAGGAAGCAGCTCCGCATATTCAGGGTCAAGACTTCTTATGTGGCCCCCATTGCCCACCCCAGGCTGGGTCAGCTCTTCAGCCTTGGCCCTGGACCCCATGGGGCAGGTCAGGGCAAGGAGAGGCCAGGTGTTCAGAATTATGCTGAAGTCAGCTCATACCCATTCCAGAGAGTTAAACAGAGCCCTTATTAAAGATGAAGTCATATAAACTTATATAATTTACATGAAGAAGGAAGGAAGGAAATCCTCCTTATCAGAAACATATCACTTCCTGATTATTTTGGTCGCATTCTTACCATTCTCCCTGCTCTCGAGGCCATTCACGTCTGTGGCATCTGCGTGGTAGAAACACCATCTCTCGAGGAGCTATTACACTTCTCTTCCCAAGTCCTCATTCAGTGGCCTCCCATTGGTAGCCTGAAATCAGCCCCAGTGAGAGTATTTACACCATGGAAATTGGCAAAGGCTGCACACGGAGAACTGGGTGTTAAAGCGGGACCTGCACGTGGCTGCCTGCATCCTGGCTCCTCCCTTTCTCAAAGCCCCTCCCCTTCTCAAAGCCCCGCCCCTTGACAGAGCGGGCAGAGGGGGCTGAGGGGGTCCGGGGCATTTCCTGGATGCTGTGTGCATTTGCCTGCCCAAGACACAGTGCCTGAGAGGAAGACACGGGGGGCCCTGTGGGGAGGCTTGTAAGGAGGAGAAGGCTTGTTCTCCGTGAGCCTCCGTTTCCTCGTCTGCGGCGTGGGAGGCGGCAGTGCTACTTTGCAATCCAGTGGAAAGACCCCGAGAGCCTTCAGCTTGGTGCCTGGCCAGGGAACACCTCTCTCTGTGTGCTAATAAAAACAAAACAAAGACAGGTATTTATGAGGCTAGATAAGACGGAAAGGAATAGGCTAGGAAGAGGGATGTTTGTCAGTAGCCCAAGAGGCCTTCTGGGGAGCTCAGGGTCAGTTCTGTGGAGCTGGGGTTTTGGGATTTGCTTTCCTGCCATTTGATGAAAGTTACAAGAACAGTTCTTTGCTGAGTGTTCCTGTGTGTCAGGCCAGGCTATCTCAGGATCCTCTGAACAAACCTACCAGGTGGGACTTACTGTAGCCGCCATGTCGGCTTGGGGACTGGGTAGCCCCATGGTCCCCATGTGTCACTGTGGCTATGTGTCTGTTTTGTACCCTAAGCTCCCATTCAGGACAGCTGGAAATGGCTAGGCAGTTTGCACCCTGCCCAGAGGTGCCTGTCCAGCGGAGGGGCAGTGTGGGGCTGCAGCAGCCCAGAGCGAGGATGTAATGCGTCCTGCCGGACGGCGCACCCCTTTGCAGTTGGCCTGCCCAGAGCAGCATCTTCTGCTGACAAGCACAGAGGCCCTGTGCAGGGCGTGTTCCCCAGTCTCCCCAGGCTGCTCCTCCTTTCCCTTGTTACTTCTGTGAGCTCTAGAGCTTTCTGGCGCATCTTTTATATTTTGCTAAGTTAGCAAGGGTGGGAGAGGCAGGTGCCCTGGAGCTGTGGGTACCTCCCCTCCGCTCTCATCACTCCCTGAGTCCTGAATCCTCACGTTCATCCTGGAAGCTCTGTCCTTGGAACACGCTCGGCCGGCACACAGGATGGGCCAAGGTGCTCGGGTCCATACTGTGGGAGCAAACGGAGCTGTGGGACCACGGCCTGGCTTCCTCAGCCCAGGCTGGGACGCCTCTGAAGAGTGAGCTGGACAGTTTCTCAGAGGTTGCCCTTGGGTTTGAGCTCCAGGTGCCCAAGGCAGTCACCTGGGCATTAACGGTCCCCAGATGGCGCCCCCCCTTCCCTGCCTCACGTGCCCCCTCCCCTGCTAGAGCTGCCTGGGACCCTCTCACAAATATACCACCTGCACTAAAATCCTAGTCTCAGGGTTTAATTTTGCCTCCCGTACCCCCAAAAAGATCTGTTCAAGTCCTAAGCCCTGGTGCCTGTGAATGGGACTTAATTTGGAAATAGGGTCATTGTAGTGTAATTAATTAAGATGAGGTCATACTGAAATTAGGTGGGCCCTTAATCCGATGTGGCTGGTGAGCTCAGAAGAAGACAAGAGAGATAGAGACACACAGAGAGAAGGCCGTGTGGAGACAGAGGCAGAGATTAGAGGGATGCATCTCAAGTCACGGAACTCCAAGGACTGCCAGGAGAGAAACATGGAACAGATTCTCCCTCACAGCCTCAGAAGGAACCAACCCTGCCGACGCCTTGATTTTGAACGTCTGGCCTCCAGAGCCGTGAGAGAACACAGCTCCATTGTTTTAAGGCCCCCAGTCTGTGGTGTTTGTTACAGCAGCCCTAGCACACTCATACGGTCAGCCTCTGGGCACCAACATAGTCAGTTCTGTTGCTTTCAACCAGCAACCCCAGTGGTAGACTCTTCCCAGATGAGGGAATTCCGGCCAGAGCAGAGAGTGACTCACCCCACACCATTCTGGCCATGGGCTGGTGAAGCTATCACTGTGCCCTCAGAGTCCTAGAGGCTTTCCTTGCTCCTTGAAAGATGTGAGATTGATTGCACCTCTGCAGGACCCCATCATCAGCGCCACTAGGATGCATCCATCTGGAGGGGAGGGGCTGCTCAGTGGACCCTGGAGTGTTCATGGTCAAGACCCCGCAAGTCCTCCCTGGGGGCTGGAGAGAGGGGACGTGACATACCGCGGTGTGTAGGTATGTAGGTAGGCTCGGCCCTCCCTGAGGGCCTAACGCAGAGCCTGACCCGTCACGGACTCTCAGAAACATTTGAAGAACGAGGGGAAGGAGCTGGATGGATGGGCGGGTAGATGGAAGGAAGGAAAAACAAATGAATAGTGTGACTACCGGGGTGACTTCCTCCTCTCTGAATCTGGCTTCTGTACCTGAGGTTTCAGTCCTGAAATTGATTCCAGGTGGAAACGAGCAAGGGGAGAAGTATCCAAGAACCGTGTGGTTATAATCTGGGACCCTGCATGCGAGGAGGCAGGAAAGCAGAGGGAAACTTACCTGTCATAGTGACACTAGTCACGGTAACCAAATTGGAAACAGCCCAGATGTCCATAAGCTCAGAATAGATCAGCACAACGGGGTCCATCCACACAATGGAATATTATTCAGCCATAAAAAGGCATGAGGTACTGAGACACGCTCCAGCATGGATGAGCCCTGGAAGCATTACGCTCAGTGAAAGATGCCAGTCAGAAAAGGCCACATAGCCTGTGATCTGTCTGTGTGAGGTGTCCAGAAAAGGCACATTCATAGGGACAGAAAGTAGATTAGATGTTGCCAGGGGCTGAGGGGGTGAGGATGAGGAGGGACTGCTTAATGAGAATATAAGTTTTCCAGAAATGAACACAACATTGTAAATCAACTATACTTCAGTTAGAAAGAAAAAAGAATTTGTTTGGGGTGATGTAAATATTTTAGAAATAGGTAAGAGACAGTTGTTGCACAATATTGTGAATTTAATCAGTGCCATAGAATTGTACACTTAAAAATGGTGAAAATGACAAATTTTATGTTATATTGAGCTGGCCAAAAAGTTCATTTGGTTAGTGAATATATTGATCAATAAAATTCTTGGTGAAAATGAAAAATGTGTCTTTTATTTTTGCTTAAAACCAAACAAACTTTTTGGCCAACCCAATGTATTTTACCACGATAAGTTTTTTAAAAAGCAGTGGGGGGCTTCCCTGGTGGCGCAGTGGTTGAGAGTCCGCCTGCCGATGCAGGGGACACGGGTTCGTGCCCCGGTCCGGGAAGATCCCACATGCCGCGGAGCGGCTGGGCCCGTGAGCCGTGGCCGCTGAGCCTGCGTGTCCGGAGCCTGTGCTCCGCAACGGGAGAAGCCACAACAGTGAGAGGCCCGCATACCGCAAAAAAAAAAAAAAAAAAAGCAGTGGGAACCCAAGGTACATCTTAGGGATTCTGTGAGGGGCTCCTGGTCAGGCTTGTCTTAGCTTCATGGTCCCCTCCTCAGAGGCCCGTTCCCTGATCCCCTATTTAGGTCTCTCTTAAAAGTTTTCTTAACTTCTCGACTTCTTCTTCATAACATTTACCTCCCTTATTATGATCTGCATGATTTTTTTTTATTCTGGCTTTGTTTCATTTTTTATTACCTACTTTCACAGATAAACAAAAAGAAAGCAATTCATTTGCTTTCTGTGTGGTGTTGGGTTGGTGTTTGTCACATGTCCTGGAGCTGAGCCACGCGTGAAGGCAGGGCCAGTGTCTTCTGGTTTAGGTCAGCTCTCCTCACATGCAGCCAGTGCCTGGCACGTGGTAGGCCTGGGAACTATGAATTTACCGTTAAATGAATGACTAAATTACATTAAAACCTTCTAGAGCAGAAGAGAAGGGATGGAAAGTTCTAGAAGACTCTCAGGTGCACAGCAGGGCTCAGTGGACACCAGCTGGAGGAGTTGGCCAAGTTTGCACTCTTGCCCTCGACATGCACTGGGATGGCTTGTCCTAGTGTGAGATCCTGGGTTTTTGAGTACCTCTCCGAGGAAGTCCCGTTAGCCGTGCACCAAACTCTGCTCCTGGAGCCCAGCGTGTCCTGGAGGTCTCAGGGCGTCAGGAAATGGCATTCAATGCACACTGAACTCTAAGCCCTCTGTTCCAGGGAGAGACATATTTTTAGATCTTTGACATCCGAATTCCAGAGGAAGAGCAAGTAAAGCTTAGAAGAAAGTTGGCTTTCTTCCTGCACCAAGCAAACCAGACCTGGGGTGCATATTTATTGGTCAGGGAGGAACTCTCTGGAACATTCCAAAGAAGGGTGAAGCTCTTGCAGGGGAATGAAGGGGGTGGAGTGCTGAGGGAGGGATGCGGGTAAACCGGGGCAGCTTTGGAGACTGAATTCTTTCTCCTTAAATGGAAATGGTTTCAGCTTTTTTCTGGATTATGAAAACGATGATGTTTACTCTGCAACACATTCAGACAATACAGAAAGTCACAGATAAGTAAAAATATTCTAAATTCTCCGAGACACAAGCTCTGTTGACATTTTGGTATGTGTGAGTGCCTAGACTTTTTCGTGAAGCAGTTATGCTCGGCCCACATTGTTTTCTTAATGGTATTTTGCTCATATTGTTTAAAATTTTTTTATTGAGATGAAATTCACATACTATACAATTAATCACGTTACAGTGGACAACTCAGTGGCATTTAGTGCATCGACAGCGTTGTGCAACCACCACCTCTATCTAGTTCCAGAATATTCCCATCACCCCAAAAGGAAAACCCAGACCCTTTAAGCAGCTGTTCCCCACTCCCCTTCCCGTCCTCGCCCCCTGGCAACCACCAGTCTGCTTCCTGTCTCCATAAGTTTCCCTATTCTGGACGTTTCATATCAATGTGATCATACAATAGGTGGAATTTGTGTCTGGCTTATTATTCATATTGTTTTGTACCCTGCATTTTTCATTGAACGATATATGGTGAATATGTTAATATGATAGATCCGTGTCCTCTTTTCAAAGACTTCTGTGGTGTTCCAAGCTGTGGATCTGCAGTTATTTATTTATCCAGCCTCCTTTGGTTGGACATCCGGGCACTTGCTTCAGTGGACTCTGGATTTGGACTAGTGGAATTGGGCTTCCCACTGAAGCAGCCCAGAATTGGCATTTCCCTACCTGCTTCCTGAAGATATCAGAAGAAGAACGGCTTTGCAAATCTATAGAGGCTTCCAAAAAATCCCCCCAGGGTATGAAAAAAAAATAGCCACCAGGTCGAAACCTTAAGGGAACCATCTTTATCCAAGTAAGGCATGCAGCGCTGGGATATTCTTGTCCGAGCTGTACCGTAGATGTATGTTCAGCAGCTACTTTGAAGCAGACTTGCTGTACCATCCTTTTGCGGGGATGAAAATGAAAGATGCAGATCATGGGTTGTCTGGGATGTTCGTGAAGGGGTGAACTGGGATTTGACGTGCTGTTGTTTTATTTTCAGCTGAGAGGCTACGGAGGGCTGGGGCTGGCTGGGGCTGCAGAGAGCGGGGGCCAGGACGAGTTCTTTCCAGAATGTATCCCTTGGGGAGGCAGTTACATGACTACATCCAGAGCTGGGGCTGGTCCAGAGGCGGGCAGGAGGCAGGGGCGTGTGAGAGAGGGGGACCCCGAGCCAACAAAACGGGAAGAATCTCACAGGTGAGACGAGAAACAGCTTCCCAGATCCAGGCTCCTGGGACAGGAAATTGCCAGAGTCAGACAGACCCAGGTTTGAATACTGCCTCTGCTGCTGGCCAGCTGTGTGACCTGGGGCAAGTGCCTTTCATATTTCTGTGTCTCAGTTTCCTCGTCAGTAACGTGGGTTAATAATAGCAGTGAGGGGCCTCCCTGGTGGCGCAGTGGTTGAGAGTCCGCCTGCCGATGCAGGGGATACGGGTTCGTGCCCCGGTCTGGGAGGATCCCATATGCCGCGGAGCGGCTGGGCCCGTGAGCCATGGCCGCTGGGCCTGCGCGTCCGGAGCCTGTGCTCCGCAACGGGAGAGGCCACAACAGTGAGAGGCCCGCATACCGCAAAAAAAGAAAAAAAAAAAAAATAATAATAGCAGTGAGGGTTATGCTGAGAATTCCGTGAAATTCAGTCTGTGAGGACCTGGCACAGTGCTGGCACACAGTGGGAGCTTAATAAATGCTGCCTACCCTGCAGTGATTATGAATCAGCCTGCCCAGATTCTGAGCCTGGCGCTTCCCCATATGGTGAGCATGTGCCTCAGTTTCCTCACCTGTACAATGGGGTCAGCAGGTGTAACTACAGGGGAGCGATGGATGCTACCTTAGGGGACCCTCAGGGAGCAGTGCTGGGGCGGCTGCTTCCTCTTAGGAGCTCTGCCAGTTGTTTGCCCCCCCCACCGCCCCCCCCCCTAGAAATGATGGCACTGCTGCGGGAGGGTTTCTTGCTTGTGCATCTTTAGATCCCAGTTAGATCCTGAACTCCTTGGGGGCAGGGACCGGCTCATAGGTTTCTTTTGCATCTGCCTCAGCATCACACCTAAAGCATCATCAGTGTGTGAGTGAATCGAGGGCGGGAAGGAGGGAGGAAGCAGGAAAGACCAAAAATAAAAGTAATGATAAAACCAACCGGTCAGCATCGCTGAGCAGAGCCCCCACAGCCGTGATGTCATCTGCTCCCTCCACAAACCCCTGCAGCGGGCACGCACTTCTGGGCCCATTTTGCAGGTGAGGAAAACGGAGGCTCAGAGAGGTCATTTTCCTGTATGATGACACAGCTACAGGGGTCCAAGCCAGACTCATCGAATTCCCACACCTGAGCTCAAATCCCTGACTGTTGAGGAAGTCACGGCCTCAGCGCCGTCCATCTTGGTACACTTGAAGGTGGGATGTAACTCCTAAGTTCTTGCCCCAAAGGAAGAGGAGGCATTAGCTGGGCAAGGAGAGGGAAGAGTTCTGAGTGCAAAGGAACAGTGTGCAGAGGCTCCAAGGCGAGGAGGAGTTTGGGGTCCTAGCAAACCTTCAAACACTGACCCCAGACTTATATTCTGGATGCATTATTTTGGCTTCAGGAGGGAGGAGTGTAATATGACCCTTCTCCGCCGGTGGCCTTGGGCAAACCTTTAATTCTCTGAGCCTCGGGGGCCTCATCTTTAGAGTGTGGATAAAATAGGACTTGCCCCTCCTGGACTCACGTGACCAAAGGCGTGTGCAGATGCTGGGGGAAAGGTACAGCATTAAACACACACGAAGGGACAGCTCCACATCAGTGCAGGCCACCTGGCCTGCGGAGCCACCTTCACGGGGACATTGTGCAGGTCGTGAAACGCCTGGAAGGATGAAGGATGCCCGGCACGCGGTGGACCGCCAGTAAATGCTGCCCGTCACTGTCACGCCTCCATCATTCTCATCATCACAGCTTTCAATCAGCCACAACAAAAGTGAACTGAACACCTGCTCTACACCAGGCATAGTCGTAGGTGCTGGGGACACAGGTGGGAAGAGGACTGAGTCCCTAGGAGGACACGTTGTAGGGGGGAGAAAAACAATAAACTGAACAGTGAATCAGTACACGGTCCTCCCAAGGGTGATCAGAGATTTGGAGCTCTGTAAGGCAGGCAGAGGGGAACGGGGAGCGCCAGCTACGGGTGCATGTGAGCAGAGACCTGGACCAAGTGAGGGCTGGAACCAGCCGGGCATCTCAGGAGGGAGACACAGCCCGTGCAAAGGCCCAGAGGTGGGACCTCAGAGAGGTCAGGGCGCTGGCCAGGAATGAGCAAGGCAAGAGCGGTGGGACGACAGGAGGGAGGCCAGAGAAGCGGAGGGGCAGGGGCATGGGGCCAGCTGGGGTGTGACCTTTAGCCCAAGGACTTTGGCCTTTAACCTTTAGCCCCCGTGGTCTGGGAAGGTGATCTATTTATTTCGTTTATAAAAGTCCGTTCTTTCTCAGAACACCAGGAAACATCCTTTGTTTAGGACCCTCTGTGAGCATCACCTTGCATAACATGAAATATTTTTCAAAACATTTAATCCTTTAATCTGGGCGCCTCCGTGAAATCGGTTCTTTATCACCCAGGACCATCTGTTGTTCCAGCAGCACCATAAATCACTGGGGCGATTTGACTTCTAAGGCGCTTATCTCTTGTTTTCTCCAAATTCTGAGAATCGACATTTGAATTTTCCCTGGAGAGCGCCCCTGTTACGGGCTGCCCTTAGGAAGTCACCCACCTGGGAGGCATTGGAGGTGGGTGGAAAGCGTTTCCCGTCTGATCTCCAGGTTCTGTTAAATTTTATAAATGAGGCTTGATGTGAAAACAGGCTGGGCGGAAAAACCAGCCGTCCCTCCCCAGCCACGCACGGGCATCCTCCCTCACCCTCCGAAGGAGGCCAGGGCAGCTGTCACCTCCGATTAGGATTCAAATGGCGGGGCCCCAACGTGGGTCCGATGTTGCTATTTCTTAAGAAAATGAACTGAGTTAATGGTGCGGGATTATGTGCCCTGCCTGCATCTTGGAAATTATTCCTGAGGATACAGGACTTTGGGGCACCCAGCCGAGCAGAGGATGGCAAAAAGGCTGAACCAGGAGTTAGAAGATCCAGGAGTTACAAGGTTGCCCCTTTATTTTGGCTTCGTTTCCGCCAAATGTTGGCTTTGTATTCATTTTTGCTTTTCACAAATTAAATGATTTATACAAGAGAGAAAAGATGAATTCTCTGGGTACAAACTACTATACACAAAATAGATAAGCAACAAGCGTCTACTGTAAAGCACAGGGAATTATATTCAATATCTTGGAATAACCTATAATGGAAAATAATCTGAAAAAATATATATGTATAACTGAGTCACTTTGCTGCACACCTAAAATTAACACAATATCGGAAATCAACTCTGCTTCTATTTAAAAAAAAAAAAAAGAATTCTCTGGCTGAAGCAGGGAGGGCCAGGAGCCCCGCCCTCCCCAAACTGCACCCCTCCCCTGCTCCACTTGGTCACAGTTTCCTCCCCAGCCCCCACCCCCGCCCAGTCTTAGCCCCTGGTTGGGGCGGGGGTGGGGGGGGCGGGTCCCTGGGAGGTAGTTTGAGAACCACTGGTCCTTGTGATTGCAGGCATTGGCAGATGCGTCTGGTCGGGACCTGTTCTCTGTGACCTGACGCCCCCTACTGGGCACTGGGAGCAGCGCGTGGAGTTTGCAGGCACCGCAATAGCTGTGGCGGAAGGACGTTCCTGCATCCTTGACCTTTGAGGGCATGTAGCATTGCGTAGCTAGCCTTTTATTTATTTATTTACTAACATAAAAGGTTTTTCCTGTCATTAATCATTCTTCTTAAGTACTTCTACATTTTAAGGTTTTTAATTGTCTTCTTTAAATTGAAAAAAAATCAATGTGTTCATGGCAATATATATATATATTGGAACCTGTGCAAAAGAGCTTGCAATAAGGGGAAAAAAGTGTACAATAAGGAGAACTCTCCCTTGGCTTCAGAACCTAATTCTTCTCTCCAGAGGCAATCTTTGACCAGCGGCTGCTGTGTATTCTTGTATATATCCTTCCAAAGATGTTCTAGGCCTGTTAAACATATGCATATTACATGTGTGTGCATATGAATATTTGAAAACATAGGTGAAGAGCAGACAACCTGTTCTGTATCTTAATTCTCTTCATGAACCACCATCTCTTGGGGATCTCTCATCAGCAGGTTTAGTGGCTGCGTACTACTCCAGTCTGCAGACATGCAGTATTTACTTGGACAGTACAAGGTGCAGGATTTTGAAATACATATATGTTGGGGGAGATCGGGGGATCAGTAGGCAAAGCATTTTAGATGGGTGGGGCAGTTCAGGCATAAGCCAGAGGCGGGGCAAGCCAGGGTGGTTTTTCCCCCAAAGAACCTACTCTGTATCTAACTCTGTGTGTGAGTGTGCATGTGTGTGTGCGCACACCTGTGTAGGGATGTGTAAGACCTGCCCTCCGTACACCCCACCTCCATATCCAGAAGCAGAGCAGTGTTCCCGGCACAGATGGGGTCTGGTGTTACTTGAACTCTCCCAACCCCACCTCTAAAACGCTTATTTTATTGGTAATGCGTCTACACTTCCTATATGTTAAATAGGATATCATATTTTTAACTCTTTCTGGAAACAGTACCAAAAAGTGTGAAAATCCTGAGTTCAGCTCCATGAATCCCCAGAAAACGAACACACCATGGAACCAGCACCCAGATCAAGAAGCAGAACGGGGCCAGCCCCCAGGGACCCCAGACCCCCTTCAGGTCACCACCCACCAGGTGACCACACTCCTGTTCTCACACCAGACGTCAGCTTTGCCTGTTTTTGAACGAAAACTATAGATGGATTCACACTATATGTTCTCTTGTGAGCTGACTTCTTTTTTTTTCTCAGTGTTATGCCTGTGACGTTTTTCCAAGCCGTTTGCTACGTGAATTTATTCATTTTGTGTGTGATCTGTAAATTCTCAAAGCTCTGTATAAACACATGAATTATAAGAAGTATATAAATATGTGTGTGTATCTATTGTGTTTGTATACCTACATATACATATATATACCGTATTCTATATATAAATACATACATGTACATACATACATATAAACATCAGGATAGTCGCTTAACATACAACTCTTATCCAGATTCATTTATCCTTTTTGCTGCTGATGGGCTCACAGTCATTTCAGTTTGGGTCTATTACAAAGAGAAACAGCATCCTTTCATCAGAGCAACCCGCTGAGGCTGGTTCTGCTGTGATCACGCGAGGACGCGGCGGCTCCCAGAGGCCCAGCGACTCGCCCGCGGCGCACAGCACCCGCCCCCTCCCGCTGACGCCCTCTCTTCCCGCAGGCTGAGGAGGCTGGCGGCCCCCGACAGCCCCGCGCCGACCGCTGCCCGCCGCCCCCGCGCTCGCTGCCCCCCGGCGCCTGCCAGGCGGCGCGCTGCCAGGCTGACTCTGAGTGCCCGCGGCACCGGCGCTGCTGCTACAACGGCTGTGCCTACGCCTGCCTGGAGGCCGTGCCGCCCCCGCCAGGTAGGTGCTCCAGGCGGGGGGAGACGGGGTGGGGGGCGCGGGGAACTGTCCTGCCCGGCGCTGCCCGACTGGAAGAACAGCTGGGCTTAAACCTGGACCTCGTGGGCGGGCCGCCCTGTGAGATGGGAACATAGCGCTCCTGGAGCAAGCATCCAGCTGCATGCACTGAGCGCCTGCTGTATGCGGGGCTCGCCACTGCCGGCAGAGAACTACAGTCCAGGGGCCGCCCGTTAAAAAGAACATACCCTTCTTATGAAGATGGGAGGGATTTCTCATAAAAAATCCAGATTTCCAGCTTTTCGTTAAAAAAAATTTTTTTTTAAATTTTATTTATTTTTGGCTGCGTTGGGTCTTCCTTGCTGCGCGCGGGCTTTCTGTAGGTGCGGCGAGCGGGGGCTACTCTTCTTTGCTGTGCGCGGGCTTCTCACTGCGGTGGCTTCTCTTGTTGTGGAACAGGGACTCTAGGGCGCAGGCCTAGTTGCTCCACCGCATGTGCCATCTTCCAGGACCAGGGGTCGAACCCGTGTGCCCTGCATTGGCAGGCGGATTCTTAAGCACTGTGCCACCACGGAAGTCCTCCAGCTTTTCTTAAAAATACTGGACCGCATTCCCGGGGCCACCATCTGCTGGAGCCTCAGGTGCCCCTAGATAGCAGTGGGGGCGCCCTCCCGGTTTCCAGGGACCCCACAAGGCCCACTTCACTCATGATGCCTGGCCCTGGGGGTATTTGAGATGGAGACCTGACACCTTAGCGATCCAGGTGGGCATGCAGACTCCTGGGTTCAAATCCACTGGCTAGCTGGTCACCAGCTTAAACCCGCACTTGTAAAGCAGGGCTGAAAGGAGAATGTGCAGCTCACGCGGAGCGCCCCATCTGGAAGTGCTCAGCCTCGCCTCCGCCTCCGGCCAGGAGCAGAGAATCAGTAGGATGTTCATTGAATCTGAACGGGGAATCTTTGGGAGACACAGCCTCAGGGGTTCATCTGTGGAGGGAAGGAGTTTCACATCCCTTCTGGAGAGGTTTGGGAGGGGAGGGAAGGGAGCCTGGGGGGAATACAGGGTGGGGCTGATTATGGGCAGCTGAGTGGAGAAAAGGTGCCCTAAAAGCTTCCTCCACTCCCAGTTCTGCTCGGGGCTGAGCCTCTGGAGGACAGCAGCCTGTGAGGACTGCACTTCCAGCCAGAGGCTGTGGTCCCCCTGGGCCTTCATTACTGAGGCTTACCCCCTCCTCAAGGCCAAGGTAAGAATGAACACACTCAGTTCTCTTTGGGGTGCGGTCACAGCGACGACAAGGGACTCGGCACCCTTAATAA
Source organism: Mesoplodon mirus (assembly GCF_964341445.2). Lineage (NCBI taxonomy): Eukaryota > Metazoa > Chordata > Mammalia > Artiodactyla > Ziphiidae > Mesoplodon > Mesoplodon mirus. Next base: position 4,785,194 of record NC_138995.1, on the reverse strand, counting down.
TGCTCATAATTACAGTCTGTGCTGCCTTTGAGTATTGCCTCATGGCCACGCTGGCTCCTACAGGGCCTTTTATGAGAAAGACAAAATGGCACCCCTTCCTGGTGGAGGAGGCGCATAAAACTATGCCCATCTGGTTGGACAAGTCAAAAAGGTGCCCCTTCCTTTGGACTGAGACAGCGCATAGGGACTCCAGCCTTACTTGCTGCCTAGAACAGGTGCTTCTGAGCAGTGCACAAACTGTACAACTGCCCATGACATTCCAAATAGCCTTTCCTTACACCATCTCATTTAATGCTCACTCAGTCCCATGGGGTGGAGAGACCACTATCAGCTCTGTTTTACAGCTGAAGACACGGGAGCTCAGAGAAGCTGAGTACGTTGCCCAAACTCACACAGCAGGCCAAGCTGGCATTTCAATTTAGTCTTCTGACTGTGGAGAAGTGTCCACTGCCTTAGGCTCTGCGTGTAGGGATATGGGGCCCCAGGCTCATTTGTGGGATCCCTCACTGCCCAGAACATCCTTCCCCCAGACACCCACACAGCTCACTTCCTCACCTCCTTCAGATCTCAGGCAGAGGTGGTCACTTTCTCAGGGAAGTTTCCCTCTCTAAATGGTAATCTTTCCTCTGGCCATTGCTTACTGCCTTCTGGCTTAAGCTTTCTTTATAGCCCAATCTAGAATACTGTGTTTCATTTGTTTCCTGACCATTCCCCTGACTCGAAGGTCAGCCCCATGAGGCAGGAAGTTTGGTTTGTTTCATTCACTGCTGTATCCCCACTACCTAAAATAGTCTCTGGACACATAAAAGGTACTCAATGAAGAATGGATGAATCAACGAAGGCCTAGCTTTCACTGGCCAACAGGAAGAGCCGACAAAATATTAGTCAGTCATAATAAGAATTATGATAATAATATCTAGAACAAGCTTCCTCACCCTTGGCACTCTTGACGTTTGGGCTTGGATAATTCTAGTTGGGGTGGGCAGTGGGGCGCTGACCTGGGCAGTGTAGGATGTTGAGCAGCACCCCTGGCCTCCACCCACTAGATGGCAGTGGTGCCCCCACCCCACACTGGGACAACCAAAAATATCTCTAGACTTTACTAGATGTTTCCTCGGGGGGCAAAATAGCTCCAGATTGAGAACCGCTCATCTAACATGACTTGAAATGCACCAGGCCCTGTTCTAAGCAGCTTACACACTTCCTTGCAGTCAGCCTGTGGGTTTCCTCCAAAGCAGACCCCGAGATAAGGTCTTGAGTGAGGGGAGTTTATTTAGCAGGTGCTCCCAGGAAGTTCTAGTTGGGGAGCAGAGAGGCGAGGCCCTGGGCCTCCAGGCCTTTAGGGTCTGCATATTGATGGGAGACCTTGACCAAATTTCAGTATTCCAAAAAGTATAGCAAAATGTGTACATTTCCCTGTACAGGAAAAATTAATACATTTCCTAATTAGTAAAAAATAGCACTGAAAGTACATTTTCTAACATTAAGTCCGGGGCGGTGGGGAAAAGGAGGGAAGAACCAGAAGATTGGAAATAGAGGCTCTGGAACCATGTCTCACCCCTCTCATTTGGAAGTTGTAAACTGCTGGTTCTGCTGTTTCCATTTCCACACTGAGAGCAACCATCTTATAACCATATTGTGCTCTTTTAAAGAGAAAGCTGGGCTTCCCTGGTGGTGCAGTGGTTGAGAGTCCGCCTGCCGATGCAGGGGACACGGGTTCGTGCCCCAGTCCAGGAAGATCCCACATGCCACGGAGCGGCTGGGTCCACGAGCCATGGCCACTGAGCCTGCGCGTCCGGAGCCTGTGCTCCACAACAGGAGAGGCCACAACAGTGAGAGGCCCGCGTACCGCAAAAAAAAAAAAAAAAAAAAAAAAAGCTAACTGGTATTTTTACCAATCCCTATCTAGGCACTAGACAGCACATCAATCTCTTCATTTTGGAGTCAGACTAAAGCAGAGGTCATAAACGAATGTGATCCCAGACCAGTTTTATTTAATCTCCAAAGTACTTAAAATTTTAAAAAATTATTTGCCAATATTTAAAACCGAGTTTATATTTTTTAAAATATAGACCTAAAGTTAAAAACACACACACAGAAAAACCACCCAGAAGCTCTGGGAACACTGGGAACAGCTGGCCAGAGCTGACCAGCCGCTGACCCACTGAGGCAGGAACACTCTCCAGTTGGCCGTGATCCTACCCAGCCTACCTTTCTCCTTTATGTTACCTATCTTGTCCCCAGAGGCATTTGGGTTTTCAATCCCTATTTGGGGTTTTGAAGACCTTCCAGTCTACTACATGGTCACTCTTCCTGTTAAAAATGTATTGGTTAGAGAACAGGCCATGATGCTGTAACAAAAAGACCCACAAACTCAGGGGCCCAACCTATTAAGACATTTACGTCTCCCTTGGTTAAAAGGCCGGAGTCGACAGGTGGTCCATGACAGGCAGGCGGCTCTGCTCCAGTCACCCAGGGACCCAGGTTCCCTCTGTCTCGTTGCTCCACATGGTGGCTCCCAGTCTGCAGGAAGCGGGAGAGAGAGGGAGGGGAGCCGACAGGTAACCATACGAGGGAAAGCTGGGATGTGGCATCGTTACTTCTGCTCATATCCAATTGGCCAGAACTCAGTCACATGGCACACCTTGCTGCATGGGAGGCTGGGAAATGTAGTCTCCAGCTTGGCCAGCCAGTGCCTAGCTGAAACTCAAAGAGTTCTGTTACTAAAAGGAAGGGATGAACTTTTGCTGGGGAACTGAGTTGTTTCTCCTGCGGGGAGGCTCTGTGTTTCATCATGAGATGTAGGCTCCCCATCCCCAGAGGCCGGGGCATTTCTCAGCTGCCTGAGGAGGGCCTCAATTTAACCATCTATTATCTTGTCAGTTTTAGACTGGCTAGTGCAGCCGAAACCTCGATGGCTTGGGGGCAACGGCTGGCTCCTGGACGGCCCTGAGGAGGCATTGCAAGGTACCTGCAGGGTGATACCCAACCCGACAGCAGAGCCAGGGTTCCCCCTTCTCAGGTGCCCCCAGAAAACTGATAACCAGGGTCAGCCTCTGCTCCGGCAGGCTGCCTGTCCTCAAATACCTGGCCCACTTGGACCCTCCCCACCCCGACACGGAAGGGGATGGCTGGGTCTTGGCCAGGCTCTCAGAATCCCCAGAACAGTGTGGGGTTTGACTGTCCCTGGCAATGGGGCCTCCTCCCTGGGTGGAGAATTCAGAGGGAGGGGGCTTGGGGTTTTCAGATCCCTCGAGTCACCATAAGGGGTTCACTGTTCCCTGCTGACGAGGCCTCCTTCTGGGGTGGGTGGAGAACGGTTTCTGAAAGGAATGGCAGGCGGACCCAGGGGCCTGGACCACTGTGGGGATGTGGCTTGAGGGAGCGCCTTTGCGTTTGTGCAGCTGTGCTTGTCACCCTACATACACCCGAGTGCATGACCGTGTCTGTCAGGGTGTGCAGCTGTGCGCGAAGCCGGCTGGCTATGCTTGTGGCCGTGTGTCTGAGAACTTGTGCATCCGTGTTTGTGCAGATGTGTGCAACTGTAGGATTGTGTGTGTGTGCAGGATTTGTGTGCACGTGAACGTGGGTGTGGATATGGCTGTGTGTGTGTGTATGTGTATACATGTGTTAGGACTTGTGGGATGGCGAAAATGTGTGTATGTGTGTGTATAGGATTTTGGTGGGTAAACGTATGTACGTGTGATAAGCACGAGCATACGTGTTTCATTGTGTGGGGATGAACATACATGTACTGAGCTGGCCAAAAAGTTCGTTCGGTTTTAAGTAAAAATTGACGTTTTTCATTTTTACAAAGAACTTTTCTTGAACAGCGCATTCACTAACCGAACGAACTTTTTGGCCAACCCAATATGCATGTCACGATGCATGCATGCGAGGGCATGTTTGGGATCATGTGACTTTGGGCTGCCCCTGTGTGCATGTGTGTGTGCAGAGACCCCAGGCACAGCGTGGAATCTGGGGTGCAGATGAGAGGCGGCCCGTCTGCCCCCGTGGGGGCCACCCCTGAGCCCCCCGCATGTGTGTCCCCCGCAGCAGAGGCCTGCAGCACCACAGAGGACGGGGCCGAGCCACTCCTCTGCCCCTCAGGCTACGAGTGCCACATCCTGAGCCCGGGTGACCTGGCTGAGGGCATCCCCAACAGCGGGCAGTGTGTCAAGCAGCGCCGGCCGGCAGGTGAGTGTGGACACCGAGCCCCACCCCACTCTCCCCAAAACACCCCACGGGAGACCCATCCCAAAGGAAGCCCCCGGCCCCTGAGCCTGGCCCCGCCCTCCTCCTGTCCCCTCTCTGCCCTGCTCCTCTCCACCTTTTCCCTCCTTATCTGAGCGGGATGCGGGCAAACCCCAGCTCGGCCACCTCCTGCCTGGCTGACCTTGGGGTCAGTTGTTTCAAATCTCTGAGCCTCGGTTTTCTTATCTATAAAATGGGGCCACTTCATGCTGGGTTATGGGGATTAATTGAAATCATACATGTGATGCCAGAGCAGAGACAAAAGGTGCTCAGTAAAAGTTGGATAATTTATATCTATCTATCTATCGATTTTAAACTGCACAGAATTTGAACTGTCTGAGAACCCTTAACTTCTCTCTGCTAGGACTGTTCAGTGTGACTTAATTAGTATTTGTCTTTGGAGACAAGGTGATAAATAGTTCAGTGAAGGGCATGACTAGTGTGGCTTTAGTTTGCAGACTTTTCCCCAGGGGGGCAGGGACGACAGAGGAGGGACTGCGGAGGGTACCTAAAAGCCACTCCTGCCTCATGCAAGGTGTAAGGTCGAGAGGTTAGGCATGGAATTTGCCAGAAATGTGTGGCAAACGAAGAATCGGGAACTTCAGGGAGTTGGAAGGTAACCATGTCAAAGTTGAGCTTATTGGAACTTTGAGACCATATCCTCCAGGGCCCACGTCCCCACGTTAGCATCTCTCAGTCCTAATAGCTGAGGATAGCACCTCGGTCAAAATCGAGGATAATCACAGCGACCTTACTGGCCCAAAGGACCCATCACATGCATTATCTGCCAAAGCATTTCTTTTTCCTCATTTGAGAATTTATTTCTCTGAGGTGTTTCAAGAAAGACGTAGATGTGAAGTCTGTTACACATTTAGCATCAGCATCATTGCAAGTAATAAAATTATGAGACATGGAGATGTCTCAGGAATCCTGGTTCCTGGAATTCTGAGCTTTGAAAAAAATTACTTATAAAAGGATTGGAACCAACCAGGAATCTTGAGATTTCTCCTACATTCTACTTGCTATTTAGGGTTATGAGTAGGTTCTCCAGCCAGACAGCCAGGCTTCCAGTGGCCACTTGGCCCCTTGCTGCTGTGTGTGGCAAATCGCCCAACCTTTTCAGGCCTCGCTTTCCTCATCTGTAAACAGGGCTAATAGTAGTTAAGCTACTTCATGGACTCTTTGAGGAGCCAGTGAGTTAATCCATGTAAATAAACCATGTCTGTAGTTTCTCAAGTACTGAACTGAATCCCTTCTGTTGGCACCACTGCTGTCTGTAGACACCACAGTGGACGGAGTACGCAGGTGGACGGGATACGCAGTCCTTCGGACATACAACCCCAAGAAGAGGCCAGCCTGTAGGAACCTGCTGGAAGGAGCAGCTTTTTCCAAAAGAGCTGGGGATGGTAGGGGTTAGTCAGGAGTCCTCTGAACCGAAATGTCATTTTTATAACTGGAAAGGCCTGGAATTACGTGACCTTTCTCATCTGATCTTGCTTATTCAGTTATATGACCTCCAAGACCAGAGTAAGCCAGACAGGTTCAAACCCATTCTTGAGGGACCAAACCAGTTCAAAAAGGACCCACTTCAAGGGTGGAGATAAACAAAGAGACAGTCAGGTGACTGTACCGATGACACCCGGGGTTGATTGAGGCCCTTGTGGGCGCTCCCCTAAGCTTCAGTGCGAGCCTGCGAAGGCAGAAATATGACCAGGAACAGCGTCGAGTGTGATTAAGACTGCAGGCCACTGAAATGGGTTCAAATGCTGTGGCGTTCTTCCTGGGTAACCTTGGGCAGCTAACCTAAGCTTTCTTAGCCTCAGTTTCTTCATCTGTAAAATGGAGCAGTGAGGGTCACGATAGTAATTGCTTCTTGGGGTAGTGATGAAGCTTGAATGAGAGAACACTTATAAAGCACTTAGGGCAGCGCCTGACACATAGTAGGTCCCCAACCAATGTGCGCCGCCGTCACCTGTCTTCCGGAAGAGGGAGGGCTGGAGATCAGAAACGTGCCCAGACAATGCACACACCCAACAGGGAGCAGAGTGAGAATTCCAAGCCTGGCCACCTGCTCCAAAGCCCATGGGTGTGTGCCCTCCCCCACCCACAGGAATGATCGGAGCCTTCTAGATAGAAATGTAATTGATATTTCCCCTAGCCTTGTCCCCAGAGGGCTGTCACTTAGCGATAATTATTGGTAATTGTACAGGAGTTTGGAAACATCTTAAATTCCAACAACTTCCCTTGGAGCAACAGTCTCGGGGAATAGAGGAGCCCTCTTGTCCCAGGGCAACCATACAAGAAGCCTTGGAGTTTAAGTGTTTAAAAAACTGCATATCTGAGCTAATTTCTTTTTTTAATTTTTAAAAATTTTTTGGCTGCGTTGGGTCTTCGTAGTGGTACACGGGCTTCTCATTGCAGTGGCTTCTCTTGTTGTGGAGCATGGGCTCTAGGCACGCGGGCTTCAGTAGTTGTGGCACGTGGGCTCAGTCGTTGTGGCTCACGGGCTCTAGAGCGCAGGCTCAGTAGTTGTGGCGCACGGGCTTAGTTGCTCCGCGGCATGTGAGATCTTCCCACATCAGAGCTCGAACCCGTGTTCCCTGCATTGGCAGGCGGATTCTTAACCACTGCACCACGAGGGAAGTACTGAAGTAATTTCTGACTTACAGAAAAGCAGCAGGGAGAGTCCCTTGGACCCTCCACCCTAATTCATCAATCGTTAAATACTGTTTACTTTATTGTGCTCTCTCTGCCTCTCCCCCAGCCCTGCACTCTCTCTATATGTAAATCCACATAGTTACTTTTTGGGACTGAGAATAATTTACAGATCTCGTGCCCACGCCTAAGATGCAGGTCTCTGCTGAGAGCCGGCTGCTACAGGGGGCCAAGGACCGCTCTGAGTCCAGCCTGGACCCTGACGTCTGAGGAGTTCATGTCTTTCTTGAGAGGAAAATGAACATCAACACAGGCAGTAGATCTGATTTCTCAGAGAGCAGGGTCGGCGTCCTTGGTGCATCTTTTTATTTTATTTTATTTTACTTTATTGAAGTATAATTGATTTACAATGTCATGTTAGTTTCAGGTGTACAACACAGTGATTCAGATACACACACACACACGTTCCTTTTCAGGTTGTTTTCCCTTAGAGGTTATTACAAAATATTGAGTAGAGTTCCCTGTGCTATACAATAGGTCCTGGTTGGTTATCTGTTTTATACATAGTCGTGTGTACATGTCAATCCCAACCTCCTAATTTATCCCCACCCCGTGCATCTTCTGAGTGGGTTCCATGCTGCTCCGATACTGACCATCCAAGACTGAGATGTGGGAGATGAGGCCCCCCCCCCGCCCCGACTCTTCCCTCTGACAAAGTGACTTCACTGGATGCTGCCTGGAAAGGATAACAAGGTCGCACAGCCCAGAGCAGGGGCTCAAATCCATAGGTTTATTCTGTAAAAGTGACACTTCTGGTAAACACACCTGGTGTGAGGAAGGGGTCCGGCTCCGCACAGACCACCGTCTCCTGCCCATGGCATCAGGGGCCAGAATTCACCCCCAGGGAGAAGGGAGGAGCATGAATGTTTCGGAGAGCCTCCGGCCTGGAAGAATTTTGCCGTTTGCTTCGGAAAATAGCTGTAAATGGAAATCATTGTAAATAGTAGCCGTTGAGGTTGCTGATAAGCTCTCTGCCCGAGGGTGTGGATCAGCCGTTGGTTCTGTCACCTTGTACGATAAATGTCAGTGCTGGTCCTGGACACACACTGATTTTTAGGATAGCCACAGAAGAGAAGGAAATAAGATGCCCGCTAAGTACAGAAATATGATTTTTATTGAGCTATGATTGGCATATAATATTAGTTTCAAGTGCACAAATGTGATTTATTAACCTTATAGCAGTCAGATGAGACTGATGCACAGAGAGGGAGGGGTGAGTTTACCAATAGCCGCATTGCCAAGTGAAACGTCTGCATGATGTGGCCAGATTTCTCCGCTCTCCCACGTTAAATTTCCCCAACTCCCACCAGAAAATGTTTTACTGCCGTGACAGGGTTGGGGCTGAGGAAGGAGGTGATGGATGACAATCAACAGTGGGAATTGGGTCGTTCTGCTTCTGCATTTAATCGGCTGCAGTGTCACACGCCACTGTAGCTTCTGGAAAATTCCACCGTACACTCGTGAGAGAATGAGAGTGAAAAACACAAATAATTTCTTAGCATTGTTATGAAAATAGTGTTGGCCTTATAAACTCCCCGAAAGGCGTTTAATCCTCTCCCTTCTTTTCCAGATGGGCGGTTCTTACGACACAAATTTTACAAAGAATATCCAGGTAAGAGAAGAACCATTCTTACTTTGCGGAGGGTACCAAAAAGGGCAGTGGGCATTTCTGGGGTGAAGAAAAGAAACCCAGTGGACTGTTCTGAGAACTACAGTTTGAAGCTGCTGTGAAGGAAAATGACTGTATTCTCCCTGGTTGCTTTTATGCTGTCAGATGGCATGTTGGGGGTAAGGTGCTAGGATGCCAAGATGCTTCTGTTGTGAGAAATCTGTCCTCTAGCCTGTGTGCCCCTCCACGTGGGCAGGAGCCATTCCAGGCTGCAGGCTGGGACTGAGGCAGCAGGTCAGGGGTGGCTCATAGGGGACGAGATGGGAATTAGGTTGGGAAGTAAGGAAGAGGCCCTTTTGTCTGATGGTGGGCAAGAGAGGCGTACAGCAAACACAGCTTCATGCTAAATGTCAGAACCTGGGACTAGACGTGCAGAAGTTCCTCCTGCTTTCATTGAGGGAATTAGAAAGTATGGTTGACACCATCCCTCCAGCCAGTCATCCATCCAGTTAGCCATCGATCCATCCATGCACCCATCCATGCATCCATCCCTTCTTCCATTCATCCACCATATCTTTTTAAAGAATTGACAGTACACAGGGCTTCCCTGGTGGTGCAGTGGTTGAGAGTCCGCCTGCCGATGCAGGAGACACGGGTTCGTGCCCCGGTCCAGGAAGATCCCACATGCCGCGGAGCGGCTGGGCCCATGAGCCATGGCTGCTGAGCCTGCGCGTCCGGAGCCTGTGCTCTGCAACGGGAGGGGCCACAACAGTGAGAGGCCCGCGTACCGCAAAAAAAAAAAAAAAAAAAAAAGGACACCTTAGACTAGGATGTCAAGGAAGGCTTCCTGAGGAGAGGATATTGAAGCCCAGTATCGAGAATAAGAAATAGCGGGCAGAGGGACAGCAGATGTGGAAATCCTGAGGTAGAATGAACTTGGCCATCACAGCAGCCGGAGCGCGTCGTGAGCGCGGGGCTTGGGGGGGGAATGGCAGGAGTTGAGGGCAGAGCACACGGGCTGGGGCAGCAGCTGCAGGTGGGGACTGGGGGACCTCTCTGGGGGAGGAGAGGGGGCAGGGCCAGGGCGCCGGCCCAGGCTGAGGTGTTTGGACTTGGTTTGGCTGGTGAGCCGTGAGCGTCTGAGCAGGAGTCGACGCACCTTTCCTGACCGAGCCCACTTCTTTTCGCAGAGGGTGCCTCCAAAAATGTCGCAGAGCACGGGAAAGGACAGCAGAAGTACTTTCAATAAAGCGACGGCAGCCGGTAAGTGGGAGGCGGGGTGGGTCAGTGACAGCAGGTGGCTTTGGGCAGCCAGGTGTCCAAGGTAGCTTTCATCACGAAGCTGAACAGTGGGAGGGCAAGAGTAGGGCTTTACCTGCGGGTAGAATTTGAAAATTCCCTTATAATTTCAAAGGGAACGTATGAGAGCTTTGGGCGTGCTCAGAAGTGGAAGTTTCTATAGCCCGTGGCCCTAAATCCAAGGACCAGACTGCATTGTAACTTACACATTCCTTTGCCTTCATGCCTCTGTGAACAGACAGACAAGCCCTCGTCTGTCCCATGAAGTTGGTCCCTGTCTCCCTCCCTCTGCCCTGCGGTGCTATCCAGGGCCAACTCTCAGGCATGAACCTGGTGCCCAGAGATTCAACAGTCATTCATGGAACTCTCCAGTGTGCAGGCATGGTGCTGGGGGGACGCTGTGGATAAATCAGGGCTCCTGCTCTCGGGGGCTTACATCCTAGTAGGAGACTAAACTGGGAAACCAGTAAATCAGCAAGAAAGGCCCAGCCTGCAATAGTGTTGTGAAGGAAGCTGGACAGACAGGTGATGTGATGTGGGGTAACCAGGCGAGGGGGGAGCTGCTTCAGATCGGGGCCAGGAAGGAAGGCCGCTGTGAGCAGAGCCAAGATCTGACATGGGCACCCAGGCAGGCGGAGCGGGAAGGGCAAAGGTCCCGAGGCAGGAAAGATCTTGCTTTGAGGAACCCCAGGAGGCCACTGGGGTGGGAACAGAATGATGGTGGGGAAGGCTGCCGTCAGAGGTGACCAGGTAAGGAAGGCACAGGCTCTGCTCTCAGATGCCCTTCAAGGTGAGATGCAGGTGGATGCAAAGGTCCAGGGGTCTTGGCCAGTAAAACCTGAACACCCACCCAGTGCTGTGAGAGCTCAAGTCTATGCATGGTAAACAAAAGCCCTTGAGAGGGGATGATTTCCCCACCCACCGCAATGCCCTTGAAAGGCAAACATCAGGTTTGAGATTCAGAATACTCAGGTGTGAGTCCTGCAGGAAAATCTAGAGTCCATGGGGATCGATGCCAACACATCTATTACCTGCTGATGACAGGAACAGTTCTTGGAGTGGGTGTGACCCACCTGAGTCTGTGAACCTTACACAGGGACGTGCTGGGGCCAGTGGGAAAGAACGGGACAGTGAGAGAGGATTTGGGATGGCTCTTGAGAACCAGCTGGCCAGAACTGGGCTTAAATTCCTGGTCCACCACAAGGTGACCTTAGCAAATGACTTCCACTCTCCAAGCCTCAGTCTCCTCACCTGTAAAATGGGAGTGATGTGGAGGGATGCGTTAGGAACTAAGTAAGATGAGAGGGGAGACAAGATGGCAGCGGAGGAGGACACAGAGCCCACCTCCCCCGATGAATGCATCAAAGATACATCTCCACGTGGAGCACCGCTCACTGCAAACAAAATGGAAACTGGCAAAAAGATTCTCGTACAACCAAGGTTGTAAGAAAGATCCACACAGAATCAGGTAGAAAGGGAAGAGGAAGATGGAACCTAGAGAGACTTAGCAGTGAGTTAAGAATTTAGTCTTAGTGGAAACTGGCATCTTTCTGGTGTTTGTGGTGGGTGAGGAGGAAGTGGATGACACACACTTTTGACCCCATGTTCTTGGGTTCATATGAACCCAAGCAGTGGTTCATATTCATTCCCTCTTTGCTTCCCTTTCAGCCAACCTGGAAGAACATTCCTCCACTTTCTGCTAAGCCTCAGAAACCATTGGGTAAAAAATGATTTGACCCCCCAGAGGTCATGCCCAGCTCAACAGAGCATGACCCCAGAGATGCTTGGAGACAGGACCCCTGGCTCTCAACCCCTGGGTGGCCCCACCTGGCAGGGTGACTTCGTGGGAGCCACTCGGCAGTTCCGGGTCCCTGTTTTATTGTCCTGGAAATGAGGCCCACCTAGCAGTCCCCTTGACCTTGCAGTTCCCCAGATCTACCGTGGGAAGAAGTCACTGCCTTTGTGAGCTGTGTGAAGCCCCTTTCTAAGACAGAGGTCAGTGTCTTGGTTGGTACAGATTTCTTCCAGGTGTGACTCTTGGAGGCATGTACCCGTCCCAAATGTCCTCAAGATACGTTTGCTCATCATAAAATGGAAATGAACTTACCTACTCATGCATGATTCGTAGTGTTAACCTCCTGATGATCTTAAATTGGAGGTGCTGAAGCCGTGGAGTCCTGGGAGTGGGAGGTGGACGGGTGTGACTGGGATGAGGTTTCAGCTCAGCTCTGCTTCTGGACCCCTGCACTGTCTGGGCCACACGTGTACTGTGTCAGTGTGGGTCCCTCTGAAGCAGAGGGAGGAGGATTTGATTTATTAGGAAGCGATTTATTGGGAAGGTTCCTGGGAAGAACTAGCAGAGGGGTGGGGCAGTGGGACAGGAAGAGAAAGAGGTCCTACCAGGTGATGTAAGATGGTCCCGAGGGGGGTAACTTTGGCGAGGTCCCCTGGGGGTCCCAGAGGCAGCCTGTGTCCCACCAGGACCAGCTCCAGGGGCGGCACCTATACAGGTGCTCAGAAGGGCCCCGCGCTTGGTTTAACAGAGTTGAACGAGGGGCCCACATGTTCATTTTGCAAATGATGTAAGTGGGTTTGAGTCCCACTGTGGCGCTGGCCCCTTCAGAAGGCAAGGGAGCCGAGCCCCGCTCAGTGGTGGGGTAAGGGCTGTCCCTTGGAGGAGCGGTTGTCAATTCTAGGGGCAGCCCACCCCCTGCCAGGGAGGGGACCCAAGAGGACGCGGGCAGAGCCCTGGGGGCATCTGTTACACAATCCAAATCTCAACAGTGACTGCACCCAAATGGACACACACATCCACCGGCTTTTGGGGGAAATGATTCAATTCATCGGGCATGTAAGACAGCCCCATTGGTGACTGATATGGCTCGACGATCAATCATTTGGCAGGGCTTGACCTTTCACATTCCAAGATGGGCTTGTGCGGAGACTCCTGAGTACCCGTATTTTAAAAACAAGCATCTCTCCTCACCCCTGCCCCACCCCTCACGGTCCTCCCCCGGCCCACACATCCACACTTTTTCTCCAGATAACATCCAGACTCTCTTGGAAAACACGCCAAGTCCAATTTAAAGTGGAGATTGATGACCGATGGGCCTGTTTTTTGGTCGTTTCTGAGCATCCGTGTGATCACATTGCTCAAGAATTATTTTGATGGTTGCTTTGTTTTTGTGTATATGGAACATGAGAGAAAAACAGTCAAGCGATTCATGTCAAAGTTGTGTAAAGTGTGCCTTTGTCACACTGGCTGGGGGAGGTTTTGACCTTCCCGTTGATGGAAAAGGAAGACGCCTTTATCCAAGAATGGCAGGTCCGACCAGAGACAAATCTGATTTCCATCTCGGATACTGAGGTTTATGTCAATCCATTCCGGGCATGTTGTGGAATTTATACACGTGATTTCAGGGGTCACAGCGTGGGTCACCCATGAGATCCCCAGCGCCCCATCTGTCTGTGCTGGAGGGTCCATCTCACTGGTGTGGACGGGACCTGAGCCTGCAGTTGGCTGAAGCTCCCTCCCTGGGAGGTGGCGGGCATGAGCAGCCAGACCATCAGGGGCGAGGACCAGAGGTCTAAGGGACTGTCCCCTTCATGGCTGGCCATACGTGGCAGGGGTAAACAGTTTCAACCAGCAGAGACTTGGGTGTCAGAAATCTGAAATGACTCACCCAAAGTTACACAGCCCGTAAGTGCCAGGGTCTGGATTCCAAACTGGTCTGACCTGCTCACAGCTTGGGCTCCAGAGACCCATCAAGCACATTCCCTCCAGCCGTGGAGGCCCAGAAGGGTACACTGCTGGTGTATGGATCTGCAGAGGGCTCTGGGGACAGGGCGGAGCTCACCCCCACTTCTGGGGGGCTGTCCAGTAGGTGGGGTGGAGAGAGTAGAGGCTGGTCAACCTGGGTTCTGATCCTGGGCAAGGCACTTCCCCTCGCTGAGCCTCAGTTTCTTCCTCTGTGAAATGGGTGTGATAAGGGTAACTGCCTTTCAGAGTTGCCGGGGAGGATTATGAGAGATGGTGTATAGAAAGCAGTCAGCGGGTATGGTTATCATTCTTTATTATTATTACCTTGGCCCAAGAGTCCATGGGCCCCCAGCTGAGCGCCTCTGTTTAAGCCCAAATACCGAGACTCTAATTATCTCACTTCATCCATCAGTAAGTTTCATTGGTGCATTTCCCTTAGGTTCAGGGTAATTAATTAACTTTCCCACTCACTCATCGGGTACTCATTCACTCATTCATACATTCCATCTATCAAGAAATATTTACCAAGCACGAACCACCTTTTCTTGGCGAATGCAAGATGCACGTTTTTTTTCACCTTTCCACGTCCCCGAAGCTGGGAAGTGTCCTAGTCGTGACCACCAGGCGTCATTGCCTTCACGTGAGCACATTTAAACATGCAGGCTGTGTGTAAGCAACCCAGTAGAAACTTCCAGGAAAAACCAAGGAACCGCCTCCTGGGAAATTCTGCGTCATCAGAACCTTGGGGATTCAGAGGCCACGTTGGCAGAAAAACTCGGACCCTGGCAACTCTGAGTGGAAAAGTGGTTCGGAAGGGTTGGATCCAAGCGTGATGACCTTCTAGGAAAGACCTTATCCCATTTATCTCACTTAACATTTTCTTTCTGATGTATGCGCCAGAATGAGGCATGATTAAAATCTGTGTCTAAATAAATCTGAAAGAGGCCTTTACTAAGTTTACAATAGAAAGGTGAAAGCATCATAGCAGCTTAGTTGGCAGTGCTTTTTATCTTTTAATTATATATAATGTTCTGCTTGGGTTATTATGCTATATGCTGCCTGTCTTAGTTTCCATGTGAGACACAGAGGGGAAGAGCACAGAAACGGCCCCTGCCTGCATGGCGTTTACGGTCTAGTGGGGATTGGAACCACCGCCTCCTGACTCCCGGGCTCTGCCTCTCCACCACGCAGCCCCAGGGGTGGGCTTGCAAGCCCCCTTCCTGGTGGAGCCTCCACCCCGCCCTCACCGGCTTTCCCCCTTACGTCCCTGCCCTGGGTCCTCATTCTGGAGGAAGACACACAGACGCATGGGTGGTTGCAGGCACTGGGGTATGTACCCGGAGCTCAGCTGTATTTCTTGGCTTTGAGCCCAGAGCACTGTCCCCTTGGGAGCTGGCACAGCCCTTCCCTGGACCTGATTGATTTGGAAACCAGGTGACAGGGCTGCTCACCTGAGCTAAAGTGTGAGCAGAGGTCCTGTTGTCCAGGATGTGAGAGACCTCTGGACTTGGAGCCGGGTTCCGGTGGTGGTCGCAGCTGTGTGCCCCTGGACTCAGAGCTTAGCCTCTCTGAGACTCAGTTTCTACCACGATGGAACGGGCTGATGCCTGCCATACCTGCTGCGGGACGAAGGAGATGAGAGTTGTGAAAACAGGTGGGAAACCCGGAAAGGCCTGTCCTGGGTCCTCGGGGAGAAGAGGCAGGAGGAAGGCAGACAGTGCGCTGGACCGGAGTCGAAGGACCCTCGGGGGCTAGAGGTCCGCTGTGCTGCTGGCAGTGACAGGATCCCGGCCGAGCAGCTGGGGCAAAGAGGGCCGCCAGGAGAGACGGGGAGTGGATGGGGGCACCGCCTTGGTGCTAGGCTGATGGGGTTCAGGTCCCGGCCCTGCCACTCGCTAGTGTGTGATCTTGCACAGGTTAGTCACTGTGCCTCGGTTTCCCCATCTGCAAAAGGGGGTGATGATACTCCAGGCTGTGATGAGGAGTAAAAGTGTTGAAATACGTGCAGTTCTCGGAACAGTGTCTGGCTCGTAGCGGGTTCTACAAGCGATCACTGCTATTGTTACCGTCTCTAAGGCAGAAGTGAGCGGCCACACCTGGGCTTCAGGGACAGTGGGAACCAGGGATGGAGTCCCCCACGTCTCTCTGTTTTCTCTGGGCAGAGCCACTGTCTCCTCGGGACGTGAGAGTGGCCCCAGGCAGCCCTAGAGCTCCGTCCAGCGCATACTCCCCGTGAACGGGATGCCTCCCCTGTGACACCCTGGGGAAGGCACCCACATCTGGGCCCATCGACTGAGGCCACGGGAAGCAGGGAGGAAGAACCGGCAGGTCCCCCATCAGCAATGGCCACGGGGGTGAGGGTGGGGATGCCGAGCCAGGAGGGGGTCCCAGGAAAACGCGCACGTGGGTTTGGGCAGGCAATCTCCTAGATTCCACCTCTCATTCCACAGGGGAGGGCAGCAAAGACCCCACGGTGTCCCGTGACTTGCCAAAGGTCACACACAGCCAGGCAGCCATGGGGGACAGTCAATTCTTACAGGAATCTCCCTCCGCTCAGCCCTTGACCTGTATTATTTCACTGCTCTCGTGGCAACCTTAGCGTGGTCGCCAGCACCTTCTGAGAGCTGACCACGTGCCAGGCACCTCTGGAAGCCCTTTACAGAAACCAACCACTCATCTGAGCTCTCCCAACCCGTGAGGAAGAGACTCTTGACACCCATTTTACAGATGAGGGAAACTGAGGCATGGAGAACTAGTCACTTAGCAAGGATCACAGAGCCAGTAAATGGCAGACTGAAGATACAGACCCAAGTACACTAATTCCGGATCTGACTCCTTGGGAGGTTTGACCTTTGTCTTTTTTTTTTTTTAATCAGCAAGAAAAAGCCTTTAATTTGTGTGGTTTAAGAACACATCTAGGGACTTCTCTGGTGGCGCAGTGGTTAAGAATCCGCCTGCCAGTGCAGGGGATGCAGGTTCGAGCCCTGGTCTGGGAAGATCCCACATTGCCACGGAGCAACTAAGCCCATGCGCCACAACGACTGAGCGTGCGCTCTAGAGCCCGCGAGCCACAACTACTGGGCCCACGTGCCACAACTACTGAAGCCTGTGTGCCTAGAGCCCGTGCTCTGCAACGAGAGAAGCCACTGCAGTGAGAAGCCCGCGCACCGCAACGAAGAGTAGCCCCCGCTCGCCGCAACTAGAGAAAGCCCGCGCGCAGCAACGAAAACCCAACACAGCCAAAAATAAAATTAATTAATTAAAAGGGAAAAAAGAACACATCTAGGTATTGAGTTTTGGACGAAATAGTTGACTTGATTATGACGTTCTTATATCTGCAGCCATTCAGAACAGAGAGATATTACATAGTTATTGTCTGTCTTCCAGGAAGTACACATTATAGGAAGACTTTCTGGAAAAGACTAGGAAGGAAAGAATGTGGCTCCTTTTTTTGTTTGTTTGTTTGCCATTAGTTGTTGAAGTCAGATTCTATTTCATACTATGGTCATCTACCTGTTTTTATTTTTCTTTTTTGAAAATAATTTTAAAACATTTTTAAGGGACTTCCCTGGCGGTCCAGCAGTTAAGACTCTGCGCTTCTATTGCAGAGTGCGTGGGTTCGATCTCCGGTTGGAGAACTAAGATCCCGCGTGCCACGCAGCGCAGCACCCCCCCAAAAAATTTAAATTTAAAATAATAGTAAATTCACAGAACATGTGAGGAAAAGTCCAGAGAGGCCCACCTCCCCCATGGTAACACCTTGTGTACCTACAGCGCAGTACTGCCACCAGGAAGCTGGCAATGGCACCATCCGCAGAGCATGTGGGTTTTCTCTGGTTCCACAGAGGAGCCTGGGAGGGGAGAAGCAATTCACCCAGGGTCACCTAGCTTGGAACTGCCCATTTTCCCACTCTCCCAGGAAGTGCAAGAGGCCGACCCCACTCCCCCGAATCCCCAGTCTGGAGTTTTCTCTCTTGCCACACACACAAAGCCTCCCATATTGAAGAGACCACAGAGGCCATGGCCACGTCTTTGGCTGTCTGGGGACCGTCCCACAGCTGTGGGGGGGCTGAGTGGGGGGGATGCCCAGCCTCTGAGAGAGCTACGTCCCTCCAGAGGGTAAGCAGGGCCCCAGGAAGCCAGGAAACAGTTGGGCAAGTCAGCCCTGCCTCCTCCAAGGCGCCTGAAAAGCAGCTGGACCCTGGGGGCACTTGGCTGAGGACAGGGACCTCACCCACAGGGGCAGCTTTTCCATAAGAACAAACTTAATTAAACAGTCTCTCTGTCCCTTGGGCCGGCTGACATAGCCACAGTCTTCCCTGGGGCCAGTTTCCACCAGAGTTGCCAGGATCAGCTATCTTCCCGACCCCAGATCTTTTTGTAGACCATCTCACAGAGATCAGCAGGCAGTGTAAAGGGAAGGGAGAGGGGCGCCCTTCCAGGGGACATAGTGCCGGACAGACTTTATCTTATGACCCCAGGGAAGGCCTCTGCATGCTTCCACCTGGGAAGAGGTGAGCAGGCCCTCAGGTGAGATGGTGGTGGCACCCAGCTCCAGACAGATTTCTCCCTGTGGGCGCCGGTAGGCTGCTGCCTGAAATTCCACCATCAGAGTATCATCTGTTGTCGACAGCTTGGAGGTCTGTGGAGTGTGGATTCCTCTGGAAGAGGGTGGAGGGGGAGACACTGGTGTGTGGGTGATCACAGGCACAGTGGAAAGGGCTAGGATAGAGCTTATGTAGGCTCTGGGCATCTGTGCAGGCTGAGAGGTCAGGGAGGGCTTCCCAGAGGAGGGGCTTCTGAGCTAAGTTCACCAGTATGAGTTTTCTGTAACTACCATACAGATTACCATAAACAACAGAAATGTAGCCTCTCCCAGCTCTGGAGACCAGAGGTCCATGTCAGGGTGTCAGTAGGGTTGGCTCCTTCCAGAGGCTGTCCCATGCCCCTGTCCAGTTTCTGGGGGTGGCCAGTAACCCGTGCCATTCCTCATCTTACAGACCCATCACTGCAATCTGTCTTCATCCCATGGCCTTCCCCTCTGTGTCTGTGTGTCCTGGATTTCCCTCTCCTTTGGTTTATAAGGACACTTATTGGATTTAGGACACACCCTAAACCCAGGACCATCTCATCTCAAGATCCTTAATTGAAGTTAAGAATCAGCATCAGCAAAGACTCTATTTCCAAATAAGGTCACATACACAGGTTCTGGAGTTAGGATGCGGACACAACTTTTTGAGGGAGACACAATTCAACCCACTCAGGAGCAAGTTAGCTAACTTAGACCGGGGGAGAAGAGGAAAGGCATTCCAGGCAGAGGGAACAGTATGTGCAGAGGCACAGCTGGACATGGCTGGAGAAGGGGGGCACTCTGGGACTGGGAGGATGCGGGATAGAAAGTTAAGCAGGTGCCAGCCAGTTCACATCTTGAGTTTGAACTTGACCATGAAAACAATGGGAAGCCACTGAAGGTTTTACCTGGGTTATGATCTTGTTTGCTTCTCCCCAAGAAGGCCAGTCTTAACGATCTGCATTTACAGATGAAAACACTGAGGTTCAGAGAGGTGAAGTCATTTGCCCAAGATCAGAGCATCAGGAAAACGGCAGAGGCAGGATTTGAACTCAGGCCTCATCTAACTCCATAAGTGCGAAGACAAATGCAGCAGGGATCTGTGTCCGTGGAAGGCTACTCAGGAAGGAAGAAAGGAATGGAAGTGAGATCAGGTGCCAGGATCACCGCCCCACCTGACAACGGTTCTCTAATGTTGGGTCTGGGGGTTGCCATGTTGATGCTCTGAGACCAGCCTCCTTGGCCACATCTGGTGGAGAAACAGGTCACCTGACTCAAGCTAAGCCTGTCAGATTCCTCCCCCATAATGCGCTTGAGTCTTTTTGACGCCGGAAGCTAGCATGGCCGTGACTAGGAGCTTAGGTCAGGAGCCTCCTCTCAGCAGCGTGGCCTCAGGTAACTTCTCGAACCCTTTGGTGCTTCAGTTCCTTCTTTGGAAGTCGGAGGGATGAAAGCAGCAACCTCCCTGCATGGCTGCTGTGGCATTACATGAAATCCTGGTGGTGAAGCTTTTTGCCTGACACCTGGCACACAGAAAATGCTGGGCAAACATCAGCTGGCTCTGCTAGTGGTATGGACAGGGGGATGGGACTTGGAGCTGTGCGGAGGCCACCTCCTGCCTTGTCCATGAGGAAGAGGGACAGGAGAAAGAGCCACAGGGAGAGGAGGAAGAGGACCAGGAAGGGGAGAGAAAGAGAGAGAGAAGCCAGCAGGTTCTTGACAGCTTTCCAGGACTTGCTTCCAACTGATAGGAGACTTGGCCACCCTCCCCTTCCTGTACTGAGGTTCAAGGAAACAGCTCAGTGGTTCCCAGTCGCCGGCTGCCCCTGACTTTGCCCTGGGCTAGCACAGATGGGTTTTGTTTTTGTTTTTTGTTTTTTGTTTTTGCAATCAAAACCAAAACAGTACAGAACACCAACCAAAACACGCCTTGATTGAGACGGTTTGGCAAGCTGAAGGCCCCGTGGAAGCCACTGCAACCACCTTTGAACTGGATGCCAGGGACTTCCTGCCTCAGACCCGGTGGCTACCTAAAGAAACCCCTGGCAGGTCTAAGCCACACTGTGGGGAGGCCGTCCTGCCTGTGACGGCCCAGAAGCCTCACGTCCTGTGAACACACGACGCGTGGCCTACCCACCCCACATTCCACATCCACACCGCCTGATCCCAAGTGGGCAGGCTTCTGGAAAGTTCCACGCTCAGCCCAGGAACTTGTTGAACAGGTGCCTTGACATGGGCGATCCCCTGCCCATTAGGCGCTGCCCTGGCCAGGCCAGGCTGGAGAATGCACGAGAGCAGAGTGAACTGAGGGGACTAAAGTCTCATGGGTTCTATGCCAAGGTGAGTGCTAACATCTAACATCCATTGTGTCCTCGACATCCAGGTTGGGAAGATGCCGCCACCTGCGTTGAGAGCAGAAAGAATCAAAGCTCAGATATTACAAGTTTCTAGCTCCAGATCAAACAGTTACTAAGTGGGGAGCCAGAGCTTTCTTCCTACGTGAAATCAAAAGGCTTATTAGTAACACTTTCAGATATAAACAAGGCATAGAAAGTGGTAGAAGGAACCTCTTTGGACTCATCAGCCAGCTACCATTGCTTCATCTAGACCCTCCACTTTTTGCAGAGGTAGAGTCTGGAGTATTTTAAAGTAAATCCCAGACATGGTATACATCACCTGTGAATGCTTCAGAATGCATCTCTAGAGATATGGGAACATATGTATATGTATAGCTGATTCACTTTGTTATAAAGCAGAAACTAACACACCATTGTAAAACAATTATACTCCAATAAAGATGTAAAAAAAAAAGAATGCCTCTCTAACAGTTGAGTATGTTTTTTAACATAATCATAAGGTCATTACCACAGGACCACCTGGACGGGAAACTTCGAGTTGGAACCACCACACCACGTGCCCTGGGAGGGAGCACGGTCCCAGCCACGGTCCACGGCAGGCAAGTTCACTAGGGCAGCAGTTTCCAAAGGGGGATCCTCAGACCCGCAGCATCAGCATCACCAGGGAACTCATTAGAAATGCAGGTTCTCAGGCCACCCCAGCCCTAACGAGTGAGGAACTCTGGGGTTGGGCCCAGCAGTCTGTGTGTGGGTTTTTTTTTTAATTTTATTATTTCTTATGGAAGCATAGTTGATTTACAATGTTGTGTTAATTTCTGCTGTACAGCAAAGTGATTCAGTTACACATACATATATATATGTATATATATACATTCTTTTTCAATATTCTTTTCCATTATGGTTTATCACAGGATATTGAATATAGTTCCCTGTGCTATACAGTAGGACCTTGTTGTTTATCCATCCTATATGTAATAGTTTGCATCCGCTAATCCCAAACTCCCAATCCAACCCTCCTCCACCCTACTCCCCCTTGGCAACCATAAGTCTATTCTCGCTGTCTGTGAGTCTGTTTCTGTTTTGTAGATAAGTTCATTTGTATCGTATTTTAGATTCCACATATAAGTGACATCATATGCTATTTGTCTTTCTCTGTCTGACTTACTTCACTTAGTATAATCTCTAGGTCCATCCATGTTGCTGAAAATGGCATTATTTCATTCTTTTTTATGGCTCAGTAGTATTCCACTGTATATATATGTACCACATCTTCTGTATCCTTTTGTCTGTCAATGGACATTTCGTTTGTTTCCATGTCTTGGCTATTGTGAGTAGTGCTGCTCTGAACATAGGGGTGCGTGTATCTTTTTGAATTACAGTTTTGTTTGGACATATGCCCAGGAGTGGGATTGCTGGATCAGATGATCATATGGTAGCTCTATTTTCAGTTTTTAAGGAACCTCCCTACTGTTCTCCATAGTGGCTGCACCAGCTTACATTCCCACCAGCAGTGTAGGAAGGTTCCCTTTTCTCCACAGCCTCTCCAGCATTTGTTATTTGTAGACTTTTTGATGATGGCCACTCCAGTGTGAGGTGATACCTCATTGTAGTTTTGATTTGCATTTCTCTGCTAATTAGTGATGTTGAGCATCTTTTCATGTGCCTATTGGCCACCTGTATGTCTTCCATTTAGGTCTTCTGCCCATTTTTCGATTGGGTTGTTTGTTTTTTCGTTGTTGAGTTGTATGAGCTGTCTATATATTTTGGAGATTAAGCCCTTATCAGTCCCAGCAGTCTGTATTTTAGCATGCCCTCCCGGTGACTCTGATGCCATCTGGAACTCCAGAACTGCTGCTCCTGAGGAGGGTGACGGCCCAGGGAGGTGTTTCCCTTCTTGCATTGTTGATTTCTTATTTATGCAGCTTCTGGCTCCTTCCCCAAAGGATGCTGAGGGGTTGGTCTTAAGCAGCGTTGCCTTCCAGCCGACTCAGGAGCCCAGCGGTCAGTGGGTGAGTCCTCCCGCTCCCGAGGTGACCCTGAGCCAACGTTTCCTCCTCCGTAAAATACGTGGATGACAGCACCAGCCTCCTAGTCCGGCTGTGCAGAGAAACTAGTTAAGTGCTTAGAATGGTTCCTGGTGCACAGCGGGTATTACGGAAGGACTAGCTGTTCTGACCAAACGGGTGGCAGAGGCAAGGGAAGTATAGCCTGACCTACACACCATCGTAGGATGCTTGCGAGTGAGCTCGAAACGCGTCAACGGGAGCCTGCTTCTCACAGGCAAGGCTGGGGCGCGGAGGCCTCCCGGGAGAGAACGGGAAGGAGATTTGGGGGCTGCTGGGAAGAGCAGGGAGTGCCCCTGAGTCAGGGAGACTACAAGACACTGCCATGGCCAGAGATGGTGAGGGAGGAGCTCACGGTTGCCCAGGGCGGTGGGTTCCCCAGAGCCCCGGGGGGAAGGCGGGAGGGGGGCCTCTGAGCTGCAAGAGCTGTGATGCATCTGGGAGCCTCAGGAAGGCTCCTCTCCCCCAGGGCCCCGGCGGGGCGACAGGAGGCAGGAACAGTCAAGGAGCGTGGGGAGCCCTGGACACCAGGCAGGCTGGGGGTGCAGGGGGTGCAGGAGGTCATGGCCGGGTTCCGAGCTAACACTGATGAGACAATTGCCCCAGGTTTGGTCGTCCCCAAGGCTCTGCAACTTCAGTTAAGAATTGTTCATTTAAATAGGACACAGTCTCTCAAACCCTTGGTTTAAATGAAAAATCTAACAGAGGGATAGAAACCTTGTTTCTTTTACCTGCAGGCATGTGAGAGAAGAGTCATAGGTTTTAACCTTTGAGGGGATAGAGCTGCCAATCAAATAATGTGATCAGGACAAGTCACGACATGAGACTGCCATCCACCTGTAGACGTGGGAGAGGGTCACGGTGTGAACTGCCGAGTGTTTCATTTTGAAAATACACTTACATTAGCCAGCCCTGCCCCCTTAAAAGTCTTAGAAAAAGTGGTCACCTCTGTAGCCTAACACACAGATTGTGGTCTTGAAATGCCATTTCCCTTCTTTTTTTTTTTTTTTTTTTTTTTTATGTATCCGGGCCTCTCCCGTTGCAGAGCACAGGCTCCGGATGCGCAGGCTCAGCGGCCATAGCTCACGGGCCCAGCCGCTCTGCGGCACGTGGGATCTTCCCGGACCGGGGCGCGAACCCGTGTCCCCCGAATCTGCAGGCGGACTCTTAACCACTGCGCCACCAGGGAAGCCCTCCCATTTTTTTGAAAATTAAAAAAGCAGGGTTTCTCAGAGACATAGCTGATTCCAGGGCTGGAAATGTACAAGAGAAGGCTGGAGTATTTTGTTTTCCCAAACGGCAAGGGAACTGTCAAGGAGAGACTCCTGGGATTATGCTAAAAGAACTCTGAAGCCAGCTTGAAAAGGCTCCCCGCGGTGAAAGACATGACCATGGGAGCTTCAGGAAGGATAATATTGCACTGGATTGAAACCCATCTACGTGTACATTCATGAGTTCACAAAAATGTTTTTAAAACCTAGTGGATCTCCTTCGGAGGATGATAGGAACCGGCTTGTTATCTTGAAATCGGTCAAGGGAGGGAATCAAGCAGTGATTCTGCCTTCCTGTTTCCACTGGTAACAAACTATATATAGATGAGAGGAAGAGTCTCCTGATGAAAGTATCCCAACTAATACATTAAAAGGCAATTGATAGGATTGGAATATCACAGTTTTGCGATCCCCAGGGAATGAGTGGATCTGGACATTGAACATCAGTGATACTGACATCACAAAAAGAGACCACTGGCCACAAGGAGCCTCCTGATGGAAACACACAAGACCAAGGGGGTGGAGCCTGAGCCTGATCCAACCTCTGGATCCCACTGCCAGTTTGCAGGAAACTCCCAGGACAGAGCGCCATGCAGCACTGCATCTGGAGTGTGCAACCCGCAAAATCCAGACTGGGGGGAATGCTACAGGTCAGACGGCCAGGGTGTCTCAACAGATAAAATGTAAGGGGTGGAGGGGAAAGAGATGGATGGAGCAGTGAGCAGAATAATGGCCTCTCAAAGGTATCCACGTCCTAAGCCTCAGAACCTGTAAATATATGACCTGACCTGGCAAAAGGGCCTTTGCAGGTGTGTGACTGAGTTGAGGATCCTGAGATGGGAGATGATCCTGGATGGTCCAGGTGGGCCCAGTGTGGTGACAAGGTCCTTATAAGAGGGTGGCAGAGGGGTTGAAAGCAGGGTGAAGCAGCATGAGAAAGACCCAAGCAGCATTGCTGGTTTTGAAGATGGAGAGAGGGGTCATGAGTCAAGGAATGTGGGTGGCTTCTAGAAGCTGGAAAAGATAAGAGAATGGATACTCCCCAGCACCTCCAGAAGGAATGCAGCCCTGCAGACTCTTTGAGTTTAGTTCAGTAGGACTGTTTCAGACCTCTGACCTGTAAGAGAACCCTAAGAGAAACTGTGTTGCCACTGTTTGTGACTGTCAAGCAGCCCTAGGAAACAAATGCAGATGGGAAACGTGTTGGTGAAAGAACTGTACAGGACATAGGAAGTGATGAACATAAGACCATAAGTCAGGAGAATGGGTACATCTGTGGGGAGGGGGCACATGGCGGAGCCCGGCTGGCGGTTCCAAGGGGGTTCACCTGGTAATCATTCATTAAGCAGTACCTTTGTGTTCTGTGGTCCTCTAAGACTGTTTCATTTCCATTCAGCCAGGTAAAAATCGTAACAGTTGCAAGGACGATTCCGTGGGGGTAGAATAGGATCTCGTTCCCCAGAGCTGTTGAAGACAAAACGTTTCCTCTTCCTGATCTTGCTGACATTTCTTTCACCAGCAGCACAGCGATTGGCTCGAAGGGAAAAGAAAGGTCTGTGGAGCTCGTAACTTATATTATGCAAAGGAGCAGGACAGAGCAGACTTACCAACACACGGAATATGGGGTGTGAACATGTTCACAGTGGACGTATAAAGCCCGGGGTAGCAGACACGGCAGTGTCTCCAGCCCCCTGGCCCTCAGTATCCCCTCCTCTGCGGAAAGCTGCTTCCCGCGAACACGGCTCTCTTTCAGCTGCAGGAACACGCTCAGCCCCCATCAGGGAGGACCAGATGCCCCCCTTCCCAGCCTTGCCTCGTTCCCCTCTGCCAGCGTTTCCTGGGGTCACCTCTCAGACAACATGCGTTCAGATCTTTGGGCTTGGGAGAACCCAAAGCAAGACGCTGAGAAAAACTCTAATGAAGTGGGAGGAGGTGTTTACCCTAAAACACCTGGTTACAGGGAACACCTGTAGCCTTTACCTGACAGTTTCTCCCACCACCACTGCCCCGCCCCCACCTCCTCCCACTCAGCAACTCTCTGCTGGATGGATAGGCGGGTGGTCCTGGAGCCCATCCCACTCCCACTGGGGAGCTTGAGAAGGACGGGTCTCTCTCCCTCCCCTTGCATAGTCCTGGCAGACCTGACATGCTTCTGCCAAATTCCCTTTCTGTTTAAAATAACCAGTCAGCATAGCACAGGGAGATCAGCTCGGTGCTTTGTGACCGACTGGAGGGGTGGGACAGGGAGGGTGGGAGGGAGGGAGACGCAAGAGGGAAGGGATATGGGAACAGATGTATATGTATGACTGATTCACTTTGTTATAAAGCAGAAACTAATACACCAATGTGAAGCAATTATACTCCAATAAAGTTGATAAATAAATAAATAAATAAATACATACATACATACATAAAAGAGGGGGAAAAAAAACAGTTTCTGCTGCTCGCAGACGGGAGGTTGGTAACTGATACAGCCAGGTGAACCTTAGCCTTAACTGAGCACTAAACAGAGCACGGAGGTTCCTGACAGCTAAGACCAAAAGTTCAATGCTGGGAAAAAAGTAGAGAGTTCATCAAGGGAGAAAAGCTTTTTTGTTGTTGGTTTTCATTTGTTTGTTTGTTTGTTTTGGTAAGTTATCATATCCCATGATGCTCTCCAGGCTCTGAAGAGTAAATAGAATTTTTTTAAAAAGTTAAAACAAGTGTATGAAACATTTAAAACCTTAACAAAACATAGAGATTGATACAATAACCTCGGGAAGGTGGGGTTTCATGGGTGCAGGGGTGTGGCTGAGAGTTCCGTCTTACTTGATGGGCATGACGGTGGGCATTCTTCTCCTGTTCTAACTTGTAAGCAATGAGGTTCAGAAAGCAGGGGCGTTTGTCCAGGGCTCCCGGAAGTCCATCGTAGAGTAGAAATTGGTCATGTGAATTGCTTTCCCTAAGCCTCTGCGCCAACCCTTCTATGCACTGAAATCCTCCCCCCTTCCCATGCCCCATGCTCTGTACACTGCCCGGCTTGACCCAAAGACCCAAGGAAGAGCGTGATGCTCTGGGCTCTGATGAACTGCTGTTGGCTGTGGGGATCGTGTGTGGGTACTAAAGCCCCCTCCCCCAGGCAGTTCTCAGGGCGGGACCCCACCTGCGATAACAGCCCCCGTGGACAGCGCCACTGCTGGTCCTTACGACAGCTTCGTAAGGGGCTCAAAAAGGGAGCCCATCCTCTGCCACGAGCCTCTTCAAATCGACAGTGGTGTGACTGGTGCCCCCAGGACCTCTGCACAACCTGTCCAAGCCCACTTGGCAGCCCTGCTGATCCCAGTCAGGCTCACTCAGCACCAGATAATTCCTCCATAACCACCTGCCAGGTGTGTACCATTTTCCCCTTTTAGAGATGAGAGAGGGTGACACATGTGGCCCAGGGTCCCAAAGTAGTGGAGCCTGCACCCCACACTAAGGGCTTCCCACGGGAGGGTGGGATTCGGGCCACCTCCGTGGGAATGCTCCACCCCCCACCCAGCCAACAGCACACTGGCTGTGATTACATGTCCTCCTTTCAGCCCGAACCAGGAGCCACGGATATTATGCAACTGCCCCTCTTCTAGACTGTCTCCACCCTCCTCCCCCCGCCTGGCTCCTCTGTATTCCACAGTCCTGGCTCTACATCACCTCCTTGGGAGTCTTCCCTGAGTCATCCGGGTAGACTGACATGTGCCCCCACTGGGTCCCACACGCGGTGACGTTGTGACACATGCCACGTGGCTTCCTCCTTCTCCATGGGACTCAGAGCTCCTGGAGGGCAGGGGCCACGTCTAGCTCATCTCTCTCCCAATATGCAGCATGATGCAGGTACACCGTAGCCCCTAAATGCTGGATTATTGAATCGGTGACTGATCAAATGGGTGAGGTTGGGTCTGCCTTCCTGAGTAGGCTGAGAACTTCTGAGAAGTGGCCTGAGAATCCTATTTGCCCTCAATCAGCTAAGAGCCTGGCAGTAGGGGATGGTCTGAGCAGGTTTGTGAAGGGATGAATGAGCCCCTCCTCGGAGGCAGTGCAGCATGATGGTCAGACGTGCAGGTTCCGGCATCAGAGTCCAGTGGTAGAACTTCTGGCTTACCCTCTTAGCTGTGTGGCTGGGGCCAAGTTACT
Organism: Mesoplodon mirus; assembly: GCF_964341445.2. Lineage (NCBI taxonomy): Eukaryota > Metazoa > Chordata > Mammalia > Artiodactyla > Ziphiidae > Mesoplodon > Mesoplodon mirus. Next base: position 4,757,147 of record NC_138995.1, on the reverse strand, counting down.
CAACCACTCTGTGCCTCCGAGTCTGTCCCAGGTTGGGTTCCCCAGAAGCAGAGCCCGAGGCAAGACTCATGGTTTATTAAGGATGTCTTTCCAGCAGAAACTGGTAAGGGAACGGGAGGGGCAAGGTTTCAGGCTGGGTCCCAGGTTCAGCCTGGCCCCTGGGGAGCTCTGGAGTTGTCCCTCTTGGGGGTCCCAGAGTGGGCTTTCTGCCGGTCCTCGTCGAGGGAAACCTGGGGAAAGCACATTTCCAGCCACTGCAGCTGCTGGATGTCAGAGCGGGGAGCCCACAAACGGGAAAAGGGATGCCAGGGTATCTGGGTGGAGGACCCCATCGTCCGCTAGAGTCCCTCTTCTGTGAAAGGGTGGGTGCGGGCAGTGCTGACAGCAAATCAGGCACGTGTTATGAGAATTAAGTTGAGGGCACAGCTCTGAGCGCAGAGCCTGGCACCGCAGGAGCAGCGCTGTTCACTGGCGGTATTGTCACCCGGCCCGAGCAGCCTCCTTCCTCTGCAGGCTCTCAAATATTTGTGGAATGAATGAACCAACTTGCCTACTGGTTAAACCGGGTCCACGGTGGCTGCCCAAGCTGGTTATCAGAAGTCTCTTTGTGTCCTGGCTGGCTGCTACAAATGGCCCAAAGCAAGGATTGGGGGGGGGGGGGGAACAGGGTGACAGAGTGGGATGCTATTTCTCTTACTTTTTAAACTCTTTTATTTTGAAATAATTACAGCTTGACAGGAAGCTACAAAAATTACACAGCGAGGCCCTTCACTTAGACTCCCCCAATGTCACATCTTGTGTAACCACAGTGCCATACTGAAGCCAGGAAATTGATATGGTACAGTATGGGGGGTGTGGTCTCCAAGTCACTGGATCTCAGGTACAGATTCATGTAAGTACCAGCTCCATCAAGAGACAGAACGGCTCCATCACCACATAGGTCTCGTTCTCACTGCCTTTGTAGTCACACCATCCCTAACCCCCGCCAGCCACTAATCTGCCCTCCATCTCTATAATTTTGTCATGTCAAGAATGTTCTGTAAGTGGAATCATACACTGTGTGACCTTTTCAGATTTGCGTATAGTCTTCCCAGATTACCCAAGTCTGTGTGCATGCTCCCCCCCACTTTCTTGCTTCCCCTCCCTTCTTTACCCCTAAGAACCTCAGGGTGCCCTTCCAAAAGGGACATTCTCTTCTATAACTAGAGAACAATGATCCAAATCAGAAGTTCACATCAGTACAATACCATTATCTCCAGACCTCACTCAAATTCACCGCTTGTCCCACTAATGTCCTTTATAGCAAATGGTGAAGACATTTCTCCCAGCTCCAAGATCTGATCCAGGATTACATTTGCATTTGATTATTATGACTCTTTAGTTTCTCTGGAACATCCCATGGCCTTTCCTGACATTTCTGAAGTGCACGAGCCAGTTATCTCCTAGGCTGCTCTCCAGTGGGAGGGCTACTTCCTCATGATGGGACTTGTGTTCAGCACTTTGCCAGGAATCCCCCGAAGTGAAGCCGTGTCTCCTTGGTGCCCCGTATCCAAGGCGCACGATGTCATTTGTCCCATCGGTGGTCCTGGTGACCCTGATCCCTTGGTCCAGCTGGGGTCTGCCAGATTTCTCCAACTAAAGTGACTGTTTCCCTTTGTAATTCGTAACTATCTTGTGGGGACCCACTTAAGATAGTGTAAATGTCTTGTTTCTCATTCAACTTTCATCTGCTTCCTTTTTAAAATGTTAACAGAATTTCTTTTTATTGAAGTATAGATGATTTACCATGTTGTGCTAATCTCTGCTGTACAGCAAAGTGGCTCAGTTATGTACATATATACATTCTTTTTTTTTTTTTTTTTTTTTTTGCGGTACACGGGCCTCTCACTGTTGTGGCCTCTCCCGTTGCGGAGCACAGGCTCCGGACGCGCAGGCTCCGGACGCGCAGGCTCAGCAGCCATGGCTTACGGGCCTAGCCGCTCCGCGGCATGTGGGATCTTCCCGGACCGGGGCACAAACCCGTGTCCCCTGCATCAGCAGGCGGACTCTCAACCACTGCGCCACCAGGGAAGCCTTATACATTCTTTTTTTTAGATTCTTTTCCAGTATGGTTTATCCCAGGAGGTTGGATATAGTTCCCAGTGCTAAATAGTAGGACCTTTTTTTTTTTCAATCTGTTCTAAATGTAATAGTTTGCATGTACCAACCTCAGACTCCCAGTCCATCCCTCCCCCTCCCCCTCTCCCCCTTGGCAACCACAAGTCTGTTCTCTATTTAACAGAATCTTTCATTGCGACAAAATTTACCTACCGAAAAGCACACACAATGCAAGTTCCGCTCCATGAGTTATTACAAAGTGGACACCCGGACACTGAAGTCTAGGCCTGAAGGGAGGGAGTTTTGGGTCCTGTGAGGAGCTGGAGGAGAACCCACCTGGCAGAGGGACCTGTGAAGTTCAAAGGTGGGGAGGCTGGGCTGAGCTCAGCTTGTTTGACAAACAGCCAGGAGGCCGAGGTGGGGGTGGTGCTGGGACGGAGGCGCAGGGGTTGACAGAGGGGATATTCTAATAGCCACTTAACTGATAACTAGCCCCACCTAACAGGGGGACCCTGGGGCTTTCTGAACTTTCAAAGGGCAGGCACTCAGAACTTTGAACTCTTTACTATATCAAAAAGCCAACAGAAATTGGACAGTGACATTTTCAAATGTCCAACTCTGTGACATTCTGGAAAAGGCAAAACTATAGCGACAGCAGGTAGAAAGATCAGTGGTTGCCAGGGGTTTGGGGGCAGGGAGGGATGAGTACGTGGAGACCAGGGGAGTTTTAGGCAGTGAAGCTCTTCCGTGTGATACTGTAATGGTAGCTAGATGACATTCTACATTTGTCAAAACCCACAGACTACAGAACACCAAGAGTAAACCCTCATGTAAATGACAGATTTCACGTATAGAGATCTTCAGCTCTACCACCACCTTCTAGAAGGTTCTATAACGGCCCCCACCCAAGGTCATTCCCTCCTCTTCTGAAAATCTTGCAGTAAACAGGTTTATTCATGTGCCAGGCCTAAACAATTGTTGGTAGCTACTTAAAGTTGACAAGTAGAAGGATTCCCAGGCCTGTCCCAGCCAATGGGGAAATGTCATCCCTGAGATTGACACGTGACGTCTGCCATGGGCGCAGGAGGTGGGATGGGTGGCATCCGTGCGAGGTGTTTACCTCTCGGGATTTAGCAAGTCCCAAGGCACGTTCACTTGGCACCTGGCATCAAGTTCCACAGGGCTGGGCCTTGCTCGCCTGGTGGAGTTAAGCCCCTTGGAAATCCAGAGATGCCCTCAGCTGCAGAAGGTTCTCAGCCAGTGTTACCCCATCACTCAGCAAACAATGACTGTGGAAGAACTGACAAAGAGCATGACGTGAAGAGTGCCTGGAATAAGGCTCTGTGTGGGCGTGGGGTGAGTGTGGCCAGAGTTTGGGTGCAAATGTGAGTCATTTCACATAAGCAGGTCTCACAATGGTGACAGGAGCTAAGCACACTTTCGCCTGGGGCCTTGGTCCCGTCCCTTCCCTCTGCTTGGAATACTGCCCACCCCTACCCCACCCCTGAGATATCCACAAGTGTTACTTCTCACCTTGTTCAGGCCTCTGCTTGAATGTCACCTCTCCTGACTGCTCAAGCGACGACTCTCCAGTCCCCACTCTGCATCCTTGTCTTCATAGGTCCCCACTCTGCATCCTTGTCTTCATAGCGTCGCTCACTCTGCTAGTTTCCTGGGGCGGCCACAACAAATGACCACAAACCAGGTGGCTTGAAGCAACATGAATTCTCCCACAGTCTGGAAGCCAGAAGTCTGAAATCAAGGTGTTGGCAGAGCCATGCTCCCTTGGAAGGCTCTGGGGAGGGGTGGGGGGATCCTTCCTTACCTCTTCCAGCTTTGGGTGCCTCCGGGCGGTCCTTGGCTTGTGGCCGCATCCCTCCCATCTGTGCCTCCATCTTCATGTAGCCTCTCCTCTGTGTCTGTGTCTCTCCTCTCTGTCTCTTAAAAGGACACCAGTCCTTGGATTTAGGGCTCACCCAGCTAATGCAGGGTGATCTTGAGATCCTTAATAATGTCTTCAAAGATTATTTTCCCAAATAAGGTTACATTACACAGCTTCTGGGGACTCGGACATGGACGAATGCTTTTGGGGGCCCATTACTCAACCCACTATATTCATTGCCTGACACTGCATTACAGGTGGATTTGTTTGCACCTTATCACACCCGCTAGGAGATAAGATACAGGACAGGGGGAATAGAGTCTGTTGTAGCAGGGGCTGGTCTCCACGGCCACATGGCAGGTGCTTAAAAATATTTGCTGAAGGAATGAAAGTGGCTTTACTTCTCTAGTTTCTACATTTCTTGTAAAATGATTATATTATCAATTGTATGCTCAGCCATTAAAAAACAAACAGAATTGAGGGTCTAGGTAAGCCGTGACAACTTCAAACTAAGTCCTAAAACTAATATATATAATATATATACATACATACATATATATATATATATATCTCCTTTGTATTGTATACCCCTTCTGAAAAGGATGTTTTCAAATTCTAACCTTGTAATTTGCCAGTGAGGTTTATTACCAAATACATTTCAGGTGCCTGGGGCTGCATTGAGGCTTCCAAACAGGGTGTGTTTTGGGGAGATAATTTATGGTTCATGAAATGACACCACTTTCATACAGAGAGTGAATGGGCCTTGAAGAGTGTGACCTCAATGTTCAAGATGCCCAGAGCTGATACTTCAGGAAAGGCTGGATGTTTTGGGCTGAGTCGTGCCCTTGACTCTCAAGGTCAGGCCAGAACATCAGGATCAATGGCTCCCAGAGCAGCCAACCTCAGAAAGTTTCCCAGCAACTGTCTTGTCTGAGTTAATTCCTTGAGAGTGGACTCGAGAATTCAACAGGCTGAAGGCAAAAGGGGAAAATGGACAGGAAAGCAATTAAACTGGGAAATTTCAAACTCTTCCTTTTCTTCCTGTGTCAGATCAGGTAGTCAAAAATAAAGACATGAAAAATGGAGTCATAGAGTGAATAAGTACAGAACTAATTTACAAAGAAAGTACAGCTTACCAATACTCGTTCAAAGAATATACCAACTTGCCTTAGTGGGATTGAAATATTTACAAAAACTGCATACAAACCAGGCACAAAGTCTCAATAAATTAAGGAAAGTTAGTAGACCTGTGTGCAGGCTGCATTTTCTGATCACTATGCAGCAAAGACAAAAATTAAGCAAACTTAAGCCTAACAATGCCCATTCAACCATCCCAGTCACAAAGCTGGCCTCTTAAACTGCTTTTGCTGTGATCCACTCCTTTTTTTTTTTTTTCTTTCATCCCAACAGGTCTGGGTGTTGCACAATATCCACTACCCAGAATTTACTTCCTGAATGCCCTGGGCATTCTCATACATGATCCACAAATTCTTGACAGCTCTGAGCTGGAGCAGAGGTGGGGCTTTCAAGGGAAAGGCATTTGCCCAACACATCACCCCTGCTCACAAATAGTCTGTTTACCAAACTTTCCCCAAAGCACTCAGTGTGAGGCACCATATGTTTTTTGCTGGGACCCTGACTCAGACGGATAGGTAGCATCATCCCCATTTTGTGGGTGAGTAAACCGAGGTGGAAACAGGTGGTGAAAGTCGCTCAAGGTCACACATCTGAAAGGAACAGGCCTGGGATTCAAATTTGAGTCGCACCACAGTTTTGCTCTTTCTGTCATTTCTGGGCCTTTGCTGGAACCAAGCAGCATGGTTTCTGCAAAGGGGGGATGAGGCAGGAGAAACAGGAAGGGTCTCTAGAACCTATCAGCTTGAGTGGGGCTGAGGTGGCCACCCCCTGGGGGGGGCAGGTGGGGTAAGTGGTAAACCTTTGCTCCAAAGGGGCAGCACAGTTTAATGGACATATACACATGCCCTGTCCTATAGTCCTTAAGTAACCCCACTCGACAGATGAGAAAATTGAGGCACAGAAGAGTGGCACAGCCTTCTAGCCACCTCCCTACTAAGCGGTGGGTCTTGTTCTGGATTCCAGTCCCACGTGAAGCCAAAGCCCTTATACATTCCACTCTATCCACTTGGAGGCTGGGAGCTGCGTACACTGCACATTCACCCACATACTTTGGGAGCCGTTTGAGCCCAGTGCATTTCCTGTGATGATGATGACGAGGATGATGATGAATATGCCCCCCCCACACACTATGCCAAGCCCTGCCCTGAGTTCTTCCTACATAACATGGTCCATCAAATGCCCTCAACTTCATTGGGAAGGAAGTGCAATCATGGTGGCCGTTTTACAGATCAGTAAACTAAGGCTCTGAACATTTTAGAAACCTACCCCAAGCCCCACGATTAGTGAGCGCCAGGAACCCATTCCGCAGGTGAGGAAAGAGAGCTCAGAGACCATGCAGCACCCGGTGGCGCCCAAAGGGGTCCTCAAACCCTCCAGCTCCTGGGATTCACGCCCAGGGCCGAGGTGAGGTCTGAGCTTTCTCTTCCTTCAATAACATAAACTGGGAACCGCGGCTCAGAGAGGCCACGAGGCTGGTCCCGAGCCTCGCAGCAGCTGTAGGAGTCTGACTCAGCGCTCCCAACACCTTAGTTGACCACACGTGGCTCTCCATGAGAATCACCTGGGTGCTTGGTAAAGTCCAGCTTCCCGGCCCAGGGTAGGGAGGGGTGTGGAAATGTACATTTTAAACAAGCGTTTATCGCTCATCTCCAACCCATTCCGCCCCCTCCCGCCCCGCTCCAGATGCATCGCATAATCTGGCAAGTTTGGGAAACAGCTAGGCGCCTCTGCAGCCCCCGGGCCTTCCCGGGCCGCCGCGGCCCCTAAGGGCGAGAAAGTCTCGGGCGAGCTCGCCGGACGGGGCGGGGCCAGGTGCGCGAGGGCCGCCGGGGGCGCAGCTCCGCCTCGGGGGCGGGGCCTCAGCTGCGGCGGGCAGGTAGACGGCTACCTGGTAACGTGGGCCTGGCCCGGGAGGCTTGGGCGCGCACAGCCAGCCCCGGCCACGCCAGGGACCGAGGGACTCAGGCAGGGGCAGCCGCCGGCGGGACGGGAGGCTGGGCGAGGGGCCTCCGCCCGCTCACCATGGTCGAGGGACGCTTCTCCAAGTTTCTGAAGAAACTCGCCTTCTCGGGCGGGGGCCACCAGTACCAGCCGCTGGAGAGGGGCGAGTTGGAAACCTTGGTGAGTCCGGGCGCGGGGCGTGAGACCCGACACAGCCCCCCCCCACCCCGTCCCACCCCAAGAGCCCGTCCGCGCGCTGCGGGCTGCGTTCCTCCAGCTCGCCCGCCTCCCCCTGGTTCTAGAAAGAAGGTGTCTTTATAGCAACGACAGCTCGCGTTTCTGTTCTGGGCCCGGCGCTCACCTTTTAACCCTCGCCTGCCAGCCCATTTTGCGGACTCGAAACTGAGGCCGAGACAGGGGAAATATGTCCCTTAAGGGACACGCGGCTAGCAAATGACCCAGCTAGGAACCTAACTTTGGTTTCTCTGACTCCAGAAAATTTTAATTACCGGGTCTCCACACCAGGCTGCTATCCGGATTTTTAAAAGTGACTTGAATGGGGCGGGGGGATTAGAGCGGCGTAAAAAACAAAAACTGTTGTGCAAATGTTTTAGCATGAATAGTAGCAATAATGGTGGAAATCAAGGTAAGAGTGGCCATGCCTCCCACCTGTGTTTCCCACATCTCCAGAGACACTTTAAAAAAAACCACCCAGATTTGTGTGTTGACTTTGCAGCCTCCAGGGGATCCTCTAGGATAAACCAACAGGATTCTAGGGCCAGGGGAGTTTTTACCAGCAGAGAAACTGACAAAGCTGTCCCCAAAAGCCCTTCCTTCCATGTGGGGGACCCAGAGATGAAGCAGGGTCAAGGGGTGACCCCCAACTTTCTCCGTAGCTTGTAAGCAGAACTCACTGCGTGATACACGAGCAGAGAGCACGGAATTTCTGCAAAAGCATCTCTGGGTCACTGCACTTTTTAAAATATAATCAGTCATTCAAAAATAAAATTCCTGACGTGGAACTCTGGAGGTGCTCGTGGCCTTTCCATGGCTGGAGGGAAACCTCAAGTTAAATTTACTTTTTAATGAAAGAGGTCAGCTGGAAAAACTTGACAACAGTCAAAACATTTTGGTTGTACGGGTCTTAGTATTTGTGCATTTAAAAAACTAGTATTTTATAAATGGATGCTAAAGTGAGAATTCTGGTGCTAGGGTGGTACACCACGGGGCCGCATAACTAGCAGTTCTCAGATAATCTCTATTATTCTGAAGCGACATGTATGTTAACCATGGATTGGATGCAGAGTTCCATTGTTTTGCCGAAATCCACTTCTCTCCCTATATGCCACATAACTCATTCTGTTGAAGGAGTTTGAAGTTAGTTTGCCAACATGGTTGCCTGTTCTATGTTACTTTGTCTATTTTCTTTTCTTTACATCTTTTGATTTTTGCATCGAGCTAGGTATTTTTCAAACACTCCTGATGTAATTGCTTACAGTCAGATTTTATGGGATGTGCAGGTGTGCCAGGTATCCAGGTGTGCCAGGTGTGCCAGGTATGGGGATGATGTATCATGAATAGAGATGCTGGGGCGAATTTGATCTCTGCACCAAAGTGGGCTTCATGCCCCCAGAGGGGCCCTGGAGAGTGGGACAGGTCTTCAACCTGTCTGTAGGTATGCGGTGGTGGGGGCTCGCCCACCTGGTGTGGTCGGGATGTTCTCAGCTGCACCCCGAAGGGTGTGTGACGACTTAGCAGTGTGGACGTGGAGCGAGACAGGAGACCCAGGCAGCCAGCCGCAAAGGCTGGCAGAGAAACAAAGTATCCTGTCTTTAAAGGCAGTTCATCAAACCCAGGAGATTGAAATAAAGGTAAATGGGGAGCATGATGAGGGAGGAGACTGGCCGGGCCAGGTGACAGTCTTTGTTCTCACACTTACATCCTCCAATTTGAACTCTTTTTTTTTTCCTCAGAAACATTTGAGAAAGAAGCAAAGTTTGCTTACCGTGGTCATTTCCATAATAGTCGTAACTCTCTTTCATGGGCACTTGTTGTAGGTGGTGTCCTGGGCAGGCTCTGAAGCTCCCCGCCACTTTGCCGAGTCAGCTCAGCTATAATACTAATTATTATTGAGAACTTGCTGTGTCTCTTCACCCCTAGTTGAGTTGTGTTACTGTACCGGTGTGTTAGATGAGGCTGCTGAGGCTCTCAGGTCGGCCAGGTGGTAAGGGTACAGTTGTATCCAAAACAGAGTTCATGGGGGAGGCTGACGGCAGAGACCCCAAGAGAAGTTTAATTTAAGATCCAAGTGGGAAGCAGCCGCATAGCACAGGGAGATCAGCTCGGTGTTTTGTGACCACCTAGAGGGGTGGGATAGGGAGGGTGGGAGGGAGGGAGACGCAAGAGGGAAGAGATATGGGAACATAAGTATATGTATAACTGATTCACTTTGTTATACAGCAGAAACACACCATTGTAAAGCAAGTATACTCCAATAAAGATGTAAAAATAAATAAATAAAATAAAATAAAAAAAGATCCAACCATCTTAAATGGCAGAGTGACTGGTCAGGGGATCGGTGGTTGAGACAGGGATGGGGGAGGACCCAGAGTTAGGAGCTTCCGAGGCTGAATCAGCACAGTTCTTACGGCTCTGCAGATGGTTCATTCTTGCTGCATTTCCAGTGTCATGAAAAGAACAATGTATAGGAGATCCCCTTTCATTACTGGAAAAAAGCTCTCTCTGCTGATCTGAGCTTTGGACAAGGAAAATGTTGGACCAGAAATTCCTGCTTCCCAGATGACTCAGTACCAACTCAGGAAGTTATCGTTGACCCTCAGGGCTCCCTTCTCTTAACTGAGACCGGCACGGCTCCATATCCTCTTCTGCCTTCCCTGTTGTGAACGGATCCATCTTCCTGGGGCTCTGCAGGGTGAAGCCTGGCTTCCAGCAGGCCTGTGTCTTGGTTATTCATTCAGCCCAGATTCATGGAGCATCTACCCCATGTCAGGCTGGTGCTGCACGCCAGGGATAGGGTGGAGAAAAAGATGCACACACTCCCTGCCCTTGTGGCACCCTGTCTGGTGGGCAGAGATGGGTCCCAAACTACAGATCATAGTTGACTGTTTAATGAGAAGAGATGTTTAAGACTCATAGAAATGGCAAAGGCTAGGGTGAGTGGGAAGGCAGAGTTGATGGAGAGTTCTAGGCAGAAGGGAGTGAGGTGCGAGGGTTAGTGGGAGAGGCCGAGGTGGACCTCACAGAGCCTTTGGGCCCTGTAAAGAGTTTGGGCTCCATCCATAGAGCAACAAGGAATCACCAACAGGTTTTACGTTGGGGCGTGATAGTCATTCATTTATTCAGAGATGTGCCGAACATGAGGAACGCAGTAAACAGAGCAGACACAGTCAGATTTGCGTTTTTTTTTTTTTTAATTAATTAATTTATTTATGGCTGTGTTGGCTCTTCATTTCTGTGCGAGGGCTTTCTCTAGCTGTGGCAAGTGGGGGCCACTCCTCATCGCGGTACGCGGGCCTCTCACTATCGCGGCCTCTCTTGTTGTGGAGCACAGGCTCCAGACGCGCAGGCTCAGTAGTTGTGGCTCACGGGCCTAGTTGCTCCGCGGCATGTGGGATCTTCCCAGACCAGGGCTCGAACCCGTGTCCCCTGCATTGGCAGGCAGATTCTCAACCACTGCGCCACCAGGGAAGCCCCAGATTTGCGTTTTTAAGAGATCACACTTGGGGGGCTTCCCTGGTGGCGCAGTGGTTGAGAGTCCGCCTGCCGATGCAGGGGACACGGGTTCGTGCCCCGGTGCGGGAGGATCCCACATGCCGCGGAGCAGCTGGGCCTGTGAGCCATGGCCGCTGGGCCTGCGCGTCCGGAGCCTGTGCTCCGCAGTGGGAGAGGCCACAGCAGTGGAAGGCCCGCGTACCGCAAAAAAAAAAAAAAAATAGAGATCACACTTGGGTTGCAGGAAGAGGTGTTCTGAGGTTTACACACACACACACACACACACACACACACACACACACATACACACATACACACATACACACATACACATACATATCATTGGTGTCTCTCAAAATTTAGCAGTGTATGTCATCTTTTTTAAAATTTTTATTTTGTTTTTATTTATTTTTATTTTTTGGCTGTATTGGGTCTTCATTGCTTCACATGAGCTTTCTCTAGTTGTGGCGAGCGGGGGCTACTCTTTGTTGCTGTGCACAGGCTTCTCAATGTTCTCTTGTTGCAGAGCATGGGCTCTAGGCGTGCGGGCTTCCGTAGCTGTGTCACGTGGGCTTCAGTAATTGTGGCTCGCGGGCTCTAGAGCGCAGGCTCAGTAGTTGTGGCGCACAGGCTTAGTTGCTCCGCGGCATGTGGGATCTCCCTGGACCAGGGCTCGAACCGTGTCCCCTGCCTTGGCAGGTGGATTCTTAACCACTGCGCCACCAGGGAAGCCCATTATATGTCATCTTGAAGAAATGTGTTGGAAGCCCCCAGTGTTGTCTTAAATTATTTGTATCAAAATGTGACTTAACTAAGTAGAAGCCTAAAATTTGCAACAAATATAGCCATGTGCTTATAACTCAATAAAAGCAAACTACATTTATAATAAAATTATGAAGTACACATGTAGCAACTGCATTTTGATGTGACTGGTGATGTATCATTAAAAGTCAACCAGTGAGGTCGAATGATTGTGTTCGTTGTGGATTGCTGTCTAGCAGATCACTCCCAAATGCAGCAGCTGAAAACAACAAATGTTGATTCTCTCCCAGTTTCTTTGGGTCGCAGATCTGGGGGATGCGCCAGGTCTCTCGTGAGGTGGCTGTTCAGCTCTCGCCAGAGCTGTGGTCTCATCTGAAGGCTCTCTGGGTGCAAGGGGAGAGAATCCCCTTCCAAGCTCCCTCTTGTGACTGTTGGCGGGTCTCTGGCCCTGGCTACATGGGCCTCTCCAAGGGGCAGCCTCGTGGCTGCCTCATGGCTCAACAGCTAGCTTCCCCAAAGAAGAGTGATCTTTTTTTTTTTTTTTTTTTGCGGTACGCGGGCCTCTCACTGCTGTGGCCTCTCCCGTTGCGGAGCACGGGCTCCGGACGCGCAGGCTCAGCGGCCATGGCTCACGGGCCCAGCCGCTCCGCGGCATGTGGGATCCCCGCAGACCGGGGCACGAACCCGTGTTCCCTGCATCGGCAGGCAGACTCTCAACCACTGCACCACCAGGGAAGCCCCAGAGTGATCCTTTCTATAACCCAGTTTTGGAAGTGATATCTCCTCATTTGTGGCATGTTCAGTTCATTGGAAGGAGTCCAGATCTGGCTGGTTCTACAAGGATGGGGAGTACACGAGGATGTCATGAAATGAAGGCAGGGCGTCTTAGAGCCTGCCGACCACAGTGGTAGACAGAAATGGTTCCTTAAATGACAGAACCACACCTGGCACAGAGTCTGCTGCCCAGCTGTCTCCGTGTGTCAGTCCTGAGGTCCAGTCTTTATTTAGACTCTCTTGAATTTTGATCTTGATAAAGCTGGTACTGGGAATGTCTAATTACATGCATATGTAGAGAATGGCATCTAAATGGATCAAGAATGTGTTTGCTAGATTAGGACCACCTGCATCATACTTCACCCCAGCTGCCAGCAAGCAGCCCGTGAATGCCAGTTTGAAAGGCTTTCATTTGATAACCATAGAACTGGCTGGCTCACTTGATAAGGTGAGTGCCCGGCCTTGTGGAAGGGATGTTTCTTCACCGTGTGTGATGACCATACTTGCTGCACATCACCTGTGGCAAGTAGCCGTGTGCAGAGACTGGGTTCATGTACGGCCTCGCTTGCAACAAGGCGACACTCTTCAAAAGTGAGACGTTTTAAAGCTGATGCGCCGATGTCACCACCGCCTGCTGTGTGATGGCTCCGTTCTCCTGCCATTTCTTCTCTCTGAGCCCCTGAGAAACTTGCGTCCCTTCAATGTGTCACCTGATTGTTGGCATAGATGCACATGTGGCACTAGGGTCACATCACAGCTCTTCATTATAAACTGGCCACCCGAAGATCTATATTATATATTATAGTAGGCTAATTATTAAAACACATATTCAAGGTTTGGAAGATCTCAGAAGACTTGTGGCCTCTTGAGAGTACGTCTGAAGATGCCCTGTTAGAAACCCTGCTCCAGGCCAATGTCATGAGCCTTTTTATTACGGATAACGGAGCCTAGATCCCCGAGCTCCTAAGGGGAGGGGACTCGCAGGCGTGCACACGGCCGTCTCCTCCCCGTGTCCTCACCTGGTCTTTCCTCTGTGTCCTAATCTCCTCTTCCTACAAGGATACCAGTCACATTGGATTCGAGCCCATCCTAATGACCTCATTTTAACTTAACCACCTCTTCAAAGACCCTGTCTCCAGATACAGTCACGGTCTGAGGTGCTGGGGGTTAGGACTTCAGCACAGGCATTTGCGGGGAGCACAGTTCAGCCTGTAATACTATGATCCTTGCAGAAAATATCTGGACGGGTATTTGGGGTTGGGGGAAAGCTGTGGGTCACACTGGGGAAATACGTAACCTTCTATGGAGGTTGCAGACACTCTTAAGGTTGCGTTGATTGACCCCACCAGTGTGCCCCGAATCCCTGGAAATGGCTTGTGTTCTTCCAGCTTGTCTTCCCCGTGGACTTCCCGTGGGCAGGAAGCAGAGCCCAGCAGAGCACGTGTCTGACCCAACTTGAAACTCAAGTACATGCCAAGGAAGACGTGCTCAAAGTTCATGATTCTGGAGTCCCTGGGGTAAGAGAGACTTGAAACGTCTAGAATAAAGTCAGGCACTACCCATAAGTATTCTTTATATTTCAAACCACTGAAATCGGACTACTGTGGTCGGGCTCTGGTAGATTTACAGCTGACACACAGGATCACCCCGTGTACATCTCAGGATCACCCCGTGTACATCTCAGGATCCTCCGGTCTGTGCCCTTCCAGTAACACTGAATCTGGGGGACCTTGTGGGTATGGGGGAAAGACTATCGGCCTAGAAGATCGCTCCTAACCAGGAGGTCTTGGTTTAGGGCAGGAACTGGGGCCAGAAGCCCAGAGGTGGAGCCCAGGTTCCATCACTATGACTACGTGAGTTTGGGCAAACTTGCTTCATCTCTCCACATCAGAATGTCTTTGTCTGATAGTGGGGATGTGCCCATAGTGGCTTCGAGGTTCCCCGTGGGTGCCGTTCCCTGACTCTTTGTGAAGATTAGATTAGGTGATGTATGCAGATACTCACACGAGTATCACCGTAGTAACAAAACAAGGATAAATGAGAGGGACTTCCCTGGCGGTCCAGTGGTTAAGACTCTGCGCTTCCAGTGCAGGGAGCACGGGTTCCATCCCTAGTCAGGGGATTGAGATCCTGCATGCCACGAGGCACAGCCAAAAAAATTTTAAAACAAAACAGAATAAATGAGAGAATGGTTTAAAACGCTGCACAATGCCTAGTTCAAAACGTGACGACGGGTTTTATTAAGAATCATCACTGTCTTGTTCGTTCTCTGGCCTCGGGTCGAGTGCTCGGTTCCGTGCCCAGGGAGGTGCTCTGTGGTGAGGGCAGGACCAGCTACATAATTTGCAAAACCAAAGTATGGGGTCCCGTCGTGAAAAATGAGAATTTCAGGTCAGCGCCAGCAGGGCGTTGCACGCAGCACGTGCCCTCCTGAGCACATCTGCCGAGCTGGCCTGGTGGGCATCTTTGTGTGAGGTCTGTAGTCGGAGATGCCGGAAAGTTCTCGCCATCTGGTTTCCTCCTTTTCAGGCTCTGCACAGCCTTCTGACCCTCACCTACTTTTGTGGCTTCTTTAGATAAGCTCTTCCTCACACGTGGTCTGGGGCCCAGGAGTCTGAGCTGTAACCAGCCCTCGGGTAGTTCTGATGTTCAGTGAGTTTGAGAACCATTGCTTTGCCATCCCTGTGACATCTGTCCTCCTGAGGCCAGACCCCTTCAGTGAGTAAAACACCCGTCTACTGAGTGGAGTTTATAGTCTGGTGGGTAAGTCATCAAGTAATTATATACTGAGCATATAATTACAAAGTGAGATAAGTCCCATGAAGGAAAGCAGTGCATGTAAGAAAGGAGTCGGTTACAGCCTGTGTATGCCTGTCACCTGTGGGGACGCTACTGCTGCAATCCAGGGAGACTTCCTGGAGGAGGTGGCAGGGACTTGGAGAACTGAGATTTGCACTCAAGCTACACATTCTCATTTTAATTGTTTCCATGGGCCACATGTCATGCACGCCCTGGAACACGGCCTTCCTCCTCTGATCTGGGAGGTACCTCTCTGCCTGGGGGATCCTGCCGGTCTCTCCTCTCATTCAGCAGCACCTCATCTCCAGTTTCAGAAATCAACCCACTGGGCTGCCCCTCTCTCTGCCCCTCCCTCCCCCAAGTACCAGCATATTGAAATTTGAGTGACAGTTTCACCTTCATTGACCATTGAATTAGGCTAATGTTAGCTGCTATTTTTCAACTGTCTTTTATGAACCAGGAACACTGCATGGTTTTTTTCTTTATTTGCCTCCCTCTTTGTCCTTTGTTCTTTTCCCTTTCGAAACTTGTCTTAGCTTTTGTTTGTTTGTTTTTTCATAAACCCCAGTAAAAGTTTGCAGAGTCTGAGATTCCTCCTTCACTGTCCCATGTCTTTGCTTTTCACTTTCCGCCTTGGTGAGGGGTGGAGGGAGGTTCCGTTTGCCAACTAATCAGTTTGCAGTAATCAGATTACCATTTGCTTGGGTGGTCCTGGCCCCCTTTCTATGCAATTCTAGAGAGGCTATGGTTAGGAACACTGGTGTCTGCAGCACCAGCTACCTGGCTGCAAAGTCCAGTTCCGCAGCCAGCAGAAGATGTTAAGCAAATTTCTTAATATTTCCAGTGCCTCAGTTTTCTCTCCAGTGGGGTCAAGTGTACACACATCAGAGATCTGTTATGGAGTGGAATGATTCAGTATGCATGGAGTACTCAGGGCAGCACCTGATCACAGTAGTTACTATTATTTATACACAACAACATAAGTCTTTTTTTTTTTTACATGCATGGGATCCTACTGCACACACCGTCAGCAGCTCCTCCACTGTCCCACATCCCTGCAGTACATCCCAATCAAACACATTCTTTTCTTTTCTTTTTAAAATGTGATTGAAGTATAGTTGATTTACAGTGTTGTGTTAATTTCTTCTGTACAGCAAAGTGATTCAGTTATACACTTATGTATTCTTTCTCATATTCTTTTCCATTATGGTTGATCACAGCGTATTGAATGTAGTTCCCTGTGCTCTACAGTAGGACCTTGTTGTTTATCCGTCCTATTATGTAATAGTTTGCCTCTGCTCATCCCAAACTCCCACTCCATCCCTCCTCCACCCCTCCGTCTCTCCCTCCCCTTGCCCTTGGCAACCACAAGTCTGTTCTCTTTGTCTGTCCGTCTTTCTGTTTCGTAGATAGGTTCATTCGTGCCATATTTTAGATTGCACGTAGAAGTGATATCACATGGTATTTGTCTTTCTCTGTGACTTACTTCACTTAGTATGATCATCTCTAGGCCCATCCATGTTGCTGCAAATGACATTATTTCATTCTTTTTTAAATTAGTTATCTATTTTATACATGTTAGTGTATACATGTCAATCCCAATCTCCCAATTCATCCCACCACTACCCCCCCGCACCGCTTCCCCCCCTTGGTGTCCATACACTTGTTCTCTACATCTGTGTCTCTATTTCTGCCTTGCAAACCAGTTCATCTGTACCATTTTTCTAGATTCCACATATATGTGTTAATATATGATATTTGTTTTTCTCTTTCTGACTTAGTTCACTCTGTATGACAGTCTCTAGGTCCATCCATGTCTCTACAAATGACCCAATGTCATTCCTTTTTATGGCTGAGTAATATTTCATTGTATATATGTGCCAGATCTTCTTTATCCATTCATCTGTCGATGGACATTTAGGTTGTTTCCATGTCTTGGCTGTTGTAAATAGCAGCACATTCTTTTCTAATGGCTGTGTAGGCATTTTTATTTAACCTCCCTCCCCAGCTGATGGGCATTTAGGTAGTTTCCCTTCAACTTTTAGAACAATGTTCCACTGAACATCTGTGGATGCACCACATTACTTTGAATCCTTACAGAAATCCCTGCAGGAATCTGAGCCTTGGAAAGTGAAGTAACTTGCCCAGGCCCACGCAGCTTGCCCAGGAATTCGGACCTGGGTCTGACTGATTTCTGTGCTTGAATTCTCCACTCATACTGGCCAGGTTTCTCTTCTATAAAGTTACTGTTTCCCCGTTGTAATCAACTGGTATTTTATGACGAGTCGCGTTAAGGCTATGTGACTAGCCTGCTTCTCATTTTCTGTTGGTGATCCTTGCCTGAATCCGTTACTTTTATTTATTTATTTAAAAAATTTTTATTGGAGTATAGTTGCGTTACAATGTTGTGTTAGTTTCTACTGTACAACAAAGCGAATCAGCTATAATTATACATATATCCCCTCTTTTTTGGATTTCCTTCCCATTTAGGTCACCACAGAGCATTGAGTAGAGTTCCCTGTGCTATACAGTAGGTTCTCATTAGTTACCTATTTTATACGTAGTATCAATTGTGTATATGTGTCAATCCCAATCTCCCAATTCATCCCACCCCCCTTTCCCCCTTGGTATCTATATGTTTGTTCTCTCCGTCTGTGTCTCTATTTCTGCTCTGTAAATAAGATCGTCTATACCATTTTTTTCAGATTCCACATATATGCATTGTTACACAATACTTGTTTTTCTCTTTCTGACTTATTTCATTCTGTATGACAGTCTCTGTGTCCATCCACGTCTCTACAGATGACCCAATTTTGTTCCTTTTATGGCTGAGTAATATTCCATTGTATATATGTACCACATCTTCTTTATCCATTCTTCTGTTGATGGACATTTAAGTTGTTTCCACGTCCTGGCTATTGTAAATAGTGCTGCAGTGAACATTGGGGTGCATGTGTCTTTTTTGTGTGTGTGTGGTACGCAGGCCTCTCACTGTTGTGGCCTCTCCCGTTGCGGAGCGCAGGCTCAGCGGCCATGGCTCATGGGCCCAGCCGCTCTGCGGCATGTGGGATCTTCCCGGACCGGGGCACAAACCCGTGTCCCTTGCATACACATACGTATTTTTAATATATTTGATCATAGAGTTCAATGCAGTAAATGCCACAGGGCTGGTGCCAGCTCTTTATATATTTGTAACTCCCTTCACCAGCAGAGAGAGTGCCAGCTCCCAGGAGCTTTGGTTTATTTACTAATTGCCAATCTCCCTGTGTGTAGCCAGGCTCCTCACCTTGCCAGCCACCTATTGGTCCGCAATCCATTGGCCACCTCCTAGCTCTGCTGTCTTCTCTCTTGGCCCCTTGACTGCACTGCACCCCACCCCCCAACAACGTATGTTTTCTTGAGTATCTCATGTCCTATTGGCTGTTCTTTGCTGTCCGGGGTCACACCACTGTTACACACACACACACACACAGACCACAAACTCTACCTAGATGTGATTTCAGGGACTGGAAAACATCTCTGAAACCCATCTTGACCTGAGACTGGACTTTAAGAACCCCCGCCTCAGCAGTGCTCCGTGTGTGGTATCATTCCCATTTTATAGAGGAGAAAACTGAGACTCAGGGAAGTCAAGGGAGTTGCTGAGAGTTGCACAGCTGGTAGCTGGGGGAACTAGAATCAGAGCCCAGATCAGTGAGACGTGGACCTCCACCCAATTTCTGCAGTTAGGGTTCCTCCCCCCGCACCGCCCCACAAGTATTAAAAAGTAGTAGGGGGAAAAAAAGAGAGGGAAAAGAAAAGGGAAAAAAAAAAGAAAGTAGTGGGCAGGCCCTTTGAGTTCATTACATCACTCTCGCCCCAGGATCTGAGCCTCCTGTTGCTCTGTGCGCCCAGCCCTACTGGCCTCCTTATGGGTCCCTCTGGTCACAGCCTCTGCCCCTCCTTCCCAAGTTAGCACCGGCCCAGCCCGATTCTCCAAGCATCCCTGTCCCCAGGAAGCCCCTCCCCTCCTGCACCAGCTCTGCCCCCAGGCTTGGTCAGGACTGGTTTCTCCCCCTTGGAATCAGCAATTCTTACGCATGGTTCGAGATTCAAGAAGGTACAAAAGGGGGTCCAGTAGGAGTCTGTCCCTGCCTCGGTTTTCCACCACCCTGTTCCCAGCCCCAAAGGCGACCCAGCCCCCGGTCTCTGTGGCTTCTGCTGGACGTGTGCCCTGGTTATACCAGCAAATCCATCCTCTTCTCCTTTGGGTTATACATAGGCTGGCGTATTGCTCGTGATATGCTGCACCTTTTTTTTTCTTCTCAAACTATTGCTAATGGTGCCACTACTTGGGAAAACTGTTGGGCAGTGTGTACTGTCACTAAAAGCACGTAAACCCACCCTGTGACCCCGCAGTCCACTTCTGGGTCTGTACCCAGGAGAAATGGGGCTTCTATCTGCTAAAAGACATGCACTCAGTGGTCCCGGCAGTGTTATGTATAAGAGGCCAAACTGGGCACAGCCTAAGCACCCAACCACATGCAAAGAGGTACATGAATCGTGCATATCCACGCAGTGGCATCCTGGAACTACTACACAGCAACGAAAGACAGTGACTTACAGATCATGGAACAAGCTGGATGAACCTTGCTAAGCAGCCAGATGCAGGAGTACATGTGTACGATTTCCTTTATATGGAGTTCCCAAACGGGCAGAACAAATCCATGTTGATAGAAGTCCCAGGGTTGGTCATCTTCTGGGGGGCTGTCCACCGGGAGAGGGCACGAGGGAGCCTTTTGGGAGCTGGAGAGGTTCCACATGGCACCTGGTGGGGTTACTCTATTGTACACATGTGCAGAAGTGCGTCCGGGCACACGCAGGATTTGTGTACAGGACTGTATGTAAGTTATACTGCCCTATATATTTAACATTTTCCATATAGGTAAAAAAAAAAAAAAAAGTTTGTGCTCTTATTTTGGTGGCAGCAAAGGGTTTCATGGTACGGTGCTACCGTAACTAATTTAACCAATCCTTTATTAGCAGCACGCGGGTTGTTTCTCGTACTTAGTTACTATAAACAGTACTGCAGTGGATGACTTTGAACAGAAACCATTCTGCAGCCAATGAATCTGCAAAGGATATGAGTCAGAACAGGTCCGTTTTCAGCTTTGATGCTGCTAACTGCCCTCCACTGGGGCTCATCTGGAGTCACCTGCCCCTCCCGGCCTCGGATGGGAGGCTCCATCCCCACCCCCTGTCACCAGCTCTCCTGTTCCAAATTTCTGGAACCTTACCTATCAGATAGGTGGCGGAGGGTGTACTGGAGTCTGTTGAATGCGAATCTCTGATCGTAAATGAGTTTGATGATCGTTTCATGTTTCAGAGTTATTCATCATCATTCCCTTTCTGTGAACTCTTCGTGTATGTCCTTTGCCCGTTTTTGAAAGACATGAGATGCTAGTCTTTTCCCTTCTTCGTGAGCAAGAGCCCTTCATTTGTTTGGGGAATTGTTTTTCATCGGTGTTATAAGCTACAGATATTTTCCACAGTGTGGCTTTTACCTTTGGACTCTGCATGTGGTGCTTCCTGCAGGAGACAGCCCGGTTTTATGTAGTGAATGTATCAGTCTTTTCCTTCCTGGCTTCTGGCTTCATCTGACACTCTTACTCTGAGATGTTTTTGAAATGTAGTGCATAGTTTCTTTTAGTACTTCAGTGGTTTCTTTTGTTCCTACTTGTCCTAAAATTTATTTTATTGAAGTATAGTTGAGTTACAATGTTGTGTTAATTTCTACTGTACAGCAAAGTGATTCAGTTTTATATATATATATGTGTGTGTGTGTGTGTATATATATATATACACACACACATATATATACAGACACACACATTCTTTTTTAAATTCTTTTCCATTATGGCTTATCATAGGATTTTTTTTTTTTGCGGTACGCGGGCCTCTCACTGTTGTGGCCTCTCCCGTTGCAGAGCACAGGCTCTGGACGCATAGGCTCAGCGGCCATGGCTCACGGGCCCAGCCGCTCCGCGGCATGTGGGATCTTCCCGGACCGGGGCACGAACCCGCGTCCCCTGCATCGGCAGGCGGACTCTCAACCACTGCACCACCAGGGAAGCCCTTGAGTACTTTCTTTTGCCAAGCGCTGAGCGGTGCACTTGGCTCTGAGTTGGATAGGACCAGCCACTGCCCGGGGAGGCTTATGGCCCAATGCTGGAGGCGGACAAGTGGGTCAGCAGTGCGCTGGACACAGGAGGACTGGGGGTCTGGGAGCTCAGAGAGCTGGGTTCCTCCTGGGACCGATGGTAGGTGGGTGGATGGATGGATGGATGGATGGTGTGTCAGGTTCCTTGGGCTGCGGTGACAAATCACCACAGACTTGATGGCTTGAAACACACAAGTGTATTCTCTTACAGTCCTGGAGGTCAAACGTCTGACACAGGTCTCACTGGGTTAAAATCAAAAGGTCAGCAGGACTGCTTTCCTTCTGGGAGCTCTGGGGGAGAATCTGTTTCCCTGCCTTTTATCCGCCTTCTGCAGGCTGATTCCATTCCTTGGCTTGTAGCCCCTTCCTCTGTCTTCAAAGCCAGGAATCACATCCCTCCAGCCTCTGCTTCTGTCCTCACATCTCCTCCTCTGACCCTCCTGCCTCCCATTATAAGGATCCTTGTGATGACATGAGGCCACTGGGATAATCCAGATGGTTTCCCCAACTCAAGGTTGTCAACTTAATGTCATCTGCAAAGTCCTTTTCGCCAGGTCAGGTCACATATGCACAGATTCCAGGGATTAGGACGTGGGCATCTTTGGTGGACTCAGCTTTCCCTGCTCCCACCATCCTTTCCCTCTTCTCCACTTGGAAGATCCAAAAAGTCATGTTTTACTATCTGTTTTCTCCCACTTGCACAACACAATGCCCACCAGGAAGTTTTCTCGTGTTTTTATCGAGCAGAGACTAAAAGTGCTGTCTTGGGAATTGACCAAGGCATCCATTTCTTCATCTGTAAGATGGGGATAAAAAATTATATCCGGGCTTCCCCGGTGGCGCAGTGGTTGAGAGTCCGCCTGCCGATGCAGGGGACACGGGTTCGCGCCCCGGTCTGGGAAGATCCCACATGCCGCGGAGCGGCTGGCCCCGTGAACCATGGCCGCTGAGCCTGCGCGTCTGGAGCCTGTGCTCCGCAACGGGAGAGGCCACATCAGTGAGAGGCCCGCGTACTGCAAAAAAAACCATTGCATCCACCCCCAGGGGCTGCCGTGATGTTTCAATGAGCTCGTATATGTCCAATGCTGGGTAAGATGTCTCATATCAACATGTCAACTATTTATCTGCTGTACCGTGAGTATCGATTGTTGCAGCTACGGTGGTTTTACTGTCATCGTGAGCTGTTAGCTGTTGTCTGCCTCCCCTTCACTGGCCATCTCCTTTCCTTGTCCGCCCGACTTCTAGGAGGACTTGGGGCACCTGCTGCCTCAGGACCTCACCCCCATTCCTCCTCCAGGAAGCAGAAGGATGCTCCCTGCTTGGACTCCTACCGCTCTCCTGGGGCCCCGACACTTGTCACCTGCTGCTTGGTTGGCCATTGGTCACAGCCTTGTCTCTCCTCCAAGATGGCGGCCCTTTAAAAACAGGACCCATGATGTTGCTCTTTGGAAAGGTTTTTATTTTTATTTATTTATTTTTATTTTTTATTATTTTTTTGGCCGCACAGCACATAGGATCTTAGTTCGCTGACCAGGAATCGAGCCCATGCCCCCTGCAGTGGAAGCGTGGAGTCTTAACCACTGAACCACCAGGGAAGTCCTGGGGTTGCTCTTTGAATGCATCTCCCAGCCAGGCATCCTCAGCTCAGCTCTGGCTGCGTATCATAATCACCTGGGGCTCTTAGGAGTCCTGGTGGCTGGCACGCCTGCGCTCAGGTGGCCTGGGTATAGGCCACAGCAGGTATATTCTTACACGGTCCTAGTGGTTCCCCAGCTTTGAAGTGCATCAGAATCCCCTGGAGAACGTGTTAAAACACAGATTGCAGGGCCCACCCCCAGGGCTTCTGAACCATTAGATCCAGGATGGGGCCCAAGAAAATGCATTTCTAGGGAGCTCCAGATGATGCTTGGCTGAGGACCACACATTGAGAAGCACCAGACTAAGGTAAAACTGGATACTTCACAGATACACGCCTTGGGAGAGACTGGTCAGGAAGTCTTAGAAAGAAGGAAGCATTTGCATTGAGTGAGGCTCGTTCGCCCCTCATTTCCAACATCACCTCCTTAGTGACCCCTGGCCAGTTGTTCTTGGGTTACCGCGATCCTTAACATCGTTGCCCTCCCATTGCATTGATCCCAGGAACTGCATCCACCCATTTTATGGCCTTCTGGAAAAGTCAGGGCTGTGTGGTTCACCAGGCCCCTGGCTTGCTCTCTGGCCCCGTCTCTCCCTCCGAAACCCTCGAGGGCTGCCAACTCTCTCCCCAACTCCGGGAGCTCGGAGCTCCCCAGGTGGGCCACTCGCTGGCTCTTCCTGGTGGCCTTTCCACCTGAAGGCCTCCTCTGCTCCGTGGGAGCTCCCTCCTGTACCTTCTTCAAGGCTGTTTTCTCGCAATTCCTGAGCGCCTGCACTCTGAACCGGGGCCCCGTGGCTCCTTTGTAGGGCGAGGTGTCCCCGTCACGGTGTTGTCGCACGGGTCACGGGCGTCTCTTGGCTCGTTCCTTCCTGGTGTTGCCAGATCCCCAGAGGACGTCCAGCTGCATTTGACTTTCAGATAAGCAGCGAATCGCTTTTTAGTATACGTGAGTTCTGTGCAGTGTTTGCCAAGTACATATGCTGAAAGATGATTCATTGTTTATCTGGCATTCGGAAGTAACTGGACATCCTGCACTTTTTTTCTTTTTCTTTTTTTTTTTTTTTTTTGCTTATTCTGGCAGCCCTGTTAGGAACCCCCTCCCCTACCCTGTTCTTGGAGCTGCTGGAGGATGAGGACATCCCCCCGCTCTGTTGTCCCTGTTCATCACCCCCATTGCTTAGGTTCGCTTATGCTTCCCAGGTGCCAGGCCCTGAACTCGGGGCTCCGAGTCCCTGGCTTCCTGTTACCTCACGGCAGCTTATGGAATCCCTGCTATTATAACCCCCACTTTGCAGAGGGGGAAATCGAGGCACTGGGGAGGTTTTGGGCAAATATGTTGCAGAAATAAATGTTTGCATGAACCCTTTAAAGAGGGAAGCGAGCCTTGGGGTCTAACTCAGTAAGTGTTTGAGGTGAACCGAGTTCCCAGAGCTGGATGGGACGCAGAGGAAGCCAGGCTCTGCTCAGAGGAGACGGTTCACCCCCAGGTGCCATGTGGTCGCTTGCTCTGCCGTGAGCTCACAGCTCATCTTTCAGCGATGCTGTTTGCCTCTGTGGTTCCCTTGGAAGGCTCCGCCAGGTAGCATCAGCACTGGGCTGTCTTGCTTGGTGAAAATGCCCTCAGAAGTCCATACGTTCCAGACTGTTTCCTCGGGGCTCGGGAAGACCCCGCTCGCCATCACCAGTGTGGGTCTGTCCTCTGTGAGCTAACGATCCTTCGGGGGTCACAAAGGAGGCACAGAAGGTCACCTATTATATGATTCTATTCATATGAAATATGCAGAATCGGTAAATCTGTGGAGACAGACGGCAGATTGGAGGTTGCCAGGAGCTGGGGGGGTGTGTGTGTGTGTGATTGATGGTGGTACAAGGTCTCCTTTTGGGGTGACGGAAATGTCTTACCACTAGGTAGATGGGGTGATTGCACAACACTGAGGATGTTCTGAATGTCCCTGAATTGTTCACTCTAAGATGGGTCATTTTATGTTAGGTGAATTTCACCTTAGTGAAAAAGAACTTTGTAAAAAAAAGAGAGACACCAAGGAGAAGGGAGGCGTGGTGCCCCCCAAATCAGGCTGGACAGGAAGGGAGAATCAGGGGTGCCCCGGAGGGTGCCTGACCTGAGTCAGGATGGGCCACTCTTTACAGAAGGAAAACGCCACGATTCAAACCCGGCAGAATCCACAAAGCATATGTCCTTACGGGGGAGAGGGGGCCACGCGCGAGCACCCACGTGCCGGTGGGAACAGGGACCACATTCCAGTCCCCTCTGAGGGCTCTGCTTTCTGAGAATGGCAGCCCTGCAGTAAGGCGGGGTGAGCCCCTGCGGATGCCCTGTCCTAGCAGCCTGGGAACACAGGAGGGACCTGGGACCCCGGCTGAAGTGGGTTGGGAAGTGGATGGGCGTTAACAAAGCAGAGACAGCAAGTGTAGATGGCTTCTTCCCAAGCTCGATCGTGGGGAAGGAGAGGAGTGAGTGTGTGGTCTCCAGCGTGAAGCCCAGAACGGAGGTTAGGGGTACGGGGAAAACCACACGGACATGCGGTGGAGGGATTGGAGACCCGCAGGGGTGGGGCGGAGGTCTGAGACCTGATGCAATTGGGGCCCAAGAGCGAGTTGGGGACACAGGTCAAGGTTTTGGAGGGAGTTCCAGTCTAAGTGGCTTTTATTTTTTTATTTTTTAAAGAAGGAATATTTTCTTTTTTTACTTTAATTTACTTATTTATTTTTGGCTGCGTTTTGTCTTCATTGCTGCCCGCGGGCTTTCCCTAGTTGCAGCGAGCGGGGGCTACTCTTCATTGCGGTGTGCAGGCTTCTCATTGTGGTGGCTTCTCGTTGCAGAGCACGGGCTCTAGGCACGTGGGCTTCAGTAGTTGTGGCTCGCCGGCTCTAGAGCGCAGGCTCAGTAGTTGTGGCCCACGGGCTTAGTTGCTCCGTGGCATGTGGGATCTTCCCAGACCAGGACTCGAACCCGTGTCCCCTGCATCGGCAGGCAGATTCTTAACCACTGCGCCACCCAAGTGGCTTTTTAAATTTTTTTTGAAAAATAAAATTTATTGTGGTGAAATTCACATAACATAAAATTCCCCACGTTAAAGTGACCAATTCCGTGGCACCGAGTGCATCACTAATGTCATGTGACCCCTGCTTCTAGTGGAACCCCCAGTGCAGGGCTCCAAACATTTTGTCACCCCTGAAAGAAACGTCACACCCACAGCAGCTGCTCTCCAGTCATCCCCCTGCCGCCAGCACCTGGCAACCACGCATCCACTTTCTGTCTGTATGGAGTTACCTATTCTGGACATTCCCTGAAAACGGAATCAGGTGATAATGTGGCTTTTGTGTTTGCTTCCTTCACTCAACACAAAGTTTTTGAGGTTCATCCGTGTCGGAGAATGTCGTCATTCCCTGGGGCTCCTGAGACAAAGCACCCAAAATTATGGTGGCTTCAAACAACAGAAATTTATTCTCTCACGGTTCTGGAGGCCAGATGTCCAGGATGACGGCGTTGGCAGAGCCTGGCTGTCTCTGACGGCTGTAGTGGAGAGCCTGTCCCATGCCTTTCTCTTAGCTTCCGGTGCTGCTGGCGATCCCTGATGCCCTGGGCTTGCAGAGGCATTGCTCCTTGCTCTGTCTTCACATCGTCTTCCCGCCATGTGGGTGTGTCTCTGTGTCCAGAGCACCCCTTCTTATGAGAACATCAGGCGTATTTGATTAGGGCCCACACTAGTGACCTCATTCTCACTTGGTTACCTCTGTAAAGACCCTATTTCTAAATGAGGTCGCATTCTGACGTTCTGGGGGTTATGACTTGAAGGTAACTTCTTTTTCATTCCAGATTTATTTTTTTAAGGTTTGTTTATTATTTATTGATTTATTATTTTTGGCTGTGTCGGTCTTAGTTGCGGCACGCGGGATCTTCGTTGAGCCACGTGGGATCTTGTGTTGCAGTGCGCGGGCTCTGCATTGTGGTGTGTGGGCTTCTCTGTAGTTGTGCCACGCGGGTTTTCTCTCTCTAGTTGTGGCGCGCAGGCTCCAGGGTGCATGGGCTCTGTAGCTGTGGCGTGTGGGCTCCAGAACACATGGGCTCTGTAGTTTGCGGCAAGCAGGCTCTCCGGTTGAGGTGTGAGAGCTCAGTAGTTGTGGCACACGGGCTTAGTTGCCCCAAGGCATGTGGGATCTTAGTTCCCTGACCAATGTAGGATCTTAGTTCCTGGACCAGGGATCGAACCCGCGTCCCCTGCATTGTAAGGCCGATTCTTTACCACTGGACCACCAGGGAAGTCCCTCCTTCCAGATTTATTGAAATATAATTGACATACAGCACTAAGTTTAAGGTGTACAGCAGAATGATTTGACCTACACACGTCATGAAATGACTATCACAGTAAGTTTAGCGAACATCCATCTCATATTTTTTCCTTGTGATGAGAACTCATAGGACTTACCGTCTTAACAACTGTTGTACATAACATACAGCAGTGTTAGTTATGTTTATCGTGTTGTACATTATATGCCTGGTACTTATTTATCTTATAACTAGAAATTTGAACCTTTTGACCACCTTCATCCAATTCACCCTCCCCACCTCTGGTAACCATAAATCTGATCTCTTTTTCTATGAGATCAAATTTTGTTTTTTGAAGTTTAATTGACCTGTGACACTATGTTAGTTCCTGGTGTACCACATAGTGATTTAATATTTCCATGTATTTCAAAATGATCACCAGGATGGCTAGTAACAATCTGTCACCATACGAAGATATTACTTAATAATTGCACGTGTCCCTCACACTGTCGATTTCATACCTGCGACACGTTTATTTTGCAACTGGAAGTTTGTACCTCTTAATCTCCCTCACCTGTTTCTCTCCTCCCACCACCCCTCTTCCCTCTGACAACCACTTGTTTGTTTTCAGCGTCTATAACTCTGTTTCTGTTTTGTTATGTTTGTTCATTTTTTTTTAGAGTCCACTTAGAAGTGATATCCTACAGTATTTGTCTTTCTCTGTCGGACTTATTTCACTGAGCATGATACCCCCTAGGTCCATCCACGCTGTTGCAAATGGCAAGGTTTCATTCTTTTTTATGGTTGAGTAATATTCCATTGTGTGTGTGTGTGAGTGTGCGTGTGTGTGCATATACATATACACACACACACACACACATATATACACCGCATCTTCTTTATCCATTCATCTATTAATGGGCACTTAGGTTGCTTCCATATCGAGGTATCTTTTTGGAAGGGACACAGTTCAACGCACAGCACAGCCTGCGTCAGCACTTCATTCCTTTTTGAGGCTGAAGAACACTCCGCTGTGGGAGAGAGCACATCATGTTCATCCATCATCTGCTGATGGGCCTTTGAGCTGATGTGAATTGTGCTGCCGTGAACGTCCACGAACATGTAGTTATTTGAGTCCCTATTTTCTGTTCTCTTGTTCACATACCTGGGAGTGTGTCCACGGCTTTGACTCAGAGAACACAGTTGGAGGCCAGGTGCCCTCCCACTTTGGGCTCAGACTCTGTCCCCACGGTCATGGTCACAGTACACAGCTGGAATGTGGACCCTCCCCCTCCAGGCTGCCTTTCCTGGCCCCTCCCCTTACACACCCAAGCCTCTTTCAGCCACTTGGCTGGTTCCCAGGGACATGCGCTCGGACAAACTGGGAGTTCCTGAGAAGTGGTGGGAACTCCTGCTAATCTTGACCCACAAAGGCAGAGGGAGTGGATTCCTTTGATCCTTTTTTTTTTCTTGTTGTGGATTTTGTGTGTGTGTGGTAAAATGTACATAACATTTACCATCTTAACTGTTTTTAAGTGCATGGTTCAGTGGCATTAAGTACGTCCACGTGGTCCTCCAATCATCACCACCGTCCGTCTCCAGAGCTTTTTCAGCTTCTCCCACTGAAACTCTGTCCCCATTCAACACTAACTCCTGGGACTTTCCTGGCAGTCCAGTGGTTACGACTTGGCACTTTCACCTCCGTGGCCCAGATTCAATCCCTGGTCAGGGAACTGAGATCCCGCAAGCTGAGAGACGTGGCCAAAAACAAAACAAAACAAACAAAAAACCCACTAATTCCTCCCCAGCTGCTGGTAACCACCATTCTACCTCCTGTCTCTATGAATTTCTCTATTCTGGGTACCACACATAAGTGGTGTCATTACAGTATTTGTCCTTTTGTAACTGGCGTATTTCACTTAGCATAATGTCCTCAAGCTTCATCCATGATGTGGCAGGTGTCAGAATTCCCTTCCTTTTTAATGTTGAATAATATTCCATTGTGTGGCTAGACCACACTTTGCTTACCCATTTATCTCTTGATGGATCTTCTTTTTTTTTCCTGAAACATTTATATTAACATATTTCCATATAAATAACCCAAAGAAAGTTTAGTATTAGTTTTTTTGGGTTTTTTTAAATTTTAAATTTTTATTTCATTTATTTTTTTATACAGCAGGTTCTTATTAGTCATCCATTTTATACACATCAGTGTATACATGTCAATCCCAATCGCCCAATTCATCCCACCACCACTCCCCCCCACCGCTTTCCCCCCTTGGTGTCCATACCTTTGTTCTCTATATCTGTGTCTCAATTTCTGCCCTGCAAACTGGTTCATCTGTACCATTTTTCTAGATTTCACATACATGCATTAATATATGGTATTTGTTTTTCTCTTTCTGACTTACTTCACTCTGTATGACAGTCTCTAGATCCATCCACGTCTCTACAAATGACCCAATTTCATTCCTTTTTATGGCTGAGTAATATCCCATTGTATATATGTGCCACATCTTCTTTATCCATTCGTCTGTTGATGGGCATTTAGGTTGCTTCCATGACCTGGCTATTGTAAATAGTGCTGCAATGAACACTGGGGTGCATGTGTCTTTTTGAATTATAGTTTTCTCTGGGTATATGCCCAGTAGTGGGATTGCTGGGTCACAGGGTAATTCTATTTTTAGTTCGTTAAGGAACCTCCATACTGTTCTCCATAGTGGCTGTAACAATTTACATTCCCACCAACATTGCAAGAGGGTTCCCTTTTCTCCACACCTTCTCCAGCATTTGTTTATAGATTTTCTTATGATGCCCATTCTAACTGGCGTGAGGTGATACCTCATTATAGTTTTGATTTGCATTTCTCTAATAATTAGTGATGTTGAGCAGCTTTTCATGTGCCTCTTGGCCATCTGTATATCTTCTTTGGAGAAATGTCTATTTAGGTCTTCTGCCCATTTTTGGATTGGGTTGTTGGTTTCTTTAATATTGAGCTGCATGAGCTGTTTATATATTTTGGAGATTAATCCTTTGTCCATTGATTCGTTTGCAAATATTTTCTCCCATTCTGAGGGTTGTCTTTCCCTCTTGTTTATGGTTTCCTTTGCTGTGCAAAAGCTTTTAAGTTTCATTAGGTCCCATTTGTTTATTTTTGTTTTTATTTCCATTTCTCTAGGAGGTGGATCAAAAAAGATCTTGCTGTGATTTATGTCAAAGAGTGTTCTTCCTATGTTTTCCTCTAAGAGTTTTATAGTGTCCAGTCTTACATTTAGGTCTCTAATCCATTTTGAGGTTTTTTTGTTTTTGTTTTTGTTTTGCCGTATGCGGGCATCTCACTGTTGTGGCCTCTCCCATTGCGGAGCACAGGCTCCGGATGCGCAGGCTCAGCAGCCATGGCTCACGGGCCCAGCCGCTCCGCGGCATGTGGGATCTTCCCGGACAGGGGCATGAACCCATGTCCCCTGCATTGGCAGGCGGACTCTCAACTACTGTGCCACCAGGGAAGCCCCATTTTGAGTTTATTTTTGTTTACAGTGTTAGGGAGTGTTCTAATTTCATTCTTTCACATGTAGCTGTCCAGTTTTCCCAGCACCACATACTGAAGAGACTGTCTTTTCTCCATTGTATATCCTTGCCTCCTTTGTCATAGATTAGTTGACCATAGGTGTGTGGGTTTATCTCTGGGCTTTCTATGTTGTTCCATTGATCTATGTTTCTGTTTTTGTGCCAGTACCATATTGTCTTGATTACTGTAGCTTTATAGTATAGTCTGAAGTCAGGGAGTCTGATTCCTCCTGCTCTGTTTTTTTCCCTCAAGACTGCTTTGGCTATTCGGGGTCTTTTGTGTCTCCATACACATTTTAAGGTTTTTTGTTCTAGTTCTGTAAAAAATGCCATTGGTAATTTGATAGGGATTGCATTGAATCTGTAGATTGCTTTGGGTAGTATAGTCATTTTCACAATATTGATTCTTCCAATCCAAGAACATGGTATATCTCTCCATCTGTTGGTATCATCTTTAATTTCTTTCATCAGTGTCTTATAGTTTTCTGCATACAGGGCTTTTGTCTCCCTAGGTAGGTTTATTCCTAGGTATTTTATTCTTTTTGTTGCAGTGGTAAATGGGATTGTTTCCTTAATTTCTCTTTCTGATTTTTCATCATTAGTGTATAGGAATGCAAGAGATTTCTGTGCATCAATTTTGTATCCTGCAACTTTACCGAATTCATTGATTAGCTCTAGTAGTTTTCTGGTGGCATCTTTAGGATTCTCTATGGATAGTATCATGTCATCTGCAAAGAGTGACAGTTTTACTTCTTCTTTTCCAGTTTGTATTTCTTTTTCTTTCCTGATTGCCGTGGCTAGGACTTCCAAAACTATGTTGAATAATAGTGGTGAGAGTGGACATCCTTGTCTTGTTCCTGATCTTAGAGGAAATGGTTTCAGTTTTTCACCATTGAGAATGATGTTTGCTGTGGGTTTGTCGTGTATGGCCTTTATTATGTTGAGATAGGTTCCCTCTATGCCCACTTTCTGGAGAGTTTTTATCATAAATGGGTGTTGAATTTTGTCAAAAGCTTCTTCTGCATCTATTGAGATGATCACATGGTTTTTCTTCAATTTGTTAATATGTTTTATCACATTGATTGATTTGCATATATTGAAGAATCCTTGCATTCCTGGAATAAACCCCACTTGATCATGGTGTATGATCCTTTTAATGTGTTGTTGGATTCTGTTTGCTAGTATTTTTTTTTTTTTTTTTTTTTTTTTTTGCAGTAGGCGGGCCTCTCACTGTTGTGGCCTCTCCCCTTGTGGAGCACAGGCTCCGGACGCGCAGGCTCAGCGGCCATGGCTCACGGGCCCAGCCGCTCCGTGGCATGTGGGATCCTCCCAGACCCGGGCACGAACCCGTGTCCCCTGCATCAGCAGGCGGACTCTCAACCACTGCGCCACCAGGGAAGCCCTGTTTGCTAGTATTTTGTTGAGGATTTTTGCATCTATATTCATCAGTGATATTGGTCTACAGTTTTCTTTTTTTGTAGTATCTTTGTCTGGTTTTGGTATCAGGGTGATGGTGGCCTCATAGAATGAGTTTGGGAGTCTTCCTTCCTCCGCAATTTTTTCGAAGAGTTTGAGAAGGATGGGTGTTAGCTCTTCTCTAAATGTTTGATAGAATTC
The DNA here is from genome assembly GCF_964341445.2 of Mesoplodon mirus. Lineage (NCBI taxonomy): Eukaryota > Metazoa > Chordata > Mammalia > Artiodactyla > Ziphiidae > Mesoplodon > Mesoplodon mirus. The sequence continues at coordinate 4,724,716 of NC_138995.1, read as the reverse complement.
ACCTGTGAAGCCATCTGGTCCTGGACTTTTGTTTGTTGGAAAATTTTAAATCACCGTTTCAATTTCATGACTTGTGATTGGTCTGTTCATATTTTCTGTTTTTTCCTGGTTCAGTCTTGGAAGTTTATACCTTTCTAAGAAATTTGTCCATTTCTTCCAGGTTGTGCATTTTATTGGCATACAGTTGCTTGTAGTAGTCTCTTGGATGTTTTGCATTTCTGCGGTGTCTTTTGTAACTTTTCCTTTTTCATTTCTAATTTTATTGATTTGAGTCCTCTCCCTCTTTTTCTTGATGAGTCTGGCTAATGGTTTATCAATTTTGTTTATCTTCTCAAAGAACCAGCTTTTAATTTCATTGATCTGTGCTATTGTTTTCTTTGTTTCTATTTCATTTATTTCTGCTCTGATCTTATGATTTCTTTCCTTCTAGTAACTTTGGGTTTTGTTTGTTCTTCTTTCTCTAGTTCCTTTAGGTGTAAGGTTAGATTGTTTATTTGAGATGTTTCTTGTTTCTTGAGATAGGCTTGTATAGCTATAAACTTCCCGCTTAGAACTGCTTTTGCTACATCCCATAGGTTTTGGATCATCGTGTTTCATTGATTTCCTCTTTGATTTCTTCAGTGATCTCTTGGTTATTTAGTAACATATTGTTTAGCCTCCATATGTTTGTGTTTTTTACATTTTTTTCCCTGTGATTCATTTCTAATCTCATAGTGTTGTGGTCAGCAAAGATGCTTGATATGATTTCAGTTTTCTTAAATTTACTGAGGCTTGATTTGTGACCCAAGATGTGACCTATCCTGGAGAATGTTCCATACGCACTTGAGAAGAAAGTGTAATCTGCTGTTTTTGGATGGAATGTCCTATAAATATCAATTAAATCTATCTGGTCTATTGTGTCATTTAAAGCTTGTGTCTCCTTATTTATTTTCATTTTGGATGATCTGTCCATTGGTGTAAGTGAGGTGTTAAAGTCCCCCACTATTACCGTGTTACTTTCGATTTCCTCTTTTATAGCTGTTAGCAGTTGCCTTATGTATTGAGGTGCTCCTATGTTGGGTGCATATATATTTCTAATTGTTATATCTTCTTCCTGGATTGGTCCCTTGATCGTTATGTAGTGTCCTTCCTTGTCTCTTGTAACATTCTTTAGTTTAAAGTCTATTTTATCTGATATGAGTATTGCTACTCCAGCTTTCTTTTGATTTCCATTTGCATGGAATATCTTTTTCCGTCCCCTCACTTTCGGTCTGTATGTGTCCCTAGGTCTGAAGTGGGTCTCTTGTAGACAGCATATAGATGGGTCTTATTTTTGTATCCATTCAGCAAGCCTGTGTCTTTTGGTTGGAGCATTTAATCCATTCACGTTCAAGGTAATTATCGATATGTATGTTCCTATGACCATTTTTTAAATTGTTTTGGATTTGTTTTTGTAGGTCCTTTTCTTCCCTGTGTTTCCCAGTTAGAGAAGTTCCTTTAGCATTTGTTGTAGAGCTGGTTTGCTGGTGCTGAATTCTCTTAGCTTTTGCTTGTCTGTAAAGCTTTTGATTTTGCCATCGAATCTGAATGAGATCCTTGCCGGGTAGACTAATCTTGGTTGTAGTTTCTTCCCTTTCATCACTTTAACTACTTTAAGTATATCATGCCACTCCCTTCTGGCTTGTAGAGTTTCTGCTGAGAAATCAGCTGTTAACCTTATGGGAGTTCCTTTGTATGTTATTTGTCATTTTTCCCTTGCTGCTTTCAGTAATTTTTCTTTGTCTTTAATTTTTGCCAGTTTGATTACTGTGTGTCTCGGCATGTTTCTCCTTGGGTTTATCCTGTATGGGACTCTCTGCGCTTCCTGGACTTGGGTGGCTATTTCCTTTCCCATGTTAGGGAAGTTTTCGACTATAATATCTTCAAATATTTCCTGTGGTCCTTTCTCTCTCTCTTCTCCTTCTGGGACCCCTATAATGCAAATGTTGTTGTGTTTAATGTTGTCCCAGAGGTCTCTTAGACTGTCTTCATTTCTTTTCATTCTTTTTTCTTTATTCTGTTCCACAGCAGTGAATTCCACCATTCTGTCTTCCAGGTCACTTATCCTTTCTTCTGCCTCAGTTATTCTGCTATTGATTCCTTCTAGTATAATTTTCATTTCAGTTATTGTATTGTTCATCTCTGTTTGTTTGTTCTTTAATTCTTCTAGGTCTTTGTTAAACATTTCTTGCATCTTCTTGATCTTTGCCTCCATTCTTTTTCTGAGGTCCTGTATCATCTTCACTGTCATTATTCTGAATTCTTTTTCTGGAATGTTGCCTATCTCCACTTCGTTTAGTTGTTTTTCTGGGGTTTTATCTTGTTCCTTCATCTGGTACATAGCCCTCTGCCTTTTCATCTTGTCTATCTTTCTGTGTTTTTTGTTCCACAGGCTGCAGGATTGTAGTTCTTCTTGGTTCTGCTGTCTGCCCTCTGGTGAATGAGGCTATCTAAGAGGCTTGGGGAAGTTTCCTGATCTCTTTTTTTTTTTTAATTGAAATATAGAGAAATTCTTTGAGCCTAGCATCAAATGCAAATCAAAGGAGATTTTTAAAAAATAGAATTCACAATTTTTCTGCCTGTACTTTCAGTGTTGATTAAAAACACACAGATTCGGGACTTCCCTGGTGGCGCAGTGGTTAAGAATCCGCCTGCCACTGCTGGGGACATGGATTCAAGCCCTGGTCCAGGAAGATCCCATATGCCACGGAGCAACTAAGCCCATGCACCACAACTACTGAGCCTGCACTCTAGAGCCCATGAGCCACAACTGCTGAGCCCACACACACCACAACTACTGAAGCCCATGCTCTGCAACAAGGGAAGCTACCTCAGTGAGAAGTCTGCACACCGCAACAAAGAGTAGCCCCCGCTCTCTGCAACTAGACAAAGCCCGCACACAACAAGGAAGATCACCAACCCAGCCAAAAATAAAATACATTAAAAATAAATAAATAAAAGCACACAGATTCAAAAAAATGAATAAAAATTTAAAAATAAAATAAAACCACACAGATTTAAATATTTATATATCTTCCAGAGCCACTTGTAGAAGCCTCAGCCTCTGAGAGAACATCAGGGAATATCATCCCCAACAAGACAAAGTCCCAGAGAGAAGCTACTCCAGTGCTGGGGTCACCACACCTCCTAAATCCCTCTGGTTCTTTAGGCTGCTGGTCGTTTGTGAAATATTTACTGAATGCACCTGCCACATGCAAGGCACAATTACAGAGTTGGGTTTTCTTAAATCTTCAAAACTACCTGGGACAGATTATCATCCCTGGTTACAGGGCTGGTCAGTGACAGAGGAGGATTTGAACCCAGGTCTGTGTGATTCCAACCTCCGTGCCCCTTCTTTCGCTCTATGCGTCTTCCTGCTCTTGAGTTGTCTAAACTTGGCTGAGCCACCCAAGTGATGTCACCATCATTGTCATTCCAACCAAGTGTCGGAGGCCTGGTCCCTGAGACAGGTACCAGGCCAGCATTTACTTGGAGTTCATGGTGAGTCTGGACTGTGTCAAGCCCTGTACAGGCACACACTTGCCTGATTCCAAAACAACAGGACGAGGTAGCTAGCCATTATCACCCCCATTTTGCAGATGAGGAAATTATGATCAGAGAGGTCATCATTTGCCCGAGGTGACATGCTGGCAAATGGAGCTGGACTGTCTCCTGGGCAGTGCTGACAGTGAGGGTAAACTGAGGCTTGTGGCTGAGAGTGCGTATCCAGTCGTCCACACTGTGGCGCTAAGTGCACATGCACTTGGATTGGTGTTGATTGGTGTCCTGGGCTCTGACTAACAAATGCTCGCGGAGCAGCCCCTGGGTACCAGGCACTGGTCCTACCTTCTGGAGGGGCTGCGTCATGAGCAGATGGAGGCATCTGAGTGATAATCACTTGCTGGTCATGATGCAAATGAAAGTTGTGTAAGTGCCATCAAGGAGACATCCAGGGTGCCGAGAGCGTAGAGCAGGGTAACTCATCTGTTCTGGGAAGACATCAGGACAAGACCACCACCTATTTCTTTCTTTAAAATTTTTTAAATTTAATATTTGTTTATTATTTATTAAATATTTATTATTTTTAAATGTTTATTTATTTGGCTGCGCTGGGTCTTAGTTGTGGCACACAGGATCTTTGTTGCCCTCTGTGAGATCTTCCTTGCCGTGTGCAGGATCTTTTAGTTGCAGTATGCGTGCTCTTAGTTGCAGCACGCGGGATCTAGTTCCCTGACCAGGGATCGAACCCGGGCCCCCTGCATTGGGAGCGTGGAGTCTTAACCACTGGACCACCGGGGAAGTCCCCCATCATCTATTTCTAAAGCAGGCCTTCTCGCCCTCAGCTGTATGGACATTTCTTTTCCAGGTCATTCCTTGTAGCATGCTTGGCAGCACATGTGGCCTCTACCCACTAGATGCCAGTAGCACCCCTGACCCCCGTTATGACAACCAAATGTGTCTCCAGACACTGCCAAAGTCCCCCAGGAGGCAAAACTGCCCTTGGTTGAGAACCCTGGATTTAAAGTTTGGTTTGGCAGTCGGGAAAATGTGCCATCCTCTGCAGGGGCACCGGAGCAGTCCATTCCCGGGGGACACAGGACTCCTCCAGTGGGCAGTGGATTCTTAGCTAGTATGCTGCTGCTCCACCCAAGACCAGGAGAGCATGGAGGGTGGATGTGAGGTCGGGTCTGCGGCAGCCATGTTGGAGAACGTTGGATACTGCCCTGTACCTGGAGTCTATCCAAATGTTCCCAGCATGGTGTGTGTGTGTGTGTGTGTTAGAGACAGACAGACAGAGAGCAGAAGGTAGAGGAGGGGGGTAGATTTATACCTTCAGGGTTGCTTGAGATGCTGCATAAAAAGTGAATTGGGTGTGGTCATGCCAGACAGAAGTGGTCAGCTGGAGAACAGCCAGGCAGGCAGGTCCTGTAACCCCAGGACTGTGTCCATCTGCGGTGTGTGCAAGGATTGAGCGCTTGATTTGGTACGACCGAACCAGGTCTTGAGAGCAGAAAAAACATCCCGTCTCGGCTGTGATGTGCGTTTCTCCGGGAAGTGGATCTTGCACAGTGAAGAAAGTAAGCTTGACTTAAGAAGAGAGAGTCTGTCCAGTGATCTCTGTAATAATCACGGGTTGCTTCCTGGTCACTGGCACAGTGAGAAGCACCCCCAGGAAGTGGGTGTGGTTAGCAGTGCTTTTCTAAGCAAACAAGGCATTTGGGAGATGGGGGCGGGGGTGGGGGATGGCGAGAAGTGCAAGAGGAATTTACCGTCTCTGTTCCAGCTGAAGGAAGAGGTTGGCCAGTGCCTCTCCCCTTCCTCCTTCCCAGTGCCAGACTACCTGGTGGAAAAGGAAAAGATGATTATCATGTTCTAGGTGTCAGAATACCAGGAATAATTTTGCAAAAATACTCAGCGTTTTCCTAATTATGAGGTCTCCTCTGTGGTACCGTGTCCTCCCACACCCTTCAGGTGTTTCATGTGGCTTCTTCCCAGACCTGCTAGACACCCAGACCTTGGCCAGGTTCCCCACCCTCCTTAGGTTATTGCAGACATCTCCTAGAACAGGCTGTGATATCGCCAGTCACCATCAGGGGGCACTCTCTGTGGTATGGGGCAAACTTAACTGAGAATCCCAGACGTTCAGGGTCCAGGGTTCTAAGCCTGTGCATTGTTGCCTTGTTCTGTCAGCTTTGTGAGTTCCAGTGGTTGCATCTGTAATAGCCAACAACTGGAAACAATCCATCAGCAGTAGAACAGATAAATAAATTGTGCTCTAGTCATTTGGTGGAATATTATGCAGCCATGAAAATTAGCGAACCATCACTACACACATCATGCATGAATCTCACTAATAACCTTGAGTCAAAAGCATATATATTGCATGTTACCATTTACACAAAGTTCAAACCCCAGCCAAACAAATCTCCTGGGGGCTGGTAATGTCTGTTTCTCGATTTGGAGGCTGGTTATATGGGTCAGTTTGTGAAAATTCGAGCTGTACAGTTAAGATCTGCACACTTTCTCTTTGTGTGTTATACTTTAAAAAGACATATCAGTACAAAACCAATATGCCTAATAGCAATCCTGCTGTTTTTCACAGATTGATGGACAGAATGAGCTGAAAGCCATCGAGAAAGAGAAGACGGTGGTTGCTCTGCCAGCCAAGGAAGCAAGCAAATGCCACAGAGAGGATCTGGCCGAAGCATTTTATGTAAGAATTGAATTTGTATCTGATGCCAGTTGCGGTAGGGTTTTTAGATTAAGAAGAAAGCAAAGTCCTGAAAGTGGCTTTAGAATTCTGTGCTGTAGTACATTTTTATCGTCACTGTTAGAAAATACTATCGCTGCTGAACCATTCTGATTTCCACCAGGAATGGCATCCACATTAATGGCAGTGGCGCTAATCCTCAAGGCCCTTCCCGGCAGCCAGGATCCTCCCAGCTCTCTGTGTACCTGTTGATGGGAGACAGAGGATGTCTCGGGGGACCCACACGGTTCCGCAGCAGCACAGCCAGAGTTGAGTCCAGGTGTTTTGACATCAAAGCTCAAGCTCTTCACCATCTGCTGTGCACATGCTTCATCTTTTCTAATCCATGGTGTTTCCAGTGACTGCAAACAAATCTCACCAGTTTCTCCAGCGAATTTGAATTCCTGGCCAGTACAAGACAAAACCCAAACCAAGAAACCCCTTCCATTCCATGAGGCTCCCCTCTGAGGCTGAAGGACTTTGCTTGCTTTATGTTTTTAATTATCTTTACTTAGATAACTGAGCAAACATGGTGTGTGTGGTGTGTGGTGTGTGTGTGTCCTCACCGCATTTTGCTTATCCATTCATGCATCGGTGGACACTGGGTTGCTTCCACCTCTGGCTATTGTATGTTATGCTGCTATGAATATGGGTGGATAAATATCTCTTTGAGATGGGCTTCCAGTTCTCTTGGTATATACACCCAGAAGTGGAATTGCTGGATTGTATGGTGGTTCTATTTTTAATTTTTTGAGGTACTTCCATAACGTTTCCTATGGCAGCTGCACCATTTTACATTCCCAGGCCCGCCCATTTTTCTAAAGATGAAACGTAAGTGTTCCTGCATCTCCAGGTGTCCATACTACAATTGCACTCCTTGAAATGTAGGCCCAAGGCTGTCTTTGAACTGGTGCCCTCTCCTCTGTGACAGCCCATTTTCCTTGAGCATCGTGGAAGCGGCTGGCTTCCAGAGTGGGAATCCTGTGACTTGGGCTCCTTAATCCTTACCGGTCCATCCTTCTCCCTCCAGGTGGATTTACAGAACGGGCTGTCAGAGTTCTCAGTGACACAGCGCAGGCTGGTCCATGGCTGGAATGAGTTTGTCGCTGATAACACAGAACCCGTGTGGAAGAAATATCTCGATCAGGTAGGACTGTAGCTGTCATTCTGTGAATGAACTCGTGTAAGCCTGGGGGGTAGGGGTGGGGGACAGCCATTCATTGTTTAAGTATGGATTGAGGGTGTCCATGGACAAGTCCCAGGGTGTGGAGCAACTGTACTACAAAGTTAAACAAGGCTCTCCCCATTCAGGCTGCTCTTAGCCGGCAGGAGGGATCACTAACTACCCCAGCAGCCATGGCCATGAACGGTAGTTGTTTCATTCATGGAGGGTTTACCATGTGCCAGGCACATGCTGACTGAGTAAGTAAGCAAGCATCAACTTACTAATCTTCCTCCTAATCCCCACTTCGAGATGAGGAGGGTGAAATACAGAGAAGCTGAAATATTTCCCAAGGCTGTGTAGGGTTGCCAGATTTAGCCAATGAAGTTACAGGATGCCCTGTTACATTTGAATTTCACATACATGAAAAAACTGTTCTTTTTTTATCTATGTCCCAAATGTTGCATGGGGCCTACTTATACTTAAAAAAAAAAAAATTCCTTGTTTATCTGAAATTCACATTTAACTGGGTGACCTGTAGTTTATCTGGCAGCCAGGGCCCAGAGTCACACAGTAGTTAGTGGCACTGCCGGGAAATGAAGCCAGGCATCTGGTTCCAGAGCCCCGGCCCTCTTAGCCTCTGCCATTGGTGCTGAATGCATGGTGCATGAGTCAAATTCCTGGAAGCCACTGGGAAGGCGGGGGGAAATGGAAATAGACACGGCTGCAAATTCCTGTCTAGAAATCAACCCCCCACCCCCCAGGACCAGCTCTGAAAGCTCCAGTTAACAGGCAGAACTTCCCATGAAGCCATGCAGATTGCCTCAGTTTCCCCTCTGGCCTTTTGCACCCTCTCCCAGCCCTGACACCTCCCTCTTAACCTAACTCAGGGCTGCCCGGCTTCAGCTGCCTTCCCCTGGCTCACATTTAGGGCTTTCTTGATTGGTCAGTTCAGGGACCAATCACAGCCCTCCTTGCAGCATCCTCACCCTCCATTCTCCTCCAGTCCCCACCCTGCTCATTGGTCGGTTCTCAGTGCCCTAGGGATGTCATTCATTGACGCATTTTGGCACCAATATAGGCTTCTAGGTATGCAGGTGGTTCTGGCCAACCCAGAAACTTCCTGGAATCCCAGTGTTGGGAAGAGGCTGCAGAGGCTCCTGGAAGGTGAAGTTCAGGGAAGGGGGCAGACACGCAGGCTGTGAGGGACATTCCCCCTTCTGGAGTGGGGCCTTGGTCAGTTCTGCCCTGGCTGCCCCTTCCACTAGGACCTGCTCACCTGGCCTCTCCCTCACGCCAAGGGCTCTCCTCCAGCCAGGCCCTTTCCAGGAATGAAACCTCTTCAGTTTCTAAGAGCAGGAAACATGCTTATTCTTCTTAGCCTCATCAGTTCGGGAATCCATCTCAGGGAATCCTCGCGGGATTGGAAGGCAGCTCCCGATGGCCGTGTTTTCCTGCTCTTGATGGGCACAGGGAGTCCATGGCCTCTCACTTATTCATTCTTGTTCATTGAGCATCTGCCACATGCCAGATGCTGTGATTCTCCTGTCTGTCACCTGCAGTGACAGGGAACTCAACCACTTCACGAGGCAGCCCTGCTTCTCTGTCTCAGGAGACTCAGCATTAGGAATTCTACCTTAGTGTGACCCAAGATCCCTGCCCTGGAGTCATGAGGCCAAGGTAGATTCGAGTCAGCCGGGTTCAGCTCCCGTGTCAGCCTTGTGACTGTTGCTCCTCCTTGAGCCTCAATTGTCCCCATCTAGAAAATAGGCCTAATAAGTACCTCCTGTTCTGAGTTTTACAAAAGAAGAGGCTTAGCCCGTATTAAGTGCCTAATAAAGCTCGCCCCAAGTCCCAGTGTCTGCCAGTTAGCCCTGGTTTGATTTGAGCGTAGCTGTTAAGAGCACAAGTTTTGGAGTTGCCTGATCTAATTAAATCCTTGGCAATTCAGTTTCTTTCAGAGCCTCAGGTTGGTCATTTATCAAGCAGGACTACTTAGCAGTACCTGTGTCATGGGGTTGGGAGGAGCCTATGAAATGATGCAGGTAAAGCCCTGAGCACAGGGCGTGGCCTGGAGGAGGTGCTCAGGAAATGCTGGTTGTTGCGGTTGTTACTGTTCATTGTAATGAATGTCTCCGGTGTGCCACCATTTCACCGCACAGTATGGTTTCACCATACCGCTTTCTGCCTGTCCCCCTTTACTTGTGAGCTTAGGAGGGTTCCAAGAGCCAGAAGAGTCTGATTATCTGTGGCCAGGGCAGCCCTAGTGGCACGTGGTGGGATCTTCCCATTGGATCTGACACTTGTGTGCTGTGTCTCACAGTGACTCACCTGTTTTGTGGGGGAGAGGGCAAGTGCTTGGGATGGTCTCTAGGAGGGGAGGGAGGGAGGGAGGCTGGTGGTATCAGTGTCGGCCTGGAGGGTTGCTCAGGTCCAGCCTCAGGGGGACGGGGTGAGATTATGGGCTTGGAATTAGAGTTCATGGTGAGGCCAGCATGTGGTCCCAGCCTTCAGAGCATCCTGGCCAGGACTGTGGACCCATGAGCTAGCCCTGAGCCCATGGCTGGAGGGGTCCCTTGTGTAGAAACAGGCCCCCTGCTTTCTGAGTCTCCACTGGGTACAGCCTGCAGAGAGGGAGGGAGCTGCCAGCCAGGGCCGGGAGAGGTGAGGGCAGGGATCCAGGCGGCGGCGCAGAAGTGACCTGGCCAGGAGGACACGCCACCGGGGCAGTGCAGACCCAGTGCTGATCCCCACTGTGCTGGGTGACCGGGATCAGGAGTTCCAACCCCACCAAGCCTCCGATTCCCCTACCTAACAATGGGCGTTGGCTATCCGTTCATTCATTCTAGATAAACGCCTTTAGTGCTCCTGGCCTGCTCGAGGCACTGTGCATAGAGCAGTGGCCTAAACCAAGTTTCTGGTTTCAGGGAAACAGACACTCGGTGGGTGATACAGCACCCAGTGGGCGTGGCCTGAGGAGATGAGTCAAGACAGGAGTGAGGACGTGCGGGCGGGGAACTGGGTGGCCAGCAGAGGCATCTGACTGGTGTCTGGAGGGGGCGATGTCTGAGCAGAGACCCAGTGAAGTGAGGAGAGGAGCCGTGGTAGGGTCTGGATGAAGGATGCTGCAGGAGGGGGACGTGCAAAGGCCCTGAGGAGAGGCCTGGTGCATGTGGGGTAACCCGGCCTCAGAAGGTGGCCTGGAGAATGCAGGTGCATGACGGGTGTTCAGGGCGTGTTTGCGCCCCCTCCCCCCTCACTTCTGTCCAACCGGGTGGGAAGTCTGTGATGGGCTCGGGGCTGAAATGAAATCTTATTCTTTTTTTTTTTTTTTTTTTTTTTTTTTCTTTTTGCGGTATGCGGGCCTCTCACTGTTGTGGCCTCTCCCGTTGCGGAGCACAGGCTCCGGATGCGCAGGCCCAGCGGCCATGGCTCACGGGCCCAGCCGCTCCGCGGCATATGGGATCCTCCCAGACCGGGGCACGAACCCGTATCCCCTGCATCGGCAGGCGGACTCTCAACCACTGCGCCACCAGGGAGGCCCTGAAATCTTATTCTTAACTCCACTGAACCGAGGGGTTCTCCTTCCCTGTGCGAGGTTGAATAGCGTCCCCTCAAAATTCACATCCACCTGGAACCTTAGAATATGGCCTTATTTGGAAATAAGTTCTTTACAGATGTGATTAGTGAAGATGAGGTCATACTGGGTTAGGGTGGGCCCCTATCCAGTGACTGGTGTCCTTAGAAGAGACTCAGACACACACAGAGGGGAGAAGGCCCTATAACAGCAGAGGTGGAGTGATGTGTCTACAAGCCAAGGAGTGCCAACAATACCAGGAACTGGAAGAGTCAGGAAAGGGTCCTCCCCGAGGAGGCCCTGGGGCCTCGCCTCCAGAGAGAGCACAGCCCTGCCGACACCTTGATTCTAGACTTCCGGCCTCCAGAACTGTGAGAGAATGTCTCTTGTTTTAAGCCCCCAAGCTGTCATTTATCGCCGCATCCCCAGGACACTAATACACTCTTAGCTGCTTTGCCCTTTTATCTGGCCCTTCCTCCTCCCTGGACTTCCAAGGAAAGGGTGTGTCCCTCTCCGGGGTGGTGGTGTCTGGCCATGGCTGTGAGCTCTGCTGGGCAGCTCTGAGTCTAGCCCGAGGACTCTCGGCAGCCCCTTCCCTCTGCAAACTGCCCCCGATCCCCTGACCCCCATCTCCGGTGCTTCCAGGTGCTCTCAGGACCAAAACTAGAACTTTTCTGACCAAAACCTTTTATTAGGGAAAATTTCAAAAATATACATTAGGCGGGCTTCCCTGGTGGCACAGTGGTTGAGAGTCCGCCTGCCGATGCAGGGGACACGGGTTCGTGCCCCGGTCCGGGAAGATCCCACATGCCGTGGAGCGGCTGGGCCTGTGAGCCGTGGCACGTCCAGAGCCTGTGCTCCGCAACGGGAGAGGCCACAACAGTGAGAGGCCTGCGTACCGAGAAAAACAAAACAAAACAAAAAAATATATATATATGTACACATTAGGAGGGAGAATAAGATAATAAACCCCAAGTATCCACCATCTAGCTTTACTAATTGTCAACCCGTTTTGCCCCATTTTTTATCCCCCTTTTTTCGCTGCAGCATTTTAAAGCAAATTCTAGATACGGAATCATTTTACCATCTATACTTTGGTGTGTATCTCTGCCCTGGAGGACATGTTCTTTTTCTCTCTCTTTCTATTTATTTATTTATTTATTTATGGCCGCCCTGCACGTGGCACGCAGGATCCTAGTTCCCCGACCAGGGATCGAACCCATGCCCCCTACAGTGGAAGCTCAGGGTCCCAACCACTGGACCGCCAGGGAAGACTGTCTTTTTTTGTTGTTTTTTTTTAAACCATAACAACAATACTGTTATCCCACTAAGACCATGAGCACTTCATTCACATCATCCAGTGCCTGGTCCAGAGCTGGTTTTCCCCACATGCCTCAAAGGCACCTCTTCACAGTTGATTTGTTAGACTCGGGGTCTAAACAAAGCCCACCCTTTGCTTTTCAATGGCGTGCCCTTTAAATCTAATCCCTTTTCCTAATCTGTGGACTCATGCCCATGGAATGGCTTATGAGATCGGTAAAATGGATTTATTTACATGTTTATTTACATGTTGAAGACATCACTCTTGGGAAGAAGCCTGTAGCTAATTGAAAAGGTCCATCTCAGAAACTCTGATGCAGGTTTCAAGGTTTTGTGGGAAGCTCTTTCGCGGGTCTCCCGGGGTTGACTTCCACCAGTGTGTCTCAGACCGGAGCACCGGGGCTCCCAGGCAAGCTGGCTTTGAGGTGTGGTTCTCTCTGAAGGTGTGATGACCCCCTCTACCCCAGCCCAGCCCAGCCCTGGCGAGGATCCGATGGGAAAGCTGCCCTGAGGGCCAGCTATTGGATCAAGAGCCCTGATAAGAGGGACCGTTTTCTGGAGCTCAGGCAGCCACGATTCCTCCCTTTGACCAGTGTTTATCCAGTGCCTTTTGTAATCAGTCTTGGTCCTTCTGGCTCCCAGGTACTGAGTACCTACTGTGTGCCACCCACTGGGCAGGTCACTCTACCCTCCTTATGCCCTTTAGTCCTCCCATCAGCCGAGAGAGAGAGAGAGAGAGAGAGAGAGAGAGACAGAGACAGAGACAGAGACAGAGAGAGACAGACAGAGACTGAGACTGACTGGAGAAGTCAGAGGCTTGCTCGAGGTCTGTCAATGACGTCATGGTGGAGACAGCTGGAATTCTATCAGAATCCTGAGCTCTTTCTTGCCTCCCCATGTGCTCAGATCCCCTTCTGGGTCCTGGAAGGATTGGGGACCTCAGGATGGGTATGGCCTGTGTGCTTAGGAAGATTACATTCTAGAGAATAGAGATACACTCTATTACACTCTAGAGAATAGAGACAAATAATTTGATACAGTCGCAGAAAAACTGTAGCTAAGAAGGTGAAATACATTCGAGTTGCTCAGTCTTGAGGATTCACAAGAGATGCGGTGGCTAGCACTGGGTGGCCCGTGAGCTGACCGCAAAGTGCCCTGTCCCTCATTCAGAGGAGTTAAAGCACAGCAGTTCTGGGGTGAGAGGCATTAAATCCCATCATGTACCACACTGGCATGATGCTGATGTGCTTCTTAACGTCAGCAGTACGAATCACACATCTGATCACATTTCCCTTTTTGCCTTTGCTGCTGGGAAGGTCAGAGCCAAAGGTACAGCCCCAATTTAAACAACCATGATTTGCTTATTGATATTTTGACTCCCACCCTGATCCTGATCTTTGGTCTACTCTCCCCGATCCTGCTTTTATATGTTTGTGTTTATGCTTCCTTTCACTTGTCTGAAACAATTGAAATGTATGTGTGAAATGAGACAGATACAGTAGTCCCCCCTTACCTGTGGAGGATACATGCCAAGACCCCAAAGGACGCCTGAAACAGTTGATAGTACCAAACCCTATATACTATGTTTTTTCCTGTACATACATATCTATGATACAGTTTAATTAATAAATTAGGCACAGTAAGAGATTAACAGCAGTAATAATAAAATAGAACCATTATAACAATATACTGTAATCAAAGCCATGTGAAATAATCTCTCTCTCTCTCTCAAAATATCTCATTGTACTGTACTCACCTTTCTTTTTCTTGTGATGATGTGAGATGGTACAATGCCTACATGAAGAGCTGAAGTGACGGGAGTGACGCAGGCATTGTGACATAGAAGGAGGCTTATCTGCTTCATGGCATCCTGGATCATTGAGCCACGAGGGTGTCAGTGGTTGGATGCCAGGAGCAGAGGATGTGTTTGGTTGGGGATCCCAGGCAGGATGGAATGGGACAGCACAGCCTTCATTATGCTACGCAGAATGGCACAGAATTTTAAACTTATGAATTATTTATTTCTGGAATTTTCCATTTAATATCTTTGGACCACAGTTGACCGCAGGTCACTGAGACTGTGGAAAGCAAAACCACTGGTAAGAGTAGACCACTGTACATAAAATAATAAAGTAAAAATCCTTTGGGAAGTTTCTGGAACACCTTTTCTCAGGAGGGACATCACTGGAGCTCCCAGAGGCAGTTACAAGAGTGGGTTTTTGTGATTGGGACACACAGGATTGCAGGACTGGTGTGGTGAGAGGGCGCCCCTTGGCCCTGCTGGACCAGGGCTGGCATCCCACCAGAGGGGAAGATTCTGACCTGGAGCATTGTGGAGATGTGGCACAGCAAGACCAAGAACTCAAAGGCAGGGCCAGGGCTAGCGTCTTGACAGGGACAGTGTCAGGATGACCCCAGGAAGTTGATGTCAGTGAAACTGCAATGGTGGGTCTTCAGGTGGAGGAGAACCATCGGGTGGTGGTGGTCCTCCTGCTCTCCTAGCCCTCGGATCACTGGAGGGTTGGCCTGGAAGCGGGCTGTGAGTGAAGAGCTGACGCTGCTACACGGGAGAAAGCCCAGCCTCTGATCTCTGTGAGCCTAGAAAAGATCCCCCTGCCCTGTGTTCATTTTTCAGTTTAAGAACCCCCTGATCCTGCTGCTTCTGGCCTCTGCCTTGGTGAGTATCCTCACAAAGAAGTACGAGGATGCCATCAGCATCGCCATGGTGAGTGCACCCCGTGGTGGGGGCAGCGCCCCGATCCCAGACCCAGCTGCCAAGGGGCTTGCTGAGTCTGTGCTTGTCTTTGTTATGCAAGGAAAAAAGAGTTTGGCTGTAGATTTTTTTAGAAAAAGAAAACACAACAGAAAGAAAGGACAGGAAATCCACATCCTTCTCTACCCGCAAGGAGGGCGTCCTGGTTCCTTGGCTGTCGCTCTCTTGGCGGTTACGCTGGTGGCTTCCAGTTCTTTGCCGTCAGGAACAATGTTGTAATGAACTCCTCCCCTGTGACCCCTGGGTGGAATTGCTGGATCCTGGCTGTGGGCGCAGTACAAAGAATGATTGCTCGGGGACTTCTCCAGCAGTCCACTGGTTAAGACTCTGTGCTTCCACGGCAGGGGACGTGGGTTCGATCCCTGGTCAGGGAACTAAGATCCCACGTGCCGTGTGGTGCGTCCAAAAAAAACAAAAACAAAACAAAACAAGAATCATTGTTCGTAATCATTACACAGAGAGAACCGTTGGGCACCTTTAAAAAAAAATGTTTTTTTTAATTTAAAAAATGAGCCGTTTTAAAGTGAATCATTCAGGGACATTTACTACATTCACAGTGTTGTGCCACCGCCACCTCTGTCTAGTTCCAAAATGTTTTCCTCACCCTAAAAGAGACCCCGTACCCATTACGCAGACGCTCTCCTTCCCCCTCCGCACCAGCCCCTTGAAACCACCATCGCTGTCCCCACGGATTTACCTGTTCTGGGTAGTTCCTATAAATGGACTCATACAGTATGTGACCTTTTAAATGTGGCTCTGAACACATTTTGATGACTTTCTTTCCTGCTTCCTTCTATCTGTCAAGTGCCGTCTTTTAAAATACAAAAACAGACTCCTTCCGTGCAGCGGAATTCGGTGCTTCTGTTCGAAAGCCTGAGGCTAGGTCCGCATCTTCTGATGTGGACTGATGTTTATTAGCTGCTGTTGAGATATAAACGATTATCTCTGTACTAGATGATGCTGTGTTGTAAGTGTATCTATGCTGAAAAATCTAGAAGGATAACCCCCAGATGTGAATCTCTAGGTGCCAGAACTGGAGGTGCTTTTCTGGCTCGTCTGTTTTCTAAAATTCTGTACAGTGCTTTTATTTTGCAAGAAGAAAGAAAATAATATTTTGCAAGACGATACCCCCGCCTTGCCTCCCCTGGGCTCCTTCACCTGTCGTTGGGCAGCTGGGTGTTAACGTCCCCTCCCGTTTGCCCCCTAGGCCGTGCTGATTGTGGTCACCGTGGCCTTCATCCAGGTGTGTAATGTGTGTCCCGAGGTCCTGGGGGGGAGTCACCCGGGCTAATGGGAGCTCTGTGGAAGCCTCCCTCTTAAACACCACGTTTCACATGCTTCCTGCCAGGAGTACAGGTCGGAGAAATCTCTGGAAGAGCTGACCAAGCTGGTGCCTCCCGAATGTAACTGGTAAGTCAGAGACCCCCTGGGACTTTTTGGTTCATCAGAGGAGCCAGTGGGCTGGTGAGTTTGACAAAAAGTTCGGCAATATTTATATCCTTTGTAATGTGATATGGGAGAAGCATGTCTTACTGGGGGTTAGGAAACCTGGTCTCTGCCCTGCCAGCCGATTGCTACATGCCCTTGGGTGTGTCATTCAACCTCTCTGGGCCTCCACTCTGTCACTGGTGTCTAAGCCTGGTGCCCAGCCTGGGGGCCACGGGTGACGGGAATGGCTTTGGGGAGAGGGTAGTCCACAAAACGTGTGATAAAGTGTGCAAAAAATGTGTGCGTTTTTCCTAGGGAGGCATTCGGAATTTTCACTGGATTCTTAAAGGGGGGATCAGAAGAGGCTGAGAGGCGGGGCTTGAACAAGCTGAGGCATCAGAACTCTGGCTGAAGGGGGTGGACAACTCAGTAATGAACTCCAGCCATTTGCTCAGCTGCCCGCCAGCCTCTTTCCTGCCCGGACATTCCTGCTTTGCCATTTGGTTATCACACAGCCCTCCCCAAAGACATTTAAAAAGGAAAAAAGAAAGACGAAAATGTCTCCCCGTTCCTCCTGGGCCTGTCTGCTTAGCACAGTGCTGTGCCATAGGATTTTCTGGAATGTTCTGTCATGTGTGCTGCCTGGGACGGCATCACTAGTCCCATATAGCTACTGAGGACTTCACCCAAGGAATTGAAGTCTTCATTTTATTTAACTTGAATTCAAGTAGCCTCACAGGCTAGTGGTTGCAGTCTCGGACAGCTCAGCGTAGAGGATGTGCAGGGGCTGCCGCCGTGGGTAAAGGGAGCCGCAGAGGCAGAAGGGAGAAGGTTTGTTTTTGTTTTTGTTTTGTGATTAATTAATTTTATTAATTTATTTTTGGCCACGTTGGGTCTTCGTTGCTGCGCGTGGGCTTTCTCTAGTTGCGGCGAGCGGGGGCTGCTCTTCATTGCAGTGCGCGGGTTTCTCACTGCGGTGGCTTCTCTTGTTGCAGAGAACAGGCTCTAGGCACACAGGCTCAGTAGTTGTGGCACGCAGGCTCAGTAGTTGTGGCTTGTGGGCTCTAGAGAGCAGTCTCAGTAGTTGTGGCGCATGGGCTTAGTTGCTCCACGGCATGTGGGATCTTCCCAGAGCAGGGCTCGAACCCGTGTCCCCTGCATTGGCAGGCGGATTCTTAACCACTGCGCCACCAGGGAAGGCCCGGGAGAATGTTTTAGGCTTGGTTTTTTTTGTCCATTTAATTTTTTAGTGTATCAGTCATCCCTATGTTATTTTCCCTGTAAAAATGAAACTCTTTCGGAAAAGGCCCAGGTCTTCTCCCTTACTCCTGCTAGTGTCCGTTGAGGTTGTTTTAAAGTCACGTGTCTTTCCCAAATAGACGTTGTTGCTCAAAAGAAAATAACTGAAAGTATCTCGTGATCTGAGGTACTTTGGAAGGATTTAAACATACAGTAACTCTCTATTACCTGAAGGATAATTTGGGGGAAAGAACCTTAACGTGTATTTGGCAAAATGGAGCCTAGGGCTGGGGGATAGAAAGATCTAGTGAGACAGGGTTCCACCTCTCATGGAAACAGCAAGCAAAGAATGTGTGTGTGCATGTGTGTGTGTGCACGTGTGTGTGCGCATGTGTGTGTGCATGTGTGTGCATGCACGTGTGTGTGTGTGCGTGTGTGTGAGAACAGGCAGAGAATAATGAGTAACGACCAAAAGAGCACGCTGTGAAAGCATGAGAGAGGAGGAGTCAATTCTAGAAGGTTCATCGGGGGGCGGTAAAAACGTCTGGGCCTAATGACTGGATGAACAAGGCTGTCAGAAATCCAGATGTGTGATGTGTGACGTAATCCTATAAGCAGACGGAAGCATCTATGATTTAAATGGCTTGATGAGCTGATCTTAAGTTTAAATATCAAGTCTTGGCCTTTTGGGTGAATAGTATGCATTATTGATGTCCCTGGAAGTCACTTCTGAAAGATATTTTTATTTTCAAGAGCAGCGGAGGCGGACAGGCTGGTAGAGTTGAAAGAGCACTGAAGGGACACAGCCTCACTCCCCGAGTCCCTGAGACGCGTGTCACAAATCGGGAACAGCATCTGCCCTGCAGACCCTTCCTGCATCACCTCCATCCTTTACGCATTCACTAAATACTTACTAAGCACCTACTGTGTGCAGGGAGATATTGTCCCAGGCGAAGCGATGGGAAGGCCCTGGCCTTCGGGGTGCTCACGTTTCTAACAGGGGAGGCAGATGATGAAGTGAAGGATGAGA
This sequence comes from Mesoplodon mirus, assembly GCF_964341445.2. Classification (NCBI taxonomy): domain Eukaryota; kingdom Metazoa; phylum Chordata; class Mammalia; order Artiodactyla; family Ziphiidae; genus Mesoplodon; species Mesoplodon mirus. The sequence goes on along the minus strand of NC_138995.1, from coordinate 4,705,919 downwards.
TGATTTTGGACTGTGGCAGGTGCATTAAAGCCAAAAAGACCCCCTGAAACCCAAAGCCACACAAAAATTAGAAGAAAGAGAACCTCACGGAGATGCGGTAGTGACCAGGGGAGGTGTGGGAACAACCTTAAATAGCTGGCTGGCAGGCCACCCTGATCTGACATGTAAGGAGGAGCTGACCTTTAGGTTGAGGTCTGAGAAACAGCAGGAGCCAGCCATGGGAAGAGCTGAGGGAAGAGCAGATGTATATCTGATAGGCGCTCTTGGATACAAAACCCAGAAAATTCAGCTGTGCAAACCACAAGGAAGTTGTGTTGTCTTATGGTAAGGGATCTGAGGTGGGGGGGATAGTGGGGTTAGTTAATTCAAGATGGCACCAAGGACCTGGTGCCTTGTATTTCTTTACTCTGCCATCCTCAGCTTGTTAGCTTTGTTCTTGGGCCAGCTTCCCTCATGATCCCAAAATGGCTGCCACAGCTCCAGGCATCACGGTCAGGTATGAAAAGGTCCAACAGAAGAAGGGTGTGTGGGTGTGTGTGTGTGTGTGTGTGTGTGTGTGTGTGTGTGTGTGTGTGTACAGAGTGAAAAAAACTTTCTCTCAAGCCCCCAGCAAATATCCACTCCTGTCTCTTAGGCCAGTGTTGTAGATCATGCCTGTCCCTATGCCGGTCATGGCAGGCGCTGGGATCACCCTGATGGTCTCAGCCACTCAGGACCCACCCGCTAGAGCACTGACTGGGCTGTGGGGAGAAGGGCAGTACCTGAATAAGATTGAATTCTGTCAACAGGAAAGAGGGGAATGTCTGCTCCAGCATTCAAGGTCAGCAAAGACCTTGAGACTAGAAGGAGTTGGGTGCGTTTGGGGGTGGGGTGGCAGGAGGCAGGGCCTCTGGGTTTGACTCCAAGGTCACTGGAGAGGGTTGGAGTAGGAGGAAGTTGTGATCCGATTTTGTGCTTTAAGAGCTCTCTGGCTGCCACGTACAGGATGAATTGAAGGAGGTCAGGGCGGGTGGGCACAGGTCCATCTGGGAGGCTCCTGCCATGTCGGGCAAGGGGCAGCGTGTGGTGGGATTCCAGTGGGAGCCCGTGCACAGAAGCACGTCCGTGTCTAACGGCAGATGGCCATGAGGAACGGTCCTGGCCCTGTGGGAGGGGGTGTCCCCAGCTTCTCGAGCACTTAAGATGCTCCTCCCAGCTTTGGCAAGCCTCTGCCATCCCTGAGGTCCCAAGCTGGGCTCTGCACACCAGAGTGCTGTGTCCTCTGAGGGCAGAAGTGCCACTAGCTGCCAGCTTCATTAAGGAATCGCTTCCCTAGACCAGCAGAAGCGTCTGGAGGCCGTGTGGCCCAGCCTTGTTTCCAGGCAGAGTGAACAGTAGTCACCCCACTTTTCAAATGAGGCTCAGGGTCTCCTAGGAGCCATACACTTTCCCAAGAGTCTTTTAGGATAGGTGAATTTAAAAAATAATAAAACCGTAAAGGCACAAGGGTTTGTCCATAAGGGAAAGAGAAAGTGTGTTTCTGTAATCTTTGCTCAAGTTTTTCAAAGTGCCTAAAAATGAGATGTCAACATGGATGCTTTTGCTTTTTCCCATTTCAAACACAGCATAAGAGAAGGAAAGCTCCAGCATCTTCTTGCTCGAGACCTGGTGCCTGGAGACATCGTGTCTCTCTCTATCGGAGACCGGATCCCTGCAGACATCCGTCTCACAGAGGTGAGGGGCCCCAGACCCTGGTCCAGGGGCCATGCAGACACTTAGCTTCTCAGAGGCAGGAGTTCTCTCTGTCTCGTGCACACATGTGCACAGACACAGGCATGTGTGCACATAAAACAGGAAGTGAGCAAGCAAGCTAATTTTAAGCATAAAGCTCCTCCAATGGCATTTCACAAATTATTTATTCTCATTTAAGTATAAGCCTAAAAATTGTGGTTATGTGATTTTTCTAGTTTATAGCAAACTGCAGTGGCAAATTAAACCAGGGTGGGGCTGAGGAATGAAGGAAAAGTTGCTTCTAGAAACAGCCACACTGATGTCAGAGAGAAACGCTGACTGACTACTTAATCACGAGGATGGGGACAACCAGCACAGCCATAAACAGTAGCTCAAGCTTTTACAAGAGCGCAGCTGGGGACATCGGGTGTGGGGCAAGCTCTATACCCAACCTTTGTGGGTCTCAGGGTGTCACAGCTTCACAGAACATTTCCTGAGGCTCTCCGAGATAAATTTGATTCTCGAGAAAAGGTTAAATCAAGTTCAGAGGGATCCGTTGATGGGAGTAATCTATTTTATGATCCCTGGAATAAGTAAGAATTGTTCAAAGCTTTTAGTGATAAAGGGTTAAGCCCAGGTTATCAGCCTGATTTATTTATTTAAGGAGGACATGTTCTCAGGGTCGATAGCAGGCTGTTTGAAGGGTGGCCTGGAGTGGGGGGATGGAGAGAGGCAAAGAGGCTGGCAGCTAACCCCTGGGAGCTGTGTTTACAGCATCCTGAGCCAGTCTTTGAAGTAGAGTCAGAGGCCAGAGGGCACCCAGGCTTTCAAGCCCCTCTGCCCCTGGCTTTCAGATCTCCAGGCAGGGCAGGGACAAGGGTGAGCAGGATGGGGCAGGGTGAGCAGGAGGTGCCCCGCACCAGAGAGGATTCCTCCCCGTCCGCTTCTCCCCCCGCCAGCATCTGGCCTCCGACTCCAAGTCCAGGGCAGGTGGGTCCCATTTGAGGAACCATTGTCCAGTGGCCAAGCCCCACTTGCGGGAAGGCTGGGGAAGCCAACGTGACGTTGTCCATGCCTCCCCTAGGGGTGGGCTGTGCCCCACAATGTGAGGAGTCCCCAGGTATGGGGTGGGGAGTCCCCATGCCGATAGGGAGGATACGCATATACCACAGGCTCTACAGAGAGGCAGTGTTGCCGAGTGGTTAGTGCCCTGGGACTGGGCATTAGCTGGATCCTGTCATTCATAAGCTGTGTGACCTGGAGCAAGTTGCTTACCCTCTCTTTGCCTCGGTTTCCTCATCTATCACAGCGGTTAATGTTTATTCCCACCTCGCGGGGTTCTCCTGAAGCTGAAACGCTAAGACCTGCTGCCTGCTTGTGCAGCACCTGATAGGGGGACAAAGTCACAAATATCCGCAGTTGATTTTACTGTTGATCAGTACCAGGCTCTACAACAGTTCTCTGAAACACTTTTTTAAACCCCAAATGACTCCTTTCCTACTTCAGCTGGTTTTCTTCCTGACCCGCTTCTGTCAAATTAAATTGTGCCTGGTCGTTGCCACCACGAGGATGTTTTTTCAAGGCTGCCAGCCGCCAACGCTCTACAGATTTCCTTTTTTGTCCTTTTGCTACTCCACTGAACAATCAGTAGCTTTGTTTACTCACAGTGGAATATTCTTACCCACTATTAAGCTCTTAATTAGTTCCAATTAGCCAAATTAAGCTATTAATTGGTTCCCTTGCATTGTTCAGCCTCCAGAGGCCGCCTGCATTCCTGGGCTTGTGGCCTCAAATTGCTCCAACCGCTGCTTCTGTCTTTGTATTTCCTTCTCTCAGACACTTCTCTGATCCTCCTCTTACAAGGACCCTTGTGATGACACTTAGGCCCTGTCAGGATCATCCAGGGTGTTCTCCGCATTGCAGGGTCATTAATTCAGTCACATCTGCAAAGGCTCTTTTGCCATTAAGGTAACACTTTCACATGTTCCAAGGATTAGGACTTGGGTGTCTTTGGGGGATCGGATGGTCGGGGGCTATTATTCAGCCCAGCACACTCAAAGCCCTCCTCTAAGCCTCTCTGCCCTCCCTCCCTGCCTCAGGGCACCCCTCCCCATATCCTCATCACTCATTCAGTTAACAAATATTTCTTGAGCACCTACTATGTGCCAGGAACTATGCTGGGTGCTGAGGAGGCAGTGGAGAAAACAGATGAGATCTCTGTGCTCATGGGTTTATTGCCCAGAGTGACAGACAAACCATATCTACTCATGACAGGTCATGATTGCTGCAGGGACTTGAGGGAAAAGCACCGGGAACTCTGGGTTTCCCAAACAGGACAGACTTGCCTGGCCCAGTGTAGTCACAGAGGGCTTCCTGGAGGCAGTGGCTTTTGAGCCATCCTGGAATGGACATGAATCAGCTGTTCTAGGCAGAGGAGGCCCAAGCTGTATGCCCAACCCTGACTTAGAAGCCAGGCGCATTGATGCTTTCAACTGCCTGCAGTGTGTCTTCACTCAGGAGGGCCATTTCTGCCGCCAGAACCCACTTTCCACCAGCATGACTTAGCCTTTCTCATTCCTGAGGTCTCAACTCACTGTTCCCTTCTCACTGGCCTCCCCTGACCCCTCTCCTGAGGCATCACCCCGCCCCCCCGCCCTGGGTACCTGCTGCTCCTTCCAAAGTCTGTTTGCTTTCATGTTTATTGCCAGTGCCTCCACAAAGGCAGGGAGTTTGTCTGTCTCGGCCCTGCTGGATTCCCAGGGCCCAGAAGAATGCCTGGCCCCTCGTAGGAGATGGATGGACAGATGGACAGATTGCCCACCTCCATTCCAATACATCCAAACCCACACCCGCCTCCGCACCTGCATCCCCTTCCCTTCCCCGCGCCCCATTCTTCCTGCTTCTCTGGCCATCTGCCTTCAGAGAGGCACCTTTGTCTCATCTCTCTCTTCCTTTCCTCTTTTAAAGAAAAACAGACTTTATTTTTTAGAGCCATTTTAGCTTTACAGAAAAATCGAGAAGATAGTTGACAGGATTCCCATAGATCCCACACCCTTTCCTCTAATGTCAACATCATAAATTAGCCGGGTACCTTGGTTACAATTAATGAACCAATCGAGGCACGTTATTATTAACTCAGGTCCATGCTTTTACCAGATTGCCTTAGTTTTTCCCTAATGCCCTTTTTTTGTTGTTGTTCCCGGGTCCCATGTTACGTTTAATCATCATGTCTCTTTAGGCTCCTCTGGGCTGTGACAGTGGCTCAGACTTGCCTTGTTTTTGATGACCTTGACAGTTGAGGAGGGCTGGTCGGGTATTTTGTAGAATGTGCCTCAATCGGGACTTGTCTGATTAGACTGTTTTCATGCTTAGACTTGGGTTTGGGGGAAGAAGACCCTAGAGATACAGGGGCCTTCTCTTCATCAAGGGTGCATGCTGCCACCATGACCCATCACTGCTGATGTTGACCTTGATCAGCTGGCTGAGGTCTGTTTCCTCACGTTTTAATGTGTTGCCAATTAATGGGGTTCTTTCTGTGAAAGATCCTCATGCTTGGGCAACCGCTGATGTCACTCCAGCTGGAACCTCCCCCCATCTTATCCATCCAGCATCCCCTCATAGGGTCCTCTCCCCAGGCTCTGTGTTCATGGGCCTCCTACTGCCCTGGAAGCTCCGCCCTCTGACTGCTCACAGCCTGGCCTGCCCCCACTGCCCCATCCCTAACTCTGCTGAGAGAACGGAAGCCTGAGCTAAGAAAATGCACTAGAATTCATCTCCAACACAACCTAGCCTTTGGGACCTTGGGCAAGTTTCTTAAGCTCTCAGGGCCTCAGTTTTCTCATCTGTAAAGTAGAGATCAGAGCAGCATCTTTTCCATGGGATAATTGTGAATGTTTCATGAGAAAAACAAAATACAAGCACTCAGCAAACGTTTATTAGCATTAGCATACCATCAACAGCAGTATTTCTTCTCTGAATTTCTCTTGTACTCTTAACTTAGCACCATCCTATTTAGCACTTAATCACCCTCTGTTTGTTTCAAGAACTTGATTTCCAAATTTCTTGGAATAGAGTCTGACTTAAAATCCTTTGGGTGTATAATAGGCATCCACTAAAGTCTTGTTGACTTGACCAATTGAGAAACCGGGCGAGCAGGTTATATTCCAGTTGGTCTTTCTTTAACCAGCAAAAACCAGTGGTCAAAATGAGTTCTGCTTATGTGGTCCTCTGTGTGTTTGGAGGGGTTAGGGTTGGAACTAGAAGAGACTTGGCGACCTTCCAGCCCAGTGTCTGGCAAAACTTACCCCACAAGATGATCCACATACTACCTCCCCCGCTTGGAGAGTCTCAGCACCTATTTGCATAGTAAAGGCCCTGAAAAGTCCTGTACTCGGGAGAACCAGTTCACTGGCTTTAACTCCACGTTTCCCAAAATGTTTTTCACCGTGGAACCCTTTCTCCATAGCGCACCAATTAACTCCCTGTGAAAGAGGGTTCCCCAAGACACAAGTGGGAAAATGATATTCTAACTCCTCACTCATCCATTTTATAAGTGGAAAAACTAAAGCTTCCCAAATCACAGATATGCAAATATGATTTTTAAAAAAGGAAAAGAACTTTAAGAAGTCTCTAGCCCTCGTGGGTCCACTGGGAAACCAGCATGGAGGTACAGGGGGGCTCTTGGGCACGCAGTTAGCATTCACATAGTCTTGTACAAGTGTAAACACTAGAATTAAAACCAGAACAAGTAAACCTGTCTACTTAGTTCTAGTTGCTGCCAGTTGCTTCCTTGTTCTCTCTGTCTGGCTCTTCTTTCTGTGCCCACTCCCGCCCTCTTGTTGAGAGCCACACTATGCTTCACTTGGCCTCTACTCCTTGGACTGTATGCTTCCCCTCCCAGTGTCACGGGCCTACCTCTTCCAACGTCTAACATGGTTTTTTTTATATCTCCCCCATGTCCATCCTTCTCTGCTCAAGACTTTTCATGGCTCCTCATTGCTTACCAGGTAATATCCAAATGTCTTAACCAATGCCAAACACAATTGGGTTCCAACCACACCTTCCATACATCCTTGGTCCAGTCATGCTGGTCCCCACCCGGGTCCCCAGGTGGACCAAACCTCCTGTCTCTTTGCCTGGGCCCTCTTGCGTTGATGGGGTTAAGCCCCCCTCTTCCAATCAGTGCCCCTTGAGAGCAGGGCCAGCTCTCCTTCCCGCTGTGGCTTCAGCACCTGGGACAGTGCCCACCTGTGTCCACTCCCTGTCTACTCCCAAGAGCCTGTCCCCAGAGAGGGTGAATTGGTGCCAGTGCTCAGCGCGCTGGCCTTCTGTCCTTCTAGTGCTGGTGGGCTGCTGGGACATGAGCGGTCTTTTCTTTACCTCCCCCCCTCTCCATTGCTCGGATGCAGCTTGTTATTACTAAGTTCACCCACCAGCAGTTCTCCAACTTGCCCTCTTTTCCGTCCCTAGAGACCTGCCTGATTCTCCCACCAAATGTCTGCTCATCCTTCAAGGCCTGTTTCACGTCCCAGACCCTCCAGGACACTCTCCAGCTCATCCTCCCCACACCAGCCGCTCCACCCTCTTGTTTCCCAAACCTTCTGTGGCAGATTAGATCTGAATAGAACAGCAGGTTGTTCTAACTGCATCTCTCAAACTCAGCCAGTGGAAGGGTTGCCTTCCAGTGTTGTCTATTATTTTTATTACAGTGTTACTTAAATGTAACAAACATCAAGTTAGGCACAAATTCCTTGTGCTTCACAGTAAGTACGTTACAACTTCTTCGTGTGATTATCACGTCCCATTAGACAGTGTCTTGGAAACGAGATCCCTGCTTGCCATGGAGACGTGCCAGTTTCTGCTGCCCGGGGCCTGTGGAGTCAGCAGCTGGTGGTGCTGGGTGACGCAGTTCTCCCATTTCTTCTTTCATTGTGGGTTAGGAGCTGCCCCACGAGCTCATTTGACGTCCTGGGGATAAAAAACACAAACACAAACTCTAGATCAGTTTGTAGTTGTTTGTGGTAACAGATTAAGGAAGATGGATGGGCTTGAACGGGGATTTATTCCTCTCTCACATGACGAGAGGGCCTGTCAGCTCAGCCACCTTCAGAGATCTTCCCCAAGACCATTCATCCCATTGTCCAGACGGGGAGACACCGTGAGCTGCCAGGGAAGCTGGGAAATAGGGTTGGGGGTGCGCTGGGGGGCACATCATCACTCCCAGCACCATGGGGTTCTGTTAGGAAGGGGGAAGGGGAGGTGGACACTACTAGGCAAGTGGTGGCCCCTGTCAGCCTTGGGGACTGGGGTCCCGTGGCAGTGTGACTTTTTCTTTTTTTCTTTTTTTTTGCGGTACGCGGGCCTCTCACTGTTGTGGCCTCTCCCGTTGCGGAGCACAGGCTCCGGACGCACAGGCTCAGCGGCCATGGCTCACGGGCCCAGCCGCTCCGCAGCATGCGGGATCTTCCCGGACCGGGGCACGAACCTGCGTCCCCTGCATCGGCAGGCGGACTCTCAACCACTGCGCCACCAGGGAAGCCCGAGTGTGACTATTTTTAAGGACTGTTATTGAATTGTAAGATTTCGGAATCATGGAGCACTCACAGACGTCTATTTGAGAAACCCTGATCCAACTGTTCTTTTGTGAGTTTGCAGAAAGGTGGCTTCTCTCTCTCGGTTGCTCGATTTTGCTTAAATGAGAAGGTCCTCAGGGGCAGAGCCCACCCTGATGCCTTGCCTGTCCTCAGTTCTGGCCACAGGAGACTCACCTCTTGAGTGATACCAACTGGGCCTGTGGTCAGTTTTGCAAGGGGGTTAAGAGTGCAGTTTCTGGAGCCATCGCCTTGGTTCAGACCTCTGCCACTAAGTAGCTGTGTAAACTTGAGCACATTTCTTAATCACTCCATGCCTCAGTTACCCCACATGTAGAGAGGAGAAAATAATAGCATCTTTCATGGAGTCTGTGAGGCTTGAGAGATAAGCCTTGTGTGGGACTCCCCTGGTGGCACAGTGATTAAGAATCCACCTGCCAATGCAGGGGACATGGGTTTGAGCCCCGGTCCGGGAAGATCCCACATGCTGCAGAGCGGCTGGGCCCGTGCGCCACAACTTCTGAGCTTGTGGGCCACAACGACTGAGCCCACATGCTGCAACTACTGAGCCCGCGCGCCTAGAGCTCGTGCTCCGCAACAAGAGAAGCCACCGCAATGAGAAGCCTGCGCACCGCAACAAAGAGTAGCCCCCGCTCGCTGCAACTAGAGAAAGGCTGCGCGCAGCAACAAAGACCCAATGCGGCCAAAGATAAAAAATAAATTTTAAAAAAAGAGATAAGCCTTGTGAAGTGTTCCGCGCCTGGCCTGGCGCATGGTAGGTGTTCTGGAAATGTCACCCTGGAAACGTCTGGGTGTGTGTGCGCGTATCTGTGCCCGCGTATGTGTTTTGGGTGTTGACGTGACCTTAGGCTGTCACTGCATAACGCAGCTCAGTGCTGCTCAGACTACACAGATTGTACGGGATCTTCCAACGTGGCTGGGATGTGGAGTGTTAGGGTTAAGACAGGATGCTCTGAAAGGGATGTTCTAATTTAACCATTGCCTAAGTTTTTAAAAAATATTAAAATTTAAAATAATGTTAAAACAGGATACGAGACCTTTATGCTTTCTGAAAGGGGCTGTACATTCAAAGCTTTTCTGTTTCCTGGAGGCATCTGAGGCTGTGTTCTGATACTCGCTTCCTGCTTTCAGCACGTTCCTGTTTGCTGTCTGTTGGCAATGACACTAAGGTGCTAGACACCATTCTGGGCTTTGAAAACCAGCTCACAGATGGGAGGGTGGGTGCCATGCCTTCTTGCTTTGCTCCCCCAGGTCACAGACCTCCTGGTGGACGAGTCCAGTTTCACGGGAGAAGCCGAGCCAAGCAGTAAGACAGACACCCCGCTGACGGGCGGGGGCGACCTCACCACCCTGAGCAACATCGTCTTCATGGGGACCCTGGTGCAGTACGGGAAGGGACAGGTAAGCCCCGGGTGCCTGGGGGCCCTGGCCTCCGTCATCTGCAGGCTTTCAGCCTCAGAACTCAAGCTCCTCTCTCCTAAACACAGGGCGTCGTGATCGGAACAGGAGAAAGATCCCAGTTCGGAGAAGTGTTTAAGATGATGCAGGCTGAAGAGGTGAGGGCAGTGGGGCTTTGGGTTTTTGTAAGCTGGGGTTTGAGATGATTCTCAGCTGGTGGCACCAGCCCTGCCTGCTCCTTAGGGATAAGGATGGTATGATTAACGTGAATACACTTTTCCAAAATTTTTATTTTAAAACATTTATTTGGACTTTTGTCAAGATAACTTACGGTGACATGCACAGATCTGAAATGTAGCAGTCAATGAATTTTTATATATGTGTCCTCATGTAATCGTCACTCAGCTTAAGATATTAAAAAATCCAGGCAGAAGCCGGGGGACGCTGCTGGGATCTCATCTAACAAACCCATTGTTCTCATCCTTTCAGACGCCTAAAACTCCTCTACAAAAAAGCATGGACAAACTGGGGAAGCAATTGACACTTTTCTCATTCGGCATAATTGGTGGGTGAAGCAGTTTCTGCACGGGGTCCCAGAGGGGGTGGGGTGTGTGGAGGGAGCCGTCCTGAGCACCCACAGCTGTTTCTCAAATACCTGCTACTCAGCTGGGTGAGAATTGGGGTTTGGGATCAGAGGTCTTGGACAGTAATAAGAGGTTTCTCTATCAGAACAAGCTAATGGCTGTAACAGGCAGCCCCCGCATTTTAATGGCCTAACGTGGTCAAAATCTATTTCTTGCCCACACCACAGTCCGTGGGCATGTTCCTGGTGAAATGGCTTTCCTGGATAGCTCACCTCCAAACACTGACTCGGGGGCCCAGGCCCCTACCGTATTGTTGCTCTGCCTTCCTGCAGGTCCTGGGAGGTGGGCCATAATTCTATGTAGCCAGCAGGTAGGGAAAGAGAGAATATAGAGGCTTTGGGGGAAATTTTTAAGGCAGGGACCAGGAAGTGATGTCATCAATTTTGCCTATTCTCGATTGGCTGGAATGAAGTCACATGGCCTACCTAACTGCAGAGGAGACTGGGAAATGTAGTCTGGTGGTGCACCCAGCCATGTTTCTGTTCTACTAAGCAGGTTGTGCCTGGGCTTGCGCGTCCTGGCCTTTGGCAACACACCAAACAGCATCCACAGATGCTGCAGAGCTAAATTCAGGTCTTACTCCTGAAGATCCCCATGGGGCTGCCCTGGTCCCTTCACCTGCTCCTTCCTGCTGTCTCCAGCTCTGGTTTTGAGTCTGTGTCCTTCATTCCCAGCTTTCAGGATCAACCAGTGCCTGGGCCACTGTAGATTCTCAATAAATGTTGGTTGAATGAACTAGTGAATAAAGGAACAAACCAACCAACCACTGCTCATAGCATGAGCAGTGATGGGAGGAAGTACTAGAGAATCTGGCTAAACTGCAGAGCCAATAAAGTTCTTAGGAGAAACATCTGTCCCTCCTAGCAGCAGTTTTGTTGTGCTTCTGGGCATCTAGATGCATTCATGCATTTAGTGAGTATCTTATGACATGCTAGACTCTATGATAGGTTCTGGGGCCACCAAGATGAGTCAAGCACAGCTTCTGCCCTTTGAAGGACCCCAGGGAAATAGAGAGACACCTGAACAAATACGAAATGTGAAGGCAGCAGTTAATTTTGCATGGGAGAGTTGGGAAGGCTCCCAGGAGGAGGTGACATTAAGTTGGGTCTTGCAGGATGGGTGGGAGTTTTCCAAGTGAAAAAAAAGAAGAGATTGGGAATTCCAGACAGAGGAAAGGGTAGATTCAAAGGCATGGAAGGTATCTCCCACTCCTTCACAACTTGTAAGAGGTGGTAAATTTAGCAAAGTGTTAAGAGGATATGGTCTGAAGTCAGAGCTCTCAATTCTGTCATGCTGGGGACAGACCTGCCCACCCTTTCCTCCCTGGCCATCCCATCCCAACCTTCTGGTATCCAGTCTCCTTTTCAAATGTCAACTTTGGATTTAGTTCTCAGACTTTGCTCAGTCAGTAGTTTTACTGTTTTCAAGTAGCTCTATGTCCTCTTCCCTCCTCTCCACCCTATTTTGTCCTGGAGCAGTTATGGAAAATGGGTTTTATCTTAACCTGCCAAGTCTGATCACAGCTAAGGGGGCTCTGTGCTTGTGAGAGGATTTGGAGGCCATGCTCAGGCTTGGTGGCAGAGAACTGTGATGGATTAGTGATGTCTGTCATGGACGCAGGAGGGAAAAGTGGCTCTGCATCGCTGTTCACCTGCCATCCTCGGGGTTACATTGATCAGGCTTCTGGGGTAGAATGGATGCCCACGCGGCCCCAGCTGGCCAGAGGACCCTTTTACACTCTGGAGCAGGGGATGGAAACTATGACTCACAGGCCAAATCGGGTTTGCCACCTGTTTTTGTGTGGCTCACAAGCCAAGAATTTTTTTTACATTTTTAAATGACTGAAAAAAATAGAAAGAAGAAGAATATGTTATGACATTAAAGTTATATGAAATTCAAATTTCAGTGTTCACAAATTTGTTTTATGGGCACACGGCCACACCCATTCACGTATTATCTTTAGCTGCTTGCACGCTGCAATGGCCAAGTTGAGTTGTAACAGACCATATGGCCCATAAAGCCGATGCTATTTACTATCTGATCTGTTATATGAAAAGCTTTCCACCACCTGCTCTAGACACTGGGGTTGCCAGAAGGAGACTGGGCCGTAATAATGGCCCCAAGAGCAAATACCAAGTAGATGTGCTTCAAGGCACATTGTCAAACAGATGATCTTAGCAGGCCTTTCCACAAGATGAAATTTGTTTTAAAAAAAAAAATCCAAGTCAGAGGTCCTGCAAGGTCATTGCCTCTTATAAGCCATTATTCCTCAAGTTAAATTAGAAAGTAAATCAGCATGTCCATGGCCAGGCCCATGATACCATTCAGACGTTTTTTCTTTTTAATAAATATTTTAAGAATTGCTCTGGCAGAGTGGGAATTTTGAACCCTCAGAGGGTCCAAGGAGGAGATTCAGGGGAACAGCAGGCTCCAGCGGAAAGCGGTGTTTGCCACTTTCCATGGTATCAATACTCACAGCCGCCCATTTCAAGCTACCAGTGCAAAGTTACTGAACGTGGATTTGGGAAGAAATGAGCACAGTCAGCTCTTGTGAGCCCCCGGTGAACAAGCTCAGCCTCCTACTGCAGGGAGGCCCCCAGGGTAGGGGCGGGTCCTGGTGGGTGCGACCCTGCCCCTACTTTTAATAGAGTTCCCTCCCCCCCAGTTTTTTGCATCTGGGTTCATTTGGATTGCAGCTAAGATTTTATTTGACTACTGAATCCTGTTGCTAATCATAGTATGAAAATAGGGACTTCCCTGGTGGTGCAGCGGTTAAGAATCCGCCTGCCAAAGCAGGGGACACAATTTGAAGCCCTGGTACGGGAAGATCCCACATGCTGCGGAGCAACTAAGCCCGTGCGCCACAACTACTGAGCCTGCGCTCTAGAACCCCCTAGCCACAGCTACTGAAGCCCGCCCGCCTAGAGCCCGTGCTCCGCAACAAGAGAAGCCACCGCAATGAAAGCCACCGCACCGCAATGAAGACCCAACGCAGCCAAAAATAAATAAATAAATAAATAAATTAGAAAGATACATAGTATGAAAATAGCCCCTAATAAATCAGATCTTCTGACCCCCCTACTCCCAGCACACACGCACACACGCACACCGCTACGACCCAGCAGAAAACTTGCGCTGCCTCCCCTTTCCCTGCAAAACAAAGCTGATGCTTTTCAGCAAGTCTCCCAGGACGTGTCAACAGGTGACTCCTCTCACCTCACACATCTTTCCCTTCACCTGTCCGGTAACCGTGGCCCCAGCAGCTCACGACTGGGTGTTACTGTGGGCCAGGACCTGTGCTAAGCACTCCAAGTGCATTGTCACATCTTACATCCTGAAATAAGTCCTCGAGGAAGACATGGTCATTTTCCCTACTTTACAGGTGAGGAAACTGAGGCCACGCCTGGCGGCCCCTGAACTTTTCCCCATTGTCAGAACATCTCAGCACTTTCACGGGTCCCAGCGTGACTCGTGCCACTCCTGTGCCTGGAGGGTCGGTCCATCTCTGACTGACTGTGTGTCCCAGGCATAGCACAGTGCCCGGCGTTTAGGAAACGTTGGGTCAACGATTGACGAAGGAGAAAAATGGAAAAAGGAATGTATTTCATCATGAACACGCAGGATAAAGTCAGTCAAGAGACAGCGGCCCATCTGTGCGTCACGGGAGCACAGCAGACACCTTGGGGCAAGTCCTGGGGGCGTGCAGCCCATGGGAACTTGTGGAATAATACAGAAAGGTTGACAACAGCCCCAAATAAACTGGTTGGCTGTTTCTTTTACTTGAGCTGGCTTGATCCTCTCCTGAAAAAGTAAAACCATCCTCTTTCTCGTAGGCAGGGGAGTTTCTTTCTTAAAAAGAAAAAGGGGAGAAGTGGCACGTGTTTGAGGTTATTCATAATGGTCCGAGTGTCTATATTACTGGAAACTCTTTAAGGAAGTGAGTTTGGAATGCTTTCGACCTTTGGAGGACATACTCGTGCGTGTGTGTGTGTGTGTGTGTCTGTCTGTGTGTGTATACATACATACGTGTATGTTTTTATCTCCTCCCAGGCCTGATCATGTTCACAGGCTGGCTGCAAGGGAAGCACCTCCTCAGCATGTTCACCATCGGAGTCAGGTAAGGGTGCTGCGCCGTCCCCCCTCGTCTGTGCGCAAGAGAAGGTGGGGAGATTGGGGGGCAGGAATGGCGTGGGGCAGATGCAGCCCTCCCCCCGAAGCCACAGTCTCCCCGTAGCACGTCGTCTGGCAGGTGGGTGCCCAGCGAATGTCTGCAGAAGGAATGAAAGCTGACGATTCGGAGTCCCTGTCCCCCTGGCCCGTGGGTTTGGGTGTTCCTGGCTGAGCGCGGACTCCAGAGCCAGCCAACCCACGTTTAGATTCTGCCTTTGCCACTTGCTAGCCATGCGACCCCGGCCCAGCGTCTTCATTTACTGGTCCTCCTTTTCCCCCTCTGTCAACGGGTGTGATGTCAGCCCTCTGAGGGGCGCGGTGCGGCTGCCCCGGGTGCCCTGCGCAGGCGCTGCAGCCACGCGGAGCGCGCGTTCCCGTTACACATGTGGAGCTCGGCCCTTGATTTATGGAGGCGGCTGCAGGCGAGGTCAGAGAACATGTAGCCGGGGCCACGCGGCTGGCTGCAGGGCTGGGGATCGGGGCCTTGACTTCAAGCCCAGGGAACCTGCTCCTCCCCGACCTGGTGATGCTCATAAGTGACCGCCCCACCCTGGGTCCCAGTGGAGAAGCAGAGGCAGACAGGAGAAGGCAGGCTCTATGCCGGGGTGTGAAGTTGCCACAGCTTTTCCACGGCTGCTCGGGGACACGGGGTGCTGGGGGTCGTCCCTAATGGGGCACGTCCCAGCGGAAGGGAAGCCGGTAATCGGGGACGTGGAGGACCCACGTCAGGCCCCTCCTGGTTTCCTCAGGGTGACCCCCCCTTGTGTTGTTGTCGGTAAGATGGTCAGGTGTTACGTGGAAGATGAATGTCGGTGAGCAAAAATACATACTTAGGACATGAAACCCACAGTGTAAACAAACTTAGGTGCCCGTCAAGTAGAACAGATAAACAGCATACAGTGGAATACTATTCAGCCACGAGAAGGAGGGAAGCCAGTGGGGGAAGGATAAGCTGGGACGAAGTGAGAGAGTGACATGGACATATATACACTATCAAATGTAAAACAGATAGCTAGTGGGAAGCAGCCACACAGCACAGGGAGATCAGCTCGGTGCTTTGTGACCACCTAGAGGGGTGGGAGGGAGACGTAATAGGGAGGGGATATGGGGACATATGTATGTGTATAGCTGACTCACTTTGTTGTACAGCAGAAACTAACACACCATTGAAAAGCAATTATACTCCAATAAAGATGTTAAAAAAAAAAGTGAAGCACTGACACATGCTACAGTGTGGATGCCGTAGAAACATGAGGCTAAGAGAAGGAAGCCAGACACAAATGGCCACACACCACGTGACTCTGTTTCTATGAAATGCACCAAATAGGCAAATCCATACAGACAGAACGTAGATTAGTGGCTGCCAGGGACTGGGGTCGGGGAATGAGGAGGGACCCCAACAGTTATGGGGTTTCTTCTGGGGGTGATGAAAAGGCTCTAAAAGTGATGGTAGTGATAGTTATACAACTCTGAATATAAAACCACTGAATTATGTACTTTAAAAGGGCAAATTTTATGGTACGTGAATTACATCTCAGTAAAGAAAACATAAAGCAGGTAATTAGGAAAGCTGTTATTACAAGGATCCTTGGAACCTTTCTAATTTATATATAAAAAGTAAACTGTTTGCAAACAGCCACGTTGTAACTGTCATTGCAGTAAATTACAGTGACGCACCTCACAATGGATCGGGGCATCCCAGTGCAGGACAGAGGCTGTGGGGTGCTGCTTCCCACAGGGCCAGCCAGTGTGGGCAAGAGAACCTTGCTTTAGGGGGTTGAGTGTACACGTCTCTGGTACAGAGTCAAGTCTGTCTGTGTAAAAATGAGTGGACACCATTACCTGGCAATTAGCAATAGAAGAAATTCAAATGCAGGTCTTTTAAAATTCCAAACGCCTCACTTTTTAAAATGGAAGTATAGTTGATTTACAATGTTGTGTTAATTTCTGCTGTACAGCAAAGTGATTCAGTTATACATACATATATATATATACATTCTTTCAAATGCCTCATTTTTTAATCACACTGCCCTGTGTGCATTGAGAGGCAGGCCAGCAAAATCCACCCGTGGGCAGGTGCGTATCCTATTATTCAGTGACTATTTTGTGACTGAATGGAAACTGGAAAAGTCTGTGTCTGGTTTTAGAAGCTTTGCCATTCCTTAACAAACAAAATCTCATTAATGCCAAATCCTGGGGACATGAAAAAGAAAAAGGAAAAGTTGGTTTAAAGAATATTATGCAGTTAGAATATTATGTGACAAAAACCAAAAAAGCAAAATACAAAATGGCAAACATTTGGAAAACGCTGTCTCAGACTAATTCTGAGTATAAAAAGAAAAGATACCCTAACAGCAATTGTCTTTAGGTTTTCACTTTAAATAAGCTATAAATAAATGGATTGATACCAGGGTTTGGGTCTTCCCCCAAACTCTTTGGAACCATGGAAATCAGGCCATTGTGCTGTACAGATGTTCCTGCTGGATTTCAGGCCTTTTCCCTAAAACACACCCGGATCATCATCGTCACATTTGGGTGGTGGCCACAGCAGATGGCTTGCGGAGTTCTAGATACAGAGCCCAGCGTGTTCTTTTGAGTGGACGAGGTCATGATCTCAAGTCGAGCCGGGTTTCCTGACTTTATATCCTGAGCTACGTGCCGTGAATGGTATGAAAGAAAATAGAACCCAGAGCTTTCGATGGCTGTTTATCCTTCCGTGTCAGTGTTGGAGTGTTGACCAGCTAGGTGAGGCGGTTCTAGAATCTTCGAGAAAGTGAAGGGGGCGCGGCCAGGGTCTGCTAATGCCGAGTGGAGGAGGGGGAAGGACTCCAGAGGAGCACGTGACCTCGCTCATCGAGGCACAGCTCCCAGAGGCAGGTCGGTCTCCGTTTCACAGATGGAGAAGCTGAGGGTTAGGCCGACACATCTGCCTGTAGTTACAGGATCAGGGAGTGGAGGAGACAGCCTGCAGACCCCACGATTCTGATCCAAAGCCAGGGTCCGGCTCAGTGCCCCCTGGCCACCTCCCGGGCAGGGCGGGGACTCTACCTACCCTCCCCGGCCATGGCTCTTGGTTTGCTTATTTGCCCCACACGTGTTTCTTGAGCACCTGTTTACTATGTGCTTGCATCGTCCAGTGCTGATGGAGCTGGACCACGGAGTCTGCAGGCTGGTGGGGAAAGTAAACGTGAACAATTGAAGTGAATGTTAGCAAAATAATCACAACTTATGATCAAAGCTACAAAGGAAACGAGGTCAAGAGAGATTAAAAGGGAGGCGGGAAGGGATGTGGCTGGAAAAGGTGGCCAGGAGAGGTTTCTCTGAGGAGTTGAAGCTGGAGAGATGCTGCTAAGGGTGGGCGGGGTGTTCAGGCAGGGGAATGGCAGGGGCAAAGGCGCGGAGGTGGAGCGAGCCTAGCGCATCTGCGGAAGCCGCAGGGAGGCTGTGGTCGGGCTGGGTGATAAGACCAGACGGTGGGGTAGATGAGGGGGCTGGTCACCTGGAAACTCACAGGCCCCTTTTTCTCTGAATTCTAATCACATCCTCAGAAGCCTTCTCAACACGCCGTGCCAGGTCATCTCTGCTGTTCTTTTGCAGCAGAGTGATGAAAAGTGTTGGCCATTCTTGGGACGGTGATGGGAGGTGTGACCCCTGGCTTGTTCTGAGGAGGGAGGGGGAGGAGGGAACAGGGCAGCGGGCAGCTGGCTGCGCTGTGGACGGTGGAGTTTGAGGTGAGGGCAGGGCCTCCTGCAAGAGGAGGACGTGTAGAGCAGGGGGTCTTGGACTTGACTGTAACTCACCTCACCATACAAGGGTCCCTGGGAGAGCTTGTCCCACACAGATTGCCGGGGCTCTGACTCAGTGGGTCGGGGGGGGGGGGCCGAGATGCTGCATTCCTCACATGCTCCCCAGGGATGCTGATGCTGCCGGTTCAGGAAGCATCACTCTGAGCAGTGAGGCCATGGCTACAATTACCCTAGTCGGGGCTCCAGCAAGAGGTGGGGCTAGGGAAGAAGGTGGAGCCCCAAAAAGAAGGCTCAGGTGACTAGGTCTTTAGAAGTAGGGGTGGTGGCAGAGGGTGGAGCCTCAGCCACGAGGGGGTCCCAGAAAAAGCAGAGCTCTCAGAGGCCATGATGCATGAGAACCTCCCCCAAATAAGGATGCGTTCCATCCCATCTTGTAAACCACAGAAAGTTCCACGAGGCAAAAAGACTGGTAAATATTTCCAGGTCAGTAAGAGAAAAGGCTCCTGTGTCCACCGCATCCCTGCTTCCCCAAGGTCATTTCTGATTTCTTGTCTAACAGCCCCTCTCATCTCTCTCATCTCACTCGGTCCATGGGAAACTTGAAATTGAAAGAAAACTGACTCTGGTCATTTCACTTGTGACTTTGAAAGGATGAGGTTCTTCAGTTTTTAGCAGAAGGAAATCACTCAAAACCTCTCCGTCATAAGGTAGAACTGGCAGGATAGCTGGTGAGGAAGAGATTCTCCAAAATAAACAGCATGAGAATCATTCTTTTAAAAACTTTATCCCACTTCCTTCTGCCTTGAGCGACATTCAAGATGACCCAAGGTCTACTTGCTTTTCCTGGTCTATTGTAATCTTTGTTAGTTTGCCAATTAATTTTTTATTATTATGATAACATCCAGGCACACACAATGCCCTTCTCATGCCATGTAGGAGGAAAGTGCCCGTGAAAACCCTTTGCACATGTTTGCTTAGCTGGCCTTGTCAGCCTGTGCCATAAAACCACGGAAGCCTTCTTGCTGTCACCGTAGAAACCGGGCACAGTCCCTTGACCAAATTCCGTCACCTTGGTTTATATAACTCACCCTTAATGCTCCATGGTCTCCAGGTGAAAGGCTGCCATTCATATACCGTATTTCTTTGATTCTAAGACACACATTCTTTTTCACCTTCTGCCTTCTCAAGTCAGACTGCTTCTCACAAGTGAGGTGATAAGAAAGCATCCCGGCACCGTTAATGGGCAGCATGTTTTTCCTTTCTTAGAGGGTGCGCAGGATAATGGTGCCCTTCCCGATCAGCAGCGCGTTAGATCTGATGAAATACGGTAGCCGTGCGTGGCTTCGGTTGAATGGTCCTCCTCGGCGGCGGGGCTTTCTGATTATTAACCAGCCTATGTAGAGCGCTCACTATGTGCTACGCCAGGGTGGGTCCAGGCTCCTGCACTTGCCATGTGTTCACTCAGCAAATATTTACTGACTACCTGCGGGACCGTGCTGTGCAAAGGGTGGACCGCGCTGGGGCGTGGCATGGTAATGCTCACCCCACAGCTCCGCACAGTCTGCCCCGCACTCTCCAGCCTCCCCCATCGGCCTGAGGTCACTGGCAAGACACAAACCCTGCCCACAGGAAGGGGGTCCTGTGCTCAGTCCCAACGCACATTCCCAAGGGAGAAGCTCATTGGTTCAGTGGAGTCACATGCTCTCCTCTAACCCAATCAACCTTGGCTGTGGGAGGGCGGGGCCCCGTGGTACAGACAGAGTTGGGCGGGGGGCGTCCTAAGCAGATGAGCGGACAACACAACAACCGGCTTAGGCTAAGGCCTCTCCGGGCCACTTCACCTCCCCCAACTTTCATTTCCTTGTCTGGTTTTCTCACAGCAAGTGTCTAAACCATTAGACCAACTTAAAGTAAAATACAAGGCACCCACGGAGGACCCTCTGAACCTAATAATTCCACTTCCCACTTAGTGCCTGATTCTGGAAATTGCTTTCATAGGGCCCAAGACTTTTGTCTCTAGTAGATGACAACAATTTAAATGCAAAAGCACTTAAATAGGCAAAACAACGGACAGGCTAATTCACACTAAAGTGTGGATGTCTGGTAGGAAAGCAGGGTTTTGCAGGGGGAAAGCTCAGAGCAATGGACGCTGAAGAAGGAGGCAGGTGTGTCATGGGGCTGGGAGCAGAGAACAGAACAGAGAAGGTGGGGGAACCACGGGTAAACATGCTGCCAACGCCAGGTGGGATGCACGTCATCGTTAAGTGCGTGCTAGAGGTGATCCGCCTGGCCTTTTCGATCCAGCCTGGCGGTGGCCGCCATTCCCGAGGGTCTGCCCATCGTCGTCACAGTTACGCTGGTCCTGGGAGTGCTGCGGATGGCCAGGAAGCGGGTCATTGTGAAGAAGCTGCCCATCGTGGAGACTTTAGGTGAGGGAATCCAGCTGGTTGGATTCTTCCAAATTGGACTGCATGGGCATTTTAGTGCCGTGATCATTCAACCTGGGTGTTTCCTAAGCCTGAGAGTTGGTGGGGACGACTTCTTGTTCCTATAAACTCTGGTGTCTTCTTGTGCCAGGTTGCTGCAATGTCATCTGTTCTGATAAGACGGGGACTCTGACTGCCAATGAAATGACTGTCACCCAACTTGTGACGTCGGACGGGCTCCACGCTGAGGTGAGCCCGTGTGAATTTATAAGGTTCAAGTCCAGGTTGTGCCCTGCCAGACCCCTTCCTTCCCAGAGAAAGCACATGGAGTCTTCCAGAGAACAGTAAGGAAGAAACAAATATGGGTTATTGGACAATCTCCTTGCTACAAATAGCAGCAAGGAACATGACTGATGGGAGGCAGCCACCCTCTGGTTGGCGGAGGATGCTGCACCCTTGTGTTGTCACGTTGTCCGTGTTTCCTGTCATATCACAGCCACAGAGTAATCGCAGCAGAGATTACTGCCAAGGCTACGATATTTGCTATCGGCTCTACAAGAAAGAGCTTGGGGCTTCCCTGGTGGCGCAGTGGTTGAGAGTCTGCCTGCTAATGCAGGGGACACGGGTTCGAGCCCTGGTCTGGGAGGATCCCACATGCCGCGGAGCAACTAGGCCCGTGAGCCACAACTACTGAGCCTGCGCATCTGGAGCCTGTGCTCTGCAACAAGAGAGGCCACGATAGTGAGAGGCCCGCACACCGCGATGAAGAGTGGCCCCCGCTTGCCACAACTAGAGGAAGCCCTCGCACAGAAACGAAGACCCAACACAGCAAAAATTAATTAATTAATTAATTTTAAAAAAAAAAAGCTTGCCCGCCCCGGTTCTAGAACATAAGCACCCTTGTATGCTAATACTTGGTTTTCATAACCATAATTTTTACTGGCTGAAGAATGCCCTGTTGCAATTTACTGAAGCACGGCACTCGGTGAGGTATCTGATTAATACATAATCCTGCAGGGGACATTTCATGCTTGGAGATGTGTTCGTGGTGGGACCATGTCCTTGGGGATGGATCCCCAGAAAGGGATATGGGTCAAGAGGGGAAGCGTCTTTTTGCCTCCTAGTGACACCCCGTTTTTTGCCTTTGCCCTGTAGGTCAGTGGAGTTGGCTACAATGGCCAAGGGACTGTCTGTCTTGTACCCTCAAAGGAAGTCATTAAGCAGTTTTCCAACGTCTCAGTGGGGAAATTAGTCGAGGTAAGTGTCAGAAGTGCCACCGTGGAAGTAAACATGAATTTAAAACAGAGCTAATGGGGACTCTCTCCGGAAAGAGAGATAGCAGTTGGACCAGCTGGTTCTTGGTGATGACCGGGCCACGGCCCAGGGGTCAGGTTGTCACGGCGGCCCAGATACAGATGGAAATATGGGACGTAAGGGAAGAGCCGGGAGCACCTTCCTCCCCGCTTGCTGGCTGGACAGGGAAGGGGCTCCGTGAATGTCGGGAAACAAGCACAGGATGAACGCCGCCTGTTGTGACCATCAGTACTTGTGATGTGAGCCATACCTATCCTCGCAGGAGCTCACGTCCCCTCCCCACGGGAAGTCTGACCACCATCCCCTCCACGCAGGTCCCACCTCCACGGTGACAATTAACAGAGCCCTGAGAGGGCTGCCCCATTATCTCAGTTGTGCAGATTGAGAAACGGGAGCTCGGGACTTCCCTGGAGGTCCAGTGGTTAAGACGCCGCGCTCCCAATGCAGGGGGCACAGGTTCGGTCCCTGGTTGGAAAACTAAGATACGGCATGCTGGCATGCACAGCGCCGGCCAAAAAAAAAAACAAAAAACGGGGGGCTCAGAGAGGTAGCGTTGAGTGCCCAAGGTCCCCCAGTGAGTGGGAGGGAGCCGGGATTCACCCCCGTGCTCTTTTTGTCTATTTGTTTCTACTTCTCTTTTTTCAGTTATTATTTTAAATTGAGATGTAGGTTGCACACCACAGGATTCACCCTTTTAAAGTGTACAGTTCAGTGGGTTTTAGTATATTCACAAGGTTGTGCAGCCATCACTGCTGTCTAATTCCAGGATGCTTCGTCGCCCCAATCAGAAACCCCGTCCCCTTTAGCGGGCACTGGCCATCACCCCACACGCGTGACCCCCCCCCCCAGTCTGCCTGCCTTCCCACTGTAGTTCGTCATGACAGCTGTGTGATGACCAGCATTCAGCAGAGTCAGTAAATATTAATGGTGTGGATTTTGAAGATCGGGGACTGATGTATTTTGAAGAGTAAACTTGTCCCCTGGCCCCCATGCCAGCCCCAGCTCTGAAAATGGGTCCAGTGTTCAGGGCTGCACCTTTTCACGTGCCTCAGTAAGCCGGGGACCCCGGTGGGTGCAGCTCCAAATACTAACAGACGATCTTTGGAAACCTCTCCTTCCAGGCAGGCTGTGTCGCCAACAACGCCATCATCGGAAAGAACGCCATGATGGGGCAGCCCACGGAAGGCGCCTTGATGGCCCTGGCGATGAAGGTAGGAGGTCTGGGACGTCTGCACGGGGAATTCTTTCACTCGGAGCTCCACTGGCAGCACAATTCCAGGTCCTGTCTGAGTGAGGGAGGTCCTCACATGGCCTTGTCCTCTTCTGAGAAGGACACCGGTCATACCAGCGTGGGCTCCCCCTAACCAGCTCATCTTAACTTCGTTACACCTGCAAAGACCCTATTTCCAAATCAGATCCTGTTCGCAGGCACTGGGGAATTACACCTTCCATAAGTCTTTGAGGGACACAGTGCAACCGATGACACTCCCCTAAGGAGACTTTTTAGATGTTTTTTCCCTAATCACTCCCCCCATGAGATTTTAATACTGCAGATATTACAGAAAGACCCAAACGAACTTTTTTTGTCAGCCCAATAGTATGTATCTGTTCCTGTACTGTATGGGTATCTGTGCTTTATACACAAAAGGAGATTTTTTTCACCCCCTAAGAACCCATTTTCACCCCTTGGGGGGCGATGGGATGCATGGGTTAGGATTGGTTTACAACTGGGCAAACCAAGGCTCAGAGCTGTCAAGGAACTGGCCTGAAAGCCATCAAAGAGAGAGTGAATGTGAGGCCTGGCAGGGACCCCAGGTGGTGACCGCAGGCACCCCACTTCCCAGGGCTCCTTTTGCCGCCTCTTCAAGTCTGAAACATTCATCCTGGCAGAAACCCCACAGGTTCCAGCTAGAAGCTGTGGCAGAGGCCATCAGGCTGTGCCTCTGGGACAAGAGAAAAGAGATTGATTTCTTTTCGGGTGGGACGTTTGAAAGCAAATGGCTTTTCTCTGTGTGCTAAACGCTTGGGTTTCTCATCTGCCTGAGGTGGTTTGAATAATGAATAATTTAAATGCACTGAGCTTGGCCTAGAGATTGGTTTAGGATGACTCACTGAAAACGTCCCATTTTATTTTCCTAGATGGGCTTAAGTGATATTAAAGATTCATACATGCGAAAAAAAGAGATTCCATTCCGTTCGGAGCAGAAGTGGATGGCGGTTCAATGCAGCCCCAAGAATGAGGTGAGTGTGCCTCTCTGCCCCTTTCCAGCAGAGCAAAATGCAGACATCAGAAGAGTTTAAAGTTCCTGGCTACTTCTGTGAGCTTCCAAATATGTGAAAGTACAGTTGATGGCAATTACACCTTTGATTATCTTGGGCCCTCTTCTGAGATTGTCATCTGAATCTCTGGTTCTCAAAGTGGGGTCCCTGAACCCGCAGGAGCATCACCTTGGAATTTGTTTGAAATGCAGATTCTCAGGCTCTACCCCAGACCCACTGAATCAGAAATTCCAGGGCTGGGACCTGGTCACCTGTGTCTGCTGGGGATTCTGATGCAAGTTCACGTGTGAGACTCACTGGCCTACAGTACAATGACTGAGTAATTACTACTGGCGTGACTGCACGTCCTACTGACGACACTGACCCCACTGCTACCTTAGGGTCCTTTTTTCGCATCCCTGTGCTGAGTTCTTTACACATATGAATCTCATGTAACTGTCACAACGGGGGAACGAGCCTTCATCCTGAAGGGGGATCCAGGACACACACCCCGGCATCCACCATAGATGGTGTGGACAGTGAGCTCGCACGTGTGTGCACACATAGGTTCTAGGCCACCAGGGGAACAGGTACCAAATTCTTACTGGCTGTGCCTGGGTGGGGATTCAGCCAACGTTTTTCCCCCACCTTTTTCTATTTAAATTTTCTGTAGCTCTTCAGATTTTCTGAAATGAAAAAACTTTTTTTTTTTAAGAGATTTTTATTGCCTTCTTTCTACCTTTTTCTCCAAACCTTCTGCTCTTTCTGGAATCTGTCACGTCTTGCCCATGCTGAGATTTCCCATCTCATTCACAGTGGCGGGTAGCTCGGCCAGCTTATCCCAGGTCTTTGCCATGAGTGGACAGGCATATAAATTCCGGGTGCTTAAGAGGGGTTTTGGGTTTTTTTTTAATGTTTTAATACCTTCAAATCTTATTTCCCCCCCAAAGGCAATGGTAATATATTTTCATTGAAAAAAATTATAGAAATGTAACTTCAAAAATGGAAGCTCACGACAATCCTGCCCCTCTTTTCTCCCTACCCACTCCCCACCCATGCTAACACCCCTTAGCAGTCAGAGATAGAGTGTTCCAGATTCTAAACGTGCACATGCAGCATGGGGGGTGGTAGTTTCAAAAGAAGGTCATGCCGTATACAGTGTGTGTAATTTGCTCTTTTCCCTTAAATGCTGTCTCGGACAGCTTTCCGTGTCAGTTGGCACAAGCTCATTCGCTGCCCACTGCAAGCAGGAAGGCGCTGTGCTCGTGCCGGGGTTACAGTGTGACCCACACTGACAAGGCACCTGGCTCTTACGGTCTCGGGGAGACGGAGCTTAACAAATGCACAGGAAACGGGTCAGCTGCTCATTTGGGTTCATTCTTATGGGCCAAGTTCATGGTGCCTGCCTTGCTTGGAAGTCTCCCTGAAATAGACATCTAGTGGTCAGTCACACACTTAAAGGCACAGCACTGGCTGGGATATGACCAGTTTGTGAAACGTGCGGATGCTTTGAGTGACATTAACCAGGGAGCCTGATGTAGGGCAGGCCGGGTTTGGGTCAGAGATCGGCCTCACCCCTCTCTGGGCTGCAAGGTATTCCATCGCGTGGATTTCCTGTAACTTCTCTAACCTGTCCTGTATCGGTGAACAATGACGGTCCGGGATAAATAACCCTGCCGTGAACATCTCTGTGTGGATGAGGTGACGGTCACCAAGAGCTGAAGCAGCCAGTGTCAGCCGATTTTTTTCCTTTTGTCTTTTCCAAGGAGCAGGAAGACATCTACTTCATGAAGGGGGCCTTCGAGGAAGTGATTCGTTACTGTACCATGTACAACCATGGGGGTATCCCCCTGCCGCTGACACCCCAACAGCGAGCCTTCTGCCAGCAGGAGGAGAAGAGGATGGGGTCGCTCGGCCTGCGGGGTCAGTGCCTGTGGTCCCAGCCCCAAGCTCTAAGTTTGCATATAACACTGACTTCTCAAGTGTATTAACGCAGGGTCCCGAGTCAACGCAGTGATGATCAGAGTGGTGTCAGGCAGGATGCTAATGCAAGCAAAGCCAGGGTGGGCTCTCTTGGGCAGATGAAAGATAGGGAGACCCCCACCCATCTCAGCCGCCAGATGACACCCGTTATCCCAGACGCAGCTCACGTGTGCAAGAAGAGGTTCTGAGTTTTCTAAGACAGGTGAACAGGCCACCCCTGAAACAATGATTTTCCCGATTGGTCGTCTTGCTCACGGCTCGCTGTCAGGAAAACCCAAAGCTCTTGTAAATTAATAGACATTTCATTCCTTGGCCATTTCCAATTTTCTGCACCAGGGCCGACGCCTTCCCCGATGGGCTGAACATTAAATCTCATGTTTCCCGTAGTGTCATATGTCAGCCTGTCGGTTTTCAGAGAAAATGTCTAAAAACACTCTGGAACACGTGTATTCCCTCAGGGGAAAGTGAGAAGCGTTGGCTTGCTGTATTGGTTTCAGTTGCCCTAGTTTTCCCCTTCAGGGGACAGTAATTATAAACTGACAAGCCTAGAAGGTGAGGACATGACAGGACAGAGCTGAGCTTAGCTGAGCAGGGCAGGGAGGGTTGCTTTGAGAAAGGGGGGAATGGTACCCGCATCGCTGGCACACCCCCTGGCATCACTGGTACAGTGTCATGACTGAGGGGTCACAGCTGGAACTTGCTGGCCTATCTCCCCTCCCATATCAGTAAGGTGACAAAGTAAGGTCAGTTCTCACACCACCCCCTCAGAGCACCTGTCCCCAAGAGCCGGGCCTGGCTTCTGTGCCACTGAAACAGAGTCCTCTGACCTGTGTTGCCTCCTGCACATTTTTCTTGACCTCGGTAGCTGTTGCCCCGAGTCTGCGGGCAATGACAGATAGGCAGGCCATCAGAAATGCGCCCGTATGCGCCAGCCCACAGGTGTTCTCGTGGCCACTCCCCTTGGGGACTGCACCGCCAGAGCAGAGAGGCCCGTCTCCTGCTGGGCAGGCTGCTGCTTGCCCTGCTCTCCATCGTGGGTGAGCCGGCAACGGCCGCTGCCCTGCACGGGCCTGACGACCACCGGAAAGAGCGTCCCTTCCCTTGTGGTCCAGGGACTTAGTGCCCAAGCCCCTCGCGGACAGAAGAGGGTCTGGGACACGGTGGGGCTGGGCTGACTGGAGACGAAAATCTTCTGAACCTTCTGTGGGTCTTGCTCTGTCTGCAGTGCTGGCCCTGGCTTCTGGGCCCGAGCTGGGGAAGCTGACGTTCCTGGGTCTCATCGGAATCATCGACCCTCCGAGGGCTGGCGTGGAGGAAGCGGTCCACGTTCTCTCTGATTCGGGCTTGTCCGTGAAAATGATAACGGGAGACGCTCTGGAGACGGCCTTGGCGATAGGTAACCAGGGAATGGGGTGGAGGGTGAGGGTCGCTACCAGTGCTTCCTCCTCGAGGGACCTGGTCAGGAGAGCTCACACCTTCCTTCCACGTGCTTGGAAGAGATTCTGAGGTTCGAGGACCAGCATCCCACCTTCCGAGTGGGTGTTTGTCTCTAAAATGTTGGCAGGTTCTCCTAAAGAGGAAAAGACCTCGTGTGCACCGAGAACATTCTCTGTCCTGGGGGCCTTCCATCCATGATCTCACCTCCACAGGCAGCATCATTGCCTGTGCACACTTCCAGTCTGGCTTCTGCCAGTAGCGGTGTGCCCTTGGCAAACCATTGAGCCACTCTGACCCTCAGGCTTTTCATCAGCAGAGGGCTAGCTAGCAACCTTCCTCCTCCTACTCTTTTTATTACTGTTAGCAGGGTTGCCACACCTTGGGTTTCTTCCCCCTCTGTCTTGAGGCAGCCTGGCACCATGGAAAGATCACAGACTCTGGAATCAGACAGAAAGAACCACGTCAGGTCCAGCATTAGCACTTACTAGCCCTATGACCTTGGGAAAGTCACTGCTGTCTGTTTCCTCATCTTTAGAGTGGGGATAAGAGGCCTCTGTTGCCAGTTCATTCTGTGGATGGAATTAAGGTCAGATACCATAGCAGGTGCTCTCTAATTGGGGCCACCTTGGTTTTGTTTTTCCCTGTGGCCAAGGCGGGGCCTGATGTCAGGTAGGTGGCGTGAGGGGCACGTTTAGGGACCACAGGCTCAGGCCCTCAGAAGGGACTGTCCACACCCTGCAGGAAGAAACATCGGCCTGTGCAACGGGAAGCTGAGCGCCATGTCCGGGGAAGAGGTGGAAAGCGCCGAGCAGGGCGAGCTGGCCAAGCGCGTCGGGAAGGTGGGGTCCTCCCGAGGCTCGCCGCCGAGGGGCGTGGGGTGAAGGTGCCACCTCCTCAGTCACTGATGCTCGGCCCTCTCCCGTCTCCGTATCCAGGTGTCTGTCTTCTTCAGGACCAGCCCAAAGCACAAACTCAAAATCATCAAGGTCAGTTGTGTGCCTCTCTGGTCCCTCAGGGCACAGCCCAGGGCGGTGGCAGCTCTGCTCACAAGGTGGTCCAGGGCCCAGCGGTGGCCGCCTCCTCTGCACTGGCCTCTGGGGAGGGGAGAACTGGGGGCCCCGTGCCACGTATACCAAAAGCGGGGAGCAGGAATTGGGTGGCGCAAAGGGAGAAACGCAGAGCCCAGCCTTCGTTAGTCGGGTGCTCCTTGGTATATTCCTGTTATTTAACTCCAGGCCTTAGTTTCCTCATCTGTAAAATGGAGATAATGTGAATGACAGAGTGACACCAGCTAATTCACAAGGCAGGAGAGGGTGAAACGAAGCCAGGGGACTTACCTGGCTGTCCACTGGTTAAGGCTCCACGCTTCCAGTGTAGCGGGTGCGGGTTCAATCCCTGGTCAGGGAACTACGATCCCACATGCTGCATGGCGTGGCCAAAAAAAAAAAAAGAAAGAAACGAAGCAGGGCCTGTGAAGCCCTTGGCAGCTGCCTGGCCCAGCGCAGGTGCCTTCTGATGGTGCATCAAAAACGAAAGGACTAGAACGAGAGACTCCTGCGTTTTCCCGCACACAGATGCTTTGAAAAGTTGCTCTTTAACACGTGTGTTTTTCCTTTTGTGTCATTTTGGGGTTTTTTAGTTCTACAGAGTGAATCTCTGTGCCAGTCATTCCTCAAAGAGAATATTAATACTTACTGGGTACCACATGGATTCAGGGGACGAGTTGATTATTATTTGTTAATGGTTGTTGACTGAAAAGCACACCGTGAGAGCTGTGAGTTAAGTTTTATTGGGGGCAAACTGAGGACTACAGCTGGGGAGACAGCGTCTCAGCTCTGAGGGGCCGCTCCGAAGAGGTAGGGGGTGGGGTATGTATGTGACTTTAGTGAAGGGGGTACCAGCAGTCATGCACACGTTTTGGCAGAAGGCTGCTCCTGGCCACGAGGAGCTGACGTCTCTGTTAGTGATTTTAGTGCTTTTCTAGATACGAAAAGTTGTAAGAATCTGGGCGCATAAAATCTCCTGAAAACAGCCAACCATCTGAAGGCTTGTTCTGGCAGTTCTCCCCTCATTCCCCATCTCCGCCCTGAACTCCTTTCAGGGGCTGTGGAAGGTCAGCAGCTGCAGTGGCCAGTGACTTCATCCTTATAGAACCAGACGGCAAGCGAGTTTTTAGTTGGCGTGGTGACGGATAACACATTCACGCCTTCGCTCTGTGCCGGGCACTGTCCCCTCTGTGTTCTTAGTTTAGGGCTCACAACAGCCCTGATAAGGAGGGACCGTGCTCCCACTTCGCAGATAGAGAAGCTGAGGTTAGGTTCAGGGCTTGCCCCGTGCCCACAGCTCGTATGGGGGGGGAACTGGGATTCAGACCCGGGCCAGCTGACCCCAGTGCCCTCTAGAGAGGGGCCTTTGCCGTGGACCACTCAGTGTGAGAGGCGGGGCAGGAGGAGGGAAGGATCTGGAAGGCAGGTCCTCAGGCTGCAGGCCTCCACTGGCCTCCTCTTTCCAAAGGCTTTGCAGGAGTCGGGGGCGATCGTGGCCATGACGGGGGACGGGGTGAATGACGCGGTCGCCCTGAAGTCGGCGGACATCGGGATTGCCATGGGGCAGACAGGGACGGACGTCAGCAAGGAGGCCGCCAACATGATCCTGGTGGACGATGACTTCTCAGCCATCATGTAAGCTGCTCTTTAGGTGTTTCTTCAGTGGCAAAAATGCCTGGGGTGGTAGCCCCCTCCTCTGCTGTGGTGGGTATACACGGTGTCCCCAGGCCCACCCCCCCTCATGGAAAGCAGGGCCACGGGGGCCCCTTCTCCTTGGTGGATCACCGAGGGGCAGGAGGCACTTCGGGAGCCTTGGGTGAGGGCTGGGGTCCCAGGGCTCGGAGGAGAGGATGGTCTACAGTCTTTGGACAGAAGGGCGATCGTGGCTTGGGGACCAGTCCCCAGCAGCTGAAGCCACCTGTTAGGACATCGGCATCCTCTACTGGTGATTCCCCGAGAATGCCAGCAAGGAGAAACGTGACCTCTGGTGACACCGTCGCTTCCTTTAGCAGGTGACGGAGCTGCCTGACCCTTCTCTCCCGGCCGTCTTTGTGAATAAATGCTTTCTCCTCTCTGGCAGGAATGCGGTGGAGGAAGGCAAGGGGATTTTTCATAACATCAAGAACTTTGTCCGATTTCAGCTGAGCACGTAAGTCGAGGCCGGTGTCCCCCCGCCGTGTGCCAGGTCTGGGAGCAGCTGGTGACAGTGCCCTGTGTGTGCCCTGCAGGAGCATCTCGGCCTTGAGCCTCATCACACTGTCCACCGTGTGCAACCTGCCCAGCCCCCTCAATGCCATGCAGATCCTGTGGATCAACATCATCATGGACGGGCCGCCGGCGCAGAGGTAAGGCAGCGGGCTGGCAGGAGCGTGCAGGGGAGACGGCGAGGGGAATGCACCAGGCGCAGGAGGAGGCCTCCGGTGGGCGGGCAGGGGGACGACGAACTTTCTGCTCCTCTGCCTGGAATGCTCTCCCTGAGTTACCTGCATGGCTCGCGCCCTCTTCATTCGGGTCACTGCCTCCGAGAAGTCCTCCCTGATTTCTCTAGCAGCAGCTTTCTCCCTCCCAGTCACCTTACCCTGCTTTATTTTTGCCTAGAGGGGAACATATTTCCTTGTTTATCTGACCATAATCCATCTCCCCTTTAGCATGTCAGCTTCCTGGGGGCAAGGTGTTTTTGTTCCCTGCAGGATCCCCGACTCCTACAGTGGTGCCCGGCACACACTAGGTGCTTAGGACGTTATTGGCTGGATGAATGAGGAGGGAGCGTGAGGCTAACGGAGTGAATGATGCAGGAGGAAGGATGGGCCCTGGAGGCAGGGAGGCTGGTGTGAGCGAGCGAGGCACTTCCCTGCGTCTGAGCACAAGGCGGGTGTTGCTGTCGGTGCAGCTGAATTGTTGGTTATTAATCTAATCACCACCGGAGACGGCTTTGCTCCCCCCCACGCCCAGCGAGAGGGCACCTCTTATACGTGCTCTCCCCGGGAACGGAGCGCGAGCAAAGCTGGACCCCAGCCGTATCTGCCCCGCGTGGGTGTCCCCCAGCCTGCTCCCTCCTTGGTGCCCCACACCATCCACTGCGGGCCCAGCCCCGATCCCGCTGCCTTGGAGTTGGCTGAAGGCAGGTCCCCTCAGTTGCTGGGGGGCTCTTTAGTGGGCAGGGCCTGGATCCCATTTCTCCAGGCCAGCTGGGATGAGGCCAGGCCCGAGCTGGGGGCGGGGGTCTCTGAGGTGGCGGGGAAGGACCGGGCACCATTCAGGACCACGTGGTCGGCCACAGGCATGGTCTTCTGTCACTGCACTCGTGGCTGGGGATGCGGGAGGGCGGTGGAGCTGCTGGGCTGTCGGTGGGGTCCAGGCTGTGGCAGCGGAGCAGAGGACGTGAGGCAGGAGGGGCTGGGGACAAGCTGGAGGCACTGCCTGCGCCCATCCAGGCCTTCGATGTGGACCCTTGTGCGTCACTTCGCCGGGTGGCCTCGCACATTTAACCACTGCACGTCTTTTCAGTGGTTTATTTCAAAGCGTCCGGTTTTGTTCCGAGCAGCTTGGGGGTAGAGCCGGTCGACAGGGACACCCTCAGGCAACCGCCACGGCACATCAAGGACGTGATACTCGGCAGATCCCTCATCCTGAAGATCCTCCTGTCGGCCGCCACCATCATCAGCGGGACCCTCTTCATCTTCTGGAAAGAGGTGGGGGAGTCCTCATGGGCTTGGCCAGCGGGTCTGTGCGGTGGCAGACGCGGGGCAGGGGTGTGGTCCCGGCCCCCAGGGGCGCAGGCGCCGTGGCTGGGGGAGACAAACACACGTGCAGGGCAGGGGGCAGCAGAGGGCGGGGAGGGACTGCGAGCCAACGCTGCAGAGGTGGGACCAGGCAGAAGGGACGTGAGGCCTCACAGGCAGAGAAAAGGCGGCAGATTTTTTTCCTAAATGGGACACAGTGCGGCTCCTGCTTTCTATTATCCCCAGGAGACAATCTGACATCTACTAAAGAAATTCCTGTCTTATTCTCAGGAGATGACTATTTGGGAGATCTTTTTTTTGTGTGGTACACGGGCCTCTCACTGTTGTGGCCTCTCCCGTTGCGGAGCACAGGCTCCGGAGTGGCCATGGCTCACGGGCCCAGCCGCTCTGCGGCATGTGGGATCTTCCCGGACCGGGGCACGAACCCGTGTCCCCTCCATCGGCAGGTGGACTCTCAACCACTGCACCACCAGGGAAGCCCGAGATCTTACTTTTTATTTAATTTTTATTTTATATTGGGGTGGAGTTGATTTACAATGTTGTGTTAGTTTCAGGTGTACAGCAAGGTGATTCAGGTATGCATATACATGTATCCATTCTTTTTCAGAATCTTTTTCCTTATAGGTTATTACAGAATACTGAGTTCCCTGTGCTACACAGTAGGTCCTTGTTGATTATTTACATGTAGTGGTAGTGTGTATAAATTAATCCCAAACTCCCAATCTATATTCCCTGCCAACGATTCCCCTTTAGTAACCATAAGTTTGTTTTCAAAGTCTGTGAGTCTGTTTGTTTTGTAAATAAGTTCATTTGTATCATTTTTTTTTACATTCCACATATAAGTGATATCATATATTTGTCTGGCTTACTTAATATGATAATCTCTAGGTCCATCCATGTTGCTGCAAATGGCATTATTTCATTCTTTTTTTATGGCTGAGTAATATTCCATTGTATGTATGTACCACATCTTCTTTATCCGTTCCTCTGTTGATGGACGGTGAGGCTGCTTCCATGTTTTGGCTTTTGTGAGTAGTGCTGCTGTGAACATAGGGGTGCAGGTATCTTTTAGAATTATAGCTTTGTCTGGGTAATTCTAGTTTTAGTTTTTTAAGGCACCTCCATACTGTTCTCTATTGTGGCTTTATCAATTTACATTCCCACCAACAGTGCAAGAGGGTTCCCTTTTCTCCACACCCTCTCCAGCATTTATTGTTTGGAGGCTTTTTGAGGATGGCCATTCTGACCGGTGTGAGGTGTTATCTCTTACAGTTTTGATTTGCATTTCTCTGATAATTAGCGATGTTGAGCATCTTTTCATGTGCTTTTTGGCCATCTGTATGTCTTCTTTGGAGAAATGTCTATTTAGGTCTTCTGCCCATTTTTTGACTGGGTTGTTTTGTTGATATTGAGTTGTATGAGCTGTTTATATATTTTGGAGATTAAGCCCTTGTCAGTTGCCTCATTTGCAAATATTTTCTCCCATTCTGTGGGTTGTCTTTGTTTTTATTTTCATTACTCTAGGAGGTGGATCAAAGAAGATATTTCTCTGATTTATGTTAGTGTTCTGCCTATGTTTTCCTCTAGGGGTTTTATAGTGTCTGGCCTTACATTTAGGTCTTTAATCCATCTGGAGTTTATTGTTGTGTATGGTTAGGGAGTGTTCTAATTTCATTCTTTTACATGTAGCTGTCCAGTTTTCCCAGCACCACTTACCGAAGAGGTCGTCTGTTCTCACTGTAGGGGATCTCATTATGCGTCACCTTTCCGTGGCCTGCAGGTTCAGGCAGCCCCTGTGCTGAGACGGCCAGTGAGCTAGAGAATTAGGCATGTGATCGTCCAGGCGTTTAAACCCAGCTCGCCCCTGTGCGGGAGGGGGGATGGGGCGCCGGACAAGCCCCAGGTCTGTTTTTCGCAGGGGTGTTCCCCACAGCACCCCCCGAGGAGCAGCTGGGCTCTTTC
Source organism: Mesoplodon mirus (assembly GCF_964341445.2). NCBI lineage: Eukaryota > Metazoa > Chordata > Mammalia > Artiodactyla > Ziphiidae > Mesoplodon > Mesoplodon mirus. The sequence goes on along the minus strand of NC_138995.1, from coordinate 4,671,470 downwards.
TTGCATCCTCAACGGCCCGGAAGGTGGAAGAGGCCCCGCCTTTGTCCAGCACATGTGCTCAGCCAGGCTGGGGGAGAGGCACAGATCTGTCGGTTCTAACAGGGGTCCTGAGGGCGGAGTCCCCGCCTCCCCCGCACCTTCTCACCCTGTGCACTCGCATTCCAGATGCCCGAAGACAAGGCAAGCACCCCGCGCACCACAACCATGACCTTCACCTGTTTCGTGCTCTTCGACCTCTTCAACGCCTTGACCTGCCGCTCCCAGGTGAGACCCCGCTGCCCCCGGCAGCACCGGCTCCTGCTTTCCAGGCCCTAGTCTCTGGGCGGCTCCTGTGCCCCAACTGTGCCCTTCGTCTCCGCAGACCAAGCTGATAGTCGAGATCGGCTTCCTGAGGAACCGCACGTTCCTCTACTCTGTGCTCGGGTCTGTCCTGGGGCAGCTGGCGGTGATATACCTGCCGCCCCTGCAGAAGGTCTTCCAGACGGAGAACCTGGGGGCGCTCGGTGAGTGGGAGGGGTCACCCGGGACCGCAGCCGTCCTCGCCGCATGCATGGGGCAGCTGCAGACCTCTCCGGGGTGTGAATTCCCCGCATGGGGCCATCCTGTCCCCAAAGGACTGGGCTCGTTCCTGGACATCTGCACTGGGTAGGAGGGGGCGACGTGATGGGGGGAGTGGAGAAGGTGGAAAACACGGGGATAGCTCCTAGGAGTCAGGGGAGGGCACAGGGGTCTCAACGTCCCGGCCCACCCCCTCCCTGCCCCAGAGCAGGAGGCTCAGAGCAGGGACGGAGAGGCCCAGGGGCAGCACCAAGATGGACCACAGTCTGGGCTCAGCCTGTGATGTGCTGCCCCAGCTTAGGAGTGAGTTTACCCTGTTGGGGGTTTTAACAGGGCCTGTGTCACTGGGACCCCACTTACCTGGAGGTAGGAGTGGGCCAGCTGGCAGTTCCTGCTGAAAGGGCCCCATGCAATGACCACAGCTCTCTGGGCCCCAAGCACACATGCCACGTGGGGGACCCCAGGGACTCCCCTGCATCTTCAGCAGGCTTCTGGCAGATCCATGGTCTCTCTTCGGAAGCTGCGCCGGGTGGCTTGGCCTCCTCTGCCTGAAACGGTGGTGACAGGGACCAGAAGTGGGAGGAGGCGGCCTGGAGAGCAGCAGTGCAGGGAGGGCACCCGGGTGACCGCCGACCCCGCTTTCCATCGGCAATCCCAGACCCCACTGGGGAGCCAGAGGGTGAGGGGGCTGGCGAGGCAGCTCCCAAGGCAGAGCACAAGGTGGGGCCCATCCCAGGATCATGAAATGCTCAGCAGCATCCGAGGTGGTGGAGACAAGGGCACTGAAAACCTTTGGGCAAGGCTGGGAACCCTCAGCTTCTTCTTCCCCAAAATCTAAAAAGCAGGGTCCCTGAGGGTATGGAGAAAAGAAAAAAACCTAAAAATGTTTTTTTACAGATGTTTCCATCCACTGGGAATTCAGGAAGCTTCCCAAGTCTAAAGGAAGTGCAGGGCCTGTGCTGGGCACCATGTCCGTCACGAATCATTGCCCACAGGGAGCCGAGCAAAGGCTCAGGGGGAGAACATAGGGCCAGCCCTCCACAACGAGCCGGAGTCGGGCTGGACTGGGAGCCTGAGCTGTGGCCGGGGGCGTCTGCCCAGGGAAGGGTCTCCTTCCAGCTGCAGCTTGCATCCTGCCCGCCCCCCAGCTCTGAGCTGCCTGTGAAGGCCAGCTGGTCCTTGTGGAGCTGGCGCTGCAGCGTTTCGGATGCTGGGCTGGGGAGATCTCTGCCCCCTCAGGGGAGGGGCAAGTCTGGTCCTCAGCTCCCGGGTCCGGGCCCCTCACCTCTGTAACTCAGAACAAACCAAGCACGGGGAACAGAACTCCATGGCCCCCTGGGCTCCGGTGCTGGGCAGCGCAGGGCTGGGGACCAGAGGGGCCAGCTTGCGCTCTCTGACCTTTTTCTCTCTTCACCTGTTGGCAGATCTATTGCTTTTAACTGGATTGGCCTCCTCCGTGTTCATTTTGTCAGAGCTCTTCAAACTAGGTGAAAAATTCTGCTCCAGAGCCAAGAAAGCCCAGATCCACCAGGAAGATGTATAGTGGACCCTGACCCATGTAGAATTCCCCTAAATCTATATTTTTATGTGACTGTGGCCCTCCCCCTGCCCCGCCTCTTCTGAGAGGTGCTTTCAGGACACCGTGGCGTCAGGTCACTCACCTGGCTATTCCTGGGAAACCGGCCGGGAGCTTGGGCCCAGCCTTGCGTCCATCCACCAGTCTGTCCCGCCAGGCCCTGGGCCAAACAGTGAAGGACCTGCACAGAAACACCTCACTATTTATTAAATCACAATGATTTTTATTAACCACGTCTGGCTATGTATTTGTGCCATAGCTTAGTGCCATGCAGCCCCTGGTAGGATGAGAAGATGGTCGGGGGGAGAGGGCAGGACCCAGGCTTCTGGTCACACTGCCCAATTGAGGCCCCATCTCCTCATCCATTAAAGGGGGGCTTTGGGTATTTTTAAGTGGGATGCCTGGGGCCTGATGATTATTTTGATGGATTTAATCAGCCCTTTCCTACACGTGGCCAGGTGGGAAACGCACAACCTCAGGTTCATGACCACGTATGTGGCGAGAGGCAGTCACGTCCTGAACAGCCTAAACAAAAGCCTCGGCTTTTGAGGCTGAACAAGACGTGGCCTTTCCCTCCAGAATCAGGAACCGGAATATGTCCCCCCAGCCTGAGGCTTGTTTCCCACTGGCCCCAAGACTGTTCTTAACACGTGTCCACCCTTCCAGCTGAAAGATGGAAGAGCAGGGAGGTCTGTGGCCGGGCAAAAACAACCACAGAGAACCAGAAATGCAACTCCACCTTTCATGAAATGAGGCCAAAGCTATAACCCCCCCGACGCAGGGCTTTCCAGAGAAATCGAACCAACGGGATGGAGAGGAGAGAAAGAAGGACGTTTGTGTTAAGAAGTTGGCTTACGTGACTGTCGGGGCCAGGGAGTCCGACGTTTCCAGCGCTGGCCGACAGGCTGGAGACTCAGGAAGGAGCTGGTACTGCAGGGCTCGGGTCTAGGTTCCTTTCTTCTCGGGGACCTCCGTCTTCTAGCCTTCGATTGGATGAGGCCCGCCCACGTGATGAAGGTCATCTGCTTCATTCAGAGTCTACTGGTTTAAATGTTAATCACATCTAAAAACTCCCAGAGACATCTAGGCACCATGGCCTAGCCAAACTGACACACACAAGTGAATCACTACACCCAGCCACAGGAGCTGTGAGACAGGCTGCCCCCGGTGGTAACACCCAGGCCAGACAGAGTGAAGAAGATCAAAGTGGACCCCTGAAGCTCCCAGGCAAAGCCCACATTTCTCCAAAGTAAGATTCACAGCCTCACTAGGCTCCTTGGCCCCAAGTGACACCAGAGCTAAATGAGGAGACACACATAAGCCATCCCCACAAGAAGAGGGAGGGGGCTGGCTGGAGAAGACCCCTTTGGGGCAGGGGTGATACCTGCCCACAGCTACCAACCTTTAGCGACTGCCTAGACGTAAAGGCTAAATAACGTCACACACACACAGCCTGCTACGGGGCTTCTCTCTGAGTCAGGGACACTCCCTGCTGCTCCCTCCCTTTTCAGGATTCTTCAGCAAATTGCTGGCCCAAGCAATAGGTTTCTCATTAAAAAAAATAATAATAAGTGCTCCCTGGTGGTGCAGTGGTTGAGAGTCCGCCTGCCGATGCAGGGGACACGGGTTCGTGCCCAGGTCCAGGAAGATCCCACATGCCGTGGAGCAGCTGGGCCCGTGAGCCATGGCCGCTGAACCTATGCCATGGCTGCTGAGCATGCGCGTCCGGAGCCTGTGCTCCGCAACGGGAGAGGCCACAACAGTGAGAGGCCCGCGTACTGCAAAAATAAATAAATAAATAAATAATAAAAAATAACTAGGGTCGATTGATACTTGCAATAGAAACAACAAAAAAGTATTCTTAACCCTTACTTATACCATACAGAACAAGCCAGGATAAACTGCAAATGTAAAAGGTAAAACAGTAAAGCTTTTGAAAGAAAAAATAGGGATAGGTAAATTTTTACCAAATAAGACACAAAGAGCTAGCCACTAAGTGTTATATATACCGGATCGACTGGACTACATGCAAGTGAAGACCCTCTTCTCGCCAAGGATGTAATAGAACAGGACCATTAAGCAGCTTACCTCCATTTATTTGTATAGAACTCCACCCATCAACAGCAGGGGGCCGTTCACCAAAATAAAGACAGTAAAGAAAGACCAGAAAACAATGAAGTCAAAGGCAAAAATAGAAAAATAAAATAAAATCAAAAGCCAGTTCTTTGAAAAAATCAATGGAAGTGTCAGTCTTGCTAAAGGTTCATCAAAGGAAAAAAAAGATACAAACTACCAATATTAGGAATGAGAGATGGTGTATCACACAGATCCCAGTATATCATACAGGTCCCTCAAGATATTCCAAAAATAAAGGAACATTAAGAACAACTTTATGCACTTAAACTTAACAAGTTAGATGAAATAAACCAATTCCTTGAAAACCACAAACTACTAAAACTCACTGAAGATGAAATAATACATAATCTGAGTAGTCATATAGCTAGCAAAGACACTGAAGTTATCATTAAAACCATCCCCCAAAAAGGAAATCACCAAAGCCAGATGGTTTCACTGGTAAATGTTACTAAACATTTAAAGAAATAACAATCCTGCACAATCTCTTCCAGGAAATAAGAGGAGGGAACACTTCTCAACTCATTTTATGAAGCCAACATTACCCTGATATCAAAACCATACAAACACAGTACCATAGACCAATATCCCTCATGAACGCAGAGACAAGAATCCTCAATGAAATATTAGCAAATTGGATCCAGCCATATATAAAGAGTACAAGACACCATGAGCAAGTGGGATTAATCCAAGAATGAAAAGCTAGGTCAATATTCAATAATCAATGCAACCCACCATATTAATAGTCTAGAGAAGGAAAACCACATGGTCATATCAATTGAAGCAGGAAAAGCATTCATAACATTCAAACCCCATTCATGATAAAAACTCAGTGAACTAGGAATAGAAGGAAACTTCTTGAACCAAATGAAAAGTATCTAGAAAAAATAAAAAACCCTATAGTCAACATCATACTTAATGATGAAAGACTGAATGCTTCCCCCATAACATTAAGAGCAAAGCAAAGATGTCCAGCCTCACCACTCCTATTCAGCATAATACTGGAATTCCTAGTCAGTGCAATAATACCAAGAAAAGAAAATTAAAAGGCACTGGAAAAGAGATTTAAAAGGGGGAAATAAAACTGTCCCTATTCACATGACACTGTATGTAGAAACTCCCAAGGAATCTAAAACACAAAAACCTTTCCAGAACCAATAAGTGAGTCTAGGGAAGCCACAGATACAAGGTTAACAAAAAATCACTGGTATTTCTATATACTAGCAATGAACAATTGGAAACTGAAAATTTAAATGTAATACACATTTACAATGAAGCAAATTGAAATAAGTATAAACTAACAAAACATGTTTAGGATCTGTGTGTGTGCTGCAAACTACCAATGAAAGAAATCAGAGAAAACCTAAAAAAACGGGGAGACATACTGTGTTCATGCCTTGGAAGGCTCAATATAGTCAACATATCAGTTCTTCCTAAATTGGTCTACAGACTTAACACAATTTCTATCAAAATCTCAGCAGGATCTTTTTTTAAGACAGATAATCTTATTCTAAAATTTATATGAAAAAGGAACTATAAAATAGCTAAAACAATTCTGAAAAAGGGGCAAAAAGTTGGAAGAAACATATTTCCTGGTTTTAAGACTTACTATATAGCTACAGTAACCAAGACAGGGCAATATTGGTAAAGTAACAGACACACAGATCAATGTCAGAATTGAGTCCAGAAATAGTCCCACACAAGTATAGCCAATTTATTTTCGACAAAAAGCCAACAGCAATTCAAGGGAGAAAAAATATTCATTTCAACAAATGGTGCTGCAACAACTGGACATCCATAGCAAAAAAGAACCTCTTATACTTTCTACAAAAATTAACCAAAAATGGGCAATAGACCAAATCATAGAAGAAAACAAAAGAGAAAATGTTTGGAATTGAGGATTAGGCAAAGAGTTCTTAGACATGACACCAAAAGTACTATCCATAAAAGAAAAGAAAAATTGATAAATTGAATTTCACAAATTTAAAAAATTTTACTCATGAAAGTTACAATTAAGAGAATTTTTTAGAACCTACACACTGAAAGAAAAGCATTATCAAATCATATCTAACAAAGGACTTGGAGCCAGAATATTTTTTAAATCTCAAAACTTAACAGTTAAATTTTAGAAAAAGGGCAGAATTCTTGAACTGAGTCTTCACCAAAGAGGACAAACCCATGGTAAGTAAGCACAAGAAAAGATGTTCAACATCATTAACCAGTAGGGAAAGGCAACCTTAACCCACAATGAAATACACTACACACCTATTAAAGTGGCTAAAATAAAATACTGACAATACTAAGTGATGACAAGGATGCAAAGCATCTGGAACTCTTATATGTTGCTGATGGGGACGTAACTGCTACAGCCTCTCTGGAGAACTTCGAAACATCCTGTAAACTTTAACATACACTTAGCACGTGACCCATCAATCCTACTCCTAGGTATTGATCCTAAAGGTGACTTATCACACAAAAATCTGCACATGAAAGTTCATGGCAGGTTTATTTACAAGAGCCAAATCTTAGAAATAACCCAAATGTCCTTAAGAGAGTGAACAGATAAAGAAACTGGTACAACCATACACTGGAGTGCTCCCCAGCAATGAGAAGGAACATACACAGAACAACTTGGATGGATCTCATGGGTATTATGCTGAGTGATAGTATCCAGTCTTAAAAGGTTACATACTAAATGGTTCCATTTACAGAGATCCCCAAGGTGACAAAATTATAATGATGGAAAATGGATTTGAGGTTGCTAAGGGTAGGATTAAGAGGGTACGACTGTCGAGGGAGAACCTGAAGGAGTCTGGGGGTGACAGGACAGTTCTGTATCCCAATTGTAGTGGTGGTTTCACTGATCTACACGTGTAGTAAAATTTCATATAACTTGTGGCAGGGGTCCCCAAGACTACCCTCAGGCTCAATGATTCTCTAGAAGGACTCACAAGAAGAGGACAACCAGAGGCTCTGTGTTTTGAACTCTCCCAGATTCTTCCCTTTGTCTGGTTCTCATTTGTATCCTTTCCCTGTAATAAATATGACCATCAGTATGATAGGTTTCCATGAGGTGTTTTTTTGTTTTTTTGTTTTTTTAGCAAATTATCCAACCTGAGGGTGGTTTGGGGAATTCCCCGAACTTGCAGTTGGTTTTAGAAGTCTTGGGTAGACTTTGCTATCTGGAGGACTGTGCCCTTAACTTCAAGTAGGCCTCAAATCAAGTACTATGGAAAAACTGGTAAAATTCACATAAGGTTTGAGCTGTTTAGTTCATAGTATTGCATTAACTCTGATTTCCTGGTTTTGATCATTTGGTCTGTGGTTATTTAAGATGTTTTCATTGGGGGAAGCTGGGTGATGGGCACACAGGAACTCTCTGCACTATTTTTACAACTTCTATGTCAATCTAAAATTATTTCAAAATAAAGTTCAAGGAAAAAAAAAGACTCAAGAAAATTGAGCAAAAATATACCAGGCAAATGCAGACAACAACTCACTCAACAGGGGTGACACTACTAATGTCAGATGAGATTTTAAAAATCCAGGCCAAGAGCATTCAGTGAGACAAAGAAGGGAATTTAATAAGACATAACCACCACCAAAAATCTAATAGGCCTGGGTATATACCAACACAACATCCAAATTCATAGAGCACAGTAGAGAAAATTTAGGAAAAACACAGAAACTTCACTAGGAGACTCTTAACTGACCACAAGCAAGGAAATAAATTGATCTCAAAAAGTAGATAGAGGGAGCTTCCCTGGTGGCGCAGTGGTTGAGAATCTGCCTGCTAATGCAGGGGACACGGGTTCGAGCCCTGGTCTGGGAAGATCCCACATGCCACGGAGCAACTAAGCCTGTGTGCCACAACTACTGAGCCTGTGTGCCACAACTACTTAAGCCCATCCTCTGCAAGGAGAAGCCACCACAATGAAAAGTCTGCACACTTCAGTGAAGAGTAGCCCCCGCTCGCTGCAACTAGAGAAAGCCCACGCACGGCAATGAAGACCCAATGCAGCCAAAAATAAATAAATAAAATTAAAAAAAATTTTTTTTTTAAAGCACAAAGATGGCTCAGTATTTGGAACCTTAATATTTGGAAGAATTTGGTATTTCTTATTAATAACTCTGAAGAAACACATGGATGCTAAAAAAAAAGCTTTTTATAAAATTGAACATCTACTCTTGACACTCTTAATAACAAATACAAATGGGTACTTTCTTTGCATGAAAAGTGTATGCTTTTATATATATATATATATATGTATATATGAAGCATCTCAAAACAAAAGCCAGCATCACACTTAATGTATAAAAGACTAGATGCATTTCCATTCAAGTCAGAAATAAGAAGGATGCATCGTTATTGTTAAAATTCGTAAAGTATTTGCTGATACAATTAATCAAGAGGAAGAAATGAAAGGTCTAGAAATCAGGTAGGGAAATTATCCTTATTTCCAGGTATGCCATCATAATAGCTGCAATCAACACAGTGTACACCTTAAACTATACAACCTTATGTGTCAATTATATCTCAATAAAGCTGGGGGGGGGAAAGAGAAATCACACAAGCCAAAACGTAACAGAAAGATGCTTTAAAGTACCAGGGGGAAAATGTCAAAATATCTTTAAAAAAAAAAAAGCAAAAAACAATCCTTCAAAAATAAAGGGAAGGACTTCCCTGGTGGTGCAGTGGTTAAGAATCCACCTGCCAACGCAAGGGACACGGGTTTGATCCCTGGTCCGGGAAGATCCCACATGTCACAGAGCAACTAAGCCCATGCACCACAACTACTGAGCCCGTGCGTCGCAACTACTGAAGCTCATGCGCCCTAGAGCCTGCACGCCACAACTACTGAGCCCGCATGCCTAGAGCCCGTGCTCCACAACAAGAGAAGCCGCCGCAGTAAGAAGCCCACATCAAAGAGTAGCCCCCGCTCACAGCAATTAGAGAAAGCCACACACAGCAACGAAAACCCAACGCAGCCAAAATAAAATAAAGGCAAAATTTTTTTTTCAGACAAAAAGAATCATAATAGCTGCAAACTCCCAGAGAATTCATAGATTATCAGAAACAATGAACAGCAGTGGTTCTCTGTGTGAGGTCCCCAGACCAGTCACAGCAGCATCACCTGGGAATTTATTAGCAATGTAAATTCTCTAGTCCCTCCCCAGAACTACTGAATCAAACTCTGGGAGTGGAGGTCCCCAGTCTGTACTTTAAGAAGCCCTCTAGGTGATTCTGATGCGGGCTCAAGGTCGAGAACCACTAGATAAAAGAATTCAGTAAGGTAACGGGGTACAACACTATGTAGAAAAATCAAGAGCTTTCCAATGTTCAAAGAACCATCAGTTGGGGCGGGGGGCAAGTCCACTCACAGTGTCAGCAGTGACAACAAAAATTTACATGGCAAACTGAGATGTTCCTGTTCTTGGATAAGAAGAATCAGCATTAGCCAATGTCAGTTCTGCTTACGTTCATTGATATTTAATGCCATCTTGAAAATACTATCAAAAAAAAAAGAAAAAGAAAATACTGTCAAGCTTCTTAGAAGTAGTCAAAGTGCTACCAAAGATCAGACAAAATAAGCAGGCAAGTATTTGAAGGAAAAACAAAACAAAGAAACAAAAAAGCCCAGTAGTAATAAAGGAATAGCTCTTACATCTTTTTATCATAAAACTCTGATAATTAAAACATGAGACAGAGACCTTCAGTGAGAAAGTAGCATTTTAAGTCAGTGGGAAAGAGACACAGAGTTTAATATAAAGTGTACTGGAATTTATTTGGGGGTAAGATAGAGGTATATTTTAAAATAGTTTAAGCCAAAGCAATCTTGAGAAAGAAAAACAGAACTGGAGGAATCAGGCCCCATGACTTCAGACTATACTTCAAAGCTACAGTAATCAAAACAGTATGGTACTGGCACAAAAAAACAGAAATGTAGATCAATGGAACAGGATAGAAAGCCCACGCATCTATGGTGAATTAATCTATGACAAAGGAGGCAAGACTATACAATGGAGAAAAGACAGTCTCTTCAATAAGTGGTGCTGGGAAAACTGGACAGCTACATGTAAAAGAATGAAATTAGAACATTCTCTAACACCACACACAAAAATAAACTCAAAATAGACCTAAATGTAATACCAGATACTATCAAACTCTTAGAGGAAAACATAGGCAGGACACTCTTTGACATAAATCGCAGCAAGATCTTTTTTGATCTGTCTCCTAGAGTAATAGAAATAAAAACAAAAATAAACAAATGGGACCTCATGGCACTCAAAAGCCTTTGCACAGCAAAGGAAACCATAAACAGAATGAAAAGACAACCCACAGAATGGGAGAAAATATTTGCAAACGAAGCAACTGACAAGGGCTTAATCTCCAAAACATGCAAACAGCTCATGCAGCTCAATATCAAAAAAACAAACAACCCAATCAAAAAATGGGCAGAATACCTAAATAGACATTTCTCCAAAGAAGACATACAGATGGCCAACAGGCACATGAAAAGATGCTCAACATCGCCAATTATTAGAGAGATGCAAATCAAAACTACAATGAGGTACCACCTCACACAGGTCAGAATGGCCATCATCAAAAAGCCTACAAACAATAAATGCTGGAGAGGGTGTGGAGAAAAGGGAACCTTCCTACACTGTTGGTGGGAATGTAAATTGATACAGCCACTATGGAGAACAGTATGGAGGTTCCTTAAAAAACTAAAAACAGACTTGCTATATGATCCGACAATCCCACTACTGGGCATATATCGGGGGGAAAACCATGGTTCGGAAGGATACATGCACCCCAATGTTCATTGCAGCACTATTTACAGAAGCCAAGACATTGAAGCAACCTAAATGTCCATCGACAGAGGAGTGGATAAAGAACATGTGGTACATATATACAATGGAATATTACTCAGCCATTAAAAGGAATGAAATAATGCCATTTGGAGCAACATGGATGGACCTGGAGACTATCATACTAAGTGAAGTGAGCCAGACAGAGAAAGACAAATATCATATGACATCGCTTGTATGAAGAATCTTTAAAAAATGATACAAATGAATTAATTTACAAAACAGAAACAGACTCACAGACTTCGAAAACAAACTTATGGTTGCCAAAGGGGAAAGGCAATGGGGGGATAAACTGGAAGTTTAGGATTGACATGTACACACTACTATATGTAAAACAGATAACCAACAAGGACCTACTATACAGCACAAGGAACTCTACTCGATATTCTATAACAACATACATGTGAAAAGAAGTTGGAAAATAACATATATGTATAACTGAATCACTTTGTTGTACACCTGAAACTAATACAACATTGTAAATCAACTATAATAGTTCAATATAAAATAAAAAATTTTAAAAAGAGAATCAAAACAACAAATAAATAAAAAATTAAAATACGTTTTGAATGGATCAAAGATTCAGAAGTGTAAGTGGAAAGCGCAGTAGTAGTAGAAGAAAACATGGTATTTCTTTTTGTTTAATCTCAGAGTGGAGAAAAACTTCCCAAGCAAACCACAGATCTCAGAAGCTGGCAAATATGAGGACATCAAATGCAAAATTTATGTACGGAAAAATAAAGGCAGACAAACTGGAGAGAACATTTACCACACGTGGCCAATGCCATTTTACTTAATTCATAAGAGCGCTCTTGGAATTCCCTGGTGGCACACTGGTTAAGAATCCGCCTGCTAATGCAGGGGACACAGGTTTGAGTCCTGGTCCGGGAAGATCCCACATGCCGCGGGGCAACTAAGCCCGTGCACCACAACTACTGAGCCTGCGCTCTAGAGCCCACGAGCCACAACTACACAGCCCGCGTGCCACAGATACTGAAGCCCGCACCTCTAGAGCCCATGCTCCACAACAAGAGAAGCCACTGCAACGAGAAGCCCATGCACTGCAACGAAGAGTAGCCCCTGCTCGCCACAACTAGAGAAAGCCTGCGCGTGCAGCAATGAAGACCCAACACAGCCAAAAATAAATAAATAAATAAAATGTATTTTAAAACAAGAGCACTCTTGCAAACCAATAAACCCACACCCTCGGAAACCAGGTGAGGGATAGGACACACACCGTTCCTGAAAAATGAAGCTCTTCACTGTCATTCATAAGAGAAATAGAAAAAAAAATTTAGTTTTCAGGCATCAGGTAAACAAAAACTAAATTTTAATATAGTACTGGTGAAAACATGGCAAACGGGCATTCCAGGTCTCAAAAGTATAAATCTAGCTTGAAAGAGGTTCACTTGTTAATATCTAAATAAAAAAGCATGTACCTTTTGATCCAGAAATTCAGCTTCAAAGAGTTTATTCGCCAGACAAAACCACACCAAGATGTATATAAACGATATTCATTCCAGTAACGATTAGCTACAAACAGACCGTTCCCCAGCCGGGGATGGCTGAACACCAGAAAGGATGGGACATCCATCTCCTGGGACATAACATAGACAATGAGAATAAATGGGTAGATACAGAGCAATTTCCACCCAAAACAAAGGTGAGGGTCAGACCAGTGGGTACAACACGTTACCTCTTGGGAACAAAATGCTGGAGCGGAGGCAGGAGGAAGACTTAGCTTTCAAGGTACATCCTTTTGTATTTTGACCTTTTTTGCTGTGTATGCATAAGCTAATTTTTTAATTAAAAAAAAATACGGTGGATCTATCAACCGATGGATGGATAAAGAATATGTGGTGTGCATATATATACATACATGTGAATATGTGGTGTGTGTGTACATATATATATAATGGAATATTACTCAGCCATAAAAAAGAATGAAATTTTGCCATTTGCAGCAACATGGATGGACTTGGAGGGCATTATGCTAAATGAAATAAGTCAGACAGAGAAAGACAAATACTGTCTGGTATCACTTATATGTGAAATCTAAAAAATACAACAAACTAGTGAATAAAATGAAAAAGAAGCAGACTCACAGATACAGAGACCAAACTAGTGGTTACCAGTGGGGAGGGGCAATGGGGGGGGAAATTATGGGATTATATAAGATCATGTGTGTGAAACCTTTTAAAACTGTAAAGCACTGGAGAATTTAAAGACTCTTCCATTCAATAAAAAAAAAATTTCCAGAAAAAAATATGGTGGGGGAAAAAAGTAACAACAGCCATGCCATACCATGAACAGCGTTTCTTCACTCCTTCCTTCCAGCGCCTATCAGGGGCCCTTATGAGTCTTCACCTCCAGGGAGACCGCTAGTCCTTACAACCTGAATTCTTATTCCCATTTTATCAAAGAACAAACTCATCACATGTTAAAACTAGCATCACGGGTTTCTCAGGCCCAGGAGGAGCGTGGTTCCTCGGGTCCTGTGGCCCTGGGCACGGCTGACACCAAACTGGTCTGTGTGCTCGGGACCACACGTGCTGGGGAATCACACGGCTGCCCCACGCCCCTTGTGAGGGCCGAACACCCCCAGGTGACCAAGCGCCTGGGCTGGGCGCCCAGCTTCCCTCATGGAAGTGTGCTGTCTTAGGAAACCGTCAGGCCCCCAGGTATGACCTGCACTCTTGTTAGAAGAGGCACAAGGCAGAAAACAGGCCGGCAGACACATGCAGCCTCTCTGACAGCCACAGACAGAGGCGGTGGTAAGGGGTCTTCAACGGACCTTTTATTAGTGAGGCATTATTTCATTGCATTTTTCTAAAAAAAATATTCTGTAACACACTGAAGACTCGGGGCCTAATTCTTCCGATTATGGTAAGGATATCTGAGGGTCCTAAGATGCTGCATCTGCTTCCCATCAATTAAGAAGGCACAAAATGTACCTGAGAAGCTATTAAAAACTAGCTTTTTATAAGAAAAATCAATCATGACCGAGTGTGCATGTCACTGTCTGAGCACTTCTCTTCCGAAGGCCCATGTGCAAGGCCTTCTGCTCAGGGCTCAGTGCAGAGTTTGATGAGCCTCCAGGTAGAAAATGCAGAGCCTGTAAAATGCAAACAGCTCAGTTTACTATGGCTTATAACTGGGGGCAACTCAGTAACAAGGCAGCATTTTCGTCAGATCTGCAGAAGGGCAATGTGTAGCAAAGGAGAAAGCTCCGCTGAGCGGGATTCTCGGTGTGTCCGGAGGTTCTTCAGGCCGCCTCCGAGGGATGCGGGGACTGGAAGGGACACGGCAGCCCTGCCTGAGGTCCAGCCCACCAACATCTCTGCTAGCCCTTCAGGGTCACTGTTCGTTTAAAGCAAGTCCACGCTGTCAAAGTACCCAACGTCCCCTCGGGAAGCAGCATGGGGTGGGGGTGATGCTGGGAGGTTGGGAGCCCGGGCCAGTCAAGTTACTCACCACCAATTCCTGCGACAAGCCATACGTGTATTAACAGGAATCTTAGCCTCAGGGCCCCGCATGTCCCCACGCTTAACTTAGTAGGAGAACCACAACTTTGCTTCTCTGTAGACCTCCTGGTTTTCCCATTTACTCATAGCACAGATTCACTTAACTCATCATTGACTGGGGGATTTTTGCAGAAACTAACGCCTGTGGACGGCGATTTGTTATGTAAATGAATACTGAAACGTCTCCGGTCAATGATGTTTGGGTAACAAAAGACGCATTAATAAGTCTCTGGTCAGCAATGTGTTAAAAACAGCTGAGAAAGGCAGATACTGAAACTTACTGAAGACCCATGTCACCGTTATCTTCAAAATCTCCAGCTATTACCCCCGTTAGTACACTCTTGTGCTTTTTTTTTTTTTTTTCGAAATACAGAAATTCCATGTCAGAGGAAGCTGTTCCCCAAAGCGTTGAGATACCCATCTGAGCACCTCTGCCCTTTACCAGTAGAAATGGGACATCGAGGCTTTTATCTGGGAGGCCTGTGCAGAGGCCAAGTGACCCTCAGTGAGTGGACCCCCACCTCCCCTACAGCAAGAACTCAAATCCCCAACCACTGCTAATTCCAGTCGGCCTCAAACGTCTCAGCATCGTCTTTGGATTTCATCTGTACAAAATGAGCAAAGTCTAAGAATCAAGTTGGTAATTGGACACTCAGGATTTCGGGGGAGACACACCCACCAATCGATATATAGCATCAGAGGAACCGTACTCTGTTTCAATTAGGCACCTCCAGGACTACCTAGACGTGACCAGCACGCTCTGGATTAAAGTAAAGCACAGTCTGCAGGCTGTGCTCCAGCTCCAGGAAGGCCCGTGCTGGGGGCTCCTCCTCACTGGTCATCAGGCACCTCCCGGAGCCCTTCGCTGTGGCGAATCCGCCCACTGACTTCCAGCAGGGCCTGGGCCGCAGGGTCCACGTCCAGAACGCTCTTGGTGTTCTTGGCCTTGGGAAGAAGGGAAGGATGGGTGTGTTCAGTGACCAAAACCAGGCAGTGACGTCCTGCTGCTGTCAAGTTTATCAGAGGGGAATTTCCCACTGTTGCCACAAGGGAAATGTGGTAAAGGCTCTCCCCCGAGCCCCAGAGTCCCCCGAGCCCCAGAGTCCCCCCCGCCCCGGGATGCCACCGTTGGGAGGTGACGAGGCGCAGGGGCCCCAACGGCGATTCATCGTCAAACCCCGGAACTAGAAGGAACCCCAGACCCTCCTCATCTTGCAGACAAGTCCCCACCCCCCCGGGATCCCACCTCCCTGGGGTGGTTCTTTCTACTAAACCTCCACAGACCCCAGACAGGATTCTCTCCTCTCCTGTGCACCCACTGGCATCCCTCTGGCCAGCAACGGCTGCTGGAAACAAATTGGAATAAACCATCTCCAGATGGAGGAGTAAAAGGGACAAAGCTGAGAAAGGGGAGAAACGCCCCCATGCTCACCAGCTGTGTCACCGAAGCATCTCCCACCGCCCACACCTCCATCTTCTCGAACCGGAAGTCCTCCTGGGCCGAGAGCTGAGGGCTGTTGTACGTGGTGCATGTGGGCTTGGCCTTGCTGTGTCCTTTCCCGAAATCGACATCGATCCACAGGCCAAAATAATTGTGCTGCCCTCCCATGCCCTGCGGAGGGAGAGGCATCAGCAGCGCCTCGGTCTGGCGCATCGGACACCTGAAGCCCAGCCCAGCCGTCATGCCACCAGGGCGAATGAGAAGCGAACACAATTTTCTTCCTTTTTTTTTTTTTAACTGTGAAATACATATTCACAGATCGATACAATTTAAGTATCCCATGACAAGTTCCTAGAACACTCATCACGGTGTCCTGACTCCTACCCCATGGTCCTTTCTCACGGGGATGCCCTGGCGGGAAACACAAGTGACAACAGAGGACAAAAGAATACAGGCCGGGCTTCCCTGGTGGCGCAGTGGTTGAGAGCCTGCCTCCTGATACAGGGGACGTGGGTTCGTGCCCCGGTCCGGGAGGATCCCACATGCCGTGGAGCGGCTGGGCCCGTGAGCCATGGCTGCTGAGCCTGCGTGTCCGGAGCCTGTGCTCCACAACGGGAGAGGCCACAACAGTGAGAGGCCCACATACAGCAAAAAAAAAAAAAAAAAAAAAAAAAAACAGAAAACAGGCCATCAGGCCTAGAGACCCCAATCGGTAAAATAAGGGGAGAGGTCTACACAGCACTTCCCAGACAGGGATGCTGATCCTCACCCGGCCCAGGACCGGGTGCTCAAGCAGGTAGGTCGTTCACTCAGCACAGCAGGGAGGGAAAGGAGGAAGCAGCCCCGGGAAGGCGGGAACCACTCGGCACACTGCCGGCTCTGAGCTAGCGGCCGATGGGAACAGACTGCTGTTCAACCTCTCTGATCCCTTTCTCTAGGTGCCCTCTCCACCAGCGCCTCCCCCGGGGCCCGGGGAGCCTGGAGCTAACGCTGAGCAAGAGACCAGGGCAGGAAAAGCAGCTAACCTCCGGGCTACTTCTCCCCTCGGGCCGATTACTGACCACCACCGGGACCCACTGGGTGCTGCTCCTGAGGCCAAGGCCCTCGGCCCTGTCATCACCAAACTGTCCTTTCTGAAAGGCGTCCGGGGTCATCAGGTGGCCCCATGGGAGCCTCAGAGTGAGCCTGGGAAGGAGCGCAGGTCCCTCTCCACACCGACAAGATGGACCAGCCTCCCCGGCCCTTGGCTTTGCAGACACAGGGCTGGAATTTCCCGAGAGGGGCTTTTTAAGAAGCAGGGGAAAGAAATAGGCTGGTGCTGCCAGGAGGCACATTTCTCACCCAAGCTAAGCATCTGTGCGGGCGCCCATCCCCGCGCCTCACCCCAGCCCTGCCCCCACCACCGCCCCCGGCCTTCCCCCGCGTCCTCTTCTTCCTGTGGCCGAGTCCCGGCTGGAGCACAGAGCAGACAACCCCCAATGGGTCCAAAGGGTCTGGGGAGCCCAGCCCCGGCCCCGCGCCCGGGTCGTGCCCCGGGCAGGGCAGCATCTCCAGCCACGAAGGCCACAGACCAACCACGTGATGGCCAGGAACACCGGCCGACTCGGTCATGCGCACACAAACCCCAGAGATGCCCCCGCAGAGGCCCCTTTTCTCCACGAGAGAAATGCCGTCCTCACTGTCGCGCATCGCACCACCACCCGGAGACTCGGGCAGAACGCGCTGAGCGCGAACGGCTGCCCTGACGCGGGGCGGAGTGTCCCCGGGCACGGCGGGGTCAGTGCCTCACCACGCGGGGGATGTGCCCTGCCCTCCCACGTCCTTACCAGTCCATTCGGGATGGTCTGCTGCCCCTGATTCAGGTACATGTAGTGGCCATTGTAGCCCGTGCAGGTGTACACGGCCATGCTGGGGGAGATGGAGAACAGGAAGCACCTGTCATCCCCTGAAATTGACCAGAGCAAAAGGAAGCAAGGTCAGCCATCGGAGCTGCGCACGGGGAGAAGCAGGAAAGGGAAACGGGCCGCGGCTCGGATGGCTGAGCAGGAAGAGCTCCTCTCGGGTCCTCGGCGTGCGCGGGGCTCCTGCGCATCGGGGGCAGGGCCGGCGGGCCAGCGGGCGGAGCCCGGGACCGTAGGATGAGCTGCGGGTGCAGGCTGAGCGTGACCGTTACAAAGGAATGTGACATCTGCTTGCTGGGGACACCTGTTAGCGCTCTCCCGGGGAGGTGGGAGCCCTGTCCCACCGCCCCAGAGTCAGAAAGAGCAGCCTCGTCTCAACTACGGAGTAAGGGGCAGGCGGCCACTCCAGGTATTGGCTGGGCACTCACACGGCCTCAAGTAGGCACACCATCCAGAGCGGAGAAGGCAGGGTACCTGTAGACACAGCTGCCCACAGGGAGGGGAGGGGACACGCAGGGAAAGGTGACCCTCTACCTTTGCCCGGGCACAGGAGTGGGCATGCCACCACTCAGAGAAGGTACCGGTCAAAATCCTGGAAATGAACAGCACCCTCCATCTCAGAGACTCCTCCCCTCCCCGATGCACTCACTAGGGAGGGGACGGAGGCTGCACCTCACCAAGGGAACTCGCGGCTAGGCCAGAGCCAAACCAGGGATGCTCCCCACAGCTGTGAGACCTTGGCCGGAAGGACTGCCCCTGCACGGTGACAGCGTGAGGGCACCTGACACAGGACCAAGCTCAGGTACTTGGGGGTCGGGCCATTTGTCAGGTGGGAAGGAAGCTCCAGAAAGCAGACGGGGAGCCCGAATGTGAAGGACGGACAGGAAGGGGGCTTTGAGCCCCAGAGGGGCCTCGGGGAGGACAGCCCTTGGCCACAGATGGGCCTGGACCTGCAGAGTCAGGACCAGGGACGCTCGGGTCTCCGATCAAGATGGATCCCAGGGGGCCTCTGAGGGTACTTAGCTCTCCCGAAGTCGGGAAGGACGTCCTGAGGTGGAGACGGTTGGGTGAGAGCCACTCATGGAGGAGGGACCCCGCAGGGACGTGGCAGGGCATGGGGGAACAGCAGGGCCCTTGGCTATAGCGCAGGGTGGGAGCCCTGGTGGGGGAAAGGGGGAGGTGAGCCTGAGGAGCTTACCGGGACCAGGTGGCACAGGGCTCCCCTCCAGGCTAAAGACTCCGGCTTGAGTCCATGTGCCTCAGAAGGTTGGGTTTAGCCTCAAGGAATTGCCTGGGCCCACCTGTGGCCCCGGGCACTGGGCCTAAGCATCACTTTGCCTTGCCATCCTAAGGCTGCCTTTCAACCAACATTTGCTGGGTCCCGGATGCTAAGTGAGGTGATGGGGCCACAAAGCGTGGGCCCCTTGGCTACAACGGACCCCACTCTAGTCCATCCTGGGGTCTGTGCCCGGAGAGAAGGGCCCCGTGGGGAAGATGACCCTCGAGGGTGCAGGGCAAGGACCAAGGAGTCACATGACCCGTAAAAACATCACTTCCACAGAGGGGATCCTCACCCAACTCTCACAGTGACCCCACCCCCCATCGCCCAGTGGGTTACAAGCTGCCATGCCTGTGGTTCTGGGGAACGGAGGCCCAGAGAGGGTCATCAGCTTGCCCTGGACAGAGCCGGACTCAGCCCAGAGCTGCGGGCCTGCGGCTGCCCCATGGACGACAGAGGCGAAAAGGAAGTGACCCAGCGGCTGTCACATCATCTCAAGGCTCAAATACTCCCGGGACAAATGGACAGGAACGCCCTGAACTTGACTGGAACCTGTGATGCTAGGCTGCCCTCTGCTGGAACTCCGTCCTCACTTCAGAATAGAATGAGCTCAAGTCTGAAAACTCAGTAATTGCATTTTTCCACCTTTCTTCAAGAACATGAATTCTGCTTGTTAATAAAACATGAAGACGCAGCAGAGCTGACCTGGAGTTAATACTAAAGGAGCTGGAAGAAGTGGAAGTTCCGTCTACAATAATGATTCTCAGGGTTTTTCCACATCCTCCAACCACATAGAGACCCAGCCCGTCACCCCCCCAGAGCCCCTCCCCGTGACACCGTGACAGAGAGACCTGGGTGTGTGGAAGCCCAGGCCTGAGACTGGGGTCCCCAGAAGGGCCGCCTTCCAGGGTCGGCCCTCAGCCAGCGTCTGGGAAGGTGGATTTGGGGAGGGTCCCCCGTCCCAGGACTGATGACCGGCTCCCTGTGCCTAAGCCGTGTGAACAGACAGGGGGCGGTGGTGCCGGACCCCTGCTGTCCTCCTGTGAGTCTGGGGTTTGGGTGCACATCAGGCAGAGGGTGCTCGTGTGAACGGCCCCCCGAATAAAGACCCCGCGCACTGAAGCTCTAACGCATCCCTGATGGACGACTCTGCACACGTGCTGTCACAGCTCGCGGCTGGGGGAACTTAGCGCGTCCTGTGCGACCCCACTAGAGAGGATGCTGGAGCCTGGTTCCCCCGGACTTCACCCTCCCAACCCCTACCCAGCCCCAGGGCTGGTCATGCTCTGCATCCTCTCACTGTAATAGATCAGCTGTGATGACAGCTCTGTGCTGAGTCCCCGAGTCCTCCTAGCGACTCACTGACACGTGGGTGGTCTTAGGGACCCTGACACAGTGGGGAAGGGCTGGTAGCAACAGCTGGATTAAAGATCTAGAACAATCTAAAACCTAGAGAAAACCAAACCCTGGAAACAACAGGATCTCAGGGATGGAGGCACCCAGCCTTCACACCATGATCCCTTCCACCCACCCCAGACAAGGGCCACCCCACCCCTGCTAAAACCTCTCCCGCAATGGCACCTCTGCACCTGGACACGGCTCCCCAACCAGAAGCTTCCCTGGTGCAAGGAAGATGGGAACAATTCCAGAAGCGTGCAGTCCCGTAGAGGACCACAGGGAGTAAGTAGGTGGCACTCGTGTGGTCGGGAAGGCTTCCTGAAGCAGGTGACCCTGGACTGAGTCCCGACAAGGAGCTGACTGTGCCAACAGGTGGAAGAGGGAGAAAAAGCAGCACGTGCCAAGTCCTGAGATGAGAGCGCAGCCTGTTGTGGAAACTCTGGGTAATTCAGTGAGACTGAGTCCAGAGCACAGGGCACAGTAGAGGTCGTGAGGCTGGAGATAAAGGATTCACCATTCTGAGCGCACTGGGGGTCCGTCCAAGGGTCTCCGGGGGACAAGCACCACAGCAGGTGGGCTGGGATGTGGCAAATGACCTGGACGGGTGAGACCAAGAGCCGAGGGCCAGGCAGAAGGCACCTGCAGCAATGCAGGTGAGAGCGGGGTGGAGAGAAGGGGGGGCGGGGACGCAGCTGACAGCTGTCTGGCTACGACGTGCAGCCCCCACCCCAGAGGAGCACGTGGCCTTTCTCCCCCGTATTTCGCATCTCAGGACCCTGGGCTCTCCCTTCCACTGACCCAGCCAGGGAGGGTGTTAGCCTCGCCCCCTCACTGGGAGGGACCCTCCCCGGAACTGCGTCGGCCAGGCTGCCCCATTTAGCTGAGGGGAGTGAGGACAGGCCTGTATCTGGCTGCTCAGAGCCACTAGGAAAAGCCCTCCACCTCACAGCTGTTGGCCCCCAGGAGACCTTCTGAGAACACAGACTTAGGCAGCCCAGGGCAGGTCCCAGGGGACACACAGTGCCATCCATCCTGGGAAGACAGGTTCACCTCTGAGTACGAGGACAGCCCACTGACAGGAGATGAGCGTTTTCAAAACGAGTCCTTTAAGAGCGTTTATCAGAGTAGTTTTTTGAGGAGGGGAAGTATTTCATTAGGGCCTTTCATCCAGGGCATTCAAGGTCTAGCAAAGAGCTTCCAATCTCCAGCAAAATCACAAAACCGAAGAACTACGGGCATTGGCAGCAAAGCAGACCCACACAGGGGGTTCCAAGAAAGGAAGACGGTTCCCCGAGAAAACACACCCCACCTGCAAGAGCCGGTATCTCCCAGTCCCCTACGCAGCCCCTACAGCCCAGCCTCGCCCATGGTCAGGACCTGGCATCATTTAATGATGCTGATCCGCTGTTTCCTCACCTGAAATCCAGGGGTGAGGACAGCTGTCCTGCTTACCTGACCCTGCAGCCAGAATCTATAAAGAAATCCATGAAGTTAAACCATCATAAAGAAACACCACGTTTCACTATCCTCCCAAACGTGTCTAGCAAAACGCTTATGGGAGGAGATGGAAGAAACACGCACAGCCCCTGGCGGGGCTCGGCGGCCTCCACACGGCAGCCGTCTGACCAGAACTTGTCATGGGCACTGCTGCTACCACGTGGGGCTTTGGTGGCCAAGACTTACCTTGAAACTGAGGTTGGACCTCCCAGGGGCAGGAAGCAAAGCCACCGAACACGTGGCCGTCATGGTCCTCGAGCAGCACCACGCAGGGCCCCCCATGTGTGATGCGCCCACAGAGCTGGGCGAAGCTGTGCCCGTGGAGTTCGGATGAGAACAGCAGGCGCCAGTGATGCCGCTGCTCCCTGGGCAGGTGGGAGTTGATGTAGATGACGGACAGGACATCCAGGATGCTCGCAAACTCCCGCTCCTGGTCGACTTGGCGCTCAGGGACCAGGGTGGCCAGATCGAGGGACGAGCACAGGAGGAGAAAGCCTTGGTGGATGACCACGCTCAGAAACGTGGCCACGTGGGGGGCCCTGAACACCCAGTCCTCAATCGTGGCTCGGTCACAGTCCAGCCGCTGAGGCCCCAGAAGCTTCTCACCGCCTAGGGGAGGAGAAAACAGTATTAGTGGGTGATGACATCACCTTTTATCTACTTACCTAAACCTGCTCTGTCCAGCGGAAGAGCCACGCATCGAGATGCACATTAAGTGTAAAATGCACACCCCATTTCAAAGGCTTGGCGTGAAAAAGAAAACGTAAAATATCTCATTTTTTTTTACATTGATTGCCCATGTTAAAGTATACTTTGGACATATTCTTTTTTGGTTTTTTTGCGGTACGCGGGCCTCTCACTGCTGTGGCCTCTCCCGTTGCGGAGCACAGGCTCCGGACGCGCAGGCTCAGCGGCCATGGCTCACGGGCCCAGCCGCTCCGCGGCATGTGGGATCTTCCCGGACCGGGGCACGAACCCGTGTCCCCTGCATCGGCAGGCGGACTCTCAACCACTGCGCCACCAGGGAAGCCCTGGACATATTCTTAAAATTAATTTTGCTTGTTTCTTTTTGGTATTTCCATGTGGTTACTGAAATATGTAAAATTTCGTATGTGGTTGGCTTTGGAGTTCACATTCTGTCTCTGTCGGACAGTGCTCATCTAAACAATTCAACATCGACACTCTTATCTTTTCTCTCTGCTCCAAGCTGCATTTCAGAGACACAGGAGACAGCTACACCCTCACCCCAGGGCCCCAAGACTCCCCAGCAATCCCTCCTGAGAGGGCTACACCAAAAGCCACTAGTCCTAACAAAATCATTTGGAAAGGATTTAGAAAGTGTGCTGTCCTCCAGCTACGGCAGGGTAGTGGTCGGTTACTTCCTGGGCACCCCTCTAGTTTATCTGGGGAGCACGGATTTCATTAACTACAAATTATACTTAATTGTTTCCGACCAGCACCCATCCTTCTGATCTCCATCTCTTACCTACTAAGAACAGAGGTGACATGGAGGTGATACCAAAAGACAAGCTATCAGTACTTCATTCATATATATATATATGTGTGTATATATATATGTGTGTATATATATGTGTATATGTGTGTATATGTGTGTATGTATATATGTGTATATATGTGTATATATGTGTGTATATACATATGTGTGTATGTATGCGTATATATGTGTATATATATGTATCTATATAACAGTATTATACAGTATATTGTCATTATTCTTTCCAAGTTCCAAATACCTCACTTAATTTTTCAAACTGTGTTTCAAAATCCAGCTTTATAATAAAACAGTAACACTTTTATAAAACGAATCTACTTTGCAGAGAGATTCACCACAAGGTATTTTTAAATCCCAAGTAAATTTAATTATATACTGTTTCTCAGCCAACAATAGCAGAATATATATTCTTCTCAAGTGTACCTGCAACATTCTCCAGAACAGACCATACGTTAGGCCATAAAACATGCCTCAATAAATTGAAAAGAACTGAAATCATGTAATGTATGTTCTTCAACCACAATGTAATGAAATTACCAATCAGTAACAAGGCAATTTGGGAATTTCACAAACACATAGAAATTAAAGAATATACCTCTAAACGACCAACAGGCCAAAGAAGAAATCACGAGGGAAGTTAGAAAATACTGAGATGGGGACTTCCCTGGTGGCACAGTGGATAAGATTCCACGCTCCCAATTCAGGGGACACGGGTTCAATCCCTGGTCAGGGAACTAGATCCCACATGCATGCCACAACTAAGAGTTCGCATGCCACAACTAAGGAGCCAGCGAGCCGCAACTAAGGAGCCCACCTGCCACAACTAAGACCCAGAACGACCACATAAATAAATAAATAATTTTTTTAAAAAAAGAAAGAAAGAAAAAACTGAGATGAATGAAAACAAAAACACGATATACCAAAACTTATGGGCTTCAGCTAAAGCAATGCTTAGAGGGAAATTTATAGTCATAAATGCCTATATGAAAAAGAAGAGAGATCTCAAATCAATAACCTAAACTTCTAACTTGAGAAATGAAAAAAAGAAAATCAAACTAGCAATCAGAATCAAGATCGTCAGTAGTAGGACATGGAACTCACCTCTTCCCACAAAAACATCAAGAATACATCTATGAATGCAATAATGCTCTCAGAAAACTAGCAGAAGACCTCAAACACCTCAAAGGACAAGAAAGATCTCCAAGCAACTGGGCAGGACAAAGGAAAAAAACAATAGAGGAAGTGGGACGAGACCTGTGCCCCTGCGGGGGTGGAGCTGAAGGAGAGGAGAGGTTCCCACACCCAGGGAAGCCTCACTGGTGGGGAGATCGGCCGGGACAGAAAGGGACCTTCAGAGGCTTGGAGGAGAGCACGGCAACCAGTTAGTGGCAGGCAGGACAGAGAGAGACCTACATGGACAGTTGTGCCACCGCCCTGTGTGCCCCAGCCTGAGACGCGCGTCCGCTGGTATGGGTGGGGGCTGGGTGCTGTCACACGGGGTTTAGAGGACAGACCCAGGGAGAGGACTGCTGTTGGCTGTGCGGAGACAGCCTGAAGGGGCCGGAGCGTGGGGCGCAGCAACCAGGAGTGTTTGCGGAAGAACCCCGGGCCGCCACAGAAGCGAAGCGCCATTGTTAAGTGGCATGCCAAGGTAGAGGCGGGGCTGCCATCGCAGCCTCTTTCCCCACCTGCCGGCTCCTGCCTATGCAGGCTCCAGGACAGGCTCCTGCCCAGGCAGGTCACACACCCCGGCCACCCCGGTCCCCTCCTGCCTGGGCAGGCTCATGTGCCCCAGCCACTGCCCTGGTGTCCCCAGAAGCAGACACCAGTGGGTTTCCCGTATGCAGAGCTGGGGCTAAAATCACAGCTGAGGCCCACAGGCTGTGTGACTTAGGAAGCAGAGCTGAAATCTCTCCCCACGGCTGCGTGAACCTTGGATTTATACCTCCACGGCCGACTTTGTAAATTCAGTGCCTGTGGAACATCCAGACAGACAACTGGTGCTCCCGCAGCTGGGACGGGTCTGGCATTAGCAGTTCTGGGCTTTGTGGGCACGTACACGCATGGGTTGGGCTGGGCCAGGGTCTGAGCTGCATCCATAAGCTCCCACAGTGGGTCCAGGTATGTAACTACTGCAGTCCTGGGACCTGACTTCAGTGGATCTGCGCTGGTGGCCTTGTGAAAACAAAGCCTGAGAGGCACCAGGGCGGACTGCCAGCACACCCACAGTTGAGGTGGGGCTGAGGGCAGTGCCAACAACAGTGGACTTTGTGAGCCCACACAGCAGGTGAAAGGTGACACGCTCACAGGTGAACAGCTCCAGCAGAGTAATACCCAGTGGCTCCTCTCCCAGTGGGAGCGCTCCAATCCTGCCTATTCTTGCAGTGCAGATCAGAAATGCAGCTAAGAAACAGAGCTGGGGGCTTCTACACCAACAACTAGAGAGCAGACCCTGCCCTGGACAGGGCAGTGATAACCACAGAGGGAAGAGGAGTCCCCACTCACTGTCCAGTGCAGGCTCTGGTCACTGCAACACCAGCCGCACCTCCTATCAAGGGGACAACAGCCAGCACACACTGAGGAAAGCGGCAGCAGGCATCCCTACTAAAAACAGCCCTTGCACCAAAAAAATATTAAACCCATGCAGGCTACACAGGGACACTCCCACATAAAAATAGCCCTCCAAGACCACAGTAGATAATTGTTTCTCCTAAACTCATAGAGCAAGAGAAATATAAGTAAAATGAAGAAGGAGAGGGACCACTCCCAATTAATATATCGAGAGAATTCCCCTAAAAGAACAAACAATGCAACAGGCCTCTTCAGTCTAATAGATACCAAGTTCAAAAAGGAGATAATGAAAATACTGAAGGAATTAAGAAGGGCTGTCGATAGAAATGCAGATTACTGTAAAAAGGAACTAGAAACTATAATGAGGAGTCAAGAAACATTAGAAGGTTCATTTGCTGAGACGAAAGCAGAACCAAAGGCTATGAATAGCAGAATAAATAATGCAGAAGAACGAATAAGTGATCTGGAAGATAGAGTAAAGGAAATCACCCAATCAGGACGTCAGACAGAAAGCCAAGTGAAAAAAATGAAAGCAATATAAGAGACCTATGGGAGAATACAAAGCCTGCCAATCTACACATAATAGGGATCCCAGAAGGAGAAGAAAGAGAAAAGGAGACTGAAAATGTATTTGAAGAAATTATGGCTAAAAACTTCCCAAAGCTAAAAAAAGGAAACAGATATCCAGATACAGGAAACACAGAGGGTCCTGAACAAAATAAACCCAAGAAGACCTACACCAAGACATATTATAATAAAAATGTCAAAAGTTAAACATAGGGCTTCCCTGGTGGCACAGTGGTTGAAAGTCCGCCTGCCAATGCAGGAGACACGGGTTCGTGCCCCGGTCCGGGAAGATCCCACATGCCACGGAACGACTGGGCCCGTGGGCCATGGCCGCTGGGCCTGCACATCCGGAGCCTGTACTCTGCAATGGGAGAGGCCACAACAGTGAGAGGCCCGCATACTGCAAAAAACAAAAAAAACAAAACAAACAAACAAAAAAAAAAAGTTAAACATAAAAAGAGGATTCTAAAGGCAGCAAGAGAAAAACACAGAGTTAATGACAACGGAACCCCCATAAGGCTATCAGCTGATTTCTCTACAGAAACATTGCAGGCCAGAAGGGAACAGCAAGATATATTCAAAGTCCTGAAAGGGAAATATCTGCAACCTAGGACACTCTACCTGGCAAGATTATCATTTAGAATAGAAGGAGAAAGAAAGAATTTCTCAGACAAGCGAAAACTAAAAAAATACAGCAATACTAAACCTATCCTAAAAGAAATATTGAAAGGTCTTCTCTAAATAGAAAAGTAGTAAGAATCTATAAGAAAGAGAAAATCACAATTATTTTTCTAGAATGTGTTTGAGCCTACGTGACTACCAGTCTAAAGCAAGTAGATAAAGGAAGGGGTTAACATACTTGAAAAACAGGGCAACCACAAATCAAAAACATACAACAGATTCACAAAAATCAAAAAGAAAAAACTATAAGCAAAATACAAAAGAAAAGCATCAAACCACAAAAGGAAAAACAAGAAGGGACAAAAGAATATAAAATCAACAGGAAAATAAGGTTTAAAATGGCAATAAATATATATCTATCAATAATTACCTTAATATCAATGGACTAAATGCTCCCATCAAAAGACACTGAGTGGCAGATTGGATAAAAAACAAGAGTCTACAATATGCTGCCTACAAGAGACCCACTTTAGGGCAAAGGACACATGTGTATTAAAAGTGAGGGGATGGAGAAAGATACTGCAGGCAAACGGAAATGAAAAGAAAGCAGGGGTTACAATACTCATATCAGACAAAAAAGACTTTAAAACAAAGGTTATAAAGAAAGATAAGGAAGGACACTATATAATAATAAAAGGATCAATACAAGGAGAGGATATTACATTTGTCAACATATATGCACCCAATATAGGAGCTCCCAAATACAGAAAACAAACAGACATAAAGGAAGAAACTGACAGGAATATAGTAATAGTAGGAGACTTTAACACCACACTCACATCAATGAACAGATCTTTGAGACAGAAAATCATTAAGGCAACAGAGGTCCCGAATCATACATTAGAACAGTTAGACTTAATTGATATCTTCAGGACATTACATCTTAAAAAAATACATTATTTTCAAGTGCACACAGAACATTTTCTAGGATTGACCACACACTTGGGCACAAAACAAGCCTCAACAAATTTAAGAGTATAGAAATTATTTCAAGCATCTTTTCTGACCACAACAGCATGAAACTAAAACTAAACCACAGAAAAGAAACGAGAAAAAAACAATTACATAGAGACTAAACATGCTACTAAAAAAACAATGGGTCAGGCTTCCCTGGTGGTGCAGTGGTTAAGAATGTGCCTTCCAATGCAGGGGACACACGGGTCTGAGCCCTGGTCCAGGAAGATCCCACATGCTGCAGAGCAGCTAAGCCCATGCACCACAACTACTGAGCCCACGTGCCACAACTGAAGCCCACGAGCCTAGAGCCCTGTTCCAAAACAAGAGAAGCCACCATAATGAGAAGCCCGTGCACTGCAACAAAGAGTAGCCCCCACTCACGACAACTAGAGAAAGCCCACATGCAGCAACGAAGACCCAATGCAGCCAAAAATTAAAATACTTTAAAAAAAAACCCCAATGGGTCAATGATGAAATCAGAGAAGAAATTAAAAACTACCTTGAGCAAGTGACAATGAAAACACAACCATACAAGAACTATGGGATGTAGCAAAAGCAGTTCTTAGAGGGTAGTTCATAGTGATACAGGCCTTCTTTAAGAAACAAATATCTTGGGACTTCCCTGGTGGTGCAGTGGTTGGGAGTCTGCCTACCAATGCAGGGGACACGGGTTCAAGCCCTGGTCCGGGAGGATCCCACATGCCGCAGAGCAACTAAGCCCGTGTACCACAACTACAGAGCCTGTGCACTAGAGCCCGTGAGCCACAACTACTGAGCCTGTGTGCCACAACTATTGAAGCCCGCGTGCCTAGAGCCTGTGCTCCGCAACAAAGAGAAGCCACTGCAATGAGAAACCTGCGCACTGCAACAAAGAGTAGCCCCTGCTCGCCGCAACTAGAGAAAGCCCGCGCACAGCAACGAAAACCCAGCATAGCCAAAACTAAATAAATAAATATATTTTTAAAAAAAGAAACAAATATCTGAAATAAACAACCTAAAACACTACCTAAAAAAATTAGAAAAAGAACAAACAAAACCTAAAGGAAAAGATAATAAAGCAAAGGAAACATAATAAAGATCAGAAACGAAATAAATAAAAGAGAGATTAAAAAACAAACCAAAAAATCAATAAAACCATAGTTTTATTTAAAATGAAGAGCTGTTTCTTTGAAAGGGTAAACAAAATTGACAAACCTTTGGCCAGGCTCACCAAAAAGAAGAGAGAGAAGACCCAAATAAACAAAATAAGAAATGAAATAAACAAAATAATAAATGAAATAAACAAAATAAGAAATGAAAGAAGAGAAATCACAACAGATACCACAGAAATACAAAAAACCATGAGTGAATACTATAAACAATTATATGCTAACAAATTTGACAACCTCCAAGAAATGGACAACTTTCTAGAAACATACAGCCCACCAAAACTGAATCACAAAGAAAGAGACAACTTAAACAGACCAATCACTAGAAAAGAAATCAAATCTGTTAAAAAAACAAACAAACAGCAAACAAAACAAAACCTGCCTAAAATAAGATTCCAGGACCATATGGCTTCACAGGCAAATTCTACCAAACATACAAAGAAGAACTTATACCGATCTTTCACAAATTCTTCAAAAACACTGAAGAGGAAGGAACACTCCCAAAGACATTCTATGAAGACACCGTCACCCTGATACCAAACGCAGACAAAGACACTAACAAAAAAGATAATTACAGGCCAATATCTTTGATGAATATAGATGCAAAAATTCTCAACGAATTATTAGCAAACCGAATCCAACAACACATTAAAAAAGTCATACAGGGCTTCCCTGGTGGCGCAGTGGTTGAGAGTCCGCCTGCCGATGCAGGGGACACGGGTTCGTGCCACAGTCCGGGAGGATCCCACATGCTGCAGAGCGGCTGGGCCCGTGAGCCATGGCCACTGAGCCTGCGTGTCCGGAGCCTGTGCTCCGCAACAGGAGAGGCCACAAGAGTGAGAGGCCCGCGTACCGCAAAAAAAAAAAAAAAAAAAAAAGACACATGTACCCCAGTGTTCATTGCAGCACCATTTACAATAGCCAGGACATGGAAACAACCTAAATGTCCATCGACAGATGAATGGATAAAGGAGATGTGGCAGATATATATAATGGAATATTACTCAGCCATAAAAAAGAATGAAATAATGCCATTTGCAGCAACATGGAGGGACCTAGAGATTATCGTACTAAGAAAGGTAAGTCAGAAAGAGAAAGACAAATACTATATATCACTTATATGTGGAATCTAAAATATGACACATATCTATGAAACAAAAACAGACTCACAGACATAGAGAATAGACTTGTGGTTGCCAAGGGTGAGGTGGGGGAGGGGAGGGAAGGATTGGGAGTTTGGGATTAGCAGATACAAACTGGTATATATAGGATGGATAAACAACAAGGTCCTACTGTATGGCACAGGCAACTATATTTAATATCCTGTGACAAACCATAATGGAAATGAATAATAATATAGGGACTTCCCTGGTGGTCCAGTGGTTAAGAATCCATCTTGCAATGCAGGGGACTCTGGTTCAATCCCTGGTCAGGGAACTAAGAACCCACATGCCGTGGGGCAACTAAGCCCATGCGCCACACCTACTGCGCCCATGCTCCACAACTAGAGAGAAGCCCGCACACTGCAATGAAAGATCCTGCATGCTGCAACTAAGACCTGATGCAGCCAAAAATAAATAAATATTTTTTTAAAAAAGAGTAAGAATGTATATATTCATATATATAAACTGAGTCACTTTGCTGTACAGCAGAAATTGACACATTGTAAATCAATTATACTTCAATAAAATTTTTTTTAAAAAAAGGAAAGAAAAACAAACTAAATCTAAAAGAAGCAGAAGAAAGAAATAAAAGACTTGGATGAAGATAAATGAAATAGAGATTAGACAACAGAGAAAACCCATAAAACCAAAAGTTGGCTCTTTGAAAATAACAAAAAGTGAACAAACCATTAGCTAGACTGACCAAGAAAAAAGGAGAAGAATCAAATGGCTAACATCAGAAATGAAAGTGGGGACATCACTACTGACCCTGCAGAAATAAGGATTATAAGGATATACTATGAATGACTGCCCACAATTAAATAATCTAAATAATCCTCCAAAGTTGGAAGACTCACATTTGCTGGTTCCAAAACTTTAGTACGAGCCTACAGTAATGGAGATGGCGTGATACCACTCTACAAGGCCAAAGTGTAAGGACTGAGGAAGGGCACTTGCCTTGAAGCTTCATCTCGGAGCACAGCTGAGCGGCCAGCACCTGCACCCTGGACAGGGAGCCTGGGGCTTGCTTCTGAGTCCAGCCTCTCAGCTCCTGTCTGTAGTTTAGCACGTGTGCCACAGAGCCAACCAGATCCTCTGTAAACTTGAAGACCGCAATTTTACCATTAATCGCATTTCCATTGTGACCTATGACCTACATCATATCAACATGGGGAAGGGTGTCTCATCTCTTTAAGGCCAACTGTGATGGACCACAATCTGAAACAGATGATGTAACTTGGGTAATTACTCATTTTTCTAATGATACCTTTGGCTGGTCTAGATTGCCAGTGCCTTTTTGTCCAGGAGTTCTGACCTCAACTAGTGACATGGTCTAGGTACCACCCCCTCTCCGGGTGGACTTGTGCACAATGCCTCCATCAGCTGCTTAATCGTCCTAGGTCCCCCACCAAAGGAAACCAAGGCTGCCTGGGATGGCTGCAAAGGGCCTGGTGGCCTCTTACCTTTTGGACCTCTCTTGCTTTCACTGGACCTTCTGTGGCAGAAATCATTTTCAGGATCACGAGACTTTTCTCCTCAGCATTTCCTTTCAACAGGTGGGACATGGACACTGTGAACTGCTCCCGGGAGATGCGCTCACTGGGCCCCTTGGTCTTCCCAGTCACGTCCACCCTCCGCATGCCCTCAAACAGTCTGGTGACCATCTCTGGGGGAAGAGCTTCCCCCACATGGCTCTGCGGGGACAGGTAGGTGAAAAGCTCAGACGGGGTGCCAGTCAAATGAGGCAGGATGATGGAAAAATAGCTAAGGGAGAAAGACCAACCACTGCTACCAGCACATAACCTTCCTAGATCCCCAAATGCACCATCTCTCCCCACCTAAGGGCATCATGACACCCCAGGACCCACACACCTAACGCATCCTGGCTTGTGGCTCATCTTGGCCATCAGACTCTTCGATCACCTGTTCCCATCCTGCCCTCCAGACTTCCCAGTCTCCCCAGACTGGCCGTGTCATTCCTGCCTCTGGCCATTGTCTGCTCTTCACTCTGCTCACAACATCTGCTCAATTCTAGATTCTAGTAGCTGTCATTTGCATGTCTAAATTTATTTCCATATGGAACATACGGTCTGTGTAGGGCTAAATTGGTGTCCTCTATATTATGGACTTCCAAATATATTAGCTAGCTTTAGCAATCCAAGTTCTTTGTGCTCAGTATGCACTGGAAAGGGGGGGAAAGGATAAATTGGGAGATTGGGAGTGACATATACATACTACCATATATAAAATAGATAACTAATAAGGTCCTACTGTATAGCACAGGGAACTACTCAAAACTCTGTAATGACCTATATGGGAATAGAAGCTAAAAAAGAGTAGATATATGTATATGTATAACTGAGTCGCTTTGCTGTATAGCAGAAACTAACACAACACTATAAATCAACTACACTCCAATAAAAATTTTAAAAAATTTTAACAATTTAGTTCTTGGGACTTCCCTGGCGGTCCAGTGGTTAAGACTCCACACTGCCAATGGAGGGGGCATGGGTTCCATCTCTGGTCAGGGAGCTAAGATCCTACATGCCATGCAGCACGGCCAAAAGATTTTTTTTAAAATCTAGTTTTTAATTGCCTTGCCAGTAACATTCTGTAAATATCCTTTTCTCTTTGACTCCAACATCAAATCTGATTTGGTCCAGGGATCACAAATACAGGGGGAGAGAAGGCAAACCATGAACTGAATCAGTGGGGTCTGAAAACGAACTCTCCTGTAACAACTTCCCACGTCTACACGGTGACAACATCGATATTCTGCATTTCTTATAAAGCAGTTTCCCACCCTCATTGCTCAAAAAGAGTATTCCTATTTCTGTCGGTGTTTCCAAAGTTCTACTGGAAGAGAAACCTCTAATTCGTTCCCAAAGGAACCTTTCTTTGGTTGCCAAGGTTTTCTGACCAACTTTTCACCCTATTTATCTTTTTTTTTTTTTGCTGCGTTGGGTCTTCGTTGCTGTGCGTGGGCTTTCTCTAGTTGCGGCGAGCGGGGGCTACTCTTTGTTGCGGTGCGCGGGCTTCTCATTGTGGTGGCTTCTCTTGTGGAGCACAGGCTCTAGGCACGCAGGCTTCAGTAGTTGTGGTGTGCAGGCTCAGTAGTTGTGGCTCACGAGCTGTAGAATGCAGGCTCAGTAGTTGTGGTGCATGGGCTTAGCTGCTCTGCGGCATGTGGGATCTTCCCGGACCAGGGCTCAAACCCGTGTCCCCTGCACTGGCAGGAGGATTCTGAACCACTGAGCCACCAGGGAAGCCCCACCCTATTTTTCTTGATAAACACGTGTGAACATTGTCACCAACTCAGCAGTTAAGTCCCTAAGTGGCCTGTCTTGTTCTGTCTGCTCCAGCTTAGTGGGCGACCCAGCAGACTGGGGTGCTTTTGGTCTAGTGGAGACACACACACACACACACACACACACACACAAAGCTGTGACCCCAGTCCTCCCTGGCCAGAGCCAGGCGTGGCTAAGAGCCCCATGGAACGGGGCCAAAAATGGGTAAATGGGCAGTTCTCACGCGTTGTCAGGTGAACCTTGACTCTGAAACTTCGTTATTTTGTTAGGAAAACCACACAATTCCTAGGACGTCAAACATTTACGAATCCTAAAGGCCAAGGTGGACTTGAAACTTTGCAGTTATTGGACCCACAAATACAGCAAAGGGCAGCCTGTCACTCTCGTCTGGAGGGAAACCAGGGACAGTGGTTCAAGAGACAGGAAGAGGCCAGCCCCTCTAGTCACCCTCAAGTGGGAAAAGTACCCAAAACACTGTGAAACAAAGGCTGAGCAGAGCAGCTGCAACACTGACCGCAGAACCCACAAAGCTGAAAATAGGTACTATCTGTCCCTTTCTAGAAAACACATGCCCCAGTGTTCCCACACCTGTCTCACAGGAACAGACAGCCGATTCTGGCCTGACCCCTCTCCAAACTAAACATGAACTTCTGACTGTTCCTCTTGCCTTCAGTGCCTGCAGAGAGAAGGATCTGGGCGAGGTACTGGGGCCAAGTTTCTCTGACGACAGAGCATCGAACAATCTGTCAATCTCGGCCTGCTCCTCAGGACGAAACCGCGAGGAGAAACTCTGCCCTGGGTGGCTCCCGTTATTCCCCATCTGTCCTGGTAGCTGGCAGGATTCTCTGCAGAAGGAAAGTTCACACCCAGTTAGGAGGGAAATCAAAATGTAATAATCATAGAAAATAAACATCGATAATTATATGGTGAAGGTAATCAATATTGACCTAAGTGCAAAATGCAGCTACAACACATCAGAGCTATGTAATGTTGTTTCAGTGTGGTAGAAATTAATGGTCAACACAAATAAAGTGGGAAAACCCAATTCTAATTCTTCTGACTGCCTGAGGCCTGATCATAATTGCCAACCAACAGTCGATTTCTCTTTTTTTTTTTTTTTTTTTTTTGCAGTACGCGGGCCTCTCACCGTTGTGGCCTCTCCCGTTGCGGAGCACAGGCTCCGGATGCGCAGGCTCAGCGGCCATGGCTCACAGGCCTAGCCGCTCCGCAGCATGTGGGATCTTCCCGGACTGGGACACGAACCCGTGTCCCCTGCATCGGCAGGCGGACTCTCAACCACTGCGCCACCAGGGAAGCCCATCAGCCGATTTCTTTATTCAAAAACAGTTTCTAAGCTAATGTAACTAAAATGTAGAAAAATCAGGATTTCAATCTAAATATTCATTTTTTAAAAGTCTGAGTTGAAAAAATAATCTATAAGGCTGGATGATCGTACATATTTAAATAAAATCAACACCCTGCAAGTATCACCTACAGAGCAGATGTGCTATTAGACATGTTTTTCCCTTTGTGATCCTGGCTCCACCTGGCTGGCTGTATGGTCTTGGGCAAGCAACCAAAACTCTCTGTGCCCCAGTTTCCTCGTTTGTAAAATGGGAATAATCACAGCCCAACCTCAGACGGCTGTGATCATGGTTGGCCAAAGCTGTGAGATCTGGACTTCCCTGGTGGCACAGTGGTTAAGAATCTGCCTGCCAATGCAGGGGACACAGGTTCGAGCCCTGGTAGGGGAAGATCCCACATGTCACCAAGCAACTAAGACCATGCGCCACAACTACTGAGCCTGCGCTCTAGAGCCCAGGAGCCACAACTACTGAGCCCGCATGCCACAACTGCTGAAGCCCGTGCACCTAGAGCCCATGCTCCACAAAAAGAGAAGCCACCACAATGAGAAGCCCGCACACCACAACGAACAGTAGCCCCCACTCACCGCTACTGGAGAAAGCCCGCATGAAGTGACGAAGACCCAATGCAGCCAAAAATAAATAAATAAAATTAATTTATTAAAAAATAAATAAGTAAATAACATACAAAGGAATTCCCATAATGTTATCAGCTGATTTTTCAGCAGAAACTCTGCAGGCCAGAAGGGAGTGTCAGGATATACTTAAAGTGATGAAAGAGAAAAACCTACAACCAAGATTACCCAGCAAGGATCTCATTCAGATTCAAGGGAGAAATCAAAAGCTTTTCAGACAAGCAAAAGCTAAGAGAATTCAGCACCACCAAACCAGCTCTACAACAAGTGCTAAAAAAACTTCTCTGGGGGGAAACACAAGAGAAGAAAAAGATCTACGAAAACAAACCCAAAACAATTAAGAAAATGGTCATAGGAACATACATATCAATAATAACCTTGAGTGTAAATGGATTAAATGCCCCAACCAAAAGATACAGACTGGCTGAATGGATACAAAAACAAGACCCAAATATATGCTGTCTACAAGAGAGCCACTTCAGACTTAGCGACACATACAGACTGAAGGTGAAAGGATAGAAAAGGATATTCCTTGCAAATGGAAATCAAAAGAAAGCTGGAGAAGCAATACTCATATCCAATAAAATAGACTTTAAAATAAAGACTGTTACAAGAGGTAAGGAGGGACACTACATAATGATCAAAGGATCAACCCAAGGAGAAGATATAACAATTATAAATGTTTATGCACCCAACACAGGAGCACCTCAATACATAAGGCAACTGCTAACAGCTATAAAAGAGGAAATTGATGGTAACACAATAATAGTAGGGGACTTTAACACGCCACTTACACCAATGGACAGATCATCCAAACAGAAAATAAATATGGAAACACAAGCTTTAAATGACACAATAGACCAGTTAGATTTAACTGATATTTATAGAACATTCTACCCAAAAGTGGCAGAATACACTTTCTTCTCAAGTGCACATGGAACATTCTCCAGGATAGATCACATCTTGGGTCACAAATCAAGCCTCAGAAAATTTAAGAAAGCTGAAATCATATCAAGCATCTTTCCTGACCACAACACTATGAGACTGGAAATCAATTACAAGAAAAAAAACTGTAAAAAAACACAAATACATGGAGACTAAACAGTGCGCTACTAAATAACCAAGAGATCACTGAAGAAATCATAGAAGGAATTAAAAAATATATAGAAACAAATGACAATGAAAACATGACGACCCAAAACCTATGGACATAGCAAAACCCAGTTCTAAGAGGGAAGTCTATAGCAATTCAATCTCACCTCAAGAAACAAGAAAAATCTCAAATAAACAATCTAACCCTACACGTAAAACAACTAAAGAAATAAGAACAAAGAAAACCCAAAGTCAGTAGAAGGAAAGAAATGATAAAAATCAGAGGAGAAATAAATGAAATAGAAACAGACAAAACAATAGCAAAGATCAATAAAACTAAAAGCTGGTTCTCTGAGAAGGTAAACAAAATTGATAAACCCTTAGCCAGACTCATCAAGAAAAAAAGGGAGAGGACGCAAATCAATAAAATTAGAAATGAAAAAGGAGAAATCACAATTGATACTGCACAAATACAAAGGATTATAAGAGATTACTACAAAGAACTATATGCCAATAAAATGGACAACCACAAAGAAATGGACAAATTCTTAGAAAGGTACAATTTTCCAAGACTGAACCAGGAAGAATTAGAAAATATATCCTAAAAAAATAAATATTTTTGATAAAAAATATACCTATCACAAGAAATGAAATTTTAACTGTAATTAAAAATCTTCCACCAAACAAAGGTCCAGGACCAGATGGCTTCAGAGGCAAATTCTATCAAACATTTAGAGTAGAGTTAACACCTATCCTTCTCAAACTCTTCCAAAACATTGCAGAGGGAGAAACAGTCCCAAATTCATTCTATGAAGCCACCTTCACCCTGACACCAAAACTAGGAAAAGATATCACAAAAAAAGAAAATTAGAGACCAGTATCACTAATGAATATAGATGCAAAAACCCTGAACAAAATACTAGCAAACAGAATCCAACAGCACATTAAAAGGATCATAAACTATGATTAAGTGGGATTTATCCCAGAGATGCAAAGATTCTTCAATATATGCAAATCAATCAATGTGATACACCACATTAACAAATTAAGGAATAAAAACCATATGATAATCTCAACAGATGCAGAAAAGGTTTTTGACAAAATTCAACACCCATTTATGATAAAAACTCTCCAGAAAATGGGCATAGAGGGAACCTACCTCAACATAATAAAGGCCATATATGACAGACCCACAGCAAACATCATACTCAATGGT
Organism: Mesoplodon mirus; assembly: GCF_964341445.2. Taxonomy (NCBI): domain Eukaryota; kingdom Metazoa; phylum Chordata; class Mammalia; order Artiodactyla; family Ziphiidae; genus Mesoplodon; species Mesoplodon mirus. The sequence continues at coordinate 4,633,075 of NC_138995.1, read as the reverse complement.
GAGAAACTGAAAGCATTTCCTCTAAGATCAGGAAAAAGACAAGGATGTCCACTCTCTCCACTCTTATTCAACATAGTTTTGGAAGTCCTAGCCACGGCTATCAGAGAAGAAAAAGAAATAAAAGGAATACAAATTGGAAAAGAAGAAGTAAGACTGTCACTCTTTGCAGAGGACATGATACTATACACAGAAAATCCTAAAGATGCCACCAGAAAACTACTAGAAATAATCAATGAATTTGGTAAGGTTGCAAGATACAAAATTAATGCACAGAAATCTCTGGCATTCCTATACACCAACAACAAATAATCAGAAAGAGAAATTAAGGAAACAATCCCATTTACCATCTCAACAAAAATAAAATACCTCGGAATAAACTTGCCTAAAGAGGTGAAAGATTTGTACTCAGAAAACTATAAAACACTGATGAAAGAAATCAAAGATGACACAAACAGGGCTTCCCTAGTGGCACAGTGGTTCAGAGTCCACCTGTCGATGCAGGGGACACGGGTTCGTGCCCTGGTCCGGGAAGATCCCACATGCCGTGGAGCGGCTGGCCCCGTGAGCCATGGCTGCTGAGCCTGCGTGTCCGGAGCCTGTGCTCCGCAATGGGAGAGGCCACAACAGTGAGAGGCCCATGTACAGCAAAAAAAAAAAAAAAAAGACACAAATAGATGGAGAAATATACCATGTTCTTGGATTGAAAGAATCAATATTGTGAAAATGACTATACTACCCAAAGCAATCTACAGATTCAATGCAATCCTTATCAAACTACCAATGTAGAATGCCACTACAATTCGTATGGAAACAAAAAAGACCCCGAATAGCCAAAGCAATATTGAGAAAGAAAGAGTTGGAAGGATCAGGCTCCCCGACTTCAGACTATACCACAAAGCTACAGTAATCAAGACAGTATGGTACTGGCACAAAAACAGAAATATAGATCAATGGTACAGGACAGAATGCCCAGAAATAAACCCACACACATATGGGCACCTAATTTATGAAAAAGGAGGCAAGAACATACAATGTAGAAAAGACAGCCTCTTCAATAAGTGGTGCAGGGAAAATTGGACAGTTACATGTAAAATAATGAAATACACTCCCTACCACCATACACAAAAATAAACTCCAAATGGATTAAAGACCTAAATGTAAGGCCAGACACTATAAAACTCTTAGAGGAAAACATAGGAAAAACACTCTTTGGCATAAACCACAGCAAGATCATTTTTGACCCACCTCCTAGAGAAACGGAAATAAAAACAAAAATAAACAAATGGGACTTAATTAAACTTAAAAGCTTTTACACAGCAAAGGAAACCATAAACAAGACAAAAAGACAACTCTCAGAATGGGAGAAAATATTTGCAAATGAAACAACAGACAAAGGATTAATCTCCAAATATACAAACAGCTCATGGAGCTCAATATCAAAAAAACAAACAATCCAATTAAAAAATGAACGGAAGACCTAAAAAGACATTTCACCAAGGAAGACATACAGATGGCCAAGAGGCACATGAAAAGATGCTCAACATCACTAATTATTAGAGAAATGCAAATCAAAACTACAATGAGGTATCACCTCACGCCAGTCAGAATGGCTATTAACAAAAAATTTAGAAACAATAAATGCTGGAAAAGGTTTGGTGAAAAGGGAACCCTCCTGCACTGTCGGTGGGAACGTAAATTGATACAACCACTATGGAAAACAGTATGGAGGTTCCTTAAAAAACTAAAAATCGAACTACCATATGACCCAGCAATCCCACTACTGGGCATATACCCTGAGAAAACCATAATTCAAAAAGAGACATGTGCCACAGTGTTCACTGCAGCTCTATTTACAACAGCCAGGACGTGGAAGCAACCTAAGTGTCCATCGACAGATGAATGGATAAAGAAGATGTGGCACATAGATACAATGCAATATTACTCAGACATAAAAAGAAACGAAATTGAGATATTTGTAGTGAGGTGGATGGACCTAAAGTCTGTCATAGAGTGAAATAAGTCAGAAAGAGAAAAACAAACACTATATTCTAACGTGTATATATGGAATCTAAAAAAAAAAAAAGGTACTGATGAACCTAGTTGCAGGGCAGGAATAAAGAGGTAGACATAGAGAATGGACTTGAGGACACAGGGTGGGAGAGGGAAGCTGGGGCAAAGTGAGAGTAGCACTGACATATTTACATTACCGAATGTAAAACAGTTAGCTAGTGGGAAGCAGCAGCAAAGCACAGGGAGATCAGCTCGGTGCTCTGTGATGACCTAGAGGGGTGGGATAGGGAGGGTGGGAGGGAGGCTGAAGAGGGAGGGGATATGGGGACATATGTATGCATATGGCTGACTCGCTTTGGTGTACAACAGAAACTAACACAGTATTGTAAAGCGATTATACTCCAATAAAGATCTATTTATAAAAACAAAAGATAAAAAAAAATAAAGGAAACTCCAGGTACCAAAAAAAAAAAAAAGTGAACAATTCAGTGGCATTTGGGACATTCACAACATTGTGAGACCACCACCTTTACCTAGTTCTAAAACACTTCCATCACCCCAAAAGACACACCACACCCATTAGTGGTTATTCCCCATCCCCGATCCCTCAGCCCCTGGCAACCACTAATGCGCTTTCTCTGTGGATTTGCTTATTTCAAACATTTCATGTAAATGAAATCATCCAGTACACGGTCTTTGGGGTCTGGCTTTTTTCACTCAGCATAATGTTTTTTTTTGTTTTTTTTGTTTTACGGTACGTGGGCCTCTCACTGTTGTGGCCTCTCCCGTCGCGGAGCACAGGCTCCGGACGCACAGGCTCAGCAGCCATGGCTCACGGGCCCAGCCGCTCTGTGGCATGTGGGATCCTCCCAGACCGGGGCACGAACCCGTGTCCCCTGCATCGGCAAGCAGACTCTCAACCACTGCGCCACCATGGAAGCCCCCAGCATAATGTTTTAAAATTGCATCTGCATGGTAGCATGATCAGTGCTTCCTTCCTTTTTATGGCTGAATAATATTTATGGTATATGGAGATACCAGCTTTGGTTTATCCATTCATCTGCTGATGGGACATTTGGGCTGTTTCTATCCTTTGGGTGTTGTGAACAGTGCTGCTGTGAACATATGTGTACACGTACTTGTCTGAGTCCCTGCTTTCAAATTTGGAGGCAGCAGGTACTATACCTAGGAATGGAGTTGCTGGGTTGTATAATCTGATGTTCACTTTTTGAGGAATTGCCAAACTATTTTCTGTTTTACATTCCCAGCAGGAAAGCAGGAGGGTTCCAATTTCTCCATATCCTCTCTGACATTCTTGCTATTTTTCCATCTTTTTAATCCAGCCATTCTGGCAGGGGTGCCCATCTGCCCCAAACAGGAAGCCTCCAGTGGAGGGCTCCCTGGATGGGAGCTGTAGTGCACTTGCCAAGGCTGCTGGAAACGGATGCTTGTGCAGCCCAGTTTGGGGCTATCACTCACGGGCCACCTGATCTAAATGGTTCCAATTCTCAAGTTTTTCAGCAGTGTAAGAGCCAAGAAGGAAAACGTCCGGCCCTGGGCTCGAGGTCCAGCCTGCGTGAGGCTTCCTTCATGTCTAAGATACAGCGAGTGGTACCACCTGGTGCCTGGTCCCCTCCAGGGGGAACAGCCCAAGCGGCCATGCCAAGGCAGACCTGTCCTGTTTGTCAACTTTTCTAAGAGCCCCAAGAAACAACCTGACCATGTAGGGCTTGATGAGGAGACGAGTCATCATCATTTGATTGTTAAATACCTGCCACTTCTGGAAGAGAGCAGGAAAGACTGCCAAGCAAAGGCAGAAAGAAGGTACGAACATCGCTGATGCTGCAGTTAATTCAATATATTCTGCCAACTGCAAAGCCGTGCTCTTAGTATTAAGTGTCTGAAAGCAACGCCTAAGAGAAAGCACAATAGAAAATAGGTCGATGCCCCCTAGCTAAAGACAAGTGGAGTACGCGTGTGGTCAGAGCTGCATTTCCAACCCAAGGCAGTGAGGAAGCATGGGGTCTCGGTGAGAGCGTGAAGGGGAATGCTTTCTTGGAAAGTTCAGAGAAGGGGTTGGTGCCATTCAGTGACTGGGTAGCTTAATCCTTTTCATCAAGGATGCAGGAGGAACAGAGGAGGGCTAGCGTAATCATTAAGAAGGATGCTGCCCTGTTCTGTTGACCAGAAAGCAGGCTGCAGGTTATTCTGGAACCCCGCACAGTGCCTGATCTGTCTACACAGCATGATTTTGCTTTCACTTGGTTCCACCCCAGCTTTACTTCCATTAGTGATAAATCACGATAGCTTTAGTCAAAAGTATTTGTAGATTCATACCCTTCCAACCACGGAAATTCAAGATTCTCTCAAAATCTGTGTTAATTTATCAAGTCCCCAAAAGACCTGTCACACAACTCTCCCTGCGTCCCTACCTTGTTATCCTGCTGAAAGCCTGGAAATGGTACATGAATTTAAAGGTACCCTAGTGAAATCTGTTTCGTTCTCAGGGTCTTCCTAGCAAAGATCACCATGTTTTTTCACTTCATCTAGAAAACCTTAAGGTTTGTGACATGAGAAGGCCCCTGACTCACCTAAACTCTGGAAGAGATGACGGCCTTTTGAACACCTGGGGGGAAAGGTTTTTGAGATGTCAGCACAGCTTCATATCAGAGCTGGACCCTCCAGGCCGGCTGACAGCCGTGCCCACCCAGGTGGGCTCCCAAGGCCAACCTGGCAGATGCGTGTGGTCCCCTCGGAACGTCAGATACCAGTCTCTGCAGACAGTTCCCTCCTGCCCGTTGTCTGGCTCAGAGGACCCTCATGTCCACCTCTGCACCCCTCACCATCTACTCAGCCTCAGGTTCCAAGACTACCCGGCCTTCTTGACTTTCCCAAAACCGACTGCTGCCTTAACTGACGTGGACTCAGGTCCCTCCTGACTCACTCTGCTTGCGCTGCACCCACACCTGCATGCCTGACTCAGCCACCGTAGAATCTGAATGCCATTAAAGAGACCGCTGCACGGCCACCTGGCCAGCACCTGAGCCAGCCTGGCACACGCAGGCATGCGGACGTGCCAGTCCAACGGCTGTGTTGTTCCCCGCCCACCCCTCGGGTGGACGGCCTGTTCTCTCACCACCTCATGAGGTCCCGTGTGCTAACTCCAGGAGGGCGGCCTTGCCTGGGTCCCTCACGTTCGGGCCCCACGGGACTCACTCCCAGACCCCAGGCACTCAGGGCCCCTTGGATCAGTGCCACTCACTCCACCACCCGTGACCAGTCCCCTGCCCACCTCTGTACCCCATGGCCCACCAGGCCTGGGCCACCAGGGAGAGCTGACAGCAAGGACGGGGGCTCCATCTAAATGACGCACCTCAAACTCCCCACATCCTGGGAAAACATCCTTCCTTAGCACCCTGGCCTTCCTGACATCAGCACATGCATCTAATTCCTTCAACAGATAACAAACTCAGTGTCTCCTAGGCCAGGCCCCGTCAGAGGGAGAGCAGACAGAAGCCTCAGAAAGGCCCAGGGCCTGCAGGAGCGGCCCGTCCAGCAAATGCTGCGGGGATCGGCAGGGATGGGGCGAGAGTGGAAAATGTCCCAAAGGACATGTTCTGGCTGGGTTTCCCGGCACCCACAGGTGGTTCACCCAGGAAGCAGGGCAGTGCACACAAAGGTGCAGCGTGAAACCGACATCGTCCAGGCGAGGTCTGGTGTGCGGAGGGGGCCAGAGGGGGCTACGGAGCAAGGTGGCCTCGTCTGCCTGTACCCAGCCCCTCCCTTGCAGCCCATCCCAGCCCCCTCCTCTGTCCCACCGGAAACAGGCTCCTCCACTGTCGTCTGGAAACAGCAGCCTGGCCTCCTCAGGGTCCAAATGCCTGCGAGAAAGGACCAGAGCTGGGCGAGGCGCCCACAGGGAGGACCGGAGGGCAGAAGCCCATCGGCATGCGGTAGGCTCAGGGCGGCACCTGGAAGAGATGCCAGGGAAGGCCCAGAAGCAGGGCGGCTGGCAACACTGGTTTTTCCTCCTGGAGGGAGAACTGCTACACCCTGAAGCAGGAGCCACAGGCCTGGGGTCAACAAAAGGTGGAAGAAAGGGCAGCCTCTCAGACCACGCCCCAGGCCCGGCCCACCATGCTCGGTGTCCGCAGGGCACTGCTAAGAGGACACATCTTCAGACAGCTCCAAGGACACCCCGCTCCTGTTAAAGAGCTCCACAAGGCAGGATAAAGTAATGATACAGCGTCCCCAAGTTCATCTAGCCTAGACTCCATCGTTTTGTCAGGCCTGAAATCTCTCTAATCAAATTTGGGGAGGAACTGAAGGCCTTTGATGCATCCTTACTTCTCCCCAGATGCATATTCCTGAACTTTCTCTCAGTCCCTGGCAATGGTTTTCTCATGGGACTGTCCTGGGTGCACCTCGATATGTGCCACAGGCTTTTTTTTTTTCCGGGCAAGCTGTGCATAAAACAACCCAACGCTGGCCTGAGTCTCCTGCAGGTTTACGTACATCACGTTCTCTTTCAAGAGGACGCACCTCAGTGTTCCTTTAAGATTGCTAACCCCAGTGGTTCTCAACTGGGGGCGGTTTTGTTTGCCGGGGGACAGCTGGCAATGTCGTCTGGTTGTCACAACCAGGGAGAGGGGTGCTGCTGGCATCTAGTGGATAACAACCAGGGGTGCTGCTAGATGCAGGGCCGTGGGGCAGAGTGGGAGGGTGGGCACTGAAGTGCGCTGGTATCCAGATGGTGTAAGCAAAGACGCACACATCCGAATTCAAGCTCTGACTCTGGTCGGTGTTACGACTGAGGGCAAGTTATGAAGCCGTTTCCAACCCTAGTAAAACAGGGAAAGTGCCACCAGCCCTGTAATGAGGGGGAAAGGATTAAATGAGGCAGCATAGGGCATTTATCAATAATTCGGCTTTCTGGAGGCCAGAGGAGGAGACACATGAGCCCAAGGCAGCAGAAGGTTTCTTGCCTTGGAACAAGACAAACAGCCCAGCTTGCAAGGAACAAACTCCCCAGGGCTAGGGAGGGAGCCAGGAGCTGTTTTTCTGCAGAATGGGCCGCAGTTACTGCTGGCATCCTAGCATGGCTCAGACACCTCTTTTCAGAGCCTCTCTGAGGACTCCTGTCCTCGAGGGACACCCTGGACTCTCCACCTCCAAGGGGCCACTGTCCTGGGAGCAGCAATCTGGCCCTCAGTACGCCCCTTCTGGGAAGACTCCCAGCCCCTCATCTGCTTCAAGCTTTGTTTACATCCCAGAATCGGCAGCCCTTCTGCAAAGGGTCAGCTTGAGCCTGGGCCAGCCGCCAGCTGTGCAGAGTCCCTGCTAGCCAGAAGGTGACCTGTCCCGCTCCTGCCCTATGCTGGCTTCCCTCCCTCCAGGGAGCCCCAGTGGCTCATCTGCAGGGTGCCAGCCTAGGAGCACTTCTCTCCCCTCTGCCCTGAATTTAGCCATCACTTCCACTCTCCGGGGACAAAGTGAGTAGGCTGTGGTCATTAGAGAGACCGCCCCAGCCCGGCACACACTCCAGTACAGCCCCCTGCCTCGCCTCCTCCGCCGATGCTCCCCAGTTCCTCCTGCGTCCCTACAGCTCCCTCTCGCTTTCCCTTCTGACAGCGGGCCTCCACCCTGAGAACCCTCGGGTAAGAATCTGCCGGAACCCTCTGATCTCAACCACACGGGAAGCAGAATGTGAGGAGTGATTCTGTGCTCCAACTGACCACGCGGGGAGACTTCCTCCCTCGCAGCTGTCCCCCCCACCACTCCCCACCCCGCCGCAGGGCAGAGAGGCACGGGCTGCCAGGGAGGGGCAGGGCCCAGCTCCACTCTGGCACCATTCGCTCCCAGGACCAGGGTCATCGCCCCCACCCCTAAGCTGGCCAGGCTGCCCCTCCAGGCCTCCTGACCAACGACCTTCCCCCTCCCACACCCCCACCCGCTCACCGAGACCCTCGCCCTCCGCCCCAGAGCCGACCTGACCTGCCGTTCCGGTTGCAGTCCACAGGTGTTCCTCTAGAGCAGTCCACCCCGTTGCCAGACGACGGCGCTGACGGACGGCTATCTGCCCCAATCGCAGAAGCTGAAGTCTAGGGGGCGGAGCCTTATAAAGAATTCAGCCAATGGATATGCACCTCATGGGGAGCGGGCCGGCGCAGGAGGGTGAGGGCGGGGCCGTGGGCGGGGCCGGCCGCAGGAAGGAAGGAGGTGGGATTCCTGGGGCGCCGCAGTGGGAGGAGCTGGAAAAGACGCTGGAGGCGGAACTGCTAAAGAGAGTGGCTGAGGGTTCATGGGAGGAGCCAGGGAGGAGTACCTGGGGAGGGAGGGGTTGTCTGGCCTCGGGTAAAGTAGCTGGGCTTTGGGAGCACAGGGTGTGGCCGGGATGAGGACGGAGCTGGGAGAGAGGAGAGCGGGCCTAAGGGAGACCCAGCGAGAGACGAGAGAGGCAGGTAACCCAGCCTCGGGACCCTCCACTACTGAGGCCTCCATGGATTAAGACCCAGGCAACCCTCCTCTGGCACCCCTCCCCCTCCCCCAACCAATCTGGGCGCAGCCTCGCATCCCAGGGCCCGGGCTCCTGCCTGCCCCCCACCCCCGCTTCTGGTCCTCCGCAGCCCAGCCCCCCTCTCTTCCTGGGAGCCCTCACTTCTGTCTTGGTTCTCTGACCCCCAGTCCTTTCCAGTGGCATTTCAACGTGCTTAAGTCTATCCAGTCTTGATAAATAAACTCACCTAGACCCTCAGGCCTTCTCCAGCTTCTCCCACCCCATCCCCAACCCCTCGACCCCAGCTTCACTCCAAAATGTCTCAGGACTGTTGTCCGGATTTATAAACCTTCCATTCGTTCCCCAAACCACTGAAACCTGGCCCCAGGGGCTCTGTCACTAGATCCATGGGGCACTTTCAGTCCTTACATGCAGGGGTTCACAATCAGCATTCCTGCCTTATTCAAACTCTCCTTCCTGGGCATCTAGGTCACTCGGCCCTGGCTTTTCTCCCCTCCCTCCCTGGTAGTTTTCACTCTACGCATCCTCCCTGAGATTAATTCCTTCCTCCTGACTGTCTTCCTGGTGACTTCACTTCCCACCTGTCTGCTCTGCTGACCCCCAAACCTGCACGTCCACCTGGTGGTCTAGACTGCACTCTGACCCCTAACGCCCATCAGGCTGCATCTCAAACTCAGCCCAGCCAAACCCAAACTCTTCCCTCCAAAACTGCATCTCCTATTTACCTCCTTCCTGAGGGCCGGCCACCACCTTCCAGGCCCAAGTCAGAGAACTGGAACCATCCTGGATGCTTCCTCCACCTTCTCTCCCCATGTTCCATTACTTACTCAATCTGTTTCACCTCCAAGATCTGGCCTGCATCCACCCACTTCCCTCCATGTCCCCAGGGCCCCCTGTCTGGGCCAGACCCCAATAACAGCCTCCTTCCCTCCTCCAACCCATCTCCCAGCCAGAGCCAATGGAACAGTTAGCACAGAAATCCTTATCCTGCCCCCAAGACTGAGAAATGGCATCATAGGATCAAGCAGAGTAACAGACACAGATAAAACCAGCTGCTGGGTTTTGCTGTCCTCAAGTTCACAAGGAACAACATTTCTCAAGGACACTCAGCTGCAGCTGTAAAGTGTCATAACAACCCCCTTTTTTGTGTAGTGACTGTTTTACTCAAAAATAACTTTGAACTGTAAGATCATAGACGAGCAGAAACTTCGCTGTTTGAAATTCTATCACTCAGAATGAAACTTCCTGCTCCCGCCTGAGAATTTAAGTCAACTTTGACGGAGAAGCAGCCTGGATTTCCAATCCAGGTGCAGATCCATATACGTGGTTTCTGGACATGATGGTCCACTGCCCTCCTAACTTTGTGGTTCCCAAGGGAACGAGAGCCGAGTCTACACTGCAGCGCAGACGAGATGCTGGCTGCTTCCCACACAGCCCTGTTTGGCCCTGAGCCTGTTGAAACGCTGCTTCTTTTAAGTTTCACCCAAACCCCTTTCCACAAAGTCCTATGAAATCTCTCTTTGCCTTTGTCAGTTTGAGCTGCCCAGGGTTCCCAGTGCACTGGGTGAACAGGCCTGATTTGTCAGACTGCGGGTTGATCTTGGTGGTCTTGGGCCTGTGGGGCAAGGACAGCTGTAAGGTCCAAAGGGCAAGAGCAGTGCCGGTCACAGGTCCCCAGATAGTACTGAGCACCTACTACATACATGCCAGGCCTGGTGATACAGCAGTGAGCATTACAGTCCCTGCCCTCAGTCTTCTAGTCCTTTATCATTCAGATCCACCTGCTGAATGAGTGGGGAGAAGCATGATTAAATTGAGGGGAGGGGATGGGTGGGGGGTTTCTGGCTGTGGAGGAGAGGCTGGGGAAGATAACGGAGAAAAACCAGGACAGTGAGAAGCTATGGCGGGAAAATAGATGGGATATTAAAAAATACACAGAGACTTCAAGGCTTAAAAAGAATTCAGGGGCTTCCCTGGTGGCGCAGTGGTTGAGAGTCAGCCTGCCGATGCAGGGGACACGGGTTCGTGCCCTGGTCCGGGAGGATCCCACATGCCGCGGAGCGGCTGGGCCCGTGAGCCATGGCCGCTGAGCCTGCATGTCCGGAGCCTGTGCTCCGCAACGAGAGAGGCCACAACAGTGAGAGGCCCACATACCACAAAAAAAAAAAAAAAAAAAAAAGAATTCAGAGCTGGAGAACAGTATGGAGGTTCCTTAAAAAAACTAAAAATAGAGTTGCCATGTGATCCAGCAATCCCACTCCTGGGCATATATCCATAGAACACTATAATTCAAGAAGATACATGCATGCCTACGTTCATAACGGCGCTATTTACAAAAGCCAAGACGTGGAAGCAACCTAAGTGTCCATCAGCAGAGAACTAGATAAAGAAGATGTAGTGTGTATATATACATATACATATACATACATATACAATGGAATATACTAAGCCACAAAAAAGAATGAATGCCATTTACAGCAACATGCATGGACCTAGAGATTATCATACTAAGTGAAGTAAGCCAGACAGAGAAACACAAATATCATACGATATTGCTTATATGTGGAATCTTAAAAAAAAAAAAGTACAAACGAACTTATTTACAAAAACAGAAATAGACACATACACATAGAAAACAAACCTATGGTTACCAAAGGGGAAGGGAGGGGAGGGATAAATTAGGAGTTTGGGATTAACAGATATACACCACTATATATAAAATAGGAAACCAACAAGGACCTACTATATAGCACAGGGAACTATACTCAATATATTGTAATAATTTATAAGGGAAAAGAATCTGAAATATATATATATATATATATATATATATATATCTGAATCACTTTGCTGTACACCTGGAACTAACATGACATTTTAGTCAACTGTACTTCAATTAAAAAAAAAAAGAACTCAGAGGCCATCTGAACATTTTCCTTTTTTGTGTCAAGGGACTACTGCCTTCCAGACTCATTTAGTTCACCCTCGTCCCCACCGTTCCAGCCAATCGGGTGCCTCCTGGCCAGAGCCCCTCTTGCCTGCTGCCTGGGGACTGCCTGGGGACTGCCTGGGGACTGCCTGAATGCTTCCGCCCGTAAGGCACAGGCCCTCGTGGAGAGATGGGTTTGAGCACCAAGGCTGTCCGGTGGGAGCAAAGTGTTCCGCAGCCCAGGCGCCCTCACCCTCCTGGACACGAGGGAGTAACCCCTGCTCTTCGTCTCCACGCACTGAGGTTTCTGCCGCCTGCAGCCAAGGGAGTGGAAGGATTAGATCCCCTGTACTTATGCGTGCAAACCTCATGAGTATACTTTCAGGAATATCCGAGGTGGTGGCATTCTGTGCAAAAAGGCAATTTCCTAGAGGCCAGAGCATGCCCAGGGCAGGGGGCTATGGTGGTCCCAGGTGCAGGCAATGGGGGGCAGCGGGGGCCCCCCGGCTGTAGAGATACCGACAATAAAACCAACTAAAAGTTGGTCTGCTTTTTATCCCCAAGCGCCAGCAATTCTAAGCAACATCAAGTGATATCATTCTCCTCCCTGAAAAAGCCTTTTATTGGGCTAAGCACGAAACCAGGGGTGGCAGACTTTTTCTGTCAAGGGCCCGACAGTAAATATTTTTGATTTTTCAAGCCATACCATCTCTGTCACAGCTACTCACAGCTCTTGTGGCACCAAAATAGCCACAGGCAATAGAAAAAGAGTTGGACATGGCTGTTTATGTCACACATTTATGGACACAGAAATGTGAATTTCACATAATTTTCACACATCGTAAAATATTATTCTTCTGATTTTGTTTCCAACTGTTTAAAGTGTGAAAGTCATCCTTAGCTCACTGGCTGTATAAAAGCAGACAGTGGCCGGACTGCAGTTACTGTTACGGTTTTTTGTTTGGGTTTTTTTTTTTTTACTAGCATGAATTCTTAGAATTCTTAGAATTCAAATGAATTCATAGAAAATTAGTGAGCTTGAAGAAGCTTATATTTTAATAATATTTATATTTTTATTTATATATTTTATTTATATATTTTATTTATAAAATGAATTCTTAGAATTAAAAAAAAAAACTTTACCCAAAGAAGAAAGGTGTTTGCTACTTCAAATGTGCCAACAGAGGAACAACTCGTAAAGCATAAAGAGCCACAATAACATCATATCACAAAAGGAAAATGACAAGTCTCCAGAAACCAAACATAAAGTCAAGGAATACTATGATCTAACTGATAGAGAATTCAACATAGCTGTCATAAAGAAACTCAAAGAGCTACAACAGAACTCAGAAAGGCAGTTCAATGAGCTCAGGACTAAAATTAAGGAACAGAAGAAAGACTTTAGGAAAGATACTAAACTCTAAAAAAGAACAAAAATTCTGGAGCTGAAGAACTCAATGAGATGAAAAATGCATTAAAAAGCACTGGAAATAGAGCAGACCATATGGAAGAGAGAATCAGTGAGCTCCAAGAAGCTTATATTTTAATAATATTTATATTTTGTATTTATATTTTTTCATGTATATTTATAATATTTATATAAGCTTCAAATTGTACATTTTTATGACATTTCTTTAAAAACTGAGTTTACCAATCCTGTTTAAAATTGCGTCAAAAAAATAATAAAATACCTAGGAATAAACCTAACCAACGAAATGAAAGACCTACACGCTGAGAACTATAAAACACTGATAAAGGAGATAGAAGATGATTCAAAGAAGTGAAAAGATAACCCATGCTCTTGGATTGGAAGAATTAATATTGTTAAAATGGTGTACTACCCAAAGCAATCTATAGATATAATGCAATCCCCATCAAATTACCCATGATATTTTTCACAAAACTAGAACAAATAATCTTAAAATTGACATGGAACCACAGAAGACCCAGAACTGCCAAAGCCATCCTGAAGAAAAAGAACGAAGCCGGAGGCATAACCCTCCCAGACTTCAGACAATACTACAGTAATCAAAACAGTGTGGTGTTGGCACAAAAACAGACATATGGATCAATGGAACAGAACAGAGAGCCCAGAAATAAGCCCACACACCTATGGTCAATAAATCTTCAACAAAGGAGGCAAGAATATACAATGCAGAAAAGACAGTCTCTTCAGCAAGTGATCTTGGGAAAGCTGGACAGCTACATGTAAATCAGTGAAGTTAGAACACACCCTCTCACCATGCACAAAAATAAACTCAAAATGGCTTAAAGACTTAAACATAAGATATATCACCATAAAACTCCTAGAAGAGAGCATAGACAAAACATTCTCTGACATAAATTGTACCACTGTTTTCTTAGGTCAGTCTCCCAAGGCAATAGAAATAAAAGTGAAAATAAATAAACGGGACCTCATCAAACTTACAAGCTTTTGCACAGCAAAGGAAACCATAAACAAGACGAAAGGACAACCTACAGAACGGGAGAAAAATCTCTGCAGACGATGCAACTAACGAGGGCTTAATTTCCAAAATATACAAATGGCTCATACAATTCAACAACAAAAAAACAAACAACCCAATCGAAAAATGGGCAGAAGACCTAAAGAGACATTTCTCCAAAGAAGACATACAGATGGCCAATAGGCACATGGAAAGATGCTCAACATCACTGATTATTAGAGAAATGCAGATCAAAACTACAATGAGGTACCACCTCACACCCATCAGAATGGCCATCGTTAAAAAATCTACACATAACAAATGCTGGAGAGGGTGTGGAGAATAGGGAACCCCCCTACACTGTTGGTGGGAATGTAAATTGGTACATCCACTATGGAAAACAGTACAGAGGTTCCTCAAAAAATTAAAAATAGAGTTGCCATATGATCCAGCAATCCCACTCCTGGGCATATACCCAGACAAAACTACAATTCGAAAAGATACATGCACCCCTATGTTCATAGCAGCACTATTCACAATAGCCAAGACACGGAAGCAACCTAAGTGCCCATCAACAGATGAATGGATAAAGAAGATGTGGTACATATATACAATGGAATATTACTCAGCCATAAAAAAGAATGAAAGAATGCCATTTGCAGCAACATGGATGGATCTAGAGATTATCATATTAAGTGAAGTAAGTCAGACAAAGACAAATATTATATGATATCACTTATATGTGACATCTTTAAAAAAAATGATACAAATGAACTTATTTACAAAACAGACTCACAGACAAGGAAAACAAATTTATGGTTACCAAAGGGGAAAAGAGGGTCATGGGATTAACAGATACACACCACCATGTATAAAATAAACAAGGACCTACTGTATAGCACAGGGAACTATATTCAATGTTGTAATAACCTATAATGGAAAAGAACCTGAAAAAACATTACACATATACACATATGTATAAAAGTGAATCACTTTATACCTGAAACTAACACAATATTGTATATCAACTATACTTCAATAAAAAGTAGACTTTTTTTTAAAACACTGGGTTTATTTGGAGAATACCCAGTTATAGATCTGGCCCCAACACACATGGATACAGCTACAGGCATTCAACTCAAGAGCAAGTTTGAAATACCCGGAATTTTCTGAGGTCACTCAGGGTGTACTTTGGGTCTCCAGCCCCTCCTGTGAGACATATTCCTGCGTTGAAAGAGTAGATTTGAAATAAACATCATAAACATAGTGATGCGCATGACCAAGAAAGAGGCCTTGGGCTACTTCAGTGCTGACATTCTACACGACCACTTGGACTTTTTGTGGTTAAAAATTCTCAACTCCAAAACAATCTAAAAGCCTTTAGAATAAATCCCAAAGGAACTGAGACATAAATGGCTTTTCAGTTTCTGGACTGTAGAATGTAATGCAATTTGGGTGAATCTCTGTCAAACATAGCCTTAGGCTTAAAGCTTTCCCTACTCATACAGCTGCTGCTTCATGAAAGCAATCTTGAAAGCAAAGCTAATAAAACTTGTTCATATATATGTGATGCATTAAATAAATGTGGAAGGCACATCTCCCTTTCCAGAGAACCCCAGTACTTTATGCAGATGCTCCCAAGTGGGGGAGGCGGAGCATGACTCCCTCTCCTTGGGCCTGGGCTGCACATGGTGACTTCCTTCCAGAGAGATCAGGATGGAAATGGAGATGGGCGTGAACCATACAGGGCAGTAAACTGACCAGGCTACCGCACGCAGATGATCACAGCTGACATCAACAGTCATAAATTACGTGGATACAATGGGCCCTTCTGACCAGAGGGTCCCACTGTGACCTTGGTTTGGGGAGCCCTCAGCTCATCACGGACCCAGCAAAGGCAGCTTCTTCACTCTATGAAGCTGGCCTGCAGGCCGGGGACCCCCAACCCCCTGGTCCCCTGTGTATTTCCGCTTTCTCTGGGACGTTCCGCCCAGTCCGCATCTCTCCCAGCCTCACCGGCCGTTCTCCCGCTGCCAGGCAGGCCTTCTTTCTTCCCTCCTGTGAGCTCACATCTCCACTGCTGGGAGGCTCAACCCCTCGCAGGAGGAAGGTGTCAAAGGGTCAAGGTCATGGAGATGAGGGGAGATCTGGGGAGAGACTTGTTGGAGGGCCGAGTCTGTTTCCCCGGGAGGAGAGGGGGGAGCCTGCCTCCGACCTCAGGGCCTGGGGGTTTGGGGCTACACTGCCCCTCCGAGGGCTCCAGCCAATGGCCACATCACACGTGACACAGCCAAGGTGTGAGGGCAGCGGAGCGGGCTCTGCTCCCGGCGGTGACCACCCTGCCACCCAGCAGCCCGTCAGAGGAGGAGGATCTGGGACAGGATTCAGGACACACCCTGGGCGCAGCCGCCTGGAATCACAGTGAGTCTCCCCAGGGCCCCATGGCAACAGGCTGCAGGGCATCAGTCAGCCCAGGGCAGGCAGTGCCCAGTCAGGGGAGTTGCAGTGGCCAAGGAGGCCTCCCAAGGATGCGCAGAGGTGACCATAAGATCAAAGTCAGCTCAAAACATGGGCCAGGCCCAGATGACCTGAAGCCAGCGTGCTTCCCGTGGGACGCGGAACAGCAGCCCTCAAAGATGTCCAGGTCCTAATTCCCAGAACCTGCGGGGCTATGTGGCCTGACATGGCAAAGGGAACTTTGCAGATGTGATTAAGGATCTTGAGATGGGAGATGATCCTGGATTATCCAGGTGGGCCCAGTGTCATCACAGGTCCTTATGAGAGAGAGCAGGACAGGACTTCCCTGGTGACGCAGTGGTTAAGAATCTGCCTTTCAGTGCAGGGGACACGGGTTCAATCTCTGGTCTGGGAAGGTCCCACATGCCGCGGAGCAACTAAGCCCGTGCGCCACAACTACTGAGCCTGCACTCTAGAGCCCGCGAGCCACAACTACTGAGCCCATGTGCCACAATTACTGAAACCTGTGTGCCTAGAGCCCATGCTCCACAACAAGAGAAGCCACCGCAATGAGAAGCCCACGCACAGCGATGAAGAGTAGCCCCTGCTCTCCACAACTAGAGAAAACCCGCGCGCAGCAACAAAGACCCAATGCAGCCAAAAATAAATTAATTAATTAAAAAAAAAAGAGAGCGCGGAGTGTCAGAGTCAGACAAAGAGATGTGATGATGGGGGGAGGGGCGAAGAAGGAAGGAGGGAGGGAGGGACTGGAAGCTGCTATGCCTGCTGGTTTGAAGATGAAGGATTTCTAGAATCTGGAAAAAGCAAGGGAAGGAGTTCTTGATTTCAGACTTCTGACTTTCTGAACTGTAGGAGAATAAGTGAATATCTTGAGCCACTAAATCTGTGGTAATTTGCTCCAGCAGCAATGGGAAATGAATAAACTGTCATCCGTCACGTAAAAACCTTCTGCCTACCTACCACCTCTCCTCCCTCCGCCACGAGCCTGGAGGGGACAGAGATAGGATGGACAGACGTAGCAAATAAAGATACAAGACGCCCCGTTAATTCTGAATTTCAGATACACAATGAATCGTTTTGTGGTACGGATAGTCCCAAATAGTGCGTGGGACATACGTACACTGACAAGAAGTGATCTGTTTGTTGCCTGAAATACAAATTTACCTGGATATTGTGGCTGTATCTGGCAACCCTAGCCAGAAACAGCAGCTGTAGGGGAAGAATAGAGCAAAGAAGAGGAAAACTGCCCTCTCCCTGATACCCACGGCAAGTGCTCCAGGGGAGAAGAGAGATTTAATATTAAATCAAGCCCCAAACTTTATTAGCTGGGACTGGACAGTTTTAGTTCCTGAATTGGGACCACTTTCAATCTAAAGTGACCCGGGGACCTAATTTCCTAAGAATGGAGAGAAAAAACCACAGGGAATGTCTGGGCTTTTTATCCAAGGATGAAAAGGCGGCTCCCTCCCTCCATCACACTGATAAGGTTGGAGGGACAGCAGGAAATAAAGCTGCTGCACCTGCCGGGCTGACCTGGACCAGTGACAGTGGGATGGGTCAGCTCCGTCTCCCGCCCAAGGTAAAGGTGCAAATAGATGCTGGCTACCATGAGGAGTCCTGTGTTTGCTTTGCACGTTCCCCACTGGATGTGGAGCCAGTGCAGAGCCGGAAGCAGGCCTATCCCATTCCCCAAGCCCAGTCTGTGCCCCTGCGTTTCTGAGGAGACCCGAAACAGCTAATATAGCCGTGTGCCCACAAGGTGGCGCTCATGATCTCCGCGAAACAATTTGCTCCGGTCATTGTTGTCACAAAAACATATTTTAGAATAGTTTTAGATTTACAAGCTTGTTGAGAATAGGATACAAAGAGCTCCTGTGTGTCCCCGACCGAGCTTCCCCTGTGATTAACGTCTTACATTGTGTAGAACATTTGTCAGCACTGATGAACCAGTACTGATCCCGCATTACATTTAGTCATCATATCTCTTTAGGCATCTCTGGGCTATGACAGTTTCTCGGACTTTTCCTGGTTATTGGTGACCTGGATGGGTGTTCTGTAAGGTGCCTCTCTAATGGGATTTGTCAGAGGTTTTCCTCATGATTAGACTGGGGTTGGGATTTGGGGGATGTGGACCCCAGAGGTCCAGTGCCCTCTCACTGCAGGTATCAAGGGCACACGTGGCCCCCAAGACCCCTCACTGCTAGTGTTGGCCTTGATCACCTGGCTGAGGTCAGTCCCGTCCAGCTTCTCCTCTCTACACTTGCTCCTCCTTTTCCATAATGAGCTTCTTGGATCATGTGTTTTTTAAGTTTCCTTTTTTTTTTTTTTTTTTTTTTGGGTGCACGGCTTGCAGGATCTCAGTTCCCCTGACCAGGGATTGAAACCTGGGCCATGGCAGTGAAAAAGCCTGGAATCCTAACCACTAGGCCACCGGGGAACTCCCAAAGGTTTCCTTTTTTAAATCATTTCGTGTCACCCCTGGTTCAGTTAGAACAGTGGGGATGGGTGTGAGAAGAGGGGGGCAGGGGGTGCCCCTCACATGGCCTGAGAAGTAAGTGGAGACATGCATCCCAGGGTGTACAAAGGTTGGAGCCTAGGACAGTTACTCGGGGCTCTTGCCTCTTCCCACCTCGCCGATGATCCAAGTAAACCTCCATCAGTGTCCTCGAAGGGGTCACAGGAAGGAGAGCACAGGAGAGGGGGGCCAGGGAGAGCGGTGGGAGAGGGGACCCTGTCGCGCTGCCCTGGGAGCAGCACGAGGATGCGGCGTCCCAGGAGTGCGGCACCGCGCATGTGCCCCCCACACACCCCCGGCGCCGCAGCAGGTGCTCAGAATGGAGACTGGTGCCCCCACCCCACGCCACCCAGGCCGGCCTCCCTGTAGCTCAGTGAGTTTCCATCAGTTAAGTCAGATCACATCTCTCTGCTTAGAAACCCTTGTGTGACCTCCCCGGGTCCCAGGCAGACCCTGTGGCCTCCACACCCCGGGCCTCGACATCCCTCCACCCATCGGGTCAGGGGCACACCGACTCCCCAGCTCAGGGCCTTTGTAAGGGCCCTTCCACTCTGCCCGGGACAGGTGCCCCACTTTCTCCACTCCCTCACCTTCAGGCCTCGGCTCAGATCCCACCTCCCAGAGACCTTCCCGCCTCCACCCCCCATCCCCACCCCAGATGCCTCTATGACGTGGAGCAGAGAGGGTGATGCCCCCTGAAGACAAAACAGGGTTCAAGGATCGTGCGGGCAAACCTAACCTGGCCAGCAGGGAAGACCCCAAGGATGAGCCCTGAGGCTCCGGAGGGGGGATGGGGTTTACGCCCCCTCCAGCCAATGACCACCCCCCCACGGGGCTTAAATTCTGCAGGTGATTCCTGTGGCTGCCTCCTGCCACCCCGGGGGCACACACAGCCTCCTTCGCGGTATCCTGTGAGCCAGGCGCTCTGCTCTGAGGGGTTAGTTACATTCTGGTTTTGCAGTAAGTGTCTGGGAGGTCAACCCAGCATTTCTCACCACGATAAAGCTGTTTTTCTGCTTTTGTGGTGCACGGTCTTTTTCTTCTTCTCTAAAACTATAAAAGATGTCAAATCGCCCCCTCGCCCGCCCCCGTTGCTGAGATCCTGTGGTGCACACCCTCAGTTAGCAGCGCCTTGGGGGCTGGGCTAAGGAGCAAGGCCCCTGCAGCGGCCCGCTCACCCCTGCTCACCTGTGTGTCGAGGGGTTGCCTTATAAGGTGAAAAGCAGCTGCCTGCCCCGCCCGCTGCGGGTTCAGCCCAGGGCTCGGAAAGGAAGTCCTCAGTTTCGCAAGAAGCTTTGCACGGATCTTTGCAGGTCTGGCCTCCAGGGCCCCAGCCAGCTTGCTACAGGGTATCTCAGGGTATCTGTCAACAGCCAGGAGTTAGGTGCCAGAGACGCACGGGGACGTGGTCCTACTTCCTTCTCAGCAGTTAAAACCAGAAGAGATACTTGGGCATTCATTGCCTGGGGAGGCCAGCAGCTAGCAGACAGAGGCAGGAGGGCATTATAACATTAGGGGAACCAGATGAAGCTGCAGTTTGGGGTTTTGAATATGACAATATTAGTTAAACGTCGGCTCTAGTGAACCATGGGCCAGGCCTGAACCAAGTGCCCAACGCAGTATCTCATTTAACGCTCACAACAGCTGGGTAGGATAAGTACCACTATTAGTCCCACTTTGCAGATATGGAAAACTAAGGCTCAGAGGAAGGCAGTAACTTATCTAAGGTAAGATAAGTAGCTTTTCTACCAGACAACCAGCAAGCGGGAGAGACTGAAGAGGCCTCCAGGAATCCCCCTCTGAAAAGGATCACTGTTCAACGCAGCAGCCACGGGCCACATGTGGCTACCAAGCCTTTGAACTGGTCCCAGCTGCGATGTGCTGTGAGTGTGGAACACACACCAGAGTTCAGAGACTTGGCTGCATCTTTAAATTTTAAGTTAAAAAAATTTGAACTATAAAATATCTCCAAAATTTTCAGCTTCGTTTTGAAATCATTACAGATTCATGGGAAGTTGCAAAGACAGTACCCAGAGGTCCCTTCACTCAGTTTCATATGGTGACATCTTATGTAATTATCATAATTATTGTACAGTATCAAAACCAGGAAACTGACGTGTGTGTATAATTCTACGTCCTTTCATCGCATGTGTGCATTCGTGTAACCACCGCCATGATCAAGATACAGTAATTATAAAATAGAGATGGCATGTTGAAATCTTATCTTGGCTGTGTTGGGTTAAACAAAATATATCATCAGGGTTAATGCTGCCCTTTTCTTTCCGCTTTGAAAATGCGCCACTAGAACATTTAGAATCGTGCACGGGGCTTGCCTGTTTCCACTGGACAGCGCTGGCCTGGAAGTTCAGACCCAGCTCGGCGGTTAGGACAGGTCACTTGACCTCCCCGAGCCTGGCTCCTCTGGAGTAGACCAGGCCTTCAGAGTAAGTGTACAACTGTTCATTCATTCAGTGCATTTACTGAGTGCCTGTCATGTTCTGGGCATTACGCTAAGGGCTGGGGACACAGAAGCAAAGACTGTGGCTCAAAAACACGAATTGTCCCTGGCCCCCAGAGCAGGTAAATCCAGCAGGGGAATCCTAGAATCCCACCCCCTTCCTGACACCTCCCAGAACTCAGCGAGAGGCACAGGGAAGGAAATGACAGTGGTAGAAAAACAAAGTGCCTACACACAGAGGACACTGATGTATACAGCTGGCGCTCCCAGTCAGAGAACTCAGGAGCCAGCCCTGGAACCCAAGGCCCGCCTCCCAAATGTCCCGCATCGCCCACCTGTCCACCTGTCCATCCATCTGCCTCAGCCTAACAGACTCATGGCTGCCAAGGGGGAGGGGGCCGGGGGAGGGGTGGAATGGGAGGCTGGGGTGAGCAGCTGTAAGCTTTTACATAGAGAATGGACACACAACAAGGTCCTACTGTAGAGCACAGGGCACTGTCTTCAATATCCTGTGAGAAACCAGAATGGTAAAGAACAGTAAAGAAAATGTGTGTGTGCATATATGGATATATAGCTGAGTCACTTTGTTGTAGAGCAGAAATTAACACAACATTGTAAACCAACTATACCTCAATTTAAAAAAACAAACAAACAAAAAAATACCAGACCAACATTCACACACACAAAAAGAGAAATTTCTAACATGAGGAAAAGCAGGGTAATAAAACAAACCTTACCCCACCACCTAGCTTTAACCATGATCAACATTTTGCCCTATTTCCTACTGTTCATGGGAGTATTTGAAAGAAAATGATAGTCACCCTAACATTTTAGCCTTAAATATATCCGTCTGCATCTCTATAAAAATGACACCTTCTTACCCAACCACAATGCCATTAACAATATTTCCTCAGTATAACCCGGTCTTCACTCTTTGGACGCTGATTAGAAATGCTGAGTCCTGGGCCTTGCCCCAGGCCTTCTCAATCAGATTCTGCATCTCCGTAAGGTCCCGAAGAATTCGTGTGCCCATTAGTTTGAGAAACAAACTTTACATCCGGTCTGTTATTGAACTGTCTCCCTCAAAATCCATACGTTGAAGTCCTAACCCCCCCGGACCTCGGACTACGGCCTTATTTGGAAATAGGGTCATTGCAGACGTAATTCGTTCAGATGAGGTCAGACCGGCATAGGGTGGGGCCCCTAGTCCAATATGACTGGTGTCCTTATTTTAAAAATTAGAGACAGACATGCATAAAGGGAGGGTGATGTGAAGAGACAGTATAAGAAAGAATGAAATAATGCCATTTGCGGCAATATGACCTAGAGATTATCATACTAAGTGAAGACAGAGAAAGACTATTTGTCACATGATATATATGTCATATGATATCACTTACATGTGGAATCTAAAAAATGATACAAATGAATTTATTTACAAAACAGACACATAGACTTAGAAAAAAAAGTTTATGGTTACCAAAGAGAAGAGGTGGGGGGAGGGATAAATTAGGAGTTTGGGATGAACATATACACACTACCATATATAAAACAGATAACAAACAAGGACCTACTGTACAGCACAGGGAACTCTACTCAATATCCTGTAATAACCTATATGGGAAATAGACTCTGAAAAAGAGTAGATATATGTTTATGTATAACTAAATCACTTTGCTGTATGCCTGAAACTAACAGAACATTGTAAATCAACTATACTCCAATATAAAATTAAAAAAAAAAATTTTTAAGAGAGAGAGTAGACGGCCGTCTCCAAGCCAAAGAGAGAGGCCTGGACCAGACCCATTCCCCATGGCCTCAGAAGGACCACCCCTGCTGAGAGCCACCTTGAGTTCACACTTCTGGCTCCCAGAGCTAAGACGGGATACACTTCTGTTGTTTAAACCATGCACCTTGTGGTACTTTGCAGCGCCAGGCCTAGGACACTCAGTATTCAAAAGGTGGGGGGGGGTTAAGTGCCCCCAGCTGAGCCCCCATTGAAAGCTTCTGATATAATGGGTCTGAGGCGGAGGCTCAGGGGTGGGTGTTTGTAACGCTCCTGAGGGGTTCCCAGCTGTAGCCGGGCTGGAATCACTGTTCTGCTTCCCCAGTTAACCATCAGCCAGCAAATCATCTGCTGCCTACTGCTTTGTGGCAAAGGGCTAGCAAGTTATCTGGGGAGAGAAATACCCAAAGCCAGGAGTCCTCAAAGCAGGGGTCCTAGACCAATAGTTCAGCACCAGCTGGGAGCTCGTTGGAAATTCAGATGCTCACGCCCCAGGCAGACCTGTTTCAGAGACTCTGGGGTGGGGCCCGGAAAGCTGTGTTTGAAGGAGCACCCCCCTCGTGATTCCCATGCACCTCAAGTTTGAGAACAAGCCTCAGAGAGGTGTGGGCCCCGAGCTCGGTGTGCATTTAACAGCCTCCATCCGAACCAGCCATTGGGAGTTTTAAGAACCATCAGTGAAAAGAAGCAAAATCCATCACTAGCCACAAACCAGATATTTTCTTCCTGACCTCCTAATCAACATCCCCCCTCTAACTCTGGTTCCCAATTTCTTTGTTAATTAACTTGTTGGTTGAAATATTAACACACCAACACAGTAACAATTTCAAACAGTCCAAGAGAGGAAGGAAATTTCACCACAGTTCCCAGTCCTGCTCCCCAGAGGCCACCATGGCCAGAAGCTTCTGGTGGATTTTCCCAGAGCTCTGCTATGAATCCACCTTCACAGCCATCCATTTCCCTTAAACCCACACTCCGGCAGCCGACTGCAAGTTCATACCTCTCCTTCCTCTACTTAATCATGGAGCCACACAAGCCTCTGTTTTCATTACATGCCACTGTCTGAGCGGATTTAAGCCAATCCACTATGGATGAGCATTTCCGTTGCTCCCCATCTTTTAGTTCTATGTGTGATGTTACGTTTAACACCCTTTTGCATATACCTTTATACCAACGGCCGAACGCTAAGGGCTCCAGATTTGTGGATTTCACAGATGAATTAAAAACACCAAGGGGCTGATACGAGGCTGCCTGCTTCTTATTTACCGACAAGGATGTTAAAAAAAAAAAAAAAAAGTAACGCCATTTGTCATCACCTCTGTTCCATAAAGTAAAACCACTTTAACACCGAAATCTTAGCAAGACAAGATTTGTTTAAGAGGCAAAAAAAAAACCCGACATGCTTTGCTTCGTAGAAGATTCGCGTTTCTCAGTTACTACAGACCTGCAGTAACTTCCTCCTGGAATGGTTTTCCACACGTGCACTCACTCACCAACGTCCCCAAGGGCGTCGTTTTGTAAAGAGAGGCTCCCCCAGGTGCCCCCATCCTGCTCTCAGTGCTGCCCTGCGGTCCCAGGTGTCTCTAGTGCAGAATGAGCCTTCTGTCCTCAGGAGGAAGGGCCAAGTTGCTCGGGGAAGGTAATTCCAAGCACGTGCCTGATGAGATTTTTGAGACAACTGGATTTCATTCTCAAAGAAATCCTTTGGCATGGTGCTCATTCACTCAGCTCTAGCTGATGAAGCCAACTGCTCCGTAATTCAATTGCCTGGCCTCTACTATCCAGGTGTTAAAATGGCTAGAAAACAGGATGGTGGTCTGACCCCACACACACACACACCTCCCCGAGAACACGCCGTCGCACACCTCCTATGTGTGTTTGCAGAGGGATCCTGCGGATGTCTCCTAAACTGGGCCCATCGATGCCTGGTCTGAGGGCAGCAGAAAGCATCACCTGGAAGCCAGAACCCAAGTTTCACCAGGTGACTCGCAGGCACCGGAAGGCTTGGGAAGGGCTGCCCAAGCCGAGCTCTGCAGAGACCCAGAAAGGCATGCAGTCAGACAGCGTGAATTTGGGGGCAGTGAACTGTCAGACAGCTGGCTGTGCATCCCACTCCGCCGCCGTGTCTGTCTGTGGACACTGAGTAAGATGCCTCTCTCTCTCTGGGCCTCAGTTTCACCATCTGTAAAATGGGGTAAGAATAAGAGCTGCCTCCCAGGAGTTGTTCTGAGGATTAAATATGCTAATGAATGAAGGCATTTTGTCACAGGGCTTGGCACACAGTAGGGGCTCAAAAAACATGGATGCTTTTTCCCTGGCCCCAATAAAGGGACTCTGGCTCCCTCAGGGCCACTGTCTCCCCAGCCCTGACCACCCCCAGAAACCCACACGGTCCTGGGCACCTTAAATTCAGTGGTTGTAAGGCTGTCCTGGGGAGGTGGCAGATGTGATGCATGGTCCCAGAGAGGCTGACTCTGCAGGTCCGGAGTGGGGGCCTGGGACGTCCCCATCCTTGCTCAGCATCCAGGTGTCCCTGGCACACGTGGTCCAGGGAGCACTCACAGACCCACTATCCTAAGGCCTTGCTGCCCGGGGTGGTCCTTGGGCCTGCAGCATCACCTGGGAGTCTGTTAGAAATGCAGGACCTCAGGCCGCCCTCAACTATTAACTCAGGATCTGCATTTTAACAAGACCCCCAGCAGACCCAGCATCACCCAGGTTCAACCTGGTTCACTAAAGGCAAAATGCAAGGACATGGTCAATGGGGTGGCCTCCCGGGTTTGGGCCTCCCAGGCCTCCAAGCCCACCTATTCTTCATAAGACAGTGTTCAAGCTTGATTTTCCTGGAATGGCTCTTGTAAATATTACTTGCTGGAGCTGCTCTAATGAAGCACCACAAACTGTGGGGCTTAAAACAATAGAAATGTATTCTCTCACAGTCCCAGAGGTCAGCATCCAAAATCAAGGTGTCGGCAGAGTGGGTTCCCTCCGGGGCTCTGAGGGACAGACCGTCCCAGGCCTCTCCTAGCTTCTGGTGGCTGCCAGCAATCCTGGGCATTAGGGACCTTGTAGACGCATCAGAGCAGTCTCCGCCTGCATCACCACACGGCCTTCCTGAGGCTGTGACTTCTGTCTCTCGTCAGGACACCAGTCATTAGATTCAGGGCCCACCCTAATCCAGGATGAGCTCCTATCCAGAGCCTTAATTATATCTGCAAAGACCCTACTTCCAAACGAGGTCACGTGTCCAGGGGCCAGGTATGAGGGCTGGGACCTGCCTTTTTAGGGGGGCTGCCATTCAGCCCCCCAAAGGTCAGCTCTGTGGCTTACACCTCTGAGTATTTCAGCCCCTCTTCTCTGGAGGTTTTATGTTTAAGTCTCCACTCTCATCTGGGAGGAAGAAAGGCTGCATCCTCCTTTAAGAGATTTCAGTTGCCGAGAGCTAATGGCAGAGGCTGCCTTCATCCCAGACAGGTGCCACCAGCCTCGATGACAGTGGCACCAGCGGCTATTGACATCTGACAGGAAACTGAGGCTGGAGAGGGACTGCCAGGCGAAACTCCTCCCCCAGGGGTGGGGGCGTGGCCTTGAGACAGGGCCCCACCCACCAACCAGCAAATTTCACAAAATAAACTGGGGCACCCAGGAGAAGCCACCAGGGAAGGATCCGGCCCTAAATAAGAGGATGTTCTTATCTGAGCATCTGGCGGTGCTTCCTGAACACCTAACACCCGACACTGAAGGGTCTGGGAGTTGGTTTGATGAGACCCACTGACTGTGAGTGTCCCCAGGCCTCGGGGCTCAGGTGCTGGAGGTTACCTGAGCTGGGCCATGTGTGACACACACAGTTGGACAGCACAGGCTGTTGGATCCACAGCGTAGCTGAGTCGAAAGATCCAACTTCCCGTCACTCTTGGTGTAGACCAGCGGCTCTCAGCCTGGGACCCTGCTCATCTTCTAACCCTGTCCTGCAGCGGACTTTTGCCTCCAGCACCCACGCTCTTTGGGGCTACTCTGTCTGTGCTCCTGGGTTTGTGGTGGCCATGGGGGTGCACTGCTCACATCTCTCTCCAAGAGAGAACTCAGCAGCCTCCCTGATCCCAGCCAAGGACAGACCTGGAGGAATGGGGCATTCCGGCCTCCCGGGGGGCTCCTCCATCACCTCACCTTCTCTCTGGGGCTCCCCATCAGCCGGGCCAAGACTCCCTCTGTGCTGCCCTGCAGGCCGAGCCTCTTCCTTCTTCGTCTCCTTTCCCGGGTGTCAGACCCACACCGTAGGTCTCCCCTCCTTCTCACTCCCCACCGGTCCATCACAGGCTTCCCACCCAATCAGGCTCTTGCACGTCTAATTCCAACCAGGCATCTGAATTGGCACAGAGTTCAACGTGGCTTCTAGCTCAGGACCCAGCAGGTGGGTGGGTCCCCACATCCAGGCATGGGATTCGAGACACACATGGCCACAACATGACAAGTGTCCTCTGCGTGCGTCTCTCTCCCCAAAGTCCCACCCCAAGCAGCAGCCGCCCCTCCGTCTCCCTCCCCAGCACCCTTGCTCTCTCCTCTCTCCCATCCTTCTCTCCCTTTTAAACACCTGGTCTCCTCTTCCCTGCATCTATCCGCTGTGCCCTTTCTCAGAGAAACATAACCCATTTCCCTGATCAGAGCTATAAAGATCTGAGAGATGCCAACCAGGCAATCCTGCCATCAGCCCCACTTGGAAGAGCGGAGAAGGATGTGCATACTTTTTGTTAATATTTCCCCATCCCATGGACACCAACTTAATAATTACGATAACTTAATAACTCGCTTTTTGAGTTACTGCTAAGCATCCCTTACTTTACATCAAGATGAAAGTTCAGGGAATTGCTGACCATTTGCCCAGAAGAACCTAAGGAAGGCCCCTCCTGACCAGCCAGTGGTCCCCAGACACTTTCAGGAGCTCTGTCTTCGGGGTGCCCCCAATGCCCCTCTCCCCAGCCCGACCTTGGAACTGACAGCACCCCACTCTCCACCCCACAAGCCTTGTGTGCAGAGAAGCACCTCAGCCCCAGGCTTGGGAAGGGCCCTCCTCTCCTGCTGACCCCAAACTCCCTCCTGGCCTCCCTGCAGCCACGTGGCCCCAGGGCTCTGCATCCATCTTTTGTTCATCCGCACCGGCCAAGCTAAGAGCATAAGCAGATTCCATGCAAATCGCCCTCAGAAAGCACAATCCGCCTTTGCCAGCCCCGCCAGTCCAAGAGGCTGCCCCGACCTTCCATAACCTCCAGCTCCGGAAAGCCACGGGACACCCAGAGCGGGGGCGAGTGGCCCCAGCACATTCGTGGTGGAGGCTGAGGCCTCGGAGAACTTCGGGTGTGTTGCCTCTGGTCAGGACTGAAGAGTTCCTGATGCTCTTCTAAGGCCCACCAACCCCACCGTGGAGATGACGAGCCCACCCCTCGGCAGCCCACAAGGTGGGAAACAGGGAGACAGAGGCTGCGCCATCAACGACCCAGAGGCTTTCCAGAGGTGCACGCGCTAGGCTCAGAGAAACATGATTCTCCCTCTGAAGTTGTATTTGCCCGTGTGAATCTCAGATCGTTGGTTCCAAGGCAGAGAGTCTCAGGTTCAGTTCCTTGCTCTCTAGACCCAGTATTTCTCTGACTGCTCAGAGGAATCTTGTGGGGAGGACAACCCCTGATTTTGCAGGTGGGAGAAAGGCTGCTCAGAAAGGTCTAGGAACTTGCCTAATGTCACACAGCTGGAAAGGGCAGCTTGTCTGGCCACCCAGAAACCGACCAAAAGAATCTTCCAACAGAGCTCTGTTCTTTGAGCAAACATAGGTTTGTTGTTATTTTAAAATGTAACAACACCAAGCACATGTATCGTGCTCACAACCTGCCAGGTGCTGCTCTGAGCCCTTCACCGGCACTGTTTCATTTGATCATCTCGGAGGCAGGTTCAGGCATTAGGCAGGTTCAAGTATTACAGCCGAGGAAACCGAGGCACAGGAAGGTTAATGGACTCCCTCAAAATCACACAAGGAGGTCGGAGCTGGGATTTACACTCGGGCATGTGGTTAAGAATCAATGAGCTTTAATTGCTGCCCTCTGCCACAGAGGAAAGAAAAGAAACACAAAGAAAAGAGAAGTGGGTTTGGCTCATGAACAGGATCAAAACTCACTGAATTTAAGGGCAGAAATCCCCTTGGCCTTTAGCATCGAACAGCTTTTGTGATGAACCCACCGTCAAACAGAGACGGCAGAGCCTCCGGGTAAAGAGAGGCGGCCCAGGGCTTCCCTGGTGGCGCAGTGGTTGAGAATCTGCCTGCTAATGCAGGGGACACGGGTTCGAGCCCTGGTCTGGGAGGATCCCATATGCCGTGGAGCAACTGGGCCCGTGGGCCACAACTACTGAGCCTGCGCGTCTGGAGCCTGTGCTCCGCAACAAGAGAGGCCGCGATAGTGAGAGGCCCGCACTCCGCGATGAAGAGTGGCCCCCGCTTGCCGCAACTAGAGAAAGCCCTCGCACAGAAAGGAAAACCCAACACAGCCAAAAATAAATAAATAAACAAATGCGGGGTTTAAAAAAAAAAAAAAAAAAAAAGACAGGCAGCCCAGGAGCCAAGCTCTGCAGATTCCCTAGCTGTGTGACCTGCGCCCGCTCTTTAGCTGGCCTCAGTTTCCCCATCTTTAAAATGTACATAATCACTTGATCACAAGTGTTGTGAAGGATAATACAACAGGACCAGAAGAAAGGGTCACAGAAGAATGCGACCTGGGCTTCCCTGGTGGCGCAGTGGTTAAGAATCCGCCTGCCAATGCAGGGGACACGGGTTCGATCCCTGGTCTGGGAAGATCCCACATGCCGCAGAGCAACTAAGCCCGTGCACCACAACTACTGAGCCCGCGTGCCACAACTACTGAAGCCGGCGCGCCTAGAGCCCGTGCTCCCCAACAAGAGAAGTCACCGCAATGAGAAGCCCGCGCACCACAACGAAGAGCAGCCCCCGCTGGCCGCAACTAGAGAAAGCCCGCGCGCCGCAACAAAGACCCAACACAGCCAAAAATAAAATAAATAAATTAAAAAACAACAAAAAAGAATGCGACCTGGTCAGGGAGGGTGGGAGCTTAGGAGATGGACAGTAAGGAGAGAGGACACATCAGGCCAAGCTGCAGGAAAGTGTGGTCATGGTCCAGCAGCACCAGTGAGGTCTGAGGGTCTGTTAGAAATGCAGGATCTCACCCCCCACCCCCAGACCTGCCAAACCAGAATCTACATTTTAGCAAGACCCCCCAGGGAGTGTGCATGCACGTTAAATCCTGAATAGGCCTGCCCTGCCCCATGGGATTCTTGTCTGGAGTAAAGAAAATCTAAAGTTCCTGGTACCTTACTGGCTTCGATAAAGGCCGGCTCCTTCCCCGCTCCGCCCTCCGCCAGCAAGCGATCACGATGGCCCTGGGGAGCCAGCGGTGAACAGCAGCTGCCCAGTGCCTGCCCTTCACATACACGACTTCATGTCACCGTCAGTGTCCCTCAGGTGAAGGAGAAACTACTATCACCATGCTACAGATGAGGGAGCAGACGCTCAGAGAGGGACGTCCCTTGACTTGCCCCCGTTCCCTGGGGCCGAGGCAGGCTGGGGACCAAGTCTGTCTGATGCCCCAGCCCTTGTTCTAACCACTGCGCTCTCTTGCCATGTCACTCAGCCTGCACCGTTTGGAACCCTGGGCTTGTGTGCTGCGTTTCTAAGAGCCACCCCCGGGCCCGCTCTCTCCCCTCCTCCATCCTCGGCTTCCAGGAGCCGGGAGAGGCGTCATCCCCTGGTGTGAAGACGGCCCCCGGGGACCAGTTGGGAAACTCTGGACAAACGCGCTGTCCAAGCAGACAAGCCAGAACAGGAACAAAGAAACACAACAATGTTACCGACTTGCAAATTTAGGAGCACTCTGGACTCTGCCGGGTTTGCATTTTTGGCGCAGCGATCTTTTGCCCACTCTGCTGGCTGAAATCACTCTGTTCTGAGTCTCTCATTCGGGGGCGCAACCAGGACAGTCACCGGGACAGTGAATGGGATGCGAGCAGTGACCTTTCCAGAAAAGAAGGGCCAGTCGCCTCTGCATTCCTGAGAGGAATTCCCCAGGAGCGACTGAGGACCTCGGAACCAGTTCTGGAAGCATGCCCCTCCACTGCTTACAGTCTCCTTCTCTACTTGGGAGTTCTGGTTTCTGGCTGCAAGCACACACTTGGTCTCCCTTCCAGGGGCGAGGCCCTGCCCCAGGATACCCCAGCAGTTTCCTGGCTTCAGTGGCAGGAGGAGAGGCGGGCGTGGGTTCTGACCATCTCCTCCTCATAGGAGGGATGTCAGAGCTGAGGGCCAGGAGTGGGAAGGAAGCCACAGGGCTGAGCGGCTGCTGGAAACACTCAATGTGGATGCTGCACCGAGAAGGTGATCTTGTTGCTGAAATAACATTGTGGCTGCGCATTCCTTCAAAACAATCTTAAAGCATATTTATGTGTTCCTTGTGAAAGTAATATAACTACCTGCCAGAAACAAAAAAGCAAGAAATCACACACACCCGTTGCGGCGAGGGTTCCCAGACCACACCCACATTCAGAGACTCACTGGAAGAAGTCACGAGTTTTCAGCACAGAGTCATTTCCACGGCAAAGATGAATTTACAGCAGCGGAGCCAGGATACACAGCCAGATCAGAAGGCAAAGACCCACAGCTGGATGTTATCGCCTGAATGTTTGTGTCCCCTCAAAATTCGTATGTTGAAGCCTTAACCCCCAAACATGACAAGCAGCTGGGGATGGGCCTTTGGGGGTGTAGATGGGAAGGGAATACTTGAACTCACAAAGGAGAACGAGAAGAGGATTCAGTTAATTCCTCAGTTAATTAAACGTAGCAGCAGACACCAAGAGAGGGGATGTGCACCTGCATTCCTGAGAGGTACCCATGGTGCTTTGCAGCCCCGCTCTCCGCAGTGCTGATGGGGCCCCCCTCCGCTGCACTGGGCGAAGGGAAGGCTCTCTTTGCTCTGATCTGATCCAGACTTCCCCTCTTCACTGTCATACACTGTGGTGGCCCCGTTTGGGGTCCTCAGGATGCACTGCCCTGCCCTCGGCGCGTTCCTCCCCCAGACCTCGGGCTCTGTCTGCACTTGCCCGACAGGAGGGAATGTAAAGGAGTCTGCTCCCAGCTCCCATCCCACCCCAGGGCTCCCTGCTAATGCCTGCTAGATGCCTGCTAGCAGGGCTCCCTGCTAGATGTCTTTTCCTTCATTTTATTCCTGGACTCTTTTCTGTCCACTCTGGTTTCCTGGCCTGTGGTTGCCCTCTTTGATGCAGTTCTGGGAAGAATTTGGAAATACCTTTTGTTCAGGTGGGAAGACCACCTTTCCGGCCGGGCCTGTGTGTCTAGCTCAAGACTCTTTGGGTTGCAGGTAACACGAACCCAGGGCCGGCTCCCAGGGGCCCACAGCCTGCACAGTCACAGCACAGGGCCTGGCTTAGAAGGGTCCCCACTCGGTTTCACGCTCTGTCACCAGCTTGAAATTCTTAATAATGTTTGAACAAGGGGCCCTACGGGTTCCTTTTGCACTAAGACCCCAGCATTATGTGGCTGGTCCTGCATAAAGCCATTCTAGAAACTTGAATTACCAAAGGAGATTTAGTGCAAGGTCAGGGGGTGTCTCAGAGAACCCAAAGGCACGCATGGGGTTAGGTGTCAAGCTGGAAGCAGGGCCTGGAAAACAGGAAGGAGGTCTCTCTCTATCTCCCCCGCCCCTGCCTCCCCCTCGAGCTTCCCTCTGCACCCCTGCTTATCCTTTCTCTGAGCAAGACACACACGGCTGCCAGCCCCACCCAGGATTTCATCTCCTCTGTTCCAGAATCAGTCCCGATGGCGTTTCAAGGGGCAGAGACGCTGACTGGCCCAGCACGGATCAGGTGTCCAGCCTTCGTGCAATCCGTTCTGGCCCAGGGGGCAGGGTCCAGCAGAAAACAGAGTCAGCAGTTGGCAAGAGACAAATCTGCCTCGAAGCCTCCCGGAATTTATGGCTTAAGCACTGGGTGTTCAGTCTCCCAGGAACTTCACTTCTAGGCCGGGAACTCCTCAAAGCCTATTTGGTGATTGATTAGCTGACCTTTGACCTTAAGTCCATTTCCAGCTGAGCTATTGATTGGGGCAAACCATCTCCCCTCTTGTCATTTTCTTTCTCCTCCCATTTAAAAACAAACCAAACCGAAATAAAGAAGACTTCTCAGAGAGGCCGGAAGGGTGAACAATACAGAGATCTGTGAAATGGCTGGTCTGGAAAGAAGCTACACACACACACACACACAATAGAACGTGTGTTTTCTAAGACACTGTAAGCAAGTTATATATCTTCGGCCCTTCAAAGTCTGACCAATACTAACTCATCGCAAAGCATTTCCTGGCGGGCATTCAGAGTTCTGCGCCACAGATAGCGGCCACCCCAAAAGGAAGTTGATTAGACTCTAGGAGATAAATCTTGTTTGCTTCCTTCCTCTCTGAGATGATTACAAGCCGGGAACAAAGGCCCTGTGTCCCGAGAGGCGCCTCCACCCGACCCCTCATGCATTATGAATCGCGACCTCATCATCATTTCATGAAGCTTTCCACACCCCGAAGTGGCTGCTGCTCATCCACGGGCCACACACTGCAGAGCCCCCTTGGCCCCTTCAGGCTGCTAGCCCCCCAATGCCCCCACGCCAGCCCCCGGGGACTAACCCCTGGCCATAAGTGCTGACGCCCGCCGTCAGAAGGCCCCTTCTCCGTGAGGCTCTTCCGCCTCCCGACAAGCTGGCCCTCCCAGCCTGAGGGGGTCCCGACCGGAAGAGAGGCTGGGTGCCCTAAGGGGGCAACAAGCACAGGCTTTGGGGGCAGAAACAGCAGGCTTCAAACCTTCCCAATGCCCACTTCCCAGCTACTGCCCGGGAGGGTTACTTCCACGCTCCCTGCCTTCGGCGCCTTGTCTGCAAAAGGGGGCTGATGCCAATAATGCTGATCTCACGGGGCGGTGAGAGGTTAAATGTGATCACATGTGTGAAGTACTTCGGCAGAAGGGCTTGGCCGCGGGGAGCAGGGGCTGAACTCCAGCCAGGGCCGCTGCGGAACCTGTGGGCCCAGGCGAAGGGAAAATGTGCAGCCCTTGTTCAAAAGGCAGGAAAAAACCTTTTCCTCTTCTTCATCTTTCCCTTTTCTTCTTCCTCTCTCTCAGACTGTCCTGGTGTTTTTCGTTTGTTATTTAATGACAGGCTCCCTCAGACAGAGGACGCTCATGGGACAAGCGGGTGGAGGGCAGCCGTGGTTACTGGGGGGGGGGGGGGGGCGGAGCCGGCGGCTGAAACTCATTCTGGGAAGCAGGGAGGTGGCAGCGGGCAGGCCTGCCAAGCCCCCGGCACATGCTGCATTATCCCATCACACTTCACTTACAGGACACAAATATAAAGATAAAATTATCTAGAATTTCAAGAAGGCTCCCACAGAGCATTAAATCCCAAGCCCAGGCCCGTCTGAGCGCAGGGCCATTTGCCCGGGGGGCCAGCCCTGACTGCAGTGATGACTTCGATGTATCCATCGCCCTGATTCTTGGATTCCAGAAAGTCATTCATGGAATAAACACTTTCTAACCATTTGGGAGTACTGGCTAAAGCTGCACATAGGCATGATGGTATAAATCAGAGATTCCACTTCTCCGTACACACCCAAGAGGAACACCTACATGTGTGAGCACTTGTACTACAGTGTTCTTTGCAGCATTGCTCACAAGAGCCCTGCACTGGAAATGCAGTACCCAAGTGCCCATCACCCACAGAATTCTTAAACAAATGTGGTCTTTCCAGGTGATGGGACCCACACAGAAGAAAGAATGACTTACAAATACAAACGACAACAGGGCTGGATCTCACAGGTAATGGGGATGATTTAGGGGGTTAAGGAGCTGACTCGGTCCCCTCTCCCCAGGGCAGCCCCCCACGTCCTAGGATTCCTTTGCCTTCTGCCTCTCCTTACACTGAAAGTGATTTTGTGGCATTCAGACGGTCTCCTGGAGGACAACGGTGATGAGAGAGAACAGGCGGGTTCAACGTCATCCAATACGGCGCCAAGGCACCCTCCTGATTTTACTTATGGACCCTATTTGAGTCCAACTAACATTGGATGCACACCTACTATGTGCTTGGTATTAGGGACACGAGGATGAGGATGTCCCTGCTCTCTAAGAGCTCAGAATCTGTGACACAGAAAATCCCGGGGCTCGGGATCAGCTAGGTCTCAATCTACGATGGGCGTATTGATATGCCAATATCAGCATCTTG
The DNA here is from genome assembly GCF_964341445.2 of Mesoplodon mirus. NCBI lineage: Eukaryota > Metazoa > Chordata > Mammalia > Artiodactyla > Ziphiidae > Mesoplodon > Mesoplodon mirus. The sequence continues at coordinate 4,597,611 of NC_138995.1, read as the reverse complement.
TCATTCCTTGGAATTTCTATTTATGGTACGGAAATAGTCACATGAGAACCAAGCTTAGCTACAAGACTGTCCATTGTGACGCTGTGAAAATGGTGAAAACATTAAACACGGTCCTACTGTATAACACAGTGAACACATTAAACACAGTCCTACTGTATAACACAGGGAACTATATTCAATATCATGTGATAAATCATAATGGAAAAGAATATGAAAAAGAATGTATACATACGTACAACTGAATCACTTTGTTGTACAGCAGAAATTAGCATTGTAAAATTTTTAAAAAGGTTAAAATAGTGAACAAATTAAAAATAACCTGTTTCCAATGATGAGAGATTGGTCCAGAGAGGTATAGAAAAGCAAAATGAGGGACCACTGCACAGCCACTGGAAATCATGCTGGAGAAGACTGTGGAACGGCTCTCAAGGCCTGTGATGAGCAGAGATTCTACCTAATGTGCAAGCCCACAGGTGAGCCTGCCACAGTTTCATAGCTGCTGCAGGAGACACGAGACTCCTGGCTCAGAGACAAAGGACTTGACCCCTTGCACACAGCAGGCGGCATGAGCATCAGGTTGGCAGCAGGTCCCCTGGCCCAGGTTCCCCAGGGCGACATGAGGGGGCTCCGGCAGGATGCCACTCACACTGCATGTTCTCCCCTGCTGAGGGACCCTGAGCTTAGGGCACCCAGATCTCTTCTGCTGGGCAGGCAACCTGCCTGGCCTTGTCCTGGAGGGAGATTCTGTATTATATTTATCAGAAAACAACCCTGGCCTTTACTTGAAGAGAAGCACCATGTCGAACCACCACTATACAAACATCCTTGAACAGAGGGTCCATGTTTTCCATTGAAAACATGCAGAAACCTAAGAAGCCCACGGACAACAGCTCCCAACAATGACAGAGAGAGAAATTTTGGGTCACCGAGCAACAGGTTACCAAACAATCCCTATGCTGCGATCTTGAGTTATGGGCAGACAAGCCTGCATATTACATAAGCACTGATACTGGACTGGCAAAATATACCCATAAATGTTCACAGGGGGTCTCTGAGTATTCTAATGTTTCTGTAATGAACAAGTATTGGTTTTATATGCAGAAAAATACACATAAAAAATAGTTCTTGTAGCTAAGAATAAATAGCTAGCCCTTGCTATACCTTTACGAAATGCCAAACCCTGTTCTAAGCACATGACATGTATCACCTCATTCAATCCTCACAACAAACCATGAGGTAAACACTGCTTATTGTCCCCATTTTCCAGATACATCAAACTGAGGCCTTGAGAGGGCACGCAGTGGGCAATCAGTACAACCAGGATTCTGAACCCGAGTAGTGTGGCCGCAGACTTCATGCTCTTAAAACCACTTTCCTATGCGCCTGGAATAAAGCCTCATTATTAAAAGAGAAAAAGCTCTTTTATTTATAGATGTAATGATAAATCTAATAACAGAGACAGAAATTGTTTTCTCTCCAACCCAGAAAATTAAATGAATCTAAAACCAACCACAGTTGGATAGGAAGACCATGTAATAACGTGCAAATGCTTATGACTGAATCAAAAAGCAGAATATATAAATTTATGCAGCACAATATTGCACATTTGTAAGGAAAAACAATACATATATCCACAGGGGAAAAAGCACTAGAACACAAAGTACACAAAGATACTAGCATGTTTGTTTCAGGGGGATGAACTCTCAGGGATACTTTTCACTTTTCTCCTTTTTCTGAATTTTCTATAACATGGTTATAGCTCTTTTATGATGAAAAATGTTAAAAAAAAAAATTTAAGAAGGGCTTCCCTGGTGGCTCAGTGGTTGAGAGTCCGCCTGCCAATGCAGGGGACGCTGGTTCGTGCCCCGGTCCGGGAGGATCCCACATGCCGCGGAGCGGCTGGGCCCGTGAGCCATGGCCGCTGAGCCTGCGCGTCCGGAGCCTGTGCTCCGCAACGGGAGAGGCCACAACAGTGAGAGGCCCGCGTACCGGAAAAAAAAAAAAAAAAAATGTAAGAAGACAAAACACCAATGAAGCTAATTGTAGACTATGAGGGCTAATTCAGACTGTCAATTGCAACCCAGCCTATAGTTTATGAACTGGCTGCCAGCAGGCCTAATCTGCCTGAAAAATGTTTTACTTGGCTGAATCCCTGTTTAAACAAATACTCATTGCTTTCTGTCACTATAAAGTAGGGAGACTTCAGAGCAAATTCATCTTTCTCTGAATGTGTGCCTTCCTATGAGCCAGCAATTCCACCCGTGGAATGAATTCGATAGAAGTGTGTTCGTCTCTACATCAACAGGCACACGCTAAGATGCTCACAGCAGCTCTCTTATTATTGGCCTCACACACGAAAGCACCCAAATGCCCATCACAGTAAAATGACTAAACCAGAAGTTGAGAGTAAATGGTTTACAAGCGTGCCCCAAATTTGTCTGAATCTCACACAATGTGGGGGAAAGAAGCCAGCCTCAGAAATACACCCTGGATGTGAAGTGTTGATACAAACCAGCAAAGCTGATGTCTGGTGTTAGAGGCTGGGACAGTGGTCACCTCTGGGGATGGAGAGCCACCAAGGCAGTGATAGTGAGGGCTGGGGGAAGGTGGGATTTCGGGGCAGGTGTGCTCTGTTTCTGGATGCAGGTGCTGAACTGTGCTCAGTTCTCAAAAATCCATCTGGCTGGACACTTTGGATGTGAACACCTTTTGGGGGCAGGAATGTTGTATGTTAATTAAAAACTTTAAAATGACAAAAGTATGATAAAAATCTTCAAAGGAAAAAAAAGCCAGTTCTAGTTTCTCTTGAAAAATCAGCAACTCTAGAAACCCGAGCCCTCATTCCCACATAGTAAGGGCAGGGGTCTCCCAGGCTCACTTAGCCTGGGTACCACCTCCCTATCTGCTTCACCCATGCCCTGGCCCCTGTAGGCACCTAAGAGTCTCTCACTTCTGAGCAGAGGAAGCTGAGACTCAGAGGAAGTGGCCTGCCTGAGGCCACACACCGAGGTGGGCAGCAGAGCAGTAGCTGGAACCCAGGTTTATGGGGCCCTCAGGACATCACCCATGCAGGACAGGTTAATTTCATCTGGGCTGGAAGGAGGCAACGTCACTTTCGAGATTAAAGCTGCATTCTTGCTGTGACTACAGTGAACAGAAGCCCGGGACCCTTCCCCTCTGGATTCTAACTCCACTGACTGCCCGGAAGAACACATTGCTTCAAACCCCGCAGGTCTCGATTTTTCTCTCCTTTTTAAAGCAACTGGGACCCACTGAGAAAAGGGTACTGACTCCTTTGCGAGGCGTAAGCCGAGGGGTAACTTTTCTGGGAGCAGAAGCATCAGGTACCCTCCCCAAGATTTGGGGGACCTTGGGCATCAATGCAGGCAGGTGCCCCATGGGCCAGTAAATCACAGTGACATAGAAATGGGACATCTTGGGTTCAGATCCTTCCCCAACCCGTATCCTTTTACTGCCACCAATTCCATGGGGAAACTTCCGGGAGCACGGAAAGTGGAGCTTAAAATCTTCTCCGCAACCTGATGCCTGAAATTCCAGCACGAAAGCCTCCATCCCTGTCATCCTTTCTCTTCCCCTGGAAGGGCACCACTTTGCTACTGCTGGTCCTTACCATGGAGGAAAGAGCTGAGAACAAGGGTTCCAAGATGGGGGGCAGACACTTGCGATCCGGGGGTGGGGAAGACTCTGGTCCCCTCCACGAACCCCACTGAGCACTTCCTGTGTTAGGGGGAAGTCCTCGTCCTCCAGAGAGGGCACCGGATGAATGGAGAATTATAATAGACTAGCAGACACATCTCCCGGCATACAGGACAGAGCAAATCACACAGGTGGGAACAAGGCTCTAGTGGCTTAGCCTCACTAAGCCTCCGTTCCCTTATCTGCAAAGCGGGGCTAACACGAGTGCCCTCTGAGGAGGACTGGCGTGAAGACAGGATGAGAAACTCAGGTCAAGCACTAAGCACGCTGCCTGGCAGGCAGTAGGGGCTCAATGCATGCCAGGTGGGCAGGAGGGGCTGACCCCGGCCTGGGGAGTCTCACCAGCTGAGTAGGAAACCGAGTCCCCCTAAAACTGAATTCCCTTAACCGAGTTTATGATTAATCTCTCTAACAGAAACTTTATTCCCTTTCTTGTCCCCTTTGACCTTAATTCTGGCCTAACTGATCTCTCTAACTAATCAGCCAGAATCAGAGGACTAAGACTGCTGTTATGGATAACATCGTTAATCTACTCAAATTAGAGAGGTCATTAGAGAGGTCATCATAAAGGTACGAACTCAGGTTGTTCCTCCAGGGCAACATGAGCTCACAGAGCCCCCAGCCATGGACCACCTGGCCAGAGAATCGTAAACCAGAGACATTCCCAATCCCAAAACTACGATTAAGAAAATGTCACAGAAATATCACAAGACCATGATTAAACCCAGATTCTCTGTTCTTTGCCTTTAAAAGACCCCCAACTCAAAGACCAAGTTCAAGTGGGTCTAAGGCTGGTCTCCCACTCCTTTGCTTGGTGCCCTGCTGCAAACTCCCGCTGCCAGAGTTTGGCTTTCTGAGCCTCGGGCATGTAAGCCCTTTGCTGGGTTACAAGTATTAATGGGTCTAAACGCTGGCAGCTGGCTTCGCCCTCATCCCTAAATGGTGGAATCAATTCCCTGGCCTGTAACAAGGGTGGGAACTTTGTTGTTTATCTCCCCAGTGTGTCCCCAGCACTTAGAATGGTGTCTGCAGACAGCTGACACTAAGTATTTGGTGACCGAATGAATAAATGAATGAATGAACGCACCTTTTTTTTTTTTTCTTTTTGCGGTACGCGGGCCTCTCACTGTTGCGGCCTCTCCCGTTGCGGAGCACAGGCTCCAGACGCGCAGGCTCAGCGGCCATGGCTCACGGGCCCAGCCGCTCCGCGGCATGTGGGATCCTCCCGGACCGCGGCACGAACCCGCGTCCCCTGCATCGGCAGGCGGACTCTCAACCACTGCGCCACCCGGGAAGCCCTGAACGCACCTTTTAAGGCTAATTCAAATACCTGTCTTCTCTGAAGCCTCTGATAGGTCCCGGCCCTGGGCCCCTGCACCCCTCACCAGAGTGGTCTGGCAGCATCATGGAAGCATGTTTTCTCATCGGTCAACACTTCCAGGAATGAATACATGAATGGAACGGGTTTACCAGAGTGAAGGAGGAGGTGACTGATGAGCTGATAAACCCACGTGCTAAGCCTCTGGCTCCCTCCCCGCCCCTCCCAACTCCCTTCCTGGCTCTCCACCTGCTTTAGGATTCGGAGAAAACACGCAGGCAGGTCCTCCCCGCCCCTCGGCTTGGTGGGGATTATTCCAGCTCAGAGGGACCTTCTAAAAAGCGGACAGGTCGAGCTCTCTCCTCTCCTGGGCCCAAACAGGCGAGGCACCCCTGGGGGAGAAAGGCCGATAGGATATCGGCAAAGGGTTCATTATCCTTATGTAAGAAGCTATCTGAGGCCTCCATTCCTGAACTTCAGGCCTCGGGTGGGGTCCTTGCAAGGGGTCTACAATCCACTAGTGAACAGAATTTTAAAATGGCTCCAACATATATTCACTATTTCACAAATTTATGTAAATTAAGTTTTAAGGAATGAAACACAGCTCCCTTACCATTGGCGTCTTAAATCTGCAGTGGCTTTTTGTCCTTAGGCATTTTCTGTATCACCACACGATGAAAAGCACAGGTAGGGGCTCCATCCTCGAGCCCATCCACCCCACCTCCCCGCATCTCTGCTCCGCAAGCCCCTCGGACGGCTTGAACCCCAGCGGCCATATTTGTACCTTGCAAGTCAGCTGCTCTGGCTGTAGCTGATTGGACGAGGGGTGGTCACCTGACTCAATCTGGGCCAATCAGGTTCTTCCCCTGAGCCTATGCCTTATCATACTGTGTCCTGGATTTGTGATTCATAGTTTTAGGTGCTGGGGGCAGCTGTCTGCCACGTGGGTAGAGGCGAGTAAGTAGACTGGCAGAGAGAGAAGATGGAGGAGGGATACTACCAGGGTCTCTGATGGCCTTCCGTGTGGTTCTGACTCCCTAGGAGTCAACCGTGTGTCTTCCAATAAATTCCTCTCGTTTTCTCTTAAGTTCGCCCAGGTGAGGCCCAGCAACTCTGAGAGCTGTGCTCACACTTTCCATGTTCGCATGAAGCAGGGGGCTTGTGTTTGTAAGAGTTCAAAACTAATGGTCTCAGCTGCATAGAAACCCAGGCTTCTGTCATTAAAATCATTGTGTGCTAAAGCAACATCAGAGGAGATCTGGCTTCTCTCCATAATAGGATTCTTGAAAAATAAACTAGGAAACTGATAAACTAGGAAACTGCATACTTATCCTTCCTTCTAAAGACAATGTTTTATTAGCTTCCTTGTTTTGGAAAAAAAAAAAAAGTCAACCAGCAACTTCCTTTAATTGGGCAGATTTCTCTAATAAAACCTCAAAGCAGCTGTGTCCTTGGCCCTCCCCATTTGCCAAAGGATCTTGTTACCTGTCCGTGGTGCTTGTGTTCGAGAAGAATCTCAGACCCTGTCATAGAAATCTTGGAAGGGGTGGTGAGGCGGAAGAGGGTGGGGGCCAAACAGATGTAGGGATGGGTGAACTATGGTGGTTCATGGTTTTGCTTTGGAGCCCTGGAGAGGATTCTCAGTCTTGGGCCTCTTTTGTGAAATGAGGGGCTAGACTCGGAGGTACTCAGCTCCCTTCCCATGGGGTTCTGTAGACCCAGCGACGGCCATCCTCACCCACGGGCTCCCTCGTGGGCACCCACAGGCGGCCCTGACCCCCCCTCACAGGCAGCCTGGAGGACCAAAGGGCAAAGAACAAAGAGCTCTGCCCTGGGTCCTGCCCCCTTGGTGCCTCCTGCTCACCAAAGCAATGACTTCCGACCACTTACGGGGGAAGCTGTCCCCGTCACTCCCTAGACGCACCTAGAGCTTTTAAAATGTGGATTAATTCCAAACAATTAAAATTGAGAAATTTCACATAAAATCTAGATTCCTGACTCTCCTTGAAATGTTAGATGATCTGGCAGAACTGAACCGCACTCCCAGCACGGTGAAGTTTGCTGAGCTAGGAGGGGTTGTCACTTCAGAGGGAGCACCTACTCTGCATGGTCCCACAGTCCCCACGAGGCAGGAGGTAGGGAGACCAATCATTCTGAATTGCCTAGGACGTGGGCCTTCCAGTTTTAAAACTGGATGATCCTGGGGCAAACCGGGGCAGTTGGTCACCCTGGTCCCCACCCAGACCATTTGCTCACTTTGGTCCCTCTGGCCCCAGAGTCACAGTTTGGGACCTTGTTAATGATAAGTTAATTACATGTTAATCACATGCCCCCCCAACTCTTTTGCCACTCTAGCCCCAACACCCCTTTGCCTTTATCATGTGATGTCCCCACCTGCCCTTGACTGCCAGCACGTGCATTTCTCTGCCTGGCAGCTCTCTTTGGCTGGGACCCACTTTATCCACCTGTAAGGCTGGCCCACCAGACAGGCTGAGAGCAACCCTGAGGCAATGCCTGACCTCAGGTGGAAAGACACGCAGGCGCACCCTGCCAGTGTCCTATGGCAGTGACAACCCCTCCCGTTACTGGCTCCTCCCCTCCCTGTCTCACCCCCACTCCCCTCCTCACTATCCAAGACCACCTCCGAAATAAACCCCTTGCACTTGAATCCTTGCCTCGAGTTCTTCTGGTTTGGGAACCCAAACTAAACCAACCGTGAAATCCCCAGTGCAGAGTCCAGCAGCAGGGGCACTCAGAAACCATTTCTTGAGCAAACCACGGAAGAAGCAGTTTTCCCCGGGGTGTGTGAAGCCTTCCTGCTGAGTGAGAGGCAGCTCATCGTGGCCTAAGAGCTGGGCTTTGGAGTCCGACCTGGATTCCAGTCACATTTGTGTCTGCTTACCAGAGTTAGTTACTACCCCTCTGAGCCTCAGGACCCTCATCTGTGAAATGGGAATAATCACCACTCACCCCAAATGGTGCTTGTAAGGATGAGCGGGGCAAGGCAGGAAGGCTCATGGCAGTGTCTGCACGGGGTGAATGCTCCCAAAATGTTTACTATGTATGGTTCCCGTTGACATCACTGGTGTCTTGATCTACCCCGACCTGCAGGACCCCCAGGAGTCCCATAATGAGACTGTCAGCACCCTGGGGGACACATTCCTAGGCACCTGGGCTCATGCTACCTTAGGACACAAGAGGCTGAAACATATCCACCAGAAAGAGCCAGATTCCTTTACAGCGAGACATGCCTGGTGGAGGAGCCGTCTGAAACTGACTCAGTGTAAACAACTTCTGGCGGCCAGTGCAGAAGCAGAGATCTAAGAGGAGCCCAAGGATCATCCCAGAACAGATTCTGGATCTCAGGGATAGAGCTAGGCAGAGGAGCGAAGGATTCAGGTTTAACAGTCCAGCTTTGGAGGCCCACATTACCCATCTCCAGCAGGGGACAGCTGCCAGGGAAACCAGACGTCAGGGTGTGGATGAGCCCCCATCATGGTCAGTGGTGGAGACACTGTCCCTGTGTCTCCATGGCTAGCAGCTCCCTACCCCCCATCATTCTCTATGTCCCAGCTACAGTGGCTTTAGTGAAGCTCCAAGTGCATAATGTGACTTTCCTACCACAGGGCCTTTGCACTTGTGGTGGTTTCCCATTGCTGCACACAAGGCTTGGGAATCCCAAGAGCACCTCACTTCCGACACCAACTGTACGTGGGGGTCCCCAAGACCACCTTTCAGTTTGATGATTCACTGGACGGACTCACAGAATTCAGAAAAGCCATTATACTTGTGATTACAGTTTACTACAGTGAAAGGATACAGATTAAAATCAGCAAAGGGCAGTGACGCAAAGGGCGGAGCCCGGGAAAGACCAAGGCGAGCACCTAGTTGCCCCCTCCCCAGGGAGTCGTGTGGACAGCACTTATTTCTCCCATCACTGATGTGAAAACATGCTCAGAATATGGCCAGACAGAGAAGCTCCCCCAGCCTTGAAGTCCAGAGTCTTTATCGGGGCTCAGTCATATGGATTTGGCTGACCACCCACATGGTCAACCTTAACCTGCAGCCCCTCCAGAGGTTGAGTCCAAGGCCGCCACCATACATCACATTGTCGGCATAGACTGTACAGTGTGGCCCAAGGCTCCAGGTTTAAAAAAAAACCACTCTTAGGCATGATATTCCAAGGTCACCTCCCAGAACTCAGGTCAAATCGGGCAAGGTTAATCCTTTACTGCTCACTGTTGTAACAAATCATCACAAAGGCAGTGGCTTAAAATAATACAAATGATTCTGTTACAGTTCAGCAGGTCAGAATTCTGAAATGAGTCTTACTGGGCTAAAATCAAGGTGTCAATGGGGTGGGTTCCCTCCTGGAGGCTCCAGGGGAGAATCCATTCCTTGCCCCTCCCACTCCCAGAGGCGCTCACATTCCTTGCATCACTCCAACCTCCTGCTTCCATCATCACACCTGCTTCTGTAATCAAACATCCCCCTGCCTCCCTCCTAAAGGAAAATGTATGATTACATAGGCCCACCTGGATAATCCAGGATCATGCACCTTGCGTCAAGAATCTTAATCTCACCCACAGAGTCCCTTTGGCCATATGAAGTAATATTTGCAGGTTCCAGGGATTAAAACCTGAATACCTTAGGAGGCTCTTATGTGACCTACCACCGTTCTCCCCAACACACCCAGATCTCCCATCGACCATGCCTCCTCAGCCTTCCAATTTCAGCTTAAGCTTCACCATCCAGAGAGGCTTTTTAGGATCACCCTGTTTGAAAGGGGATCTGGCACCTCTCCCACCCACAGCTATGCTCTTAGCGCACCCTCCGGCTTCTTTCCTTTGTGGCACTAACTATAATGATACGGAGTATTTACCAGCACCCGGGACAAAGCCTGGCACATAGTACGAGCCCAATAAGTATTTGCTACGTGAATACATGAGTTGGCATTTTGTCTTTGAACAGACTCACAAAGCTTTGAGTTGATTTGCGAGGCGCTATGACAGCACAGGCGACGGATAGGAATTTGAGACTGGCCCGTCCCGAGTTTGACTTCTGGATTTCTCTATTACTTCTTTATTCTGAGCCTCCCCAAGCTTCAGTCGGCAGACACTCCATACCGTGTAACATATGCAGTGAACACCCACGATCCACCCAGCATATCTGAGGTGTGCAGTCAACACCGGTTCTGGTCCCACGGGAACACGTGGCATCCCAAAGACCTTCATTCAAGGCCACCTTGACAGATTTCCCCACATCCAGGCACGATGTAGTGTGGATTTTTTATATCTTGTTTTCTATTTACATATTGATAAGACTTTGAAGGAATAGGCATAAATCCAAATTTTAGGACAAGTTCAAGCTGGCATCACTGTTTAAAATTCAAAGCTTTGGGACTTCCCTGGTGGTCCAGAGGTTAAGACTCCTCGCTCCCGGGCTTCCCTGGTGGCACAATGGTTGAGAGTCTGCCTGCTAATGCAGGGCACATGGGTTCGAGCCCTGGTCTGGGAGGATCCCACATGCCAAGGAGCAACTAGGTCCATGAGCCACAACTACTGAGCCTGCGCGTCTGGAGCCTGTGCTCCGCAACAAGAGAGGCCACAACAGTGAGAGGCCCACGCACCGTGATGAGGAGTGGCCCCCACTTGCCACAACTAGAGAAAGCCCTTGCACAGAAACGAAGACCCAACACAGCAAAAATAAATAAATTAATTAATAAACTCCTACCCCCAACATCTTCTTTAAAAAAAAAAAAAGACTCCTCGCTCCCAAAGCAGGGGACCCGGGTTCGATCCCTGGTCAAGGAACTAGATCCTGCATGCTGCAACTAAGACCCGGTGCAGCCAAATAGATAAAAATAAAAATAAAAAATAAAATTCAAAGCCATAACGTGCATCTCAGAAACATCTAGAAACATAGTCTGAACACATTAATGCCCCAGAGTCCCCTGCTTGTCACCTGGTATGACCCTCTACCACAGTGGAAGTGCTTTGGAATCTTTTCTCCAAAGGAGGGGACACCTTTTCCTTATAAATAAACCCAGGAAAGCTCATCTGAGCTAACTCTGTCGTCTGCAACACAGCAGCATTGTTATTCAGTTCATATTTTTTTAAAAATCAACTTACTGTGGGTTTTCTTTTCTTAGCCATACCCTAGGCAATATCCATGAAATCAAGGCTTTGATGAGCTGTATAGTTCAGTGATTAACAACACAGACAGTGGGGGGCTTCCCTGGTGGCGCAGTGGTTAAGAATCCGCCTACCAATGCAGGGGACACGGGTTCAAGCCCTGGTCTGGGAAGATCCCACATGCCTCGGAGCAACTAAGCCCGTGTGCCGCAACTACTAAAGCCCGTGCTCCTAGAGCTCATGCTCCACAGCAAGAGAAGCCACCGCAATGAGAAGCCTGTGCACCGCAACAAGGAGTAGCCCCCGCTCGCCACAACTAGAGAAAGCCTGTGCGCAGCAACAAAGACCCAACACAGCCAAAAATAAATAAATAAAATAAATAAAAAATTTAAAAAACCAAAAAAACATAGACTGTGAATCCAGAATGTTTAGGCTGAAAAGGCCGCATGAGCTGTGTAATCTTTGGCAAGTGGGCCTCTGTCTCCACATCTGTAGAGTGAGAATAACAATAGCATGTACTGCCTTGGGTGGTTGAAAGGATTCAATGAGTTAATACATGTGCAGCGGTTAGAACAGCTCTGGGCAGGCAGTGGTATGCTGGGAACTTTAACAACTGGCTCTGAGGGGAGCCCTGAGTTGCAGCGTTTACGGATTTCCAATTTCCCTGGTGTAAATATTTCCATCACAGTCAATTTCAAGTTATAGATGTGAGGTCACCAAACGTGGTGTTAGAAGGAATGAGCCCCAGTTCAAGCCAGCTCCAGCACACCGCTGAGCACGACACCCAGGGAGTATCCTGCTGGTCAGTGTTTCTCAAAGTGGGGTCCCCCGACCCACAGCATCAGCAACACTTGGGGGCTAGAAAGGCAGATTCTTGGGCCCTACCCAGACCCACTGAGTCAAAAATGCTAGGGGTGGTCCTGGGGATATTTAACACCCTCCAGGGGGTTCTGTGCATGCCCAAGTGTCAGAACTGCTGGGGGAAATGTTAGCTCCCTTTGTGGAATGTTTTAATCCATTCCAATTATTACATGGCAATTAACATAATGACTGGTCCTCTGTGGGCCCTGAAATCACCACGCAAATTGCCAGTCTCATATCTGGCAACTCTGGGGGATATCGACATAATCCCAGGGACACTGAGAGCCATGGAAACAAAGGGACTGTCCCAGGGCCACACAGCTTGTCCCCAGTACAACCAGAGTCAGAGCCAGGACCCCACACTGCCAACCCTCCCTTCTCTGCCCAGGGCCCCCTCTCAGTGACACATGGGGTTGAGCGGATGCCTTTGGCCTTTCAACTTCTCGTTTTGGTGGACGTGTTGATTCTCAAAATTCCGCTGGGTGAAGGGAACACAATTTCATGCGAGAAAGCACAGGTTTGGGGGTCAGAGAGATAGCCTTTTAAGTGCCGGCTCCATGACCCTGGGCGGGCAGGATCCCATTCCCAGCACAGCAGATGGGGTCACTGGGCCAACACCTGGCACCCGAAGTCCAAGGGGTCCAGGGTCATCCCAGCGTTGAAATCAACACTGAAACCAGAGCTCAGAAGCAGTGTGTCAGGGGGAACCTGAGGACCCCATGACCGTGGCCTCAGGCATTAACTTTTTTTTTTTTTTAACTGAAATAAAGTGCGAATCATGAATAATTAAATAGCTGTCTTGCCCCATCCTTAGGATAGAGCCCCAGGGGTTCCCAGAGCATTTGGTGATGTGTGTTGTCTCCCTCCTGACCTGGAGCCCTCACCGCTGTGTCCTCGACCCTCTCCTTTCAGGCTTTTTTTTTTTTTTTTTGGCTGCGTTGGGTCTTCATTGCTGCGCACGGGCTTTCTCTAGTTGTGGCGAGCAGGGGCTCTAGGCACGCGGACTTCAGTAGTTGTGGCGCGTGGGCTTCAGTCGTTGTGGCTCGCGGGCTCTAGAGCGCGGGCTCAGTAGCTGTGGCGCACGGGCTTAGCTGCTCTGTGGCACGTGGGATCTTCCCAGACCAGGGCTCAAACTCATGTCCCCTGGGTTGTACCACCAGGGAAGTCCCTTTCAGGTTTGTTAAAGATTCTTCTGACTTCAGTACAAATAACTAGTGAAGTCACAAGTCTAGCCTTTGGAGAAATCGATACACAGACCACCTCAATCATCCCTGGTTTTTATGTCACAAAAGCCCCCTCAACACAAGGTTTAGAAAAGTTTCCCACATTCCCTCCCCAGTCCTTGTCACACTGCTGATATTTTAGGGCGAAGACAGTAACCCCGTTTACCGAGCGTCCATGGTGGCCCAGGTGCCCTCCGAGGTGCTGGGAAGGGAGAAGTGAAGGGGCAGACAGTCCAAGCCTGGATCCGCTGGATGCCATGTAGCACCCGCCGCCCTTCCGGTCAAGATCACCAAAAATGTGTCCAAACATTGCCCAGCATCTACTAGGGGGCAAAGTCACTTGTGGTCAAGAATCACTGGTCTGACCTCAAGTCAAGGGCACCAAAACAAGGTGAAATAAGGTGGAACAATGTGAAACAAGGTCCTAGAACTGTAGGCATCTTTTTAAACCCCCTAAGCTATTTATCCATATAGCTAGGGTACCAGATAGATATGCATATAGACACAGATACAGATAAAGTAGAAATACAGGTATGGAAACAGCTATAGATGCAGATGGACATATGGATGCAGACACAGATGCAGAGATAGATTTGTTCTGGTATAGGGGGTGATTAGCACTCTGAAGAAAAGTAAGTAAGGCCCAGGGCCTAGAGAAGGATGCAGGGTGCTGTTTTAGACCAGGGGTCAAGGCGGGCCTCTCTGACAGGTGACAATGGGCAGAGAGCTGTGTGAGCGAGGGATCCAGCACAGGAATGTCAGGGCAAGGAAGCTTCAGGCACAGGCAGGGGGAGGGAGTCGTGCAAAGGCCCTGAGGCTGACTGTGCCATGTGAGCATGAAACACAGTGAGAAGGCTAGTGTGCCTGGACACCAGGTGGTGATGCAGGGGCAGGTAGTGAGGTTGGTGAGACATCGGGGGTCCCAGTCACATTTGGTCTTGGTGCTGTTGTAACCACTTTGGGTTTTGCTCTGTGTGAACGGGGACCTATACCGGATCTGAGCAGAGGAGGGACGGGATCTGACTTAGATCTTGAAAACCAGGCAAAAAGGGGAGTCAGGAGACTGTGGCCATGGTCCACACGAAGGATTGTGGCAGCTTAGACCACCCCTGTCTGCTAGGCTTGAGAGGCCGGTGGACTATCCAACCTGGAGTATAAAAGACCATAGGATAGATGGTTGTGTAGGTGATGGGGAAGGAGAGGGGGAGGGAGGGACAAAAAGAAAAAGAGAGGGAAGGAAGGAGGTAGTGGGGAGCAAGGGAGGGAGAGAAAGGTATCAGGGTGCACTTTGGAGCCAGCAGACTTGGGTTGAAATGCCAGCTCCACCACCTTCTAGCTTTGTGACCTTAGGCAAGTAGCTTGACCTCTCTGAGCCTCAGCTTCCACATCTGTAAAATGGCTTAATAGTATTGCATTCCACCTAGATGAGAATGAGGTAGGCTTGTCACATAGTAGGCCCTCAATTAACAGGGTCTTCCTTCAAGGGAGGGGTTCTGGCTCCCCTCCCCCAACCTACACTGCCAATTTCTCCTCTGAGCACGGAGGTTTTAGTGGTGGGCTCCACAGGACGCCCAGAGCTAATGCCTTCCCACGTGGAAATGAAACCTGAGATCTTCAGTGACAGCAGATCTTGGGGCCTGATGGCTATTGTCAAGAGCAGCCTTTTTTTTTTTTTTTTTTTGCCACACAGCACGGCCTGTGGGATCTCAGTTCCCTGACCAGGAATTGAACCCAGGCCCGGCCGTGAAAGCACCAAATCCCAACCACTAGACCAGCAGGGAGCTCCCAAGAAGAGCCTTGTAGAGAAACTTGCAAGCAGGAGCCAGGTTCTAAGGTCCCGGAAGCTTGTGAGGACTGGTGTGGCCCCTGCCAGCTCCCAAAGCCCGGCCTGGGGCTGAGGTTTTCTTTCTTTCAGCCCAATAACAGCCGCAGCTCCTAACACTTTCACAGCACAATTCACCAGCCTGGGCAGGTCAGAGCCGCCCCCCCCCCAACACCGGCCTCTGCTCAGAAACCCACCACACACCCCCGCCGGACATCTCCCTGTCACACGGGGTGGGGTGCTCGGCCCTGGCCCCGGAAAGCGACACACCGGGTCTGCTGCTCTGCAGACGCTAGGCAGCGCTATGGAAACGGCCACAGTCACACGGGCAGCTGGAGAGAACGTTCCAGAATCTTTAAAGGGCCTAGCAGGAGGGAACGGCGCCTGGGGCTTTTCAAGCCTCTGGCAACCTGGGACTTGCTGTCCCCACACCTTCTTTTGGCAAGGGAGCCGCCTGTGGGCAAAGATGGCTCCAGGCCTCCCCCCGCCGCCCCCGCTTCCCCCTGGGTTGTCCGGAACACCCAGAGCTGGCTCTCTGAGTAACGTGCCAACCCCTTTTATACAAGTCCAGATCTGGGGCTTCTTTTGAAAATCAGAAGATCTGGGAACACGCAGCCACCATAGTGTGGGTGAGGGTGCTCTCTTTACCAGGGCATGGCCCCGCCCTGTGGCCGCAGTCCCCACCCCTCCCCGCTGTCTCCCTGGCACTCAGCCTCCTTCCCTGCCCCCTGTCCCCTGCCGGCCAGAGGAGGGCCTGAAGGGGGCGGGGAGCAGGATAGGAGGCAGGAGGCTTTCCCAGTTGGAATCAACAGACCTCGGACAAGTAAGGGAGGAGGGACATGAGGGTCTCCATGTGGGAGGTTGTTGATGCCGAGATGGAGGTTGGCAGAGATGGGGAATGCAGGGGGGAACGGGAGGGCGAGGATGTGTCCATTTGGTGTTTGTTGAGCCCCAGCTGAAACACACAAGCCTGAGCTCAAGGAGGACAGTGCATTATCCTGCTGTCAAAGCAGTTTGGAAAAAGAACACCCCTATTTGCATATCTAATTGGCAAAAAAGTAGAAAGGTTAATAATAAGACAGAAAGAAGGGACTTCCCTGATGGTCCAGTGGTTAAGATGTTGCCTTCCAATGCAGGAGGCTTGGGTTGGATCCCTGGTAGGGAAGCTAAGGTCCCACATGACTCTCAGCCAAAAAACTAAAACATAAAAAAACAGAAGCAATATTGTACCAAATTCAATAAAGACTTTAAAAATGCTCCACATCAAAAAATCTTTAAAAAAAAATAGAGAAAAGATTAGTGGCTGCCAGGGCATGGGGATGGAGATAGGGAGAAACTGCTTAAGGGCTATGTCCTTACGGGGTGATGGACAGTTCTGAAACTACGTAGTGGTGACGGTTGCAGTGTTGTGAATATAATGCCAATGAATCATTCACTTTAAAATGGTTAAAATGGGGGCTTCCCTGGTGGCCCAGTGGCTAAGAATCTGCCTGCCAATGCAGGGGACACGGGTTCGAGCCCTAGTCTGGGAAGATCCCGCATGCCGCGGGGCAACTAGGCCTGTGCACCACAACTACTGAGCTTGTGCTCTAGAGCCCACGTGCCACAACTACTGAAGCCCGCGCGCCTAGAGCCCGTGATCCGCAACAAGAGAAGCCACCGCAATGAGAAGCCCGTGCGCAGCAACGAAGACCCAACGCAGCTAAAAATTAAAAATAGATAAATTTAAAAATAAAATAAAGTGGTTAAAATGGGACTTCCCTGGTGGTGCAGTGGATGAGACTCCGCACTCCCAATGCAGGGGGCCCGGGTTCGATCCCTGGTCAGGCAACTAGATCCCACATGCATGCTGCAACTAAGGAGCCTGGCTGCCGCAACTAAGGAGCCCACGTGCCTCAACTAAGGAGCTGGCAAGCCACAACTGAGACCTGGTACAACCAAATAAATAAATTAAATAAATAAATAAATTCTCACAAAATGCTTAAAAAAATAAAATGGTTAAAATGGTAGATGTTGTGTGCATTTTACCATAATAAAAAAGATGGCTAATAGCCAGTGATGATGAGGGTTTGGGGACACAGGGCAGAGTGTCAATCGACACAGGGCTTCAGGAGGGCAGTTTGGTGGTTCATGTCATAATCTAAATGCTTCACCCAAAAGTCTTTTAGAAACTCTGTGACATAAATATGCATGTGCAAGAGGTTCGAGACAGAGGTGTTAATTAAAAACAAACACACACACAAAAGCTGGAAACAGCCTAAATGCCACATTCGTTTTCTGTTGTGTTAACAAATTACCCAACTTGGCAACTGAAAATGAGACCCCTCTAACCCCCTGCCCACCTAGGATTTCCCGATTCTGTAGGTTAGAAGTCCCGGCACAACTGGGCTGGGTTCTCTGCTCAAGGTATCAAGGCCAAAATCAAGATGTCAGCAAGCTGTGGCCTCACCTGCAGATCACGGTCCTCTTATAAGCATATTCGGGTTGGAGGCAGAATTCATTTCCCTGTGGGTTTATAACTGAGGTCCCCTTTTCTTGCTCTCCACTCCTGGGGACCTTTCTCAGGACCTTCTATGTGACCCCCACCCCTTAGCAGTGGAGAATCCCCCCACCAGAAAGAACCCATCTCTTTTAAGAGTTCACCTGATTAGGTCAGGCCCACCGAGGATAACCTCCCTTTCTTAAAATCTGCAGTGCCGTGAACACACCCTAGTCACAGGAGTGAAACCCCATCATATTTGTAAGTTCCTCCCACACTCAAGGGGAGGCGGATATTTAAGGGGGGGTCACTGGGGGTCATCATAGAATTCTGCCAGCCACAGTGTCCATCAATAGGGGACTAGTTCAGTAAACCGTGTACCTGTGACCTCAAAAACTGAAAACAATTTAAATAAAATCAAAGATATCTATATGCACTGGTGGGGAACATCTTCCTTGATGCACTGTTAAGTGAAAGTAGCACATTGCAAAACTATATATACTCTCTCTCCACATGTATGTAAAATTTCTCATATATGTGCAATTTGACATATATAATTTCACTTTATCAAAAAAATTATATCTATGCATGCCTGTACATGTGTGTGTGTTGGTACATGTACAAAAAAAAGTCTGGAAGAATACAGATGATTGAGGTACTCGCCATTTATACTTTGATCTGTATTCTTCCAGACTTTTTATTTTACATACTTCTGTATTATTTAGAATTACTTACACTGAGTATCTATCACTTTGGTCGTTTAGAAAGATTAAAACATTAATAAGAAAAAGCTCATCGGGACTTCCCTGGTGGTGCAGTGGTTAAGAATCCACCTGCAAATGCAGGGGACACAGGTTTGAGCCCTGGTCCAGGAAGATCCCACATGCCGCAGAGCAAGTAAGCCCGTGTGCCACAACTACCGAGCCTGTGCTCTAGAGCCCACGAGCCACAACTGAAGCCCATGCGCCTAGAGCCCTTGCTCTGCAACAAGAGAAGCGATGGCAATGAGAAGCCTGCACACTGCACTGAAGAGTAGCCTCTGCTCACCACAACTAGAGAAAGCCTGCGTGCAGCAACAAAGAACCAACACAGCCAAAAATAAAGAAAGAAAAATAAATTTATTTTTTAAAAAAAGAAAGAAAGAAAAAGCTCATGATGTAGTCACTAGCTGAATCATTACATTTTAAGGCACATAAAGGAAAACTGGTCTGGCTCTCACCCCACCCCCGCGGGCTTTTATGATGTGATGATGCTGGGAGTAATTTTCAAGCCAGACTCATTATTTTTAGTTTTGAAATATTCCTTAGTGACTCTCGAACTTACTCATTGCTAACTGAGAGCTCCCAGCAATCAGAGTAGTGAGAACTTAGAACCACCACACCCCTGTACAACGTACTCGAGAGGGGTCCAAGTGCCTCCGGGCAGGCAGGCTGCAGTTTGAATTAGGTTGTCTACACTGGAGGTAAGCAGCAACCCCTGAGACCCAAGTCAGGCTTAGAGTCAGACCCAGCTGCTGATGGAAAGGCAGGACAAGCACACACACCAGGAAGCCAGCAGGGATGGGGTACGCGGTGGGGGGTGGCATGAGTCAGGCTCCATGCAGAACGCAGAAACAATTCTAAGTATTTCCGGCAGAAAACAGTTTAGTACAAAGCACTAGGAGCTTACAAAACTGAGGGCTGGCTGGGGGAGCAGCCCCAGGCCCAGCTGCAGTAATGACCTCCAGATGCTGCAGAACTGACCCACTGGGGGAGCTGCCACAATCAGGAGGGCTGAGAAACAGAAAGCTGCCAAGGGACTGTTGAGTGAGGAACACACCTTCAGAGCTGCAGTCCAGGGGTGAGAGCCCCCACTGCTGCCCGGCACCTGCCTCTAGACACCCCCAAAGCTGGAGACTGGACACCAGCATCCCCACGACCTTGATGGCCAAGAAAAAAACAGACCACAGAGACACAGCTTCATCTCCTTCCCACCTTCCAAATCTCCTGTGAACGCATTTGATTAGCACAACCAAACTCATAGCCAGAACCTGAGCTCCAAGAGAATTTGGGGAATTGGTTTTTAACTTTTCAAAGGAGTTAGAATGAACACTGAGTACCCAGGGTCATTACCCAAGAGACACAATACATGACACGAGTTCAAGGACCCTGACGAGGGCCTGGGAGATAGGGCAGAGTCCAACTCCAAGGCCCAACAACACACTCACAAGGCCGCAAGGAGAGCCTTGGATGGCCCCTGTGATTATTGTTGATACCAAAATTTTAATGGCCATTCTGTGTCGAGTGGTTGTCATTATTAGCCAAGCACTGCGCTGAGTACTCCATGCCTTACCACATATCAGATATTTTGCCGCAACCTTATAAGATGGGGACTGTTGTTATTATTAAAAAGGTAATGAGGGCTTCCCTGGTGGCGCAGTGGTTGAGAGTCCGCCTGCCGATGCAGGGGACACGGGTTCGTGCCCCGGTCCGGGAGGATCCCACATGCCGCGGAGCGGCTGGGCCCGTGAGCCATGACCGCTGAGCCTGCGCATCTGGAGCCTGTGCTCCGCAACGGGAGAGGCCACAACGGTGAGAGGCCCATGTACCGGGGAGAAAAAAAAAAAAAAGGTAATGAAACTGAGGCTCAGAGGGGTTTTGTAACTTGCCCAAGGTCACACAGCAAGTGAATGGCAGAGTCAGGATTAGAACCCATTTTCTTAACCACAATATGACATTGGCTACCACAATTCATCTTTGATATTCTTTCTAAATAAGAAAACAAGTCTGTGCCTCCTAAATGCAGTTTGTTTGGGAGAAAACTGTTCCAAAATATGGGATGCATGGGGAGGTAAATAATGAAAGGAATCCTTTGTGGGGGAGGAACTGGAATCTATAGGACTAAATGGTACCTATGCTCCTTTCAAAGCTAACATTCTGTTCTAAAAGCACACCTACTTCTCCCCATTAAAAAGCCACTGTATCTACAGCCATGCTGGAAGTAACTCCCACCGGGTCGGGGTCTGGGGGAGGGAGGGATACTGCTTCTTGGAGGATGCTGTGATCATCCCTGAAGCAATCTACAATACGGTCCCCGAGTTGCTATAGCAACTCCCCATCTGGGTTATTTAAATGAAATAAAAGCAGCATCTTCTGTCTCTAGGCTATCGTGGCTTTGAAAAGTGATTCATTCATTCATTCAATAAATATTTAAAAGTGTTATCCAGGAGTGGCAAATTCAAACACTTATAGGATCAGACTGTTGACATAAAGGAGTTCGTGTAAAAGGATGGCCAGGGGTTTAACCAGTGAGGTGAAGACTGCAGGGCCCTGGAGAGTGCACACACACCCGCATCTGTCAGAGCAGCTGTCTCAGTCCCAGGCTCTCCTCGCTCTGCTGGAATGTAATCCCAGGGTTATTAGAGCTTCAGATTTGTCAGAAGTCGAGAGCTGGGTTTTTATGTGAAATCTTTCCTTTTTTTTTTTTTTTTTTTTTTTTTTTTGCGGTGTGTGGGCCTCTCACTGTTGTGGCCTCTCCCGTTGCGGAGCACAGGCTCCGGACGCACAGGCCCAGCGGCCATGGCTCACGGGCCCAGCCGCTCCGCGGCATGTGGGATCTTCCCAGACCGGGGCACGAACCCGTGTCCCCTGCATCGGCAGGCGGATTCTCAACCACTGCGCCACCAGGGAAGCCCGATCTTTCCATTTTTAAACAGTGGCAACCAATTCAAGATTTGGGGTGGGGCTTCTGAGTACCGTTGTGCAGGTCGTACACTGCACAACTCTGGAGTCACTAGTCTCATGTAAGTTCGGGGCAAACTGTGCAGCTATATATGTGCAATCCCATCACATCAAGGAGCCAGATCTGGCTTATGGGTCACCAGCTTGCCAAGTGCAACTCTCTAAACATCCAGTCATAGAGGTGGGACTAAATTAATGACTGTCCAACTATCAAGGATAAGTCATAAAAAGTGATGACGATAGTAGTATTCACCGAGCTGAAGGAGTGTTCACCACATATTGATGAGAAGAAAGAGCAAGTTACAAAAACATGAACAGAGTGCAATCTCCATTTTTTTTTTTTTTTTTTTTTTTTTTGCAGTATGCAGGCCTCTCACTGCTGTGGCCTCTCCCGTTGCGGAGCACAGGCTCCAGACACGCAGGCTCAACGGCCATGGCTCACGGGCCCAGCCGCTCCGCGGCATGTGGGATCTTCCCGGACCGGGGCACGAACCCGTGTCCCCTGCATCGGCAGGCGGACTCTCAACCACTGCACCACTAGGGAAGCCCCGGTCTCCATGTTTGAATATAAAAATGTATGTGCTGCTTTAGAAAATCTGGAAAGATATACCCCTAATTGGGACAAGACTTCTTTCTGAGAGGTAGAGCATCAGATCATTTTTATCCTTATCTTTTTTTTTTTTGGCCGTGCCTTGCATCATGTGGGATCTTAGTTCCCCAACCAGGGATCGAACCTGCACCTCGTGCACTGGAGGCACGGAGTCCCAACCACTGGACCACCAGGAAAGTCCCCATCTTCATCTCCTTTATCTCTGCTTTGTAAATACTTTTATGATGGCAAGTAATACTTATACAATGAAAAACGTAGCAAAAGGGTGGAAAGCAGGGCTGTGGTCAGAAACAGGGGTTCCCAAACTCAAACATGCACCAGCATTGGCCAGAGGGCGTGTTTAAATGCACAACCCCCCCAGCCCGCCCCCAGAGTCTGTGATTCAATAGGCCAGTGACTGGGCTTGAAGAGTCTGCCTTTCACCCGTTCCCAGGTGAAGCTAATGCAGTGCCTGGACCACAAACACCAAGAACCAGGGGGAAAATGCATTACTAGGCTCTACCCCCTGAAAAGACCTTATCAGGGTAGCTAAGAATCACTCGGTAAACTTGCTAAAAATGCAGATTCTAGGATGATCCCCAAAGACAGTGACTCACTGGGTCTGGGTTGGGGCCCAGGAATCTGCATCTTAGCAAATATGCCAGGTGATTTTGCTGTGGGTGCCTGGGGACATGCTTTGAGAAGCACGGGCACCTCTCTGTAGTGACAGCTCATTTAGGTGGTATCCATTTACTGAGTATTAAGTGGGTTCCTACTGTATGCCAGGCACTGTGCCAGGAACTGGACAGATGCATAAGCCATACCCCTGCCCTCCAGGTGTGACCCTGGAGGCAGGGCCAGAAGCAGCAAGCACCCGGTGGAAGGCTTCTGCCGAGGCTGACGAGACGGGGTGCAGTGATACAGGATGTGGGGGCCTGGGCAGTGGGTGCCCTGGGTCTTGAGGGAGGCGGCCTGGAATAGGGCGCTGGGAGCATCTGGGGACTTTCTTCCTTGTGATCTTTCAGACCAACAATTTGTTCTTAACAGCAACCAGCCTCACTTCTGTTGGAGTTTGAATCTTCTAACTCAAAACATGTGCTGTTGGGGCACATGAAAAGATGCTCAACATCACTAATTATCAGAGAAATGCAAATCAGCACTACAACAAGGTACCACCTCACACCGGTCAGAATGGCCATCATCAAAAAGTCTACAAATAAATGCTGGAGAGGGTGTGGAGAGAAGGGAACCCTCCTGCACTGTTGGTGGGAATGTAAGTTGGTGCAGCCACTATGGAGAACAGTATGGAGGTTCCTCAAAAAACAAAATAGAATTACTATATGATCCAGCAATCCCACTCCTGGGCATCTACCCAGACAAAACTCTAATTCAAAAAGAGGCATGCACCCCTATGTTCATAGCAGCACTGCTCACAATAGCCAAGACATGGAAACAACTTAAATGTCTATCCATAGATAAATGAATAAAGATGTGGTACATATATACAGTGGAATATTACTCAGCCATAAAAAAATAATGCCATTTGCAGCAACATGGATGGACCTAGAGATTATCATATTAAGTGAAGTCAGTCAGAAAGACAAGTATCATATGATATCACTTATATGTGGAATCTAAAATGACACCAATGAACTTATCTAGGAAACAGAAACAGACTCACAGACATAGAGAACAGACTTGTGGTTGCCAAGGGGGAGGGGGATCAGGGAGGGATGATTGGGAGTTTGGCGTTAGCAGATGCAAACTATTATATAGAGAATGGATAAACAACAAGGTCCCACTGTAGAGCACAGGGAACTATAGTCAATATCCTGTGAGAAACCATAATGGAAAAGAATATGAAAAAGAATATATCAATATATATATGTATAACTGAGTCACTTTGCTGTACAGCAGAAATTAACACAACATTGTAAACCAACTATACTTCAATTAAAAAAAAAAAACTCATGCTGTTGGGCAGCGGCCATGTTGTCCGTTCTGGGCGGGGCCTCTGTGAGAACACTCACCGCTGTTCCCTTTGCTTCCCGGCCTCTTCCAACCGTTCTACTTCAAACAAAGTCACCTGTCTAGGTGAGTCCTCTGTCATTCCTCCCTGCTGTTCCTGGGTATGCTATGCAAATTCTTTTGTTTTTAAAAATTCTGGAAACTTCCATATCCCAAACAGACAGGAAAACAAAATCATCTGACAAATTCCCACCTGCCCATGACACAGATGCTTCCATTTTATAGATTTCCTTCAGCTCTGTTACCAATAAATGAACCAAACAGACACAGCTGGAGTCTCACTCTGACCCTCCCTTTCCCTCGTGCCCTCCCTCCCCACGACTCACCCCTCACAGCATTTGATGTATTTTTGCTCGTGCGTATACACGCACAACCAATAGGTCATGTTATTTTGTCTGAAAATTTAGCTCTGGTGTTACCATCCTCTACCCTCATCGTTTTGCAAGTTGCCCTTTACAACTTTTTTACACCCACCTTTATGCTTTGGGACTTATCAGAAGAACTAGTTTTTCTTGCCCGTGCACACCATCCATGGCTCTGCGTGTCTTCCTCACTAGTGGCATCAGACACAGCCCTGCTGGGGATGTGGCCAGGGCATGTTGATGTCTGCGCTACTTCTCTTGGCTTTACCAGAAATAGCCCGTGGCAGTCTGTTGGCCCTCAGTTCAAAGGGGCTTCTTTTCTCCCTTATTCCCCAGCTGCAGGGCAGCTCCCCCAAACCAGGGATGGTGATGGGCTCCCCGCTCCAGATCCCAGGCACAGGCAGACAGAACAGGGTGGATCCCGAGGGGACCTGCAAGTCTCCACAGGCCGAGTCCTCCCCAGAGCCCCAGACTCAATGGTGTGGCTCTTGGCCTCAGGGCCAATCTGCCCCCTCCCGGCCCACCCAGAGGGAACCAAGGTCCCCCAGTCACCCCAGCCCTGGGGCACACTCCAGCCTCTGCAGCCACCTCCCTAATGGTATCTTAAGGATCTTCCAGAGACAGTGATAAGGGAGAAGCAAACAGGATAATGGCTTTGAGCCCCCAGTGGTGGAGAAGCCGGACAGGTACATGAGACAAGTAGACAGGTAGACAGGTACATGAGGTACGTTCCGGCCCTCCGGCAGAGCCAGCTCCCGGGGGAAGGAAGCCGGGAAGCCCTTGGAGCCTCTGCCTGGCTGAGCACCCACCGACCAAGTCTGACCCGGATCTAGGCAGGTTTGGGTTCTGTGTGGAGCTCGGAGAGGGGTGCAGAGACCCACGTGCTCCCAGTTCAGGCCACACCTGCTCCAGGGGAGCCCCACTTATGGATTGTTTGCTGAGCACCTACTACGCATAAGGTCCTAGAGACATGGTCCCTGCCCTTGAGAGTTTCACAGTTAGTACATAAAAGAGGGAAGTTTCCTGACTCTCCTGTAACGAATGAACACAACTGAGGGCTTAAAACAAGAGAAATTTATCCTCTCACCGTTCTGGAGGCCGGAAGTCTGAAATCAAGGTGTTGGCAGACTCAGGCTCCCTCGAGATGTCAGAAGCTCTGCGGGGTCGGGGGGGGGGGGTGCCTCCTGCCTCTTCCGGCTCCTGGGGGTTCCGGGCGCCCTTGGCTTGTGGCCGCCTTGCTCCAGTCTCTGCCCCTGTCTTCAAACGGCCTCCTCCCTTATATCTGTCTCAAGCTTCCCTCTGCGTTCTCTTATAAGGGACACCTGTCATTGGATTCAAGGCCCACCCTAAATCCAGGATGGTCTCACCTGAAGATCCTTAACTAATTACATCTACAACCACCCTATTTCCAAATAAGGTCCAGGCACAGGTTCCGTGGCACAGGTGTATCTTTGGGGGACCACCATCCAACCGACCACACAGGGCGTGGGGGAACCTTCTTGAAGAAGCAGGTCAGAGCGGAAACCAGTCTCTCTCTAGAGGGAGGGGACGTGGCCTTCAGGAAAGCGAAGGAAGGAAGGATGCCGGATCGGGGGTCCAAGGAGGAAGTGGACAGAGTCCTGAGCAGACAGACAAACAGGGCCCCTGCCCCCCGCCATCCCATTGGGAAATTTAAACTGGATCACAGGGCAGTGAGGTGCTCCTGGGGGGCGGTTAGCCTGGGGCTGGGATGGAGCTGCACGTGGGGAGCAAAATTCTCTGCTAATTTCAGGATGAGCTTTTCTGACGGGCAAGAAAAGCCATTAGAAGGAAACTGAGGTGCAGCCCACCTGGCCGGCCACCTCCGACCTGACTCAACCTGAGTGCAGAGCTGCCTCTGGTCTGTTAATGAGTCACCTCCTCACAGCCGACCTTTTTAGGTTCTTGTTTTCACCTCTCTTCTGTGAGTCACTAAGATGCGGGGAACAGGAAGCAGCAGGGAGATGAGGACAACCCACCCTCACCAGGACAGCACCTGGGGCTGAGCCCCCCTTCCCAGCCTCAGATGGCCCCCCAGAGAGTAAACGTCCATGAGGAGGCTGGGCCACCCCGGGGGGGATTAATCAGCCCCTCCACCCCAGCCCCGCCCCTGAGGACACAGAAACGCAGGCTGCAGTTATTGGCTGGTTTCCATGTAGATCTCCTCTGCCCCACACCGACCCTTGTGCAAGTCCCCTGAGCCTGGGGCACCCCATGCCCCAAACAGTGCCTGGTCACAGAAGGCGTGGTACTTGATTTTATATATATATATATACATATATATATTTTGGCCGCAGGGCATGCGGGATCTTAGTTCCCTGACTAGGGATCCATCCCAGGCCCCCTGCAGTGGAAGCACAGAATCTTAACCACTAGACCACCAGGAAAGTCCCCAGGCGTGCTTTAAAAAGGTCACAGGTCTTGGCATTCCTCCTACTGAGAGGCGGGGTCAGTGTCCCCTCCCCTTG
The DNA here is from genome assembly GCF_964341445.2 of Mesoplodon mirus. Classification (NCBI taxonomy): domain Eukaryota; kingdom Metazoa; phylum Chordata; class Mammalia; order Artiodactyla; family Ziphiidae; genus Mesoplodon; species Mesoplodon mirus. Next base: position 4,570,873 of record NC_138995.1, on the reverse strand, counting down.
AATGTGGAGGGGCTCATGACTGCTTCCCCCAGGAGAGTCCAGGGGAAATGCTGCCATGTAACTCTGGAGAGTTGGTCAGAAAAGGCCATGCAGCCTCGTCCTGGTCTTCTGGGATGCTCATTCTGGGGGAAACTGGCCACCGTGTAAGCCCACAGCCCTTAAAGAAGATGTGGTCCCTATGTCCAGTGGAATACACCTCAGCCATAAAAAGAATGAAATAATGCCATTTGCAGCAACGTGGATGGATCTAGAAATTATCATACTAAGTGAAGTAAGTCAGACAAAGAAAGACAAATACCATATGATATCACTTATATGTGGAATCTAATATATGACACAAATGAACTTATCTGTGAAACAGAAACAGAGTCGCACACAGACAGAACAGACCGGTGGTTGTCAAGGGGGTGGGGGAGGGATGGAGTGGGAGTTTGGGGTTAGCAGATGCAAACTATTATATAGAGAATGGACACACAACAAGGTCCTATTGTAGAGCACAGGGAACTATATTCAATATCCTGCGATAAACCATAATGGAAAAGAATATGAAAAAGAATGTATGTATATGTATGACTGAGTCACTTTGCTGTACAGCAGAAATTAACACAACATTGTAAATCGACTATACGTCAATCAAATACATTAAAAAAAAAAAGCAAGGCCACAGCCTGACAGCACGGTGGCAGGACAAGCTGGGTGCTCTGATCCACAGCCCAGCATGAGATGCCGGCCACGTTCAGCCTGGGCATCCAGCCCAGTCAATCTGACCGCAGCCAAAGGAGAGACCCTGCTAGTAAGAATCGCCCAGCTGAGCCCTTCCTAAATTTTCCTAAATTCTGGTTCTACAAAATCAAGGGCAAAACATGGTGGTTGTTTTACACCCTTCAGTTTGGGATAACCTGGAACGGCTGCTGAATGCCCAACGCGTCAAGTAATTCAGAGCATCTGTGAGCAAGGAGGCTCGAGTACCCAGAGCTCCGCCCCAACCCCTGCCAGGCCCTGATGGAGGCTAATCCGGGGCGTCCAGGCCCTGGGCAGTGTCGGGAGCAGGTGGAGGCAGCTCCAGGCAACGTGACCAGACACCTGCTGGATGCTAGTTACAGGGGATAAAGAGATAAAGGCAAAGTCTCTCTGCCCCTGAAGACCTCGAGATCCCATCAGGCACCCTCTGAAATCCCAGCTGAAGGCCTGAACTTCAGCTTTCAATTAAAACCAAGCTCCTTGACACACAAACCCAGCTCCACCCTCTTTGCTCTCCCCCTGAGCAAACATCCCCTCGGAGCCTTTGTACCTCCACCCCTTTGCCTGCTTCCCTCCTCTCCTTCAGCCCTCAGGTGTCACCTCCTCAGGGAAGCCCTCCTTTGCCCCCAACCAGGCCCAGTCCCTTTGTGATTTACTCACAGAACCTGGCTTCTCTTCCCAAAGGGGTTTATCTACATGTGTAATTATCCCAAGTTCTCTGACCAGAGCTAAAAGCCCGTAGGCCAGGAAGCCAGAGACCTACTTTGGCTCTCTCTGCTCTAGGTTTAGGGAAAAACTGGGGCACCCAGAGCTATCAAGACCTAGTGGCAGGCCGGATGGGATGAGGGCTGAGCCCTGCTGGATACCTTCAAAGTCCTCCTCCCTGTTCCTTAAGGATTTTGCAGATGAGAGAACCGAGGCCCAGGGAGGTTAGCCAACTTGCCCAAAGCCACACAGCTGTGAGCAGAGGGGCATGGCTGGGGATGGGCCTTGGGCGACCTCCAGCCTTGCCCACAAGGAATCTTGCAGGATTCCTTCCTGCTCTGATTTCGGTTTCTGCCCTCTCCCCGCACCCTCCCCTCCCCACTCCCAGTTCCTCCAAACCCGGCTGTGCATCTGAAACTCCTCTGGCCTGATTCTGCATTCCCACTGGGGCTGGCATGCTGGAAATCCCGTTTTGAAGCTCTAGGACAACCTCATAAAGGAAGTCACAGTCCAGCTGAGGAGGACGCTTTCTCCCAGCTTTTCCTGAACACGCAGAGAGGAGGCTTCTGACCACACAGGACACATCACAATCCTGCCATCTCCTCTCTATCTCCAACCCAGGGCCTCTCCACTCCCCTCACGAGCTACAGCACCAGGGCCACTGGGAGACCCAGGTTCGAATCCCAGCTCTGCCACCTTCCAGCTGGGTGGCCTCGTGTGAATCACTGAGACTCTCTGAGCCTCAGTTTCCATAAAACGGGGATGCCAACAGCACCTACATCTATCTTTTTTTCTTTCTTTTTTTTTTGCCACACTGTGAGGCTTGTGGGATCTTAGTTCCCCAACCAGCGTTCGAACCTTGCCCCCTGCATTGGGAGCTCGGAGTCTTAACCACTGGACCGCCAGGGAACTCCCAAACAGCACCTATTTCTGACGGTTATTGCTAAAGATTAAACAAGCTACAGAATAAGATACGCCAGTCCCTAATAGCTCCGTGAATGTCAATTCAATCTGAATACGACAACCGCCTTTGTTTTTCCAGTAAAGCAAGAAGCTTTATAAGACCAATCAGACAGCCTTGTTTTTTGAAAAACAAAAAACCCATTTATTTCTGTAAACCGTTTTGAGTGCGGATGCTCTTCACGACCCCAACACAGCACAGCCTTCCCCCAACGAAATGAGCAAGGAAAAGAGAAAAAGAATGCTACCAAACGTGCTCACGAAGAAGCAAGCCAATCTCATCTTTCTCTGAAAAAAAGAAAACCCTTTTGCCGGTGTGGTGCCACCAAGGATTAAAACCACAGACTTTCTGGTCCCCAGAGGGCGGGGCTCCTGCTGTACACGCTCTGTCCCCTGCTGTCCTTGCCGTCCGGCAGAGGACCGACTGGACCTCAATTCCCATCCCGCACCCCGGGCCTCTCCCCCTAATGCCCTCATCACTCGGGGAGCCCGGGAAGTGAACCCTGAAAGACTCTTCCTGTTGAATCTGGACTTAGACCTGTGTCCCCACTCCACGCCATCGTGAGATTTTGATCAAGAGGGTGGGAACGGGGCCACTTCAGACCGGTGGCAAAGCCAGGCAACGTTTAAGGCAAAATTTCTCTCTTCTCTTTCGGTCTGAGTCAGCCCTGCACATGTCACCACGGAGCACCATCTCTGATGGAGCCTGGAGCTTAGGCAACTTGGGATGGGGGGGGTGGGGACTCTGGAGCGACTCTCGGGGGTGTGTGAGCCTGGCCAGCGGGACATGTGTGTGCTTGCGGAGGCCACCGTCGAGGGCACAGCTGCCTCCTCAGCGGGAAGCAGGCGGGCGCCGAGGAAAACCAGGAGAGCAGCCATGGCCCGGGCGCCACAAGCAACACGAGGTTGGTGGGTGAGGCCGGGCAGGCTGCTTGTGCGTCAGTGAAATACCAGGACAGGATCACCATGGGAGGCACCTCCGATCTGATGATGTGCGTGCCCTCGGCATCAACATGATTTTTCTTTAGAACAAGAAAGAGCGGGGAAAGAAAGAAAAAAAGAGAAAAGAAAGATGTTCCATGAGCTTTGTGGGCTAGGACGTGGCAGGTGCACAAGGGAAGCGGGGAGGGGAGCTGGGTTTCGGACGGGGTGCCGGGCGCCGCCTCTCATGGCGTCTCCTCTCCCTGGCGGGCTGGTAGCTGAGGCCGTGGGCCCCTCGCCCGGGGAGCAGGCAGATGACTTTGGCAAGGGGCGGGGTGCGGGGGCTACTCCGTCTGGGCGTCGTAGTTGGCTCCGCCCGCCTTCTTGAGCTCGCTCCTGATGAAATCGTCCTCCAGCTCCCTCCGGTCGCTGATCACAAACTCTTTGGCGAAATTCTACCAGAACAAGATAGAACACAGAGTTCCCGTTAAAGAAGAGGGGACGGGATCTGAGCAGGGCTCAGGCAACACACCAGGAAGTCTTGGCACCTAAAACGCTAAGAAATGATCAAAATGAAAATCTGGTGGCAGAATGGTTTGGCAGGGGAAAAAAAAAACAAACCCCCCAAAAAACGTGACCAGAGATCAGGAAATGGGTAAAATCGAGATACTGTGTAGTTAGTTCCAAGACCACGGGGATGGGCCAAGGTCAGGTCTGGGTTCGGATCCTGGCTCTGTCGTTCTCCGGCTGTGTGGCCTTGGGCAAGTTCTTTCAACTCTCTGTGCCTCAGTTTCCTCATCTGTGAAAACCCATCTTCTCAGGAGAATAATAGAAGAGGAGATTGGAAAGGTAGGCAGGTCAGCTGGTAAATGTTTAATACCAGGCTCTCTCAAAAGAGGGGTGGGGGGTGATTTGTAGCTTTTACCCGTTTCCATGGTGTAAATATTCACATGATATCTGATTATAAGCTATCAACAGGGAACCAGTACGTGGAGCTGGGAAGAGATACACGACTGGCTGTCACCAGCAGGTACAAGGTAGCTTCAAGTGCCCCTGTCATAGTGATGCACGGCCTCTGGTCCCAGGCCTGAGTGATCAGCCCAGACACTGAATGCACTAAAGGATGTACTGGGCTCTCCAGCCATACTCAGTTACTTGAAGGCAGGGAGTTTGTTTCCATACGTTCAAGAAAAACCATGCCGTGTGATGGGGCTACAGTGATGAGCAAATGGAGGCAGTCACTGTGCCCTCTTAGGGTACACATTTCAACCATAAAACCCCACAGGCCTGGCACACGTGAGGCTCTTATAAATGCCTGTGGCATGAATGAGTGACACAGGTGATCTGGCTTCTCAGATAACCCTGAACCATGAAGAATCAAGAGTTATTTTAATACATGCATCATAAGACTTCCATAAACAAGGAAAATTTCAGGATGGTGACAGGTAAGAATACAGAGAAATTTACCAAAATCTGAATAACAAGTCTGAAGGTCAGAACATCATCCACATTAAAAAAAGAGTCCACAAGGAAATAATGTAAACAATGACCACTATTTACACAGCACCTATGGGTACCGGACACTGCCACACATTAGCAAACTTAATTCTTAAAACCTTTAGTACGGTATTCCTAGATATGTACCCAAGAGAAATGAAAGCATATGTCCACACAAACACTTGTAAACACAAACATTCATGGCAACATTATTCATAACAACCAAAAAGTAGAAGCAACCCACATGCCCATCAAGACATGAACGGGTAAACAAAACATGGTCTATCCATACAATGGAATATTATTCAGTCATAAAAAGGAATGAGGTATTGACACAGGTTACAACAGGGATGAACCTCAAAATCATTATGCTCAGTGAGAGAAGCCAGACATGAAAGACCACATATTGTATGATTCCATTTATATGAAATGTCCAGAAAAGGCAAATCCAGAGAGACAGAAAGTAGATTCATGGTTTCTAGGAGCTAGAGATTGCGACAGAAAATAATGGAAATGTGCTGAAATTGGATTGTGGTGATAGTTGCACAACTCTGTAAATTTACTTTAAAAAATCATTGAATTGTAGACATAGAATGAGTTAATTTTGTGGTATGTAAATTATACCTCAATAAAGCTGTTTTTTTAAAAATCCTGTAAAATGATCAATATTATTTCCATTGTGAAGATGAGAAAACAAAGGCTGGAGATTATGACACCTGCCCAAAGTCACACAGCTAGTAGGTACAGCTGACTCTAAAGCTGGACTTCTTAAAAGTGTCACCATCCCCTTTAGGAGTGATGCAAATATTTTGGAATTAGATAGAGGTGGTGTCTGCACCACATTTGTGAGGTACTAAATGCCACTGAGTTGTATATTTTTAAATGTTGGTTAATTTTATGTTATGTGAATTTCACCTCAATTTTTTAAAAAACAAGAGAAAGGAAAAAAAGGAGAATGACTAAACCAGGAGCACTCTCAAGGTCAAGTTTTACAATATTAAGACTAAACGTTTGCCATGCCAAACCACCAAGAATACTAACAGGAAGGAGGAAATGGGAGGTTAATATTTATCAGGTAACTAATATGTACCAGGTGCAGGTTCACACATGTTCTCACTTAATCCTACCTCAGTATATTAGCTTTTTTTAAAAGATAAGATCTGCAGGCGGGGCTTGGAGAGATTGTGTAACTAGCCCAGATGACCAAACATCCTTCCAACCCTTTCTACTCCCAGCCTGCCATGCTGTGTTGCTAAGCGTCTGTATAAGTCATCAGCACACCATTGAACACAAGCAGAATGGCAGAGCCAGAAAGAGGAACCCAGAAGTAATGCGTGTCTCAACCTGAGCCCCAGCGGCAGGGGGAGGGGCGAAGAGCAGACCAGAAGGAGGAAGCCCACAGCTCAAGACGCCTATAGAAGGAAGTCCAAAGTTCCTCTACCCTGTGGTAGCTATATATGGCAATCTAGAGAAACAAGAACACTCACGCTTGTGTCTATTAGCCATCAGACAATTCAGATTAAAAGAAGTTTGATAAGATCTCAGAAATCCACAATGAAAGTGCACATAGAGCACAATTCACCTTCAACCCACAGGGATATGAGAAATCGAATCATAGCCAGAAGGAGCAAGCCAGGATAGCAGAACCCAGTGAAACATAACAATAAATGTAAATGAACAAAATTACCTTAAAAAAATAGCTATGTCTCAAACTGCACAAAAAGCAGCCCCAAACCCTATATACCTGAGAATCTGAGACGTTTAAAACCAAAAGATTTGCCAAAAAATGATTCTTTCAAACAAAAGTACAGAGAAAAGCAACCTCACCCATCCCCACTATAGGAACCAGCCCCTGCCCTCCAGAGGGCAGGCAGGAGGTGGCCAGCCACGTGGATGTGGTCCTAGCAGGCAGGCCTGGTGGGCCTCATCCACCACAGGATGCTGGGTGAGCCGATGCTTCCCCTCAGGGTGTGGACTCTGCAAAAAGTCCCGCAAAGGTCTGAGTCAGCCTCAACTCAACTCAAAATGAGTGTACACTCCTCCACCTCTGTTCCTGCCAGGGTTCTCACATAGCAGGCCTTCGACATGGCAGGGAGATGCCACCAATTCCGTGAAGTGGGTTTAAGTGTGAGTTTTCCAAGAGGCAGAAACAGAACGAAAACAGCTCTGTGCACAGCCAGACTTTGATGTGGGAACAACGCCTGGGACCTGAGGGGCCTGCAAGGACTTGCCCGCGCTGAAAACCACAAAGAACACATCTGCACAAAGCAGGGCCACCTCCCCGCCATGCTCACACCTCTGCTCTCAGCCACTGTCCCTGGCATCCTCCAGGCAACACCTCCTGAGGCAGAGGCAGGCCACACGAGGACTGCAAGATGAGGGGGGGGCAAGTCCTTTCTCCAGGAAGGAGACCGGCAGGGCCCAGAGCAATGCTAATACGTAGGGAATTTTAAATTTTCTAGTAGCCACACTGAAAAAGAAACAGGTGATTCATTGTAATAGTATTTGATCTAACTCTATATCCAAAATATTGCCATTGTAACAGGTAATCAGTATATAAAACCATCAGTGAAATGTCTACATTTTGTGCTCCATACTAAATCTTGGAAAGCCAGTGTATATTTTACTTATAGGCACGGCACATAGCAGTATGACAAGACAGACTTTCTGTGCTCTGCAGCCACACGTGGCTGGTGGCAGCCCAGGTCTAGATAGAACAGGAAGGAACCTGAGAGAATAACGTGCTCAGTCAAGGAGAATCATTAACCATAAAATATTACAGCCGATCTGAGTGGGGGAGTGGGATCCTTTGGGGGCGGAGCAGGGAGAGTGGGAAATGTTCCATCTTGATCTGGGCAGTAGTTTCATGGGTACGTACAAAAATTCAAACTTTTAAAATTCAAAAATTTGTCAAGCTGTACATCTAAGATTCGTGCACTTTCCTCTATGTACATTATACCTTGGTTAACAAAAACAGGTGGTGGGGGGGCAGGGGACATTGAGCTGAAAGAGTCTTTGAAACCCTGACATTCACCCCCTTATTTGATAGAGAAGAAGTAGGAGACCCAGAGAGGGGAAACAATCTATCCCAGGGCACATAGCAGCCTCACCTCGGGGCCTTGGGGGCAGGTCCTCACTCCTCCGCATCCTCCCCGGTAGGCTGCTCCAGCCTGCCTGTCCCTCCCACGTAAGCATCCGTCATACCCTCAAGGCTACCAAAGCCACATGCCAGAGACTTCAAAGCAAAATATGCCAGTCTGGGGGCACGGTCACCTGTGGTTCTAGAAAGATCTTCATGTCTGGGAACTCGGTGTCCCTGGCTGAGAGCCTCCAGACAGGGTCTCTCCCTTTTCTGCCAGTGCAGGACTTTTCAAAGGAAGAGGCCTCATCCAGCTAAAAAGGACTCCAAGATGGTTTGGAAACACACCAATCAAGTTCAGGACACATTGTGTCCCTGTGACTTTTCTCAAGTGCATTTAAGTTCATGCTTCAAAGACATAAGATGGACACTGGTCTGCTTCCAAGGAGGGCAATTCTAGGGAAGGACTGGGGTTAGGAATTGGGGCTCTGTACATAGTCAAGAATCTATTTGCAAGGCTGGCTTAAAAAGTGTATAAGTGGGCTTTCCTGGTGGCGCAGTGGTTGAGAGTCCGCCTGCCGATGCAGGGGACACGGGTTCATGCCCCGGTCCGGGAAGATCCCACATGCCGCGGAGCGGCTGGGCCCGTGAGTCATGGCCGCTGAGCCTGCGCGTCCGGAGCCTGTTGCTCCACAACGGGAGAGGCCACAACAGTGAGAGGCCCGCGTACCGCAAAAGAAAAAAAAAAAAGTGTATAAGTATTTTCCTATCCTTGGTTTTAAATCACTTCATTTTTAAATGGCTCCCATTGGCCTGGGTTTAAACCCCGGCTTCAGTCCTAAAACATGCTAGGAGTAGTTTGTGCCAAATATGAATAGGGACAGCTGTGCATATGCATCTCCAGCAGCCTGACCCTCCCCAGAAACTTACCCGCCCTGAGCCTCAGTCTCCTCATCTGCAAGCAGGGACGATAAGAGGACCTACTACATCCTAGGGCTGGTTGTGAGGATATGATGAGTGAGCACAGGAAGTGCTCAAGAATGACTAGGTAATGTTTTAAATGACCCTGAGTTACCCTTGTTCACGAGATTGTTAGGGGAGTCTGAGCTATAAAGAAGTTTTCTGAAACACTCAGAGCACAGGGAGTGGCTAGTTCCTCTTCTCTCACCCACACTGATTTCTCCATCCCCACTGTTTACTTTTTAACGAAGTGAAGTCTGGAGAATTCCTCGGAATAAGCAAGGTAGTGACATTGGCTCTCCCTGCCCTCGCAGAAAGAAGACGGCAAATCCAGCTGCTCGTCCAAAAGCTGTGTGTGGGATTAGCCATAGGAGGACAGAGAAGAAGCCTGTTGGGGTAGAAGTGTGTCTGGTCTTCCACCTAGAACATTAGGACCATGGTGGGTTGCTACCCTATGCAGAGAATATGGGTGCTGGGAAGGTCTGGGAAGAAAAAATGAGTGGGAGTCTTTGACAGTTAAGTTTGTGATGCCATCAATGCACATTTCTACAAGGCAGGGCCGGGGAGGAAAGGTGACCTTCGTTGTATCCAAAGACAATGAGAGCTAATGCAATTTGTTCTTCCAATAAACACATGTTTACTGAACACCTATTATACGCCAGACACTCTCCTAGGCCATGGGAAGTCAAAATCTGGTACTTACAGGTCCCTCTGAGAGTCTAAGAGCAGAGAAAGAGAACCAGGGGGCTCTAAAATGCCCCGAAGGAAGCTATCAATGGCTCTGGGCCCTGGTTTCCACCTCTGTGAAAGAAGAGGGCTTTCTTCTTTCACAGGTTCTAGAAGGCAGGTTTGGCCAGCCCTTTCCCCAACAGCTATCTGTGGATTTGCACCTGAGCCTCCAGAGCATGTGGGACAAAGTTCCACCTTGGACACAAGAATCCAAGGAGCAATGGGGAAAACTGGCACAGAACTGTCAACTTTCGGATTAGAGCATGGCTTTCGAAAAGGAGGCCTTGTGCTAGTAAACTCTTGCAAAAAAACGGGGGAAGGAACCTCCCTTCCCACATGTGTGAAATGGGACAGGGGGTGGATGAGACACATGCTGGCCACAATATTGTATCTTTTCCCCCAAGTAGGCGAAGATTAATTATAAACCAAAGACCTTGGTGTGCTGAAGAAAAGCAGTTGGTCCCCAGCAGCCTGCATCGTGCTAGGAGAAAAGGCACCCTCCAAGGAACACAGGCCTGATGAAAAGGCACAGTATCAAACGTGCCAACCCCTCCTGGGTCCCCTACACTTTCCCTCCTACAACTATTCTACAGCGCCTCAGAGACCAAGGTTTTAAAAATCCTTCCAGCAAGGTGTAATTTACTTAAAAAGAACAGGTTCTTATACCTGGCATGAGTCACCACAGACAAGGGAAAAACAAATAGATCAAAATGGTATGGTCCAGTGTTTGACAGATTCGGGAACACAGGCACCTGCGTCACCACCACAGGGCAGAAGTGACACCACCCTATTTCACTAAGGAGAGGACAAAGGACAAGAGGGAGAAATGTGGTGGCATTTCGAGTGGACACAAGGTAATTGCCCAACACAGATGGATGGGGGAAAGCATGATGTCTTATAGCATGCTGGGGTAGTTCTGGGTCCAAACCAAATAGGAGCAGCCATCCATACGCCTTGAATCCTGACCCCTGCAGGGCCACCCACCTCTTTAGCATGTGAGTGACTGCCTGGATTCTGACACCCCCTGCTTTCCTGACCATGGACATTTACAGAAGCCCTGACTCCATTCTGCCTGATTTCTGACTATGGCTCCATCTAGAACAGGGATGGTAAGATGTGGGAAACAAACTCTGTTCTCTTCTCCAGTATCCATGGCAGACATCACAAATCAATCATGGCACTTTCCCCACCGAGTCCAGACTTAAACTCAAAATCCTAAACCCAGACCTCCAAATAGCCCCTGCTATCGATCACTTGACAAACAATATTAAATCCATGTTTAGGACTTCAATTTCTGCCTGGTTGAAATTGTGCTTAGCATTTCTTGTTCCTCAGTGACACCCACTTTGGGGACTTTTTCCCAAAGGAATAATTCAACAGAATTTTTTAAAAATTACAACATACTCACAGATGTTCATTGTCAGTAAATACCAGACTGCTTCCACTTTTCAACAGAAGTTGGGTAAATAAGTAAGTAGTATTTACATTGAACACTTCATACATAGCAGACACTTATGATATACAGTATTTTACTTAATTTTTACAATTCCATGAGTTTAGATATTATCATCCCCAATTTTCAGAGGATGCTGAAACTCAAGGAAGTAAAGTAGCCGGCAAAAGGTCGCACACGTGGTGAGTGGTGGGGCTGGGACCGAAACCCGTGTTTAACTCCACGCCAAGGTCTTTACCAGGAGAGTGAAAACACACACACACACACACACACACACACACACGTACATGTAATCGCACATTCACTAACAGAATAGTATTCAGCCATTAAAATTATGAAAACTGAAAACATTTATGAAATGTTACATGAAAGGACACACACTGTACCTCTGCTATGATTAAGCACGTTTGTAATAACATGTACCACATGGTCAGGGCTCCAGGGGAATTAGCAGAAATCGCTGTGTGACTGATCATCATTTAGGTCCTTAATTTAGTCCAAACCATTTTTCAAAACCACACCACCCTGGGATAAACCACCAAGGGGGAGAAAACAGAGAGCCTGGAGCTTGTTCTGGGAAGGTCTTTCAAAAGGCAGGATGTCCAGGGACAAACTATGACAAGGACAAAGGTGGGGTTGGTCCATGCAGGGGAAGAGAACGAGGGAGGGAAAATCTGAAGACAAAACGTAGAGAGTGTAGGCAGCCTACAGCCCCAAAAGCACCGTGGGGTGTGCATGCCACACACGGAGACCTGTCTGGACTCAGCGTTTGGGCTCCTTCAGTAAAGACCTGCACACAGTCTAATCTGGCATCCCCAGAGCATGGAAACTGTCTGCTGTTGACAGTGTTGGGAATCACTGTGTGGACATCAGGAGGCCAGCTGGCGGGGGGCAACCAGGCAGGCACCACGCCAAGGCCAGCTGGCTGAGGGCTGGGACCCATCTGGGGTTTAGTGATGGGCACCCGGCCACAGCCCACCGGCAGAGCAGGCTTGTGAAAGCGGCTTCCATTTACATGCTGGGCTCAGGGCCTGGGCGTCTTCCTCTCCCAAGGGCTTTTAACCTCCTGGTAGCAGAAGCATAGAACCAGGTTCACCACTGCCCTTCCCACAACTAAAGCGGGTCTCTGAGCCCCACCATCTGGCTTCTGTCTTGACACTCACCTTGGCTTGAGGACTCACCCCTCCCAGCCTCAGTTTCCTCATCTGTATATTGGGTGTATAATGGCACCTGCCCCTCCACACATGATCCCTGGCTCCACCATTCACAGGCCTCTTGGGAGCTTTGTATTTGTGTTAAATAAAGGACACAAGCACGGGAAAGCCCCCTTGCCTGAGCCCAGGCCCAGGTGAAACGCATCAGCGCAAAAGGCCCTTTCTGGTTCTGAGAAGAATAAAGGGCCTTTCCACAAACCACAGGCTTGGAGAAGCTTAAAACTCCCTGTAAAAACAAACAGCTGAAACCCTTTAAAGATGGATGAAGCGCCAAAGCTGGTCCCCCGAGGGCCAGGCAGCAACTAATGCTTTGCAAGGGGGAGCAGCAGCCCCATAAATCTCATGACACAGAAGTGTGTGGGTTCTCCCGGCTGACCCAACCAGCTCTCACCTCTGCTTTTCACTGACACAAAGCAGAGCCCTTGGAAATTCCAATCCACCCCCAAATCCCTCCCTGAGTGTAAATGGCTTCCACAATTTAATTCAGCCCAAAGAGCAGTTACTGAACATTTACTAGCTTCTGTCCTAGGAATACACCAAGAAAAAGACACAGACTACAGCCTAAGTGAACAGATCTGTTTCTTCACTTTTTAGCACCTGTTTAGTACTTTTCTAGGTTTGAGAAATACAAATAAAGCGGCCATGGTCCCTGCCCTTGAGATTACTTTCTAGGGTCACTTAATTATAATTCATGGAATTTGGGTCACAGTATCATACAAACAGATAAAGGAGCAATTAATTCTGATTGAGGCTGATAGAATGGGATAAAGAATAAGGGTTTTGAAGGATGAATAGGAGTTCATCGGTCACTAAAAGGAGAAACCTTTTCACATCCTTTACTTTCCTTTAATCCTTCCAACAGCTCTATGAAATTTTACAGTCTCTTTTTCATAAGAGAGGACAGAGTCTAGAGATAAAGTTACTTGCCCGAGGTCCTAGGATGAAAAGTTGCTAGAGCTGGAATATCAACTTGGGTCTCACTCCCCTTAAGCCCATGATCTCTACCATTTGACACAGCAGCATTTTTTTTTTTTTTTTTTTTTTTTTTTTTTTGCTGTACGCGGGCCTCTCACTGTTGTGGCCTCTCCCGTTGCGGAGCACAGGCTCCGGACGCACAGGCTCAGCGGCCATGGCTCACGGGCCCAGCCGCTCCGCGGCATATGGGATCCTCCCAGACCGGGGCACGAACCCGTATCCCCTGCATCGGCAGGCGGACTCTCAACCACTGCGCCACCAGGGAGGCCCACAGCAGCATTTTTAAAAAAAAAGAAACACTGTGCAATGATGTTCAGTTTCCAGTTTAAAAAAAAAAAAAAAAGGTTCTACCATCAAGGAGCTTGAGAACCAGATCAGTAAATTTAAAAAATAAATGTAAGAGGTTTGTTTCCTGCAGAACTTCTCAGAGCCTTCTCAGAGTGCTAGAGGACTTTGGGAAACATGCAGTGGGGTGAAGTGACAGTCAGGGCCCCAGGGGCCAGTCTACAAGCACAGGGGACATTGAGCAACTTCCCCAACTTACCCGGGTCCCAGGCTCCTCATCTATAAAGTGGGGATAATGACAGAACTGTCCTTGTTGTGAAGAAGGAATCATTTTAATGTGTGGAAAGTCCTTGAAAGTGCCAGGCATGTGGTAGCGGCACAATAAAACTCTTGTTATTAATATTACTACCACATTGGTACACAAATACGACCCTCCTGGAGGAGAGTTAGGACTTCTGGTCCCGGCCCTGGGGGTGGAGGGGGTCCAGAATGTAAGCCATCCCTGCTCCTGGGGTTCAGAGGCCATCAGGGTACACTACACTGATGATTCCATGCAGTCACTGACATGCCCGTCCTTCCCGCCTCTACTTCTCCTTGGAGGAAACACTCCCTGCCGTTCTTTTCCCAGTGCTGAAAGCTGAGACCTACCTCTGGTTACTTGGCTCCGTGAGCATTCATATGATGTTAAAAAATACAAAATAGATAAAAGGACCGCGTGAACAAAGTGATTCCGCAAGGCCAGCACAATGCTTCATCAACTGAGTCTGCTCTAAAGCAAGACAGCCTGGCCCAGCGCAGGCAGGTCTCTAACAGTGTGTGTGTGGGGGGTGACTGCATTGCCCCTGTCATCCCACAGAGGCGCCGGAACAATGGGACGGGTGTTGTGTTGCCGGCACCAGCCAGGCATTTCTGTGAAGCAGATGACGGCTGTGACGACGCAGCCGCACACCCTGTCCACTCAGCACATTCCCAGGGCTTGAGTCCGGCTGTCACCATGGCCCAGCCCAGCAGCCGTCACTGCCCGTGACCTTGCTGGTCTTGTCTTGCTTTCCACCAGTCGCAGATGCAGCTCAGCAGCTCAGCCCGGCTCTGAACACAGACTAAAGAGACCCAGAATCAAACCTCCTGATTTTTAACTCCTCCGGGCTCCAGCCCCAGGCCTGCTGCTTGTTAGTCATGGGTTCGGGGCAAATCCTATCACTGCTCTGGGTTAGGGTTAGGGTTAGGGTTAAGGTTAGGGCTCCCCTTGCTGATGCACCTATGCGCAGGCCCCAGGCTGGAACATGAAGGACTGGATTGTTTGAAGTCAGCACCAGCAAGGGTGGGTGAGGCTCAGGACCTTCCTGTGTTGCTGATGGATGTGACTTTGATCCAAGCCATCTGCAAGACAATCAGGCAGGATGGGTCAACAATAAGATTCATGCCTTGTGTCCCGGGGCTCAGCACGAGGACCTATCCGCTCCCAGGGAAACGCTCCACAACCTAGAAAGCTGTGCATCGTGGTGCTGTCTAAACAGGACAGCTGGGAGTCATAAGAGCCGCACTTCCGGGCCTCTACCAGAGATAACTCTAAGCGCTTTCCGTATAGTTGCTCATGTAATCCTCACAACAACCGCAAGAGGCAGACACTATACCAGCCCAGTTTTAGCCATCAGGGGAGTGAAGCCCAGAGGAGAGCAACTTGCTCAAGGCCATACAGTAAATGGCGGGGCTGAAATCTGAACTCACCCCATCTGGCTCAAACGGCTATACCCCAGACGACTGCACTACAAACTGTCTCTTTGTCTGACAAAGTGAAGTATGGTTCATTTAAATGTAACATGCGGTCATAAAAAAACTACCCCATAAAAAAAGAAACAATTTCAGAATAAATCAAAACAGAATATGACACAGCAGGTCAAGTCATCCAACTCATCTTTAAATGGGGAAACTGAGGCCCAGGAAGGGAGAGAGACTTGCCCACAGGCAGGCAGGTGGCGTAAAGACCCATTCCTCTTGATTTCAGTGTCTCTACATTAATTTACATTGTCTACATCTCATACAAAGCATAAGGATGTGGGTATATTACTTTTATTATTACAAAAACCAAGGGTTATGAGTAATCTTAAACTAAACCTCAATCCATTTATTCTTCACTTGGAAACTGTGGTAAAAGGCAGCTAGGGATGTGAGCCTGTCCCCAAGACACGGAATCCAGAATGGTCCATCTGGAGACCCCTTAGAGAACATCTGTTCTGAGTCCCCATTGAGCAGAAAGGACAACTAACACACCAGGATCAGCATGATTTTAGTGACTGTCAGAAAATACCATTATGCCAGTAAAATCGACCCCTTTGTAATATTAATGGCTGTATTTGCAACTGCAGTATAAACGTGAGGTCTTGTGATAGGTTCGGGTGATAAACCTCTTTAAGTGCAGACGTGGAAAATACGAAAGGTAATGGTCAAAATACTACATTGTACCTGCAGCTCAAGATAGAGTCCCTGCCCCCCACCACCACCAGCGGGGACGTCTGTGCTTTTCGTCTACCAGCATCCCTTTCTTTTAACACTCGGAGCTGCCAATCATGAGACCCCACCTGCCTGGTCCACAGGATATGCCAACTGGATCATTTTAAGGGAATGATTGACACTGAGGGAGGGGGGCTCTCTCTTCCCCTGGGATCAAGACAGAGAAGAACCACCAGGCCTGGACCATTTCTCCTGCTGCACAGAGGCCACCTGAGGCCAAATCCAGAGGCAAGAGAAAAGAGAAATGAAAGGAAGATACTGCTTCAGCCCTGGATCCATCCACACCTAAAGCTGGCAACCCCTGCACTTCCCAGTTCAGAGAGCCAAGCAGTTACCCTTTTTGCTGCAATGTATTTGAGTCTGCAAACAAATGAATTATAACCAATACTCCCAATTGAAGTTACCAAAGAATCATATTTCCCCAAATCACCCTCTTAACCCACTGAGCCAAATTGAGAAGAGTTCTAGATATATAAAGAACTCTGCAGACTGCTAATAGGTTCAGGGTTTCCTTTGGGGGGTGATAAAAAAAAGTTCTGGAACTTTCGGACGATGGTGATTATCGCCCAACACTGCAAATGGACTTCACGCCACTGAACCGTATGCCAAAAGGGCTAACATTTCATGTTACTGCATTTTACCACAATCTTAAAAAAGGAAAGAAAACAGGAGCATTGCAAGATTCAAAAGACTGCCCCCACTGGACGCATCCCAGCAAACATCTTCTCCCTGTGTGCCCTGCTCTCCTGGCTGCCCAACAAGAGGGCTAAGTGTGGAGGGCGGAGTCCAGTGGGAGACCTTCGGACTTGGACATGCATTCTTTTGCATCTTCCATTCTGTTGCCATAAAGGAGACCCTTGAAAGCTGGTTAACCATTAAAACCCCCAACTGTCCTGAAGAAAAATAGCCCGTGGGGTTGAGTAGGTGGCCATCCGAAGCAAGGGTGCCGGTGCTGGAGAGGGTATACCAACCACAGTGTTCACTGGTAATGTTGATTAGGATAGGAAGTAAATGATAAGTACTGAACACTTACTATGTCCCAGGCACAGTGCTAACCTGTTAGGAGGGAATCTGACAGCCTATACGTTTTTAAAGTGATCCTCACCCCTGTGATGATATGGAACCCCCACCTCCTAAAAGCATATTCTAAAGAAACGATCCAGTGGATGACAGAAAGGAGCTGCATGTATTAAAATGTTGGTTAGGACATTATTTCTAACAATAAAAACTGGAAGCAACTCAAGAGGTCAACACCAGGGGGATTTTCAGTACTTCACAGTGCGCTTGTGAAATGGGACGCTCAGCCGCCAGAAAAACCTTCATTACAAAGACCCTGAGGCCACATAATTTATGTAATTATGTTATGTTAGGAAAAAAAAAAAGAAGAAGAAGCTGATTAGGGCGTGATTCACAGGCTGTGACCGCAGCAATGCGAAGAGGTAGGTGAGCTCCCCTGCAGAACTCGTAGCGAAGATGGAAAAATAAACTGTAAAAATGGAATGATAGGAAAATGTTTTCCTATTATTATTTTTTGAATAAAAGTTTTCTTTGGGGATAGTTGGGGATTTACAGAAAAGTGGCAAGAGACAATACCAAGAGTTCCCATGTACCCCACTGGTCATTTTGACAATTGTTAACTTCTTATGTTACCGTGCTACATCTGTCACAGCTAAGAAGCCAACACTGGAACGTGACTACTAAACTAAACCCCAGACTTCATTCCGATTTCACCAGTTTTTCTGTTCCGGGATCCAGTCCAGGACACCACATTGCACACAGCTGATTTCTGTGTGTGTGTATTTTGGTTTTGGTTTTTTTACAATGCAATGGCTTCCTTTTGTATATTCACAGATATGTGCAACCATCACCACAGATTTTAGAATTTTTTTTTTTTCTTTTGCGGTACACGGGCCTCTCACTGTTGTGGCCTCTCCCGTTGCGGAGCACAGGCTCCGGGTGCGCAGGCTCAGCGGCCATGGCTCATGGGCCCAGCAGCTCCACGGCATGTGGGATCTTCCCGGACTGGGGCACGAACCCGTGTCACCTGCATCGGCAGGCGGATTCTCAACCACTGCACCACCAGGGAAGCCCATGATTTTAGAATATTTTAGAATATTTTCATCACGTCAAAAAGAAGCCCCATACCCGTGGTGGGTGGTAGCTATACCACCTCCCCATCACGGGTTTTAGGAAATTGTTTTGCAAAATGGAGAACCCTTTGGTAGGGAGAAAACTATCTCCCCTTCACCTCCCTCCCCCAGTTTATCTTTCTGGAATTTGGATTTTATTTTTCTCAGCATGACCCAGTGTCCTAGCCCCAGATGAATCACTTACTGTCAATTTTTGTTATGTCCAGAATGGAAAAAAACCTTTAAAATGGGGAGCTCTACAGGTAGAACTGTTTAGAAGCTCAGAGACAAAACCAAGGGTACAGCCACCTTTTCCTCCTCCCCTCCGTCTAATAGGGACACAGGAGTAAGTCAGTCATGACCAACGCCCAGCTGCCCAGACTAGGATTCTCTGCCACTGTTGATATAGCCTTTGTCATTCTATGGCCATCAAAGTCATCATAAAACCCCTGCTGGTGCCCATAAGGTTGACATTTATTCATTCACCAAGTGCTATTGAGCACCTACTGTGTACTAGACACCATTCAGAGAGCACTCGTGAATTCTCCCATTGGGTCCTCATGGCCACAGTTGGAAGTCATCCATCACCCAATCAGGAAGTGGTGCCATTTTGGTCATCCCTCCAACCCCTTCTCCGTGAGCCCCCCGCCCCGCCCAGAGGTAGACACCAGCCACCACTTTTCTAGTGTTTGATGGTCAGGATCACAAATGCGTCTACCACCCCAGAAAGCAATTTGGGGTACATCTCACCAGCGGTGCTAGTGGTCCAGAAATGTAGCATGACACGTTCCAAGTCACAGACCAAGTAGCCAAGCCCAGCCCCTTGTGTCCCTGCTGGATGGTGACCCTTTGTGGGGTGTGACCGGCACCCTTCCCCCCCGAGACCCTAAAAGAACACAAGGACAGTTACCTGCACTACCTCCTTCACCAGGGTCTTGTCCGTGCCGGTCTTGGCGCGCTGCAGCCCGCTGACATTCTCGCCGATCCACGTGATGAGGGCGAACTTGGACCTCTTGCTCATCGCGTCCCCGGTGGTGAAGCGCACGAAGGCAAACAATCGGACGTCATCTGCACCAACGGCAAAGGGAGGGCACGGTCCTCGGTTAAAACACCCCAAATCCACATCTCCAGCAGGGGCTCTGAGCCACGAGGGTGCCCAGAGCCACATGGCAGGAGCCAACATTCCCTCGCTCAATCTCGACAACAGTGCCACAGGCTGGGATGCCCATTTCACAGATGGGAAGTGGAGGCACAGAAGGGTCATGTGACACTCCCGAGGCTGCACAGGCAGATGGAGGCCAGGCCTCTCTGGCTGCCATGCCTGCGACCCTCCCCTCCCCCAGACAGTCAAGGCTCAAATTCTGAATCTGATTTAGGGAACAGAAGTTCGTCGACTCTTTTTAATCCCAAATCTTTGAGGCCCTATTTGGAACAGCAAAGCCACACGGTGGAGAGATGGGAACTGGGCTGGGGTGGGGAGGAGAGGAGGAAACAAAGACGGTGGCCCTTGTTCTGGTCTGCGATATAGCTCTGGGCCCACTGGGCATGGCTAGCTTATGGCCAGACAATTAGGCCAATAAAGAATTCTGGGGCTTCCCTGGTGGCCCAGTAGTTAAGGATCTGCCTGCCAATGCAGGGAACACAGATTCGATCCCTAGTCCGGGAAGATCCCACATGCTGTGGAGCAACTAAGCCCGTGCGCCACACTACTGAGCCTGCACTCTAGAGTCCACAAGTCACAACTACTGAGCCCGCGTGCCACAACTACTGAAGCTGGCGCACTTAGAGCTCGTGCTCCAAAATGAAGAGTAGCTCCCGCTCGCCGCAATTAGAGAAAACCCGCGGGTAGCAACGAAGACCCAGTGCAGCCAAAAATAAATAAATAAAAATAATGAATTAATTTAAAAAAGAAGAATTCTGAGTATTTTTCCACTGGGTATGTTATGCTTGTTATATGGTATATGTTTGTTTTTATTAGAATGACTCTGGGGGCTATTCTGGCCGATGGATCTACTTTTAAGTCTGTGTCATTGCCACACCAGTAATCTCATCATCACTTCAGAATCTCTTTCATAGTACATTGTGCTAAGTTCCCCCATCCTCCACTGCTCTGCATCCCCAAAATATCAGCCGGTATTCTTGAATTCTTAAAGTGACGCGCGCGCGCGCGCGTGTGTGTGTGTGTGTGTGTGTGTGTGTGTGTGTGTCCACCTTGGTACTCTAGTCATTAGAGGCTGGGTCATTCTTCGTGCTGAGGAGCATCCTGGCCTGCGCGAGCGCACGCACACACACACAAACAAACACCCTGTCCCCGCCCACTAGGACAATCAACAACGCCTCCAGCCATTGCTCAATTGTCCCCAGGGGGGCAGAACCGCCCGCAGGTAAGAACAAATTCTAGACATACTTTGTGTCCCCATTTAATCAGGACCCCTTTGTGTTTTCCACCAAAATCCTGCACGTTTTCTTGAGGGCATCACATATCCTTACTCAGATTAATGCCTAAATAATTCACATGTCAATTGCAGTTATCGGAGAAATCTCTTTCCACCCTCCCCCAACCCCCCCCCATGATGGCTGGTACGCGGGATGCTGCTGGTTTGGGGTCATGCATCTTGTACCTGCCGCTTCATTCAGCTCATACTCTCAAATGGCTTTTCGTCGCTGGCTTTAGGATTTCTCAGCGACCCAGTGACCCATCGAGCTGTGTTTCCTAAGCATTGTCTGAATCACCTGGGATCTCGCTAAAATGCAGATTCTGATTCGCAGGTTTGGGATAGGGCCCCAGGGTCTGCATTCCTAACCAGCTCCCAGGTGACACTGATGCTGCTGCTCAAAGGTTCACACTTTGAGGTTTTATGGCTTTTTTTTTTTTAATCAAGGTGTCTTTCTTCCTAGAATCATTCCGAGTGTCTCCATGCCGAATCCCACACAAAGTAAAGGTTCTCACCAAGATCCAAGGCCACCAGCCCTCTCATGTGAAATTGAGACACAGTCTAAACTGGCTGGTTAGTACCTCAAAGCATGAGCTCATCCTGACAACAAGCTACGCTGTCTAAGGGGGAACCACCTGACCAGGGGAGCTGAGACACAGCCCTGGCAGGCCACGGACTCCTGATCCAAACTCCACATGTGGGCATTTCTTAAAGGAAACAGATCATAATTGTCATTCACACTGGCAAAGCACCTTTCAGTTTACGGGTCAGTATTCATTGGGTCTTTATAAGGATGCTGGGAGGTGGGCTGCAGGGTCGGGGGGGGGACACCACTGTCACCCTCATCAACATCCAAACAACCGTTTGGTAGATGAGGCTAGGAGGTTGTGTGATGTGCCCAAGGTAACATGCCAAGGACAAAGCCAGCCTGAAGCCAAGGGCTAGGACATCTCGGGTGTGTCTGCCCAGCCTCCCTGCTTTAGGGGACCCACCCCACCCAGCCATGGGAGCCTGGTGGGTGCCCATCCTGGGACCTGACCACGGGGTCCAGGCAGTGAGGACAGGCCGGTGTAAGGGACACTTCACAGGCCACACTGACATGGCTTGGTGACCAACTGGCCGTGGGAAGTGAGGAAGGAAAAGTCCAAGGACAGGAGACCATGTGAGCTCCATCTCTTAGTCCTGGAGGAATCTGACTTAATCCCCAAACATCGGAGCCTCGCTGCCTCACCTGTAAAATGGGGTGATTTTTTTGGTCCTCCCCATTTTTTTTCTTTATTGAGGTAAAAGTCACACCACAAAAATTCACCATTTTAAGTATTTTAAAGCATAGAAGTCAGCGGCATTTAGTACATCCAAAATGTTGTGCAACCATTACCACTATCTAATTCCAGAACATCTGCATCATCCCAGAAAGAACCCCCTACCCACCAGCCGTCACTCCTCACCCCCCCTTCCCCCAGCCCTAAGCAACCACTAATCTGTCTTCTGTCTCTGGATTTGCCTGTTCTGGACATTTCTCACAGATGAAACCCTACACTATGTGGTCTTTTGTGTCTGGCTTCTTTCACTCAGCATGTTGGCAAGATTCATCTGCGTGGTAGCATGATCTTCATTCCTTTTATGGCTGAATAATATTCCATTGTATGGATGGACCGCATTGTGTTCTGTTCATCCATGCATCCACTGATGGACACTCGGGATGTTTCCAAATCGGGGTAATTTTATACCTCCCTCCTTCCTTGGCCATGAGGATTAAATAGGATGCTGGCCCGACATGGTAGAACCTTCTCCCCGGAGCCTGAGCTACCAGGCAGAGCTGCGGGTGAGAAGTGAGCACAGGAAATGAGGCTGTCCGGGCTG
The DNA here is from genome assembly GCF_964341445.2 of Mesoplodon mirus. Classification (NCBI taxonomy): domain Eukaryota; kingdom Metazoa; phylum Chordata; class Mammalia; order Artiodactyla; family Ziphiidae; genus Mesoplodon; species Mesoplodon mirus. Next base: position 4,548,416 of record NC_138995.1, on the reverse strand, counting down.
AGGAACTGAAATTCACGCAGCCACGCACGGCTGGTGCAGGACTTTGGTTCCCGAGCATTTCCGAGCATCGAGGCCGCTTTTGGGAAGCCAGCACACTGTTCCTAGTTATTGGAGGAACAGGAGAACCAGCTCCAAAGTGTTTAATTAAATTGCAGCCTTGACTTGAGGGGGAGGCGGGCCACACCTCAGATGCCTCGCGCCTTGTTATGGCTAAGACAACACCAGCAAAAGAACTCGCAGTCTGTTTCCATGGCAACCACTCTATTTCCCTTTTCCTCATTGGTCAGCCTGGATGTTTGGGATCCCATGACCACACTTGGATCCCAACAGCCCCATCACTGGCCAAACTCAGTGGGAAAGTTACAAACCATGTGTCCCAAGTACCAGCCCAGAACCTGGCACAAGACAGATATCCGATAAGTCAGTCTCACACCCACCTCCAAAGACACAGGGAACCTGGCTTTTAAGAACTTCCAGAACTGCAGGCCAATGGCATTTAAATTATCAAGGCTGGAGAGACTGCTTTCCTGGGTGCCTGTTTGGCGCTTATCTGACAATGGCCTGGCCAACAAGATTGCTGACGTTTTTGAAAATCCCAGAGTCACGTTTTGCTTACAAATGTCTGCCACTCGGGATTTGGCATGACATTGAAAAGTCAGCTGAAAGTCTGAGCTGAAAAGCCTGTTGGTCTGAGTGACATTTTCACAGCTGCCCACACAGACCTCTGTCCCCCACGCATCCTGAAGGAGGTCCTAAGCCCATTTGACCTCCAACTAGTCAATGCAGGAGGAAGTTCTCACTTAGTCGCTAACTTCCTTCCTCTGAACAAACCGGGCAGACCAAACACGGATGTGCACACGAGTGCATCACCTGGAAGGCAGAGCTTGACCCCATCACATATGCGTATATGAGTGTGTGTGTGTGCCTGTGTGCATGTTCGTGTGTGTGTGTGTGAATGCATGTGTGGGCACATACACACTAGGATGGCAAAATTGGCCCGAAGAAGGTTGGTACTTGGGGTCACTGTCACCCCTGGGGTGGTACTTGGTCCCCAATGGGCCAATGGCACATCTTTCCAGTCTGAGGTTGAAAAGTTGAGGTGCAGCCCTGGACAACCCTGGTGGGGGGCACCCGGGCCCAGGACTCATACCAGGGGACACACACTCTGAGCTCCCTCTGTGAGAGGTCCCAGCACAGCTGTCTACACCTGCTGCTCCCTTGACCGTTCAGCCTCAGCATTCTGGTCTACAGTATCCAGGTTGAGTCCAAGTTCTGGAATCCATTAGAAACTCATCCCCTCTTCATACCAGCTCTGTGATGAGACCAGATTCCTGAATGCCTCTAAGCCTCAGTTTCCTCATCTGCAAAATGGGTCAAATACTTACCTCACAAGTTGGTTGTGAAGATTAAATGAAAAAGAAAGAGATGTGAAAGGCTTGCCTGATGGGGATGGTGACTATTTTTCTGTCCCTATCTGTCTGGTGAAACTGCCTTCCAAGGTCCACAGTGGCCTCCTAACTGCCAAACCCAACGGGACAGCCTCGAGGACTTCCCTGGCGCTCCAGTGGTTAAGACTCCATGCTCCAAATGCAGGGGGCCCAGATTCGATCCCTGGTCAGGGAACCAAGATCCCGCAAGCTGCATGGTGCGGTCAAAAAAAAAAAAAAAATCCCTCCAACAGGACAGCCTCCTTGCCTTCCAGCCTCTCTGCTGGCTTTCTGTATCTGCCAAACTTACGCTCACTCTGCTCGGTTTCAAAGTAGGGCCCTCCTAGGCACACACAGTCATGGGGCCGCTTGTCCCATGAGTATTTCTTGAGGACCTACTGTGTGTCAAGCACAGTGCCAAGCACCAGGGGGCACAGATAATACCAACAAGGGTCCTGAAGATGACAGAGGCTGTTTACTAAGCACTTACTACGTGCTAGGCACCGTCCTAAGCACTTACATGTAGCTGCACGTTTTTCCCATCCCAACCTCTCTGTCCGGTCAGCACTGCTCACGATCCCATTTTACAGATGGAGAAACTGAGGCTCAGAGAGGTGAAGTGATAAGAAGCCAGACATTCCTTTTCTATGATTACATCTAGAGCAGCAGTTCTCAAAGTGTGGTGCTCAGACCAGCAGCAACAGCACCGCCCAGGAACGCATTAGACTGTGAATTCAGAAACTCTGGGAATAGGGTTTGGGAAGTGAGTTTGAACGAGCCCCTGGGGGATTCCGGTGTCTCCAAAGCCCGAGAACCACTGACCGAGAGGAAGCGGTGAGAAGAGAAGATGGAGTTTTCAGCTCGGAGGACCCACTCTCCCGTGGCCAGGAAAGGGAGTGAGACAAAACATCTCAAGGGCAGAAAAGCTGAAGTGCCCAGAGTTCAGCCTCACCCACTTCCTCCCCACCAGCACCTTTTATTTTAAGGAATTGATCGTGTAAAGGAGCTTCCCGTATGGTGTGTCTTCTCAACACTAGAATTTACAGAATTTGAGGCATCTAGGCGTGGTTCCCTGAGCACCTCCCCATCAGAGACCAGCGGGACTGTCCCCACAGAGTCTCCCCCTTCCCCCGAATCCCACAGCCCAAGACAGAAGAGCAGTATTTAGAGAAAGAGCTGCTGAACTACAGAACTGCTAATAGGGAGTTTTTCTGTGACCTCTATATGTCTGCTGACATAAGCCATCATTAACAGCGATTTCCAAACGCATCACAAAACCACACAGAGCCCCATCTCAGGGGAGCCATCAACCGATGACAAAGCAAGGTTGGGAGCCCCGACCCCAAGGACCATCAACACCACCACTCGCTGCCTTCTGACCTTCGCTGAGGTGGCCCCAATTCGGGACTGTGGACACCCTCCCCTCCCTCGCTCAGTGAGAGTCTTGTTCATGAAGAGATGGTCCTCATAGGGCAGTCATAAAACTCCACTCTCCAAAGAACTTGACCCTTTGGTTGGTCTGTGAAGTCTCATCACGGGCCAAGGATGGGTTATCAGTGTGAAACAGCTCCTGAACCAGTCAATCCCACAGTCCTAAGGACCCCTCAGGACCTAGAGATCCCAGGCAGGGCCCACTTGGTTCAAAGTCCTGTTCCTCTTTTCAAGGCTCCTTGCCTTCACTGACTACGTAAGGTAATTTGCAGCATAAAGTCATTGCCTGAAATGTTCTTGGAATACTGCCTGGCAGAACTGTGCTCAGAAACGCCGGCAGTGGACTTCCCTGGTGGCTCAGTGGTTAAGAATCCACCTGCCAATTCAGGAGACACAGGTTCGAGCCCTGGTCTGGGAAGATCCCATATGCCGCGGAGCAACTAAGCCCGTGCGCCACAACTACTGAGCCGGCGAGCCACAACTACCGGGCCTGAGCTCTGGAGCCCGTGAGCCACAACTACTGAGCCCACGTGCCTAGAGCCTGTGTTCTGCAACAAGAGAAGCCACCACAATGAGAAGCCCGCGCACCACAACGAAGAGTAGCTCCCGCTCGCCGCAACTAGAGAAAGCCCATGTGCAGCAATGAAGACCCAACGCAGCCAAAAAGAAAAAAAAAGAAACGCCGGCAGTGGTCACTAGGCATTCTCTCCTTTGCAGCCTCTTCCTCCCCGGGCCCTCCTCTATCCCCCTCTCAACCCTGCATTTTCCTCTCTCTCTCCTATCAACTGCCTTTACCACCCCCTCCCCTTCTCCCATCTCTTCCCTCCTCCAGCTCCAGTCTAGGGCTAGAAAGGAGGGAGGGACTTAGGAAAAGAGAGTAGAGGTAAGGCAGGAGGCGGAGGGATATGAAGGAAATAGGATGACACAAAGAGGGAGAGATGACCACAGAGGACATGGGAAGAGGGGTGAAGAAAAGAGGGGGGTCAGATTGATCTGGAATCACCAAGGCCACCAGGATGAGCTGCTCTAATAAATTTCCCAAAAACTATGAACGGCACATAATCCCCACCAAGCTCTTAATGACTCCCTGCCCTCTCCCACCCCTCCCACCCACACCTGAAATCTCCTGAGGCTCAGAATCACTGAGGGACAGATCCTGACTGGTCACACCCAGTATGCTCACCACGGTGACCCTGACACAAGATCCACATTGATCCAGGGGCCTCACCTTCTCCCAAAAAAGACCCTTGCCTTCCCCTCTGCCTTTTCCCAAAGCTGGCACTGGCTGGAGGACAAAACCCAGAGGAGACAGAGGATCTGCCACGAGTCAAGCAGTGTGAGGTTTCCTCACACTTTTGCAAATGCTCTGAACAATATTTTTCATTACACACAAAACACATACTAGGTGTAGAATAATTAGGAACACAAACAAGCGAGGGAAAAAAAAAAGAAGTCTCACCACCTAAATAACCCTAGTAAACTCCCTAAGCGGCACCTAAGTACACTTTTGGGTGCATGTCCTTTGATCTCTTCAGCTGCTTTCATATCTGTACAATTTTTGTCATATCCCCAGCACAAACCACAGTGCCAGCCACATAGGAGGCACCCAATAAATATCTACTGGTCAACAGAAAGAAAAAACGAGAGAGAGAGAAGTGATCATTTCATACTTTCCATTCAACACTGAACTTCAGAGCAAGACAAAAGAAAGGGGGAAGGAGATAGCAGGAAATTGCCCCAGAGCTGGGCTGAAGCTGCCCTTACCTTATATAGACTCCCTAAGAAGTTATGCAAACAAGGTTCAGGGAGGGAAAAAACAGCCCACACGCCAAAAAGCTGAGCTGTCAGCTTCCACCAAGCAAGCTCCCTAGAGCGGGCATGAAAGGAAACAGGAAAGAATCCAAACATCCTGCCGCCTGGGGCATAGGGACAGCTGGACAGTAGCCACAGCTGCATCATTTCCAGCAAGCTGCTGATGTGGGAGCCCAGGCAGTGACAGACAAAGACCTGGAAGTGCTCAATGTCCTCTCTCTCTGGGACACGGAGGACAAGGGCTCCATGGATGTGTATACGGTCCTTGCCTGTGAGATCACACTGTCTATGCACATTGATTCTTTGTCCCACCCCTTCCTCAAAGCAGTAGACGTCTCAAATGATTCCTTCCTCATTGCTTTTTCGTGAAATGAAGGACCCAGCTTTCCTAGTTTGACAGAGAACGCAAGAAAATGGAGTACAGAATAGCCAGAGGAAAAGAAAGATGATTACTTTGGTAGAACCCTCAGGGAATGGGCTGATCTGGAGACCCAAATTATCAGGATAGCTAAAGGTTTTCCCTCAGTGACAAAGCACCATAACTTTTTTTTTAATGATTACTTTTACTTCCTTAAATGGAAGTCAGTGTGTTACATCTGACTTCACCTTCTGACTTAGAGAACAGTAACCAGTTCCTGGAGGCTCCGAGTACATAATTGCAGCATTGACAATGAGACACTCCTAACACACTGAAGGATTCGGTGTCTGATTGCCTGAGCACTACACGCCCCGGTGTGCACGGCTCTGCATTCTCGTATCCACTTTTTATAGTTTTGCTGTTTCTTCCATTGCTGTTAGTTAGTCATTTGACAAACACTTGTTGACAATTTTTGGTTCAAAGACTTTGCTGAATAAGACACAATATGAACCCTCAAAAACTACACAATCTAGAGAGGCAAATAAGAAAAATTAAGTGTGTGGACACAATGAAGTGAGCCCCATAGCCACGAGGCATCACAGGGCGTATGGGAACATCAAAGAAAGAAAGAAATTAACTCTTCCTGTGGGGTGGTGATCAGGGCAGCCTTCACAGAGGAGGTGATGTTTGAACTGGGTCTTGAAGGATGACCTAGATTTCATCGAGCTAACAGGGTAATGAGGAAGAAGGGGGCCCATGCTAACAACCTGAGGGATAGATTCTGACAGAACTCCACAGACAAAAGCACCAGCCTCTGCGGGCAAGTTCAAAATGCCTTCCTCTACCAGTCCCTCTCTCCATCTCTGACTTGCCACAGGCTAGAGGGGCATATAATTAGCTTATTATTACTGCATGTAAAACAAGAGTTTAAAGGTTCAGGATGACAGCCCTGAGGGCTCCTGCAGTCTGCTCATCCCTACACCAGGAGGACAGGAATCCTGTTCCCTGTGACATCTCCAGTGCCCACAACGGTGCCTGCCACACTGTCCATGCTCAATAAACATTTCTTGAGTAAATGAGGAGCCTCTGCCCATCTTCTTCAGCAGCTCAGAAGCATGTTGGCCCCCAATCCTCAGCTGTGTCACTTCACTGGGAGATGCTATCTTCTAAGAATAAAACCAATCCCCTCCCTGGATTTTAAAGGTGTAGATTCTAATGAAGAGACCAGCAGAAATAATCAGATGTGAACAGACAGGTAGCAATTACCTGGTCTGGACAAATGTGCCTCGTAAATAAAAGCACATGGGGAGGGCAGCCCAAGAACATGGTGATGGTAGGATGAGCAATGCCTGCATAACGTGGGGGTTCTTCTCTCCCCTCCCTGCTCACGTCACCAAGCACGGGGCCCCAGAGGTGCAAAGCAAACGCCAACCCTCAGCAGCTCAGAGATCCAGGAAACCCAGGTTCAAGTCCCCACTCTGCCTCTCTCTGCTGTGTGATCAGGGCTCACTGGCATCCCCTCTCTGGTCCACAATGTTCTGAGCTAGGTGGGGGTGGGGGGGTTCTCTGTCCCTGCCTCAGGGCCCCCGAGTGGTGGGGACAGACACACAAGTGGTTTTCATCCCCGTAGCTGTTGACACTCACAGCCCTGGAGTCTGCGCACACATTTACAGCTGTGTCAACTCACTCTTTTATTGATTCTCCTAGTTACTAACGCACATGAACATCCAAGACAGACCTTCCGCTTTCCTTTAAGTACCCATGTCCGATGCAACAGTTGCAGGCAACGAAACACCTTCTGGGCACCAGTTTGGTGCCAGGCGCTGAACTGGAAGATGAAAACCCAGCCGTGGGTCCAGTGCTGTGTCTGGCTGTCAATCCTCATCAGAATTGTGGAAGGGCTCACAACTGAACCTGGCACAGAGGCAGCGACACTAAAAACGCCAGACAGTGGTGATGATAAGGACGTGGATAACTGTTTCAGAGCACACGGAGGGAGCGGGAAATGAGAGCCGGGAGACCATCAAGTTCACGTGGGAGCACGAGGGGCGGGGCTGAGAGCGTCTGGGGCGCGCGGGTTTGGAAAGGGGCCATGGGGAAAAGCAGGTCTGACATGGAGGGAAAAGTGGCAGGCAGAACCACAAGTGTGGACGTGGGAAGGAACGACAGGAAGGCCCAAGGCGAAATTCTGCAAGGTCGTAGGACAAGAGACATGGGAATAAAATGCATGCTGTTCAGGCGAAATCAGGCCTCTGACCCCACCTTCATGCACACGCAAGGCCACCACCCTGCTGGATTTCTGTCATCCCGCCCACCCCGATTCTTTTCTTTTTTCCAAAAAAAATTTATTTATTTATTTATTTATTTATTCTGCGCCGGGTCTTAGTTGCGGCACATGGGATCTTTCATTGCGGCATGTGGACGTTTAGTTGCAGCCCGCATGCGGGTTCTAGTTCCCCGATCAGGGATGGAACACGGGCCCCCTGCATTGGGAGTGCAGAGTCTTACTCACTGGACCACCAGGGAAGTCCCACCCCCTTTCTTCTTTACATTTTAAAAACTGAGATAGTTACATACTATAAAATTCACCCCTTTCATGTGTACAATTCATTGGTTTGGTTTTTTTTTGCAGCACGCGGGCCCCTCACTGCTGTGGCCTCTCCCGTTGCGGAGCACAGGCTCCGGACGCACAGGCTCAGCGGCCATGGCTCGCGGGCCCAGCCGCTCCATGGCATGTGGGATCTTCCCGGACCGGGGCACGAACCCGCGTTCCCTGCATCGGCAGGTGGACTCTCAACCACTGCGCCACCAGGGAAGCCCCATTCGTTGGTTTTTAGTACACCCACAAGGTTGTGCAACCATCACCACTGTCTACTTTAGAACGTTGTCATCACCTCAAAAGGCGACCCCATGCCCACGAATAGTCACTCCTCGTCCCCCGTCGCCACTCCTGGCAACTGCTAACCTGCTTTCCATCCCCATGGATTTGCTTCTTCTGGAAACTTGAAATAAATGGAAGCACACAACATGTGGCCTTTCAAGTCTGACTTCTCAGTACAATGTTTCACTCAGCGTCATGTTTTCAAGGTTCACCCATGTGATAGCGCGAATTAGTACTTCATTTGTTCTTATGACTGAGTAATATTCCATTGATGGATGGACCACATTTTGTCTATCTGTTCATCAGCTAATGGACATTTGGGTGGTTTCCACTTTTGGGATTGTGAATAATCCTGCTGTGACATTCATGTACAAATTTTTGTGTGTTTTCATCTCTCTCCGGTAGATACTAAGGCATGAAATAGCCAGGCTTAACCTTTCAGGAACTGCTAAACTGTTTCCCAAGGCACTGCACCAGTTTCCCTTCCCACCAGCAGTGCATGAGGGTTCTGAGTCGCAACATCCTCTCAACGCCTTTTATTATAGTCTCCTTGTGCGTGTGAGGTGATACCTCACTGTGGGTTGATTTGCATTTCCCTAATGACAATGATGCTGAGCATCTTTTCATGTATTTACTGGCCATGTGTATGTCTCCTTTGGAGAAATGTCAATTCAAATCCCTTGCCTAGGGCTTCCCCAGTGGCAGAGTGGTTAAGAATCCACCTGCCAATGCAGGGGACGGACATGGGTTCAAGCCCTGGTCCGGAAAGATCCCGCATTCCGCGGAGCAACTAAGCCCGTGTGCCACAACTACTGGGACTGCGGTCTAGAGCCCGTGAGCCACAACTACTGAGCCCACATGTCTATAGCCTGTGCTCCGCAACAAGAGAAGCCACCGCAATGAGAAGCTCGTGCACCACACGAAGAGCAGCCCCCGCTCGCCACAACTAGAGAAAGCCCGCGCGCAGCAACAAAGACCCAAGGCAGCCTAAAATAAATAAAATTTTTTTAAATCCCTTGCTCTTTTTTTTTTTTTTTTTTTTTGCAGTACGTGGGCCTCTCACCGCTGTGGCCTCTCCCATTGCAGACCACAGGCTCCGGACGCACAGGCCCAGCGGCCGTGGTTCACGGGACCCCCCAGACCAGAGCACGAACCTGCACCCCCCGCATCGGCAGGCGGACTCCCAACCACTGCACCACCAGGGAAGCCCTCCCTTGCCCATTTTTACTTGGGTTATTGGTCTTGGTATTGTTGAGTTGTAAGAGTTCTTTACACATTCTGGAAGCTAGACCATTATCAGATGTTTGGTTAGAGGGCCTCCCCTTTTGCTGGGCTCATTCCTCACCCAGATACCCGCATGCCTGGCTCCTTTTCATTCAGGTCTTGCCTTAGCGTCACCTCCTCTTTAGGCCTCCCCTGACCACCCTGGCTAATAGTGGCCTCCCCACAATCTACCTCTGGCCCATTGCTTCATTTCATTTTCTTAGCACTCATCTCATTCTGAAAAGATCAGATTTGCTAGCTCGTCTATTAGCTACCCCTGCATTCCCATTGAATGTAAGCTCTGTGAACTGGATCCCCCAACTTCCCCAGTACCAAGAGTGCCTGGCACATAGTAGGTCCGCAATGTACATTTGTTGGATAATGAGTAGTTACAAAGCACCAAAGAAGAGGGTAAGTTACTTTCCCCAAATCGATACACGGCAGTAGGTTTTGGCAAATCAAGAACAGAGCAAGTGGGATTTCCCTGGTGGCACAGTGGTTAAGAATCTGCCTGCCAATGCACGGGACGCGGGTTCGAGCCCTGATCCGGGAAGATCCCACATGCCGCGGAGCAACTAAGCCCATGAGCCACAACTACTAAGCCTGTGCTCTAGAGCCCGTAAGCCACAACTACGGAGCCCTCATGTCACAACTACTGAAGCCTGCGCGCCTAGAGCCCGTGCTCCGCAACAAGGGGAGCCACTGCAATGAGCCCATGCACTGCAACGAAGAGTAGCCCCCGCTCACCGCAACTAGAGAAAGCCCCCACGCAGCAACGAAGACCCAACACAGCCAAAAAAAAAAAAAAAAAAAAAAGAACAGAGCAAGTCATGTAAATCAACTTTACTTCAATAAAACTAAAACCAAACCAAAACCAACACAAACACAAAAAAACAGAGCAAATGGTATCCCAGCTCAGGGCTGCAAGAGCTCGCCTGGAGTGAACACAGGCTCCCTCCTCGGTTGGGCAGGGAGCTCACACAGGCATTGCACAGAGCCTGGCTCTTCTCACTCCTCCTCAGAAGCCCCAGCGTGTGACCCAGAGGGGCCTGCGGCCTGCCCAAGGCAGCAGCTTCCTTTATTTGCAAACCATGAACAGTGTATACTCCATTCTAGAGCCAAGGTAGAATTATAGCCAAAAAAGAGGAAGAACACTACTTCCGGGTCAGATCAGATGACCTCCAAGGGCCATCCTTTCGGTCAAAAGTAGCAGAGTGACAATTCTTCCCTGGGAAGAATGGAGGCGTTTGAATTACGAAGTGTTGTTCCCCAGAGACCATCACAGGTTTTTCACTTGAGCAAAGGCAGAAAAAGTACCTCTGAGCTGCATATTCTTAGAAATGTACCACCAGCCAGAGGCACAGGCCTCGGGTCTGCCCACTGGCATTCAAGAAAAAAGCTTGTGGAAAATTGTTAAGAGGATACCTCCTAAGAGTTCCTATTACAGGAGAAAAACAATTTTTTTTCTTTTCTTTTTATTGTATCTATATCAGACGGTGGATGTTAACCTATTATGGTCATCATTGCATGATATATGTAAAGCAAACCATCATGCTGTACCCCTTAAACTTACACAGTGGTGCATGCCAATTATTTCTCAATAAAACTGGGGGAGGGGAAGAGGAAAAAAAAGAAAAGAGCTCGCCCGTGGTCTTCCCTCCTTGTTTCAAAAGAATTTCAGCTGCAAGTGCTGCAGGGTGTCAGGAATGGTGGCCAGGAGCACAGGCACTGGGTAAGGAACACAGCTCCACCTCTGTGCAACCCCGGGCCAGTGACGTTATGGCTCTGAGCCTCAGTTTTCCTGTCTATGAAATGGGAAGGACAACAGGGCCTACAACATGGGGTCACGGTGTCGATGAAATGAAATCACGATTAGATGACTCTGGCTGGCAAAACAGTGGCCCCTAAAGATGTCCACATCCTAATCTCCAGAACCTGTGACTCTGTGACTTGACACGGCAAAGGGGACTTGGTGGGTGTGATTAAATTAAGGACCTCAGCATGGGGAGATTATCCCGGATGATCCGAGTGGGCCCAAAGTCATCACAAGGGTCCTCAAATAGGGAAGAGAGGGAGGCAGAAGAATCAGAGAGATGGCATCGTGAGAAGGACTCAACCAGCCATTGTCGGCCTTGAAGGTGGAGGAAGGGGCCACGAGCCAAGGGGTGCAGGCGTCTCTAGAAGCTGGAAAAGGCCAGGAAATCAATTCTCCTTTCAAGCCTCCAGAAGGTACACAGCGGCCCACACTTGATGTTAGCGCAGTGAGGTTGATTTTGGACTTCTGCCCTCCAGAACTCTAAGATGAGAAAATTACATTGGTTTAAACCACTAAGTTTGTGGTCATCTGCTACAGCAGCCACAGGAAACTCATACAATGACCTCAGCACAATTCCTGGCACAATAAAAGCTCAGCGTTCACCATTATTTTTGAAGTATTACTATTACTTATTATTGGCAAGGAAGCTTATACAAATGCACGGATGATAAAAAAAGATTAAGTACATGAGGAAAAACGAGACAGATGACCAGAAACTAAGTCCAGAATTAAACAGGATGTCAGGCAGGTTAATTTCAAATGCACTGATGAAATAAAACACAAAATGCTGAGCTTAACAGCCCTGCCTTCACATACAGGCCTCTGGGGACCTGCCCCTGCAGAGGCCACTGAGCGGAATCTGAAAAGCCGAAAGCATCAAATTAAGTCGGTGAGGAATGCAGCCACGCACGGGCTCCGGGGCAGGGAGCTGGGCCAGAGGCCAGTGCGGGTGAGGGTTTCAGAGCCCCGGCACCTGCAGGCCCTCCATACAGGCCCCTGGGCAGTTATATTGGCAGAGGGAACAGCGGGCCGTCCAGGGGTGAGCTCGGCTCTCAAACATCTCGGGGGACTGTGTTCATTCATCTATTCAACACCCACCTGGGGAGAATGCCAGGTGCTGGTCCAGGTGCTGACGGTACAGCAGAGAACCAAGCAGAGCAGGCTTCTGCCCCCCAGGAGCTCAGATTCTAGCAGAAGAGTCAGATACCAAACAGATACATGAACAGTCATGTGGATATAGCTTGGGGAGTTAGTAAGTGCTACAGCCCACGACTTGGGTCCACACAAGGGAGTGACACACCCACTGGTGAAAAAGAGATGGGGATATCATCTCACACCAGTTAGAATGGCCATCATCAAAAAATCTACAAACGGGCCTCCCTGGTGGCGCAGTGGTTGAGAGTCCGCCTGCCGATGCAGGGGATACGGGTTCGTGCCCCGGTCTGGGAGGATCCCATATGCCGCGGAGCGGCTGGGCCCGTGAGCCAAGGCCGCTGGGCCTGCGCGTCCGGAGCCTGTGCTCCGCAACGGGGGAGGCCACAACAGTGAGAGGCCTGCATACCGCAAAAAAAAAAAAAAAAAAAAAAAGCAAAAAATCTACAAACAACAAATGCTGGAGAGGGTGTGGAGAAAAGGGAACCCTCTTGCACTGTTGGTGGGAATGTAAATTGATACAGCCACTATGGAGAACAGTATGGAGGTTCCTTAAAAAACTAAAAATAGAACTACCACATGACCCAGCAATCCCACTACTGGGCGTATACCCTGAGAAAACCATAATTCAAAAAGACACATGCACCCCAATGTTCATTGCAGCTCTATTTACATTAGCCAGGACACGGAAGCAACCTAAGTGTCCATTGACAGATGAATGGATAAAGAAGATGTGGCACATATACACAATGGAATATTACTCAGCCATAAAAAGAAATGAAATTGAGTTATTTGTAGTGAGGTGGATGGACCTAGAGTCTGTCATACAGAGTGAAGTAAGTCAGAAAGAGAAAAATGAATACTGTATGCTAACACATATATATGGAATCTAAAAAAAAAAAAAAAAAGTGGTCATGAAGAACCTAGGGGCAAGACAGCAATAAAGATGCAGACCTACTAGAGAATAGACTTGAGGACACGGGGAAGGGGAAGGGGAAGCTGGGACAAAGTGAGACAGTGACATGGACATATATACACTACCAGACGTAAAATAGATAGCTAGTGGGAAGAAGCCACATAGCACGGGGAGATCAGCTCGGTGCTTTATGACCACCTAGAGGAGTGGGATAGGGAGGGTGGGAGGAAGGGAGACGCAAGAGGGAAGAGATATTGGGATATATGTATATGTACAGCTGATTCACTTTGTTATACAGCAGAAACTAACACACCCTTATAAAGCAATTATACTCCAATAAAGATGTTAAAAAAATAATATTAAGTAATTAATTAATTAATAAAAAGAGAGATTGGAACCAGGTAACCAAGAGGGGTGGAGATGCTCCACTGAGGATACCACCGCCAGAGAGACAAAGTCTCCCTTTCCAGGATCTCGCCATGGAACTGAAGAAACAGACGCATACGTAACCACCGCAGAATGTGATGAGCATCACAAAGGCAAGGAGGGGATCTGAATGGAGGGGATATTTACACTGGGCCTTGACGGATGTATAGAAGTCCTCCAGGAAAGCAGAACGGACAAGGACAGGGCCGGAAGAGGGAAGACTATGCTCAAGTCCCAAGGAAGGGGGAGGCAGGGCAGCACAGGGCAGGGGAAAGGCTGGGAGCCTCGGACACAGATCTGGGTTCAGAGTCCAAGTTTTCTACCTACTGTGCCATCTCAAGCAAGTGACTTCTTAAAAAATTTTTGTTTATGGGGTGAAACATTCTTTTTTTTTTTTTTTTTGCGGCACGCGGGCCTCTCACTGTTATGGCCTCTCCTGTTGTGGAGCACAGGCTCCGGATGTGCAGGCCCAGCGGCCATGGCTCATGGGCCCAGCCGGGGGCACAAACCCACGTCCCCTGCGTCGGCAGGCGGACTCTCAACCACTGCGCCACCAGGGAAGCCCCAGGGTGAAACATTCTTTAAGTTCCATAGTGCTTTACAATTTTCAAAAGTTTCAGACACATGATTTCCTATAATCCCATAATAACCCTTTCTTCCCCCTACCCCTAACTTGCCCCTCCCCCCCTCCCCTCTCCCCACTGGTAACCACTAGTTTGTTCTCTATATCTGTGAGTCTACCATGCAAGTGACTTTTGACTCTCCAAGGAAACCATCAGATTCCTTATCAGTAAAATGGGGCTGACTCCTACTCTGGTCCATTGTACTTATTACATACACACCCCTCATGGATAAGAAAAATTATAATAGATGAGCTAATACATGCAAAGCGCCACACAGTGCGGGGCATTTGGCATCCATGGGGTCAGAATCATGTGTTGGGAATGTGCATGCGTGGGGTGAGCTGGCGAGCATCCCATCCTAAGGAACATTCCATGTCATCTCTAAGCATTTGGACCTTACGGGCAAAAACTACAAAAGGTTGTTAAAGGGAGAGAGAAGTCCCCCTCCCATCCCCACCCCCGCCTGGACTGCAATCTCGCCAGGGTCAGGAAAGGGTCAACTCAGCACTCAGCAAAGGGCTTCCCTACAGCAGGCACTCAATAAATATCCCAGAGAAGGAAAAGCCAGCGCCAAGGGTGGACCCAGGAAACACCCACACTTATGGGGCACGAAAGGGAAGGAGAACCAGCAGAAGGAAGTGAGAGCAAGAGATGAGAAACAGAAAAGGAGAACTAGGCAAGCTTTGCAGTGCAGAAGCAGAAGGATGGGAAAATTATCTTTTCAGTGAGTAGTGGTTGCTGACCAAGGCTGGAAGGAGGGAACGTGGAATAAAGACAAAGAAACGGGGCTTCCCTGGTGGTGGTGCAGTGGTTAAGGATCCGCCTGCCAACGCGGGGCACACGGGTTCAAGCCCTGGTCCAGGAAGACCCCACATGCCGCAGAGCAACTACGCCCGTGCACCACAGCTACTGAGCCTGCGCTCTAGAGCCTGCGAGCCACAACTACTGAGCCCATGTGACACAACTACTGAAGCCCGCGCGCCTAGAGCCCGTGCTCCGCAACAAGAGAAGCCACCGCAATGAGAAGCCCGCGCACCGCAACGAAGAGCAGCCCCCGCTCACCGCAACTAGAGAAAGCCCATACGCAGCAACAAAGACCCAATGCAGCCAAAAATAAATAAATTTATTTAAAAAAAGACAAAGAAACGGCCACTACATTTGGCCACCAGAAGGTGACAGAGGACCTGTGCACAGGGTGCCAAGCTCTCGTTATGGGGGGGATGCCAGGATGTAACGAGGTGAAAAAAGGATGGGAGATGAGAACATAGATATAACATTTACACGATCCACAAGCGATACTTTCCAAAAGTTTGCATTAATGTCTAAAGAGTTTCAAGGAGCAGAAACTCAATTCATTTCAACTAATTGAACACTTTTACGGAACCACAGACACCCTACGTACCAGGAAAAGGGACATCTAGCAACCTTCTCCTTGGGAGATGGGGCCACCAACTCCAAAGCAAGCACAAATATCACCCAGAAGAGCTGTCACAAAGCCCAAGCAGCTCATGACACAAAGAAGCCACACAATGCAGCTCAGGACCTCCCAGCAACAGATGTGTGGGCCAAGAAGGCAGTGGGAGAGTGAATTTTCCAGAAAACTGTGAGGGAATGTCTCAATAGCCCTTCAGGTGCCACTTAAGATTCATCACCCAACATTGTTTCTGGAGCAACAGAAACGATGTTTCAGTCAATGTTTGTTGAATGCTGAGGAACAGACTATTTAGCAGTTTACAATGTCCGAAGCACTGTCACAGATTTACAGCTTCCTTTTGACCTCATACTGCCTTAGACTCCCTAGGCAATTTCTCTTCATCCCTTCTCACACCAATTTCTAAATTTGAGCGAAGCTAGGGGGAAAAGATCCACGTGGAGAAGAGCAAAATACATAGACCGCCACTTGTACGTGTGTTGTACAGCTGCACAGGCAGAGGCCATGGACAGCAAGTGTATTTGTCTCTTTCTCGTCCCATCCCTCTTGCAGTAACAGCAAAGATTCTCTCCTTGACTAAACTCTAACCAGGCTCTTCTAAGCTCTTTTTCAACTAGGTCTCAACTTCTGGACTTCTGTGTTCATCCCTGCCTTATCCGATTTTAGCAAGGATCCTGCCAAATCAGTTAAGCCAGAATCCCCCATCCTCCATATCCGATCACCCTTGATATCTAATTGGGCTCCTCATCCCCACCCTCCCCCAGTGATATCTGATCACTGGCCTGCCTTCAGCAAGTATCCCGTTAGGTCAGTTCAGCCAGAATCCCCCCTCACCCCTGACCCTTCCTCTTGGTAACTTTCTATCCACGGATCCCCCACCTTGCTCCTTGACTATAAATTCCCACTTTTCCTTGTTGCATTCAGAGTTGGACCTGATCTCTCTCCCCTGTAGTGGTCCCTACACCTACCCCAACAGTCCCCTGAATAAAGTTTGCCTTACTGTTCTTTTTTTTTTTTTTTTTTTGGGGTACGCGGGCCTCTCACTGTTGTGGCCTCTCCCGTTGCGGAGCACAGGCTCCGGACGCGCAGGCCCAGCGGCCACGGCTCATGGGCCTAGCCACTTCGCGGCATGTGGGATCTTCCTGGACCAGGGCACGAACCCATGTCCCCTGCATCGTCAGGTGGACTCTCACTGCGCCACCAGGGAAGCCCTGCCTTACTGTTCTTTAACAAGAGTTAGAATGAATGGTTTTTTTCTTTAACAATAAAGACACCCCCGTTTTCCTTAGGAACCATCCCACTGCCATACTCAGTCCCTGGTAGGGCTGACCCCATCCCAGAGGGGCATTTCCTATACCTAAGCTAATGCATTTTGCCACTCTTCTTGGGAGCAGAACAGACTAGAGAAGGGGGCTGTGAGAGAGAAGGAGAATGCATGGTCAACAAGGGCCTCTTCCTTAAATATCTATGCCAAGGGGTCAGGCAGCCTCCCCTAACATACCTCCCATGATGGGGGTCTTACTACCTCCAGTGACAGCCCATTCTAACTTGAGGCCAGTTCTTCCTCAGGCAAACCCAAAATCTGTCCCTGAAATTCCTACTGTTTGGTCCTCTACCACATGGGGTTGGGATGAGGGTAGGAACACTGAAGAAGTCCATACCTTCCACAGGACAGCTCCTCAAACATCTGAAGACAACACTCCTGTCCCCCTGAGGTGTCTCTCCAAGTGAAATATGCCCCATTTCCTCAGTCAGTTCTCACATGAGAGGTTTTGAATTCCTTGCCCAACCTGGATTCTCCTCTCTTAGCCTGTCCCAGCCATCTACCCTGGATGCTATGACCAGGACTCTTCTAGAGGGAAATGAGAAAGAACCCTCTCAAGCTGCCTTAAGGAAAAAAAAAAAATCATTGGCTCATGAAAGCAAACAGCCAGGAGAGAGCTTCAGGCATGGCTGGATCCAGGAGTTTAAGCCATGTCATCTGTTCTCCATCCTCCATCTTTGGCTCTATACCTGAGTTCTCAGGTTCCCTCTCCAAATGGTTGATGGGTGCTGCAAGCCCCAAGCCTTCAATGTGCTTACAGGTCTTAATCCCAGAGAAAGATAAAGGGACCCAAAGTCTAAGGGATGGAGCTGATTGGTTTGACTTGAGTCACCTGGGCCCAACCCTGAACCAATCAGTTAACAGACTTGTTAACAGTTAATGGCTTACTCTGATTGGCCAGATCTGGGTCATGTGCCCTCTCAGTGGGGAGAGGCGGAGTCAGCCTCACTGGAACTACATTGGCTGAGCAGGCTTATTATAAAATGACAGGGAGAAGTTCCTCAGAACGATGGGATGCTGGACAGACAAAAACATGCAACCCCACATCTCTCTGTGAGTGATGTTTGAGCTGAACACTCCAGACTCACCAGAGCATCATGGGAATATCATCTGCACCCAGACAGACCACCTTCCAAAGTGCTACATTACCAGTAACCACATTTATTGAGCAGCCACTCTATACCAGGCATTGCCCTACAAGCTTTGTGTGTATCACGTCAATGTACCCTCACAACAACCCTGTACACCATGTGCAATTACTATCCCCATCTTACAGAAGAGGAAACAGAGCATCTGGGAGACTTGACCAAGGTCACACAGCGCAGCAAGGCTACAAGTCAAGGCAAGACACCCTGGCTCCAACATCGATGCTCGTAACTGTAACTGATCGGCTCTAAAATCTGCACCAGCAGAAAACTGGATTCATTCCCAGGCGGCTGGATTCTGTCTAAAATAAAACTGCTTGCAACAGAGTATTCTGGGGTCCATCAATAAAAGATCTATTAAACAATGCTACATTTATATGCGAGAACATTCTGGAGCTACTTTAAAGGCTGGGCGATGACAATAAAACAACAGCTCCATGAGGACAGGGGGGTCTTTCTCTGCTTCTATATTTATCCTTGGTGCCTAGAACAGTACCCTACAGAGTAGCCACTCGTATACATCGGAGGAGGGAAAGAGGGAACGAACGAATGAATGGACAAATTTCTGAACGTTAAACTATATCTGAACTATATCTGGTTTTTATTCCCTTCTTTCTGCTTAGTCTTGCTTTCTGAGTACCCTGCAAAGGACGTGTATTACTTGTAAGGTACAGAAACAAGACATGATTTCATAGACAGCCCGAGCCATGGCCCCAACACACACACATGATCCGTAAGCCCTGATGCTGAGATCAGAGAGATCACGTGACCGGTCAATCTGCCAAACAGCTCCTTTCTCCTTTGCCAGCTGAGCCCTGGCTCCTCCCCACTCCCCGGGGCTCTGCTGGGGCAACCAAAGACCCTCCAGCCCAGCTCGGTACCCGTTCCCACCCCATCACCTCTTCCCCCTCCGATCTCTCTGGTGCTCTCAGACCACATACGTTACTTCCACAACAATTAAATCCACTGATAATCGCAGTGATTACCATTTATGGAGCACATACTGCATCTTTGGCGCCATGGACCTGCTTCCTTAATCCTGCTAATGACCACATTATAGCAAAAGAAAGAGCAGATCAACTCACCTGCTCCAGATCACATGACGGGTGAGTATTTGAACCCAGCCCAGCCCTTTAACCACTGTGCTAACCACCCCGTTACCATGTACTGAGCACCTACTGCATGCAGGCCCAGGCTAAAGGTCTCATGCATGCCCACATGGGGCCTACTGCGTGCCAGCCTGGGGTTGAGCGCCTCTCATGGGCAAACCCAGAGCTGAGTGCCTACTGTGTGCTGAGCTGGGGCACGCACTGAAAGCTTCAGAGCAGAAAGCACACTGTCATCCTAAGTGCTAGGAAAATAAAAATGCCATAAAAAGTAAGAGTAATGGGCTTCCCTGGTGGCGCAGTGGTTGAGAGTCCACCTGCCGATGCAGGGGACGCGGGTTCATGCCCCGGTCCGGGAAGATTCCACATGCCGTGGAGTGGCTGGGCCCGTGAGCCATGGCCGCTGAGCCTGCGCGTCCGGAGCCTGTGCTCCGCAACGGGAGAGGCCACAACAGTGAGCGGCCCGCGTACCGCAAAAAAAAAAAAAAAAAAAAAAAAAAAGTAACAGTAACAAGAGCATCAGGGAGGTGCTGGGCTCTCCTTTTGGACATACTATTTCAGTTAACCCTCCCAGTCACCATCAGAGGCAGGCACCATCAGGACCTGCATTTTACAGAGCAGAAAACTGTGGCACAGAGAAAGGGATGTCCTTGCCCAAGGCCACACAGCAAGGGGCAGAGTTGGGACGTGAATCTAGAGCTTTTCTGATTCCCAAGGGTTATGGCTGTTGAAATACAGAAGGGATTGCACTAGACTGGTTTGCTGGCTCAATCCCAGATGGACAGATACAGGGGAGAGGAATTCTGCCCAGAGGGAACCTCCAAAATCACTGGCCTGCAGGCTGGGAGTATGACACAGGGTTAGGCCACAGGTGCACAAAGAAGGGTGTGGGGAGCTCTTGGGCAGGAGAGGTGGGTGGGGACCAAGGGACTGGAAGGGCAAGCAGGCAGCCTGTAAATGCAATGGGCAGATGGGAGCTATAGATGGTTAATGAGCAGAGGAGAAACTTGATTACAGCCCTTCTTTAGGAAGAGTTACTCCCAGTGGGGGGTTGAGGTGGGGTAGATTGGATGTAGGACAAGAAAGAGCAAGGGCTGAGGAACTGTTGCAATAAGCGCGGGCCATGGACCTGTTTTGGGTTTGCCTCTCTTCTGGAAGCAACATGCCCTCCCCTCCACTCTTCCCTTAGGAAACCACCCTCCCCCACCCTGTCTCCTGGTTTGGGTGGGCCTGCCCCTCCCCCTCTCCAGCGGTGGGCACTGATCCAGCTCTAGCCAGCCAGAATGGCGGTGACTGGTTCACAGTGGGCACATGAAGCCAGCCAGGCCAAACAGCGTCTGTCAGTCTGGAGACTTCCATTGAAATCGGTGGCAAAGAGTCTGTCTATCCCCATCAGGATGGCTTTGCCCGCAGCCCGGAAGCTGGGATGGTTAGGGGGCATCTGTATCACCGCTCAGGGGAACCTGCCCTCCTGCCCCCAAGAAGGGCAATAAAGGAGGAAGACAGAGCTAGCAGCAGCAGGAGGGGAGGATGAGTTCGGGCAGCCTTACCTGCAGCTACTACTTGGCCTGGACTTGCCAACTGTGGAAGCTACGCTGAGTTTTTTTGTTTTGTTTTTTTTTTTCGCTTAAGCTAACTGCACTGGGCTTCTCTCACTGCCCCTGACAGATCTCCCACCATTCCACACGGACTGAAGTTTGGGGCAAGAAGCAGGAGCAGAGGCGGTGATGGAGCACTTAGTGCAGAAGGAAGGGGGCCGGGTGAGTCCAGCGCCGGAAGAGCCAGTGCGGGGCACGGAGGGCTCCAAATCCTGCCGGCAGAGAGAAACAGGAGGACGAGGGCCCAGCGAATTTCCAGATCCATGACCTTCAGGAAGCAGCTCCTGCAGACAAGGACAGGCCAGCCTGGGGGCTGAGGAGAGGTGACAGGGAGAGGCTGGACGGGCAGATTCCATTCTGGAAAACCTGGGGGAAGGACAGGAGAAGGAAGACAGTAGCCAGAGGGCACAGGAGAGGTGAAGGAGGGTGTTTCAGACAGAGGATGTCCAAGGAGGGGCTGTCAGGGAGGAGAGAGAGCCCGGGGACCCTCCACCCGCTCATCCCCACAGTGCACATGGAGGGGAGACCAGGTGCTGTTTTCAGGCTCCCAGGTCCGCTGAGACCTTGTGAGAGGTTTTGAAATAGGAAGGCTGGACCAGAGCGGGAGGCTGTCTGCAGAGCAGGGGAGCCTCAGGCCTGTCAGGACACCTGGCTGGGGATGAGGGCCACCAAGAAGCCTCCCTGCATCACATGAATAGGCAAATGTGTCTTTTGTAACCTGCAAACAACCCCACAAGCCCTGACCAGAACCTGCTATATCACTGAAGAAGCCTCATGGCTTAGAAATGAGACCCTAAACCACTTCCTCAGCAAGAAGGGGCCAAGAGCACAGACCTCGGAGCCAGCCTGCCCGGATTCAAGTCCCAGCTCTGCCACGACCTTGCTGTGTGATCTCTGGCAAGTCACTTAACCTCTCTGGGTCTTGGTTTCCTCATCTATGGAAGGGAAGCAAGCTCAGTAACAGAGACAAAGCGTGTGCAGTGTAGTGACTTGCATATAGAAAGTTACTACTCAGCATTCTGAATCCTTGGTCAGTGGGTTATGAGGACACGGCAGTGGGATGGAACCAGCTTTTCTAACACAAACAAGAGTAGACACGGCAACCATAACTCGCCTATACATTTGTCCAACAGATGGCTGGGGAAGGAAGGCGGACTTCCAGCCAAAGCAGACGGAGCCTTCAGATCCCACAGCCCATTCATAAGATCAACAAGCAGCAGGGAAAGCATTTTTAGTTCTCCCACCAGGCCCTCCCCACTCCCCTTCCTGTCACTGGGGGAAGGGTCTGACTAGCAAACCACAAAGCTCCAGGGAGGGAGGAAGTGTTCTCTGACCACAGCCTCGCCCGATGGCCAGGAGCATCTGTTCGGAACCTACTCACAGGATGCCCTTTCTTCCCGGGGTCACCTTCTCCTACTGGATGAAGAGAACAATAGCTTCAGAGGCAGGGGGCGGGGGGCAGGGAAAGACCCCATTCTGATGGTGGGGGTGATGGATGGCCAGCAGGAGGAAACTGCTACCTTACTGTCCAGAGAGGAAAGAAGCCGGCCTATGAGAAAGCCTCAGAGCCAGCAAGGCAAAAATACTGCTGAAACTCCCAGTTATACACCAGATGGGGGGAAAGCCAGGAGTCCGCACTTACTCCACTTGTAAAAGCAGTCATCGTGGTGGCGGAAGGATAGAGGTGGTTCAGAGACTGGGCTCCTCCGCCAGGATTGGAACCCAGGCCCCACCCGCTCCCCATAAGAGGCCCCGTGCGGGCTTCCCTGGTGGCGCAGTGGTTGGGAGTCCACCTGCCGAGGCTGGGGACACGGGTTCGTGCCCCGGTCCGGGAAGATCCCACATGCCGCAGAGCAGCTAGGCCTGTGGGCCATGGCCGCTGAGCCTGCGCGTCCGGAGCCTGTGCTCCGCAACGGGAGAGGCCACGACAGTGAGAGACCTGCGTACCGCAAAAAAAAAAAAAAAAAAAAAAAAAGAGGCCCCGTGCACCTCATTAGATGTGAGTTGTGAAAGTACTTCCCACGCCTGATATTTTAAACAATCCTTTCCAAAAGCAGTGAGTGAACGTCTAGAGGCGGCTCTTAGGAAGACGTTCTAGTTGAAAGAAGATTTAAAAAGTAAACAAACCTCACTACCACCCAGCCCATAGCAGACACTTTATAAATATTCTTTTAATTAGAGTAAATGCAAAATACCATTTGAATAAAGGAAAAGGGCCGCCGCATGACCCTGGGCACGATGAGTACTTTTTATTTATTTCACAAATGACCATGTCCTTTGCACAGGCACTGACTCACCAATCCTCACAACAGCCCTCTAAGATTACAGGTGAGGAAACCAAGGCCCCGAGAGGTCAAGTAATTTGCCCCAAACCACACAGCTAGAGGGTGGCCACGCGGGGATTCCAACCCACCTTGCCGACTGAGTCCCCACCCTAACCTCCAGGCTGCACTGCCTGTGTCTGAATATATCTGTTTCCAAGCTAGAGACCAGAGCCTGGAAAAGAGCCCATTCTCCAATCTCAGCTTTAAAAGGCCCTATTACCAATGATGCTGGGCCTTTTGCTTCTATGGGGTGGGGACGGGGGGTGGGGTTGGGGGGTGGGGACGTGGGGTTGTGGTTCTACCTGCGTTCTTCCCTCCTAATGGTTCAACACACCGCAGGGAAGGGCACAAAGTTTACAAACCCTAAGGATTCTGCTTGAAAGATTTCCTACATATGTAGAAACCTGTTTAACCGCCTCACAGATCAAAATACATTTTCAACCCCACCCGACCCACACCGCCTTCCGGGTGTCCTTCCCGCCCCCCATCAGTGGCTATCTACCGGCAAATATGACCATTCTTCTGACTTTTCACACCACAGATTAGCTTTGCCTTTTCTATCATTTCATATAAATGGGATCCTACGGTGGGTACTCTTTCATATCTGGTTCTATAGTCTACAAATAAAAACATTTCACCAGCACACGGACAATGATTGTGGGAAAAGGGGGGTGGGTGAAGCTGACCGTTTCTAGCTCCTGCAATAAGCGCTAGGATTGTTTTTACTGGGGCTCACTGACCGGTGGAAGGGGAAAGCGGGGAGGGCTCGAGCCAGGAGTTTGGAACAGCGGCAGTTGACGGTTGAAAACTAGCGACCCGCACGAGGCAAAGGAGCTGCCGTGCCTGAAAAGGTTACCTTGGGAGAGAGGAAGCCAGGCGGTCGCCTCTGATAGCTCTGGATGCCCAGAGGGGAGAAGGCTTTGTGAGGCTTTAGAACGCTCAAATCTGGTTCCTACAGAGCCAGAGGCGCCCAGGGTGGCCACAGGCTCCGCCCAGTTTGGCCTCTGCCGCCCCTCCTGGCACTGACAATATCCCCAAAGACGGGGAACTCCCCCAGATGGCGCGTCTCCCTACCTGTGCACTGTTGGATGAAGTCCTGATATTCCGCTCCCTGCTCGCCGGGGACGATGGTGGAGCCGTCATATTTAAAAGTCACCCTTTGGATTGGGAGAAGAGAAAAACACACACACACACATCAGCGTTGGTAGCTGCCTAGTGCCGAGCTTCCAGCAGGACAATCTAAAAGATGCTCTGGCTAGGGAGAAGCCAGCGCTGGCTTTCCACGCCGTCCTGGGTTATGGCTGCGGGAAGACAGCACGGGATGACCCTTCATCCGTCCGGTCTGGAAGACCGCTCAGTGCACCAGGCCCCTTGCGAGCTCGGGAGCGGGGCTTGGAGAGCAAAGGAAAGTTCCTCACCAGATGACGGCCGAGCCGTCGTCGCGCACCAGGTTGTACGCCGTCCGACAAGCCTCTTTGTCGATCTTGGTGGCCATCGCCGCGGTGCCGCAACGGGGATACTGTGCTCGCAAAAACAGATAAGCGCGCTCCGGGACGGCTGCAGGGATCGGAGCAGAGCGGGGCGGGGACGCGCCAAGGGCGGGCAGCGGGCAGCGGCGGCGACAGCGGTGAAGGGAAACGAGCTCTGAGCTCCGAGCGCTGCTCTGGCTCCGAGGGCGCCGGGAGCGCGCGCCAGATCCAGGCCGCGCCGCCCCGCCCCCCTCCGGCCATTGGCCTCCCAGGACGCATCCCGCCCCGCCTCCTCTCTCTATTGGTCATAGGGCGCCGAGGGCGGGGCTCTTTACGAGGCAGCGACCAATCCCGGCCCAAGCGAGTTGCGCAACTCTGCGGCGGGGGCTGTAGGGGACTTCTTTCCCCCCTCCTCCTCCTTCCTCCTCCTCCTCTTCTTCTCCCTACCCCCTCTTCTCCTCTATCCCCCAGCCCTTTCCTCCTTCTCCCACTCCTCCAGCTCCTCCCCCCATTTCCTCCTCCCCAAGCCCTCTTTCTCCTTTCCCTCTCTCTTCTCTTGTCCTGCTCCGTCCTCACTCCTTGAGCCTGTCTCCTCATTTTCTCCCTCGCCTCCCCTCCTCCTCCTTGCTCCTCCCACTTCCCTAACCCCCCTCCCTCCTACCTATACCCACCTCCCCTCTATCCCTCTCCCTCTATCTCCCTCCCCCCCTTGCCCCCCCCCACCAGGCTGCAGGGCTCCACAGGGGACCTCCAAGTGGGTGACTTAATGCATCAAACCCAAGGCGACTGCCCCTGCCCCAGTGTATGGCTCCCTGGTTTCTAGGTAGGGAGGAATTGGAAAGAAGTAAGCATTTTTAAATAGGAGGGAATAGAAAGTGGACTGCTTCCAAAATGCTGGTGGACTCACTGTTTACTTTGTGTTCCGGTTATTTGCATTCACATCTTATCTCCCCCTTCGGGTTCCTCCGAGGGCAGGAGCTGACTCATTCTGTCTTCTTTCTGCCCTCACTGACTCACTCACTCACTCCCTCCTGCAATCATTCCACAAAGACGAGTTACAGGGTCAAGCCAAGTAAAAAGCCCAGACCCCAGAGACCTGGCTCTTGCATTGCATCTAGCCCTGCCTCTTTTTAACTGTGGGCCCTTGGACAAGCCTGAAAGACTCTCTGATTACTTTCCTCCAATGGAATAATAATAGTACTGACACCATAGGTTTGCTTTATGATGAACGGAACCGATACTTGTAAACAGATATATTAGACATTCAACAAAAGGTCATCGTTGTTGGTTATTAACTAAAATAAATCCTAAATAGAAACCCCAGAGGTCAGAACAATGTCCGATTAGTAATAAAATTCTCAATTCTCAATGGCAAACAAACAAAAATCAATCGATCAAGCATCGAACAGGTAAATGGGGGGAGGGGGTGGATGGGACCACATTTACAGGAAAGTAGGAGCTGATGTTGCTATAAATACAAAGACAAAAACAAAGAAATTCCAGTTTGATGCAGCTCCTACCTTACTTCTTGATAAAGGTAATGGGACAATCGGCCATTAGAAAGAAAAACAAAGATGGATCCATACCTCACACCACAGATCAGGGTAAATGCCAAAAGAATCAAAGATTTACCTGTAAATTAAGGAAACCACAAAGTGCCAGAAGAAAACATGGGAAGCTTCCTTTATAAGACTGGAATGAGAAAGGTCTTTCTAACTATGACTCAAAACACAGAAGCCGGGCTTCCCTGGTGGCGCAGCGGTTGAGAGTCCGCCTGCCAATGCAGGGGACACGGGTTCGTGCCCCGGTTTGGGAAGATCCCACAAGCCGCGGAGCAGCTGGGCCCGTGGTACCGAAAAACAAAACAAAACAAAACACAGAAGTCATAACAAAAGATGGATACATTCAAATATGTAAAAAGTCTTCTTCAAGGGGAAAAAACAAAACAAAACAAAAGACAAGGCAGTAGAAAGTATTTGCAACTCAAATCACAAAGAATTTGTCTTGCTGACATGTAGAGAAACCAACCTAGAGAAAAGAGGGAATTCCCTGGCGATCCAATGGTTAGGACTCAATGTTTCCACTGCGTGGGGTCCGGGTTCAATCCCTGATCAGGGAACTAAGATCCTGCAAGGCATGTGGCACGGCCAAAACAAAAAGAGAGAGAGAAAAGAAAAGTGGGCACAGGATATGACCAGACAGATCAGAAGGCTCTTAAACACAAGAGAAGATGTTCAATCTCAAGCCCTAATAAGAAAAATGCAAATTAAAGCGAAACTGTGATATCTTAAAAAAAAAAAACTAGCAGGTTAGCAAAAAGCAAAGTTTGACAAGCATGCTTTGTTAGTGAGGCTGTGAACACCCAGGCCCTCTCATACAAGCCAGTGAGAGTGCAAATTGGTAGAACCAGCCATGGAAGCCATTTGTCACTATCTAGCAAATTTAGAAATCTATGCGCTCTCGACCAGTCAGTTTCCCCTAGATGTCAACAGCACATAGGGCTCCCTGTGTGCCCTGGTCCCATGCTCGGGGATACTGATGTAGTTGATCTGAGGTATGGCTTGGGGGGGTGGGATTTTTAAAAGCCCCCTTCATCATTCTCATGTGCAGCTGGAGCCAATGGCCACTGCTATAGACATACTCAAGTGTGTGCAAAATATATTCAAGATTATTCACTGAGCTTTATTTCTGGCAGCAGGAGCCCCCCATTGAATAGATGATGATAAAGGTGTGCCATGGAGAAGTCTGCAGCTGGAAAGACAGAGAGAGTAGGGGGACCTTCTCTCTATGTAATGCTATGGATAGTTCTACAATCTACTTCATGATGGAACAAAACAAGGTATAGAACAGTATGCTCAAAACACCCTTTTGTGCTGCTACCTTTGGGTAAAGTGGGGGGAGGGTTTACAGAGATATTTGTATCTGTTTACATGTGCATAAACACCTCTGGAAGAGCATACAAGAGAAAAACAACAATTGTACCTGAGATAGAAGTGAGGTAGGAAGCCAGACACAAGGGGAAAAGGGAGGAGAAGGAGATTTCATCATATACCATTTTACTTCTATTTTCTTCTCTTCTCTTCTATTCTATTTTTAAACACATGACTACATTACCTATCAAGAATATTAAATAACAACAACAAGGTGACTTCCATCCTGGATTTGATTCTATGGTTCAGGGATCCTGGGGGGATGCCTTAACTGCGCCTCTCCTATTCCTAGTTGCTATTGCCCTCTACTGGACTGAAAGTGTAAAGCGTTGGTTTTGAGGCAAACCCTAATTTTGAGCACCCTGAGGTCCACGTGCCCAGCTAAGGCACAGAAATACACTGTATACCAGAAATAAATGCGGTGTGGGAATATTTCTTTAAATCAGGATGTGCACAATAAAAAAAGCAATCTAATTCAACTCACGTTTCTTTAGAAGATAAATCAAATCAAAATATTTGGCACTTATTATATGCTAGCTACTATGTCAAGAACTGGGGGAGTGTATAAATTCATTCATTCATTTACTCATTCATTCATTCATTCATTCCTGACAGTGGGCCTACTATGTGTCCAAGGGGGGGGGTCACAAACCCACTTGCCTGTAGGGGGCAGGCACATAACGTAAATGAGTCAAGCACACAGCCTGTAAAAAATTTCTTCTGAAGGTCATCCTCTTCTGGGTGTCCGTTTCTTCTTCTGAACTGCCATCTAAAGGGGGCCTCTGGTTCTCAGACCCACCCCAGTTGCCAGGCAAGAATCCTAGCATGACCATACCAAGCCTTCCAATTGTCTAAGAAAAGCAAAAAAATCAGAATCTTTTTGTGAAATCTCTCAATTCTTAAACTTGGGTAATAACAATGTTACATGTAAGAGCTGCCTGGATGCAAATTTGAACTAGACAAATATGCTCCCTGCCCTCATGGGGATTACAGTCTAGGAGGGCTAGGGGATTACAGTTCAAATAGGCCTACACAGTGGAGAGAAAGCAACGACTCCATGATGGGAAGGTCCAAACTTAGTGGAATTCAGGCATCAGGCATGCTTTCATCAGGGCTTGGCCTCTATCTTTCTTCATGTTTCTACTTTGCCTTCCTTTTTTTTCTTTTTTTAATATATTTATTTATTAATTTTTGGCTGCCTTGGGTCTTTGTTGCTGCGTGCGAGCTTTCTCTAGTTGCGGTGAGCGGGGGTTACTCTTCATTGTGGTGCACGGGCTTCTCATTGCAGTGGCTTTTCTTTGTTGTGGAGCACGGACTCTAGGTGCACAGGCTTCAGTAGTTGTGGCTTGTGGGCTCTAGAGCGCAGGCTCAGTAGTTGTGGCACTCCGGCTTAGTTGCTCCACGGCATGTGGGATCTTCTGGGACCAGGGCTCAAACTGGTGTCCCCTGCATTGGCAGGCAGATTTTTAACCACTGTGCTACCAGGGAAATCCTTGCCGTCCTTTTTGTATTAGTTTCATCTCCAGGCAAATTCTGCCCCTCTGGCTGCACAACCTACCCCAAATTCTGCATGGCTGACTTCTCATTCAGACCTCACAGGTTGCCCCTCAGAGAGGATTCCCCAGCATCCCAATATAAAGCAGCCCCCTCTGGGACCTCCCCTGGCCACTGTCTACCACATAGCCTTTTGTTTTCCTTAGCAGTCATAGCTATCTGAAATCACCTTTCTCCTGCATCTCTTTATAACTATGTTGTCTATCCACTCCCAGAAGAATGTCAGGTCCATAGGGACAGGGATGGTGTCCATCTCACTCACCATCGTATGCTCAGGTCCAAGCACGGCACTGGTCCCAGGTGAGCAGGTAATTTATGGTTGTTGAATGGGTGGATGTGGGATGAGGGTGAGAGAAGAGTCAAGGAAGGTGATACTTGCATAAGAGTGGACATATAGACCAATGGAACACTTTTGAGAGTCCAGAGATAAGCTCATACATTTATGGTCAATTGATTTTTGCAAAGGATGCCAAGATAATTTCATGGGGAAAGAGTAGTCCTTTATCAAATGGTGCTGGAACCACTGAATAGCACATACAAAAGAATGAAGTTGGGGGCTTCCCTGGTGGTGCAGTGGTTAAGAATCCGCCTGCCAATGCAGGGGACACAGGTTCAAGCCCTGGCCTGGGAAGATGCCACATGCCACAGGGCAACTAAGCCCGTGCACCACAAATACTGAGCCCGCATGCCACAACTACTGAATCCCGCATGCCTAGAGCCCATGCTCCGCCACAAGAGAAGTCACCACAATGAGAAGCCCACATACAGCAACGAAGAGTAGCCCCCGCTCCCCACAACTAGAGAAAGCCCACATGAAGTAATGAAGACCCAACGAGGCAAAAATAAAAATAAAATAAAATAAAGCAATTTTTTAAAAAGACAATAACAAGTATCAGTGAGGATGTGAAGAAATTGGAACCCTCATATACTGTTGATGGGAATGTAAAATGGTGTATCTGCTTTGGAGAACAGTTTGGCAGGTCCTCAAAATGTTAAACATGTAATTATATATGACCCAGAAATTCCATGTATAGGAATATACCCAACAAAAATGGAAACATATGTCTACATAAAAACTTGTATGTGAATGTTCATAGCAGTATTATTGACAGTAGCCCAAAAGTGAAAACCTAAGTGTCCTTCAACTGATGATTGGACAAACAAAAACATGGTCTATCCATACAGTGGAATATTATTTGGCCATAAAATGGAATGAAGTACTGATTCATTCTTATAACATAGACAGACCTTGAGAACATTATGCTGGAATATTACTCAGCCATAAAAAAGAATGAAATAACACCATGTGCAGCAACACGGATGGACCTACAAAGTACTAAGTGAAGTCAGTCAGACAGAGAAAGACAAATATCAATACCATATGATGTCACTTATATGCGGAATCTAAAAAAATGATACAAATGAACTTATTTACAAAACAGACTCACAGACATAGAAAACAAATTTATGGTTACCAAAAGGGAAGGGGGAAGGGAAGGATAAATTAGGAGTTTGGAATTAAAATACACACACTACTATAGATAAAACACATATAGTACTATGTATATTGACCAACTAGGACCTATTGTATAGCACAGGGAACTCTACTCAATATCTTGTAATAACTATAACAGAAGAGAATGGAAAAAAGATGTATGTATATGTATGTATAACCGAATCACTTCGTTGTACACCCGAAACTAACACAACATTGTAAATCAACTATATTTCAATAAAAAAATTTTAAAATAATTAAAAACCTTCATTAAAAATGAAAAAAAAAACATTATGCTGAGTGAAAGAAGCCAGTCACAAGAGATCATAAAATATACAATTCCATTGATATGAAATGTCCAGAATAGTCCATTTATGGAGACAGAAAGTAGATTAGTGGCTGTCAGGGGCTGGAGGGAGGGGGAGAATGGGGAGTGACTGCTAATGAGTATGGGGTTTCTTTGGGGGGCTGAAGAAAATGTTCTGGAATTAGATAGTGATAATGGTCACACAACTTTGTGAACATATGAAAAATCACTGAACTGCACACTTCAAAAATGTTTAATCATATGAATCACTATGCTGTACACCTGAAACTTACAGAATATTGTACAGCAACTATACATCAATTTTAAAATGTTTAATGAAATTTAAAATTTATTTATTTATTTATTTTTGGCTGTGTTGGGTCTTCTTTGCTGTGTGTCGGCTTTCTCTAGTTGCGGTGAGCAGGGGCTACTCTTCGTGGCAGTGCACGGGCTTCTCATTGCAGTGTCTTCTCTTCTTGCAGAGCATGGGCTCTAGGTGCGTGGGCTTCAGTACTGTGGCACACGGGCTCAGTAGTTGTGGCTCGCCAGCTCTAGAGTGCAGGCTCAGTAGTTCTGGCGCACGGGCTTAGTTGCTCCGCGGCATGTAGGATCTTCCCGGACCAGGGCTCGAACCCGTGTTCCCTGCATTGGCAGGTGGATTCTTAACCACTGCGCCACCAGGGAAGTCCTAATGGAATTTTTTAAAAGAGTGAAGGAAACCACCTGGGTTTGGGGCCTGAGCATCTGGGTGGGTGGAGGAGATGAGTCCAGTTTGGGACAGGTGGCATTTGAACTGCTCATGGGACATCAAAGTAGAGACGGCCAGCAGAGTTGCAGGACAGGGACGCAGGACAGAGCTTGGGTGGGTCTACAGGTGGTGCTCAGGCCAGGGGTGTTTGAGAGGGTCCAGGGAGGATGCTTAGGTAGAAGGTCTATGGTGGAGCCCCAAGGGTCATCAGCATGGACAGGAAAGGAAGCCCAGGAAGTAGACAGAGAAGAACTTTCCAGAAAGGGAAGAGGAAGCCCAGAAGAGGTGGTTTTCAGGAAAGGGGGAGCGACCAGCATGGGACAAGCTAGAACCCATCCCTGTGATATTAGACAGGGGAGCAGAAGGGGGCAGCAATTGGGGAGGGGGCATGAGACAGTGCCCAATAAATTTTTAAATCTGTCATTGGCCCATAAAATGGATGATGGTCAGAGACAAGTGTGGGTGGGATCCCCAGCCATGCATAGGTATTGCCTCTTTTGAGCTCCACCGCTATGCCAGATGGGCAAGTTATATAATCTATATTGATATATTATTAATAATAGTAATTACATATCCTATACATGATACAGTAACTATATTATGCAGTATTATCAGTAGTAATGTCTTTCTGTGGGTTGTGTTCTCTGTACCGAGCACCATGCTAAGTGCTTTACGACTGTTTTCTCAGGTAATTCTCATATCAGCCCAAGGAGACCGTGTCACTAACCCCCCAACATAAGAGAGGGAACTGAGGCACCGAGAGGTGGAGCCATCTCCCCAAGGTCACACGGCAAGAACATCGCAGATACTGTTTGAACCCAGACAGTGTGACCTCAGGGATCTGAGCCTCCCCAGCAAGAAACAGTTTGGAGACTCTCACATTGACCCGGGGTATCTCAGCTATGTGTGCTCTGAGACTGGAAACATCTGTGCTGATCTTTTTTTTTTTAATAAATTTATTTATTTTATTTATTTATTTTTGGCTGCATTGGGTCTTCGTTGCTATGCACGGGCTTTCTCCAGTTGCAGTGAGCTGGGGCTACTCTTTGTTGCCGTGCGCGTGCTTCTCATTGTGGTGGCTTTTCTTGTTGCACAGCACGGGCTGTAGGTGCCTGGGCTTCAGTAGTTGTGGCTTGTGGGCTCTAGAGCGCAGGCTCAGTAGTTGTGGTACATGGGCTTAGTTGTTCCGCGACATGTGGGATCTTCCCAGACCAGGGCTTGAGCCCGTGTTCCCTGCATTGGCAGGCGGATTCTTAACCACTGCACCACCAGGGAAGTCCTGTGCTGACTTTTTAAGACCATAATTTTTGCATGAGCTTTATTTCTTTCATTGCAAAAAAAACCTTACAGAATTTTTAAGGTCAGTGTCCTGGTTCCACACTTTCCTTGGGGCTATAGAAAGAAAGAAATCCCACCTCAGCTGTAATTAGAGATGGGAATAAAACATAACCCTGAAATTGCTGTTCTCAGCAAAGTGGTCATCATTCTGAAACAGGTGCCTTACATGGAATGGATATTTATAGAAAATGATATTTATAAAATCAGCACTGAGCTCACTCCTTGTCAAATCTCTGAAAAGAGGCCCCCAGGAACTTTTGGGAAATGAAGATGCTGAGCAACTGACTGGGGGAACGTAATACCTATGTCCTGAATGGTCTTTCTCAGGAACCATGAGTCCCTGAGAGAACTCCACTTGGGTTCCAGAAATCCAGCAAGAAGACACTGGAAGGGGCAACATGACCTGGGATTTTATCCACCGTGAGTAAGGGCAGGGTGGGTCCAAGTCTCTGAGTGGGGCAGTGTGGTCTAATGGCTAAGGGTTCAGGCAACTGCTTACCCAAATCCTGGCTCTGCCTACCTTTCCTGAGCCTCAGTCTCCTCTTCCATTAAGTGGGTACCTCCCACAGAGGACTTATTTGAAGATCACATGTGGAAAATGTATATCAAAGGATATAAAAGCACCTAATACTTTAAGTGCCAGCCCCCTGCCCCTTCCAAGTGGTATGTAACCTTAAACTGCCTTACTAGAAGTAACACACAGCACTAGAGTCCACTGGAAAACAGAAACTGTATGTATATAAATAATCAAGCAAGTGAGAGAGAGAAGTATATAAGCAGGAAGAATTGAACGCAGGGTATTGGCTGCAGCAGGTACAGGAGAGCTGAGAAGCCGAGCAGGTTGGTGACGCACCCCCAGAAATCAGCCACAGGCCAGAGACTGGTGACCAGCTCTGGGTCAGAGAGACAGAGAGGGGAGGAGGGGACA
Organism: Mesoplodon mirus; assembly: GCF_964341445.2. Lineage (NCBI taxonomy): Eukaryota > Metazoa > Chordata > Mammalia > Artiodactyla > Ziphiidae > Mesoplodon > Mesoplodon mirus. Next base: position 4,514,613 of record NC_138995.1, on the reverse strand, counting down.
CTAGAGTAGGGGCTGGGGTCACCCAGGGGTTGCTGCAGCTCAGAGGAGGTATGGCTGATGCAGATTTGCTCCAGAGAGGGACAGAAATACCCTTGCCTTTTCTTCCCTCCCGCCATGCACTCTCTCATGAGGGTCTCCCACTGCCAGACTCAGCAGGAAGCCTTTAACCAGGGAGCTGGGAAATCCAGCCTGCAGTGGGGACACCCTTCCCCCACGCCACCACCATCCACCCAACCATTCAGGGCCAAGGAGGGCAGGTGGGAGGAGCAGTTCTAAGGCCCAGAACCAGGGAAGGAGAACATGTGGTTGCACTGGTCTGACCACACCCTGAGAATTGTGTTCCGATGTGGGAATCGTGCTTAAAGGAGGACCCCAGCTGAAACAGGGAGGGGATGAGAAGCCACAGATGCAATTTATCCTGCAGGAGAGCAGTTTCATGGAGGGTAGGGGAACTGCCCCTCCATTTGGGAGGGGGTCTCTTTTGCAGCAGATGATAGTCTACTTATACAACCCTCCCAGGAGCAAATCAACACCAGTTACAGGAAGAAAGATTTGGAGTCAATATAAAGAAGTTGTCTTTCCAGGCTTCCCTGGTGGCGCAGTGGTTGAGAGTCTGCCTGCCGATGCAGGGATCACGGGTTCATGTCCCGGTCCAGGAGGATCCCACATGCTGCGGAGTGGCTGGGCCCGTGAGCCACGGCCGCTGAGCCTGCGCGTCCGGAGCCTGTGCTCCACAGCAGGAGAGGCCACAACAGTGAGAGGCTCGTGTACCGCAAAAAAAAAGAAAAAAAAAAAAAAGAGAGAAGACTCAAATCAACAGAATTAGAAATGAAAAAGGAGAAGTAACAACTGACACTGCAGAAATACAAAGGATCATGAGAGATTACTACAAGCAACTATATGCCAATAAAATGGACAACCTGGAAGAAATGGACAAATTCTTAGAAAAGCACCAGCTTCCAAGACTGAACAAGGAAGAAATAGAAAATATAAACAGACAATTCACAAGCACTGAAATTGAAACTGTGATTAAAAATCTTCCAACAGGGCTTCCCTGGTGGTACAGTGGTTGAGAGTCCGCCTGCCAATGCAGGGGACACGGGTTCATGCCCTGGTCCGGGAAGATCCCACATGCCGCGGAACAACTAAGCCCGTGCAACACAATTACTGGGCCTGCGCTCTAGACCCCGTGAGCCACAACTACTGAGCCCATGTGCCAGAACTGAAGCCCATGCACCTAGAGCCTATGCTCCACAACAAGAGAAGCCACCACAATGAGAAGCCCACACACCACAATGGAGAATAGCCCCCACTCACCGCAACTAGAGAAAAGCCCGTGCATAGCAACAAAGAACCAATGCAGCCCAAAATAAATAAATTAATTAAAAAAAAAAGATGTGGCACATATATACAATGGAATATTACTCAGCCATAAAAAGAAATGCAATTGAGTTATTTGTAGTGACGTGGATGGACCTAGAGACTGTCATACAGAGTGAAGTAAGTCAGAAAGAGAAAAACAAATACCATATGCTAACACATATATATGGAATCTAAAAAAAAAATGGTTCTGATGAACCTACGGGCAGGACATGAATAAAGACTCAGATGTAGAGAATGGACTTGAGGACATGGGGAGGGGGAAGGGTAAGCTGGGATGAAGTGAGAGAGTGGCATGGACATATATACACTACCAAATGTAAAATAGATAGCTAGTGGGAAGAAGCTGCATAGCACAGAGAGATCAGCTCGGTGCTTTGTGACCACCTAGAGGGGTGGGATAGGGAGGGTGGAAGGGAGATGCAAGAGGGAGGAGATATGGGGATATATGTATATGTATAGTTGATTCACTTTGTTATACAGCAGAAACTATGTACATACATATATATTATATATATATATAAAATATATATGTATATACATACATATATATTATATATATATAGATAGATTAAAGAAAAAAGAAGCTCCTTCCAGTGGAGTCCTCTGAGCGGTAGGGAGTCCCCTGTCACAGCAAAGGATCCATGAGCGTTAATTCTTGATCTAGTGACTGTTGCTTTTCTGAACTAGATTCTACCTTTGTTTTGTTTTTTGGGTTTTTTTTGGCTCAGCGGCCATGGCTCACGGGCCTAGCCGCTCCGCGGCATGTGGGATCTTCCCCGACCAGGGCACGAACCCGTGTCCCCTGCATCAACAGGCAGACTCTCAACCACTGCACCACCACGGAAGCCCAGATTCTACTTTTGACATGACAAAGAAGTTTCAGTAACACAGAGGATCTTGCGTCATCAGTTAAGCTTTTTTTTTTTTAAACTCTGAAACCCAGATTGGGACTTGAACCCACAGTCTTTTATTTTTTTCCTTTTAATGCATTTATTTATTTATTTATTTAGTATTTATTTTGGGCTGCGTTGGGTCTTCGTTGCTGCACGCGGGCTTTCTCTAATTGCAGTGAGCGGGGGCTACTCTTTGTTGCAGCGCACGGGCTTCTCGTTGCGGTGGCTTCTCTTGTTGCGGAGCTCAGGCTATAGGCACGCAGGCTTCAGTAGCTGTGTCACGCGGGCTCAGTAGCTGTGGCTCATGGTCGTAGTCGTAGCGCATGGTCTTAGTTGCTCGGTGGCACGTGGGGTCTTCCTGTACCAGGGCTCGAACCCCTCTGCCCTGCATTAGCGGGTGGATTCTTAACCACTGTGCCACCAGGGAAGTCCCATCAGTTAAACTTTTAAACTTGCTTTGTAAAAACCCTCTGTTTTGTTTCCCCTTAACAGGCTATAAATTCCTCTCAGACAGGAACATGTTTATAGTTCTGGCTGATTTTAAGCAAACATAATATATGAAAACCTTGGTTCTTGGATCCACTAAAACAAACCAAAAAAAAAAAAATCTACCACTGAATTCCTTTCAACAATAATTTTCCCTAGAGCGTTTAAAATATACTATCAGGGTCAAATAAGGTTTTTTTCTGAAGTGTTTATTTTATGCTGGCAAAGGGAAACTATTATACAGCAGAAGCCCACAGAGAGGAAGAAATTAATGTGAACAATATGCAAATAAAAAGCCACAATTGTCTGCAGTATGTGTTAAAATAAGCATCCCTTTGGCTTTTAGCAGCCCATAACAGCAGCCTGCAGTAGGTAAAGAAATATTGTTTATTAACAGAGAATATGCCATTGAATTCAATAGATATAATAAATTTTAAATTAATTTAAAATTTAATATTAAATAAAATTAAATAAATTTAAAAACCAGTTTCACACTTGGACATTTAGTAGCAAAAAAGGAAGGAAAAATAGCAGAGAAAACAGAAAATGAGAAATTGGAAGAAAAGGAAAAAAAAGCAGAGAACTTCAGAAAGACAAGGAAGCTTTCTTATGCTATAAAATCAGGATTTTGGTCAATCAGCTAACAGTGAATCTAAGAAATCAGTTGTCCCAGGGAGTCACCTTAAGTTCATCCATACCATGAGTATTTGACTGGACCTAACACATGCGTGTACATTCTTCTTTGAGCATGGGCTGGCTGAAACAGGCCTGTGTATTTCTTTCTTTCTTTTTTTTTTTAATTGAAGTATAGCTGATTTACAATGTTGTGTTAGTTTCTGGCATACAGCAAAGTGATCCAGTTACATTTATATTAATTCTTTTTCAGATTATTTTCCATTATAGGTTATTATAAGGTATTGAAAACAATTCCCTGTGCCAGATAGTAGGTCCATGTTGTTTACCTATTTTAAATATAGTAGTGTATATCTGTTAATCCCAAATCCCTGATTTATCCCTCCTCCCCCTTTCCTCTTTGGGAATCATAAGTTTTCTATGTCTGTGGGTCTATTTCTGTTTTGTAAATAAGTTCATTTGTTTCATTTTTTTACATTGCACGTATAAGTGATATCATATGGTATTTGTCTTTCTCTGTGTGACTTAATTTAGTATGATAATCTCTAGGCCCATCCATGTTGCTGCAAATGGCATTATTTCATTCTTTTTTATAGGCCTGGGTCTTTCTTCTCACATGGAGCACATCTAAAACTCTTCTGCTACAATTTCCCATTTCCTATTCTTTATGGCAGCTGGAGAACCTAAAGATGCTTTCAAATCTATCCATGTGTAGAACGATGCCCCCCACCTGGGGCTCACAATTTCCTTCCATTTTCTCTGTCCCAGTTTCTACAGCTCATTTGATGTCAATTTCCTCAGTCACTCGCTTCAAGTTTTCCCAAGTTTCATAGCAGTTTTCATAGAGACAATATTCTTTCTTTTTACCCTCATGTTTCCACAATTTCTGTAACACTTAATTGAATCAATTAGTGACAATAATAAACACAACTGCTATACACAAATTTGGGAGCAAACACAACTGACTCTACCTAAGCACAGAGGCCGAAGGTAGGGGAAGAAATACATAGGTGGAGGGTTCAATGTGCTTGTGTGTTTCACAGAAGAAATGGAACAGGTACATTAATCTAGTGAGTCAATAAAGTGGAAGTTGGTTAAGAGAGCATCTTAAAAAAATAAGTGTATAAAAATTAAAATTTGCTTAGACATTAGAAGCTAGAGGTGCCTTTTTTTTTTTTTTGGCTGTGTTGCGTGGCATGCAGGATCCTAGTTCCCCTACCAAGGATCAAACCCATGCCCCCTGTATGGAAGCGCAGAGTCCCAGCCTCCCAACCACTGGACCACCAAGGAAGTCCCCAGAGGTGCCTGTTTTGCATTAGGTCATTTTAATCGATCATCCACTCATTCTTTCATTCAATAAATATTCCTTCCATGACCTCACAATACTAGACATATTGCTGGCTACAGGCTGATTGGCAGGGTTGCTTTATTGTGCCCATTTTATTTTATTCTTTTTAACTTATTTATTTATTTATTTATTTTTGGCTGCGTTGGGTCTTCATTGCTGTGCACGGGCTTTCTCTAGCTGTGGCGAGCGGGGGCTACTCTTTGTTGCGGTGCGCAGGCTTCCCATTGTGGTGGCTTCTCTTGTTGCGGAGCACGGGCTCTAGGCACATGGGCTTCAGTAGTTGCAGCACATGGGCTTAGTTGCTCTGCAGCATGTGGGATCTTCCTGGACCAGGGCTCAAACCCGTGTCCCCTGAATTGGCGGGCAGATTCTTAACCACTGCGCCACCAGGGAAGCCCCTGCCCATTTTATTGATGGAACGACTGAGGCTCAGCCATCTGTCCATTGCCACACACATGTAAGTACAAGTGCTGGGTCTCCTGGTTGTACATCCTCATGTGCTCCCTACCATGTAATGTTGTGGGTTCATATTTCCCTTCCCCTTAGGCCAGAAATTCAGGTTCTTATGACAGTATGAGGGAGAAAGCAGACAACTCTATAAGCCATTTTGGAAAATGACAGATAAATAGATTGAAAGCCAAATTTTCCCAGTGTTTGGAGTCAGAGTGCTAACAGCAAACAGAAGGCACATCAGATGGGATTCTGAAGAGAATTTAAATAAAAGACCATAGGGAGATCCCTGGCAGTCCAATGGTTAGGACTCGGTGCTTCCACTCCCATGGCATGAATTCAGTCCCTGGTCAGGGAACTAAGATCCCGCAAGCCACATGGCACAACCAAAAATTAAAATTAAATTAAAAAATAAATAAGGGGGGCTTCCCTGGTGGCACAGTGGTTGAGAGTCCGCCTGCTGATGCAGGGGACATGGGTTCGTGCCCCGGTCCGGGAGGATCCCACATGCCACGGAGTGGCTGGGCCCGTGAGTCATGGCCGCTGAGCCTGTGCATCTGGAGCCTGTGCTCCGCAGCGGGAGAGGCCACAACAGTGAGAGACCCGCGTACCGCAAAAAAAAAAAAAAAAAAAAAAAGGGACTATTTAGAGAATCGAGTTAGAAGAACCCACTGAAGTACCCAGGGCCAGCAAGAATGCAGCTGTCACCACCCTGGGCCTGAAGACAAACATGCAGGAAAGAGCATTACTAGGGCCTGGGGGGCTAGAGCCTGGAAGAGGGATTGAAAAGATGCCTCCTTGGCCAAACTTTAGTCATGCTCTTCTGATCCCTGTTCTCAACAAGGCCTTGACCATGGCCCCATTCTGTCTTTGGCTTGACTAGCCCAGTTTTAGCAAAGTATCCTGATAAGTCAGTTTAGGGAGAATCCCCTCACCCTTGATATCTTGTCAAATTCCTCATCCCCCACCTTTGATATCTAAGCCCTTGGCCTGCCTTTAGCAAGAATCCTGTTAAGTCAGTTTAGCAAGAATCTCTCAACCCTTGATAGCTCCCCTTAGTAATTTTCCATCCACTGACCACTGACTCTGCTATAAACCCTTAGCTGTCTCTGTTATATTCAGAGGTGAGCTTGGATTCTCTCCCCTGTTGCAGTAGTCCTGAATAAAGTCTATCTTGCATCTTTAGCTAGTGTCAGAATAGTTTCTCTTTAACAGGATTGCCTGGCAGGAGCTGTGGTCACTGAAGCCACTGACAGAGTCTCAGCCCAAAGCAGCTGGTGGACAGGGAAAGAAATGCCCCCACCTCTCTCCTCCTGCACTCCAGTCTCCAGCTGGTGCCTCCCACTGGCTGACCCCAACAGGAAGTCATAGGGGAGGGAGCCTAGGTGATGCCATTCATTAAGGTCAGACTTCCAGGATGGAGAGAAAGTGAAGAATGAATCTGGGGAGCAAGCAAATAGAGAATAACCAGCCCACCGCGTTTGCCAATGGGTGGCATAACTGACATTGTCAGAATTCTTTCTCCCATTACAATGTTAAGAACTCTCCGAGACTGACCCAAGAGGAAGGGGCAGGGGAGGACATGCCAGCCAGAGCAGTATTGGTGCCAGCCCACCAAGGTGGTCAGAGGGAGTGGGTACGGGCAGGGAACCAATATGCAGACCCAGGCCTGCCAAATCTCTGGATGCTCAGAAGGTGACACTTAGGCCAGAAAGGGGACTTTGCAAGAGATTGAAGGTCAACAGGCAGACAAGGGTTGTGGCAGAGACAACTCTGAAGTCCCCATCCTGATTTAAGAGAGGAAGGGGTAAGTGTGGACTATGGTCTTTAATCTGCTAGATGAGAAATTGTCGCTGGTGAAGTGCTCACTCTTCAGATCCTCTCTCCCCACCTCTAACTCATCTCACTACAGCCAGCAGTTCTGCCCAAGCCTTGCCGATTTTGGGCAAAAGCAAAATGACAGGGACCCCCCACACACACCCACACAGGACTAAGTTACGTCTTCAATCCCCAGACTTCACAGACACCATGGCATGAAATACCACAAAGCCCGCTAGGGACTCACACTACACAACCCAGAAGTTGGCGGTGGGGTTAACTCCCATGGGCTACCCTTGACAGTGGCGGTGCAGGAACCAATAAACAAATGTGTGTCTCTTCCATCTCCTGGGTGGACAGTTCTGAAAGGCATTTCCCCAAGAAGTCCCATGGGATTGACTACACAGTCACCCCAGCATTGGGCAAATTGAGGGTACATCCCTGGACCAACAACCTCTGATCCCCTGTTCCAAACCCCCATCCTGAATTCCTGCTTCCTGGAATCACATGTATTACATAACTTGGAAAAGAAAAATATGAAACTTTCCAGTTGAGCTCAGCCTTCCCGGAACTAACAGCATGGGAATGGCCTGGCCTCAAGGACAGAGACTCATAATCCAAGATTCTCAGTCAACAGATATGTCTTCATCCCTGAAATGCTGCCACTTTTGAGACTGAGGGATTAAAGTATGAAGACTCTGCATTAGTAAGGACTCAGAGTTGTGAGTGAGAAAAACAGAAATCACACCAGCTTAAGCCAGTAGTTTGGGGGGAAAAAGATGGGGAATTTACTGGCACAAATAACCCCCTAGAAGTACAATGGGACCAGGAATTCAACATCATCATCTTCATCCTCTCTCTCACTCTGTCTCTCCCATCTCTCAGTGCTGTTCCCCTGCGCGTTGGCCACATTCGCTTCTATTGCAAATGAGCTACTTCCATGCGGACTTTGAGTTTACACCCTCCCCAGTTAGTGACAGAAAGTAGAACTTCGCTCACCCAGCAACTGTATAAACATCCCAGAGAAAGATTCTGATTGGCCCTGCTTGGATGACATGTCCACTCCTTGAGCCAATCACTGTAGCTGAGGAATCGGCTACCATGATTGGCTAGACATGGATCACGTGCCCACACTAGTGGGTGGGGCTGTTTGGGGTTCTCAGATCGGCAGCTTCAACAGAAGCTTTTGGAAAGGACTTTGGGGAGGAATAGTTCCGTAAAGGAAGGTATGGCAGATGCTGTTGGCGTTCCATCCATATTCCTCACGCCTTACTTCTCCAGCGGTATACCAGTATTTGCAGCTCTGGGTCTGAGGGCTTTGCCCCCGATTCACAGAAAATGTTCTGCCCACTGGCCCAGCAGGTTGGGAATGCAGGCTGATTAACACCCACAAAGAGCTGTCAGCCAATATGCACCAGGAATGATGTGCAAATACCCCATCTGCCCCACCTCTTGTGTAGAAAAGCTCTAAGGTGTGTGTTTTCTGTTATTTCCAGGAGTTACTGTTATTTCCAGTGCGGTTACAGTTGAGCTGCACTGTTAGAACCTCTTCCCTTCCCTGTCTCCCTCCCCCCGCCCCCATGACTGCTTCTTGCACTTTCCAAATTAGCTACTTGAACCTGAATTCTAGCCTCAGGGTCTGCTTTTGGGGGAACCCAGACAAAGGAGAAAAGGATTGGTACGGGACAAGGGCTATTGTTTCAGGAGGAGAAGAATAAAAGGGCAGCTATCACCATCAGCCCTGCCCCTTTGTGCCCCTGTTCATCTGTGGCACCTTAGGTCAGGTTTCTAAGATGCAGAACCTGTGACCTGGATTCTCATGCAGTGGTTTATTGAGTGAGAGTTTGCCGAAGAAGGAGCTAAGGAAGCAGCACAGGGCAGCGAGAAAGCCCGACGAAGCGGGGGTCTCGGCGGGGAAACTAGCCTTAGCGTGATCCCAGAGGAGTCCTGGAGCATGAACAGAGGAGGCCTGGAGCAAGGACAGTTTTGCCTCTCTACCTTGAGGCAAGAGCCAGACCTTTACACCTTGCTATTGATCAGCCACTGGCTGCAGGGTGCCCTTGGGCGGGGGCAGCGGGGGGCAGCGGTGGCTGAAAACTTCCAGGCTGTCCAGGGCAGGTGAGATCTGGGCAAGGCTTGAGCAGCATCCTCTGCTTGTGGATTATTACGGGTTATAGGGAAAAGGAGCCTCAAGGCTGCTGAAACTTTTGACACAGACAACAAATATATACTGAGTGTAACAAAGAATTAGGATACAAGAGTTTCGCCTTCCCAAAGCTCATGGCGTGCTTGTGGAATTTAAAATAACACTACTTCCAGATGCAAACTATTATATATGGGATGGATAAACAACAAGGTCCTACTGTATAGCACAGGGAACTATATTCAATATCCTGTGATAAACCATAATGGAAAATAACATAAAAAAGAATGTATACATACATATAACTGAATCACTTTGCTGTACAACAGAAATTAACACAACATTGTAAATCAACTATACTTCAAAAATAAATTAAAATAAAGCTACTTCATCCACCCTTGCCAGGCACCCACCTCATTGCCGAAGGGTATCTGTCCTCGTGATGTCCAGTTTCCTTCTGTGGACCCCATTTCCTGCTGTTTCCCTGCAAGCACCCCAAGTTCCAGCCAGCCCGGGTTCTTCCTCGACTGTCCACTGCTTCACTCCTCTGGGCCTTTGCACATGCCATTCCTTCTGCCTGGGATGCCCTCTCCTCTCTCATCTGCTTGGGATGTCCAACTTACCCTTCCAAACATAGCTCAAATGTCATTCCCCATAGTTATATGTCATGAGCAGAAAAGCTTTATCCCAGGGGTGCCAGAAAAGTTTAGCATTTGAAAGAAATTTTTCATTCCTGGAATGAACCAGGTCATCCGAGTAAAAGACAAAAATCTCTGGGGACCTGGAGATGTGCATGTGAATGACAGCAGCAGTGAGCCAGTATCGCACCCCAGGCATCATGCTAAGCCATGGAGGGGGAGGTGGAAAGGCTCTACTGTAAACTTCATTTCACAGAGGAGGAAAGCAGGGCACAGAGAGGCTGGGTAATTTGCCCAAGGTCACACAGCTGGTAAGTGGTAGAAGCAAGAGTTGAACTGAGACATCTTCACACCATGTGTCGTTACCACATGTCATACTGAATGACTGAGTGAAGGCGACCAGCAGAACCAAAATGATGGGTGATACAGAGAGAAGACAGCCCTGCTGAGTCAGGTCGGGCTGTTCAGGTCATTCCTTGCAGTGGGGGAGAGCGGGAGCTAGGACAGGCTGTTCAAAGGATGGAGAAGGTTGCAACCCTTCCCGTGGAGCAGACTGCCAAGGACCCAGTGTTCTTCCTGCCCTGGGTCCCCACGGCCAAGGGCCAACCTCCACCTCCCCCTTATCTCACTAGATTACAATTGCAAGTTCACGTGTCTCTCTCCCACTTTGGATATGGGGCCGGGTTTCATGCAGCCCTTTTTGGCCAGGACCATTTGTCCGGCCTGGAGACAATCCATTTTTCTTGAATAAAAGAGAGGAACGGTACTCAAGACCGCAGGAGCCCTGGTGAGAACACGGCCAGACCCCACTCCAAGAGGCAGCAAAGCAAGAAGCCAGTTACTGCCAAGTGGTCAAAGCAGGACCAGCTGCTTGGCTGACAAGGTACCGACCAGGCACTTGCTCTTTCCCCTAAGAAGGGTCAGGCCTGTGCCTGGAGTCTGAGCTTGAACACTACAGACAGAACCTAAGGATTGTGGGGGCCATGCAGCTCATAGGAGAACTTGGAGTGGATGTTGAAGAGGATGTGCCTGAGAGTGTTGCTCCAGGCTGTTCCTAGAATCCCATCGGTACCTCTGGGCTCAGGGGGAAAGTGCTGTGATGGATTAGCAATGTCTGCCATGGGTACTGGATGGGAAGTGAAGGCGTACTTGTTATGTGTTTACCACCCAGGTAGTAGCAGGGCTGTGGGAGAAGGGAGCTGGGCAGATTACTAGTAATAATCGTGACTAACATTTCTTAAGCACTTGGAATGTGCCAGGCACCATGTTAAATGCTTTTCCTGCTCTATTTCATTTAATCTTCAAACCAACTCTCGGAGAAGAGTACTCTGGTCCCTCCTCTATGTCAGCTCCACGCGAGTCATGATTTTATTTATCTGTGTTTAGCACTATATCCCAGCACCTAAAAGAGTACCTGACCCATGGCCAGCACTCAATAAGTATTTGCTGTTGAGTAGATGAATTCCCGTTTTGCAGATAAAGAAACTGAGGCCCAGAGAGAGAAGTAACTTGCTCAAAGTCATGCAGTTAGCAAGAACTGCTCTAGGGCAGTGTCTCTGGAATGTTGTGAGACAATGGAATTGTTCTAGAATCTGTGCTGTCTCATATGGGCAGAGCCACTAGCTGCAGGTGGCTGGTGAGGATGTGACTTGGGGCTCAGGCAACTGAAAAAGCGAATTTTAAATTTTATGTAATTTTAACTAATTGAAATGGAAATGGCCACATGTGGCTGATGGTGACCATTTTGCCTAGCACAACTCTAGAGCTTGAAGGCTTGACCACCCTAGACACCCGGCCCAGGTTCTCCAAGTCAAACGGGGAGGGCAGGGGGTGTAATCAGTGAATGAATCTCCAAGGAATTGCATTTGTGCTCCTCTGGCCACACAATTCTGGGAAGGCTTTTCTCCATGTGCCTAGTTTTACACATGAGAGGTTTGAAGATTCCAGAGGAGACGTGGCTCAGTCAGGGTTACCTGCTGACCTTGGACCTCAGCCAGGTTTGCAACCCTGAAATGCCAAGCGCTTCATTTTCACAGTTGGCAAAGAGGGAAGCATGTGCCTGGTCTGGTGAACCATGGCAGAGTCAGGCTGTGGGCAATGTCAGCTTAGTTAGGGACCTTGGCGATAAGTGACAAGCAATTCTGACCGGACGGGCCCCAAGACGGAGTCAGCTCCCGGAGAAGCCGTGACCTACAGGGAGCTTCCTGTACATTCTGTGCCTGGTACCTGCCTCCCGTCCTGCCTTCTCTCTTCCTTTTTTTTTGCGGTACGCGGGCCTCTCACCGTTGTGGCCTCTCCCGTTGCGGAGCACAGGCTCCGGACGCGCAGGCTCAGCGGCCATGGCTCACGGGCCCAGCCGCTCCGCGGCATGTGGGATCCTCCCAGACCGGGGCATGAACCCGTGTCCCCTGCATCGGCAGGCGGACTCCCAACCACTGTGCCACCAGGGAAGCCCTCTCTTCCTTTCTTGAGGGCTGGTATCTTCCTTTCCCTCTGGTCACAACACAACGACGTGATCTTGAGAACGTCCCTGAAGCTGATGAATGAATGCTAAGGTGTCAATGGCTAATAGAAAAGAGCCCATTCTGGGGACTTCCCTGGAGGTCCAGTGGTTAAGACTCTACCTTTGCAATCCAGGGGGTGATCCCTGGTCGGGGAACTAAGATCCCACATGCTCTGCAGAGTGACCATTAAAAAAGAAAAAAAAAAGTCAATTTTCAAATGATTTCTATTTTAACAGGAAACAAAGGCTTCAGCCAAAGAAGAGTTCTCTAACTGGTGGACAGTCAGGCATCGTCAGCAAAAGCTCCTGTTTATGGAGCTTTATGCATGGGGTGCTGTTGGAAGTGGTCAGCATGTAGTAATTCGTTTATTATTATTCATTCATTCATTCACTCACTCATCTGTCATGTATTAATTCGTCAACACCATGACAGGAACAAAGGCTTCCCCATTTGGAGATGGGAAACTGAGTCATGGTGTAGCCGGTCCAGTTCACACAGCCGGGGAGTAGCCAGGCCGGGGCTCAAATCCAGGCAGAACTGGGGAGAAAAGTCTTGGGGAGACGGAAGGAGGAAACAGCAAGTGCCAACTGAGGGGAGGTCTTTTCTCTTTTAATCTGAGATTGTAGGGACGACCAAGGCCTGGGCCCACATTCCCGCTGTGGCTCGACCCATTTGCTGGTCTGTTGCTTCTTATCCTCCAGTCTAAACAGTTACAAACTTACCGGAGTGATGGAGCCAAGAATTCCGCTTGCCAGCGTGATCCCGGGTGGCCCCTAGGCTGACTCGTTTATCCTGGGCTGCGATTTTTCTACATTACTCAGGCTTTGGGAGGGAAGCTGGGCCAAGGACAAACCTCTGGTGAGAAGAACAGTTTTTAGAGAGCTGGCCCCGCCTCCTCCTTCTCCCCTCCCCCTCCTCCTCCAAGAGACTCAGGGACCTGGAAACTCCCTGGAGGGCGAGGGCTGCAGCTGCAAGTAGCAGTGTTCACGGGCCTCCCCACAAGCCTCCCCCCTCCAGCCCCCCCCAAACCAGGCCCAGCTGTTCCGGGGACCCAGCTGGCAGCTTGCTGACACCTCTCCCTGTCTCCCCTTAGGACCAGCTACAACCTCCTGAGCACCAGGAAGGTCAGAGCCAAGAAGGTAATTTGAAAGAAAAGCAGCTTGCAGCCCTTCCAGGCTGGGTAACAGGGTAACTGTTTGGGCGCTGGCATACAATGGCCTGGGTTCCTCATCCCGGTTCCTGCACTTACCATCTGTGTGATATTAGTGCCAGCCAATCGTTCAGAGCCTCGGTTTTCTCATCTGTAAAGTGGGAATAAGAGTAGCATGGACCCACAAGGTACCAAGAGGATTCCACGGGTGATGGCATGGGGCCTGTGCGTTACCCACAATCAGCCTCGGCCCCCTCCCCTCCCTCCTTTGGTTATTCTGTGTGTCTAGATGATGCACGTCTGTACTAGGGTGTTCCGCTGTGACATATGCTTTGGAACTGAGGCTTGGAGAATGAACATAACATTAGCCTCAAGGGTTCTTTGGTGACAGTCCCAACTGTTCCATCTAGGGCCAGCAGACACACAGGGTCCCGCACTCAGAAAGGCCCCACACTAGAGGTTTAATGCTCTACGATTGTTGTCTTGAAATTCTTAATAATTTTATCTTTTGATGTTGTATTTTGTAAGCAAAGCCAAATGGGACAACGGAGCATGTTCTGGGGGACTTGGAACCTCGTTCACAGGCTCCATCTCCCCTTACCCTGCCCCCCAGGACCATTTGTTTCTTTTTTTTTATTTTTTCTCTTCTTTTCTTTTTTATTCTTTTAATATAATTTTGTTTACTTATTTTTGGCTGTGTTGGGTCTTTGTTGCTGCACACGGGCTTTCTCTAGTTGCGGGGAGTGGGGGCTACTCTTCATTGTGGTGCGCGCGCTTCTCATTGCAGTGGCTTCTTTTGTTGCAGAGCATGGGTTCTAGGCATGCAGGCTTCAGTAGTTGTGGCACGTGGGCTCAGTAGTTGTGGTTCGCAAGCTGTAGAGCGCAGGCTCAGTAGTTGTGGCACATGGGCTTAGTTGCTCTGCAGCATGTGGGATCTTCCCGGACCAGGGCTCGAACCCATGTCCCCTGTATTGGCAGACGGGTTCTTAACCACTGCACCACCAGGGAAGCCCCTGTTTCTTTTTTTAAATTGCAGTATAGTTGATTTACAATGTCGGGTTAATTTCAGGTGTACTACATAATGATTCAGTTATACATATATAATGTATATATTCTTTTTCAGATTCTTTTCCCTTTTAGGTTATTACAAAATATGGAGTATAATTCCTTGTGCTATACAGTAGGTCCTTGTTGGTTATCTGTTTCATACATAGTCCAGGACGGTTCTTGACCAGGCATCTTTGCCCCTGCCCGGCAATCACTGTCGCGCATCAGGGGCCTGGGTACTGCAAGAAGGCTTGGGGCAGCCTCTGCCCTGCCCACCAGCTCGCATGGCCCTAGGTGCCTGTGAGGGTCTTGCCTGCACAAGTCCCACAAGTACCCCTGTGTCCACAGGAGCAAGGCATGAAACAGCAAATACAAAGCACCACAACGGGTCGCAGGAGAGACTGCAGAAGAAAGGAAAAAGCTGTTTTCCTGCTTTATGAACAACCAGGGAACCACCTGGCCCTGGTTCCACTTGATGGGGCTGAATCTCAGAAATGATGGGGTGCTGAGCCACTGACTAGGGGTACTTCCGAGACAGCCTTTGCGGGGAGGTCAGAGCCTTACAAACAGGCGCTCCTCTGACCCAGCAACTTCATTTTACCATCAGGCGTGAGTTCAAGAATGTTCACCTGTGTTTTGATAATAGTGAAGCCAGCTGGGTGCCCCAAAATGAGGGAGGGTCAAGTCCACAATCCAATAGAAGAGAACTTATTGACACGTGAAAAGCTCATGATATTTGCAAAAGTGTGTGTGGGGGTGGCAGTTTCCAGAGGGCCTGCGCCACATGGAGTCACATGCATGGATGCGTGGGGAACACTGGGCCGATCGACACTTAAGTACTGACAGCTGTTCTCCTCGGGTGGGTAATGTTTTCCCATTTGTGCTTGTCTGTGTATTCCAAGTTCTCTGCATGGAGCGTGCCTCACTTTTATCATGGCACAAAGGCAGGAGGGTGCAGAAGGCAAGGTTAGGCCTGCGGACTGTGGTGCCCAGTTCTGACCAAATTCAGAACCAAAACAAGTCTGATCGTTGAAATTTGAATATTGGGAAAAACTCGTCTTTTCTAAGCCAGGTTGTCTCTGGCATGGGAACAAATACACACAGGACTGCCAAGGTTCCAAGCCCACCTCTGCTCCTTAGGAGCTCTGTGACCTTGGGCACAGAGTTAACTTTTCCAGGCCTCAGTTTCCCCTTCTGTAAACAGAGAAAGTAAACAGTACCTCCCTCAAAGAGTCCAGGAGATGAGATGAGTGAGTAGGTACAGGGAGCTCAGAGCAACGTGTAGCACATGTGAGCTGTACAGGGGTTGTGGTGGTAGTGGTGATATTATTGTGAAAAACTACATAAGGGGAAAATATGGAGAGACAACAGTATTAATAATTATTTTTGGACAGTGCAGGAGTGAGTGGTTTATTTTTCCTTTCAGACTTTTCTGTATTTTCCAAATTAACTTAAACATGCGTGACTTTTCTAATTTGAGAGAAAATGAGATGTAAAGGAAAAAAAAGTGAAAGATGGTTCACCAGGTGGTGATAGGGAAAACAGGACAAAGTCAACTTAGCCAAGCCTGCACGTGTTTCAGGTCAGTGTCACGTGGGGATTCCTGAGCATGTCCCAGGCCCTTACTACAGGCAGTCCCTTCAGTTTGTACATCTTCTCATTCACATAGAACCCATCACCAGCAAGACAGACATCCATGCCAAGTTATAGGCTGCTAAAATATCTAGGGACTTCCCTGGCGGTCTAGTGGTTTGGACTCCATGCTTCCATTGCAGGGAGCATGGGTTCTTAGATCCCTGGTCAGGGAACTAAGATCCTGCATGCCATGTGGCACGGCCAAGATAAATAATTAAATACAATACAATAAAAAATCTATAGCTAAATCTCTCTAGATAGATAGATAGATCCATGTATGCGTAGAGAGATCCATATATACCTTTATCTATCTACCTGTCCGTATCCATATCTTTCTATAAAGAATCTTTAAGTATAGCTATAAAAAAGAATACATCCCACCCATAGCACTCTGAATATATCCCTAACACAGGACTGACCCGGATACAGTAATTGCTCATTTATTTGTTTGTCTCCCTCCCTAAAATCCTTGAAACTATCCCTGGCAACTACCACAGTGCCTGGCACATAGTAGGAATTCCCTAAAAGTCTGCTGAGTGAATTAATGAATGAAGAAGTACATGAATTCATGTAATAGTGGAGATTTGCACGTCAAGATACAGACATAGAACAAGATGTGAGATTAGCTTTGTTGGAGTATGAGATTAGCTTTGTTGGTCAAGGAGAGGTCAAAGCTGGGCAAGTAAGGCTTTAAAGAGCTACATGAGGGCTTCCGTGGTGGCGCAGTGGTTAAGAATCCGCCTTCCAATGCAGGGGATACGGGTTCGAGCCCTGGTCTGGGAAGATCCCACATGCCGCGGAGCAACTAAGCCCGTGCGCCACAATTACTGAGCCTGTGCTCTGGAGCCTGCGAGCCACAACTACTGAGCCGGCGTGCCCCAGCTACTGAAGCCTGTGCGCCTAGAGCCTGTGCTCAGCAACAAGAGAAGCCACCAGAGTGAGAAGCCCACGCCCCGCAACGAAGAGTAGCCCCCGCTTGCCGCAACTGGAGAAAGCCCACGCACAGCAACAAAGATCCAATGCAGCCAAAAATAAATAAATAAATTTATTATAATTTTTTTAAATCAAAAGGTACCTCCCTGTACCACGAAGAGAGCAGTCTTTATTTAAAAAAAAAAAAAAAAAAGACGCTCTCAATCCTTCCCAGAGAAGGCAGGAATAGAAAAACAAGGACAGAGAGTTTTTTTGTTTGGTTTTGCTTTTGTAACAGCTTTATTTATTTTTTTAACATCTTTATTGGAGTATAATTGCTCTACAATGGTGTGTTAGTTTCTGCTTTATAACAAAGTGAATCAGCCATACAAAAATATGGAACGCTTCACGAATTTGCATGTCATCTTTGCACAGGGGCCATGCTAATATTTTCTGTATCGTTCCAATTTTAGTATATGTGCTGCCGAAGCGAGCACAACAGCTTTACTGAGATACAGCTCATACCATATTTTCTTTTTGGTTCTGGCGGCGCCGGGTGGCTTGTAGGATCTTAGCTCTTTGACCAGGGATTGAACCCAGGCCACAGCAGTGAAAACGCCACGGCCTAACAACTGGACCGCCAGGGAAATCCCAAAATCACCCTTTTGAATTGTACATTTCAATGTTTCTTTTGTATATTCAGAGTTGCGCAATCATTAATACCACCTAATTTCAGAACATTCTTATCACCCTCCCCCTGCAAAATCTCTTAACAGCCACCCACTCCATTTCCCCCCACCTGGTTAGCCCTGGGTAACCACTAATCTTTCTGTCTCTATGGACTTGCCAGTTCTGGACACTTCATATAAATGGACTCATACAATACTCACACATACAATATGTGTCCTTCTGCGTTTGACTTCTTTCACTTAGCATAATGTTTTCAAGGTTTATCCAGGCTGTAGCATCAGTTTGACAAGGATAGATCCGTGATGATTAAACTCATTCATTCCTCGAATATTTATTGAGCGGCTACTAGGTGCCAGCCCTGGGGGCCCAGCCAGGAATAAAACCGACAGTAAACCCTGCCCTGGAGGGTTTCTAGTGGGGGAGAGAGACAATAAGTCAAATGAACAAGGAAATGATTCAGAAGATTAGACGGTGGTAAAAGCTAAGTGAAGCGGAAAGCTGGAAACGGGGTGAGGAGAGAGGGATGGTGACTTTAATCACGGGGTCAGCGAAGGCCTCACCGTAGGGTGAACGCAGAGGCCGACCGAGCTAAGGCTGGAAGGAGGTGAGGGTGCGAAGGTGCCACCGCGATGGCCCCTCCCAGCACTCCGGTCCCCCAGGCCCGGGACCATGCCTGTCCCTCCACGCCGTGTCCCTGTGGCACCCAGTAGCCATTTCGCGGTACGTGACTGTGAGTGGCCTGCCTGGGCCGCAAGCGAGTCCGGCGGCCGGGTGGACAGCGAGGCGAGCCTGGGCGAGGACGCCGCGCCCCCCGCGCCCCCCGCGCAGGCCCCGCCCGCCTGGGGCAGGCCCCGCCCCGCCCCCGCGCCGCCAGAGCCCACCCCCTCCCGGCCGCCGCCATTGGCCGCGCGCGCCTCCGCCCTCGGCCTCGCACTTCCTGGCGGAGCCATGGCCGCGCACCCGGCCGGCCCACGGGCTCCGACGCCCG
Source organism: Mesoplodon mirus (assembly GCF_964341445.2). Taxonomy (NCBI): domain Eukaryota; kingdom Metazoa; phylum Chordata; class Mammalia; order Artiodactyla; family Ziphiidae; genus Mesoplodon; species Mesoplodon mirus. The sequence continues at coordinate 4,495,895 of NC_138995.1, read as the reverse complement.
GGCCCCGCCGCCCCGACCGCCCGGCCCCGCCGCTCGGGATCCCCGCGCCGCGCCCGTAGCGCGCCCTCCCAGGTGGGCCTCCGCGCGCGCCCCTCTCCTGCCCGGGCCGAGAGCCGCGCGCCGTCCGGGGACCGGGGCGGGGGGCGGGCCTGCCTGGGAACGGTCCCCGGCCCCGCGAGCTGCGACCCGGTTCCGCCCCCGGGATCTCTTTGTGCTCGGGGGGTGGACCGCGGGGCCGGGGGCGAGCGGAGGGGCCGCCGCGGGGCCGGGGTTGGGGGATGGAGAGGGGGTCGCCGCCCCCGCAGGTGAGACAGGTGCGGCCTGTGCGGCCGGCCCGCGCGGCCCAGGTGAGTTACTGCCCTCGTGTCCCGCCGCGGGCGCTAGCCCCGGGCGCAACCCAGCTCCGCCTCCTCGCAGCCGGCTCGAGCCCGCCTTGGAGGCCGTGGTGCCGGCGGTTCCGCCAGGGGGTGCTGGGTCCGAGCGAGCTACAGAGGCGTCCCCGGAGACCCTGCCGGCGAGACCCGGGACGGGTGGGTGCCGGCGGGCGTCCGCGTCCACCTCCACGACGCTGTTTGCCCGAGCGCTGCGGTCGGGCACGTTCAGAGTCGAAACCCGGGGAAGGAGCCGGGAGAGGAGGCTCCCTGGGGACCCTCCCGTCCGGACGCGGCCTCGGTTCCCGTATTTACTAAAAGACCTTTTACGCCTCACTGGGGATCGCCACCGTCCCTGCGTGTGGCTTTGACCCCTCTCCTGCTTGCAGAAAGCACAGGAGGCAGCTGATACCTACACTCTTGTAGCAGTGAGCCCCAGACCACTTGCCCGCAGACAAAAGGGAGCCTCCACAAGGGGATACTCTCTTTAGAAATCTTGGCCTAGAAAAGAAAGCTCTTAGCACTAAAGGCAGACCTGAGCCCTGGCTGCCTGCGGTGGTGCAGACTGTCTGCTGTGTGACCTTGGGCGGGGCCGCACGGCCACCTGAGCCTGGGTGTCAGAAACGATGGTGGCACCTGTCTCAGAGGGTGAAGGTGAAACAAGGAAGTCAGGGGTGAGCAGTAGGTTGGATGCTGGTGTCCTTCTCTTCCCCCTCTGAGCCCCCCAGCATCCTAGGAGCAGACAGAAAGGACAGGGGTGGGGACAGCTGGTCTTTGTCACGAAGTTGCTAGTTTGTCGAGAGAAATCTAGTTGGCCCTTCCTTCCCCCCAGGGAGCTGGCAGGGTGGACTGTGCCTGGATTTGTCCCCCCACCCTCCGTGGGAGCGCTGGAGCCCCCTCTGTGTGTCCCTGATTATCCTGACACAGAGCCGACTCCTTGTCACATTGTTCCTTTTTAGCAAAGGCTGTGTGTTCAGTTGGTAACAAATGGACTCTTTTCAACTCCGCTAGCAGGGGGAAGAATTCCTCCTTAAACCCTCAGTCCCAGTATGTGACTTGTGCCCATATTGCTAGCTTAACCCTTCCTCTGTGTGCCCCCCATCCTCCGAGGTCCCCCCAAAGCCCGGCTCTGTGCTGTTAGTGGGTTGCTTGATTTTTCAAAGCTGGAAGAAACCTTAACATCCCCTGATACACCAGCCCAGTCCATAGATTCAACCATGAAGTCTACAGAGGTTAACTTGCTTGTTCAAGTTTATCCTGCATGTTCCAGCCGGGGCATGGGCTCCCCCTGAAGAGGTTTCCTGCCTGTGGGCATTTTTTTAATGGTCAAGTGAAATAGCCCAGGGATTGAGAGCAGGAAAGCCTCCTTAGGTCTGCTTCTTCCTGTGTGTGACGCTGGGCAAGTTACTTCCCCTCACTGCCATCAGCTTCTTCCTTTATAAACTGAGGATAATAATAGTGCTGTCCTGGTGGGCTTGTTGTGGGGATTAAATCAGTGAGACACAGAAAACACTTAAGACAGTGCCTGTGTTTAGAACGTATTTTATACTTGGTAGTCATCACTGCATCATATCCTTAACTTCATGAAATTTTAAAAGTATGAGATTCATAAAGATTAGGCCACATTCTACCAGGCATCCCAGTGAAGGGCCCATGTCTGTCCAGTTTTGAAGCTGGACAGACTCAGGTTTGATTCCCAGCCATTCACTAGCTTTGTGACCTTGAGCTCAATATCCTCATCGATAAAATGGGTTAAGTGACATCAGCCCGGCCAAATAGTTGTGGGAGTTTAATGAGATAGCACATGTCAGCTTGGTTCCAGGGTCATAGTCTGGGTTCTGAAATGATAACTGTTGTCATTATAATCTTGATCTCTCGAAAAGGCCTAATTCAGCTCAAGCATCCAAAGGTAGGTACTTGTAGGAGGTGGGCTAAAAGATACGATGTTGTCGGATTTTAGGTGAAAAAGGAACCCTTATTAAATGTTCTGTCTGATTCTAACCCTCTGATTTTTCCAGCTCTCAGAGGAAGGGCGTTCTTTGTAGAACAGTTTTTTCTCCCTCTTTTCCTCCATGTGACTGGTTCGCTCTTGCTGTCACTGATACGCGCCAGCAGAGCCTGCGATTCATGAATGACCTCGAGTTATTACTACACGCTCAGAAGTCCTGTTCTTGTCGTAGGGCTGCGATCTTGTTTATGATGGAGGGAAGCCGGCAGACGCGAGTGTCTCGGCCGTACAAGATCAGCGAATCCTCAAAGGTCTGTGAATGGGTCGCTCGCCACCTGTGCACATTGCCAAAGAAGCATGAGATTTTTCTAATGAGCTCATTGTGATTGCACAGACTGATTTTCTGTCCTTGGTGTTGGTGTTAATCTCCTTAGCAATGACTAGAGGTGGCACAGGCAAGGAGTGGAAAAATCGTAAAATCAGAGAGAGCAGGGGTTGGGGGGTGCGAGGGGTGTTAGCGACACAACTTGACTCGTTTATCCCACACCTGGCATCTGCGGGACAGGGTGGACGCCGTGGGATTTCTGTTTCCACTTGGACTCAAAAACTCCAAGGCTGTTTCCATCGAGAAGCCAGTCCCCAACCTTATCGTGGGGGCAACGCTTTGTGTACCTGGATGTTAAGGGCCCAGAGTCTTCCCCGGCCGTGACCTTCTGAGACCGTAGGAGCCAGTGTGGGTGGATTCTCCATGGCGAGGCTGCCTACCTGTGGCACACTGACTACATCAGACTCACCCTGGGAGACGGGGAGGGAGCAGGTGTCTCATGAGAAGTGCATATGCCCGGCCGCACCCCCGACCTGCTAAGTTAAAATCTCAGAGCAGGACCTGCAAATCTATACCTTTAGCAAACTCCTCAGGTGACTTGGAGCGGCCCCTTCCCCCATAGCTGCTGTAGATGAGGTTTGGGGGGCCAGTTGGTGAGACCCTGTCCCAGTTTACACCTGTCTCTTTATGAACATTCATAACACCCTTTTCCTTCTTTAGTTTTTGTTTTTTATTTATTTTTTCGGCCGCACCGCAGCTTGTAGGATCTTAGTTCCCTGACCACACATTGAACCCTGGCCCTCGGCAGTGAAAGTGCAGAGTCCTAACCGCTGGACCGCCAGGGAATTTTTTTAAAGTGTCCTTTTTTTTTTTTTAAACGGTATGTGGGCCTCTCACTGTTGTGGCCTCTCCCGTTGCGGAGCACAGGCTCCAGACGCGCAGGTTCAGTGGCCATGGCTCACGGGCCCAGCCGCTCCGCGGCATGTGGGATCTTCCCAGATCGCGGCACGAACCCGTGTCCCCTGCATTGGCAGGCGGACTCTCAACCACTGCGCCACCGGGGAAGCCCTAAAGTGTCCTTTTTTGAAGATTAAATGTCATGTTTAGCTTAGATCATGCATTCTCCATGGGGCTGATATTGCTCACAAGGACATGAAATGGGTTCTTGGGGGTCTGGAAATAATTTTACTCTTTTAAAGTATAAAGCTCTACATATAATACACGCACAGATATATAGAATATATATCTTGCGTTAAAATGACATGGCAAGGGGCTTCCCTGGTGGCGCAGTGGTTGAGAGTCCATCTGCCGATGCAGGGGATGCGGGTTCGTGCCCCGGTCCGGGAAGATCCCACGTGCAACGGAGCGACTGGGCCTGTGAGCCATGGCCGCTGAGCCTGCGCGTCCGGAGCCTGTGCTCCGCAACGGGAGAGGCCACAACAGTGAGGGGCCCGCATACCGCAAAAAAAAACCAAAAAACAAAATGACATGGCAAGCTATTAGGGAAAAAATATCTTAAAAGCAGACTGAAAAAAAGATGAAGAAATACCATTTTAGATAAAGGGAGTTGGGAGCAGCCTGTAGATAAGAGGAGAAGAAGAGAGAACGAGGTTCGACAGATGTGTAAAAAAGAAAAACGGTGTAATTTTCAGGGGAGGTTGGTCCTCCTGAGAAATGCTCTCATATTTCCATTTGAGTTGACTGAGAAGACTCTTGCCAAAGCCCGGCTTTATCTGCTGCGAAACCCCAGAAGGGTCTTGCTGCTGACTCAAAGGGGCTTTGTCTGGGAGCTTGGCTGCAGAGACAGCGTAGCTTTCTAAGTTCGACAGCACTAGAAATCTTTGTCCCTTCAAGCCAGATTCTGAGCTTGTCTCTCTCTGAATTGAAGCTTTTAGGAATAGGCTTCTCTGTCCCTTGGTTCGTTGTATTTATGTTCCTAACTCTTTATATTTAAAAAGTGCCCAAATCATAATGTACCCTTGATTTTCTAGACATTCAACACACCCAGTTAAAGAACATTATCAAACCCTTCCAGCCCCTACAATCAAGACAGCCACTTAGGGCTTCCCTGGTGGCGCAGTGGTTGAGAGTCTGCCTGCCGATGCAGGGGACATGGGTTCGTGCCCCGGTCCGGGAAGATCCCACATGCCGCGGAGTGGCTGGGCCCGTGAGCCATGGCCGCTGAGCCTGTGCGTCCGGAGCCTGTGCTCCGCGACGGGAGAGGCCACAACAGTGAGAGGCCCGCGTACTGCAAAAAAAAAAAAAAAAAAAAAAGACAGCCACTTGCCCAGCTTCCAGCCCTGCAGTTTTGCCTGCCCTTGAACTTATATAGATGGAGTCAGGGGTGGGTCCCCTGGGTGCCTGGCTCGTTACTCTTGTCACCCTGCTTCTGAGGTTCACCCTGGTTGTTGCATGTGGTGGTAGATCGTGCCCTTCTCAGAGCGGGTGGATTCTTCCACCGTGTGGCTGCCGCTGTTCATTTATCTGCTCTAAAATGTGTTGATCTACTTTGATGCCGAATTCTTTTTTCTTTTTTAATTATTTATTTAGTTAGTTTGTTTATTTATTTATTTATTTATTTATTTGGCCATGACGCACAGCTTGCAGGATCTTAGTTCCCCGACTGGGGATCGAACCCGTGCCCCCTGTAGTAGAATCACGGAGTCCTAACCACTGGACCACCAGGGGATTCCCTGAGTTCTTTTTTAATATAAGATACCCCATGCCTGCTTTCTGCCCAGTGTTAGATCCTGAGTTTCTTCACCTGATTAAGGTGCTAAAGTAAGAAACAAAGGAATGAACAGGGTTAATATCACTGGAGAATGTTGCAGTTCGGAGTTTCTAAATTATATGAAATGTTGCAACTCAGTTACTGATGCCAGTTTAATGTTGGGAAGTTACATTTGTCTGTTTTTAGTTTTGATCTCTGCTGCTGTACTAAATAACCAGAAATGGGCTGTAGTCAGGACCCAAGTAAAGAATTAAACGTGCCTACTTAGCCTAGAGACCCAGCTGTAGAAACAGTGGCCGCCGTCCCCCCTGCCCTGGCGCAGTGCAGCAGGAGGCTCCCCTGGTAGCTGTCATCTGGGGCTCTCCCCAGTCCCCGCCCCTCCCTAGGGCTGTTTCCCTTTTCACGCGGTAGCCTGGGGCGGGTGTGCCCCTATTTAAGTGGGGTAATTCCAGCACCCTCACCAGCTTGGAAACAACCAGGAGCCCGGGGTGGGCTGACAGCCCACCTGATGCCCCTCACTTGCTTCTCTGGGACCGTAGCCTTCACTATTACTCGGGAGCTTGCCGCTGTAGTGCCTTTTTCATTTCCTTCCTTCAGTCCGCACCCAAGAGGGGCCCCAAGCCAACATGTGTTGAAGCCCAGACCAGGCCAGCCTGGCTCTCTCTCTGAATAACCAGAATAGAGGGAGATACCTGTGTGTGGACCTACAAGAAACCATCCTGTCATGTAAGGTAGGAGAGCCTGGCTCTGTAAACCTGGAAGGGAAGGAAGCTTTAGGGAACGTCTGTCTGGTGCCCTCAGAAGGTGAGGACGTTGCCCCAGACTGTTGCACAGACAGAGCGATTGATGTGGGAATTGGCCGGATGGGGAAGAACCACGGGAAGTAAAGTGCCCCAATTACTAATGCATCGGAGGCGGTAAGGAGCAGATTTGGAAGGCAAGAAAAATCCACCCCCCTGCCGTAGGACACATGTTGAGGAGTAACCCAGCAGGACCTGTGCCCCAGTCACCCAGCTGCTCACACCTGCTGAGCCCTCACCAACCTGTCTTCCTTTCCACCACCACTTCCCCTGGGGCTTAACGCCCGCCCCGCCCCTTTCCCCAATCGTCCCTGAATCGCCCTGCTACCTAGTTGACATTTCTGAGTGGTCTGTTTTTCCATATGTTGAATTTTCTTGTTGTTTTTATAGGGAATAAATACAGCAGTGTGAAATACCCTAATTAGTTCTTCCAGGGTATAGAAACCCTTGTCTGGGTCTGATTTTTCTTTGCATCTTCAAAAGCCCAGGGCAGGCAGATAACAGTCAAGCAATGTCCACCAACCTGAATTTTTTGAATTAATTCCTATTAACTCTTCATATTAATTGATTCGTTAATTCCAGTGTAGCGTGGTGATGAAAGGTTTGGGCTCTGGGATCAGACCTAAGTTCAAATCCCAGCCCTGCCCCTCAGTCCCTGTGGGACTTTGGGCAAGTTCCTTAGTCTCTCTGAAGCTCACTTTTCCTCATCTGGAATAAGGGGGTTACAACTGACGTTCCGTTGGAGGGTTCCTGGGATGCTCAAATGAGAGTGTGCAGGCGAGTGCACAGCGCGGTCTGCGGCACATACAGCTCCCGGGAAAAGACAGCGTTCCTGCAATTTACGTACATTTTCTGGCAATGACTGTTGAAGCCGTGTTTCTGAAAGTAAGATTCCCCAGAGCAGGTTAGTCTGGCTATATTGCAGAGTCTCTGGGACCCTCTGCCTCCCTGGACTGGTCTCTGTAGCATAACTGTCGGCACCGCGACTCCGTGGGAACGGACGGTCACAGCTGCTGACTTTGCTCCCGCTCTCCTCGGGCCGGCTCTGGGCCATGTTCTGTCTCATGACCCCTTCCCCGCACCAGACCTGGGTGAGACCAGGAGCCGAGGCTCAGAGGCTGCTCGTGACTCACCCAGATCACACAGCTGCAGAGCAGTGGAGCTGGGGTTCCACTAGCTTCTGTCCGACTTGGGAGGCTACACCCCAGGCAACTTCACCCTCCCGATAGGACAGCGTTTTCGAACCTATGTGCCGTGACCCACACACACTAAGAAGGAAAGAGAGACAGGGAAGGAGGGAAGGAAGGAAACTTTGGGGAATTCTGCTTACAAAGAAGGAGGAGAGAGGGAAAACGAAACAAAGGGAAAAAGAAAGATTGAGTTAAAATTTTTATTTGTAGAGAAGGGAAGAAAGGAAATGTACAAATACATATGCACACATACAGGGAAACACCCTGCTTTTCTGCGCGGTGGTCTGACACCTTGTTTCCTGTTCTCTCTCATTCCACTGTGTGTCAGTGCTGGTCGCGTAGCGCTAGCTGGGCCCCTGCGGTGTGGGGGCGGGTTGGCGGCCCCCTCCCCTCCTGACGCGCGCTCTCCACCGCCACCGCAGGTGTACCGCTGGGCCGACCACTCGAGCACAGTGCTGCAGCGGCTGAACGAGCAGCGCCTGTGCGGCCTCTTCTGCGACGTGGTCCTGGTGGCCGACGAGCAGCGCGTGCCGGCCCACCGCAACCTGCTGGCCGTGTGCAGCGACTACTTCAACTCCATGTTCACCCTCGGCATGCGCGAGGCCTTCCAGAAGGAGGTGGAGCTGATCGGCGCCTCCTACATCGGGCTCAAGGCCGTGGTGGACTTCCTGTACGGCGGGGAGCTGGTGCTGGACGGTGGCAACATCGACTACGTCCTGGAGACGGCCCACCTGCTGCAGATCTGGACGGTGGTGGACTTCTGCTGCGAGTACCTGGAGCAGGAGGTGAGCGAGGACAACTACCTGTACCTGCAGGAGCTGGCCTCCATCTACAGCCTCAAGCGGCTGGACGCCTTCCTGGACGGCTTCATCCTCAGCCGCTTCGGCACGCTGTCCTTCACGCCCGACTTCCTGCAGAACGTGTCCGTGCAGAAGCTGTGCGCCTACCTGGGCAGCAGCCAAGTGCAGCGGGAGTGCGAGCACGACCTGCTGCAGGCGGCCCTGCAGTGGCTGACGCAGCGGCCCGAGCGCGAGGCCCACGCCTACCAGGTGCTGGAGAACATCCACTTCCCCCTCATCCCCAAGAACGACCTGCTGCACCGCGTCAAGCCGGCCGTGTGCTCACTGCTGCCCCGCGAGGCCAACTGCGAGGGCTTCATCGAGGAGGCTGTGCGCTACCACAACAGCCTGGCGGCCCAGCCGGTCATGCAGACCAAGCGCACGGCCCTCCGCACCACCCAGGAGTGCCTGCTGTTTGTGGGCGGCGAGGTCTCCGAGCGGTGTCTGGAGCTCAGCGACGACACCTGCTACCTGGACGCCCAGAGCGAGCAGTGGGTCAAGGAGACGCCCCTGCCGGCCCGGCGGAGCCACCACTGCGTCGCCGTGCTGGGGGGGTTCATCTTCATCGCCGGCGGCAGCTTCTCACGGGACAACGGAGGGGATGCGGCATCCAATCTTCTTTATAGGTATGACCCCCGCTGTAAACAGTGGATCAAGGTGAGATTAAAGCCAGATTATTTCTTTACTCTTGAGGACTTTTGATCTCCTTAACCTTAGCCTTGACTGCCCCCCACCCCCTTCTCTTGGGCCTTGACCACCACCCTGCTTCTGAACGAGGTGTGACGATAAAGTGACAAGCCACATCATTCCCCCCACCCCCCCGGTTGGGGGTGGTGAGGGCTGACCGGCCACCTTCTGCAGGGACGGTCGGTGTCCAGAGCATTGCCGTGCAGTAGAACTTTCTTCACCGACAGAACCGTTCTTCATCTGCGCCATCCAATACGGTAGCCACTAGCCATGTGTGGCAGTTGAGCGCTTGAAACGTGGCCTGTGGAACTGAAGAACTGAGTCTTCCATTTTATTTCATTTTCACTAATTTACATCTGAGTGTAAATGGCCACAGGAGGCTGGTGGCTACCGTATTGGATGACACTGCTCTGGAAGATTGACCCACAGTTCTGACAATGTCCCCGTGTCTCAGAGTCTCCGCTCAGTTCCTCTTTGGGGCAGGTTTGGAGCTGGTCAAGGAGGCTACGAAGGCTCACACCTGGCAGGAGTCATGGCCCTTCAGCAGATGTGGCAGCTGATTCCGGGACAGGCCTGGGTCTTGATGTCAGACCCAGGTTTGGGCCCCAACTTGGCTAAATCGTAGCTAGGGGTTTCAGACCAGTTCCTTGCCCGCTCCAAGTTTCAGCTTCTCCCTCTGGAAACGGGTAGGGGGATGCTGACCTTCCAGGGTCGGTGGTTGTGGCTCACGTTGATTGGCACATGTGCTCCTTCCCTCCCAAGAACCAGATGGCCACCCATGAAAGTCTGTCTCAATCTTTATACTCACACCTCAGTCTTCTTACTTAACTCGGTGCTCTTCTGAGCTCAAGGCTCAGAAGGGACTTGGATGACCTTTTGATTTTATCCTCAAACCTCTAAAACCAAGGTGTAAGTCTTGTACTTGCACTAGCAAGAGGCTCCCAGCTTTGAAGCCCGTCCTGCAAACCTTCATAGCGGTCGCGGCCTGACGTGGTCTCCTGCGGGACCGTGTTCATTCGTGTGTTCTGCTTGGATGATTTAAACAAGAAAGAAAAAGGCTTGGGTCTTCCATTGCTAATTTTCTGTGGAGCACCACTTTCTGCCCATCAACATGGATGACAATCCGCATTAATTTTTCAAATATCTGATTGTGGGGGGTGAGGGGAAAAGATGAACTTTTATATCAGGAAACCACTACATCAGCAGTTCTGACCTGTGTGTGCTGCAGAATTCCAGCCCACAAGGTCGGCCACGTGGCCAGACAGGTTTGGGGAAGTGAATTCTCCGTCCCCCTCTTGGGGATTCACGAGGTCTCGAGGGTCCTGGGGGCCCTGAGAAATCCCGCCTACAGAGCCCCCCTTTCTTCAAGTTTGGCTCCCTTCCCCAGGCTCATGTGGCCACCACCTCACCTTCCGGGGCTGTGCCTTCCATGGAGCATGTTTGGGGATGCGGTACTGGATGTTGATGCTGACCCGAGTTTGGGGAAGGGAAGGTACAGGTGTCTCACCTCCGCAGGTGGCCTCCATGAACCAGCGCCGCGTGGATTTCTACTTGGCCTCCATTGAAGACATGCTGGTGGCCGTCGGCGGCCGGAATGAGAATGGAGCTCTCTCGTCGGTAGAGACCTACAGTCCCAAGACCGACTCCTGGTCCTATGTAGCCGGCTTGCCAAGGTGATTGGGGTTTTGTGGCAGACCCTGCAGACATGGAGGCTTTGGGGTTACAGTTGAGCCCACCTCCCTTTCTGGATATTTTGGCCTTCCGATTCCAGGAAGAATCTCCTGGCTTGTAAATAACGGCGTGGGGAGCAGAGGGCGTGGTTGTCAGGGTGCCTGTTCTGGGCCATCGGAGTGCCAGTGCCAGCTCTGCCACTGAGACAAACATCCCTCTGTTTCTGAATCTCTTCACTTCCTGAGTTTCAAGGAAATGAGTGCTGAGTTCAGAGAGTGAGAGGTTTACTGAAAATTCCTCTGACTTTGGGCAGGAGGAGTACAGAGGGTGAGGGTTCCCTATCCTCCATCTGACTCCAGCAAGTGTCTTCACCCCACACTCTCTCTTTTTCCTCATCTGTAAAGGGGATGTGATGTCAGTACCACCCTGTCAAGGTGTCCATTCACTGCGTTTGTTATCGTCACGGGCTTAGCAGAGGCGCCTGCCATTTATTTGAGCAGCTCCCTGTAGTAGAAGCTGCACGGCTCCTCGAGTCCCCGCCCCTCCCCCCACCCCACAGTAACTACCACCTTCAGGTCAAGGTTCCAAGACGCCGATGAAGTAACACCTGGACACCTGTGGATAAGATGATTGGACAATCATGATAGTGGCTGTTGATCACCACGTGCCAGCCTGGGCCATGTGCTTGATGTGATGAGTCCCTTGATACCCACAGTGATCCAGTGGGGTGGGTAATAACCCACGTCATGGATTACCCAAACCCGAATGACCGTGAACGGAGAGCTCACCGTATAAATCCTGACCGTGTCCTGGGCAAACCAAGATCTGTGTTCCCCCAGGTTCAGGTCTTGTGTACCATCCCACTTTACGGATGGAGAAGTGAGGCTTAATCACATAAGAGTATCTGCCACTGTCACTTGCTCTAGGCCAGCCGGGGTGGCTTGTGTACCTTAAGTGCAACGACAACCCTATCGTTACGTTTTCTAAGTGGACCGTCCGTGTCCAGAGTTGGAGTAAACATGATCCACGATGCTGCCGTCATTAGGGCATGCATGCCCCACATTTGTTCCGTTTGCTGACTCATACCTTTTCTCATTCATTGACTGACTCGCATAATGAGACCTCCACGAGCCCACAGCCCAACCCAGGAGTCGAAGACGTTGAGCGGTAGCCCGCCTGCCTGGGACCCATTTGCCCCGTGTGCGCTTCTCCCATCCGCTTGCTTCCTGCCTCCAGCTAAGGAATCACCGTCCTGAATGTCGTGACGCCATTCCCTTTTTGTTCCACCTTTGTGTGCACTTTTTTTGCTGTTGGTAATTTCTTCTTTGTCTTTATATAGATCTCATTTTTTAGAGTGATTTTAGGTGCAGAGAAAATGGAGCAGAAAGTACAGAGGTTCCCACGCGCACCCAGCTCCCCCCGTTGCAGTGACTGGTACATCATTTCCAGCTAATGCACCAAAGTCGATACATTCGCTGTAACTAAGCTCTAGTTTACATTAGGCTCCCTCTCTGGGTTGTGCATTCTGCGGTTTTGACACGTGTAGGATGATGCGTATCCATGATTACAGTGTCGTACAGAATAGTCCCAGTGCCCGAAGAATCCCTCGAGCTCCATCTTTTCATCTCTCCCTGCTTCCCCTGAACCGCTGGCAGCCACTGATACTTACTGTCCCTTTAGGGCTGACTTTTCCAGACTGTCCTGTACTTGGAGCTGCACTTTGTTGCAGGCCCTGCTTGACGTGTGATGGGACCAGGGCCACACGTGTGCCTCAGTAGCGTAGCGTTTCTAGCCCTAATGAGACAGATGCAGTCTTGTGATGATGCCCACTTCTCAGATGGGCAGAGAGAGGGCAGAGCTGGGATTCTGGCCCAGGCGGTCCGGCTGCAGAGCTGCCCGTGTGTCACCTGCCCTGCTCCGTCTGTCACCCCCTCCCATCCTCACCACCCCCTCAGAGGGCAGCTTGTCCCCATTTTGCCGAGGAGAAGACCGGGTCCCCGGCTCACAGAGGCCCAGCCTGTGCAGCACCGAGCTCCCCCTCTGTCTCTGTCGGCCCGTCCATCCGTCTGTCTCTCCACAGGTTCACGTACGGCCACGCGGGCACCATCTACAAAGACTTCGTGTACATCTCGGGGGGCCACGACTACCAGATCGGCCCCTACCGCAAGAACCTGCTGTGCTACGACCACCGGACAGACGTGTGGGAAGAACGGCGGCCCATGACCACGGCGCGTGGCTGGCACAGCATGTGCAGCCTGGGGGACAGCATCTACTCCATCGGCGGCAGCGACGACAGCCTCGAGTCCATGGAGCGCTTCGACGTGCTGGGCGTGGAGGCCTACAGCCCGCAGTGCAACCAGTGGACCCGCGTGGCACCACTGCTGCACGCCAACAGCGAGTCGGGGGTGGCCGTGTGGGAGGGCCGCATCTACATCCTGGGCGGCTACAGCTGGGAGAGCACGGCCTTCTCCAAGACGGTGCAGGTGTACGACCGCGAGAAGGACAAGTGGAGCAAGGGCACCGACCTGCCCAAGGCCATCGCCGGCGTGTCCGCCTGCGTGTGCGCCCTGAAGCCACGGCTGGAGGACAAGAAGAAGAAGGGCAAGGGCAAGAGGCCCCAGGACCGCGGCCAGTGACTCCGGCGCGTCTGGAGACCAGCAGCCACGTGGTAGAATCCCGGAACCATTATCAACGACTTAGCAGCTTTTTTTACTTTTATGATTCTTGGTATTTCTGTGATATCACAGTAACCGATTAAATATTCTGTATGACTTGACATACTATCTTGCTCGAATAATTAAAGCGGGGCCCAGGCAGGAGCGACCCCCTGTGTCTGTGCAGGGCTGCTTCCCACGTTGCGAACCCCCATGGGTGACCCCCCTGACCGTCCCCCAGAGAGCAGCCAGGGCAGGGGTGACGCAGAAATTTTCCTATCGAGACGCAGGGCTGCGGTGGGACATGGCAGACTCCCCGGTCCACGCCTCCCCACACCTGGCTGAGCTTTGAAGAAAACAGGTTCCTGAGCCCCGCCTACCAGGAGTGGTGTAGGGGAGCCTAGAAACTCCTTTAGCCGGTCCCTGGGACGACTGAGCGTCGGCCGTGTTCGGAAATCACCGGCAAGGGCGTCTTTCCAGGTGGAGCACAGAGACCCACAGGGGGCGCCCGCGTGACCGAGAGCCACCAGCTGGCCGGCAGTCAGGCGAGCCGTGGGACTGCTCACCAGGGAGGTCTCCCCACCTGGATTTCTTGCTCAGGTGACTGCTGCTTCTAAATAATCCTGTTTCTCCTGGTTGGTCGTCTTCCCAAATTCTGAAAGGGGATAGATAATCAAGGAAGAAAGGTAAAAAAGGGCGCCTTATTCTGTGATTTGTGCTCTCGTCTTTTTACTGTTTCTTTTTTCTGGAACCCGCTGTTTCTCAGATTACTGATGGACTGAGCCCCACAGATCTCCATTTATCACTCAGGAAAGAAAAAGGGAGCCCGCAGAATGTGCCATTGTCTCCTGTGACTGCAGCTCTGAGAAGCCACAGGAAGCTCCCACACGAGTGAGTGAGGGCCCGTGGATCCCCAGCAAGGGAAGGGTGTCCGAGTACCTCCCTTGACTCCAGCGCCAGATCCTGGTCCTGGCCGTCTGTGCTGGGGGCAAAGTTCTTTAACAAGTCATGAGCTGTTTCCCCCCTCATTAAGTGACAGATGAAACAATGGCCAGGTCTCCTCCCAGGGGTTAAGCTCGCTCAGTCTATATAAGCTGTGAAAGTGGATTCCGCACCTCCTCAGGAGATGCGTGACCGGCCAGGCCTCTGGCTCCTGCAGTTACCGGAACTCACAACAGTAGCGTGTGCCGTTTAAGGAGAGTTTGAAACTCGTGCCCAAGCCGCTGTGTCACACCAGGACGATGGGCATGGGGTGGGTTTTAATCACGAGCCAAGGGAAGCCTTAGTGATCTATACTGTGGCAGAGATCTGACTGCAGAGACGAGAACACTTCAAGATTTATCGTTAACACTGCTATTAGAATAAGAATCTCAGTTAACTTCTTTTTTCCTTTTTTGTCTCTTTACTACACTTGCTTTCCTTTCTCGCAAAGGTTTACTGTGATTTTGATTGGCCCCTTTCTCTAGTAACCAGGAGAGCTGAGAGCCACTTGGGAGCTGAAAGCTTCGGTACCCAAACGATTGCCCCCTCTCGTGAGACGGGCGACCTGTCTGCATATTTAGCTGGTTCCTTGCCTATGGAAGTCGCTAAAGGCTTCCAGACTCTTGAGAGGTTCTGCAAGGCATACAAACAGTCAAACCAGAAAAGTGTCCATCTTCTTGGAGCTCTTTAAAACAACATTTAGGTGTATTAAAGGCTCTGAGGAGTCCTGCATTAACTACTAACCCTCCATCAACCCAGCATTTCCAAACTTCATTGAGCCCAAAACCCTTCTTTTACCTCAAACCTAGTCCAGCCCTCCTCGAAACATGTTTTGCAGAACTACTGCCAATTTTGGGATAAGCTTACCCCCTTCCTGTTCCAGGAAAGGTTTCATTATTTGAAGACCCTTTAGAAGGCACAGAACCTGTGGTCTGTTCTCCCCACCTCAGCCCAGGTCATGAGCAAAGAGGTGGTCGTTCAGTCAGAATCCAGGGGCAGGCTGCGCTGAGCACATGGAAAGACCATGCGTGCTTTGGGGAGCTGGGAAGGCTTTGACCTTGGGAAGGAGACAGGCACGAATTTTTAGCCTAAGCCAGCTGTTGTGTTTTTGACTTGCAGGACGTGTTCCAGGATAAGGGTGCAGTGCTGGCCTCTCTTCTGATTTTCTTGTGCCTTGCAGGTTAACGTACCATGTCCTGCACCTCCTATTCTGTGATGTCTCCCTTGCCACTGTGAAGGCTGTTTGTGATTTACACGCCTTAGAATCTAATATGATTGAGGCGGTGAGTGTTCCTTTAAAGGTAGGGTTGTGAGGAAGTTTCCTTTTGGAGACCAACTTCAGATAATTGGCAGTGGCTCCACTGCGCTAGGAAAGGTTTTCGAGCTCACTGTGGTCCGTGGAGCGGAGCATCGTGACCCGTGAGCAGCGCCTGCCTGGATAAGGGAGAGTAGAGTGGTGGGACTGTGGCAGGTCTCTTGCTGTCTGTGGTTTTAAGATGGACATCACCGTGCTGTGCAGTGCAGCTAAGATCGGAAGAAAATGGTTTATAACCCAGGTGGGCAGAGCTTGGGGATGTACTTATGCAGGTGACCATTAGAACTGCAAAATCACGATAGTGTGATTTCAAACCATGGTGATGAAGGCTTGGGTTCTCCTGGCTGCCATGTTGAGACAGAAACAGCAACTTTTGCCATTATTTTGTCAAACTCAGCGCTCCGAGCTGTTCTGCTAGAACTTTGACAATTCTTGGATCATCTTACTTTGATCTTTCAGAATGAGCCTGGTGGGCTTTTATTCAGGTTCTGATTTTTTTCTTTTAAAGAACTAGAGTTTTAACTTCATATTAGTGGTAGGTTTTGAGTTTGACCCTCACCCAAGTTGGAACCCTGTTTGCTTAAGCAGAGTAGAAAAGCTGAAGCATCCTGGTTACTTACAGTGGTCTTTCTGCTGTTTAAAATACACAGAGATTATCTTAGCACCTTGCTTGTGTGTACGGCTCAATTCGTATTTTTAACATCCTGCTGCTTTAGAAATCTAGAATACCAGGTAGGACTCCTTCTAGATCTTGATCTGAGCAGCAAACCTCATGTGTGTATTTATATTCTGAATGCCCCTCCCCTTGACCCTGAATGATAGGAACCCCAGAAGCCAACCCTAAAGGGTGTTCAATTTGGGATGGGAACCCAAATGCCAAAGGGAAGTGGAATCCCTCCCAGGTCCCACTCTGAGTTCAGGTGAGTTCACCTGTGGCTCAAAGTGCCTGGCCCCTAAGCCAGGAGTGACCTTTGGGTGATGTGCAGCTGTGGGGGAAGGGAAAGGACCGCACCCTGCCACTCCAACCCCCTTGTAGACTTAGCAGCCTCCTCCTCCTCTTACCCTGGTCCTCCGTGGCACGTGGCCCTGCCAGCACCTCACTTAGCTTTTGGCTCTCGGAACTTTTGGCTAGAATCTCAGACCACTGGTCCCAAACCTGGAGGGGCAGTTCTAGCCATGTGGCGTGGACGTCCTTGCTGTCTCCGTGGAGATTCTGAGCATCTTCAGAGGGAAAGGGGCGGAGTCCCCATCTCCAGGATAAACCTCTGAAACGTAGGGCAGCCCTCCGGGTGCTTAGAGAGCCTGCCCTGTGTGTTCCCCAAGCCTGGCAGTTTTTAAAGTTTTTGAAATGTTTTGATACTTTTTGATACCATTTGCTAATAACCTTTTGTAGTTGCCTGCCGGGGTTCTCCACCTCCCCCCACCCCTCGAGCTTGCGCTAGAGAGCAGGCGTCCCCGGGTCAGCGCCAGGGTCTCGCCTACCTGTGGCTGTGACTCTCCTCCATGGCTGCGGTCTGATACAAACTCTTGAATTGTGTAAGGGCACACGTGGCCCGGGAGTGTGACTGTCTTGGACCCCCCAACTGAGCAGAAGGGCAGTGCTTTATGATGAGGACACTCTAACGCCCTGAGATGTTGTGCATTTCTTCCAAAGGTCCTACCTCAGCAGAGTGTGCAGAGTTGAAAAGATACCTGGGGGCTGATCCATATATCACCTGTCCAGTACAGGTCGTTCCTCAACCCAGGGCGTGGCTGGGTCTTGAGTCACTCCCGTCCACGCCTCCTTTTAAAGAGACATTTTAACATGAAATCCACAGAAGCTGTTAACAGTGAACCATCCTGCACTTTGCAGAGTGACTACCCGTAGTTTTGGAGGTCGTTCATTTCTTTTTTTTTTTTTTCCCCTTTTTACATGGGTAGAATTTGTGGCTTCGCAGGGTGTTTGGGGGTCTCAAGAAATTGTCTTTTGGTTGCCTTAGTTAAAAGAGTTGAATGAATGTACAAATTTTGGTGGTAGAGGGGGGCGGAGGAGAAGAACCCTCCCGTGTCAGTTTTCTGTGAGAAAAGGAACTCCACTTTTCAGAGTTACTTGAGCCGTCCTTACAGGTTTGCTTGCGGTGGAAGGAAAAGTCCTTTGGATCAACTGAAATCCATCATCACTACCAGCCCCCTTGCAAAATGAGTAAGATCTTTGATGATTAAGTATTGATAATTCATTGGGTATGTTCTGGCTACTCATGTTACCGAAATCTGTAATTACATGTGTGCTCTTTTTTTAATTTGTTGCTTTTGTATTTGTAGTTGTATGACACCCAAAGCTTTTCTGTGTCTTACCTCTTCTTTAATTTTCTGCACGTTGATTTTTCCCCCCTCTGTTTTTAATTCCATAAAGAATATTCAATTCTCAAAACACATTAAACATGATTTGCCTGCTAGGGTCTGGCTTATTTTATAATCATATCCCTTAGTCTTGTGTGGTTATTGTAATAATCTTCAGTCCTATTTTCTCTGCCTAAATGAAAAAGAACTCCTTGCATGTTGAGCCCAAATATAATTTGGAAATTAACCAGACTGCCTTTCAGTGTCACGGCAGGCTGGGACGTTTCGATTCTGCTCTCAACTGTGCTTCTAATTACTGTACTTTACCAGGAATTTCATTCAGATCCTTGATTGCAGCCCCAAGTCCTATGACCGGAACTGAAACTATTTGCTTAAATTTGTGTCAGTTGGGGTAATTTGATAAGAAAAGAAAAACAGACAAGGAATGGGTTATGTTCATCAGAAAGATACAATAACATTTCTATAAGAACAGAGTCCCCTTACTGCCCTTAGGGCCCAAGAAGTGGAACATGGCTCCCCTGCACGGACACCAGCAAGCAGACAAGCCCAGTCACGGTCCGGCGTTTCTTCCCCGAGCGTTTGGCAGTTCAGCTTTGGGAGGATGGTGGGAAGTACCTGCCATGCATATCACACCTGGAAACTGGATTCGAATTTGCCTCTGAGCCAGTGAGCTGCCCCAGATGGGACACCGGCTACCAGATGCTAAATTTGCCTGGATTCTTTCATTTCCAGAAGAATCTTAGGTTAGAAACAATACTCCTCCCCTTTTCCGGATGAAGCACCCAGAGCTCGAGCTAATTATCTTACCCAAGTGCAATTACCTTACCTCCCCAGCAGGTCCGCACTCGTCTTGGTGTGGGGTCCTCTTGAACAGAGAGCCTTAGATGAGGACTTGGAGCTGGTCCTCATGTTCCCAGGAAGCCCAGCGAGACCAGGAAGGAGGAAAAGCTGCTCATCAGGTGCTTTACCTACGGCTGAGTAGGAGGCGCCCCCGCCACGCCGTGGCTTAAAGCCATAGCATCGGTTATTTTTGCTGACAAATCTGAGGGCTGCCTGGGCTCAGGTAAGCAGCTCTCACCTCGGTCTCACACAGTCCCGGCCAGGTGGCGGCTCCTGGAGGCTCACTGCCCCTCCCCCTCCTTCCTTTCCCTCTGCTCTGCTGCCCCTGCCCCTGCCCCATCCCACGGGTCTCTCTCTCTGGTGACAGAGATGGCACCTCTCAGCGGGAAGCGGGGGCGGGTGGGTATCAATGAATTGGAAAATGCCACAGGAGCCCGTGTGTTCCCACACATCCTCTGCCCAAGGAAGGGGGGCGGAAGCTGCCAGAGGCCCTAACAACCTCCGCTCTGGGGCTGCCCTGCTCACCGAGCTGGCTCTTCAGTGTCTGGGAGGACTTGGGGCAGAGAGAAGCACTGTGTGTGACGGAGGGAGATGTCAAGCTGTCAGCTTGAGGCCAGCGGGGCCCACCCTGTAGTGGGATCAGAGGAGGGCAGAGGGTCTGTGTCGGATCCCAGAGGCGCCTGCTACGTCTGGAGCTGGATTTTAACCCGAGTCTGCCAGCTCAGACCCAGCTCTTTCAGCTACCTGAAAACGATCACCATGTACGTTCCCTGCATGGGATATTATGTCCCCAGAAGGCCCTGCTGGGGTGCACATATGTGAGCTGAAGGGCTAACGAGGGAAGCCGTCAGCTTTCACTCAACCACAGGCACAGATGCTGTCCGTAACGCAGAATTAGCAGAGAGGCAGTGGGTGCAGGACAGGCAGGTCTGCAGGGGGCTGGGGGAGGGGAGAGAGAGGACCCAAGCCCCTCTCTTCAGATCCACCTACAGATGAGGTCCACACCTCATGTCGGCCGAGGCCAAGGCCATTGTCTCAAGGACCTGCCTGCGTTCTCCGTGGAGCTTGACAACTCTGAGTGTGCTCACAAAGCTGCCACACAGTCACTAGGTGTCCGCTTTGTGCCAGGCAGGCACCAAGGGGGGTGAGGGGGGGATACGGTGGTGAACAGACAGCAAGACGTCCTCCCCAAGGACTTACATCCCAGTGGGAGAAACAGACCAACAAACCCAGGTCAGGTAGGGATAGCGACAGAACGCACTGAAACCCGTCGAACTGTACCCTTAGATGGGCAGATGTTATGTGTGGGAATTACATCTCAGCAAAGCCTTTTTTTTTTCAAACTCTGCACGGGGAGTTCACATGGCAGGTCAGGGGAACAAAAGGCACTGAACGAGAGAGAGTTGGGGGCAAATCACAGAGCATCTGAGCAGCAGAGGGGGAAAGGGATAGAAGGAAGGAGACCCATCAGGAGGCCTCTGCCATCGCCGCCATCCGCTCCAGTGATGGGGGCCAGGAGCAGAGACTCCCCGATAAATGCCCGTGGGAACACACCCCAGCTGTCCCAGCTCCCTATTGCTGGGGCTCAAAACAACTTAATTATATTTTACAATCTTGTAGGCCAGGAATTGGTGTGGGGCTCAACTAGGAGATGCTACTGCTCCACGTGGCTTCAGCCGGGGTCCCTCGGTATTACAACCTCACCCGTGTGGCAGCTTTGGAGGGGAAGGCTGGCTTCACCTGGGACCTATAACTGCACCCCTGGCCTTTCCCACGGAGTGGTCTCAGAGAAGGCTGAGGAGTTCCCGCCTGCTGGCTCAAGGCAGCCCTGTCCTAAGAGATAAGAGGTAGAAGCCACCTATGTCCTTTTCTAAAAATAACCTGCAGTAAAATGTACTCTGTGTGTGTGTATAGTTCTATGAATTGAAACAAATAACCAATCAACTATTCACTGCAAAAATTAAAGCCCAACAATGGGCGAGTGGATAAACAAAATGTGGTCTAACAAGATGGTGGAATATTACTTGGCCATGAACAGGAATGAAGCACTGACGTGATGATGTGGATGAGCCTTGAAAACATTGTGCTAAGCTGAAGAAGCCAGGCACAGAGGACAACGTATTGTAGAATTCTGTGTATATGCCGTGGCCAGAACAGGCAAATTTAGAAACAGAAAGTAGATGAGTACTTGCTTAGGGCTGGGGTGGGGATGAGACAGGATAGGGGTGCAGGAGCTAAAGGGTGTGGGTTTCTTCGTGTGGTGATGAAAATGCCCTAAGGTTGACAATGGTTGTAGCTGCACACCTCTGTGACTATATGAAAAGTCTTTGCCTTGTATGATACGTGAATTACATCTCATTAAATGTGTTTAAAATATGAAAGCAGTAGTAATTCACCCCGTTCCCTGAGTTTCCTGTGTTAGTCTCCCAGATAGCTACAGGTTGAGCGCCAGGATAGAAGAAACCTCCCTAATTGGGTTCTAAAATTGGGGATAAAATGGTAAGCATAGAGGTAGTGTTGATTTCAGGCCCACCAGGGAGCAATTCTGTGTGTGCAGACCTCGTGGCATCCTTCAGAAGGCGCCCTAGAGCAGGGGTCCTCCAACAGTGGTCCCTGGAGCAGCAGCCTGGGCATCCCAGGGAGTTTGGGAATGCAGATTCTCAGGCCCCGCCCCCGATCAGCTGCCTCAGCCACTCCTGGGGTGGGCCCCGGCGACGAGTGTTTTTCACAAGCCCGCCTGGAGAGTCTCACTCATGCTCGGTTGAGAATTGCTGCTCTCTAGAGGGTTGTCTCCTTTCTGCACCCAAAGGCTTTCCTGAGCTGTGAGTTGGCCAGATCTCCAACAGCTGTGCCTGGTTTGCACTGGCCAAACCTGAACCGTGGGGCTTCCCTCTGGTTAAATACAACCCAGCCCAGGGGTAGCTGAAGCTTTGAGCTTGAGAAGGCTGGCGCGGTCTTGGAGCAAACCCCTGCAGGGGCCACACACCTGCTGCATCCCAGGGAAAGTGAGCCTCATCTGTGGACTTCCTGTTGATGGGGGGGAGGGGAGGAGGCAGGAAGCCCTGGGGTGTGGCCCAACCCTTTGAATAGGAGCCAGCATCCGCTGGCTCTGGAACTTCACGCTCGGCCCAACAGAATCATTTTACCCGGCGTGCCACAACAGTGATGATTCATCTTCTCAGGGGTCACCTAAAGGCGCTAAAAATATATCACTCTTATATGCAGTTCTGAACTTCTAAGTGCCCCAATGCTGTGGGCTTTCTTTTTTTGTTCCAGGCTGAAATTCAAGAGACCAGGATTCCAGTCTGATCTTTGTAACTAATTAGCCTCGAAGAAGGCTGTGCTTGGTGTCCCCTCCTTTCAGACTGGGGACTAGGGCTTCCCTGGTGGCGCAGTGGTTGAGAGTCCGCCTGCCGATGCAGGGGACACGGGTTCATGCCCCGGTCCGGGAAGATCCCACATGCCGCGGAGCGGCTGGGCCCGTGAGCCATGGCCGCTGAGCCTGCGCGTCCGGAGCCTATGCTCCGCAACGGGAGAGGCCACAACAGTGAGAGGCCCACGTACCGCAAAAAAAAAAACAAAAAAAAAAACAGAATGGGGACTAGATCCCACCTCTGTGACATGGATGGAGCACAGGGCTGTGCATCACGAATGTGGGGTATTTTGTGGGTTTTTTTTTTTTTTTTAAGATTTTGGCCACACCCCACAGCATGTGGGATCTTAGTTCCCTGACCAGGGATCGAACCCATGCCGCCTGCATTGGAAGGCAGAGCCTTAACCACTGGACCAGCGGGGCAGTGCCAGGAATGTGGGTTTTAGCTTTGGCTCTGTCACATGCCACCTGGACAAGACATTTTATCTCTTAAATCTCAGTTCCTTACACTGTAGGATGAGATATCCCTCAGGGTGTGACCTGCATCACCCTTGTCCCCTAAACAGCTGCCTGAAGGAGCTCTGGTCAGGAAATACGTGGGGGACTGGGAGGTGAAGTCCCGCTCTTGGAGATTCACATCAGGCTACACATTTGTATATTACAGCCTATGAAAATCCCATTAAAGACATCTACCTTGGGAATTCCCTGGCGGTCCAGTGGTTTGGACTCCACACTTTCACTGCTGAGGGCGCAGGTTCGATCCATGGTTGGGGTACTAAGATCCCACAAGCCGCGCAGCCAAAAAAAAAAAAAAGTTACTTACCTGACTATAGTTAACCCAGGATTTCCCGAGCTTGTTTGCCCCCGGCCCCTTCCCTGCTTTTTCCTCTGTTAATAACTTTAGAGACTTTATCTCATCATAACACCTCTTGGGGAATAGGAAGCTAAAAGATTTCTGTGTCCCATCAATTCTGACAGTCAAAGATTCAGCGATTGTCCCATCACCCACTTGGAAAGATGCCACAAAGATGTCAAAGAAGATGGTCAGCTGATTTTTTAGGATTCCCCATGGAGGACATTGGCTTGATGTGGTTACTGTGTTTTAAGGTCTGGCTTTTAATTTTGCATACCTAGAATCTTGATCTGGTTAATGCGTCTGTGATGGTTAATATTATGTGTCAACTTGGCTGGGCCCCAGTGCCCAGATATTTAGTCAAACATGACTCTCAGTGTTCCTGTGAAGGTGTTTTTTGGGTGAGATTAACATTTAAATCAGTGGACTTTGAGTAGAGCAGAATGCCCTCCATTATGTGGGTGGGCCTCATCCAACCAGGTGAAGGCCTTAATAGCACAGAGACCAACCTCCCCAGAGCAAGAGGGAATTCTGCCAGCAGACGGCCTTCAGACTTGAACTGCAGCACTGGCTCTTCCCAGGGTCTCCAGCCTGCTGCAGATTTTGGACTTGCCAGCCTCTGTAATTGTGTGAGCCAACTCCTTAAAATAAATGTCTCTCTCTATATATACATACACATCCCATTCTTTCTGTTTCTCTGGAGAACCCTGACTAACATGGCACCCGTAAAAGAACAGACTCAAGGAACTCACTACATGAGCCAGACTCTGAAAGAATTCAGCAAAGGGAACTCCTTCCAAGAGCAGACTTTTGCCAATGCAGCTGGTCACCCACTTTATGGGGAAAGAGAAGTAACCTGAGATAAGAATATATATAGATTCACGGACAGTGATAAATAGCTTCACTGGTTAGTCAGAGACCTGGAAGAAAAAGAGGACTAAAACCAAGCGTGTAGGGGTTTTTTTTTTGTTTGTTGTGTTTTGTTTTGTTTTGCTTTGCGGTGCACGGGTCTCTCACTGTTGTGGCCTCTCCCATTGCGGAGCACAGTCTCCAGACGCGCAGGCCCAGCAGCCACGGCCCATGGGCCCAGCCGCTCCGCGGCACGCAGGATCCTCCCGGACCAGGGCACGAACCTGCGTCCCCTGCATCGACAGGAGGACTCCCAACCACTGCACCACCAGGGAAGCCCCAAGCATGTAGGTTTTTGTATCGCATGCCATGTTCACTAGAGAGCATTCACTATGGAAGAGGCCACCCCAGTGCTGACACAACAGGCATATGACCAGAGTAGCCATGGCAACAGGGGTGAAGGCTGTGCATGGGCTCCTTTTACCAAGGCTCATCTAGCTGTTGCCACTGCCACCAACGTAGACCAGTGTCAAGCCCCACATATGGTACCATCCCTCAAGGAGACCCACCTACCGCTTGGCGGCCAGTTGGTTACATCGGACCCCTAAGACCTTGGAAGGCTCAGCAATTCATCTAGACCGGAATTAATGATAATCCAGGTATAGGTTTGCTTTTTCTGTCCAAAGGATCTCTGCTAGCGTCACTATCTGATGGCATACAGAATGCTTGATCTGCTGACATGGAATCCAACATAACATCCCCTTGAACCAGAAGACGCATTTTATAGGAAAGGAGGTAAGGAGGTGAGCATATAGCCATGGGATTCCTGGTCCTATCCCCTATACCAGAAGCTTCCGGCATGATAACATGACAGAAAGATCTTTTGAAAGCACAGTCAAGGTGCCAGCTTAGAGATGATTCCCTGAGAGTTTGGCATACTATCTCCCCAAATGCAATCTACTCCCCAACTTAACTACCAATAGAGTATGATGTGTCCCCAAAAAGTAGAATACACTGGTCCTGGAAGCAAGGGACAGAGAAGCAGATTTGGTCCTGGTCAGTACCACTCCCAGCGACCCTGTAAGAGGTGTGCTTCTCATCCCTCCAACTTTTGGCTCTGTGGGTCTAGAGGTCCAAGTTCTCAGAGAAGTTAATGTTTCCACCTAGGGACACGGAACGGTCCCCATTAGACTTTAAGCTCTGACTTCTACCTGGTGGAAAACTTTAAATGTGTGGATCTTATGGTATGTCAATTATATCTCAATAAAGCTGTTATAAAATAAATGAGTAGGGCTTCCCTTGTGGCGCAGAGATTAAGAGTCCTCCTGCCAATGCAGGGGACACGGGTTTGAGCCTTGGTCCAGGAAGATCCCACATGCCGCAGAGCAACTAAGCCTGTGTGCCACAACTACTGAGTCTGCGCTCTAGAGCCCATGAGCCACAACTACTGAGCCCTTGTGCCACAACTACTGAAGCCTGCGCACCTAGAGCCCATGCTCCGCCACAAGAGAAGCCACCGCAATGAGAAGGCCACGCACCGCAATGAAGAGTAACCCCCACTCGCCGCAACTAGAGAAAGCCCGCGCACAGCAAGGAAGACCCAACACAGCCAAAAATAAATTTATATAAGAAAAGAAAGTGATACATCAAGAAGCCAACAGTGTTTGTCTTTGAAGAGAAATGAGTTTTTCTTCTTTCTACTTCGCTTTACTCTCTTTAACACTTTGAGCTTGTATTGCCTTCATAATCGGAAAGAATTAAAACAAACGGGCATCTCACAAGTAGGATGGAGACTCAACCTCCTGCCTCTGACCTTTCATCCCATTTGTCTGAGGTCATGGTCCTAGTGGGGGTAATGATGACAGGTGCTTGGGTGCCCCTCCCCCTCTCCCGGGAGGCTACCCTCCCCAGAATCTGCTCATGAAGTTAAATTCAAAATCATTGTATAACTAACGTATCCATACTGCTAACAGCAGCAACACTATCTTATATGCAAAACCCTTTTATTTAATCATAGAGCAAGTGCAGCATAGTAATTACCTATCAAATGGTAATTACGGTTTTTATTATTTTTTAAACTTTCATGAAAAGAAAGCATCTTAAATTGGAAAGAAACAATCCATGTCACAAGCCAGTTAGTCAAAAAATGTTTGTCTGTATGGAGGGCCCAGAATGATCATGGTAACATCTACCCTTTATGAAATGCTTATCATGGACCAGGCATCCTGCAGAACCCTTGGGATTTGAGGTCTCTTCACTTCCTTGATGGAGATGCATCTTGTAAATCACGAGATTAGAGATGAAGAACCAGAGACAGAAAAATTAAGTCTCTTGTTGAGGGGGGCAGAGTTGGAATTTAAGCCTTGGAGCAATTTAAGCAATTTAAGCCTTGGAACTCAGAAGTGGGGTAATGTTAGCCAGCATGCTGCATTGTCAGTACAGGTGTGTTCTTAACCTCTGTTCACAAAGGTGTGTTGATGCAAACGAAGAAAAAAATAAGGCACTATGCCTCTAGAGGAGAACTGTCATTCCCTTGGCTTGTGTTTCTCTCTCCCATCAGACTGAGAGCAACCAGAGAGGTTCTGTTACCGAACGCAAGTTTGCGTGCCCGACACACAGTGAGGCCACACAAACTGAAATGCCCGAGTTTGGAGCAGAGAAAGGTTTATTGCAGGGCTAAGCAAGGAAAATGGCTAGCTCGTGCTCAGAAAAACCCAAACTCACCAGTGGTTTTCGGGGAGATGTTCACATAGGCAAAATTTGGGGGAAGCGCTGCAGGGCTTGTGACTTTCATCTGATTGGTTGATGGTGAGGTAACAGGGCGGGGCTCCAGGAATCCTGTGCTCAGCCTGATGTTACCATCCTCCACCTGGGTGCGGGCCTTAGTTCCGCAGAAGAACTCAAAGACATTGTTACGGGGAATTCCCTGGCGATCCAGTGGTTAGGACTTGGCACTTTCACCGTCATGGCCTGGGTTCAATCCCTGGTCTGGGATTCCACAGGCCACATGGCAAGACCAAAAAAAAAAAAAAAAAATTGTTTATGTATATCCTTTGAGGAGGAGCCAGGACCCTGCCCCATGGCTGCACTGTTGTTTCTTGAAGGCTCCTCCTTTGTGTCTGCGTTCCTTCCCTTCCCTGGTTAGCAACCACTTGGATTTGCCCTCTGGAACTCAGGGAAGGTCAAGGAGGCTGAATGAAGCCTATTTCCTACAAACAAGAAACAAGGACACAGAAAGGGCTTATACCCAGGACGGCCCCACAGGATCCTGCTCCATTTCCTAGACTGTCCCATCTACCCAGCCCAGCAAAACAGAAATCCGTATGCCGTTTGGATAACATTGCCTCTCTCTTACCTTCCACAACAGTTGATGAGTTCCATGACATCAACATCTTTCAGTTCTTTCCCCTATGAACCAGCTCCTCTGCCGCATTCTGTTCAGGATGGCTTAATTGGGAAGTCTATGAATTTTCTCTAGCTTCACGTATGGCTGTATCCAGGAGTTCACAGAGTGTCTCCAGCCTGGGATTCAGTTGCAGGCTCTTAACTAGCACCAAGTCCTCCTATCTGTCTGTGCTCCTCCAACTTCACCACCTTCCCAGCCCAACCCCATCCGTCAATCTGCCAATCCCTGAGACGTCTTTCTAAAATGAAAATGTGATCACCGAAAGCTTTCAGCGGCAGGATATCTTAACTCCTCCCTTGTCACAACCTGTCATATGTCGAGCTCCCCAATCTCACCTCCCACTTTTTTTCCCCACGTGCCATATAAAGAAAAATTATCCCCAGTTTGGAACACTGGACGCCCTCAGGATGTTATAGCAGGCTACCACAGCTTTGTCCTCAAGTCTGCCCAAGGGTCATCTGACTCTCAAGGCATCAGGAGCCCCCTGAGGGAGTCACAACCCAGATTGCTGGCCTGCCTCCTCCTGGAATTTCTGATTTGGTGGGCCTGAATTTGGGTGGAGCCTGAGCATTACATTTCTAATAATTCCCTGGGGCTGATGCAACTAGTCCAGGGACCACACTTGAAGAACCTCAGCTCTAGGGCAAATTTTTCCTGGAAAGAGCCAGATAGTAAAGATTACCATGATCTGTGTTGCAACTATTCAACTCTGCTATTGCAGCAGGAAAGCAGCCAGAGGGGATATGTAAATGCATGGGCTTGAACGTGTGTGTTCTGATAAAACTTTGTTTGCATAAACAAGCAGTGGGCCTTATCTGACCCGGAGTTTGCCTCTCCAAGGAATGGTCATTTTGTTTGACTTATTATTTATCATTAGGACCTACACTCTGTCAACTTAGATGTTGACTTGTAGGAGTATTAGTAAGTAACAAATGACTCTTGTCCCACAGAGATGAAAATGATTTACTTCCGGAAGAAAAGATAGCCCCAAATGCTACCATTTTATCGCCTTGCAGGGCATTAACGTTTCTGCGTTGGATTTTATCATTTTATTCCAGCATTCTTTCTCTCATTAACTATACAGACTCAGTGTCTTGAGTTCTCCCTTGAACCCACCCCCGACCCTGCTGCTTTTCCTGAGCTAAGCGAAACTCTGACCTGGGCTCACTATTATATTTGCATGTCATGTTTTAACTTTTGGAAAATGACACTTGCACACCGACAATAATAATGTATTTATGGCACTCATGTGGTGGTACGTGACAAAATTCCAGTCCAAAGTAGCAAAAGTTTGAAGGGGGTGGGGGTCTCAGTTCATGTGGAAATCCGAGTTGTCTCCAGTTTCAAGCTGCTGTACCCAAGGGCTCAAGAAATATTGTCAGCTCTCTCTCACCTGTGTCTCT
The DNA here is from genome assembly GCF_964341445.2 of Mesoplodon mirus. Classification (NCBI taxonomy): domain Eukaryota; kingdom Metazoa; phylum Chordata; class Mammalia; order Artiodactyla; family Ziphiidae; genus Mesoplodon; species Mesoplodon mirus. The sequence continues at coordinate 4,467,319 of NC_138995.1, read as the reverse complement.
GTCTCTGTCTTTCTCTCCCTCTCTCCATCTTGTCTCTGCTGAAATCTGCTTGGCTTCTTTTTTCTTTTTTTTAATTGAAGTATAGTTGGTTTGCAATATTGTGTTAGTTTCAGGTGTACAGCAAAGTGATTCAGTTGTACATATTCTTTTCCATTATGGTGTATTACAGGATATTGCATACAGTTCCTGCTTCGCTTCTAGAGGGGATTCTCCTGTGACCACAAGTTGCCCACCCACTAGAAGCCTGGCATTCAGTGTGTGGCCCCATTACAGTGCTTGTCTTTGTCTCGTGGGCTCTGATATATCCTGGGAGCAGTTCGATGGACCCAGCTTGGGTCCGGCGCCCTCTAGGAGCCAAACACTTGGCTCCGTTGATGAGAATCATCCTCTGATGAGCTGGGTCCAGATCGGGGCCTGACCCTGGGGTAGGGGAGCGTGGGAGCCGCCCGCCCCCCAGAAGGACCAAGGTGATTCTGGAGTAGGAGTGGGGTGCTGGGCAGACCAGCATAACTCTTCTGTTACCACAGGTGACCACTGGAGTCTGCTGCTTCGACTGCTGTTTCTGCTGTGCCTACAACAGTGACGACAACAAATAATAATAATAATACACGGTATCTGTTATTGAGTCCATGCTAAGGAGCCGGCCCTGTGCCAAATGCTTGACCTTCCTAATCTGCCTCCCATCACAAACAGCTCTACCTTCTTCCTACCGGCAGTAGCTCCATTTCACAGAAGAAGACACTGAGGCTTGGAAAAGCTAAGTACCTCACCCAAGTTTACACAGCTAATAAGTGACACGGATTGTGACCCAAGTCCATCCAAATCCGAAGCTTGTGTGGTTTCCAATAGTGCCTGTGCTGGGGCTTGCAAGATGAATAAATTAGGAGTCTGCAGGTTAGACTGCAGGGATTAGGGAAGGGTGTTTTAGACAGAGGGAAGGGCACTGCTAAGCTATGGAGCAGTGGGAGACCACGTTGCGACTGGGAAGGCAACCCAGTAAGGCCGTGGCCAGGCCAGAGAGCCTCGCAGTACTTCTCTGTCCAGGCTGCGTGTTAAAACACCTGCGGGGAGGGGGACTTCCCTGGTGGCCCAGTGGTTAAGAATCCGCTTGCCAGTGCAGGGGACACAGGTTTGAGCCCTGGTCCGGGAAGATCCCACATGCCGTGGAGCAACTAAGCCCGTGCGCCACAACTACGGAGCCTGCGCTCTAGAGCCTATGAGCCACAACTACGGAGCCTGTGCGCCACAACCACTGAAGCCCGGGCACCTAGAGCCCGTGCTCCGCAACAAGAGAAGCCACCGCATGAGATGCCCTTGCACTGCAATGAAGAGTAGCCCCTGCTCGCTGCAACTAGAGAAAGCCCGCGCGCAGCAACGAAGACACGATAAGGCCAAAAAAAAAAAAAAAAACACCTGGGGGGATGGGGTGTTCATTAAACGCACCCAGAGATTTTGATTGAGTTGGTCTAGGATTGGGTCCCAGTGTCAGTATTTTAAAACTATAAATAGAAGCAAAAGCAAAAACTCCTCAAGAAGTTTTAACATAACAGCACAAACATGGTAGCAAAGTCCAGACTTTGGAGGCAGATGACTCTTGTTGCTAAAGAGACAAAGACCAACACCAGTGGCAGAGCCACTCTAGGACCCAGGTCACCTGGTGCCCTGTTATAGTGACATGGTAGTGTAAGCAGATACGTTAGGGGGTCCCTTAAAGGAATGGCTTTCTTGACATACGAGAAGCCATTTTGGCCTAAGCCATTTTGTGAGCTAAGCCCGGCCACCATGCTTGCCCTTGAACAGGTCTCAGTCATCAATGATCTTAAAAGAACACAGGAATGCAGGAATAGAGAAAAGGCAGTGACAAGCAGAGTCTTAGTTCCTCCACAAGGGATGTACATAATAGTATATCTTTGAGTTCTGCAGGAACTAAGGCCCCCACCCAGGTGGAAGATGGAAGCAGGATGTTGACCCTCCTGACTTCAATCAACTAAGACTTGGGCTCTGTCGACCTTGGCCCCAATTCTATGCCAAATCCTCCTCTGCTCATGCCCCTTCATGAATTGGCATATTCCCTTAGCTTCAAACTTCCCCACTTTGGCTCTTGGGGAGACACTGCTTTGGGAAAGATCCTTGGTGTTCTCCTCACTTGCTGCAAGTGATGATAAGTACTTCCTTCTCTCCATCTTTGTCTTGGTTGTGTCTATTGGCCTGACAGCCCCCAAGAGAAGAACCCAGGCTTCAGGTAACAGTAGGAGAGCTACAGAGCCCAACAAGGCGCTTGGCGGGGAGGTGGGAGCAGTTTTACTGCTCAGCACACAGCCCTTGTGTGCTGAAAAGCCCTTGAAACTGAAGGGCTTTTCAGAGAGTAAAGGTGCAGACAGTGAAACTTGAGTTATTTGAAGGCAGTGAGGGTAGAAGTTACGGCCAAGGTCTCAGGCATCTGACAGACCTGGGTTCAAATCCTGACTTGACCAGGGACTAGGGGAGGGAGCTAGGGTAGGCAAATCCACAATTTGCTCATCTGTAAAATGGGGCTAATGATAAGAGTTCCTCTTTCATAAGGTTGTGGTGAGTGTTACATAGGCCTATAGACACAAAATATCAACCCAGAGCCTAAGTAGTGAGTGTCATCAGGGATTACCCTCCCTATACATGACTTAATGTCCATCCCCTGGGTGATGAGGTCCTGGGGACTCAGGAGAAGCACAAGATTTTCCCGGTGTCTCCACAAAGTCTCCTGCAGGTGAAAAGGCTAATCTTCTAGTCTCTGCATTTTATTTTATTTTTTTGGCCGTGCCACGCAGCTTATGGGATCTTAGCTCCCCAACCAGGGATTGAACCCACGCCCTCGGCAGTGAAAGCTCAGAGTCCTAACCCCTGGACTACCAGGGAAGTCCCTAGGATCTGCATTTTAGTCCTTCAAAACATAAGTGCATAAAATTCAACTAAATACAGAGTTGGCTATCTCCATTTGCCATTAGACAATCTTATTAAGGGACAGGAATCCTAGGAATATGTCTGTGTCTGTGTTTTGGAGATTGTTTGGTGCCACAGACTAAATGTTTGTGTCCCCCACACCACCCCCCAAATTTGTATGTTGAAATCCATCCCCCAACATGATGGTATTAGAAGCTGGGGCCAGGGAATTCCCTGGCTGTCCACTGGTTAGGGCTCTGCACTTCTACTGCAGGGGCACAGGTTCGATCCCTGGTCAGGGAACTAAGATCCTGCATGCCGCATGGCTGCAGCCAAAAAATTTTACATACTGAAAAAAAAAAAAAAAAAAAGGAGCTGGGGCCTTTGGGAGGTCATGAGGCCATGAGGGTGGAACCCTCATGTGTGACATTAGTGCCCTTATAACAAGAGCCCAGAGAGCTCCCTCCTGCTTCTGCTGTGTGAGGACACAGAGTAAAGATACCACCTATGAACCAGGAAGCAGGCCCTCACCAGACACTGACTCTGCTAGTGCCTTGATCTTGGATTTTTCAGGCTCCATCACTTTGAGAAATGAATGTTTGCTGTTTATAGAGTCTCAACTGGGTTGGGACGTCCCGGGGGCCTCCCACACGTGGCTGGCAGTGGGTGCTGGCTGTCAGCTGGGAGCCCAGCCAGGGTGAGGACAGGGATTCTTTTTTTTTTTTTTTTTGCGATACGCGGGCCTCTCACCGTTGTGGCCTCTCCCGTTGCGGAGCACAGGCTCCGGATGCACAGGCTTGGCGGCCATGGCTCGCGGGCTCAGTCGCTCCGTGGCATGTGGGATCTTCCCGGACCGGGGCACGAACCCGTGTCCCCTGCATCGGCAGGCGGACTCTTAACCACTGCGCCACCAGGGAAGCCCGAGGACAGGGATTCTTGATTCTCCTCCACAGGGTCTCTCTGTCACTTGGGCTTCTCACAGCATAGGGGCTGGTTTCCAAGGAAACACTCCAAGTGCTCAAGAGAAAGGCTCAGCTTAGGAATCTACACAGCATCACTTCCATGGCCTTCTGTTGGTCAAAGCAAGTCCCAGGGCCAGCTCAGATCCAAGGGGAGAAAAGGAGACTCCATCTCTCTACGTGGAGTGTCGAGGATTGGCTGCCATCTTTAATCTTCCACACAGGTGGCTCTGAGGTGTCAACTCAGGAAGAAATCCCCATGGTGACTTTGAACGTGGTGGAGCTATAGGCTAGCATACTTTAGAGCACATTTCAAAAGGGGGTGTGGCGGGAAAGAATGTTTTGGAACCAATGGACGAAGAGTCAAAATCTTGATGTTTGGAAGTAATAGTTTTCAGAGAGAAAAGAGATCTTGGAAATTTGAGGCCATCCTCCATGTGTTGCTAGAGAAGACCCCAGATACGGAAAGTGACTTGTACTGGTTCTCAGGAGACCTCCATTCTGGTTCGTTAACTAACTGCTTCACAAATTCGGCATGTATTTATGGAACACTTATGTGACAGGTGCTGCTCTAGGCTCTGAGGCTATTACAGTGAACAAAACAAATATCTCTGCTTTTGAGGAGGTCCCATTTCAGGGAGCAAGACAGACATTAAAGGAAATGAATTAATTAAATATATGGCTTGTGAGTGATAAGTTCTAAGGGGAAAAATGAAACAAGAGGATAAGCAGTGCTGGGAAGGATGTTCCCATTTTATCTGGGGCGGCCAGAGAAGTTGTCACGAGAGGGTGACCCTGGAGAAAAGGGAGGAGTGGCCACTGGGACGTGGGGAGGGCATCCCAGGCAGGGGGAGCAGCTAGTGCACATGTCCTGGGGCAGGAGTATCCTGGCCTGTTTGAGGACTGGCAAGGAGACCAGTGTGCTGGAGCAGAGGGAATATGGGGGAGAGGAACAGGAGATGAAGTGACGCTGGACCAGCTCTCCTAGGATCTCATAGGTCACTGTGTGGACTTCTCCTCAGAGCGATGGGAACCAGCATAGGGTTCTGAGCAGCAGAGGCACAGGATCCAATCTGAGTGTTAACAGGATCCCTCTGGCTGCTGCATGGAGGGTAGATGGAAAGAGACCAGGGTGAAACTGTAGGATATTCTATTAGCGGAGAATTGCCATCGTCCAGGCAAGGAGAGAGGGGCTAATTTTTCTCTGTCTCTAACTAGCTGGGTGAGCTTGCCAAGTTTACGAAACCTAGATTGTCCTGGAATGGGAGAAAGAGAATCTCTACTCAGGAAAAGACAGGAAGGTGGTTTTTGAAGCCTTGAAGCTGTCACCTCCCTGTCTGGAGAGGCTAGCTACCATTCAGATGTTCTTCGGGGCCCTAATTCTTCATGAAGTCATCAGGAACTCGTGGAGTACTCACCACATGTTAGAAATTCTGCCTCATGTTGGGACTACAGTGGAAAGCAAGGTGAGCGTGGTCCCCATCTCCCCAGAGCAGAATCGTGATTGCTGGGGCTGAACCGGAAACCAGCGTGTGATGAGACAAAACCATCGCTTACTCTCCTGCTCAATTTCATCAGCAGTAAGTGGCCTCCTTAAGAGGAGTCACTGCTGTCAAGAAACCCTTGGGTGGGGACTTCCCTGGTGGCACAGTGGTTAAGAATCCACCTCCCAATGCAGGGGACACGGGTTCGAGCCCTGGTCTGGGAAGATCCCACATGCTGCGGAGCAGCTAAGCCCGTGCGCCACAACTACTGAGCCTGCTCTCTAGAGCCCACGAGCCACAACTACTGAGCCCACGTGCCACAACTACTGAGCCCACGTGCCACAACTACTGAAGCCCGCGCACCTAGAGCCCATGCTCTGCAACAAGAGAAGCCACCACAGTGAGAAGCCCGTGCACCCCAAGGAAGAGTAGCCCCCGCTCAACGCAACTAGAGAAAGCCCACGTGCAGCAATGAAGACCCAACTGCAGCCAAAATAAATAAATAAATAAATTAGGAAAAAAAAAAAGAAACTCTTGGGTGGTTCCCCCACCTAAAATGTGCTCAACCAGCCACCAAGTCATTGATTATTTTATTACTTAATGATTTTTTTAAAAGTCCAGGGAAGATAATAAACACATGACAGCGTCCTCCATGATGGAAATACTGGGAACAACCTGCCTGGGACAATGTGAGCTGAGAACACATGTGTGTCTCTGTATGTACAGTCCGTGTATGGATATGTGCTGCATATACATTGTTTTACTCACCTTCCTATCTCCAGCGTCTGTATGGACACTTGCATAGAGTAGGAGCTCTCTACGCTTTGCCGAATGAATAAATACGGGAATTAAATGATCGGCTTATGGGGAATTATGGTTAAGACTCGGGCTTTCACTGCAGGGGGCTTGGGCTGGATCCCTGGTCTGGGAACTAAGATCCTGCAAGACGTGCAGCACAGCCAAAAACAAAAAAGATTGGCTTTTGCGTTTAAAGGATGTAATTGGAGTGCCTAGCACACAGCCTCAGTAAATGGTAGATGTTATTATCATTTCTCCAACACCATCTCTGCCAAGACTCCCTGGCTCCCTCACCCCCGACTCAATTGCCAGGCCAACCCTGGGTTTTAGAGGTACTGAGTGTACGCCTCTAGTTCACCCCTTCCACCCGTTCATGCTCCACCACACCACTTGGAGGGTCAGTGGTGTCTGTTTCTTGGGGTGCCTTGGCTGACCCTTATTTATGATGCTGTTATATGGCTGTTATATACGATCTCATTTTTTTTTTTTTTTTTTTTGCGGTACGCGGGCCTCTCACTGTTGTGGCCTCTCCCGTTGCGGAGCACAGGCTCCGGACGCACAGGCCCAGCGGCCATGGCTCACGGGCCCAGCCGCTCTGCGGCGTGTGAGATCTTCCTGGACCGGGGCACGAACCCGTGTCCCCTGCATCGGCAGGCGGACTCTCAGCCACTGCGCCACTAGGGAAGCCCTATATGATCTCATTTAATCCTGACGACCACACTTTGAAAAAGGCGTCAAAGGAGGAAACCGAGGCTTCCTGCAGTGGACGTGCCCACAGCTCACCCCCTGCTGACTGGCAAGAGCTGGGAACTGAACTTGGACCTGGGACACCAAAGCCCGTGCTGTGGATTCCAATCACATCCATGCTAATAACAAGCTCATGGGGGGAAAAAAAATCAAACAATCATAGGGCTTGTGCCAGAGTGCTGGAGTCATGGATTATTATTTTTTTCTTTCAAATCTCTTGATTTTGTTACAGTAATCAATCTTCACTTGAGAGTAGAAAAGATACTTATTTTGGTAGGCTAAAGGAGCTTGAAAGAATGCTACACTATTTCTTCCCACTCCCAGCTGTCTGTCTGGCAGGAAAATAAAAAATGTTAGGTGAAAATCAATGAAAAATAAGAAATTCTTTGATGAATGGGAAAGGGAAAGGTTGGTAGGGGTGACTGAATCAAGAAACATGAAAGGAGGGGCTTCCCTGGTGGCGCAGTGGTTGAGAGTCTGCCTGCCAATGCAGGGGACACGGGTTCGAGCCCTGGTCTGGGAGGATCCCACATGCCGCGGAGCAACTGGCCCCGTGAGCCACAAATACTGAGCCTGCGCGTCTGGAGCCTGTGCTCCGCAACAAGAGGTCGCGATGGTGAGAGGCCCGCGCACCGCGATGAGGAGTGGCCCCCACTTGCCGCAACTAGAGAAAGCCCTCACACAGAAACGAAGAGCCAACACAGCCATAAATAAATGAATAAATAAATAAATTAATTAATTAAAAAAAAAAAAGAAGTGCACATAAAAAAAAAAAGAAACATGAAAGGGTATTAAGTAGTGATGTCGCCACTTTAACTAATTAGTAATGTGAAAGTGTTGCAGTTAATGGATTAATCTACATGGTACAAGCTGCCTTTCATCGTCCCAGTTGATCTCAGTACCTAACCCAAGAGGCAGGCAGGACACACTGGCCTTTCCTGCTTATGTAGGAACCAAGTTACAGAAAATCAATGATTCCTTTGAGTTCTCAAAGTGACTTGAGGCTGGAATTAATGCAACCCAGACCAATGGTGCATCTTACCTTGTCTTTTTCCTTTTCTTGAGCACTTTTCCCCCTGGCCAAGGTCCTTTGAGATAGTGGCACCTGTTCTGTTATCTGGGGACAGTGCCCCACCCTGGGGAGGGCAGAGACAAGGAGATAAGTATAACAGAGAAGGGAGGAACGGCACTGGCACTCTGCGGGTATTTTACTCAAGAAGAGCCATCAACTATACGAGTTCTGCCACCAAGAATAAAAGAGCAGAAGAAGGAGAAGAAATAAATGGGTGAACACACCAGTCAGGGAGCTGAGAGGAGGGGCAGCAACCTGTGTTCCCTCGGGCAGGTTGCTGGGCTGAATTTGACGTTGATGTTTAAAGATTTAACATATTTGAGATAACATGTGCTGAAGAACAAGCCGTGATTAGGGGCTCAGGGGGACAACCTGAGGTTCCTTTCCTTTCGGCTCCGGATGAAGAAGCCTCAGAGTTTTTTTTTTTTTTTTGCGGTACGTGGGCCTCTCACTGTTGTGGCCTCTCCTGTTGCGGAGCACAGGCTCCGGACGCGCAGGCTCAGCGGCCGTGGCTCAGGCGCTCCGCGGCATGTGGGATCTTCCCAGACCGGGGCACGAACCCGTGTCCCCTGCATCGGCAGGCGGACTCCCAACCACTGTGCCACCAGGGAAGCCCCAGAGTTGGTTTTATTAAGTGACACAGAGGGAAGAAGACCGTGTGACAATGGAAGCAGAGATTGGAGTGCTGAAGCTCTAAGCCGAGGATCCCCAGCAGCACCAGAAGGTGGAGAGAGGCCTGAAATAGATGCTTCCTCAGAGCATCTATTTGTTACAGCAGCCCTAGGAAACTCATACAGGCAGTATGAGTAGTATGACCTACTAGGCAGGTCCTTTCCCAAGGGAATGGGATTGCTCTGATGGGCAAATTTGGCTCAAGGACTTTTACCCAGCCCTTCCCCATCCCCACTTCTGCCCAGGGGACAGCCAGGCACCAGTCCAGGTCTCTCCCCACCGCCCCCAGCTCCCTTCTATTTTCCCTCTTGCTTCTCAGACGACCTGACCGGACACCCTCATATCTCAATGGTCAAGATTTCACCTTTTTTGCTTCATCTATTCCTTTTTCCTTTCTGTTTTTATTCTCAAATCTTTTGAAGCAAATCCCATACATCCTGTCATTTCACCTGTACATATTTCAGCATATATCCCTTAAAGCGGGAAGTAGTGTTTCCTAGCATAATCTCAAAGCCACTAGCACACCCAACACGTTTGTTGGTGAATAATTCTCTAGTCTCCTCTAGGCCTTATGTACACTACTAGGTTGTCTCAGAAATACATTTTTGAATGAAATAATGCCATTTGCAGCAACACGGATGGACCTAGAGGTTCTCATATTGAGTGAAGTAAGTTAGAAAGAGAAACAAATATATCTCTGATATGTGGAATCTGAAATATGACACAAATGACCTAATCTACAGAATAGAAACAAACTCACAGACATAGAGAAAAGACTGTGGTTGCCAAGAGGGAGGGGGCTAGGGGAAGGATGGGTTGGGATTTGGGGTTAGCAGATGCAAACTATTATATTATATATAGGATGGGTAAACAACATCCTACTGTATAGCATAGGGAACTATCAATATATTCAATATCCTGTGAGAAACCATAATGGAAAGAAAAGTAAAAAACAATGTATATATATGTATAAGTGATCACTTTGCTGTACAGCAGAAATTAACACAACATTTAAAATCAACTATATTTCAGTAAAATAAATTTTTTTTTTTTTTGTGGCTGCCTTGGGTCTTTGCTGCTGCTCATGGGCTTTCTCTAGTTGCAGCAAGCAGGGGCTACTATTCATTGTGGTGTGCGGGCTTCTCATTGCAGTGGCTTCTCTTGTTGTGGAGTGCAGTCTTCAGTAGTTGTGGCTCGCAAGCTCAGTAGTTGTGGCGCACAGGCTTAGTTGCTCTGCGACATGTGGGATCTTCCCAGACCAGGGCTTGAACCCGTGTCCCCTGCATTGGCAGACGGATTTTTAACCTCTGGACCACCAGGGAGGTCCTCAGATTTCTTTTCACCTACAAAATTATTGCTGACCCCCAGAAGCTTTTGTTTTTGTGTGTTCTATCTTATTGCTATTTACCACTTAGGAATGAAAACCAAGACATTTACAAATACGTATGGCAATTTATTTCTCATAAACTCATTGCATGCCAATGTAAAAAATAACATATTTTTAATGAAACATAACTGTTTTCAAAACAAAACATGTGGGTGAGAAGAGTGGCATTATTTTGTATTTTTTAAAGCTTTTCCATGTCAGCTGCATTCTCATACCTGCTTGTGACTTCAGTTGGTTGTGCTATATTGCTTTGATTGAAGTGTGAAGAAAATCCAGCCTCACACAGGGCATGCAGTTGAGAAAGGGAGAGAGGAGTATTTTCCTGAAAAGTATAGTCCTCATAAGGAATGGCCTTTCTTAAGAAAAAAAGAAAAAAAAGGGAATGACCTTTTTTGGTAATTATGGATAGTTTTCTCTGTTGCTCTGTGAAAAGCAGACAAATTTCTTAAAGGAAAATTGGAAAGTGGAATGTGAAATCATCTCTGAATTTTTCGTACACTGTTAGATTAAAGTCCATTGGTCTATCTTGTACTTTGAATGGATCTTTTATTCATGCATGATTTTATAACATCCTACACGGGTCATTTGGAAAATATTGATTCAGTGAGTTATACACATCTTCCAAATGTTGAAATGTTCCATTAGTCAATATATATTTTTTTAAATCTCATTTGTTACTATCACCACCAATCTCATCAGAAAAGTCCTTCAGTGTTGGAAAGCTGCCCAGCTCACAATGGTGGATACATTTCCTCAAATTCTAATTTTTGTTTGAAAGCTTGAATTTTATCATTGGCGATATATCCTGTCAAATGCACTGAGCCTGTGCAAACATCACCTTCCTTTCCAAAAAGTCTGGGAATCCTAATGATAATTTCCATCATTTATCGAGCCCTTGTTCTATGCTGAACGTCTTATTAAGCAATTTACGTACCTTTTCTTGTCATTATATTTATTTCTACTACATTCCTGAAAGGTATTATTCCTCCTATTTTACAGATGAGGAAACTGAGGTCCAGAGAGATAGGTACTTGCCCAAGGTCACACAGCTAGTGGTACTCTTCTATACTATCAGAGTTTCAGAAAAGAATTTTCCGGGTAGGACAGGTCTAACTGAAATACTCTGACCCCTTGGGCCCAAGAGTTAACTCCTGCTTGTCAAAACATGTATCCATTGGTTCAGATGGGGAAATATGGGTGCCCTCTCAAGACATAGCCATCAAGGCTTAGCTCAAATGTTACCTCCTTGGAGAAAACTTACAGCCTCCCTGGGATATAATAAAAAGTCCCTTAGGGCTTCCCTGGTGGCGCAGTGGTTGAGAGTCCGCCTGCCGACTCAGGGGACACGGGTTCGTGCCCTGGTCCGGGAGGATCCCACATGCCGCGGAGCAGCTGGGCCCGTGAGCCATGGCCGCTGAGCCTGCGCTTCCGGAGCCTGTGCTCCGCAGCGGGAGAGGCCACAACAGTGAGAGGCCCGCGTACCGCAAAAAAAAAAAAAAAAAAAAAAAGTCCCTTGTCACTTATTGATTGGTAGTTAAAAAGTGCTCAGCACCATACTCAGTGTGCTAGACCCATTACTTTGTTTCCTCCTGGCAACAGGCTTGCAAAGGAGGTGGTATTATCCCCTATGTTCATTTCCTGTTGTAACAAATGACCACAAATTGACTGGTTTACAAATTATTATTTTATAGTTCTGTAGGTCAGAAGACTCACTGGGCTAAAATCAAGGTGTAGGCAAGGCTTTGTTCCTCCTGGAGGCTTTAGGAGTCTGTTTCTTTTTTTTTTTTTTTAACACCTGGACGCTGGGGCCATAGTCCCCGCTCTGGTCCTGCTCCCCCACTGTGTGGCCTCAGGCAAGTCATGGAGCCTTTCTGTGCCACGTCGCCTTATCTGTGGGAGGGGGGCATTGACGGCGTCTGCAGGTGCAAGTTGGTATTTTTATTTTTATTTATTTTATTATTATTAATTTTTTTGCGGTACGCGGGCCTCTCACTGTTGTGGCCTCTCCCGTTGCGGAGCACAGGCTCCGGACGCGCAGGCTCAGCGGCCATGGCTCACGGGCCCAGCCGCTCCGCGGCATGTGGGATCTTCCCGGACCAGGGCACGAACCCGCGTCCCTTGCATCGGCAGGCGTTCTTTCAACCACTGCGCCACCAGGGAAGCCCGAGAGTCTGTTTCTTTTCTAACTTCTAGAACCTCCTGCATTCCCTGGCTCATAACCCTGCCTTCATCTTCAAAGCCAGCTGCTTAGCATCTTGAAATCCGCCCCCCCCCACCACCGCGCCACAACCGCCCCTTGTTACTTCTCTGATTGTCTGACCTTCTGGCTTCCTCCCTTCTTTTTTTAAGGATCTTTGTGTTTATATGGGTCCCACCTACATAATCCAGAATTATCTCTTCATCTCAAAGTCCTCAGTTTAATCCCATCTGCAAAGTCCCTTTTACCATGTAAAGTCACACCTGCACAGGGTTCTGGAGATTAGGAAGTGAACATTTTTGGGATGAGATTATTCTGCCTACCACACATCCTTTTACAAGAGTCATAGACAGTTTAAGTAACCTGCTGAAATTCATGCAACCCAGTGAGTGGGGGACTCAGGATTTTATTTCTGGCCTGTCTTTACTCTGGGTTCCTCCCTTGGCTCTTAGTAGGAGGGTTTGCTAAGGACTGCAGGGCCCACAGTGTTTGTTCATATTTTCCTTTTCACATTTATCTCCTTGTATTGAAATTATGTGGTGCCACCATTAAAAACAAACAAACAGAAAACATACTTTTGGTATTCCCTGGCAGTCCAGTGGTGAGAGGACTCCAGGACTCCATTGTAGGGGGCACGCCACGAGTCTGATCCCTGGTTGGGGAACTAACATCCTGCAAGCTACCCAGTGTGGCCAAAAAAACGCCAAAAAACAAACAACCAAAAAAAAAAAACACCCCCCAAAAAACCCCAATAGTGTCAACATTAAAAAAAAAATTCGTGGTAATATCTCTGTAAGTGATTTGAAAATTGAAACTGGGTCTCATTGATCATAATTTTGATTTTTTTTCTTGGCTGAGTTGGGTGTTTGTTGCTGCGCACGGGGGCTACTCTTTGTTTTGGTGCACGGGCTTCTCACTGTGGTGGCTTCTCTCATTGCAGACCACTGGCTCTAGGTGCGCGGGCTCAGTAGTTGTGGCACGTGGGCTTAGTTGCTCTGTGGGATCTTCCTGGACCAGGGCTCAAACCCGAGTCCCCTTTTTTGGCAGGCAGATTCTTAACCACTGTGCCACCAGGGAAGTCCCATAATTTTGATTTTTTGTTCAAGAACCGTTATGATGAAAATCAGATATCAACCATTACGTCACCAATGTGTTTTCATATCCCTCCCTGTCTTTCTCTATATGTAGGCAGAATTTTTCTGTGGTTTTAATCACAGCATGGATACATTATTGTATTCTGTTTCCCTAGCTTTTTTTTTTTTTTTTTTTGGCCGAGCCGCGGGGCTTGTGGGATCATATTGCCCTGACTCGGGATCAAACCAGGGCCACCGCAGTGAGAGCTCGGAGTCCTAACCACTGGACTGCCAGGGAATTCCCTTCCCTAGTTTTTTGTTAAAAATTTTTTTCAAGCATACAGAAAAGTTGATGGTACCACTTAGATCCAACAACTGTTAACATTTTGCATTATTTAGTTTCTCTCCCTCTATGTGTATTTGTGTGTGCTTATATAATTTTATTTTTTATTGCACCATTAAAAAATAACTCAGGTATTATGACATTCACCCCTAAATTCTTCAGATGCATATCCTAACAAAACAACATTCTCTCACATGAGCGTAATATCATTATTATATTATGGAAGTTACCAATAATTCACGAAAATCATCTACATCCAAGCCATACTCAACTTTCTCCAACTGTCAAAAAATATTTACCAGGTTAAAACACACCAGTATCCAATCAAGCTTCACACACTGTATTCGGTTAAGTTTTTTATTTAGCTCTTTTATTTTATTTTTAGAATTTTGTGTTGAAGTATAGTTGATTTAAAATGTGTTAATTTCTGCTGTACAGAGAAGTGATTCAGTTATACATATATATGTTCTTTTTCATATTCTTTCCCATTGTGGTTTATCGCAGGCTATTGAATATAGTTCCCTGTGCTATACAGTAGGACCTTGTTTTTTATCTATTTTATATATAGTAGTTTGTATCAGTTTAGCTCTTTTATTTTAGACAATCTCTTCCCCTTCTTATATTTTTCATGGCATCCCATTTTTGAAAAGACCAGGCCCTCTGCCTTGTGGAATGTGGCAATGGATCTTACTGTTGATCCTCTCTGCTCAGCACAGGGTCTGGTAATAGGCTCTCTGTTTGCTGAGCACTTGAAAAGAGCGATCATGGTTATGAATAATAATCACAGAAGCTAATGTTTATTGAGGGCTGGTGCGTTCACACTCACCTAATTTGATCCTCACAGAAATCTTGGGAGTTAAGAAATTTTATTAGCCTCATTCACAGGTGAGGAAACCAAAGACTTAGGAAACGGAATTAACTTGCCCGAATCACTCAGCTAGAAGGGCCAAAGTAGGTGATAAACTGCATGGTCAAGTAGGGGGTTCACTGTTTCTTGAACCAATGACCCGAAAGCTGGTCTGTCTGTATGCGTGCATGTATGCGTGTGATAGTAGGCAACGCTGAGTGCTTACTATTTGCCAGGCCCCAATCCTAAATGCTTTACCGGTGCGTTTTCATTTTTATTTTTTCAAAATATTCTCCAATGCCTAGCTAAAGGCGTGGCACAGAGTAGACGCTCAGATAGTGTTTGTGGAATGAATGAAAAGTGAATAAATTAATGAATGGACGGATGTGACCTCCATAAACCGGGACTACTCTGAGATCTTCAGCGCGCACTTCGGAGACCCCGGCCCAGGACGACCCTGGGGTTCGGGGGCGCGGGCGGACTTCAGGCCGCGGCTCCCGGGCTCCGGACATCCCGAGTCCCACCCAGCACCCAGGTGGCCTCCCGGCTGGTGAGAAACCCGAGCCGACCAGGCGCTTTGGCGTTATCACCTCCGTCCACTGTCCTTTCCCCTCCGGCGCCGCAGCCGGACCCGGGAGCTCCAGGTCCGCGGCGGGCGGGCCCGCATCCGCCGAGGGCCGCGAGCTCGCGGTCCGCCCCGGGCCGACTCTTGCCGCGCACGCCCACCTGTCGGCCGCGCATGCGCAGCGCGCGCTCGGCGCGCCCGGCCTCCCCGCGCCCCGCGGCACGCGGCCAGTGCGCAGGCGCGGCGGCCGATGCGAGTGTGTATGTGCGGGCGAGAAGATGGCGGCGGCGGGGGAAGCAGCGTGAGGAGTCGGACGAGCGCCGAGGCTCATTGAAACGGGCCGCCATGGCCCTCCGCAACCCGCAGGTAGCAGTCGGCCGGCGCCCTCGGCGGGAAGGGGCCCCGGGCCGCGGGCGGGTGGGCGCCGGGGCGGGCGGACGGGCGGGCGGGCGCACCCCGGCCCCGAGCGAGCGTGTGGGAGTGGGGGAGGGCGCCGGGACACGCTGCCCGGGACTAGGCCCCGAGCCTCCCGCCGCCTCCGCGCCTCGGCCGCCTGCAGCCCGGCCCGCCCCGCGCCAGAGCCCACCGGGCCCCGCTTCAGAGGGGCGGCGGAGAGGGGGCGCCCGGGCCGGCCTGGAGAGGGCGTGGGGGGCGCGAAGGGGTTAACCTCAGGGCTGGACCGCGGGGCGAGCCGGCGGTGCAGATGGGGCCCTGGCTGCTCCAGGAGGCAGCCGGGAATCTTCGGGAGGCCCCGGGGCGGCATAGCCTTCCACGCCCTGTGGTCGCCTCTCTGCCCGGAACGAGCCACCAAGATTTGGGGTGCCCCGTTTTCCCCATGGCCCCAAAGGTTGCTTTCGCAGTTTGATTGACCCGGCGCGGGGGGGCGGCTTGCCGGTGTTCTGACTTTTAGACTCAAGTCACTAAGAAGCAGCCTAAGGTTACTGGTGCAAAGAAAACTCTAAATAACTCGCCAGGACCATACTTGTACCTGCCTTTGAGTGACATCTTTTGCACGAATCCGCCTCAGCCTGGGTGACACTACTAACGCACCCTGTCAGAGCGGTATCTTAGGGGTCGTTTGTGATAATCCCATAGTGGAAAGAAAGAGTAAAACGCACGCTTTTAGAGAGATGTGAGTGTAGAGTTGAGCTCTTACTCCCTCTCCTCACTCCCCCAAATACAATTGGTCTGGATAAAAATCGGCATGTGGTATTATTTGTCAGGCTTGCTGTGGACCGCTGATGTGTTGACTTCTAAGCCCTAGAAGTTATTGCGCGTTTTTATATCGTCTCAGTGTGCTGTTGTATTAAATATGTATTAAATAAAGGAAAATGAAACAAAGTAGCTGTTGGAAAACTGGTGGCCGGTAAATCGTAACCCTTTCAAAGCAATTGGTTTTTGTTGCCCTTTTGGAAATGGAGTCGGTTTTAGTAACTATTGGAATTAACGCGTGTCGCGGAATTTGAGACTCGATAACTTAAAAAATGAGACCTTACAGGAAGCAGCAATTTTGTTAAACTTTTGGCACTTTAGTTTGCTCTACAACTTTCCCCTTTAAACTTTTGTTCACGTGTACATCTGCGTTTTAAAGTAACTCAATATAGTTCTTTGCACAAAAAAAGGGCTTAGTAGTGGTTGAATAAGTTTTACAAGTGTGCAATTCAAAGATTTCTTTCCTTAAGAGGTTTGGTGTTTGCCTTTTTCTCACCTTAAATTTTATTTTTAAATTAAGCTTTGCTCTTATTTAAAATTTTTTTTTAAATTTTATTATTATTTTTGGCTGCGTTGCGCCTTTGTTGCTGTGCACGGGCTTTCTCTAGTTGTGGCGAGCGGGGGCTACTTTTCGTTGCGGTGCGCAGGCTTCTCATGGCGGTGGCTCCTCTTGTTGCGGAGCACGGGCTCTGGGTGCGCGGGCTTCAGTAGTTGTGGCTCGCGGGTTCAGTAGCTGTGGCGCACGGGCTTAGTTGCTCCGCGGCATGTGGGATCTTCCCGGACCAGGGCTCGAACCCGTGTCCTTTGCATTGGCAGGCGGATTCTTAACCACTGCGTCACCAGGGAAGTCCCCACTTCCATTATCGGAAGCACCAGGAAGCACCAATCGCAATGCAAAGTGAAATGTTAATGAGTGGTGATAATAGGTAAAAGTGATTGTAATTTCATTTACTTTCCTTAATGTCCTAGTATTTATGTTTTATACAGCAATATTGCCTATACACATCTTTAAAAAATTGGAGTGGCAACAGTTAGCTGAACATAAATGTTAGCAGCACTTTGGGTTTATTCTTTTAAAGTTTGATTAGGGCTTCCCTGGTGGCACAGTGGTTAAGAATCCGCCTGCCAATGCAGGGGACACGGTTCGAGCCCTGGTCCGGGAAGATCCCACATGTCGTGGAGCAACTAAGCCCGTGCGCCACAGCTACTGAGCCCACGTGCCACAACTACTGAAGCCCGTGTGCCTAGAGCCCGTGCTCCACAACAAGAGAAGCCACTGCAGTGAGAAGCCTGCGCGCGCGCTGCAGCTAGAGAAAACACAGCAACAAAGACCCAATGCAGCCAAAAATAAAATAAATAAATTTGTAAAAAAAACTAAAGTATGATTAAAATGCTTTTAAGTTGTAGCATGCAGAAGGTAGGAAAGGAAATAGTATGAGTTCTCATATTTTTCTTTTCTTTTCATAATTTTCTTTTAGAAGAATAGTAATGAAAACAAGTAATGAAATCATATGTGATAGGATTTAATGATTGGATCCTGCTTGAGTCAGGCTAAGCATTTTAATAATTTTGTTTTATTCAGTTACCTGCTGTCCTGAAGGTCCTGCCATAGTCATGGCCATTCATTAATTCAACAAATATTGGTTGGGCTCTTGCCCTCTGCTAAGCACTGTTATTTGTTATTATGCGTGTTTCTTGTTTATTATTGGAGATATGAATCACAGATTAACAGTAAGGGTCCTATTTTCTTTTTTCTTTTATTAAGTTTTTATAAGAGTCCTATTTTAAAATTGGATTTTAAGGTCACAATTTAAAACATTTATATAGTTTATAGCCTATTTCCACACCATTGATTGAACCCTTTTCCCCGGATTGACATAAACAGTGCAAAACTTAGAAACATTTCTAATGCCAGTCGTTTTCAACACATTTTAATAAATACAACGAACTTTGACAGTTGGAGTGAAAGTACATCTCTGACATTTGTTGGCATGAGGGAACTGATGAAAATGATTTGGGGTAATTAATTTGAACTGACCAATTCTGCCGTAAACCAGAAGAGATTTTTGTGATCATTGCAGTCATTTATAGTGAAAACTCTACAATAATTCTTCGTACACCCTGTTTGGACATCGTGTGGCTGCTCCTGTCCTGGTCCTGTGCAGCGGGCTCACTCTCATCTTTTCACTGCCTCACATACAGCATTGGGGCGCCCACATTTTCCACTGTGGAATTTCTTGGATCCAGTTTACAGCGTATGGTAGTGTTGCTGTATCGTTGAATATCTTTGTAAGTGACAGCAGTATTAGTAGTTTTCCAAAGAGAGACATTTTTATTGGAGTTTCATAGTGAGCAACTGAAGTAAATAAAATTATTTGCAATGCGGGGTATTTGGAGATAGCAGTTTTCCTTTGCATAGTGACAGCAAAATCTTGAAACATGTCCTAAGACTAGGTAAGCCATTTAAAGCTTGTGCGTTGATGGTCGCCTCAGTGGTTTCTACACAGGAGCAGTGGAGATGAGCCTTATCCAGGGCCTCACCCTCACCCTCTGGAGCCTGTCTTGTGGGGACCAGTGTCCTGAAATGAGCAAATAGTAAGTGGACCGCCTCATTCCAAATTCCTCTCTAGAGCAACAGTTAGGACATATATTTGAGGGCTTTTTTATGTGGAACTGAAGTGGTTTGAATAGTGGTTTGCATAGGAAAACTTAAAGGAGAAAAGAATTCCAAAGCTTAATGATTATTTAATGCCAGGCCTAGTGGTACATTTACTCTGTGCTGTGTTCAGAATATAATATTGAAGTAACTGAGAAAAGTTGTATCATCTCTACTTGAATTATAGTTCATCAAGGTTATTTTTTGTTTGTTCTTGTGTTTTTACAAATTTCAGACAGGCAAGTACTTGGCTGTTAGTGGGTCTGGTTTTTCAAGTGGCACATTAAGGGTGGTTGCTGAGGACACTTCTTACTGATAATACACCGAATATGAGAACAGTGGGAAGCACTTGCTTTTGAATTTGTAATTACGCTGTTACAGCTGTCTTTACTGCCACACATGCAAGAATCCCTGTGGCACAAGACAGATAAATCTGTTTGCAATGGAATTTACTGGCCTTGGGCCACTGGATTACTGTCATTTGTCACTTTAGTGCTACTTCAGCAGTGTAGATGTTCATTTCCAAAGACTTACGTGTGCTTGGACTGCAGTTTTCCTGTTTATTGAAGTGATCTCCCAATAGGTCTCTCTGTGACCGTTCCTGTCAGTGCAGTCCGTACTAAGAACAGTAGGCAAAGCAAAGGCAGCCGGTGGGGGTAGGTTTATAGTATTTGTTTCAAGAATCAGAAATTGTAGAGTCTATCATAAACCTAGATGTAGAGTCTTCAGAGTGTAGACTTTTCATGAGTGGGCTACTTTCTGACTGCTTAAAAGCTCCTCAGACATGACCCCATTTTCAGCAGGAGACCCAAGAAACCAATAGCTCCATGCCGCTCCCTGTTTTGAAAGGCACTGTGCTCAGGTTGCCCTCTCCTGGGAACAGGGTCGATGAGGTGTAGAGTGGAAGTGTGGTTTGGGGCAGGGAGCGAGAGAATACAGCGTGTCTTTCTGGACTTTCCTTTTCTGGCTCACTTGAGAACTGAGAGATGACCGTGTGCCTGGAGAGTGTTAGCCCAGGTCCGCACCAAGAGTCTGCGCACTGAGGACGCCTGCTCTTGTCCCTCAGGCCCCTCCCTCCTGGGCTTCGTCTGCAGCTTTACTGGTTGTCATTCTTCAGATCAGTTCTCAATTTATTTTTCTGGTATCAGCTCAAGGGCCATCTTGTAAGCCTACACTCTCTGATTTAAGTAGTGCATTAGAAATGAAAGTACCTCCTAATAGAAAGGCTGGTGCCCCACTCTTGTGCCTTTGGTACTTGAGTTTTACACATAGCTGCCTGCCTTTCTCTTTCTCCCCCCCCCCTTTCTTTTTCTGGTACAATCTTGTTTCCCCGTTTGTACTTGTTTTATGAAGAAATGCTGGCATGCCCGTGCTCTTTTGTGGCAAGTAGTCTTTAAAGTTTCAAAAGATTCACCATGACAGCTGCAAACTTATGTTGTCATTGGAGCTACTGTGAAAAAGAAAACTTAAATGTTAATTGGATAATACTAGAGGTATTCCTGCTGTAAGAAACTGAATGTAGGAAAAAACACGCATTTAAGACCACACAAAATGGAGGGGTTCGTGTTATAGACCTGTTACTGTGAACGAGCTGGCTGGGGTGGGAAGGGAGGGGTCCCATGAATAGCACCCCCCCCCACTCCTGGGGCTTTAGTCCCATGAGGTGCACTGGTTGCACGGGAAGCGGTGGGGACAGCTTTTCAGACCATTTTCTCAACTTACTCTCCTCACTGTTCACAAAAATAGAAGTTTATCATTATTGTGAGTACAAGTCAAAAATACTTATTTCTGTGTTTTAAAATACGTTGAATAAGGCTGGATATCTGTATAAATTACGTGTTGCAAGCCATGGGCCTTGTGAACTAGAACTAGCACTGCCCAAGAACATTTAATACATGGCTCTGTGGGGGAAATTTGGATTTGCCTTTTGGTCTAATGAGTTAGTTTGCGTTGTTTAATAGTTCTTGCATAAACATGATGGTATCCTTTGCTCTGGATATAAGCAGTACATTTTAAATTTTATTATATCCATTTAAATTTAGTCAGGGCCACTCAACTTGTGAATTTATTTGGTATTCTGATAATTGTCAAGAGGATTTCTAGTGTTCCTCTTCTTTTGTGTCTCTCCTATTTTAGACAGTTCATAACTCCAGAGGAGTGAAGCAATTGCCTCTTTTGAGACACTTGCATCATTAAAATATATACCCTTTCTATTTTTTTTGAAAACATCAATTTTTTTCTTGTGATAGGACTTGGGGGGGGGAAATAGAAGAGAATTTGAAAATGACATTTAATTCTGGAGTTTTCAGAGATTCTTGCCTGATCTTATAAAAAAAACTTCTCTCGATATTTAAGTAGTAATTCCCCTTAAGTGGCTGCTAAGATGTGTGTATTTATTTGAGACCCTGGAGAGTAGGCCTTCTGGGTAGATCTGATAATTGGATGGGGAAGAGCATACTTATTATAAAATTAAGCATTGCAGCAATCAGCATGTGGAGAAAGTTGTGCAGTGTATAAGCTGCGTGGTTTATGAAGTGCCGTGACTGGTTTGATCCTTACGGCAACTCTGTAATGTGTTGTTATTATCATCATTTTACAGATGAATAAAGTGAGACTCAAGAGGTTGTGGGACTTCCCTGGTGGTGCGTTGGTTAAGAATCCGCCTGCCAATACAGGGGACACAGGTTCGAGCCCTGGTCCAGGAAGATCCCACATGCCGCGGAGCAACTAAGCCCGTGCACAACTACTGAGCCTGTGCTCTAGAGCCCGCGAGCCACAGCTACTGAGCCTGCGCTCTAGAGCCTGCGAGCCACAGCTACTGAGCCCACGTGCCACAACTGAAGCCCGTGCACCTAGAGCCCGTGCTCCACAACAAGAGAAGCCACCACAATGAGAAGCCCGCGCACCGCAAGGAAGAGTAGCCCCTGCTCGCCACAACTAGAGAAAGCCCGCGCGCAGCAACAAAGACCCAATGCAGCCCAAAATAAATGAATCAATAAATAAAATTTTTAAAAAAGGTTTAAAAAAAGGTTGTGATGTGAAGTCGCATGGCTCTTAAATGAGCTATCAGGGACTTAGGAGCAGGTCTTTGGACTTCTATCCTTTGCCTTTTCTACTTGGCTGAACGGATAAAGGCCTGATGTTTCACAGTGTGACTTCCCCATGGTAGTTCCTCAGTGAAGATTCATGGAATGGCCAAATGAATGAAATAAAGGTTTACATGTTTAAAGATATTAATGTGTTAGTAATTACTAAGGGTTGCTAATCTGCTACTAATTATTAATTACAAGATTTTGTGTAGAGTGCATTTTGGTGAAAGTTCTTACTGATTTTATTTTTAATTAATTTTTGGCTGTGTTGGGTCTTTGTTTCTGCGTGCAGGCTTTCGCTAGTTGCGGCAAGCGGGGGCTACTCTTCGTTGCGGTGCACGGGCTTCTCATTGCTGTGGCTTCTCATTGTGGAGCGTGGGCTCTAGGCGCGAGGACTTCAGTCGTTGCGGCATGCGGGCTCAGTAGTTGTGGCTTGCGGTCTCTAGAGCGCAGGCTCAGTAGCTGTGGTGCACAGGCTTAGTTGCTCCGCGGCATGTGGGATCTTCCCAGACCAGGGCTCGAACCCGTGTCCCCTGCAATGGCAGGCGGATTCTTAATCACTGCGCCACCAGGGAAGCCCCACTGATTTTATTTTTAAATACAAAATAAAGACTTGCAATTTCTGAAACAGAAATATTTAAAGTAAAAAGTATGTCACTCTCTTCCTCCCTGATCCTTGGTCCTCACCTTGATGTCTGTCTTCTGTGCCTTTTTGTGTTTGGGCATTGTTGTTTTTGTTTCCTTGTCTCATAATGCAGTCTCTTCTAACCAGGTAGTCACTGAGCTGGATTTTTTGGAGCTAGTCTTGTTTCTAAAACTATTGAAGGCATCTATTCAAGTATAGGAAGTGTTCTTATTTTTACCAAATTTTGCCAGGGGATGGAGCAGATGTTCTGGAGGTAAAAGTGGTTCCCTGGGACCTGTATACTGAGAACTGTGGAAGTGCTGTAGAAATTTATGACTATTAAAATGCCCAAACCATTTTTTTAAAAAGTAATATTTTGAAGACGTTCAGCCCCTTAATTATAGCAGCCATGCTGTTAAGTTTCTGTATTGTTAAAAAAAAAAAAAAAAAGTCTGATTCAAAATTAAATTCTTGTCTCTTGGTCAACTCTGCACTAAAGAAGATTACTGAGAGGACAAACCTTTTGTTAGTTGGAAAGGTTGATAGGTCATCAACCCTAGTGAATAGTGGGGAATTGGGTGATGCACCTGGATTTTCCCCGTCTTCTCCAAAATCAGGCTTTGTTCACCTCCCCCTTTGTGTTTTTGTTTATTTATTTATCATTATTTATCATTATTTTTTTTTTTGCCACACGATGATCTTAGTTCCCTTACCAGGGATCGAATCTATGCCCCCTGCAGTGGAAGTGTGGAGTCTTAACCACTGGACTGCCAGGGAAGTCCCTCCCACTTTGTTTTTATCAAAGTACTGCAATGGCAAAAGAAAGAAAAGAATCCAAAAAAACTGTCCCGTTTCTCATGTCAGGTCCTCTCCCCAGAAACCATATTCAACTACTTCTAATAAAATGCAAAATCAGGTCTTTTAGGGGTTGCATTCTGTGTCCTTCGGAATTAATTTGTAGGATACCAGACACCTTTATTCAGAACGACATATAAAGGACTTTATATCTTTTGTAATTGTTCAAACAAAAAATTTTGGTGGCCAGGCATTAGCAGGATAGAGCTGAAAAGAGAGTTTCTGTGCTTTAGAAGTTCACAGGGTAGTGGGAGAGGGAAGCAGGCTAATTGGTAGATACTGTTTTAGGGTGTTAATTCCTGTAACAGAGGTGTGAACAATACAGTCAGAAACTTTCATTTATTCATTCATTCATTTATTCAGCAGGTAGTTATTGAGTGGCTGCTGTGTACCAGGCGCTGAGGATGGAGTGATGAGCAGAGACGGGCATTGTCCCTCTTACCAGGGAGCTCACTGTCTAGTGAGGGAGACAGACGCTAATCAGATAGTCACAGCGATGCCTGTGGCATTCCAAACGGAGGACTGTGCCGGGAGGGAGGGCACAAGGTCTGTCGGCGCGGCCCTGGGAAGTCAAGGATGGGCTCCCGGAAGCGGTGCCTTGGCTGATACCCAGCCGGAGACGGCTCTGTAGCTGGAGGGTGTGGGGAGCCCCTGAGAACTCAGAACGCTGGGTGCTGAGGTGCGGGCGGCCAGCCTTACCCCGGGGAGAGTGTGGAGGAGGGCGGCACGCGCTCACACTCTGCCTGCCCTGCAGAACCATCCCAGTGGGCTCACGGTGGCTTGTGGGCCACCGTGGGGAGGGTGCCGTGGAGGTGGGGAGGAGTGGCAGCGTCACGTGGACTGGACAAGGGGTAGCATCAGGGGAAGCTGGGAAGACGACCCTCCTAGAAAGGCGACATTTGTGCAGAGAAGCATAAGGACAGGGTGTGGGGGGAAAGCATGCAGAGGAACAAAGTCTCAAAGCCTGCGGTACGCTGGAGCACGTGGGCTCGATGGGTGACTGGCGTGTAGGGTGAGGGGCCGGGACCGAAGTCAGGAGGGGCGAGGGACCTTGCCAGTCCAGCCTGGACGGCGTCTGCCCTTGTCAGCAGGTGGGCATCTGTGGGAAAGCATGGGTTCGAGGAAGTGGCTCGTCCCGCTCTCTGTTAGCGTTGCTGAGGGAGATGGCTGTGCAGGGGCCCGCTTGGGGTCCTGCATATGGGGTGGCAAGGGTGTGTCCCTCTTCTGGCTCTCCTCCAGGTCTCAGGGTGTTCGCTCTGCTCACCTCAGCACCTCAAGCATCTTAAATCTCAAAACTTTGAGGGGGGAAAAATTAGGACATTCTTTTGGGGTCATCTGAGGCAGATTAATGCAAGGCAAATAGCCCTTGAATGTCCTCAGTGATAGTTGGATAGAGTTGTTAGGGAATGTCATTTGGGGACATTATTCCCTTTATGTTTTTTGGGGGGCACCTTTAAAACAAGCATTAGATACTTGATTATGCTCCTAGAAAATAAAGAAAATATTAGAAAAAACATCACCCCTAATATCTCACGACTCTGAGATGACTTTTGTTAATATTTTGAAATGCTTCCCTTTGGTACTCTTTGTGGTAAATTTTAGACATTTGGTATCTTTTTATGTAATAGCATGTTTTAAGTTGTGATCCTTGGTCATGGTCTTCTCTCATCAGGTCACCTGGCATCCTGGTGGCCATCCAGACACACTAAGTAGGGACTCCTAATTAGGCCCCCAAGTCTGTGTTTCCCTCAGCCCCCTAGGGCCTCAGCCACACGCAGGTGTCAGAGCCTCCACATAGGTTTTTTTTTCTAATTAATTAATTTTGGGGGCTGTGTTGGGTCTTCGTTGCTGCACGTGGGCTTTCTCTAGTTGCGGCGAGCAGGGGCTCCTCTTCGTTGCAGTGCGCAGGCTTCTCATTGTGGTGGCTTCTCTTGTTGCAGAGCACGGGTTCTAGGTGTGTAGGCTTCAGTAGTGTGGCTCGTGGGCTCAGTAGTTGTGGCTCACGGGCTCTAGAGCGCAGGCTCAGTAGCTGTGGCTCATGGGCTTAGTTGCTCCGCGGCACGTGGGATCTTCCCGGACTGGGGCACGAACCCGTGTCCCCTGCACTGGCAGGCGGGTTCTTAACCACCGTGCCACCAGGGAAGTCCCCCTCCACATCGTTTTGTTTACAGCTTTTCCCTTAACCTGCTGAACACTTTTCAATGACTAGGATTAACTAAATCTTATCTTGGACATTTTAAAACTTTTCCAGTCTAGGTTAGGTATGAACAACAACAAAAGGTACAGGTTTGTGGCTCTCTGAGAGATAATATTATTAATTTTAGCACTGAGTAGAGTGAGTTGGGAAGAGAACCAACTGAGGAGCCTGAAAATGTTGCTGTTTGAAGACCTGCCGCACTGGGTCTTCAGAATGAGAGTTCAGTTTTGTTTGAAGTTCAGTAACTAGCTCATTGACTAATTCCTTCTCAACAAACATGTATCCGGCTCTTGCTCGGTGCTGAGGCCTGTGTTGGGGTTCATAAGCTGCAAAACACAATTACAAAGATACATATATATACATGAACATTACGTTCCCTGTAGCCACGGGAGACTGCAGTGCTCCGTGTGGTGAGATGGGGCCCTTGGGGATGGTGTGCGGGCAGCACAGACTTGGCCACAGCTCGATTTAACTGTGACCGTCTGATGTCCCAGCAAGACGGAACAAAATTCCTAATTCATCCCGAAGCCCATTTGTGGTCAAGATCTCTTTGGGGATTTGTGCAGAGCATTAAGCCATTTTGCCATCGGAAACTCTTGCTGCCTTCTTTTGGTTGCTGGTCATGGATTTGTCAGCTTAGAAATTCTTGTCTCCAGTTTGTCGCAAATTGGTGTTAAAATAATCACTCTTGGTTCCATCTTGGTTCTTACTGAATTCTTGGCTTTTCCATGCCACGCTACACAGTGTGAGTTAAGTGCCAGGAGCACAAATTTCCTTTTTCATCTGTGACTAGAGTTCTATTCAGTGAGAACGAGCTAAGAGATAGCTTTAAAAAAAAAAATCTTAAAAAGCGTTCTCTTCAGTTTGGGCTGGAAGTTTACTGGCTCTAAATTGAACTTCACATGCAGTGACACTGTAGCAATATCCTAGCCATGACTAGTCCTGGACACAGAGTTGCTGCAGCTCAGTTTGGAAAGAGTTTGCCTCTCACCCCCTGACACATGTTGAAAAATGAGTTTCTTTTCTTTTTAAGGTGGAAAGAAAGTGAAATATGTTGCCATTTTGTTTCTTGGCCATTGATTTCTTTTTGGTTGAAAACAGATCTGAGTTAGCTTCCTCTCTTCCCTGGGGAGAAGGGGAGGACACCCATGTGTGTCGTGCACAGCGAGCCTGGAGGGTCCTGTGGACTTGGATTCTGGGGGTGCCGTGTCTTTCCTCCCTGGTCAGTCAGCCCTTCCCGGAGGCCTGCAGCCTGCTGGCCCCGAATGGGCCAAGTGCCTGAGTGGCGGAAGGACAGCATGGCCCTGCCTGGCGGAGGGCACAGTACACAGACGGTCGTCTGGCTAGAGTCTGGCAGGTGTTCCAGGGTAGGAGCACAGGGGCCCGGGAGCGGCCTGGGGCTCAGGAAAGCTTTCTTGAGCGCTGAGGGGTCTGCTTCCCCTCCAGCGGCCCCACTGTTGGGCACAGCATCCTGTCCTGCATGTGGGGGCAGCTGGCTGGCTGTCAGGTTCAGGACTGCACGAGGGTTGGTTTTGGTGTTTCCAGTTCTAGGAATGAAGATCAGGATGATGGTGTGGTTCTGCACACGGGACGGCTTTGCCCTCCCCAGAAATACCTTTACAGTAATGAGAGCTGATGGAGAAGAGGTGAGCTGCTCCTGAGGTATTCAGATCGGTGGTAATTCTTGCATTAAGAATGCAGATGACCTCTAAGTTTTCTTTAAGGGTTTCACGACTCTCTTTATCTCTGTTGTGTAGTTTCTTGAATCCAGGTGACTGATCTGTGTATCAGCTAATAAGCTGTTTTGTTTCATTCTTTGGGCTGTTTCTCAACAGTTGTAGCGGAGATCAGAGCACCGTTACTGATGTAAATAAAATGCCTTCACTATAGCTTTCCTGGTCCCAGTTAGTGGTCCGTAGCATTGATCCTTCGTTGGCCTGCTCTGAACAAATGCTGTTATCCCCAAATTCAAGAGCCACAGAGCTGTCTGCCTTCCAAGGTGGAGAGCCCAAATGTGTGTCAGCGGTGAGTGTGGAAAGAGAACTTTTCCATTGGCTTGCCTCAGTTATTTTTTGTGTTCGCCACCTTTGTCACCTTAGATATCTCAGCCAATGTCATTATTTATCCACTGGTTATTTACTTTTAATAAATATTTATTGTTTTATTTACTTATTTTTTTGGCTGCGTTGGGTCTTCGTTGCTGCCATGGGCTTTCTCTAGTTTCAGCAAGTGGGGGCTACTCTTCATTGAGGTGTGCGGGCTTCTCATTGCGGTGGCTTCTCTTGTTGCAGAGCACGGGCTCTAGGCGCGCGGGTTTCGGTAGTTGTGGCCCATGGGCTCTAGAGCGCAGGCTCAGTAGTTGTGGCATATGGGCTTATTTGCTCCGTGGCATGTGGAACGTTCCCAGACCAGGGCTCGAACCCATGTCCCCTGCATTGGCAGGTGGATTCTCAACCACTGTGCCACCAGGGAAGCCCCATCCACTGGTTATTTTTCGAGCTCAGCTAAGTGCCACAAAAATGAGTACAAATAAGTCCTCTCTACCCGAGACCCTCTGCTGCAGCATGCCCCCCCTCTGTCCACGAGCTTGCTGCCTGGCCCTGGGCGGCTTTCGGTGTGGGTGATGTCTTCTCAGGATGGCCTGCCTCCCTGGCCTCTTTATTTTTTTTTTTTTACTTTATTTATTTATTTATTTATTTTATTATTTTATTTTTTTTTAAATTTTTTGCCTTATAACAAATTTAATCAGTTATACATATACATATGTTTCCATATCCCCTCCCTTTTGCGTCTCCCTCCCACCCTCCCTATCCCACCCCTCCAGGCGGTCACAAAGCACCGAGCTGATCTCCCTGTGCTATGCAGCTGCTTCCCACTAGCTATCTACCTTACGTTTGGTAGTGTATATATGTCCATGCTCCCTGGCCTCTTTAAAATCCAGCCTCCTGAACCCTCACCACCTTCTTGCCTTGCTTTGTCTTCACAGCACCTACCACCTTCTGATATCCTGTATCTAATATCCTATCCTAACGTAGTTACTTTGTTCATTTTCTCTCTCCCTACTAGAATGTAAGATTAATGAGGGCAAGGATTTCTTTTGTTCACTGATACATTCCCCGGGCCTAGAATGTAGTAAGTGCTCAAAAATATTATTGATAAATAAATTAATGAAAGATACAATACCGTGGGTATATTCAGGAAGTCCATGGTTGAATGTGGGAAAGAGTCTCATCCACTGTTGAAATCCAGAGTGAGTAACTCGTCGGTTTGTTAGGAAAGTAGTTCCCGAAGAGGAGACTTTGGAACTGAGTTCTGTGATATGAGGAGAAGCCAGCGGCACCCCTCCTGGTGGGAGAGAAGGCGCTCTGGGCAAGAGACCCTGTGTGGATGGCCCTGAGCCTGCAGTTCTGGGCGGTGGGGCGCAGCCCTGGGGGCTCTTGCGTGCTCTGCTGGAGCCTTTTGTCTTGAAAGGTCTTGGGGGGCCTTGCAGGCCTGTTCCTAGGGACTAAAATAATCAGGTTCACATTTTAGAGAAAGCAGTGTGGTGGCTGCATGTGGTTTGGAGGGTGAAGGATGAGTCCGGGGGCAGGAAGACCAGTTAGGCACTCAGTGATCCAGTTGAGAAGTGCTGAAGGCCTCACCTCAGCCTGGGGCAGGGGGTGGAGGAAGCGAAGGCCTTGGGGTGACCAGTTGGAACGGGATGCATAGGGAGCAGGGCAGCTTCTTTGTGATGTATTTGTGGTAATGCATTTCCTTTTTTAATAACCTAGGACTATGCTGTATGTTGTTCAGTATTTTTTCCCCATTTCTTGTATTGTAAACACTCTTGATTATTAAACATTTTTCTTCAATGTTATTTTTAAGTACTGTGGAGTATCCACAAGTTATATTTTATGCATACTAAAAACAGTGATGTTTGGCATGTTTTGGATCTATTTATTAGCTGTTTCTCATTGTGAGTGAATGATCTTATTTCCCAGAGATAATTAAAGCCCAGTATTGTAAACTGAAAGATGAACATCTTTAATTCATTGGTTACTTGGAGGCAGAATGGGAGATACATTTTGCTTAGTAATATTAAGGAAATAATTAGTGGTAGATTAAAACATGAAGTTTTTTTATGTTTTTATTTTTAAACTACATACTAATTTGATCAAAAGCAAGTTACACTATGAAATATTTGAAAAAGATTGAGAAAGGTCTTTTTATATAATATTTGTCAGCCAGCTGGCTCATGTTTGCTGAAGGCTGTTTTAGCTACTGCTTGTAGCTGCTCAGGAAGGTAACTAAAGCGTTCTTAACCCTGTGTAGGTAGTGGGTGACTCAGCAGGTGACTGAGGCAGAGGGAACCATTGGGGCGGGTTCTGAGATGTGTAATGTGCTGAACTAGGTGGTGCGCATGTCAGGTTCTGCAGGGGGAGTTCAGGGAGTGAAGGAAGTGGGCAATGAGTGACCTTGAAAATGAACAGGATTTGGGCAAATGGAGAGAAAAGAGGAGGGCATTCCGTGTGGGAGAGTGAGGAGGACTTAGGTTTCAGATTAACTTTTTTTTTTTTTTTTTTGCTTTTTGAGTGATCTTACTTGGTATGAATCCCCTGGATCACTCACTCCATTTCTGTCTCAGGATACTTTTGATAACAAGTAAGAGAAAGCTCAGCTCTAACTGGCTTACACCATAACCTAGAGATTTACTGGCTCACGCCGCTAGAAATTCTGTACGTAGGTCAGTCTTCAAGGTTGGTTTGATTCATCAGTTCAGTGACATCTTTGAAGACCTGGTTTCTCTTCACTTGTGTTGTATCACTATTATCCGAAGCCTAGTTTCCCCCCCAGTGGCAAAATGGCTACAGTAGTTGTGGGCTTCACATTTGTGCCCAGCACACAAACCGGCCCAAGAGAGTGTGTGTGTGTCCCAGAATTCTTGGCAGTGCCCTGAGCTTTGTGCCCTCTGGGTCACCCTGAACCAAGTGCTCTGGGCTAGAGGGGTGGCATGCTGTGTTGGCTCCCCTCTGGAGTGGGGAGTGTCAGCCTTCTGAACTGGGTGACCACTATCCAACAGGGGAGGAAGAGAGTGAACGTTGGGAGGATGGCCGCAGAATCCTTTACCTGACGCTTCATCCCTCCCCACTCTTTCCAGGTTTATCGTTTCCTCCTTCTGGGCTCCTCAGACTCGGTCCTTTCTCCTTGGCAGGTCATCCTGGACTGTCTGATGGTTTCTTATTGTATCTTATAGTCTTTCTTAAGTTTTTTTTTTTTTTTTTTTTTTGTGGTACATGGGCCTCTCACTGTTGTGGCTTCTCCCGTTGCGGAACACAGGCTCCGCATGTGCAGGCTCAGCGGCCGTGGCTCACGGGCCCAGCCGCTCCGCAGCATGTGGGATCTTCCCAGACCGGGGCACAAACCCGCGTCCCCTGCATCGGCAGGCGGACTCTCAACTACTGCGCCACCAGGGAAGCCCTCTTCCTTAAGTTTTATTGTTGCTTTATTATCTGTGTGTCTGTGCATTGAGGCCAGCCCCAGGTTCCAGTGCTGGCTGTCCCATTTTATGTTCCTGGGCTCTTGGGCAAGATTATTTCTCTGAACCTCAAGTGTTTTCATCTTCACTCGGTCGACGGCTACTTACCAGAGTCTAAGTATTGTACTTAAGTGGATGGGATCCAGAACTGAAAGACACAAGGAGATCGTAGTTCATTTACAGAAACATGTAGGTAAGTGAGAATTACCATGAGGTATGAAAAAGGGTTTGAAAGAAATAGGGCTTGCGATGACTTCCCTGAGGGGGTGATGCCTCTGTTGAGCTTGATGGGCAGAGGACTAGGCACCAGGGAGCTGCCTGCATGGAGAGCCGAGGAGTAGTGAGTACATTTGGAGTAACTGGGCTCTTACGTGCACACGGAGATGAGGCTAGGTTGTTTAGGCCATTACACCAAGAGTTTAGGTCCCATCTCTGTATCCCTTACAATTAGGAGTTGACCATATGTCCTAGTTGACACGTGTTCCAGGGTAATTAATGCGGTCCTTTCACTGTGAAAGGTGACATCAGTTTGGATGATAAACCATCACCCAGCTTAATAGAGGAGTTTGGAGCTATGTGGTGGTGGTGTACAGGATGCAGGGCTTACCCTACGGTAGGACCCTGGGACTGTGTGAGATACAGCTGCTGCTTCTCAAACTTAAACCTACATTAAGAATCAGCTGGGGATCATGTTAATGGCGTATTTGGCTTCAGTTGGTCTGGGGTGGAGCCTGAGAGCTGCATAATCTCCTGAGTTATTCCTTTGGTGCTGGGCTGGGGACCACACTTTGAGTAACAGGGTACTATAAGACATTAGGAGCATCAGAGGGTCTGCAAGTCCTGAAATCATGTGCAAAAATATGTGTATGTGCATTCTTCAGGTAGTGGGCTTAATTTGCTTACATCATATCCTCAGGGGAGTGTACTGCCACCCAAAAAGGGTTAGGGGAATCACTGTTTTTTAGAAATATTGTGACGATTAAATGAGATCTGTATATTAAGTGCCTTCAGGGCAGTGTTTAACCCACCGTAGTCATTCATTATGTGTTAGGTGTTTGTCCCATCCCCCAGGTTTTTTGAAGGCAGTAAACATTGCTTAAACATTTAAAATATCTTTTTTTATATCTTCTGTGCCATTGGTGTTCAATAAAAATATGTTTAGTTTGGTGACAGACGGTTTTAGGACTGTTGGTCATTCTGTCAACATTTGAGGGTCTGTTATGTGCCAAGCATTTTATTGGGTATTGAGATGCTGAAGTCTAATCTTGGTTATTGCAGATACCCTGGCATGGAGGGGTTGTAAGGGCTTGAGCTGGATAGTAACACTAGGATTGAAGAGATGCATCAAAAAAAAAAAAATTGGTTTTTTTTTGGCTGTGCCCTGTGGCTTGTGGATCTTAGCTCCCCAACCAGGGATTGAACCTGGACCCTCGGCAGGGAGAGTGTGGAGTCCTAACCATTGGACCACCAGGGAATTCCCCCCATTTTTTTTTTTTTAGTAATCTTATTATTGAGGTATATTCTGTGTTCAGAAAGGTTCTGCTCTTGCCTTTGACTCATTGAGATCCTGTTCTCTGGATCTCAGGTGTGGGTGTATGGATGTCAGGATGCATCACTTAATTAGAATGCTTATTTCAATTCATGCAGTTGCTATTGTTTTTACCAAATAAAAATTTTTGAACATTTTGATGGGATTGTGCCAGGAATTGGGGTATATAATTCAAGATAATCTTCAAGGTTTCTCATCTAGAAGATTGGAAGAACAGTGAAGTTTGCTATTGGCATAAGTGTAAAACCTGGTTTTGAGAAAATAATGGACTTTTTTTTTTTTTTTTTTTTTTTTTTTTTTGCGGTACGCCGGCCTCTCACCGTTGTGGCCTCTCCCGTTGCGGAGCACAGGCTCCGGACGCGCAGGCTCAGCGGCCATGGCTCACGGGCCCAGCCGCTCCGTGGCATGAGGGATCTTCCCGGACTGGGGCACGAACCTGTGTCCCCTGCATCGGCAGGCAGACACTCAACCACTGCGCCACCAGGGAAGCCCAATAATGGACCTTTTGATGTTAAGGTTAAACTAGAACGTAACAGTGGAAGAGCCTAGGGGCTGGCAGCTTGAAATATGGAACTGGAGTATAGTTGGGCAATCCAAGTTGAAGATGTGGGTTTGGAATTCATCAACATACTTGAAGCTGAGAATAGGTGAGCTGCTTAGCGGGGGAATATCCAGGTGCCATCCCAGAGGAGAGAGAATGGTTAAAGAAACAGAACCAAGTCTTGTAGAGTTATGGAATCCCCTGAAGGTAAAATTATTATGAAAAGTGTGTGTGAGAGAGATCTTATTACTAATCAAGTGCTTGATAGATTGACTAGCTTAAGGAGGTAGAATGATTTTGGTTTAGATTGGGAGGTTATTTTTGAAACAGCAGAATGTTGAAGGTGAAAGATTTCACTGAGTCTAAAGAGCAAATGGGAAATGAGCTCAGTTACAAAGAAGTGTCTCTGTGGAAAAGACATTTCTGAAAAGTTGCATTGGAGGGGAATTTTTCTATCACATTATTTCTAGCTTAGTTGCATTATAGTTTTTCTTCTGATTGTTTGCCTTTAACTTGTTAATGATAAATAAATCCTTAAAAGCACTAAAATAGTTTTCCATTTTAAAAACATTTGCTTTGGTTGTTCATCAAGCAGTGGGTCCTCCTATAGAGTGAACAGTCATCTCATTGTTTTATAGTTCCTTCTGTCTGGTTTGGGGGCATACTTGAGTGTCGAAATAGCTCTGCTGGCCCTCCCTCCAGCTGTCTGCCTTGTTTCTCCCATCCCTGAATCGCTGGGTTGTGGGAATGCCCCTGTGTTCAGTGATTCTGAACCCTGACTGCACATCAGAGTCACACAGGAAGCCTGCCTCCCACCATTGAACCCAGAATTGTGGCCTGAGGATCCTCAGGTGATTCTAAGGTACAGTCAAGGCTGAGAAGCACTGCTTGAGGCCTTTGTCCTGCACAGCTGACCCTGTTCCCCTGCTTGGTGAGCTCTTCCTGGGGTTGGTTTTCTGCCTTTGTATGAAAAACAGAGTATTGTGAGTTGATTGGGTGAAAAAAATTTCTTTTCTAGGATACTGAAGCCCTGAGCTTCACATATTTACCATAAGGGAGACTTTCTGGAAAGTCTTGAGTTTCATTTTTCTTTTTTTTATTAAATTTATTATTTATTTGGTTGTGCTGGGTCTTAGTTGTGGCAGGCTGGCTCCTTAGTTGTGGCTCTTGGGCTTCGTGGTTGTGACATGTGAACTCTTAGTTGCGGCATGCGTGTAGGATCTAGTTCCTTGAGCAGGGATTGAACGTGGGCCCCCTGCCTTGGGAGCGGAGAGTCTTAACCACTGTGCCACCAGGGAAGTCCCGAGTTTCATTTTTCTAATAAAAGATTTTTAATCGTAACAGTGAACTTACATAATTCAAGAATGGAGTGCAGTCTGTTGTTTTGGCTGGTAAAGTAAACTGGACCTCCGTAATTACAGTCTTCGGAGGCTATTTTTCAACAGGCCATTAGGTGGAGGTTAAATTGAGAAAGTAAGCAGTGGACTGCTTCCTCAGTAGGCATGGTGGTCCTCAAGCCCTCAGCACCTGCTTTTGCATTCTTTTATTTTTAGCAGATAGTAATTTTGCAGCTTTTACTGCTTCAACCAACTCTTCTAACTTTGGTTTTCATTACAACCAAAGTAATTCATGAAAGGGAATATTCTATATACTTCCTCCTTAAAGTTGAAGGAGAGGGGTGTGTGTAACAGCTAACCTGAGTCCTTTTTCTTAGGCATCTCTAGATTTTCCAAGGTGTTTGAAGAGACCATTGGCAGTGACCATTAGGTTAGAAGAAAATAATTTAGGTAGTCACACTTCTGTTTTCCTGAGTGTCTTTTAATGTGGAGCTCTGGTTTAGTGGTGCACTTTCCTTTCTGGCAGGTGGCCTTCAGTAGCCAAGCTTTTGTTGGTTTGGTTCCAGCATATTTCATTAAGTGAAAAATCCTGTAGAACAGATGGACCTAACAAGTTTCTGCTCATGGAGCATTCTGTTTAATGCAACACTAGTTTTGATTCAGCGTTGTGGGCAGTTATTGTCTGTATGTAGTGTGGAGTTTGAGTAGGTGGTCAGGGGATCTAGGCAGTTATAAAGGCCAGGCCAGTCATGAACAACCTGAGGTTGGAGGCTTACAGGAGCCTGTTACAGTGATAACAGGTAGCACAGTACAAATACATGCCTACTAGTTTAGGTGGTGTTGTGTAGCAGTAGTTAGGGTCTTTGAACCAAGGAACATGAAATCTTAAAAAAAAAAGTCCTGATGTGTGTGTGAATATTTATCGAGTACTTAAGAATTCTGCTTATGTGAATGAAACATCAGTGTTGTGGTCTTTGGTCTTCAAGAGTTGTTTTTACATTACAGCTGCTTCATCCACCTTATTTATAGATGTGTGTCTAATTAAAGTCAACCGTATTGAGGTATACTTTAATACAATAACTGTACCAATGTTAAGCTTGCAGTTTGAGTTTTGACAAATGTATATACCAGGGTAACTGTCACCGTGGTAAAGATATAGAACATTTTCACTGCCCAGAAATTTCCCTCATGCCCCTTCACCATGAGTCCCCATCCCTTAGCCGGGCAATTACTGATCTGCTTTCTGTCACTATAGGCTAAGTTTCTGTTTTCTGGAATTTTCTTCATGTGGAATTATATAGAGAGTACTCTTCTATCTGCCTTCTTTCACTCAGCATAACATTTTCGATACTTGCCCGTGTTGTAGGAGTCCCTTCCTTTTCAGCGCTGAGTGATCGTCCATTGTATGGATGGACCACAGTTTATCTCTTCACCTCTTGATGGACATTTGTTGTTCCAGTGTTGATTATTATGAATGAAGCTCTTGACTGCGTTCATGTGCAAGTCTTTGTGTGGACATATGTTTTCATTTCGCATGGTTGAAATACCTAGAAGTAGAACGGTTATATGTCATAGGGTAAGTGTATGTTTTATTTTGTAAGAAGCTGCCAGGCTTTTCTAAAGTGGTGGCATCCTTTCATGTCTGCAGCAGCAGTGCCTGAGTCCCCTTCTGCAGCCTCATCGACACTTGGTACTCTCAGTCTTCTTCGTTTTACTGGGCCTCAGTTTTTGTTTTGCGGTACGCGGGCCTCTCACTGCTGGGGCCTCTCCCGTTGCGGAGCACAGGCTCCGGACGCGCAGGCTCAGCGGCCATGGCTCACGGGCCCAGCCGCTCCGCGGCATGTGGGATCTTCCCAGACCGGGGCACGAACCCGTGTCCCCTGCATCGGCAGGCGGACTCTCAACCACTGCGCCACCAGGGAAGCCCCATGCCTCAGTTTTAAAGGAAAGACTTTTTGTCCACAGGAACATGAGCCACATCTATGACAGAAAAGTGAATCTGCCTGCAAATAGGGAGTTCTTAGTGAAATATGTTTTTATTTATTTTTTAAATGCATTTATTTATTTTATTTATTTTTGGCTGTGTTGGGTTTTTGTTGCTGCGCTCGGACTTTGTCTAGTTGTGGTGAGTGGGGGATGCTCTTCGTTGCGGTGCTCAGGCTTCTCATTGCGGTGCTTCTTTTTTTGTGGAGCACAGGCTCTAGGTGCACGGGCTTCAGTAGTTGTGGCGTGCAGACCAGGGCTCGAACCCATGTCCCCTGCATTGGCAGGCGGATTCTTAACCACTGTGCCACCAGGGAAGCCTGAAATATGTTTTTTTTAAAAAAATAAATTTTGTTTGTTTATTTACTTTTGGCTGCATTGGGTGTTCATTGCTGTGTGCAGGCTTTCTCTACTTGTGGCAAGCGGGGGCTACTCTTCGTTGTGGTGCAAGGGCTTCTGATTGGAGTGGCTTCTCTTGTTGCGGAGCACGGGCTCTAGGTGCACAGGCTTCATTAGTTGTGGCACACAGGCTCAGTACTTGTGGCGCACGGGCTTATTTGCTCCGTGGCATGTGGGGTCTTCCCGGACCAGGGCTCGAACCCGTGTCCCCAGCATTGGCAGGCGGATTCTTAACCACTGAGCCGCCAGGGAAGTCCCCTGAAATATGTTTTTAAAAAGAAGTTTAAGTAGGAAAGAGAGGGGGCAAGAAAGACTAGAGAATGCCTCCTTCATGCTGGACACAGGAGACTTATTTGGTGGTCAGGCATGTAGGGATGGGGAGTAAAAATGGACTTTCAAAAGGTTGACCTGCCCTGATGCACATCCATGGTTTGTTTTGCCCTCTTTTTTCCCCTTCAAGATTTAACATTTTGGAAGTTGATTTTTCTTTAGTTTGGGAGACCACGTGATAATTGTGAATTATTTTTCTCTAGGTCAGAATAGGTATCCTCTTATTAAAGTTTTCTGTAAAGCTTTAATTCAGTTTTCTTGATTGTGTTTAAGTGTTACTTTTAAAAATTAAATGTTATATCGTGACTATGTTAAAAGTTTATATTTTGTGCCCCTGCTGGCGCATCTCTGGCGATAGTAAAAACAGGAGAACAAGAAGCAGTGAGTAGTTCAGTTGGAGTTTTGTTGTCAGCCTGCTGACATCTGGGAGTGGGACTGTTGCTGTAGAGCAGTAGAAGGAGAGGTCATCGTTCCTCAGCCCTGGAACTTGTACTTGTTGTGGGCTTTGCTTTTCTTCCTCCTCTACCTGAATTCATTTTTTCAACAGAACTCTTGAGCACCTGCTGTAAGCCAAGTAGTGCGTTAACTGCAGGCGATGGGAAGATGAATTGAACTTGGTGTCTGTTCCTTTTGTAAAACCAGCTTTATGGAGGCGTTATACGTGTGCAGTGAGTTTCATTCATTTAATGTATATAGTTTGATGAGTTGTGACACATGTTTCTTTTTTATTGGTGTTCTGCTTTTCCCCTTCCCATCCCTTCCCTTTCCTTCCTAGATTAGCACCAAGGTGATTGTAATGGATATGAAGATAGGTGGAATTTTGAACTTCTTTCTACTAGGGCCGTCCCAGATAACAAGCACCAACTCCCTAATCTATCAGCTCTGTTCCATGTGATAAAAAGTCTGTATACCAAGTTATTGTATAATGAGGGCTGTTTAGTAATCGTTTAGAGCAAAACAAGTTAAAATTTAACTGGCATTGTGTAATGTACAATAGGCCTTGAAAGTTGGTAAAAGTGGATTTCTGTTAAGTGAATCATGTTTTCCAATTTGGAGAATGCAGTCTGCCAACAAGTTTTAGCTTAGACTCCCCACGAGAGCACTTAAAGAAATACATGCAACCTATCAAAGGTCCTGCTTGGAAAAGAGAGAATAACTTGTGATAGGACTTGAGTAGTCAGAATGAAATACACAAACCACATGAAGCTAACACTAAACTGCAGTAGGTTGACATTTGAATCCTAAGGAGGGATGCGCTCTGTGGGAGTGGCTTTGTCACAGTTTTTCCATTTGTTCCCTTCTCAGGACTCCTTGGCCCCAAGAAAGTAAGCAGAATCCTGCTGCTACCCAGTCAGTGGAGGAATAAGCCTTTCTCTGCGTCCCTCTTCCTTTGTCTGCTTCTGCCATTTGTAATGCTCTTTGCAACTTGCAGTCCACTTGCACTGTGACAAAACTATAATTGTCACGATGTCCCAAACCTTATGTCTGTCTTATTCAAAATTTATTCTCAAAATCTAGCACAGTTCAGTGTGGTAGTTGGTGCTTTGTCCGTACTGTTAAATCAGTGAAATTTCTGCTGTGCGGTGACTGAACAGCGTCATCTCCAGGTGTCCCCAGGCCACGCACACCACTTTCCAAAGTTAAGATTAGCACACAGTGACTGTTCAGTAGATGTCAGTTAGCGTCCGCAAGTACTGGGTTCTGATTAAAAAAAAAAAAAAGTTTAGTAAAGAAATCTAAATGGTTTTTTATGCAAGTACTTACCGACCTGATTTTTTTTAACTTCATTTATTTCGTTGGAATAATTTCATGCCATAGAATTCTCCCATTTAAATAGCTGTACAAAAAAAATAGCTGTACATTTTGGTGGTTTTTAGTATATTCACAGAGTTGTGCAACTATCACCACAGTCAATTTTAGAACATTTCATCATTCCGAAAAGATTGTACAACAGAAACTAGCACAGCATTGTGAAGCAATTATACTTCAGTAAAGATGTATTAAAAAAAAAAAAGAAACTTCATATCCATCAGTGGTGACTCCCTAATCCCCTCCGCACCCAGCCTCTGGCAGCCACCATCTACTTTCTGTCTCTAGGGATTTACCTCTTCTGGACATTTCACACGAAGGGAATCATACAACGTGTGGCCCTTTGAGTCTGGCCTCTTTCGGTCAGCATGATGTGTTCAGGGGCCAACCACCTGGTAGCCATATTAGTCTGAGAGCATTTCCAAACCTGTGTTTCTCCTGGTTATATCCAGGAGATCCTTTTGGAGCTGGGAAGAACCCTGGAGGTTGTTCAGTCTGGCATATACCCTTAGTTTAGAGACGAAAGTAAAGTTTTTATCGCTTGGAACACTTTATTAGTCCTTAATGTTTCCTCCTGTCTCCCAAATTCAGTTTCCTTGGGTTGGGAAAAGAGAGAGAAGACTTTGTACTTTTTGTGCTTGGTTCTGTCATTGAACCCTGCGAGGCTTGGCTTTGTGTCTGTTCTCAGGACATTGTCCCAGGGGCTGGGTTCACAGTGGTTCCAGTGATTGCCTTGGAACTTGTACAGTGTGTACGGTGCACACGCAGCAATGTGTTTATTGATCATGCCTCTGTATCCTAATTTTTTTACCTCAGAGGCTGACGTCTTATTTTCCTGAGTCCTTTTGAAGGCAGAGGACATGGATTTGGTGGCAGCCTATATAATTACCCGTGTTTCTGGAGATGGAGCTTTGGAAGCTGTGCTCCAGCGCCCCCTAGTGCCGCGTTGTGGTGGTCGTCCTCCGTGTCCCCTGCTTTCTGTAGAAAGCAGAAAGTGCTGTTTCCTGTGGCTTCATTAGATCCGTGGAGAACCAACTGTAGGTCATGCGGGCGACTGGCAAATGCCTTTCCTTCTTCTTACCTCCCTTGGGCTGAGACTGTGTCTTTGCTTTTCCTTTAGCAGGAAAACGGCCTGCCCCTTCCCCAGGCTGTACAGCCCTAGGCCCTCTGGGGCCAGGCTCAGAGCATCCATGCCCCCGGGGCTGGGCTGCAGTGAAGTGGCTTGTTTCTACCCTAAATGTGCTGTGGGCGTGCCCCTTTTCCTGATGTGTTTCTTTTCTTTTTCTTTTTTTAAATAAATTAGTTTATTTATTTTACTTTTGGCTGTGTTGGGTCTTCGTTGCTGCACGTGGGTTCTTCTCTAGTTGCGGCAGCGCGGGCTTCTCATTGCGGTGGCTTCTCTTGTTGCGGAGCACAGGCTCCAGGCGCGCGGGCTTCAGTGGTTGTGGCCCGCGGGCTCTAGGGCGCAGGCTCAGTAGTTGTGGCACGCGGAGCCCGCGGCACGTGGGATCTTCCCGGACCAGGGCTCGAACCCGTGTCCCCTGCATTGCCAGGCAGATTCTTAACCACTGCGCCACCAGGGAAGTGCCTGTCCTGTCTCTTTAGCTTCCTGTAATCTGGAACTTTTCCACAGCCTTTTGTGACATTGAGTTTTTGGGAGAGCACAGTTTTCCCCCTGCTTTTCGGTAACATTCTTCATTTTGCCAAACATCTAAAATAATTTGTGATTGAAGATTAGGAAAATTTTGGGGGATGGTGAGACTTGAACATTTTAATGGCAGTTGGCTGCCCTGAATTTCTGTGATAAACTCTTTGGTGTCACAAGACTTGTGATGCTCTAACCTTTACTCAGATACAGTTTTAGTTAAATAATTGTCACTAAAATGCAGGGCAGTGTGATTTATGTACACTCACTGGGGTTTGCAGTTGAATAAATACTTGGCCTTTCTTTGCTTTTGTAGCTTTAACTTTGTAATTTAACTTTTTTTTTCTTATTTGTTTAAGGTAAATTTTACTGTACAAGCAGTATTTCTGTTTGCCATTTTGGAACAGTGTGGTTAAAAAATGCTTCTTCATAGTAATGCTTCCTGTAATTGTTCTTGAATGATGCAGATGATTTTGATAAGCACTGAAATGGTGTCATAGCCTCCAGGTTTATGTGGGGTATTTTACTATATCACTTCCCACAAATGTTTGAGTGGTTACCAAAGAAACATGACTTTCTTTGCCTATGAAAGAAATATTTACCTTTTTTTCACACTCACTGTGACGGCAGGAAATTGTCTTTTATTCTTAATCTCCCCTTACTTGAGACCTCAGTGACTTGACCTTTGCTGACCTTTGAGAATGAACTCCCCAACTATCAGGCCTTTCTTTATCTGCAGTTACTATGTTTCATTTGAATTCCTATTTGAGTCTAAGAAATATGTGTACAGATACATAGGAGAAAGATACATGTAGTTTATCTGCCATGAGCATATGGGAAATACTCATTGTATAGGGAATAGAAATCCTAACCAAAACTCTGGACAGTGAGTACCTTGCAGAGACGCTGATAATACCAGCTTCTTAGCAACCCCCTCTGTTATCTCAGTCGCAAAACTGAAAGGACTGTTTTTTATATTGTTGAAATGTAACTACTTATTTAAAAAAACTCATGCGTTTTAAAGATAGAAAGTAGGTCCGATTAGGGGCAAGAGGATGTGATTCATGTGTGTTTTGTTGGAGTTGTTTATTGATATATGTGGGCTGGTGTTACAGGAATTACATTGGAGTTCAGAGCAGCTCTGGCTAGCAGTTTGTCAGGTGTTAAATGATACTTTAGCGTTGCATATTTGATAGTTGGCAGTTGCTTATGGTATCTTTTTTGGATTAAATGTTTTCATCAAGTCCTAGTCTCTGTTGTCAGGGAGATCTTGAAACTAACATAGATGCAAACACAACTTTGCAAAATGTGTATATTTGAATAGTTGTACAATGATTTGTTTACATTGACTTTTTACAATTAATATTTTGAATAGATAACTAAGAACTCTGAAAAGATAGACGCTAAGAAATCTCACTCCCGCTCCACTACCTCCACAGGGATCCGCCCTGCCCCCAACTCTGAATAGTCAAGGGTTTTACTCCCTTCTTGGTACCCTCTCCAATATCTATCTCTTTATGCAAACACAAATCAATATTTCTGTTTTCCTCCTTTTTTTTTTAACCTAAAGAATGTTTTCTATTTAACAGTGTCTTGGAGATTTCTTTTTTTTTTTTTTTTTTTTGCCATGAAAATTTCTTTGTGTTTTTTTTTTAACATCTTCATTGGAGTATAATTGCTTTACAGTGGTGTGTTAGTTTCTGCTTTATAACAAAGTGAATTAGCTATACCTATACATATGTCCCCATATCTCCTCCCACCCTCCCACCCTCCCTGTGTCTGGAGATTTCTGCTCTCTGTACTTGCTCCTTCCTCAGCCCCACCCCCCCCACCCCACCCCCACCCAGTGAGTTTGGTGTGTGTGCTGTTCGTTTTGTTTTGGCCTCACCACACGGCATGCGGGATCTTAGTTCCCTGTGACCAGGGGTTGCACCCGTGCCCCCTGCAGTGGAGTCCTCACCACTGGACTGCTGGGGAATCTGTGCCCTGCCCCACCCCCAGCCCCCCACGTGGATTTTGTAATCAGGTTAAAGATACATATCCGGGAAGTTGTTAACATGAAGTTGTAATGAGAAAGCACATTTAAAATCTATAGCAAAGTTTTTCAAATAGTACTTTACAAATAAAGAATTAAGTAAAAATAGTAAAATTGAAAATAATAGAAAAAGGCTTTCCCTGGAGCCTTTCTAAGCATTCTGACTGTTGACCATGCGGTTGCTCCCAGCAGACTGGCACAGGGACTTGACAAGAAGGCTTGCAAGTGTGTGGGGGGGTTCTATCGCCCCTCCCCCTCCATTGACAAGATTTTATTAAATCTTTAGGAATTTTAATTCTCTTATTGGATTGGCCAATTTCTCTTTTTTAAAAGACGTTATATAGGAACTCAAATAAATTTACTTAGAAATGTGATTTAAATGAGCATTTCATTAATATTTGTTTTTCCA
The DNA here is from genome assembly GCF_964341445.2 of Mesoplodon mirus. NCBI lineage: Eukaryota > Metazoa > Chordata > Mammalia > Artiodactyla > Ziphiidae > Mesoplodon > Mesoplodon mirus. The sequence goes on along the minus strand of NC_138995.1, from coordinate 4,424,073 downwards.
AGACAAAACCAGCCTAGGGACTTCGCTGGTGGTGCAGTGGTTAAGAATCCACCTGCCAGTGCAGGGGACATGGGTTCGGGCCCTGGTCCCAGGAAGATCCCACATGCCATGGAGCAGCTAAGCCCGTGAGCCACAACTACTGAGCCCACATGCCACAACTACTGAAGCCCACACGCCTAGAGCCCGTTCTCTGCAACAAGAGAAGCCACCTCAATGAGAAGCCTGGGAACCTCAACGAAGAATAGCCTGTGCACAGCAACAAAGACCCAAAGCAGCCAAAAAAAAAAAAAAAAAAAAACCAGCCTAAAGAGAATAACTTAGACCCAGCAATCCCACTGCTGGGCATATATCCAGAGAAAACCATTATTCAAAAAGACACATGCACCCCACTGTTCATTGCAGCACTATTTACAATAGCCAGGTCATGCAAGCAACCTAAATGCCCAGCAACAGACAAATGGATAGAGAAGATGTGGTTCATATATACAATGGAATATTACTCAGCCATTAAAAGGAGTGAAATTGGTCATTTGTAGAGAAGTGGATGGACCTAGAGACTGTCACACAGAGTGAAGGAAGTCAGAAAGAAAAACAAATGTCGTATATTAACGCATATATGTGGAACCTAGAAAAACGGTACAGATGAACCGGTTTGCAGGGCAGAAATAGAGACACAGATGTAGACAACAAACGTATGGACACCAAGGGGGGAAAGCAGGGTGGGGTGAATTGGGAGATTGGGATTGACATATATACACTAATACGTATAAAATTGATAACTAATAAGAACCTGCTGTATAAAAAATAGATTAAATTAAAAAAAAAAAAAGAATAGGGGCTTCCCTGGTGGCGCGTGGTTGAGAGTCCGCCTGCTGATGCAGGGGACACGGGTTCATGCCCCGGTCTGAGAAGATCCCACATGCCGCGGAGTGGCTGGGCCCATGAGCCATGGCTGCTGAGCCTGCGCGTCCGGAGCCTATGCCCCGCAACGGGAGAGGCCACAACAGTGAGAGGCCCGCGTACCGCAAAAAAAAAAAAAAAAAAAGAATAATTTAGCAATCCTATAGAACCTTCAGTTCTCATCCTAATGTCTTCCCCACATTCTGAATTAAAGTAGTCACTTAGAAGGTAGAGTGGATATCTTTTACGTGGACAACATTTCTACTCTTGGTATTAAATAAAACAACATGAGTCTTCATGTTTGCATTGGGCTTCACAGCTACAGTGTCAATCATCTTTTGGATCCTCTTTGTTGCTGCTCATGTACCTCCTGAATTCATTTTCTGGAATTCTTAAGCAGCCCACCCCACCCATCCCAAGGGTGTATGAGTGTCAGAGAATTATTTTGCCCTTTGCACTTGAGTAATAAACTATAGAATAGAATTCTATGAAAACAAAAAATACTTTTTTCTTGGAACTTTCAAGGCATTGCTGTCTTGTTTTGTATTTATTTTGTTGATTCTACGTTAAGATCTTCTGTTGAGCTTGTAAATTTTGTAATTTAAATTTAATAATCTTCTGATTTCTGTGAATACTTTCTGGTTCTGTAATTGGTCCCCCCTCTTTTTAAAAATAAATTTATTTATTTATTTATTTATATTTTTGGCAGTGTTGGGTCTTCGTCGCTGCGCACAGGCTTTCTCTTGCTGCGGCGAGCGGGGGCTACTCTTCATTGTGGTGCGTGGGCTTCTCACTGCAGTGGTTTCTCTTGTTGTGGAGCACGGGCTCTAGGTGCACGGGCTTCAGTAGTTGTGGCGTGCAGGCTCAGTAGTTGTGGTTCCTCGACCAGGACTCGAACCTGTGTCCCCTGCATTGGCAGGTGGATTCTTAACCACTGCGCCACTGGGAAGTCCCGGTTCCTGTTTTTAAATAAAAAAATTTTTCTTATTTGTCTGTACCTGGTCTTAGTTTCAGCATGCAGGATCTTCGTTGTGGCATGCGGGATCTAGTTCCCTGACGAGGGATCGACCCTGGGCCCCCTTCATTGGGAGCATGGAGTCTTAACTACTGGACCACCAGGGGAAGTCCCTAATACGTCCTTTTTTTTTTTCATGGCAATCTGCTTATTTTACCTGCTAGAATTTCTTTCAGGATACAGATTGGAATTTTAAGTTCTTTTCTGTTTCCTATATTTTGTTTACGCAGATTCATTTCACCCTCATTTTAATAGTAACTCTCTTTATTGCTGTTGATTGCTCCCTCACGTGTCTTGTGATTTCTTGTTGTCCATTCACATTCAAGGGCTGAAATCATTAGTATTTTCGTGGGTGTGTTCCCTTGGCAGGTTGGAAGTTTACTATTTCTCTAACAGGCTTGCCCTGTGAATATTTCCATTCCCCCTAAAAGTTCCCGTGTGCCTTTTTTAAAATAATTTCTTCCCCAGACCTTGACAACCACAGGTCTGTTTTCTGTCCTTAGAGTTTAGCCCTAGAATGTTATATAAGTTCAGTCATGTAGCTTTTGGCCTTTTAAGTCTAATTCTTCACTTAGTGTGATGCTTTTGAGAGTCACTGAGTAGTAGTTCATCATGTAGATGTATCACATCCACCTCTTGATAGACATTTGGGTTCTTTTCAGTTTTTGGTAGTTATGAATAGAGCTGCTGTAAACTTCAGCATACAGGGTTTTTTTTGTTTGTTTGTTTTGTTTTGTTTTTTGTGGACATAGATGTTCATTTCTCTTTGGTAAGTACTTAAGAGGGGGCTTCCTGGGTTGTATGGTAAGTAACTTAATAAGAAAGTGCCGAACTCTTTTCCTGAGTGGCTGTATCCTTCCGCATCCTTAGTTGCTTCACATCCTTGCCAGCAGTTGGTATTGTCTGGAATATTTTCTCCCGTTGTATCGCTCATCTTTTTTTTTCTTCTGAGTAAATTTAAAGGTTTATATCTAGACTTACAGATCTCTCTGCAATGGGACTATGAAGGCATGCCAGGCAGCAGTGTCATTTCTTCCCCCACCCCACCTTTCTTTCTTGTCATTTAAAGATAACTTTCCCTTCCATTGCTTTGTGTTATGCTGGAGTGAAATTAAAATAAGCTTTCCCCCAGTTTTGGTGATAAGTCTAATTAAGCTCACAATATTTCAGAAGTATTTCAGAAGAAGACTGTTTCTAAGTTGTTTTTGGGACTCTGCATTTTCACCATTACTGTCAGTGCACAATTTCTTTGTGGACTTTTGCAAGTATACGTAAATATTATGTCAAGACATTTTTGTTTTTAATATATATTCACGGTCTTGGTAGCTACTGTGAAAGAGCCCTCCAAAAAAATGTTTTCCCCAGAAATACTGGTGCATTCCTTTTTAAAAAAAAAATAAATTTATTTATTAGGCTGCGTTGCGTCTTCATTGCTGTGCACGGGCTTTCTCTAGTTGTGGCGAGCAGGGGCTACTCTTCGATGCAGTGCGCAGGCTTCTCATTGCCGTGGCTTCTCTTGCGGAGCACGGGCTCTAGGTGCACAGGCTTCAGTAGTTGTGGCGCACGGGCTTAGTTGCTCTGAGGCATGTGGCATCTTCCCAGACCAGGGATTGAACCCGTGTCCCCTGCATTGGCAGGCAGATTCCTAACCACTGCGCCACCAGGGAAGTCCCTACTGGTGCATTCTTACCAACAGATTTTGAGACTTAGTTTCCATTTACTCAGTTATAATAATGATGGTTATTATCTATTTATATATGTTTAGATACTGTAAATTTCCCCACAAGTTGTTAGACTGCAGTTCTGTTAGAGGAACCACGACTCTGCTTTTGCCATTTTTATATCTAATACCGATTGTTGTGCATGACACTTAATAGGCTCTAAATAATTATTAAGTGAGTGATTCTCTGTTGTAGAAATCAGGTCATACTGATTCTTATCAATGACTTGTTTCTTGAAGCTTCAGGGAGAATATGAGCTGCTTGGCACTCGTCAAACTTACTTCCTTGCGGGTTAACCAGTTTTTCAGAAAGTAACGTTCAGAATTCTATGAAGTGAGAGTTCACAGCGAGGTTTGTGTCTGTTGAACAATATGTTTATCTGTGTATCATGTTCCAGTGTACTTCTAAGGTAAAAAAATTACACATATATTTTTAAAGTTCATCCACCACAGTCATTAACATTTCCCTTTTTTGGATTCCCCTATCTTCCCGTTGGAACCACGTTTTCTGCTTTTCTTTAATATGTATGGTAGGGACAGCTGAAAAGGAGGTAGTGACATGAGTCAGCCGAAGGGTAAATGGAACAACTAGAAATGTTTGTGAACCAAAACAATTCTCCTGCAAGCAGGAGTCTATTTACAAGTTTGATGTACAGAGTTGACCTGTTTCAAAGTGTTGCCGAGCTGTGGTCCTAAGCCCCGGCTGAGGCCACCTGTCTACACCAGGGAGGTTCTTTTTCTGATCGGATTTGTGCAGCCAATAACAAAACTGATGCTGAGACTGGAACGGCACAAGCTTTATTCAATGGCCAGAGAATGGAGAAGCAGGAACCTAGTTCCAAATCAACTTCTCAACGCACTTTGGGCAGAGGTACCAATATATAGGAGGGTCAAGGTAAAAGAGAGGGATTTGGAAAGAGTGGGAGGAATATTCATGACTCCCTAGAGAACAGGGGTGTGGTTTGGACCTGGGACTGTCGCAGTTCTCCTTTTCAGTCCTTGTCTGGACTTTCTCAGTTGTCGAGGCGGTCCTCAGCCGGGTGCTGGTGGGTGGGTCATTTAGCATATGCTCACCTATTACCATGAGGATGTAATGAGACTCACCTTCCGCTGGAAGTCACCTCCTCCGCCATCTTGGGCCTTGTTGGTTCTAACCAGTTGTTTTTTCCTCTTTGCAGCTTCCTCCCGAAACTTAGAGAAGAATAAGGTTTCTATTTGAGGGAGGGGCAGGGACATGATTCTGGGGCAACAGCCTTGGTAACAAAAGTAAGCTCTGTTAACCTTAGGCTGTTCTTTGACAATTTATGGAAAACCTAAGTATTTTATTATTTGTAATTGGAAAACACTCCATCTAGAAATCTGTTGCAGATCCTTGATTTGTTTAACGGAGAAAGGGTCTTAGGGGTTCTGGCCCAATTATTCATAGGATTGAGATATAACACTTTTTTTCTGAAACTGTATGATTTGTGTATTTTATGTGATCAGTAATTCTCTTTTTTTCAGTATATTTTTGGAGATTTTAGCCCCGATGAATTCAATCAGTTCTTTGTGACTCCTCGCTCTTCAGTAGAGGTAAGACACAACTTTGTTTTATTGAGTACGTGCATTTAATTGATGGTTATGTGTTAGTTCTGTTTTTTAATTTATGCCTTTTGATGAGGAGTTCCAGCGTACAGAAGAGTGTAGAGACTAACATGAGAAATGACTGAACCCACCAATCAGATTTGACTACTCTTAACATTTTGCTATATTTATAAATAGCAAAGCATTACAGTGGAAGCCCCCATTGTATCCTCTCATTCTTCTTCTCCAGAAATGCTAACTCTGCTGAAATTGCTCAACATTGTTTCCTGACTATGGTTTTCGCCTTGTACTACGTACATATGTATTGATAGATAGTACAGCATATTGTTTTTGTGGTTATAATGTCACATAAGTGGTTTCATACTGTATTCATCATTTTGTAGTTTGCTTATTTTAAGTTAAATATTCTTTAGATTTATCTGAACATTTTGTTCTTGGTCTTTGATTTTAATTGTTATATTTTTTGTTTGTTTGTTTTGGCCGCGCCCTGCGTGGTTTGTGGGATCTTACTTCCCCGACCAGAGCATGATCCTGGGCCCACGGCAGTGAAAGCACTGAGTCCTAACCACTGGACCGCCAGGGAATTCCCCGTTAACTGTTAAATATTGAACATACCTTTTCCCCTGTTGAGGACTATTTAAGTCTGTGCTTCTTCCACTGTTACAAAAATGTGGCAGTAAACATATTTTGTCATGTCTCCTCGTGCTCCTCTGTGGGTTTCTCCAGGAAATATTCCTAGGAATGGAATTGAGAGGCTCTGCAAGGAATAAGAATCTTTAGTTTTATTACAGACTGTGCATCTGCCTTCTAAGTGGTTTTAACAGTCTCCCTTCCCATCAGCAGGGCATGAGGGTTTTTAGATCTCATTTTTTAAAACAATTCTTCTTCTTTTTTCTTTGGAGCTGCTTTGGCTTTTCGTTGCCGTGCACGGACATTGAATTGGCTTCTCTTGTTGCGGAGCACGGGCTCCAGGCACACGGGCTTCAGTAGTTGTGGCTCGCGGGCTCTAGGTGCGTAGGCTTCAGTAGTTGTGGCATGCGGGCTCAGTAGCTGTGGCTCGCGGGCTCTAGAGCACAGGCTCAGTAGTTGTGGCACATGGACTTAGTTGCTCCACGGTGTCTGGGATCTTCCCGGACCCGGGATTGAACCCGTGTCCCCTGCATTGGCAGGTGGATTCTTAACCACTGCACCACCAGGGAAGTCCCTAAAAAAATTCTTGCTAATTGTCAGCATAGACATAGTTAAAATTTTTGTTAATCTGATGGGTAATAAATGGATCTTCATTATTTTAATTTGCATTTCGAGATTACAAACAATAGAGCACCATTACATTACTCATATGTCTGTTGGCAGTGTAGATTTCTACTTTTCTGTTAATTACCTGGTCTGTACCCCTTGTCCATATTTTTATCAAATGGCTTATCTTTTTTTAAATTGATTTATAAGATTAATAATCTTTGGGAGTACATTTAAAAGTTTTAATGTTAAATGTATTGATTTTTTTTCCTCATGGTTTGTGGATTTTTGTTTTTTTTAAAAATATCTTTAAGAAATTCTTCCTTTCCTTGAGGTAATAAAGACATTTAAAAAGTTTTAAAGTTTTTGTTTCAGTTTAGTATATAATGAAACAGATTGTGGTGTTGATCGTGTGTGTGTGTGTGTGTGTGTGTGTGTGTGTGTGTGTGTGTATTGGGGATGTTAACCTCCCTCCACCCAATGGCAATAGCAGGTTGTCCCAGCACCATTCACCCTTTGCTGGGGTGCCACAGTCAGGCCGCACGTCTCCACATGGGCTCAGTGGGTTCTGCTTCCCCTGTTTTAATTGCAGCAGCTTTACAATCAGTCTTATGATAGGACAGGCACCCTTTTATACTTACAGGTATTTTGTCTCTTATTCATCCATAACTCTTCCCTAGGAATTTATGATAAGCACTTGAGGTTCCATGAAAAATCCTATTGAATTTTCAGTTGGAATTGTGTTAAAATTATGCATTAATTTGTAGGAGAGTTAACATCTCTATGATAGTTTCCTGAACAGGATTGTGCTATATCTCCACCCAGGTCCTCTTTTATGTCCACTCTTCATGTGATTGATGGTTACTATTTTAGTTTAATAAAAACTTATCTGGAACATTTTTTCAGATTGATGTTTTAAATATGAAGACTGTTGAAATTGCATTGAAAAGGAGAAAAGGGAGAAGTAAGTGTATATATTAAGTAAAATCTTAGTTAACTTTTAATGAAATCTAACTAGCCTTTTAGACTCCTTAATTTTGGATATTTGCATGCATATTAGATATTCATGTATGGGGTTCTTTTGTTTGTTAAAATGGGGCAGGAGAAGTTAAGTGCTTAAAATAGGGTTAGGGTCTGGGTGGGCCACCTACATGTGACCTTGGCAAGTCCTTGGCTCTTCACCTTGGCTTCTTGAATTCTAAAATTTTTTAGGATTGTGGAAGTAGGACTAAGTGAGAACATTTTGAAAGCATTATGTAGGCTATGCAGATATAAGAAAGATTTATTACTTGTTTTCTTCACTTTAGGAAAAAGAAAGATATCAGAGGAGATAAAGCTTATGTCAGGTTTTATTTTAGAAAATGAACAAATTCAGCTCAATGCCATCTCTGTCTCTTGTGTTTGTTGATGTTAGCAGTTATGATTTTAAGAAATATAAGGATATGAGCTGGGGAATAGTGAAAGCTAGATTATATATTGTATTTACTCAGGCAATAAAATGTATCTATGCATTTTAGAATTCTGTGGAGTAAGGATTGAAGTTTAGTCTTTAATGATTTAAAAAACAGTTAGTTAGGACAAACATAATCAAATCCTATATTCCCCAAGTGTTAGTGTTAATTGACGTTGTACTCTGTGTACTATACTAATGATTCAAGTTTTAAACAGTTTCTGTCTTGACTCACGCTAAAATATGGTGGTACTTGCTGGGAACGCCACAGTCTAACTGTAACTGTGCTCTTTGTGATTAAGAGTTTAAAAAAACAATAAAAGCCCAATTCTTTACGTTATAGCTTGTCTCAAGTGAGTGCGTGTGTGTGTGTGAGTTTGTGAGCGCCTGTTTGCAAGTAAGTGTCAGAATAAAAACTTGGGCTTTCCTGTGGTATGAAAATGGAGAATGTACAATATATCAAGTCTAAAGAGCTGGGTTCCTTTCTCCCTTTGCTACTTAAACAGGCTTGATGGTCTTGGGCAGTTCCCTCCATCTCATTGTGCCTTTTTTTTTTTTTTTTTTTTTTTTTTTTTCGGTACGCGGGCCTCTCACTGTTGTGGCCTCTCCCATTGCGGAGCACAGGCTCCGGATGCGCAGGCTCAGTGGCCATGGCTCACGGGCCCAGCCGCTCCGCGGCATGTGGGATCCTCCCAGACCGGGGCACGAACCCGTGTCCCCCGCATCGGCAGGCGGGCTCTCAACCACTGCGCCACCCGGGAAGCCCAATGTGCCTTTTTTTAAAACTGTAAATTTGGAAAGTGGAGGATGCTTATTTACCTCACAGAAATGTTGGGAAGCCATTAATGTATTCTGTAGTATTTCGTGTGTACCAAATGTTAGTAGATACGAAGGATTTTGATAGTAAAGTTACATCAAACTTTTAAAAAATATTTATTTATTTATTTGGCTGTGCTGAGTCTTAGTTGCAACACGTGGGGTGTTCAGTTGTGGCATGCGGGATCTTTAGTGGTGTCATGTGAACTCTTAGTCGTGGTATGTGGCATCTAGTTCCCTGACCAGGGATTGAACCCAGGCCCCCTGCATTGGGAGCACGGAGTCTTATGCACTGTGCCACCAGGGAAGTCCCCAGACTGTTTATTTGTGGAAACTGTAGTTGTGTGTCATCAGTGTTTGGGGGGAGGTATGACAAGTGTTGACTATCAGAATCACATATGGTCCAGTAACCTGCAGAAGAGAGACACAGGCTAATTAACATGATTAGGCTGAGTTATCTTTCTCACTGTATAATTATTATAACACAGGGGGCTGGGTTATAATAGTAATATCATCACATGGGACATGGACTGCTTAATGGGGGTGGTGTGTGGTTGCACTGGTGGGTGAGGAATGGTTATCTCATTCCACTGCATAATCATTTGTTTGACCTTTTATCTCAAAGGTAAAATAATTGCACCTCATACCTTCACAGTTCCTTCCATGTGGCCATGGCATAAATTAGAACCCTGTCGTATATTTTTTTGGCTATTAGGAACTTTAAAGTATTTTTTCTCTGCTTGGGACCAAGGACTGAGAAACCAGATTTGAGAAATACAGGGTGTTAAATTGTAAAAACAGTCTAACTTTCTACAAAAGCATCATACCTCTCAACTGAGAGTTTTGATATCTTTTCTAAAGCTGTCTTCCAGTTGATAAGCCAGGGCAATGTAAAAATGAATTTCTCCAACTGGAAAAAATATACAGTATACTTACTGAATAAGCGTATTTTGAGCTCCAGTCATAATCCTATTATATTGCTGTTCAAAAATAGGGGGAGAATGCTTATTGTTCTTGAAACTTTCCAGAAACTCAACATTGGGCAACTCATACTCCTCAACCAGCCGTGGAATAAACAAGCCCAGGATAGCATAGTGCAAGCTGTAGAGGTGTGTGCGTGCATGTGTGGGTGTGTATAGTGATGCAGAGTTAAGACAGTTATTCTCAGTGGTTTGGTGTCTTATTGGGATTTCAGAGGGGAGATTCAGGGTTCATGAGGGTCTTTTAGAGAGAGCACGATCAATAAATAGTGGCAGCACCCAAAAGATTGTAAAATATCACCTTCTTAGTGAAGGGCCCGGGTACTGACCTCACAGTACGATAGCACTATTTTCGGACTGAGTCGATTTGATTTTGTATCTGATGTAACTAGCTTTCTTTCTTTCTTTTCTTTTTTTTTGCGGTACGCGGGCCTCTCACTGTTGTGGCCTCTCCCGTTGCGGAGCACAGGCTCCGGACGCACAGGCTCAGCGGCCATGGCTCACGGGCCCAGCCGCTCCGTGGCATGTGGAATCTTCCCGGACCGGGGCACGAACCCGTGTCCCCTGCATCCGCAGTCGGACTCTTAAACACTGCGCCACCAGGGAAGCCCTAGATTTCTATTTTTTACACTGCTCAGTTTGCATTTGTGTGTGAGATTTTATATTTTTGCTGTGCTTTTAAAATTCTCTATTCTTATAAGTAACTATGAGAACTTTGAACACGTCTTACACTTTTATTCTGCTGTGTATTTATTATACCCACTTACCACAGACTAAGGGGCATCTTACAAGTGACAGAGGTTCATTGCATTAAAGGTGCCGTGTATGAGGCTATAGAGTAAAAATAAAACACACATTTTTTCTGTGCCTGAACTCACTCCAGCATTCAGTAATTCCCACAATTATGCACTTACCAGATTAGTAAGTCAAAATAAATGTCTTAAATACACAAACAGGAAATAGTAGTATTGCCCTGGCATGTGCCAGGCGCTCTGTTTTCAGATCCTGCCTCTACCACTCCCTAGATTTTGTGGAAGTGCAGTGTGATTTTAAAAAACAAAGTAAAATACTTTGAGCACCTTACAACTGTGTAATTTTCATCACCAGGGGGCACCCTAGTATCACTGATGGAAACAAAAAGGCAGTTCGGTGTATGGGCGTTTGCTAAACGTCCTGCGTGACGGCCGAGTGACACCACCCTGATGTGTGGCTTCCCCAGACACACCTTTCTGCTCCGTGTGTCCACGCCAGCGGTAAATGCTGGGGCACCGGGTGTGAGCGTTTGGATGTTATGTGGAATGGTCTTGCGCGGCAGGTGCCAGGCCAAGTGCAGCCCACCTGGGCTTTGCCGTGATGAATGCTGGGGTGCCCCCGTGTGGTGGAAACTTGTGCTGCTCTCAAGTCCAGGAAGCGGTCAGTTCCTTTCAAATCTGCCTTTGTTTTCTTAGCTTCTTATTTGTCATTAATTCTCTCAGGCGAGAACTTTTATCTCTGTGATTGTTGAATTGACTTAGTAAGTTGACTGCAGAAAGCAGCTGAGGAAGCCACTTTAGTAGCTCCCAGACAGTCGTGGGCATGGGAATCTCATGGGTGCTCTGAACATCGCAGACTCCAGCACCCCATCCAGGCACCCGAGGCCGTTGTACTGTGTGTGCTGCCGGGTGCAGACTTCGAGAAGTTCTGTGTCAGGATGTATCGATAATTGTTTTGTTCTTTTGTTCTGCTTTCAGGTAGCAGTTATCTGTCCACTTAACCTTACCCCTTCCCATCCTAAACTTTCTCATCTCAGACATATCCATTTGAAACATTTCTGACTCCTCTAAGTATTATGGAATAGCTAGGAAGGAAAAGTTGGGTATATTCATGATACCTTCCTGCATTTACAAAGAGCTCAGACACCTGCTATTTTGCTTTCTCTCTTCCAAACAAGGAATGTGATCACTAGCTGTTAATTCAGTTATCTAAGGCACCCTGTTAAAAAGGGAGCCACGATTCCCAGGCTTTTCCTTCTCAGAGGCTTTGTCCACTCTCTGCCCCTGGGCCTGGTTCCTGCCTCTGGCTGAGTGGACATGTAGTGATGGTGAACGTCAAGCGCAGATGGCCACGAAGACTCTTGACTAGTGGATGGAGAAAGACAAGCACTGTTGTACTGGTGGGCAGTCTGCAGCTCCTGTGAAATGAAGGGTGTGGCATGAGACTTTTATTGTAGTGGATTGACATGTCCATTGGAGCCCATTTTTATTTTTTGCCTCATTTTTGGATCTGTTTATTAACAATAAATGTTTGAAAGCATTCCAGTGGTGTTTTAAAATGAAGATGTTTAATCTTACTGCCTCTCTGTCTGTGTTATTTTGTTAAAATGTCATGAGAAGGTGCATGGATAAAGTGTTTTAATGAAGGTTGCTGTAATGAAATAGCATGTTTTGCGTTTTAACAATTTGTTGAATTAAAATTTGTTTTCCGATTCCCTGTGCAGCTTCCTCCGTACGGTGGAGCAGTTCTATGTGGCGCACAGGCCGCTGGTGAGCTACCCGATGGTAAGCTTGTGCTCTCCTTCATTCCCTGACGTGTGTGCTGGGTGGGCAGGCTCCCTGGAAGTGGTGTTCGGTTGGTCCATACCTTTTGGATAAGCATTCCCTTATTGCTTGATGTTTTTGCTGTAAGCTATAGCAGATTTAATCACCGAACCACTTTGACGAATGAATTAAAGTTTTTTCTGTGCTTCAGAGTGCCAGACGTGCAAAGGTGAGTTAAGGAAATAGTTGCTCATTTCTGTTTTTTTCCTAACAGTCCTCAGTGACAAAGATATATATTCCTTCATAGCCAAAGCTCTTTGTAAAGGTTCTGAAGTGAGCTTTCTCTCTGGATGCGCTGGCTGCTGGGTCCAGAGCTGGCGATTCTCTGAGCATGTGCTTTCTGCCTGGTTCAGTGGCAGCTCGGGTCTGTTGTCCTGCAGTTTGTGTTTATGTCCCCGTCTGTCACCAAGGCTCTTGGGAATTCAGGTGACCTCTTCACCTCTTGGCCTGTTATTATTGATTGCCTCTGTCCCAGACACTGAGCTGATCAGTGGAGATGGCGGTTGTTGAGATGCAACCCTTTCGTATTATTTAAGTGCCCAGTGTTTCTAACAGCAGGGGCCTTGCACATGTCAAACCCGTTAGACCATTTTTCAGTTTGCATTGTGTTAAAGGTCCTTGCTGGCCTTGGAGAAGCTAAAAGCCTAACGTTTTCTTTGAGAGCAGGGATTTGGTTCCCTGTTTCTTTAGCCTTGTCTGACCTATGAAAGGATTTTATTATAGTTTAGATTTAAATATAAACCGTGAAAAGACTATGTAAACTTTGTCTATAGTAAAATGAGAAAGTGATTATATCTAAAATTATTAGCAACTTTGTAAGGAACGTAAGGGAGAGAACAGTTCCAATGATGGCTTAGGACGACAGTAAACTAAGCGATGCTACAGGGACCCACATGCCCTTGCAGGGCCGCCCAGCCTCCAGAGTGGCTTTGTTATCTGTGGGTTGAGGTTCTCCCTATCTTCGTGTACTTGGTGCATAGGAGATGTGCCACAGGTGTTTACTCAGTGCTTAAGAGATGTCTCATTATTTTCCCTGTTATAATAGTCCTTCCATCCTGGTCCAGGTAGTGGCCTCACCATCCTCCCAGTCGCTTAGGCTGGAGATGGAGGCTGCACCTCCCCCTCCTCCCCTCGTCCAACCCCCCAGTGTTCCAGTGTCACTCGCCACTAATCCATTTCCTTCTCTCTCTCGCCACATCCCTCCTTCTAGGCTGGCATCCTTGCTAAGTTACGCTTCTTGGCTCTTTTTTTTTTTTAATTCTTTTTGGCTGCGTTGGGTCTCTGTTGCTGTGCGTGGGTTTTCTCTGGTTGCAGCGAGCGGGGCTACTCTTCAAGTGCCGTGTGTGGGCTTCTCGTTACGGTGGCTTCTCTTGTTGCGGGGCATGGACTCTAGGTGCATGGGCTCCAGTAGTTGTGGCGTGTGGGTTCAGTAGTTGTGGCACACGGGCTTAGTTGCTCCATGGCATGTAGGATCTTCCTGGACCAGGGCTCGAATCCGTGTCCCCTGCATTGGCAGGCGGATTCTTAACCACTGCGCCACCAGGGGATCCCCTTCTTGGCTCTTTTTCTCCATTCTCTCCTCTCTCTTCTCAAGTCCATCTTTTTTTTTTTTTTTTTGCGATACACGGGCTTCTCACTGTTGTGGCCTCTCCCGTTGCGGAGCACAGGCTCCGGACGCACAGGCCCAGCGGCCATGGCTCACGGGCCCAGCCGCTTCCGCGGCATGTGGGATCTTCCCAGACCGGGGCACGAACCCGTGTCCCCTGCATCTGCAGGCGGACTCTCAACCACTGCGCCACCAGGGAAGCCCTCAAGTCCATCTTTTAATCCTCCAGAAACACGGCTACTCACACTGTTAGTGACAGGCCAGCTTAAAGACCCCTTTTCTCCAAGGCGTTTTCTGCTCTGTTTCCGTTACTTTTGTTTCTCCTGCAGTGCTGGCTCCCTCGGCCTCCCTCTTTAGGCTGAGTTCAGCTGTGGGTGGCAGAGACCACAGTTCATCCGTTTCTGCGTTTAGCAGCTGCACGGTACAGTATCTGCCGTGCTGTAGACTCTCAGGATGTTTTTTTTTTTTTTTTGCGGTACGCGGGCCTCTCACTGCTGTGGCCTCTCCCGTTGCGGAGCACAGGCTCCAGACGTGCAGGCTCAGCGGCCACGGCTCACGGGCCCAGCCGCTGCGCGGCATGTGGGATCTTCCCAGACTGGGGCACGAACCTGTGTCCCCTGGATCGGCAGGTGGACTCTCAGCCACCGCGCCACCAGGGAAGCCCTCAGGATGGTTTTGGATGAACACTTCAGAGGGATCTGTTCTATTGCCCACCATGGCCAGCGACTCACGCTCTTGGCGGGGGCTCCTGCACGGCGTGCCTTTTATACTGCTGCCTTTTTTTTTTTTTTTTTTTTTTTTTTTTTCTTTTTGCGGTATGCGGGCCTCTCACTGTTGTGGACTCTCCCGTTGCGGAGCACAGGCTCCGGACGCGCAGGCCCAGCGGCCATGGCTCACGGGCCCAGCCGCTCCGCGGCATATGGGATCCTCCCAGACCGGGGCACGAACCCGTATCCCCTGCATCGGCAGGCGGACTCTCAACCACTGCGCCACCAGGGAGGCCCACTGCTGCCTTTTTTAAGTCAGTTCCCAAAGCGGGAAATAGCCCCTACTTCTCACCACCCACCCCATCTAGTTATCCTGTCAATTCCACTGACCTCTCTCTAGCTTCTGATCGAAGTAGATCTCTTTTCCCTGTGTCAGGAAGCATTCTTTTCGTAAAGCTGTTGAGGCGTCCTCCTACCCACCCTCTGCGTTGTCATCTCCCGTCTTAAATGTTTGTCTCCCTAGTAGATGTAACTCCTTGAGGCAGAGACCTTGCCTTACCTCTGTACCCCACCCCCCTCCCCGATAATAAGTGCTTTGCACATAGCTAGGTGCTCCGTGATTGTTGAATTGACTCACTAAGAGTTGATCGGAGAAATCAGCCGAGGAAGCCACTTAAGCAGTAGCTCTCAGACAGTCCTGGGCATGAGAATCTCCTGGGGGCCTCTGAACATCGCAGACTCCGGGACCCCATCCGGGCACCCCAGGCCACTGTACCGTGTGTGCTACAGTGCGCAGACTTTGAGAAGTGATGTGTTAGGATGTAATTGTTTTATTTGAGCTGGTTTTCCTTCCTTCAACAAATCCACTGCCTGCATGACCCGAGTGCTCAGGAGCTTCCAGGCCTTCCACCACTCTTCTGGCCTGACAGGTTGGGCCTAGTCCTGACTTCTCTGCCCTGGAGTGCAGTGCACGTGTGTGTCCATGACCAGTGTTCCTGAATAAGAAAAGGAACTGTTCTGGGTAGGAATCAGGCTTCCAGGGATGTGATCAGATACTTTGTTGGGTAAATGTTTTGATGACAACTGTAGCATATTGAAATGGTTCCGTTAATGTCACGTCACATTCTAGAATGTTCTATGATACGATAAGATTAAGAATTGAGATGTGGAAGGCACTGTGTCTATCGGAAATAATAAAAATCTGGCACTCACTGCATGATACAGCACATACTAATTTTTAGTGTGATTCACAAGGTACATCACAGTCTCCAAAGGACAGTCTCCTCATGCCCAGTGTCCTTCACTTCTTCAGGTCTACCCATTTCAGTCCACTTAGCAGCATTGTACCCTTGAAACCTCACAGGATAGGGGATACCTGGAAGCAGACTGGACACTTCACTTTTAGGTATAATAATAGAGAAATTAATTTCTCTGTGGTGATTGTTTTCAAAATAAGGAAACAACAGTTCAGCTCTCAGGGGCCAAAGGATTCAAATTGTCCTATTGGTGGCTTTATAGTAAAGCCTGCTGTTAGGCATATCCATCATTAGTATTCTTTTTTCAGGAACTTTTTGTTTGTCAGGCTGTTGTATTCCCCCCACCCCCAGGGCATGTGATATCAAAACAGATGGAGAATTAGGAAACTGTTTAGGGCCCTGGCCCCTCTGTGGGGCTGTTTTTTTCTTCTCTAAAAAGACTTCCAAAGTAAAATATATTCAGTTTTGTTAATAGAATATGATTATTTTGGTATGGTGATTTTTTTCCCCTTGAAATACATACCTTGGAAAAAAAGTGGGTCTCTTGTTCTAGACTTGGAGAAATCTTCAGTTATGCACGAAAAATGAGTTTAAAAGCACGTGTCCTTTCCTTAACTTCTAAATGTATAACTACTTCATCAGATATAAGATGACATTGGTGCTCGGTGTCTGTTGAAAGACTCAGTTGATTCTAAAACTCAACCTAATTTCTGAGATGTGACCCATGGAAAAATGTCCATGTTAGAATGGATAGAATATGTAGCTGGTTGTCAGTGGGGAGAAAGTAGTTGAAGGATTGCAAGGAGATTTTTAAAGGTTTGCAGTCCTAACTTTATCTTTCTGGGATTTTTGGAAGTACCTTCATTACCCATGGAGTTAATCCAGTATGAATTAATTTAGTAGAATTCACATGCACTCATCATGTAAGGCCATTTTTGGACTTCAGTTAAGGTTGTCAGTAGAGACGATCCGGGAGATGGATAATTTGAAAGAGTGCTTTTGTGTGATTCATATTTTTGGAATTAATTACACGAATTAGAGAAGCCATATATATATATATATATATATATATATATATATATATATAGATATATATATATATATAGATATATATATGGCATTGATTTTTAAGTCCCCATGTTAGTCATCTTGGTTTTTTAAAATTAAGTTTTCCAAGATACATATGCCCTAGTCTCCGGCTTATAGAGAGTTAGCTAATAAAGTCAGATATCATTATTGAGGGATGTGTTTAGGTAGGCAGAATATTTTTTGCTTTTTCTGTTATAATTTTCTTTTAATTTCTACCTTCTGAAAGTCTCCCTTAGCTGCCCTGAGAGTAGAAAATACATACAGGCTTCTGTATTTCATATCCCCAGGTTAAATATAATTTTGTAGTTATTACTTATTTCAGCAAATTATTTATTCACAGAAATTAAATGTCAGAGCTTCGTTAATTACTATAAGACTTTAGGTTTCATTTTCAAAAAGGCATAATTACTGAGACTTTTATAGTTTGTTTAGCTGTGTTCTTAACTAATGGGGTGTTTACTGATCATTTTCTTTCTAAACAGGGCAGGACTGTCAGAGAATTGAATTTGGTGTTAATGAAGTAATTGAACCCAATGACACTTTGCTGAGAACTCCCAGCTGCAGTATTTCAAGCACATTGAATCCTCAGGCCCCTGAATTTATCCTTAATTGCACAACTTCCAAAAAGATCCCCAATGACATCGATAAAGAAGGGAACTTCAGCTCAGCTGACTGCCAGTACCCAGGCTCTGCCCTCGCCCTGGACGGCAGCTCCAACGTGGAGGCGGAAGTTTTGGAGAGCGACGGCGTCTCGGGTGGTCTTGGACAAAGGGAGCGGAAAAAGAAGAAAAAACGCCCCCCTGGGTATTACAGTTACTTGAAAGACGGCGGCGAGGGTGGTCCCTCCACAGAAGCCCTGGTCAATGGCCATGCCGGTCCAGCAGTCCCCAACAGTGTAGGCACGGAGGATGTGGACTCGATGGGTGATGTGCCCCCCATGGGGACACCCAGGACTTGGGGCAGCCCCCAGGACACCACGGACTTCGTCAGCGACGCCGTGCCTGCTGGTTCTTTCCCTGGAGCCCTTGACAGCGGGGCCAGGACTGCAGGGCAGCCTGAGGGCTGCCCCGGGGCCAACTTGGAGCCCTCTCGCCTCCCTGCAGAGGCCAGCAGGGACACCTTGTTGAGGACAGCTGTGGCTCAGCCTGCCGTTGGGACCGATACTACTGAGAACCTTGGAGTCACTAACGGACAAATACTTGAATCCTTGGGTGAGGGCACGGCTGCCAACGGGGTGGAGTTGCACACTGTGGAGAGCTTGGACTCAGAGCCCGTCAGGGCCGAGAGCGGCGCCCCTCCTGTGGACGCCGTGGCCTCTGCGGCGGCCACCGCCCCTGCCGGTCACAGGCAGCCCGCCAAGTCGTGGGCCAGTCTTTTTCATGGTTCTAAGCCCCCTTCCTCCTGCGCCTCCTCCTCGCCTGTGGTTTCCATGGAAGCTAAGTATTCCCCTCCTGCCACATCTTCCCTGGTCTCTGAAAAGCAGGCCGAAGTCAAGGAAGGGCTGGTTCCAGTTTCAGAAGATCCTGTAGCTATAAAGATTGCAGGTATAGTTCAAAAGATACAAGTGTGAAGCCAAGATGGGCACAGACAGGCTGGGCTAAAAACTTTGCTGGTATGTTGTTGCCCACAGCGGTAGTAGATTGATTACCCGTGTGTTAAGAGGAATTTCTGAATAATGCCTGTACCTTAAATGTTACTAAAAGTATAATGGTATATGAGCAAAATGGGGTGGGGAGGGGTTGTCGTACCTTCATGTTAAGTGGAAAATCCATGTCCATTACCACTTTTTTTACCAGTCCTTTTCTATTGACAAATTACATTTCCATTTCTTGCCTTTTGATCAAGTCATTGTGCTCCATTGTGTGACTGTGTAATAGGCAGTCCCATCTATGTTCCAGCTGTTGTATACCTTTGGTGTCATAATCCCTGATTTGGACTCACTTTGTATTGTTTCTTTATTTCTCAGGGTATAAGAAAGTATTTGGAGTTTTTTCTTTTTAATGCCTATTTTGGATTGAGTAAATGGATTTTACTCAGTTTTAGCACACCAAGGCCAACCCTTGACAAGATGAGAAAAACGGTAACAGTTTGGCCTAAAGTTAATGTTTTATTCCACATGCTGAGGCTCAAAAGTAGGACCAGTTCACAGTAAAACTATAAAGCTGCACGACTTACGACTTTTAAAGTTAAAGTAGAAAGTCAGAAGCAGAGGGGCCGTGTCTGTTTATATTTGTCGAAGAAGCCGGGGCTGCTCTTCGGGTTTCATTGTACCGAGGACTTTACTAGTAACCACCTTTCCAGGTTTTTGCCCCTTAGCCGAGTTAAAATTAGCTGTCTTATTTCGACTTTATGTGATGTTTGCTGATTTAACATTTTGGTATGCCTGACAGCATTCATTACCAGGGTGAGGGGGATAGCAGTAGCAAGATGCAAAATGCATACCCTTTTATGAATGGTCAGAATTCCATCAAATATAAAACACATCCTTTTGATGGCAGTAAGATGACAGCAAGCAATAATTTAAATTTTTTTTAAATGAGCATTTTATTCCTTATACAGAATACATTATTTTGATTAATCTAGGTGTCTGGAGTTCTCTTAAAATGAGAAGTTAATTGATAGATGAATCACCATTTTGGGCTTTAAAGTGATAACTTTTAGGTTATTTGGGTGAATTTTTTATTACAAATATTAAAACGCTAGTAATGTTTTATTATTATTAAAATGTGTGCATTGCAAGGGAAAGCTGTCAAGGTCAGGAAAGGGAAGTAAAAGCCTTTGAATAGATCATTAAGTTAAAAGTTTATTTTTAGTCTGTAATGAGAGATACATGGTGCGACGCTTTTAAAAACGTGCATTCTGAGTTTAAAGTCAGAAGGCATTGTAATTGTATTTCTGTTCCTAAAAATTGCTTCACAGAGGAAAAACCTCCCATTCCTGGGAAATTTTCTCAGTCTTTGTTTAAAATAAGAAAGAAAAGATTCATTTTAAATGTTTTAAAGCATTCTAGTCATATGACTTCAAATGTGGTTTGATACGTAGTTTGCTGTGTATGTTAAAATCTAGTTGACCTGCTAAAATCTAATGTTAACCTGCTTTCTAAAACACTGTGAAGGGAATTCCCTGGTGGTCCAGTGGTTAGGCGCTTTCAGTGCTGGGGCCTGGGTTTCCTGGTCGGGGAACTAAGACCCTGCAAGCCCCACGGCACGGCCAACAACAACAAAAAAAGAAAAGTAAATTAAAATGATGTAAAAGTAGAGGCTCTTAGTTATTTGTATTAGTGGAGAGTGTTGCTACAATCGAATCATTTTTGAGTTGATGCAGTGTGTTCCTCCATTGCCGCGGGGGGACCCCCATTTACTTTCTTAATTCTATTTTTGATTAGGTCCGTTGTAAAGATGTTTTAATTATCTGAGCAGAAGTGTGGTTCCTTTTAAAATACTTCATTCTTTTGAGCCTGGTTATTGAACCTTGGAAATACACAGTGTAGTTGCTGACAGTGTTCAGTATTTCATGTTGTAAAATAATGCAGTGATCGTTGTCACTCTTGGACTCATACCGAGCTCAGGGAAAGAGGATTGTTTGGAATTTTTCCTTCTGTCACATTCTCCTCCTGAGAGGTTTTACTTTATAAAAACGATAAGGTAGGTTCAGTTTATTGTAGGTCAGATCACTACCACAGACATCCCCTAAATGGGCACACTTTTAAGCGTAGGTCCACTTATTTTAAGCAGTATTTAACTGTGTGAAATTCTAGCTCCATTAAAAGATCTGTTGATGTTGGTTATCACAGAATTTGACTTGCATTAGCGTCTAAGTGGTTCTACTGAGAGAATAATTTTTGTGTTTATCATTATATTTATTAACTTTTGGGAAAGAAAGAGGAGGGAACAACAGTTCAGATAAGTTTATTCTTTTTTGAGTTCTTAGAATAATATAAATATCCACAGCCAGTTTTTGACCCCAGGGTCATTTAATTTGGATGTCTGCATTTCTGGATCATCTGCCCTGCCATTAAGTCTGTGCTTAACAAATGCCAAGTAGTTTTTGTATAACCACAAGTGAAACACAAATTAGAAAGACAAATCAACTGTAAACAAAGAATGAGAATCACATAAAGCCTTTTGAAATGAAATATAGCCAGCTTTCAGTTACCCACGGTCTGTTTACCCATTGCTGTAATGGCTTCTGCTTTTACCTTTTTGGTGGCAAGGCCGTCTGCTTGGTGTCCTTTGTCAACATTTTTTTTTCATTTGCTGTTTTTCTTAAGTGTAAACTCTTACTTAAGAAGGAGATGGAAAGGGAGAGCACTTACACTGAAACACCACATGCTTTCCCTAAGCTCGCAGGGAGTATGAACCTGCACGAGAGGCCCGCGGGGTCTGTGTCTCAGTGAGTGGTTTGTGTCTGTGAGGGGCTGTATGCCATTTTTCAGTAGGAATAACTGAGCTAGGAGGTGAGCAGAAGAAACTTGAAAATCTTAATTCTTATAGCTTGTATTGAAAGCAGTTGCAAAACTTGAGGCACACCCCTGTTGGAGAGTAAGTATGACAAATACCAGAAAAGTAGGCGTGATCTCTGCCTGTGCTCCCTCCGTTAGCTCAGGGTCAGAGTTCGAAATGAAACATATCCTTGTGATGAACATTACATGCTTCCTGGGTTTTTACTGAGGATCACTTGTCCTGTCCCAAACCTAAATTGTATCAAATGCTTTCAAATCACAAATAGAGCTATTTTGTATTTTATGTTTTGCGTCAGTGTATTTTGTTTTAAAGGAGTGTAAATAATGGTGGGCGAGGAGAGAGACTAGGCCAGATGCCCAAATAGAAGGAGTTAAACTTCCAGTGTAAGAGAACTAGGTAAACTGAGGTCTTAGAAAGCTTTAGAAAAATTCTGTTCTGTGGGGGAATTGAGGTATCTAGTAATGTCATTTATTATGAATTTTAGTAAAACACACTTAATAGATGATTTTGCACAGTTTTATACCTAAAAATTGTTGCTGGAGAGAGCAACAAAATCACTACAAGTTGGATCTGCTCAGAAAAATGAATTCCTGGGTCTGTATTTATTGTAAACAAAAACATACCCCGATTGATCTTTGTTTTAGTGGTTTATAAATCACGTTTATATTCAACACTTTCCCTGTCCTTGAGAAATAATTCTCCAACAATTTGCATTTTCTCTTCAAATTCTCCGAAGCAACACAGGCAGTGATCATGCAGCAGGCCCTGAGCTGAGGAGGTCCAGCACCTGTTTGCAGAAGTCACACTTGTGGGGTGAGAGTTCAGTCCGTATCTAACTTGATAGGTGTATGTCCTTGCTAATATTTCTGTCATGTCTCTTTTAAAGAACTAAATGGACACTCCTCCACTTACGAAACATAAGTTGATCTATAGCCAACGGGTAGTGGTACATTTTGGTCACTTTGCTGTCCTCCACCTGATTAGGTAACCAAGATAGCGTGTGTTGTTCCAAAGTGACGTAATGAGGAAAAGAAAAACACTTGGAGAATGTTCTGGACAGTTAGGAAGATGACAGAAAAGCAGGTCAGCAGCATCAGAATGTCAATTACGAGCCAGTTATTGAGCCTTAAGAATCAGTGAAAGTTCTGCAACTTGCGTTTTCATGGATTTTAAATGGTAATATGACCTAAGTGCTAATTTTAGGAAAACAAAATGTGATGCATAAAAATATAAGAATAATCATAGTTTATATGGACTTAAAAGTTTACAGTGCCAGTATTGCCCTTGAGCTTATGGATCATTTCATCTGAGTGATTTGTGGTTATGTGTGTGGGCTACAATATATGTCAGTGTTTGAGATGTTACGAAGGTGAAGATAACGGTTTCAGTTTCCTATCTTTTATGTGATATGCAGCCATTCTGGCATTTTGTGCTGTGCCTGTAACATCATTCCTGGGCAACCCTGCCAACTCCTGTGGAAAAGATGGCTTGAGGAGGCCACCTTCCTAAAGTTACTGTCTAAACAGGTCTGAGGAGTAAATTATACCAACAACAATGGATTGAAAAGAAGGCCTCTGGGGGGAAAGTCTGTTACTACAGTCAACTTCTGATAATGTGCCCTAAAAGAAAGTAAAATAGAAAACCAACAGTGATGACTTGGGACCATAGGTCAGATGTAAAGGTTCAGCCTCAGGAAATACCCCCCGTCTCTCTTCTTTGGCTGCCCCTCAGTGCTCATTGGACTTGAGCAAAATCTAAATGGAAACGGTGATGTTGTTATTATAAAAGGAACTTCATTAAGTAGAGCCAACTGTTACACCAACACATTAAAAGCAGTATTCATACTCGCTTGTCTGCATTCATGAATATTGACCTCAGAAACAGAGCAGTAAGATTCATTTATTTTAGGAGCATTCAGTAACAGGAATGGAGATCGTTTACAGGAGTGAGCGTTGTCCTTGCACCGGTGCCGCTTGACTGGGTGGGAGGAGAGGGGCAGCGCGCCGTGGACTCCGTCAGACGTTAGCGTCTGGCTCGGTCTGTGGTCACTGAAGTTCTTCAGGGGGAGGAATGCTCAGCTCCACCCAGCTCCAGTGTGTTATGAAGCTGAACGTTGAAATTATGTGGATGTTTGGTTTTTAAGAGAAAATCGTAGGCAATAAGATATTTAATCTTAATTTTTTACAACCTTTCATTCCTTTTGAAATGTGACTTTATTAATATGCTGTATACTCACAGAATATTCAGAACTTAATTGTAAGGAATTGAAGCAAACATTTCTTTCTGGAGAACTGAAAAGTGTTGGTTCTCTCAAACTCTTTTAAAATATAAATTTATTTATTTATGTATTTATTCTTGGCTGCGTTGGGTCTTCGTTGCTGTGCGCGGGCTTTCTCTAGTTGCGGGTGAGCGGGGGCTACTCTTCGTTGCGGTGCGCGGGCTTCTCATCGCGGTGGCTTTTCTTGTTGCGGAGCGTGGGCTCTAGGTGTGTGGGCTTCAATCGCTGTGGCTTGTGGGCTGTAGGGCGCAGGCTCAGTAGTTGTGGCGCATGGGCCCAGTTGCTCCGTGGCATGTGGGATCTTCCTGGACTAGGGCTCGAACCCACGTCCGCTGCGCTGGCAGGCACATTGTTAACCACTGCGCCGCCAGGGAAGCCCCTTGCTTCCCCTTTGAGAGTGGAGTTGGCCTGTTGTAAATGATTGTTTTTAGTTTAACAAGATATGCATCCAAAGCACTTTTGACTACGTATAAACTTATTTCTGAGTCTGTTAAAACAGATGCATGGAAGGGAAGTTTCAGATAGATCTTGCATGCCTGTCCCTGATCATTTTCTTTCTGTTTTCCTTCAGTGTCTGTATTGAACAGGAATTGATATTGTCAAGCCACTTCCCCTCCCATCTTCACCCCTGCCCCCAACCCCGGGAGACTTTGCTTCCAGTATCATCGAGAAAATTGAGGTTGCTATTTCCTTTCTTTCCCCACCGTACACTGTGGTGAGTCTCCCCTTCCCTAGCTCCTGGGAGCCCCTTAGTGACCCCCTTCTTGTGTCTTACTCCTCAGCCAGGCTTCTGGCCAGGGGAGCCTGCACGAGTGGTCTCCGCTCTTGCTTTCCTCCCTGAGGCCCTCGAACGTGCTTCTGCTTCCACTACTGATTCCAGCTGCCCTGTCCTTCTAGATCACCGTGACAGATTCTCCTTAGCCTGTCACTTGGACGTGGGTGGTGCTTAGGGTTCCGCTTCCGACCCACCGCTGTCAGAATGTACAGTTCAGGCCCCGAGCTGCAGGGTCGCGCGCGTGTGTGCGCGCGTGTGTGTGTGTTTTACTGGCTGGTCTGTGAGTGTCAGTGTACTGTTTACTGGTGTCTTCCACGTACCTTTTTATCTGAGCCTGTAAAACTCTTAAAACTGAACTCCTTCTTTCATCACTGCCCAGAACAGGAGAGAACCCGCTTGTCCTGTTGCTTCTCTCCTCTGGGTGGAAGGCACCATCACCCCGAGCTGGAGATGTTCTCCTGGTACCATCTGCCGTCACAGGCCCCCGGCTACCTCAGGTTTCTCCAGTCCCTGGATGGGGCGGGGCAGCCCCCGCCACTGCCGCCACCCAGCTTAGCCTGCACTGTGTGGTCCCTTCTTCACGGGTCTGCAGGCCCCGCTACAGCAGGGCCACAGCTCAGTCATCTCTGCACCTGCAGGTCCTGGTGCCCAGGCAAGGCTTAGCCAACTGCAGCATGTCGTTCATCAGGGGTCCTTGTGTTAGGAAGGCAGTTGGTTTTGAGTTGTATGATTATGTGAAAGCTTAATTTGTTTTTAGATATAAAAGTGCTATGGCAAAGATTCACAGGTGTCTTGATGGGGCGTTCATTTTGGACTGATGCTTGTTTGAAAATGCACAGATATTTTGCAGAGTAACTATATGAAATAATGGCCATTCTGTGGCACATACTGGAAATTATGGGCTGTTGTGATAAAATGGCTCAAAGATGGATGCAAAAATCCTCTGTGAGAAGAAGATCTTCAGCTTGTGGGGAAAAGTTAGTATCAGAAACCTTAGAGTAAAGGATCTTAAAGCAGAGTCCATTGTCTCCTGAGGGCAAAGAGCCCGGCTTCTGGGACCCAGACTCGTATGTCAGCTCAGTCATGTGCCCTGCACCAGTTCCCTAACCCCTCTGGACCTCAGTTTTGTCACCTGTGAAATGGGGATGATAATGGTGTCTCTTTGACAGGGTTGTTAGGCCGATTATGAATAATACAGATGGAGCTCCTAGCGGTGTCTGTGCTGGGTGTCAGTCACGTGGGCGTGTGGTTCAGTTGTGTATCTGATCTGTTCCTCCGTGAAGGCCCAGCGCTGTGCCCCGTAGTGAGAGAGACAAGAGGACCTTGGCAAGCTTAGTCTAACTGAACAGATTCCATGGATTCTCTTGAGTCGCTTATGTTTCACTTTTTAATAAATGGGAAAATTATTCTCTGTGCCTCCTCAGTTAGAGGCCAGAGGGCATTTACCCTCACAGGAGAGAGGGAGAGAGTGTGTGTGTTGACATTAGAATCTTGCAAATTAATTTCTTCATTTAATTCTGAAGTCTGGCATCTGCCAGTGCAACTGTGTTTTTAGGAAAAAAAGGCTTCTTTTGTTTGATGCTTTGGGTGGTGGGTGCTGATATCAAATGCGTGCTCCCTAGTACACAGTCTAAAAGTTACGGGGGGGGCTGTGTCGTGTGGCTGCACGTCATGGATTTGGGTACCGACTGTGCTGCCTGGCTCCTGTGAGGTCACAGGCAGGCGAGTTAACCTTGAGCCTCTGTTTCCTTTTGGTGAAGGCGGGATGGTTGGTGGTGCTCTGGGATCCCTGAGGATCCAGTGCAGCGAGTTAACGTCATAAGTTGTAACGCACTTGCCAAGAGTGGGGGGTAGGCAAACACTGTGGCTGTCACTGTGAAAGGATCTGTAAGGGACGTGGGGAGACCTTGTCATAACACATTTCTAAAAAGAAAAAGGGCCAGTTACTTACCAATATTTACAGCATTCTTTTGTAAAGATGGCATTTACAGCTATTTTAAGACTATGGGGAAGAGTGATGTCAAAAGGGGAATCTGAGGATAACGAAGCTTATTTCTAAATGGAATAAGGGATTTTAGTATTCTGAGTGGGACTTTGATGAAAATACAGTTCAGTTCGTAGGAGATAATTGTCCCTAAAAGAGGGATCATCACTTGCTGAACAGTCACCGAACACCCACTGCAATGTGCTGGGCGTCCAGACGTGAACGAGACGTGTCCTGCCCGTAAGCCCTTCCCTGGATGGAGTCTGAGCGCCACGCGATTAAGGAGGCCTGCGCGGCCGTCGGTGTTAGAAGAGCCTGTATCTTTTAAGTCTGTTCCCGAATACTGTCACGTCATTTTTTAAGCCCTTCCTGTTTCTTATTAAAACAGTCCTTGTGCCACAGGAAGATAAATAAATGCCATCAGTGTTCGGGGGGCAAATATTTTTGAAATTTTTAATAATTAAATAATTACGTGATGCTGAACAGAACGAAGCTGTAACACAGCCTGCCTTCGCTTTGGATGTGACGTGTGTGCTCTGTTGAAGGGGGTCCCCCTCCCAGAGCAGAGCGTGAATTGTTCTCAAGATGCCATTAACGTCTTCACTGTGCTTCCCTCTTTCAGAGTTACTGGAGAACGTAACCCTGATTCATAAACCGGTGTCACTGCAACCCCGCGGGCTGATCAATAAAGGAAACTGGTGCTACATTAATGCTGTATCCTTCTCAGAGGCTGTCCCCAAGGCTGGCTTTCTGCAGCTTTCTCTTCCTTGGGCACATTCGACTTAGTTCCGCTTCTGTGGGGTGTCTACCCCACATTTTGAATCCAAAACCTCTGTTCCTTGCTGCTTATTAACTGGGCTATTCGTGACCAAAAAGAGAGATGATTTGTTGACCTGTGACTGACAGAATCAGGCAAGTTTCTCATTAAAATGGTCCTGAATAACAGGGCAGAGTGACCACTTAAACTGGAAATCCTGTGTTAATTGACTTGATTATCTTGGTTGAATCCAGTTCTTATTTATAAACTACTTGGATATCACAAGGCAGTTATCCCCAGGATTAGTTGGTTTATTCCCTTTTGTGTTTACATATCTAAGTCGTTCAGTGTCCTTGGCTTGCTTAGTTTTATATGCTCTTGTGTTGTACGTGCCTTTCCACAATTTGGAGCATTGGTTTTATTTCCTTTACGCTTCCTTACTGCCATCATTTAGACACTGCAGGCATTGGTTGCTTGCCCTCCGATGTATCACCTGATGAAGTTCATTCCTCTGTATTCAAAAGTGCAAAGGCCTTGTACGTCCACACCCATGATAGATAGCTTGTAAGTAAGCTGCTGAAAATGTGTTAAGGGGTGGGCTTTTCCCCCTCTGATAATTAGATTCAAATAACAAAGTTCTTGATTTCCTGCACATGAATCCTGTAATTCTATTTTTTTTTAAATGTGGTGTTCATGACTTTCTATGGAAGTTAACCAGAAATGGAAATGGAACATTGTTTATCTGTGTTCTTTAGATTCAGTTGAATAAATTTTAGTGTTTACCAAATTATATCACTTTGAAATATACCAAAAACTTATGTAGAAAAGATTTACGAGCTCACTAGCTATTACAGCATTGGTTATCTAAAGTTGGCTATCTTCATACTAGATAACATTCTACTTAGCCGTCAAGACTTTTTAGTAATAGTATGTCTTTTTAAAAAAATGTACTAAACACTTTTTCCCCCCCGTGTCTAGTGTTCGGCTAATGAATGAGTTTACTAATATGCCAGTACCTCCAAAACCCAGACAAGGTGAGTACAAACGAGGGTTCTGATGCCATTACATTTTGGGAGTTATGAAATCAGGTGACTGAGTTTGAGAAATTCAGGCTTGCTGGAAAGAAAATGTCTCTTTACATGCAGGTTACTACGCCTGTACTATTCTCAGCATTGGGCTGGTGCTGGGGGGAGTTTTGATGATGATGCCTTTTGTCATTTTAAGACTTCTTCAGGTGTAAAGATCTGTGTCCTGTTTCCGTTGCAGCTCCTGGGGATAAAGCCGTGAGGGACATCCGCCCGGGAGCTGCCTTTGAGCCCACGTACATTTATAGACTGCTGACAGTTATCAAGTCGAGCTTGTCCGAAAAGGTTGGGGCTGCCGTTCCGTAGCCAGTGTGACGCTTGTGCCTTACCTGTTGCGTATTCAGTGCTTGCCCTCTGCTTGCACTGCGGCGATTAAGTGGGTGTTCAGTGGATCTAAGCTTGCTTTGGAGTCAGTTGCTAGGATGAATTAGAGTATGGGATGATAATGATGGTAATCAGAGACAGCTCGTGTCATTTACTGGGACCAACCACAGCTGTAAGTTTGTTCCATCCGTTAACTTACTTAACCCTGTGAATAAAGTGTGATTATTGCCTGCTTGTTCCATTTGAGAAAAGTGAAGTCATTGTCCAAGGTCACAGCTAAGAAGTGGCAGAGCCTGGCAGCGGAGTTAGCTCCTTCACTTCCACATGGACTGCCCTGCAGCAGGGGCGGGGCCGTGGGGCCGGGAACAATGGCCGCATTCAGGAGTGCTGCGTCTTCTCCACGCTCCCTCGGGCCTTCATTTTTAGTCATACACTTTGCTGCTGAAGGCATGGGGCCAAGGGCCACGGAGGTCTTGTAAAGGGCCCTGACGGCGTTCAGGGTAAGTCAAGGGCACCCTTTGCACAGTTAACCGGAGCGTTTCTTTCCTCCCCGACAGAGTTCGTGATGAGTCAGTACAAGCAATTGAAATGATGCCAGAAAAGGGGAATTCTTTAGGAAATATTTAAGGAAGTTGTGTTAAAACTGACTAAAGTAATATTGTTTGCAGCCCCTTTGTTTCGAAGAAGAGGGAACACTCAGGGCACTGCAGCAGCATGCCACCAGGGGCTCTTCATGTGCCCATGGCGTAGCCTTTGGTGTTAAGCTCAGGATTTGGGGGTGTTGCTCGTGTTAGGAAGGCGGGCATGGAGTGAACGGTGCCCTCTGCTTCGCAGAGCGCCTCGTCCAGTGGGGGAGTTAGATCTATCATCTGAGGAAGCAGACAAGACAAGTACTAAGAGAGATGAGTACACAGATGCTCTAGAAGCCAGGGGCGGGCCC
This sequence comes from Mesoplodon mirus, assembly GCF_964341445.2. NCBI lineage: Eukaryota > Metazoa > Chordata > Mammalia > Artiodactyla > Ziphiidae > Mesoplodon > Mesoplodon mirus. The sequence continues at coordinate 4,394,532 of NC_138995.1, read as the reverse complement.
CCCAGCTCAGGGGGAGCAGAGGTAACGCTCAGGGTGCTTCTTGTGGCTGAGCAGCACTGAGATCCTGCAGCTTTTGAAGTTACATTACTTTCGGCTGGTTGGGGTCTGCAGGACCACCCTCAGGGTTGAGGATTCGCTAGGTCTCACGGGACTCAGGAGCTGTTACCCTTAGTTCGGATTCAGTACAGCCCAAGGACACAAAGCAAAATCAGCACAGAGTAAAGACTCAGGCAACGTCTGCAGGAAACGAGACTCCTCTCCGGGTATAGTCATACAGGACTCACTCAGTTCCTCCCACATCAGACTGTGGCAGCTGTGTGGCTTGTGGTCCACCAGGGAAGCTCCTCAGCAGCTCAGTGTCCTAGGGTTTTGCTAGGGGCTGGTCACATAGGCACCCTACCCTCTGCCTCACAGAGCCTCCAGTCCAGACTCCTGGGGGGAAGGCCAGTGCTCAGCACAAACCACACTGTTTGCACAATTTGGCACACTCCCTTTTCAGTTCTTGGAATGGTGGGAACCCTCCTGAAATCCAAGTTCCCAGATGCCAGCCAAGGACCAACCTGGTGAGCAGGCCTTTCCCAGCACTGTTAACTCTTTTCTGCGTCTTGGGCTGTGCCAGCCTCTGCCCTTTCCCACAGACGCACTCACACCAGACAGCCCCGTCCACAGCTGTAGTTCCATTGAAGCAAACAGATCTACTCAGAGACCGCAAGCAGAATAATTTGCAGATCCTTGGAACACTCACGCCATTATGCTCCAAAGAATGAAATATGAACCAATCATGATAAATTATATGATCAGATGAAACCAGTGTAAGATTATACAACTAGTGTGTGACCATATTGTGTGATTCATCTGCGAATGGTTGTGCTGATGTGTGTTGGTAAAGCAGGCAGCTAAGTCTTTAAATCAATAGAGTTTTTCACATATAATTTGGGTCCTTTCTCCTATGGTTGCCCATCATCAAAAATAAAAGGAGACATACAGGGCTGCTAATTTTACAACTTGCAGTGTGAATGGTAACCCCTGAGGTTGTGCATTCTATTTCGTTTAAACAAAAAAGCAACTTATAAAATAACTTTTTTATTATAAAGGTAACGTATACTTATTGTAGAAAATTTCGAAAATACAGAAAAGCAAAATTAAAAAGAAATCCCTGTTCTATTGCTTAGAGATAGATATTTAATCCTCTCCCGCTCGCACACCCAGTCTTCCCCACTTCACACATCTTAACTGTCCAAAGAAAAATTCATGTGATTTTTGGGAAACACTTTATGTTAAATCTTACTGAAAATTTAAGAGAAGGCATAGTTTGTATATGCAGGTAACACACTCCGCTCAGGCCTTGAAGAGTAATTGGTTAAGATTAACGTGACCCTATTTGAACTTCTCAGGGTCGACAAGAAGATGCTGAGGAGTACTTAGGCTTCATTCTAAATGGACTTCATGAGGAAATGCTGAACCTGAAGAAACTTCTCTCACCAAATAACGAAAGTAGGTTATGGTGTGCTTGCTCCAGAATTGGGTAGAACATTTTCTTAAGAATTATTCTTAAACAAATGCTATATATATGCTCATACAGTAAGCTGCCTTTTCCCCCAACAGTCATTCGCCCTTCAAAAATCATTTATTTACTCATTAAGATAACTAGTTACTTTTACATTGCTTATTATGTACCATTGAGAATGTTGTGTTTGTATATTTCAGATACATAAATGTATTTCCAGAACCTCTGCTTTTTCCCCTTCAATTTGTAATTAGGAAAATGATTACACATAGAGAAAAACTGAAAGAATAGGTTGGTTACTTGCATAACCACTGGATTCCACGGTTGCTACCGTGTTGTCCTTATTGATCTCTCTTTCTACTTCCCCAGCCCCCCACGACATTTTTCCCCAAGGGATTCAAAATCAAGTTGCAGATGGCAGTTTAGTTCACCCCAAATGGTAAAGCATGGGTCTCCTGAGATAGGGATGGCTGGCTCTCCCACGTGACCCGAGTCCCTTCGCAGATGATGGAGTCCGACTGCAGTTACGCAGTAGAGTTGGCTTCCCCGTCCCACCTGAGTTCTCCAAGTGTCCCACGGCATCTTCCGTCGCCGGCCACACCAGCAGGGAGATGCTGTAGCTTCGCACACATGGCTTTTGTCCTCAGTGTAGAATACACTCTGATCTCACTGTAAAGCTCCAGTGGACCAATCTGTGTAGGTGGTTTGTGTAGAACTTTTAGTTTTTGCTCTTTGTGTAAATAGTAGCCTAAGCAGAGTCTCCTTTTCAGAACTTACTGTTTCCAATGGACCCCGAAGCCACTCAGTGAATGAAGACGAGCAGGAAGAACTAGGCGAAGGAAGTGAGGACGAATGGGAGCAAGTGGGCCCCCGAAACAAGACTTCGGTCACTCGCCAGGCGGATTTTGTTCAGACCCCCATCACTGGCATTTTTGGTGGCCACATCAGGTTTTATGCTTTTCTGGAATAATTTAGCATTTGCCTTTTTCAGGTTTTGCCATTTTGCTGGAGGGGGGGAGGTGTAAGATTTGTCCTAAGAAATTTGGGACTGGATGGTTTGCCTTTGCACTCTGTGCCTGCTCTGTTCTTGGACTTCCTGACAGTCTTCCTGCCGGCCCCACGGCTCTCACACAACCCACGGTGGGTCCTGCAGTGGGCGCTGCCCCTGCCTCTCTGCCAGGGGCTCCTCACCCCTCAGTGACACTGACATTCCCTCCATCCAGCTGCTCACAGCCGGGTAGGAAGAGAAAGACAAGTTAATGGAAATACATGTGTTGTTAAGAGAAGAAATTCATGTATCTGATTGGAGGAATTGTAGGCACGGGAGCCAGGCGAGCTCGGAAGCTGAGAGAGTGCAGAGGGAGCTGCTTTTACACAGAGGAGGACACGTGGCCTTCTGGAGTACCTGGGCACCGCCCCCCCCCCCCCCGCCCCAGTTCCCTCAGACTAGCTGCCCATTGCTCATTCATGGAGTCCTTCTAGAAGGTTTTTTAATAACTTTTTTTTTTTTTTAACCCCACATTTATTTATTTATTTTTGGCTGTGTTGGGTCTTCGTTTCTGTGTGAGGGCTTTCTCTAGTTGTGGCAAGCGGGGGCCACTCTTCATTGCAGTGCATGGGCCTCTCACTATCGCAGCGTCTCTTGTTGCGGAGCACAGGCTCCAGACGCACAGGCTCAGTAGTTGTGGCTCACGGGCCTAGTTGCTCTGTGTCATGTGGGATCTTCCCAGACCAGGGCTCGAATCCGTGTCCCCTGCCTTAGCAGGCAGATTCTCAACCACTGCGCCACCAGGCAAATCCTAGAAGGTTTTGACTTATCTACGTTAGAGCCGTTCAGTACCACCATTATGTGGAATTCAGTAGAACTTGCACTGACTCCGAGGACCTCCTTACTCATCCAGAGTCTGAAGGACCGCATTATGGCATGATTTCCTTCTGAAGACCTTACAGCTTCACCTACAGGAGTGTGTTTTTGGTTTTCTTAGTGAGCCTCTTAGCCTTTCGTCGTCCCAGAACAAGAAGTAACACCCTTTGCAAGGCATCGCAAGTCAGTTCAGTCTCTCTGCTCTAAAACAGTTTAGGTTGAGCACCTTGCAACAGGCTAATGAAATCCTCAGAAATGTGCCCGACCCCCTCCCAAGCTGGTCACACGACACTGAACACGTCATTTCTGTGCCCTCCCTGTGAGCTAGACTTTGCAGGCCCCTTTCTGTTTTGGAGTCTCGTGTCAGCCTCCCGACACCAACCCCACCACTGTGGCTGCAGCTTGTTTTCACCAGATGCAGATCCTCGGGAAGGGCCCTTTTGGGAGAGGGAAGCGGGGCTCCACTTTGGTGACCAGCAGTGAGAGGAGGCTGTCAGCGCCCTTAACTCTCTGTCAGCAGAGCAGCCTGAAGTTGTCTCCCTCGGGGTGCTCACTGAGGGTCGGGGAGGAGCGAGGGCGCGGCCCAGTGGCTGTGACGAGGGCTCCGTGTTTGTGGGGAGGCACAGCAACCGGACTGCAAGGCCACAAAGATCCCAGATGTGCTTGAGAATAAGCAGTGGGAAAACCAGGATCCACTTTGGAGAAGCTCCTAGCTTGCCCCAGATGACTCTTCATGTCCCTGTAGCCTCAGCCTCTGTGGGCTCTTTGCGTTGAAATTGGGTGTTGATTTTTGTTTTTTAACTATAAAGCAAAGGTACAGAACTACTCCTTATAACTTAGGAGCTGCTTTTGTGTGTGTAGTAGGCACCGTTAAGCATGATTCTTAATGGTGTGTGGCCTGTGGGATCTTAGTTCCCCGACCAGAGATCGAACCCAGGCCCCTAGCAGTGGAAGCACGGAATCCTAATCACTGGACCACCAGGGAACTCCCAAGCATTATTCTTTATTCAGACGAACTGAAAGCTTTTCTCCTAAAATTCACGCTCCTTTGGTGGTTTTCCAGTTACCCCAGAAAGACCAGCACCTTCCTCCACCTTGTCTACCCTTTTGGTAAAGTCCAGGCCCATTACTGCTGTTCCCACTATTTTCCCACTATTTCTCTCTGGAACCAAGGGAACGGCCGCCCCCTCAAGGCTTCCTCCTCACAGGGAGCCTGGAGGTGCTTCCTGTGCTGTGTGTCGGGAAGGCAGTGTGTGAGACGGAAAGCTGGCGAGAGAGCCGCTCGCCTGCCCCTCGCAGCAGTCTGACTACCTGTCCGCCCCTTTTATTCATGTATAAACTGGGGCACTCGGACTGTAGAGAGACAATCCCACGTTGAACTCCTGGAACATCTCCTTGCTGAGGCTACGTGAGACGTGGGCCCGACACACATTTTTACTCAGGAAAACTTGGACAAAGAAAAATGAAATGAAAACCCAGCTAAGGAAGCAAGGCTCAGCGGGCAGCCTCCTGCTTGAGGGTGGTGGCCACCTTCCTGCCACACACACCCTGCTCCCCTTCCATTGTAAAGTCGTTCTCATGGGGGAAATGCTGTCCAAAGTATTCTGTTTACCTCGGGGTTTCCTCTCTTATTACAACAGGCTGTGACGCCCGAGAGGATAAAAGGTGTCAGCATTTTGACTCTGGGAAGATTGTCACCTTTGCTAGTCTGTGCATTAAGTAAAGTGGAGGGGAGGCGTTTGGAAGGTGAAATAGGTCTTCTTCCAGAGCTCTTAAGCTGGGAAAATTTTCAGCTGGTGGATTGAGTTGCTAGAAATTCTTCCGAGGTGGTACTGAGTGGAATTATTTTAAACTTCTTCAGTGTGTTTTTAGCATTTCTGTTCTCTCTGGTCTTCTGGCCAGTGATGCTGAGTAACCTCGCTTGCAGTGTTTGTGCCTCTTGTCCTGCTGGATAACCTCAGGGAGAGTGGCAAGGCGAGCTCTTAGATGTGGTGTGTTTTCCACTTTCAGGTCTGTGGTTTACCAGCAGAGTTCAAAAGAATCTGCCACCCTGCAGCCGTTCTTCACGCTGCAGCTGGATATCCAGTCGGACAAGATACGCACCGTCCAGGATGCGTTGGAAAGCCTGGTGGCAAGAGAGTCTGTCCAGGGTTACACCACCAAAACCAAACAAGAGGTACGTTCACAGTTGGTCTTGGACCTTCATCCCGGGGCCCTCTGAGGTGGGCGGAAGCGCACAGACTCTGGAATGAGGAGGAGTGGGTTTGAGCCCTGCCTCTCAAGTCAGTGGCTTAACTTTCTTTTTGGACGGAAAGCTTCCACATTCTGAGAATGAAATGGTTGAAACAGATGATCCTCCCAACTTCCCTTGGGTCTAAGTCATGAAACACAGGTCACGATCTTTGGGGTTATTTATTCTGAGTTGCGTTTCATTTGCTGGCCATCCAGTCATGGCACCGTAGAGTGAATACCACCTCTGACAAAGGCCGATAGCTCATTCACATTCCTGATACCATAGAGCACAATTTCATGAGCGAGTTAGGATATAAAAGATGTTCTAGTCTGGTTTGCATTTGATTGTAGATCTTCAAGGACGTTGAAAAATAGAAAATAATTGTTCTGGTGCCTGTTACTCTTTGATTTAATCTGAAAAAAAGATAAAGTCTTGATTCTTTCAGTGTTCAGGAGTCAAGAGGAAGCGTGTCCGCTCCGTCGAGAGAGGCGATAATTCTCTGCTCTCTGAGGGCTTGTTAGCTGCTGGCCGTCCAGATGTGCCAGTTAGGCCCGACTTCTCCTCCACAGTAGAGCGTGCCTTCTCCGTTATGTATCCTAGGTCGTGGCTGTGCATTCATAGAGGTGTGTAGGGGAGATGAATGTAGACTGGCTAGGGCGGTGCCTTTTTGAACAGTTCACAGTACTCCTGTGAGGCCTGATTTCAGTAGCTGTGTGTGATGGCCACAGGGTGAGCCAGCACAGCCCAGCGTAGGAAACCTGCCAGCACCTCATGGGGCCAAGGGCCCTGCCCTTGCCTCGCAGCTCGGGCTCCATCCACGTGAAGAGGAGCAAAGGCGGGGTGTGGAGAGCTTCCGTCCGTCTGCTGTGTGTTGGTCAAGCCAACCTCTCGGGGCATCTGCAGAAGTTAGGCCTAGTTCTCCCCCGTGTTTTCTAATTGCTTCTCGTGGATCATTTTGTTCAAAAAGTAAAAGTGGTAGTTTTTCCTTAGAGAAACGGTGGAACTTAATGGGAGAGAGAGAGTGCATACTTGTTCTTGGGAGGCTGGGTCATGTACTGGCTGTGGGACTGTCCACCTGCTTGTCTGGGGCAGCCGTGACTCCAGAGGTGGACTCGCCATCCTGGCCCCTCCCCACTGGAGCAGCCGATCCTGCCGGGGCGGGGGGCAGCCTTTCCCTGCGCTCCCAGGAGAGCCCTCTGGGGATATGTCTGTTTTCCTCTTGCTGCAGTTAAACTGCTGTTTGGGCAGAGGTGGGTGGGGCGTGATGACTGAGGTAGCGGTGGCTGTGGTTGTTGGCCTGGGGTCAGAGGAGGGTGAGGAAAAGGTGATGGATTCTAGATGGCAGGTTTGGAGGAAGGAGTCGTGGAAGAAGTGGCGTCTCGGTGGCGCCTTGAAGACGACGGAGAAGGCTGCTGGCCGTTCTCGCTCCATGGCTATGGAAGCAGGTGTCTGAGGAGGGAGCTTGTACAGCGTGTCTGTGAAGAGCAAGTAACACATTTTCTGGAATGTGATTTTTTTAATTTACTTTTCAAAGTACCTACTTTAATTTTATTAGGTTTTTAGGTCAAAAGTTGTTTTTCTTTGGGAACACAGGAAGACCGTGGGAAAATATGATTGTACAAAATACTAGCTAAATAAAAAAGGTCTGGATTTGTTGGGTGTTAGAAAGTGTGGCTCAGTTTCTCTGGAAACCCGGAACATTCATTAAGGATTTGAGATTAGCTCCTTAACGAACAGAATCGCACGTCACTAGCACTGAGAAACCATCCCAGAGGTACTTTAGTCTGACTGTCATTTTACAAGTGAGGAAGCTGGAGTCTTACATCGTCATCGCTGGTTTTGACTGTGGAACTGGAGTCATGCTTTTCTTCATTCACAATTCTTGTTGGATGTGAGACACTGGACAGCAGAGACTCAATGGGAATGTCGAGGTGATCGGGCCATTTCCATGCCTGGGACCTCAGTCTGGGTGGGAAGACAGGCCTGAAAGGGTCTTCAACCCTAATAAACCAGGTGGCAGTGACCACTAGTTTCGCTTCAGATACCTTCAGCCAGATACGCGTGTAGTCCTCCGAAAGCTTTCTGGGTGTTTATTATATGCTCCTGTCTTTCGGATTGTTACGTGGACAAGTATTTCTACCGAAAGTATTCTCCATCTAAATACTGGAAGCATCAACACGTTTGCAGACACAGAGAACAGTACATAAAGGGGTTAAGTTTGCTTGTGAAGATGGATTTTAATAAAAAGCAGCGTTCAGTAGACCTTGAAAGTTCATAAGGGGCATTTTGAATTGATAAAAGCGGAACTGTTATAAAACCAATGGTTACACTAAATAGCTTTAGAGTTATTTAGAGCATCTAATTCAAGAAACACATTGGCTTCAGCTTTATCAGCACTGTGAGAGTTATTTAAAAAATAAGTTAATACGTATGTAATTCAAGGTATTACTAAGTTAGCTTCTAAATTTTTATGCCAATTTAATGCCCTGGGACAAAGGTTCTTAACTTGGCTCAGGGACCTTTAGGACCTCCTGCAGTTGTGTCTGTAGAGATATATGCATTTTTCTAAGAGGAAGGTCAGTACCTCTCAAAAGATCCCATTAGATTCTCCAAAGACCCTGTGACTCAGGAAGCTTTGAGAAGCACCGCCCCGGAACATTTGAGTCTTGGAGCGAGAGGTGGGGTGGCGTCTGCCGCTCGGAGTAAGATGGCGTTTCCTGTGTGCTTTGTGTGTCTCAGGTTGAGATCAGTCGAAGGGTGACTCTGGAAAAGCTCCCTCCTGTCCTCGTGCTGCACCTGAAACGGTTTGTTTACGAGAAGACAGGTGGATGTCAGAAGCTTATCAAAAATATTGAATATCCTGTGGACTTGGAAATTAGTAAAGGTAACGACTCTGTAAGGCAAAAGCGCTTATGATGACAGTGCTCTGGAAATCAGCCGGCTTCTTGATGCTTCAGCATTTTCTGTCATGGCAGGATTCAGAAGCTCTCTTTCATGACTTTTTTGTTTTAAATTTCTTGACTGTTAATAGACCTTTAGGTTAAAATTTCTCACTAAAATGGCCTTTTAAAAATAAAGGCAAAAATAAACTATATGAAAATATTACTAGGTGAGAAAAATACTAAATATAAAAAGTTTGTGGGTTGTTGGTAGGAAATACTTGTCCTTATACTGAGTGCTAACAGCTGAGTGGAGCAGCCTGGCTAACTGGGCTTTTAGCGGGTGGGGAATGCTTCCCCTGCCCTCCGGCGGCAGGGACCCCGGCCTCAGAGCTGCAGCCCCAGCCCCGGGTCTCCGCCAGGTCTCCGGGGCTCGGCAGCTTGGGCACATTGTGGTGAAAACACCTAGTTGTCTTGCTAGAAGTGAGCTTGAAGGAAAACTTTCCTGGAAAGGTTCAGAATTTGTGAGAAATGTTCTGTGCAACAGTGAAGTTCGATCAGGAGTGTAACGAGCTCGAGGTGATGCTCCAAGTGTCCGGGGGCCTGGAGAACAGAAAAGAGGACGTGGGACGTCGTCCCTGGTCTCCTGGAGGCGCAAACTCCCGTCCTCCTCCCTCCTTCCTCCCCACGCTGCCCGGCACTGGGACCTGCCGGGCAGTGGGCCTGGGGTCACCATCGCTTCACCTGCACCCCAGGCACGTTGCATTTCCTTCCCCCTAAGATTCGGACTCTGGCTCTCAACCCTGTTCTCACGAGTTGCCGCCTTCGGCTGATAGGTTTGCCTCCTGTGCCCGTTCATGGTCTGTTTGAGGACCAGAAAGGGGAAGAAACGCCAGCCGAAAATCATCTTACTGTTTATTGGAGTTTTGTGGTCTGACTCATGTGTAAAACATTTTAAACCTTAGGCTTTCCAGAGCTGCTTTGCTTTTGTTTTTTTCTTTCCCATTTTTTAGAACATCTGCTTGTAAGGGGTTTCTAGCATGAGCTAGAGGCTCGGTATATGCCCCTGTCCTCTGATGGGTGGGTTCTGGTGACATCCGTTACTACCCTGCAGCTGGCCTTCCTCGCTGCTCAGTTTTTATGCAGATGAGGGGATGGAGTTCTGTTTGGTCTCCCTGGTCCACTGGGTGGGTTACTTGAATGGAGGCTGCTGTCTGCCCCTTTCTGGGAGCTCTGTGTGTCAGCGCTTTTATAGATTAAAGCTCTTGATATTTTGTTTTTCAGAACTGCTCTCTCCAGGGGTTAAAAATAAGAATTTTAAATGCCACAGAACCTATAGGCTATTTGCAGGTAAGTAAATTTGTACGACATTTTCCCGTTAAAGCAACGATGAAAAGGTTTATAATCCTGGCACAATTTTGTTGTAATGCCACTTAACGTAGAGAATAGATTATTGGTATCCCTGTGGACTTTATAAGTCTGGAAATCATTTGAAAACGTGCGTTTTACCTAAAATTTGGTGTGTTTGGAATTTGACAGAATATTCTCTTGGCTCTAAAGCTCAGCCCAGCGTGAGACGTCGTTTAACACCACTGTCTCTGTCTTGGAGCCAGAGGTGTGGGGTTGCCAGGCTGGGAACCCTCCCTGCTGCGGTCGTGGTGCCTGTAGGAGTGGGTGCTGAGGTGTGGCCGCAGCCAGGCTAGGGGAGCGCAGGCTCCTCAGCAGCCCACGACCTCCTACCCCCCAACCCCCACCCCGCAGAGCTCCCCGCAGAGCCCGTCCATCTTCTGCGCCTCCTGTCCTTCCATGCTTCTTTCTCTTTTACAGCCGGAGTCTTTTATGCCTTTGAGGCCTTATGTGTCTTTTAAGAGTTGCTGGTTGCAACAGTTGTGTTTGCTTTTCTGGCCGTTTTTATTAGAATTTTCTAGCTGCTCTCCCACCGCTCCTTTTGTGTTGCCTTTGGTGAGCCTGTCTGTAATGACTGCTGTTTATTGGCCCTCACACGTTCATTGAGCCTTTTCACTGGATACTTCTTATGTAGTATCTCATTTAGTCCTTACAGTGTCCTGAGAGGTATGTGGCGCTATCCCCATTTTGTAAAAGGACAAACTGAAACTCGTGGAGGAACGTTGGCCGCTCTGTGCCCTTAAGTGGCAGAACGGAGCTTCACACTCCTGCCCTCGGTCCACCCCTGAGCTCTTGGGATGTTGGATTGGGCCCTGGTCGTTGGGTGGGTCGGGTGCCAGGTTAGAAGGTGTTGGGCCCAGTTGGCCCTTTCTTCCCACCAGGATCTGCTCCCTCTGACTCGCTCTTCTCCCCGGAGGTGGCTGATCACGGCCTCACCCCAGCCTGCTGGGACCTGGTGGGCAACACACTCCTGGCGTGTAGCCACCCTCCCCCTGACCTGCCTTGGGCTGGAAGCTCGGAGGCCTCTCTGTGGTCTTCCTCTGAGGCCAGAGGGCCCCCAGGGTCCAGCCTGGCTCCTCGGGGTTTGGCACTGAGGTACCAGGGTGATGACGTGTTTCAGCCTCCCTTGGGTCCCTGTCAGGGCCAGGTGATGATCAGGGGCAGGGTTAGCAAGTCTCGTCTCCTGGTCAGGGGACCCCGGGGCTCCCTCTGGAGTTGCTCTCGCCTGCACCCCTGAATCCTCATCTGAGCCTTCTAATCTCAGAAATACGGTCACCGGATTGGTTGCAGCTTTCTGTAAACTGTGAGTAAAGAGGTACTTTTAAAAATGGTTTTGACTGTGGGACAAAGAAAACGAGTTAGTGTACTGCGTGAGCTTTTGGAAAACTCTTCATTCTCAGCTCTGCTTCTGTGACGTGGGCTTGCTGGGCGTCTGTTACACATCACCATGTTAGGTACAGGTCTGCCGCTTGAGAAACCTGAATACGGGTAGAGCGCTTCTCTTCTGAATATTTAAAATGAAGTGTCGTAGAGGAAACGCAAATCAGTTAAACCCACAGGTCCTTTAAATCCTACTGACCTGGTCACTTAAAAAAAACCAAAACCAAGTCTGGTAGGTCTTAGAGGTGAAAATCCGGACAGACGCCCCACAGCTGGATTTGGGGTCAGAGGGACATGCTGGTGTCGGGGCTTCCCTTGCCCTGCGGCAGCCTCTCCATCGCTGTGACCTGCAGGACTCGATGCAGCCGTGAGCTGGTGCTGGTTCCGTTGCTGGTTTCCCACTTGACGGCCCAACAGTCTTGCTGTCCCTCAGTGACCAGTCACGTTCGTCACCAGCAGGCCAGGGCCTCAGTGTCCTCTGAGCCCCAGCAGAATGGCCTCTGTGCAGAGCCCGGCTCTGACCAGCCCAGGTCACTAGCTCAGGGTGGATTTGGATGTCCCTACAAGTGGGAGAGCGCGCCGACGTTCAGGCTATTTATGGCTGAAATTTCGTACCAGATGGTGCCCCTCTCTCCAAGTGACTGTCCTCAGGCCACTCACGGCAACGCGCAGCTCACCCTGGCCACACTGCTGCCCCCCCCCCCTCGGAATGTCACTGGAGGCTGTTTCCCTCACACAGGGTCAGGTCTGCTGGTGGCTGGGCCACCTCCCAGCCCCTTCTCTGCATAGAAGGGGGAGGATGTGCCCTCCCACTGTCTTTAATACCTTTTCAGCGTCTTCCGACAGTTATATTTGTTTTAGACCTCTGGCTAAGTAAGGCTTCCTGTTTGAATTACACAACTTTAATGAACAAGTACATGGCAGGTATTTTTTTCTGTTAAAACATGGTTGTAGAAAAATTAGAAATTTTTTTTAAAAGGAAAAAAGAGCAATGACTAGTGTCTGCAGGGTGACTCCACAACTGCCCACTCAGCCCAGCTAACTGCGCTGGTGACCCTCCTGGGGCGGTGCTGTCCTTGTCACGGGTGACAGTCCACAGAAAACCTCGGATTCTTGTTTTTTTCATGTAATGTAAGCATATTCCTACACCACCAAATGCTTTTAATCTGGTCTACGAAAAAATTCACCTTATTGTAGTGTAATGCACTCAGCATTCCTTGTAGTGTGAATATAGGCTTTTCCATGTTTTCACTTTGTCCAAGATTCAGATACTCTGTTGAGAACAGTCTAGAAGTGGAAGTGGCTGGATCAGGGCCTGTTGTTTGGGCCTCGGTGTGTGTTCCCAGAGGGCCATTGGCTGATGGCTCTGCAGGGAGCGTCTCTGTGTCCTGCTTCCCAGGGGACTGTCTCCTGTATCAAGTCTTAAGGCGGCTGACGAGCCTGCCTACAGGGCTGACAGATGGGACGACCCCATTAGTTGACATTTCTTTTATAGTTTGTGAGGTATTGAGCGTTTTGAATATGTTATTAAGATGTAGATGTATGACTTTGTATTGTAAATTGTTGAACGGTTTTGAGTTGAAACGGCATTGCTTTGTATAATCCCACTTCTCTGTCCCACCTGCCTTGGTGCCAGGCCGTTCGTGGGACAGGCAGGTCCGTGGCCGGGGCAGGCGGGCACTTAGGCGCTGGTGTGCGGAGCCGCTCTCACGGGCGCCCGGGCCCTCTCTTGCAGTGGTCTACCACCACGGCAGCAGCGCCACGGGCGGCCACTACACCACGGACGTCTTCCAGATCGGTCTCAACGGCTGGCTGCGCATCGATGACCAGACGGTCAAGGTGATTAACCAGTACCAGGTGGTGAAGCCCGCTGCCGAGCGCACGGCCTACCTCCTGTACTACCGCCGCGTGGACCTGCTGTAGCCGCCGCTGTGTGTGCCGACGCTGCTCGTGGGGCACCGGCTCTCACCGACCCCCCTCCTCTCTTTAGTGGCTCTTTAGAGAGAAACTCTTTCTTCCTGTTGCAGAAATGGGCTAGAATGAAAGGAGACGCCTGGGGTTTGTGCACAACATAGTTTATGTTGACTTCTAACTTCCAAATCAAAATCATCTGGTTGAGACAGATTGTCACTTGATTTAAGCAAATACACAAAACACCACATTTCCGAAATAATGCCGGTTCCTGAGTAAGAAGGGGAACTTGCATTTGATTCCCAGTCTAACTGCGTAGTAGAATAAATCCTGCACCAGCAACGACACTTGTAAATTTGTGAAAATGAATTTTATCTTTCCTTACAAAAACAAATTTTTTAATCCATCACACTTTCTTCCCTCACCCTTTAGTTTTTGATAAATGATAAAAATGAGCCAGTTATCAGAGAAGAAATAGCTCTTACTTCAAAAGATAAACAAACACAAAAAATAAGTTGCTGGTTCCTAATAGGAAAAACACATTTTAATAATTGTGCGGTGAGAAGCTGCTTACGTACACATTGCAGATCAAATACTTGGAGTTAAGGTGTCAGTCACATGGATGGGTGATTGTAACTTTATTGCCACTAAAAGATTTCAAATTGCGTTCATGCTTCTGTGTACACGTAATGAAACACGGGCAACATAATGAAGATTGATAATTCCCTGCGTCTGCTGTCTAATTAACTCTGCTGTCTGCTCTTCTACGATGCCGCGTCTCTAATTGTACACAGTTAGTGATAGCTAGGAGTATAAAGTTGTCGCCCATCAATAAAAATCACACAGTTGGTTTAAAGCTGCGTGTGTGGTGTTTCTTTGACGGCAAATGCCTTTTCCAGTAACCGGAGTTCAAGTGGGCAAGACTGGGCTGCTGGAATTAAAGTAAGCCCTTGGGGCAGCCTGACAAGTTTGTGAAAGCTGACCCACGCCCTCAGATGATTCTTGTTCGCTGTTTCCAAAGTAACTAACTCTAGTGATTTGGATAAATGAATTTTTTTAAATCTTCAAATAGCGGAAAAGAGGAGGTAAGCTCTCTCTCCATTGTTTTGTCCCCTGCATTGCTCAGTTCAAGGGGGGGACGGGTGTGGGTCACAGCTGAGCATCCTTGTCATTGCCTGCTACTGAGCATCCTACCTGCGCCTCAGATGCCACCTCCAGATGTGGAAAGGAAGCCTTTCGAGATGGAAGACATGGAGAGAAGAGCCGTCGTACATGTCAGGCCGCTCCCGGCAGCTCTTGTGTCCGTGGCACCCTGGTTCCAGAAGGCCCTGTGCAGGCCGCTCGCAGTAGTGTGCTGGGGTCCCCAGAGGAGCGGGTTTATGTGGTCCAAGCCTCTCCCCCAGGCTCTTCCTCTTACTGTCCGCTGTTCCTAATTGTAGCCATGTGCCACTGCAGGTTCGGAGCTTACTTTTAAAATTACAGTACTGTATAGCATAGGGAACTATACTCAATATTGTGTAATAACCTAAAGGGAAAATTATCCGAAAAAGAATATATACACATATATAACTGAATCACTGTGCTGTACACCTGAAACACAACATTGTAAATCAACTATACTTCAATAAATATATATTTGTATAAAAATTTTAAAAAACGTGCAGTTCTAACGTTGCCCCCTTGGCCCGCCTGCCCTGCTGTAACCCTACTCTGATGTGCTTAGCTACTTACAAGTCGTAATTAGTCTCTCATTAAAATCATGTACAATTCTTATGGAATATGTGGACTTCGAAAGCTAAATTAACTTTGGGGGATGCAACCCACACCAGCAGTAACCCAGCCACACGTGGAATAAGGAGCCTGTTCTGAAGCCCGGCGTTGAGTTCTGCGTCGTGATCCGTGAGCCAGGTCAGGTCCGATCTGTACAAGTGGCTTATCTGTCCTGAGTATGTAGCCTCCGTAGCGATGTTGGCTGACGTGTCCCCGTGAGTCAGTGAACGCCCTGTCCAGAACAAGGCCTCTCTCAGGGATCTGTAACAAGAGCCCGGATGTACAGTGTCGTCGTTGGTACACCAGCCTGCTTCCAAGTGTTAGAACACATCTTGTGGATTTAGATGAGGAAATTTCCCCTCAAATGTCATTCGAGGGTCTCTACATACTCATTAAATTGCTAAGTTACATATTCTGTCAAGCCCAAAATATGTTGGAAACTGAGATACTAAGGCCTTCCTTTGGAAGGTCTTGTCTCTCTCAAAAGTGGTTAGAGATGAATTAAGTGCAGTGGGGCATCCAGTGTCTCGGGTGACCCTGTAACGTGTGGAGGTACTGCATTCACGTTTTAAAATTTATTTTATTTTTGGCTGTGTTGGGTTTTCATTGCTGTATGTGGGCTTTCTCTAGTTGTGGTGAGCCGGGGTTACTCTTCGTTTCAGTGCACGGGCTTCTCATTGCGGTGATTTCTCTTGTTGCAGAGCACAGGCTCTAGGCGCGCGGGCTTCAGTAGTTGTGGCACAGGGCTCAGTCATTGTGGTTCGCGGGCTCTCGAGCACCGGCTCAGTAGTTGTGGCGCACGGGCTTAGTTGCTCCGAGGCGTGTGGGATCTTCCCAGGCCAGGGATCGAACCCGTGTCCCCTGCATTGGCAGGTGGATTCTTAACCACTATGCCACCAGGCAAGTCCTGCATTCACTCTTCAGGCTGCTGTCCCCTCTGGCACATCAGACTTTTAGATTCAGCTGTCTGGTAGCCCTCAGATGGCTTCTCTATTACCCTGTACATGAGTGTGTTGTCTGAAAGAGCATGCATAATCCCACAACCCCCTAACAGCTCGAATTGTATTTATGACAGATAACAGCTTCTCAATTTTCCTGTGCTTAAGTGGGATCAGCATGCCCAGCTGCAGACGAAGAGCAAAGCTCATAAAGGGGCCGAATATGTAGCAAGGAGATGCTAGCCTGGAGTTCACGATTATCTGCATTTGGTCCCTGCAGTGACAGATTGGCCCTTGGATAGAAAACCCGATCATTCTAGAAAATCCAGTGCTTTCTAGGGTCCCAGGTGAATTGTGGGCCTATCCATGTTGTTCTTGACATTTTGAGCTAAATGTTTAGTGTTTCCTGCTGCAATTTTTAGTATTTTTATAATTCCAAGACTATTTCGTTGGCTTTAGGGTCATTTAGACTAAGAACTTGGCCCCTTAACCTTGGTGCTGGGGATACAAATTTAGTGATTTTCCTTCATTAGCATTTGAACATGTCTTTCTCAGTGGCTTTTAAACCACTGTGAATGCTAGGGTACCGTCAGAAGTACATCACAGGGAGATTTTTCTTTACTGTGTGAAATGTTGCTAACAAGACTTGGAAGTTCTCTTACACGAAGAATGTAATCAGGTTTATCTGGTTGGTGTATTGTTTGCCCCAAGCCAAGAAAGTGCACGTGCCTCTTTCAGAACGAAAGAATGAAAAATGGGTTCCATTCAGAATGAAAAATGGCGGTCCTTCCATTGTCCTGTTTGTACAGCCATCCATGTTCACCTGCCCGGTGGCTCAGAGAAACTGTTTCTTTAATTTTTCAGGTGGTCAGTCATGTAGTCATGGTCTAATGTGTGGGTCCTACGAGTAGTAACTTTGTAACCAGCAAATGCATCATTTTATGACTTTTCCTTAGTGGAAATTTCTGGTGATTGCTCTCATAGGGTGCTTGTACTTGACCGGGCCAACTAGTTAGAAAGCTAAGATTGCAGTCAAAATCAGTTGCTTTGGATTAACCAAGTAAACCTATGAGTTCAATGCTGCACAGCTCTCAGCTAACTTTGCAGGAGTCGGCGTCCTGCCAGTGTGGCCACTTCCCTCATGGTTCGTGAAGCTTCTCTTTGGAAGTGCTTAGTCCATCAAGAGAGACCAAAGACTTTTCTATTACTTCTCTGGCTCAAGAAGGAAAGATACCTTGTCGACTGGCCCCGGTGAGGACAGTACCCATTACACCAATTTCCTGAGGGTCAGTGGGCTTCGAAAACATTAGGAAAAAAATCCTAGAGTTTAAGAAAAGTCTAACAAGTCCGTGTGTTAACAGCCTGCTCTACACATAATGCTATTTTTTCTTTTTAAAATGAATCACAGCAGATTGCCAGGCAGGTGTGCTTTTTCCTCATCAGACGTTAGCTCTTGCTTCCTATGATTTTTTTTTTTAATTTGTTACTATTCATGTTTTGGACTGACTGTTCCCATCTTACTTATACCTTTTGGAGACGAATGTATTTGTTTGAAAAATGAGATTCACTTTGTAGCTTGGCTTCACCCTGTGGTGATGTTCGTTCTCTTCAGAAGTAAACGAACGAACCAGTGAACCAATGCTTGGTCCCTTTTCTGATCTTTCACTCTCTTTTCTTACCTCCCCCTACCCCCCACCCCTACAAGAAAGGGTATATCATCCTAGTTAGTGAGTGTGGGCTTCTTTTAGCAGATTTACACTGTAAATTTGTTTGCCAGTTGTGCTTCCCTTTTGTTTCTCAGACTTAGTCCGGTCATAATTAGGGATGACTTGCTAAGCTCTGATTTGCTGAGCACAGTAGCATTTTGTCAGGTGTCTTCTGTTGGAAACAGCTGTCAAGTAAGCTTTTAAATTTAGTGGGGTTTTCTAAATGTCCATCGACAGAGGAGTGGATAAAGAAGATGTTATATGTATATACACACACACACACACACACACACACACAATGGAGTATTACTCAGCCATAAAAAGCATGAAATAATGGCATTTGCAGCAACATGGACGGACCCAGAGATGATTGTACTAAGTGAAGTAAGCCAGACAGAGAAAGACAAAAACATGATATCACTTATATGTGGACTCTAAAAAGATGATACAAATTAACTTACAAAAGAGAAACAGACTCACGGACTTTGAAAACTTATGGTTACCAAAGGAGAAGGCAGGGGTGGGGGGATAAATTAGGACTTCGGGATTAACATACACTACTATATATAAAACAGATAATGGAGAAGGACCTACCGTACAGCACAGGGAGCTCTACTCAATATTCTGTAATAACCTATATGGGAACAGAATCTGAAAAAGAATGGATATATATATGTGTATATGTATACCTGAACCACTTTGCTGTACACCTGAAACAAACGCCATTGTAAATCAACTATATCCCAATATAAAATAAAAAGTAAATTTAAAAAAATTATTGTTTTTTTTTTTTTTCAATTAAGAGGAATGTACCTGATCCTAGCTGCCGTGCGATTTAGGAAGTGTTTTGACTCTAGGACTTCACATTGATTGAGTGATACCGTCCAAGATGTTTTCATCTTCATAAACTCCATTTCCTCCCAGATCCCATTTAAGTGCGCACTCTTTGTCTTATCTGTCATGTGTTGGAAGCATTTATTGTTGGTTTTCTAACAAGTAAATATTAGGGTAGCTTTGTTCATTCTATGGTATCCATCCAGTCAGATGCGTGTGTGCGTTTGAAGGGTTCCCGATCCCTTCCTGAGAAATCCCATGTCCCTGTCAGCACGTTCAGGAATCGGGTGAACCTCAACCCCGTGGGGTTTTTTTGTCCTTTTTTGAAATTGCAGTTGGTTTTTGTTTTTCAAGCATCTTCACCCATGCGGAGTGTTTTTGGTTTCAGCTGTTGGGCCCTCTGAGAGGCTTGCGCCGTGTTCGGGGTGGCCCTGGGATGCTGGGGTTGGGTCTGGTGAACCTGACCTTGAGCTCATCTGTCCTCCAAAGAAAGCAGATCTCCTCACGCATTTTATGAGCATTGGGGGATTCTCTACGTGATTTAAGAAAAAAAAATAATCCCTCTGCTTTTAAAAAAAAAAAAAAAGATGGAAGGACTATTACGTAAGCGTGGATTTCCTGCCGGATGTGAAAATGGACTCATCCTCGGTTATTCCCTGTTGTCAGCAGTGGGCTCAGCTCTGGACTCTGATACCTGTGGGGTCAGATTTGCTTTGTGCTCAGTGAGCCCTGGTCACCTCTGTCCCTTCTGGCGTCATCACAGGGCT
Source organism: Mesoplodon mirus (assembly GCF_964341445.2). NCBI lineage: Eukaryota > Metazoa > Chordata > Mammalia > Artiodactyla > Ziphiidae > Mesoplodon > Mesoplodon mirus. The sequence continues at coordinate 4,375,336 of NC_138995.1, read as the reverse complement.
TGGGGCCGGGCCTCATGTCTGATCATTCACCTTTTGAATTTTCCATCTTCTTCCTGCCTCGACCTTTGGCCCTGCTTGCCTGTCCCCTCATTTGAGTTCTGCTGTCCTGTCCGTTCTGGATGCTTCTGTTGAAGCCAGGCAGCTGGGCACTGTCTCTTGCCTGGTCAGGGCCCCCCCAGGATAGGGAGATGTTTGCTTCTGGCCGAGTTTCCACTAGAAATTAGTGTGAGTGTCTGGGTAGTGGGCGGCCTGTCACCAACTGCCCCCGGTGCCCCCTAAATCGCTCAGTAGAAAAGTTCATTCCTCCCTCCCTGTCTTCCTTTTATGCAGATGCCCACCCAGGGCGAGCTGCACACACACACCCTGGAGTTTTCTGTTACCGTTCTGTACAGCTATCATGGGACTTTTTAAAGAAAGAAGTAAAATTCATCAGCACACAGAAAAAATGAACCAGAGACTGGTCCAACCTAAGATTTGCATCCAACCTAACGTTTGATTTCAAAGAAATAAAGTTTAAAAGTTCAACTCATGGGCTTCCTTGGTGGCGCAGTGGTTAAGAGTCCGCCTGCCGATGCAGGGGACACGGGTTTGTGCCCCGGTCCGGGAAGATCCCACATGCCACCGAGCGGCTGGGCCCGTGAGCCATGGCCGCTGAGCCTGCGCATCCAGAGCCTATGCTCCGCAACGGGAGAGTCCGCAACAGTGAGAGGCCCGTGTATTGCAAAAAAAAAAAAAAAAAAAAAAATTCAACTCACCCACGTTTACAACTAAGAAGAAAACGTACACTTCATTCAGTAAACACAGCAAACTTGAAATCTGGTTTTATTCTGTCTGGTGACCAGTTCAGGGCAGAGAAGGGATGATACTGTGGGAGAGGCAAAGGAGATGGAGGTTAAAAGGGGGAGGAAGCATGCCGGGAGGGGGGCGCGGACCCAGGGGAGCATGTGGGTCCAGCCTGGGCCTCCTGCGGAGACGGTGCTGACAGTGAACTCAACACTAGCCCCCGGTCTCTACAGGGAAGGGCCGGTCATCATTTCTCTTCTGGAAACAGTTTACTCCGAGCTCTGAAGGTCTCAGTGTCTTCGTTTAGACCTCCCTTTTGGGTGTAGGGAGCTGTCCACCTCCTCGGCCTGTTCACTGCTCATGGCGGGTGTGTCGCCTTCTCAGGCACCCTGTTAGATCCCTGTGCCTGAGGCTGTCCTCTGAAGCCCACGTTTATTCTGACCTCTGAGTGCTTCCCTCTTGAAACCAAGTCTGTTTCAGGGTTTTTGTCCTGTTAGTCCTAATGGTGACAGTACGTAATACGATTCAAAGGGAAAATAAAAGGCACTGCAAAAAGAATAGAATAAATGGGCAGCGGCAGCCACAGAAAGACATACTCACAGGGTCCGGCCAGTGCACCCTTCAGCCCGTCCTTGCCCTGGGCTGGATGGGTGACATCACAGCTCATGGTGTGAGCACAGCCAGTGGCTGAGCTCTCAGATCTGACCTCCTGGCCCACTGAGCAAGTGACCCCCGGGTCTTTACACGCCCCCAGCGCTGACACCCCAAGCAGGTTTGCAGCCAGTGGAGCAGGAAGGGGTGGGCCAGGCCCTCCCTGCCCCCTTTTCACAGAACTGCTGGCTGCGTCTGGGTGGTTTGGAAAATATTATGAAAAAGAACCGAGTGGCTACCACAAGTCTGCACGTTCACATGGTTTATGTTTGACTTGAAGCGCCCACAACCAAACCCTTTAATTTCACTTGAATAAAAAGTGGTGCATTGACGAAAACGCCTTGTCCTACTTAAGTGGGGGCTGTGGCGAGGGCGGTGATGTCACACTGGAGGGGACCCAGGCTGGGCCGGGCCTCGAGCTGTGACTTCCACGCGGCCAGGCACTCATGTTGAAATGGACAGCTCAGGAGCCTTTTGCATGTTTGTGCACCCGTGTAAATGTGTAGAGCATTTCCAGGGCCCCAGGGCCCCCGAGCTCCCTAAGGGTCACCAGTACCTGGCGTCCATCATACATCAGTTCTCACCCTCGGCACCATGGACACCTGCGTGTGGCCAGCTGTCCTGTGCATTGTGGGATGTGAGCATCCTGGCCTCACCTACTGGATACCAGTTGCACTCCCCCTCCAGTTGTGACAACCAAAAACATCACCAGACATGGCCAAGTGTCCCCTGGGGAGCCAAATCACCCCTAGGTGAGAACCACTGCCATAGTGAATTTGACTGCTTAGGATTTCATAGAAACAGCATCATACAACACGTACTCCGTACCTTCCTTCACCCAAGATAATCTGCAGTTATAATTGTCCCCGTAGCAGCGTTAACACAATCCCTTTGTGTTGAAATCCCCAGGGGGCCAGGGCCGGGGCCGGGGCCGGGGTGGGAGGCAGATTTAAGCTCGCAGAAATAAATGCAGAGTGTGCCAGTTACTAAAGTATCAGTGTATCCACTGGTAAATGATTCTCAAAATGATAAACTCTCATAGTCCAGATAGAAAACCTTTTTATTCCTGGTTACTGGTGATTGAATGGTCACCTGATAAGCAAATGCCAGGGTAACCAGGTGACCTTGAGTTTTTGCACAGCATCTTCCTAATCCTCGCCAAAATCTTAGGAAGGGGGCCAGCTAGTCCCTTTGTTAAACGAGGAAGCAAGCTTAGCTGGTGGTGGTTTGCAGTCACTGCGTTCCATCCACCCTGGAGCGCCTCCTGTCACTCCGCCTTGGAGAGACGGTCAGAAAACAGTGTCCCTGTTCTCTGGAGGATGCATGAGTGACAGTGCCGGGATCCTGCTTTCTGGTCCCCGGGCCAGCTCACCCTGCTGCCCACAGGAGGGTGACCAGTACCTCTTGGTGGCTCCACGCTTTAGTGGAGGGGCCAACGGCTGGTTAATCACACAGCCCTGCTCCTTCATCTCACCCATGCATTTGCCACCTTGAAAGCCAGTTCCCAAAGCCCAGTGCAAAACGAAAACAACAACCCCCTTCCCCAGAAAACCTGAAAGCAAATACCCTCATCCAAACATCACCAGTGCTTGTCTCTGTAGGTACCTGCCCCCAGTCTATTTGTGTATTCCAGTTTTTCTACATTGGGCATTTACTTTCTAAGTTTAGAAATATTTTCTCCTCTGTGTCTCCAAGCCTGTGTTGCCAGACCAGGTAGCTGCTGTAGCCCCCCCTCCATCCCCCACTTCTCGAAGACCAAGGGTCCGGGGTTCTCTAAGGTCTGTAGTTTGGCCATGTTGCAATGCCAGAGGCTTATCTTGATTCCAGTAATTAGAGAAACACATCTGTCAAACCAGTACCCTCTTGGAATTCAAGCACTGGCTTGAGAATTAATACGACATTCAGTTGAGTGCACTCGAATGCAAGCATCTAAGTCCACGTTTGAATAAATACAGAGAGCACAAGTTGGGCACCGCGGGCCGTTCTGTTGGGATGAGTTCAGCACAAACAAATCCTCAGTCTGAGGGTTAAATTCTTATGTAAATGCTTATGGGTTTACAACTTCCGGGGGAAATAATGCCTGGGAAAATGTCTTTGGGGTTTCATCGAACACTTGGAAAATAATCTGAAAACATTCTTCCAAACCCTAGGTAGTTCCAGCCCGGTCCTAATTGATAATAACTGTGTCTACGCGGCCTTTTCTCTATCCATTCTTAGTACCGTAAATGCCAAGGAGACCTCCGCGCTGAGAATTTATGCTGGTGCCAGTGGGGTCTGGGGATCAGGCTGCTCTGGCCAGTCTGTCTCCACCATCACAAAACCGTCTCCCCCTCCCCCAGAAATGCTCATAACTATTATGAGAATCAGATCTTGGGTTAATTTTAAGTGAATTTAATTCATTCATCAGACCATTATTTGGTACCGACTCAGTGCTAGGTTTTTCTTCTTGTTGCAGGCAGCTCATAAATGCAGTGAGGCGAGAAGTTTGACAGTTCCCATCTTGAAGGGTTCACAGTCAGTGGGAGAAAGCAGGACCTAGGCAGTGGGGTGGATAAAGCAGTGAGTGCTGGTCACAGAACAGGAGTTGGGGGCTGGGAGAGCTCAGAGGAGGGGCTGTCTGGGCAATGTTGAGTTCAACCCTAGTCTTTATCCTAGGTCCTTTGCCTTTCCACATGGATTTTTTTTTTTTTTTAAGATGTTGGGGGTAGGAGTTTATTAATTTATTTTCGCTGTGTTGGGTCTTTATTTCTGTGCGAGGGCTTTCTCCAGTTGTGGCAAGCAGGGGCCACTCTTCATCGTGGTGCACAGGCCTCTCACTATTGCGGCCTCTCTTGTTGCAGAGCACAGGCTCCAGACGCGCAGGCTCAGTAGTTGTGGTGCACAGGCTTAGTTGCTCTGCGGCATGTGAAATCCTCCCAGACCAGGGCTCAAACCCGTGTCCCCTGCATTAGCAGGCAGATTCTCAACCACTGCGCCACCAGGGAGGCCCTCCACATTGATTTTAGTATCAGTTTGCCTCTGTCTACAAAGACTCATGGTGGAATTTTGATTGGAAATGTCTTAAGCCCTAGAGATCGATTTGGGGAGGATTTACAACCTAATTGTGTCAAGTCTTCCAACCCCTAAACATGGTATATCTCTCCATTTATTTAGGTCTTCTTTGACTTCCTTTTTTAGGATTTCTTTGATTTTTTTTCATCAGCACTTCTGATAAAACATACAAATCGTGTACAAGTTTTGTTAGATTTATACCTAATTATTTCATTCTGGGGAGCAATTGTAAATGGTATTATTTAAAAATTTTCAGTTATCATTTGTTTACTGCTGGTGAATAGAAATAGGGTTGATTTTTGTACATTGACTTTGTATCCTGAGACCTTGATCAACTCATATTAGCTTTTATACATGCCTTAAGATTTTCTACATAGACAAAGATGTATGTAAACAGGGACAGTTCTGTTTCTTCCTTTCCAGTCTGTATGCCTGTGATTTCTTTTTCTTGCCATATTTCATTGGCTAAACCTTCCAGTAAGATGAGGCATAAGAATGTTAAGAATATATATTCTTGCCTTGGGACTTCCCTGGTGGTCCAGTGGTTAAGATTCCATGCTTCCACTGCAGGGAGCATGGTTTCAATCCCTGGTAGGGGAAGTTTCACATGCCACACGATGCGGCCAAAAAAAATAAAAAGAGTATATATACTTGCCTTGTGTCTGGTCCTAAGGGAAGGCAGTTCTTTCACCATTAAATATGCTAGCTGTGGGATTTTTGTATATGTCTTTTACCAGATTAAGGAAGTTCCTTTCTACTCTGAGTTTTTTGAGCATTTTTAATCATGAATGGGTGTTGAATTTTGTCAAATGTTTTTTCTGCACCAATTCATATGATTCTGTGTTTTTTCTTCTTTAGTCTATTAATATGATGGAGTGTGTTGATTGGTTTTTTAATACTCCACCAGCCTGCATTCCTGGGATAAACACCATTTGGTCATGGTGTAGTGTATTTTTTGTACATTGCTGGACTCTATTTGCTAATATTTGTTGAAGATTTTTGTGTCTGTGTTTGTGATGCACACTGGTCCATACACATTTCTTGTATTGTCTTTGTATGGTTTGGGTATCAGAATAGTACTGGCCTCTTAAAATGAATTGGTAAGTATTCCCTCCTTGTGTAGGACTGGTGTTATTTCTACTTGAAATGTTTGGTAGTTTTCACTAGTAAAACCATTTGGGCCTAGAGATTTCTTTTTCGGAAAGTTTTAAACTACAAGTTCAATTACTTTAATAGATATAGGACTCCTGGATAATCTCTTTCATCTTGGGTGAGTTTTGGTCATCTGTGGCTTTTCAGGAATAGTTCTAATTCATCTAAGTTGTTGAGTTTAAGTGCAAAGAGATGCTCATGGTGTTCTCTCATTATCCTGTTAGTGTCTCTGTGGTCTATCTATGGTGTTAACTCCTTTTTATTCCGCATATTGGCCATTTGTGTGTGTCTGTCTGTCTCTCTCTTTTGTCAGCCTTGTTAGAGATTTGTCAAATTTTACTGGCCTTTTAAAAGTTTTAGCCTTTGATTTCATTGATTTTCTCATTGGTTTTCTGTCACTGATTTCAGTGTCATTAATTTTTGCTTTTCGTCTTTATTATTTTGTTTCTTCTGCTTGCTTTGGGTTTATTTTGCTCTTGTTTCCCCAGTTTCTTAGGGTGGGAGCTTAAATTGTGGATTTGAGATCTTTATTATTTTTTTTCTAGTATTTTCTAATGCTATAAATTTCCCTGTAAAGATGGCTTTAGTTGCATCCCATCAATTTTGATACTTTGTATTTTCATTTTCAGTTCAAAACATTTTCTAATATGTCTTGAGAGTTCCATGCATGTGCAGCACAGAGATGAGCCTAGGAGTTCCGCTGCCACTTCATGGGGTCGCTTTCTTGAGTTCCCTCCTCCTCCCACCTCCCCTGACTCCGGTTCTCCTTCCCCCTCCCATGGCCACAGAACCTGGGCCTTAGTTCCTGGCTCTGCCATGCTCTTCCTGCCCCTGTCTGCCTCCAGGACCAAGTGGCAAGAGGTCAGAGTGAGGGAAAAGCTACAGGGGTGCCCCCGCATTCTCGGGACCACAGTTTTTCTGAGTAGAGAGAAGCTTTTCAGAGTTTGAAGTTCCAGGTGCCTGCCCAACCACCTCCCTGCCGCAGACTCCCTGGGGGCCGGGACAGGAGACAACGGGAAAAACAGAACAAAGGGAGAACAACTCAGGGGACTCCCCACTCTCTCTAACTCTTCCCTTAGGTGTTGCCCAGTGCAGAAACAGAAGGGTTCTCTCGGAGCTCTCTCTGCCCCGCCTGGTGCACAGTTCCCTCCCAGCGCCTATGAGCTCAGGCCAGGAGATACCAGGAGAAGCGTGGAAACTCACCACCGCCCCAGGATGCCTTGAGTTCTGGCTCCTCCCCGAGTCTGTCTGCCTCTGTTTACTTCTGAGTTGATTTCAGTGGGAGAGGCAGGAAGGACAGTGCTGGTCATCTTGATAGCCCCAAACCTCCATGCTTTTATTTTTAATAATGGTAATCACTGTGGGAGCCCATGGCAGCTGAGGGTGTCAAGGAACTCAGCACGTCCTGGCGTCGCAGGGACCCAGAAGTCAATCAGGTTTAAGCTTAGAAGGCTTTTTCCTCTACAGTAGTGTAAGGTTCACCCTGAATTCAACTCTCCTGGGCGCATGCGCATCCATCTCCATCCTGATTGTATGTGTTGAGCTGATTTTCGTTCTGCTTTTCATTGGAAAAGTGGAGACGGTCAGAGTGGACCGGGTTCTTGAGGAGCTGGCCGAGGCCTGTCATGTTACAGATGGAGAAACTAAGCCACAGAGAGGACAGGTGTGGCAGAGTGAGGGTCCTACCTGGTCTCTGCGTCCCAGGGCCAGGCTGTGACACCACTGGAGGGTGCTTGGGGTCTCGGCTAACAGAGCACCATGCATCTAGGCAGTGGAACACTTGGGTCAAATGCATGTGGCGCAGAGTCTGTATTTTAAGTACTAATCATAAGAGCTACCACTTAGTAAGCACTTAATGCGTCCTGACCATTATGCACTTCATAATCCTCTCATTTATCTCCACAGCGTCTCTTGGAGGTAGATCATGCTTACTATCCTCGTTTACAGAGGGGAGTGAGGGCCAGAGAAGGCAGGTGACTTTCTCAAGGGCACACAGCAAGGAAGCACCATGGCAGGGATTCAAACCCAGGCCCATTTTTACGGTGTCTCTTAGCCAAGATAAACTAAAAAGTCAAATTCTGAAGACACGTCTTCCCGGTAAACACAGCGGGCTGGCTGGCTTATGTTTCAAGGGCGTACTTTCATAATTTCAGTGGTCACAGCCTTTCTGATGCATAACCGGAGGATCAGCCTCTGTGTCACAGAGACCTGATAAAGCAGCTAAGTCGTTAACCTCTCAGATGAGTTTTGTTTACTGGCAGGAAATGTGGTAAGAGAAGAGTTATCCTTGAAGAGTTTGTACGTTGATGACGTTTTGTTTTGATTAAGAATTCTGGGAGGCCAGAGATGCCTTTCTGTGTAGAGCTGCCGTTTCCCCGCCAGAGTTGGCTCCTTCCGCGGCTGCAGCAAGATCCCGTCACTCACGGGAACTTTAAAACCGTCTCTTCCGCTGACCCATCCCTGACCCATCCCTGTCCTGCTCAGCAAGACTGACTCAGCGGCCCAAACCCCGACCCGTCCCCTAGGGCTTGTCAAGAGGTGGAAGTAGGAATTTCCCTGACTCCTCATCATTTTTTTTTTTTTTTAGATTTAAACTTTTTTTAAATTAATTAATTATTTTTTAAATTTTTGGCTGTGTTGGGTCCTCGTTTCTGTGCGAGGGCGTTCTCTAGTTGTGGCATGTGGGATCCTCCCAGACCAGGGCTCGAACCCATGTCCCCCCTGCATTGGCAGGCAGACTCCCAACCACTGCGCCACCAGGGAAGCCCACTCCTCATCATTTTGATCAATCTCAGAAACAGACCACAAGTGGGGTTACCCTGGGACGCCATCCACGCACCAGAAGCACTCGATCCCCATCATTTGTGCACGCGCCTGCACAGAGGCGGGAAGTGGATTTGGTTGCTGTTCTCACTTAATAGGAAAGTAGCACCATGCCTCCAGCTGCCTTCAGTCCATACGGAGGACAGACCAGGTGGCTCCAGGTGTGAACTGTTTGACAGGCACATGTCTCCTCCACGTTGACCGGATGCCCAGCTCTTGCAGGTACCTGGCAGGTCGTCGTACACTTGATGGTGCCTTAGAGGGCGGGGAAGCCCCCCTCCAGCTGCTGTCCAAGCTCCCTGGCAAAAGGTGTTGCTTTGCGCCCTCTGTTCCTCGCTCTCTCCCTTCTCTCCTTGTTTGTTCTTTCTCTTCCCTCCCTCCTCATATTTCTTTCATTTTCCTGTTTTGCACATTTCCCCCTAAGGTAATACATGCTCACTGGAAACGTGTTTGTTGGTCATTGAACAGTAAGGAAAAAAACCCCAAACCTCTGTAATCTCAACATTCATATGTGTGAATATTTCTTTTTGGCCTTTTTATATTCACACACACACACACACACACACACACACATACATATGTATGTATATATATGTTTTTAGGCTTGTACCCTTATATAATGCTCTTTTTCTCTGTTTTTGCTTAGTATGTTTTAGAAGCATTTCCTCTTGTCATGGAAAACACCATTATTTTTAATGGCTGTTCTAGGGATTTCAATGTGCATCTTTAACTGATCACAGCCTACGTAGTGTTCATATTGAATTACTCCAGGAGAATACAGGACCCTTGCGACAGTATATTTTCATGTACCCCTCCCCCATACTAAATGCTACTGTAGCCACATATATCATCTCTATACACATTGTAAACCAACAACTCAGTGTCATCCCATTTATCAACTTGTTCTTTTATGGATTGTGCTTTTGATATTGTATCTAAGAAATCACCTCCTAGCCCAAGGTCTCAGAGAGTTTCTCCTATGTTTTCTTCTAGAAGTTTTATGATTTTAGGTTTTACATGTAGGTCCCTGATTTGATTGAGTTCATTTCTGTATATGGTACAAGGTATAGATCAAAGTTAATTTTCTGCATTTAGATATTTAATTCTTCCGGCACCTTTTGTTGAAGGTACTCTCCTTTCCTCATCAAATTTGCTTTTGCACTTTTGCAGACAAAAAATTGACCATACGTGTGTGGGTCTTGCTTTCTGTTTTATGTTAACAATCTTGAATAGGAATGTAAACCTTCTAACTTTTATTCTTTTTTCAAACTTGTTTTGACTATTTTATATTCTTTGTGTTTCCATGTGTATTTTAGGATCTGCTTGTTAATGTCTACCCAGAATAACTTGCTGGGATTATTATTTTTTGTTGTTATTTTATAAGTATTAGGTATACAGCATTATAGTTCAACATCTATATATACTACAGAGTCATCACCACCATGAGTCTAGTTACCACCCATCACCATACAGTGGACCCCCTTCACCCTTTGCACCCACCCTCCAGCCCCTTTCCTCTCTGGTAACCACTAAACTGTTCTCTGTATCTATGAGTTTTTTTTTAATTGAAGTATAGTTGATTTATAATGTGTTAGTTTTAAGTGTACAGTCTATGAGTTTTTGTTTGTTGGTTTTGTTTTTTAGATTCCACATACGAGTGAAATCATATGGTATTCGTTTTTCTCTGACTTATTTCACTTAGCATAATACCCTCTAAATCCATCCATGTTGTTGCAAATGTCACGATTTCATTCTTTTTTATGGCTAATATTCCATTGTATATATGCACAGCATCTTCTTTATCCATTCATCCATCAGTGGACAGTTAGGTTGTTTCCATACCTTAAGCTATTGTAAATAATGCTGCAATGAACGTAAGGGTGCAGGTGTCTTTTTTTTTAATCTTTTCTTTTTTAAAAAATTTTTTTTAATTTATTTTTGGCTTTGTTGGGTCTTCGTTGCTGCATGTGGGCTTTCTCTAGTTGCGGTGAGCAGGGGCTACTCTTTGTTGCGGTGCGTGTCTCATTGCAGTGGCTTCTCTTGTGTGGAGCACGGGCTCTAGGTGCACAGGCTTCAGTAGATGCGGCGCATGGGCTCAGTAGTTGTGGCGTGCGGGCTCTAGGGTGTGCGGGCTTCAGTAGTTGTGGCATGCGGTCTCAGTAGTTGTGGCTCGTGGGCTCTAGAGTGCAGACTCAGTAGTTGTGGTGCACGGGCTTAGTTGCCCCGTGGCATATGGGATCTTCCTGGACCAGGGATCGAACCTGTGTTCCCTGCATTGGCAGGCGGATTCTTAACCACTGCGCCACCAGGAAAGTCCCCAGCACCTTGCTTTTTTATACAATCTGACAACCTCTGCCTTTTAATTGGAGTGTTGAGATCATTTATGTTTAAAATAAATAACATCGTTGGATTAAAACCTGCCATCTTGCACTTTGCTTTCCATTTGTCTTTTCTTTGTTACCGTTTTTTCTTCTCTTCTTTTAGATTAGTTGCATAGCTTGTCTGATTCTAATTTATCTCTTTTATTTGCTTGTAGATATTTAGAAAGTTGAAGTTTCATTAGGGATGTACAGAAAGTAGCCATTTTCCCTAAAATAATGAGACCAATCATGAGGCAATTAATTGGTTAAGGAAAAGGTCAGTAATAATAAAAATGCATATTTGGGTTTGCCTCTGGTTAAACAGAGTAAACCTACCCCAGAAGCCAAGTGCCTTTTATTCCCCAAGCTCACAGGTGTGGTGTCTATGGTTTGAATTGTCAGAGGAGCAAAATGGAGAGTTCTGGAAATTTGGGAGGAATGAGGTGATGGCTAAAAGCCCAGCCCTCAGCAGTGACGAACTCATCTCGGCTCCCCTTTTCCCTGTGGTTCTCCTCCCTTCCCTTGTGCTAAGCCTCTCTCTCCTGAGCGTCTCTCTCCGGAGCTGCGTGTTCCATGCTCCAAAACGTCCCCAGCCAAAGCATACTTCTGAGTAGTGTTTTCCAGTAATTGCGAAGTCCAGCTCTTGGGTTAGCTGGCGTGTCTCTCCAGTGCATCGGTTTTAGGACATGTTTTGGTGACGGGCGTGAGCGCCAGCGCACCGGGCACCACACTCAGAGCTTTGTCTGCATCAGTCCATCTGCTCCTTCCAGCAGCACTGGGAGGTCCCCGCTGTAATTAGCCCCACTTTGTGGTTGATGAAACTGAGGCTCCAGCCCTTCCAGCAGCGGCTGGAATTCATGTCTGGGCTGTCCACCCATCAGAACCCATGCTCCAAACCCCGGAGCTGTCCCCGAGAGGGCCCGTCGTGCTTCGATCTCCTATTTTTGTCTGTTCTTCCCCACGGCTGAGATGAACAATAAAGTATTTAACAGGGCCTTCTGAAACATCTTCCTCTTCAGGAATCAGCCCCGTGCTGGTGCTGAGCAGACAGAGGGAACGAGACACGGTCTTTGTCGTAGAGATGCTGTTGCTGGCGTTACCTGGTTTCCACGTCTGCAGGTAGCTGGGGATGGGGGTGGGGATCACCCGATCTGTGCCAGGTTCCGCTGGGCTTGCCTCCAGGCTGCAGGTTGGATCCCATTCCAGCTCCCACATCTTTGTTCTGTGCCCAGTCCCCCAAGTGTGGCCTGTTCTCCTTGTGGCCATCATAGAAGCCCTTTGAACAAAGAAAGTGATCAAACATGGCCAAGTTCAAAGTCAGGAGATGGGGAGTACTCTCTGCCCACCAGCCACACAAGCCCCCAGGCCGTGCGGCCGCAGAACAGTCTTCCCGCCTAGTGACGAATCAGTAATTCAGTTGATTCCATTTACTTCATCCGTTTTGACAGGTGAGTAAAGTAAATTGCATGATAAATGCAAGAAAAGAGGAAGCACAAGGTGCCGCTGAGGAAGACAGTGACCTAAGCACCTGTGACCTGCCAACCATCTGTCTTCACAGAGGAGGTGGCATTTGTGCTGGGTCATGCAAGGCGGGAGCTCCCCAGGCAGAGGGGATAGAGCATGTGCCAAGGCCCAGGGGCATGGAGGCCCCTGTGGGCTCAGCGGCAGGAGGCGGAAGCATGGGCGGCCGTGTGTGTGAGGGGAGACGCAGGGAAGTGGGTGCAGTAGCGGGAGAGGACCCTAGAAGGCAGCCAGGGACGAAGCTGGAGTGTCTTGGCCAGGCTTGAACTTTCAGATGACAGTTCTGGCCACAAAGTGGAGAAGAGAGGAGGCACAGCCATAATGACTATTGCTTACAGGTTTTTAAAGGAGTGCTGGGCACTTTGCGTTTAAACCTCACAACAACTTCGTGACATCCGTATTATTATTATTGGGGGGGGTTAGTTTTTAATATTTTATTTTTTGGCCGCTCTGCTCGGCGTGGGGGATCTTACTTCCCCAACCAGGGATGGAACCCGCGCCCCCTGCATTGGAAGTGCAGACTCTTAACCACTGGACTGCCAGGGAAGTCCCTGGTATTATTTTTTTTAGCATACAAATCAATGAGTTTTAACTTATTGTAAAGTCTTTCCTCACTGGCCAGGCTTGACGAGCTGGAGGCTTGAATGTGCTCACCTGTAGGGGAAGGGAAGGGTCATCTCTTAATGCACTGTATGATCCCATTTACAGGACCTTCTGGAACAGGCAAAGCTGGGGGAGGTGGGAGGGGGGTGGGAGGTGAGGGAGGGCCCAGGGCTGACTGGGGAGGGGCATGAGGTGGTGGAAACATTCCACCTGTGATTGTGGTTGTGCGGAATAGACGTTTGTTGGAACTGGTTGAGCTCTATTTGAAGTCAACCTCCTATAGGTTTGATTTTAAAACGCCTCTGAGGCCCCCTGCTGGTGAGTTTGGGTCACTGTGGGCGCCGCTAGTCCGTGGAAGGGGGTCCTGTGAGAACACGCGGATGCCCCTCCCTCTTTTGTGTTTCGGGGTACCTGGCCTTTCCCCTTCTCAGCTGAGGCTTCTGTCTGCCTCTGGGGGACCAGGGATGCTTCAGGAGCTCAGCATGAGAGAAGAGTCGGAGTCTAGCTTTTGGAGTTCTTACTGAGATCAGAGGCCTGAAAGTGGACACCGGTAAAGACAAAGGTTTTCTAAATCCCTTTAGCTCCCACTTATGTGTCAAGAGCCAGGCCTGTTATCACCAAAAGTTCTACAAATAACAAATGCTGGTGAGGGTGTGGAGAAAAAGGAACGCTCCTACACTGTTGGTGGGAATTTAAGTTGGTACAGCCACTGTGGAGAACAGTATGGAGGGTCCTTAAAAAACTGAAAATAGAGCTACCATATGACCCAGCAATCCCACTCCTGGGCATATATCCAGAAAAGGTGAAAACTCTAACTCAAAAAGATACATGCGGGCTTCCCTGGCGGCTCAGTGGTTAAGAATCCGCCTGCCAATTCAGGGGACGTGGGTTCGAGCCCTGGTCCGGGAAGATCCCACATGCCGCAGAGCAACTAAGCCACTGCGCCACAACTGAGCCTGCATGCCACAACTACTGAAGCCCGTGTGCCTAGAGCCTGTGCTGTGCAACAAGAGAAGCCACCACAATGAGAAGCCCGCGCACTGCAACGAAGAGTAGCCCCTGCTCGCCACAACTAGAGAAGGCTCGCCTGCAGCAGCGAAGACCCAATGCAGCCAAAAATAAATTAAAAAAAAAAAAGATACATGCACCCCAGTGTTCATAGCAGCACTATTTACAATAGCCAAGACACGGAAGGAACCTCAGTGTCCATCGACAGATGAATGGATAAAGGAGATGTGGTACGTATATACAATGGAATACTACTCAGCCATAAAAAAGAATGAAATAATGCCGTTTGCTGCAACATGGATGGATCTAGAGATTATCATACAAAGTGAAGTAAGCCAGACAAAGACAAATAGCATATGATATCACTTATATGTGGCATCTAAAAAAAGTGATACAAATGAACTTATTTACAAAACAGAAACAGACTCACAGGCATAGAAAACAAACTTATGGTTACCAAAGGGGAAAGGGTAGGGGGGAGGGATAAATTAGGAGCTTAGGGTTGGCAAAGACACACTACTATATATAAAATAAACAAGAAGGACCTACTGTATAGCACAGGGAACTATGCTCAATATTTTTTAATAACCTATAATGGAAAAGAATCTAAAAAACAATATATATATAACTGAATCACTTTGCTGTACACCTGAAACTAACACAACATTGTAAATCAACTGTACTGCAATTAAAAAAAACACAAAAAACGCATTGAACTTGGCCTCCAAGCTGATTATCAGCCATAGGGGAGTAAAGTTCAGGGCTTCGTGAAAGGGGCATCCTTGCAACACAAGAAGGTGGGAAGTCCATCCTTCCCAGCTCCAGCCGGGTGAGGGGGAATGAGAAAGAAATGGGGGTGGCGAAGTGCCCTGGGATGTCCCCCTGGGTGCCCCCCCCAGCCAGAGCTGAGGGAGGGAGGGAGATTACGGGGGAGGCTGAAAGCAGAAGGACTCAGAGCCACCCCCAGTGCGACATGGAAGGGAGACCACCGTGCACCGGGTGAGCTCCAACATGGGGCAGCGCCGTGGGCCCAGGCTGCTGCAGTGGCCTGGCTAGGAGGGAGTGGCCAGAGGTGAGCCCAAGCTTGCTGGAGTAGGTTGAAGGGGGGCTGCTAAAAAGCTGTGTCCACGCGCCAACCCCCAGCATGGCGAATGTGACCTCGTTTGGAGAAAGAGTCTGCAGATGTGATCAAGTGGTCATGTAGCAGATCTCAAGATGAGATCATCCTGGATCACCCAGGTGGGCCCTCAATGCAATGACCAGTGTCCCTCTGAGAAGGAGAGAGGCTGTGTGAGGACGGAGGCAGAGATTGGGGTGATGCAGCCACAGGGACGAACGCCTGAGCCCCCAGAAGCTGGAAAGGGCAGGAAGGATTTTCCCCAGACCCTTTGCCCACACTTTGATTTCAGACTTCTGGTCTCCAGAACTGCAAGAAAATGACCTCCTGTTGTCTTAAGCCCCCCTGTCTGTGGTCATTTATTCTGGCAGCCCCAGGACACTAATCTTGGCTCCTGTGTCTCGTAAAAGGATCTGGGGGTTGGGTGGGTTCCCCTCCCCTCCCCTCCCCCGGGAAAACCACAAAGACCCTAAACTTTCCTCCCACCCCAGGAGGCATCACAGGAAGGAGAGAGTCAAGGAAGAAGCAGCCGTGAGAGGCTCTGGGTGGCGCATCTCAGATTAGCGACCTGAGACTTTTCAAATGAGCAGAGATGCTGTCAGGTGAGAGAAACTGGGCTACTGCTTTTTGTCAAGTCCAAGTACCATTTCCCACATCACCTCCAACCGCCCCGTTATAGAAAATAGAGACACACCTCTGAGCACATGTGTGAGCATAGCTGTCTGTCCCATGGGGATGAGAAGTGCGAGGGGAGACGCCGAGGATGCCCAGAGTCTCTGCCCATGGTCTCGGCCACGGTCACGTCCAGTCTGGTCCGAGCTTCTGCAGGCGTCCTGGGGCTCCCCCAATGGTGGAGGGTGGCTGCTGCCCACGATGATGAAGGCTGAGCTAGGCCCCTGTCCGATTTTTGCGTCTGGAAAGTGTTACTTGATTGCTAGAAAAATAACCAGGTGAACCCGGGTTGTTTCCGGTGAAGAGGCTCTAAAGAGGCACCTCTGGAGCCGGATGACTCAGGGCTGAGCCGAGTGCTGTGTGGTGTGCGAGCCGCGTTACCTGGAAGCCGTTCCCTCCGTTGCAGCTGATTCACAGTTGTTTCCCCTTTGAGGGGCAGCACGGGAGCCTGTGGCCCAGCTTCATGACTGCCCTGATGCCCTTTTGCAGTCACAGCGAATCATGGATCAGTGTTAGTGTCCTATGGCTGCTGTAATAAGTGAACCAAACCTTAGAGACTTAAAGCAGCATAAATCAACATAAATCTATGGTCTTGCAGGCCTGGAGGTCAGAAGACCAAAATGGGTCTCACTGGGCTACAGTCAGGGTGTCGCAGGGCTGGTTCCCTCTGGAGGTTCCAGGAGAGAAGCTGTTTCCTGGCCTCTTCCTGCTTCTAGAGGCGCCTGCATCCCTTGGCTCGTGGCCCCCTCCTCCAGCCTCAGAGTGCATCCCTCCAGCCTCTGCTTCTGCATCACACCTCCTTCTTCTCCGACTCTGACCCCCACCACCCTTTTCTTTTTTTTTTCCTGTTGAATTTTTCTATTTCTGTTCAGTAACAATACCATAAAAATAATACCTTGAGATTTTTATAGAATTTCTTTCTTCCGTGAACACAGTTATCCTCACAACATCCCTGTGAGGTGGGAGAAATCAGGTACTCTTTTTGCCAGTTTCAGGAAGGGAAACTGAGGCACACAGAGGTTAAATCACTTGCCTGGGACACAAAGAACACCAGCAGAGTAAGGTCGGGGAAGTGGGAATGCCAGGGTGAATCACTGCTGAGCTTAGGAACCAAAACATTTGGAAATGTGGGAAAATTTGGCACAGATTCCAGAAAACTAGAAATGAACTACTTCCCAGTATTAAAGATTAGAATATTTGTTATTCTTTTAAAAGTGATATCAGAGGATTACTTCCTGAGTTTTCCATTCTTACACTGAGAAACAATAGTAAGTACTAATAAGGAAAAGGAGCTATGACTTCACTATTAGCATAATCAAAATAAGATTCACCTATAAATAATTTGAAGTGACTGTTAAAAATAATAACACAAGTCATAGAAAACTGAACTAGCATCAAGGAACCTAATCATACTGTGAAGTAAAAAAAGCAAACAAGTGGGCTTCCCTGGTGGTGCAGTGGTTGAGAGTCCGCCTGCCGATGCAGGGGACACGGGTTCGTGCCCCAATCCGGGAAGATCCCACATGCCGCGGAGCGGCTGGGCCCGTGAGCCATGGCCGCTGAGCCTGCGCATCCGGAGCCTGTGCTCCGCAACGGGAGAGGCCACAAGAGTGAGAGGCCCGCGTACCGCAAAAAAAAAAAAAAAAAAAAAAAAGCAAACAAGCAAAAAAAAAGACAAAAACTTACGGAAGATCTTCACTACCTGAAAGAAAAGGGAGGAGAAAGGTGGGTGGATGGTAGGAGCAGAGTGTCTCTGACAGACTAATGTGTCACATAGTGACACAATTTCTCTTTAATTGGAGACCAGACATGCTTTGCTCTGTCAGCGCTGCTGCTAAAAAGACCATAGGTTGCAACAGAGAGACCTCGAAGGCTGTCTTCCCGAGATGCCGGGTGGGGTTTCCAGTGTTCCCAGCCCCTGTCAGCCTGGTTGCCACATTCTGTTAAAGTTTGAATCCCCTTGGAGATTCCCATGATGGTTTGGACCAGACTCCATGGTAGACATACCTTGTCCATTTGGCATCCTTCCTGGTGGTGGTTCTACCATGCTTTGCAGTCCTGAAGCTTCTCTTTGGGCGATCCAAGCTGGAGCCAGTGCAGCCCCGTCAATCTGGCTGGGATCCTGCTGGTGCGGGACTGACTGCAGCCATTGTTGATGCAAAAGGGCCACTGCTGCCAGGGCTGCCCTCCTTGGATCCACGTCCTGACTTTTAAAGTATATCTGACTTTCTCAGAGGTTCACCTTCTGCTTAACATTTAGGTTGATTCAGAACTACAGCTTGGAAGCATAGCAGCAAGATTACTTGTGCCCCACTCTGGTCCCGGAACGCCGTGTCGCCACCGTTCCTGTCATACCCCGCCTCCCGCTTCTAAGGACGCCTGTGATCACACGGGACCCACAGGATAATTCAGGATGATGTCCTCATTTCCAGATCCTTAATCCCATTAACAGAGTCCCTTTTACAACGTGTAGTGGGTTGACTAGTGTTCCCCCAAATTCCATCTCCACCCAGAAAGTGATCTTATTTGGAAATGGGGTCTTTGCACATGGAATCAAGTTGGGGTCCTACTGGAGTAGGGTGGGTCCTCACCCAGTCACTGGTGTCTTCGTACAAAGAGGGAAATTTGGACACAGGCACACAGGGAAGATGGCCGTGGGACAATGGAGTCAGAGATTGGAGGGATGTAGAGCCTAGGAACCCCAACTTGCGACCAGCGGAAGCTGCCAGAGGCGTGGAACCCATCCTCTCCCAGAGCCTCAGAGGGACCAAGGCCCTGCTGACACCTGGATTTTGGACTTCTGGCCTCCACAACTGTGAGAGCATAAGTTTCTGTTGTTTTAAGCCTTCCCATTTTTTGGTCCTTTGTAGTAGCCCTAGGAGGTTAACGCATCTTATAAATCAGCATTGATGGGCTTCAGGAATCAGGATGTGCACATCTTGGGGGGCCGTTATTCAGCCTGTCACAGAGCCTTGGAGGTGTGGAGAAACCTCCGTGCTGGGGAGGAGATGGGTTGCTGGAAACTACAGTTAACCCAGGTATGGAGTCTAGGTTTGCTACCATGGGCTTTAGCGCAAGTGACGCCATTTCGAGCCCGCGGTTTTCTTTCTTTTTTTTCTTTTTTTTTTTTTTTGCGGTACGCGGGCCTCTCCCGTTGTGGAGCACAGGCTCCGGACACGCAGGCTCAGCGGCCGTGGCTCACGGGCCCAGCCGCTCCACGGCATGTGAGATCTTCCCGGACCGGGGCATGAACCCGTGTCCCCTGCATCGGCAGGCGGACTCTCAACCACTGCGCCACCAGGGAAGCCCTGTGGTTTTCTTTTTAACAGACTCAACATGCAGATTTGGGGGGCGGGGTACACAGTTCAGCCTATAAGAGAAATACAAAATATTCCCTGGGATTCTTCCCTGGGAAAGTTGGCTGTTTGGAGGGGAAATGTATGGCTTTCAGAACACTCTATCCTTGACCAACAAAGCATCCCGAATCATAGGGGCTTCAAACAATGCAGTGTATTATTCTCAGGTTCTGTGGGGTGGTCCTTCTGTGGTGTCACTGCAGGGGACTGACAGCTTGGCTAGGGCTGAGGGTCCAAGGCCACTCGCTCATGTGCCTGGCAGTTGGGCCTGGCTGTCAGCTCATGTACTGGGGTCCCCCGCCCCCCGTACTCCCCATCCTCTCATCCTCCAGTGGGCTAGACTGGGCTTCTTGATAGCACAGTTGTCTCTGGGTCTGAGGGAGTGACAGCAGAAGCTGCAAACCCTGTGGGTCCCAAGCTTGGAGCAGGTTCCCCATCACTTCCACCGTAATCTATTGTTCAAAGTAAACCACACAGCCAAGCCAGGTATAAGGGCGGAAGAATAGACTCCACCTGGTAAGGAGCTGAGGGGCAGAGTCACAGCGGGGCGAGGACACGGGGAGGTGGGGGGTCCCTGGGAGCCGTCATGCTAACGATTGACCACATGGTCCTGACTCTCCTGAGGAGACGATTCCAGCTTTGGCTTGGGTTGAAAGCAAGACCCAGTGAGCAACAGACCCAGGTCATTCAACTGACGATTGGGAACACATGCACGCAGGGAGAGGCCATTCTCACAATTGTCCCCGGGTCAGAGACCCGCTAGGACTTGCACATCTGCACGAATCCACTGACTCACCCTGCCACAGCCTGCCAGGGACTCCAGAAATCTGTCTTCCATTAGGGCCAGGATTTAATAGGAACACAGAGGGCACCCCATCATTTGGAAATAAGAATCTCAATTTATCTTGGTTTAGGCAGGAAGGAAGACAGATCCCTGTCACGTTCTATTCAATAGATCACAGGGTATTAATGACTTCGGTCGCTGCCATTGTCAAGTGCTTTCTTGGGAGTCAGAGATGATTCTGTTACAGTCAGCAAACATTTGGTGACCACCTTCTGTGTGCCCAGCCCCGTGCTGTAAAAGCAAAGAGCGGATTGACCCTTCCTGTTCCTGTTACCTATTGCTGCTGTACAAGAAACCACCACCAAACCTACCACCTCAGAACAACACCAATCATTGATTTTGCTCGTGCATCAGCTGGTTCTGGACGACCCGCACTTGCAACTGCACGTTGGTGCTGGCTGCCAGCTCTCCTCCCCGGGGCAGCTTGGGTTTCCTCATGGCATGGCAGTGGGCTTCCAAGTACAAGCGTCCCATGAGGAAGAAGTGGAAGCTACCAGGTTCTTAAGGCCTGGTGCAGCGTTACTTCTGCCATATTCTTGGTCACACAGTTCAGAGTCAAGGTAATAGTGTCCTTGCAAAACTCATGTCCACTGGAACCTCAGAGTGGGGCCTCGTTCGGAAAAAGGGTCTTTGCAGATCGAATACCACGAGGTCATACTGAACTAGTGTGGCCCTAATGCACTGTGACTAGTGTCCTTATATGGAGAGGAGGGGACACGGCAGATCAGAAGCTGGAAGAGGAGAGCAAGGATCCTCCCCTCCAGGTTCCAGAGGGAGCCTGGCCCTGCCGACACCTCGATTTCAGACCCTGGCCTCGGAAAGTGTGAGAGAACAAACTTCTGTTGTTTTGAGGCACCCAGTTTGTGGTCATTTGTTCTGGCACACCTGTGACGCGGATACGCTCATTTACCCTGCTTTTCAAACTCTGACCACAGACTCCATTTATTTGATAGTTTTCTGGGGTGGGGGAGATTAGGGAGGGTGTCCCATAGGCGATAGTGCTTGGGAGGGACGGTATTTATAGAAACAGAAGTGGCAGGACTTCCGTGGTTAAGAATCCAATGCAGCAGACACGGGTTCAAGCCCTGGCCTGGGAAGATCCCACATGCCGCAGAGCAACCAAGCTCATGTGCCACAACTACTGAGCCTGCGCCTCTAGAGCCCACGCTCCACAGCAAGAGAAGCCACCACAATGAGAAGCCTGCGCACCGCAATGAAGAGTAGCCCCCGCTTGCCACGAGTGGAGGAAGCCTGCGCACAGCAACAAAGACCCAGTGCAGCCATAAATAAATAAATATATTTAAAAAAAGAAACAGGAGTGTTGACGACTCAGAGGACATGGATGAGAGGGATGATACTGAGAACTCTTGACAATTAACTCGTTACTACAGCAGCTCTGTAAAGTGGGTCTGTTACTATTCCCATCTCACAGATGGAGAGATCGAGGGACGGGGAAGTCAAAGCACTTGCCCAGGGTCTCAAGCCAAGAGGGACAGAGCTTGGATTCAAGGTCCAGCAGGAGATCTAGAGGCTCAGGGCCCCTCCCTAGCAGGAGGGCGCAGTGCTGTGATTCCCTTGCTGGGGGCTGGAGGGGAGACCAGTTTTCATTCTGTTCATCCCTCTCTCCCCTGGCTGGTGTGCAGGGGTCCAGCTCACGTAAGGACCCAGCACACACACTGGGGGATGCCGTTCCTGAGAGAACAGGCAGCATCGGGATGCTTGGCTTCCCCCCAGGCTGACAGGTTTAGAATCTTCCAGAAATGCCACACCCTGGGTGTGAAACCCAGGGCCCACCGGGGAGAAAGCAATCACCGTTGTAGCGTTTGCCAAAAGAGCTGCATTTCCTGAGGCGTTCCCAGCCACAGTCATCGGTGTTCTCTGGCTCTTCTCCTTGGATATTGGAGAGAAGAGAGGGGGGCAGAAACCCTGGTGATGGCGGGAACCCAGACGTGTTTCAGGTTAATGATTTCAAAGCAGTGTGAGCAAAGAGTCTCATGAAATTGTGAAATGTAGTCTTCCTGTTTTCGTAAAGATATAATCATACTTCCATTTTGTTGTTTGCCTCCAAGAATGAAGAGGTTCCAGACGGATGATTCAAAAGAGAGAAAACAAGGACTTCCCTGGACATCCAGTGGTTAAGATTCTGCACTTCCACTGCAGGGGGCACAGGTTCGATCCCTGGTCTGGGAACTAAGATCCCGCATGCCGCGCAGTGCAGCCAAAAAAAAATAAACAAAAAAACTCAACCAACCAAACAAACAAAAAAACAAAAGAGAAAACAAAGAAACAATAACAGCAAAAAATAGACTCCCTTGTTCTAACGTTAGATTTATTATCACTTTTAAACTAAAGTCGTTATCAGGATTGGCTACTAGGGAGGAACAAAAACCCCACCCCTCCTCCCCACCTAAATAAGGATAGAAGTTTATTTCTCTTTTATATAAAAGAAGTCTGACGTAGGTAGTAGAACTGATATAGAGACCTATATCAGTCATGGACCCAAGTGCCACCATTTATGGCTTCTGTTCCCAAGGTACCTCATGGTCCAAAGTGGCTGCTGCACTCCAGCCATCATACCCATATTCTAGGCAGGAAGGAAGAAGGAGAACCACGAAGGGCAAACCTCCCCCTCCCTTTAGGGAGACTTCCTTGAAGCCACACAAAACTATTCCACTGACTCCTCTTTGACTTAGATGAAGTTCTACAGAAAGGAGAAGGTGCAAGGCTGGCTGCGAAGTATCATGTTTTAGCTGAGTGACAGTGCACTCGATTAGGAATCAAGAATCTTCCTATTCTTAAGGAAGAAAAGAGATGAGCTATCTGGAGGCAACTTGAGCATTCTGTGTCGCTGCTGGCGAATTTTGTGTGAAAGGGATCTAGCACTGAGATGGAGCATTGGGAAGCTGTCATTGTCCCAGGATGGCCACAAACTGTGTCACCCTGGGTGTTGATGATCTGGCAACCTTATCACTTTTCGTAAGCTTTTTCTTGGTTGAGGAGGAAGGATTCATGAGTGTTCCAGGATAATTGTTTATACTTCAAAACCATTAAAGCGTTTCCATCCCAAATCCTGTAAAGAAAAGCTCCCTGAATGTTCCAGTACTTTCTAACCAAAGAATTTAGTAGGTTACTCCCTTATGACCACCTCCTTGCTTCAACAGGTATCCCTTGCTAACTGGAAGCTCACAGTTGGAACTCGGGACCTGAATAGATTGAGGAAGAGAGGGAGGGTGGGAGGGAGTGAGGGAAAGAAAGACAGAGAGGGAGCCCCCCGTTGGACCTATGAGTGATCAATTACCACATCACAGATTTGTTAAAAGCCCAGGTTTTGGAGTCCACTGGGTTCACAGCCTCTGTATCTCTTTCTGTGAGATCCTGGGCCACCTATTTATGCGTGTGAACCTCAGTTTTCTTTTCAGTTTAATGGGGATGCTACATATCTCACCTCACAGTACCGGCATGAGGATGGGAGACAGGATTCATGTAAAGCACTCAGTAGATGATGAGCTTGGGTTCCTAGTTCCCTCTTGTGGGCTCGGGGTTCACCCAGCACCCAGGTGCCCAGAGAGAAAGGGAGCTGTTTGGGGGGCTGTGGCTGACCTCTTTGGTGCCAGGAGCTCCCCCCGAGACATCCATTCCAGCTCCCCTGGCCCCAGGCCGTCCTCCCCATGGCTGCCTCATGATCTGCCCCAGATGGAAGTCTGCCTTTTGGGGGCTCCTAATTCTCTCCCCCCAGGCTCACATCTACATTGCTTAGCAGCCTCGCTCAGGCTCCCACGCCCAGCCTCGCCTCCCCAGTATGTCCCTGTGTCTCCTGTTCGTCCTTCTAGACCCATCTCTCTGCCCAGCCCCCCTGCCTTGGATCCTCCCCCACTCGGATCAACAGCTCTGGCTGCCCCGGCCACTGGGTGCACACGTGAGCCAGGTCCTTTCCCCTGGCCACAGGCTTGTGCCGATGGCTGAGTGTATTAGTTTGGGTTCCCCCAAAACAGACTCTGAGACAGGATGTGAGTGCAAGTAGTTTATTGGGGAGATGATCCCAGGGAATACCAGGAAGAGGGGGAAAAGGGAAAGAGCAAACAAAGAGTGGGCATCACGTCAGCTATCACGGGGGCACCTGGAGTGTAGTCCCTTGGGTTCTCTGGGAGCAAGTGTCATCCCCTGAGCGGTGAGGGAGCTGGGGTACCTATACTCCAGGTCTTACTCAATTATTGGTTGAGGGCTTCCCTGGTGGCGCAGTGGTTGAGAGTCTGCCTGCTAATGCAGGGGACATGGGTTCGAGCCCTGGTCTGGGAAGATCCCACAGGCCGCGGAGCAACTAGGCCCGTGAGCCACAACTACTGAGCCTGCGCATCTGGAGCCTGTGCTCCGCAACAAGAGAGGCCGCGATAGTGAGAGGCCCGCGCACCGCGATGAAGAGTGGCCCCCGCTTGCCACAACTAGAGAAAGCCCTCGTACAGAAACGAAGACCCAACACAGCAAAAATAAATAAATTAATTAATAAACTCCTACCCCAAACATAAAACAAAAAATTTTATTGGTTGATGCTGCTCCAACGGGTGTGATTCCATGCCAATTTTGACCTGCCATGGGCATCGTGCCCAGAGGCAAAGGAATGTCTGTGCCGGCAGCTGGAAGTCAGGCAGGCAGGCACCGCAGCCGTCAGGGTTCTAGGACCAGGATGGGGCATGACAGCATCTGCCAAAGTGGACATGTGGCCTGAGCTGGGCCAATCGTGTCTTTCCCTGGGATTTTACTTCTCAATTTGTAGCCAGGTGGAAGATGTGGCCTGTTGAATCATAGCTGTCAGTGGCCACCTTCTCTGCCTCGTGGGGTGACCAGAGGAGCCAGGCAGAGCCCAGAGAGAAGGGGGGAGGTCAGGGTTGGGGAGGGGGATGTGATCATCTTCTTTGAGGCCCTGGTCCCAGGTGTACCTGAAACTGTCTCTCCCCTGGGCCTCCCACTCATAGTAGCCGATACATCACCTCTTTTTCTTCCTCAGTCCATCCTAGTTACGTTTCCATAACCTGCATCTGGCCCTGCATCGCGTCTATCCGTGACGCCTCTGTTCACCCCTCGGTCCAGACACCCGCCCCCCCTGGGCTCCTTGGAAGCCTGTAAATCCCTGTCACTGCCCTCAGCACAGAGGATGCATTGACTGTCCAACCGGGGTCCCCCCATCAAAAGGCTTGTCTCATGTCTGCCTTATTCATCTCTTTATTCCCAGAATGCCTGGTCCAAAGGAAGTCCTCAGTAAATATCATCAAATAGAATAAAAAGTGAACTCCAGCATTCATTTATTTAAAAAATATATTTACATTTTCTGCCTGCATTACTTCTTGTGGGGTAACTTGAGGTGGATAAATTTGCTTTTCACTGTTGGCTGAAGAATTCCTTTAATTTGCTCTAAACTACCTCTCTCGAACTTTAAGGGGGTGCTCATCATATTCTGGGATTTGGTGTTCACTTTTCCTATGTGAGTCATAGTTTTTATATAGTTAAATAATACCACAGCTCAGCCTTTGGCTTCCCAATTTCTTGTAAAAAGCCCTCCTCTTTATATGTCTAGACTTTTTCAGTTCTTTCCTATTTCTCTCCTATATTTGCCCACACTTTGTCTGACATATAGTAGGTGCTCAACTAATCAGTGCATAGAAGAATGAAGGCACAGATATCCTCAGAGAATAGAGAGACTCCTGGATTCCCTTCCCCAGACTTCAGGGTCCTTGTCTTAGTTTGGGTTCCCAGAAGCAGACCCTGAACTGAGGATTTGAGGGCAGGCAGCTTATTTGAGAGATGCAAGGAATACAGGAAAGAGATACAGGGAAGGGAAGGAACGTGGTAAAGCGTACAGCATTAAGCCGACAACTATGTGATCAGCTAGAGAATCCTTCTGGGAAACATCCACCTCTGAATCATCTCAGCCGAGAGCACAGGATCTGGGGTATTTACACCCCCAGCCTTTTTAGCCTTTGTCAGCCGATGCCTCAGGGTCATTAAGTCCCAGGCATTTGGGGGCTTTGGTCTCATTTGATTGGCCATGGATTCACATTTGCTCCCAACAGGGCCAGTTAGATTCTCTCTCTACGAAGTTAGAACTGGGAGAGGATTGGGCACAACCTGAGCTGGTCCCTGGAACAAGGGAGATGTGAGCTCCCATGCTGGTGGGATGGTCATGTCCACAGGGAATGGGCGAGGCCTGGCTGCAGAGGGAGAAGGGAGGGACCCCTTTCAGAGTGTGAGAAATAGACAGTACTGCCAGCGTGCTTGACGCCCTTCCAGGACTCACGCTAGTTCTTTGAGGGTCTTGGCAGTCCTTGAATTCCACAGTAACCCACTATCCTACCAAGAACCTCCCTTCTGTGCTTAAGCCTACTGGAGTGGGTTTCTGTTACTTGCAACTTCAATTGATCAGGATCTTACCCTAGATTTATACCCCCTCCCCCAAAGAGTTGCCTGCAACTCACACTGGTACCCTTCCTCTCCAACAAGTCAAGCAAATCCACCCCACTGAGATCCCGGAGGACCACATGGTCGGCACCTGTCAACACAGAGGTGTCATCATCTTTCCCGGCCCTTTCGTTCCTCTTTCTAAGCCATGCCCATCACAAAATGGTGCGCCTGTGTCTCCTTGACTCAAATTGTTAGTGGTCTTTATTGAGGCTCAGCGGCTTTCTGCGGCTGCTGAATGGGTGCGGCAGGAACAAACGAGAAGCTAGAACTCCACAGCCTTGCCTGTTGGTGTCCAAATCAGAGATGCCAATCAAAACAACCGGTGAGAAGATGTTGGTGTGAGTTCAAGACCCATTAGTTTTCTGGCAACCACCTCACGAGATAGGAAAGAAAGACCTTGATGCCGTCTGGTGCAACCCCACCGTTTTGCAGACGTGTGTGGTCCTCCCATCAGCCCACCTTGGTTCCAAGAGAGCGCGTGGAGAGACGGATGGAACCTCTCCAGGCCGGAGTGTTCCTTTTTTCCAGATTGGGCTTCATTATGACCAGAAGGGCCTTTTCCTTGGTCTCAAACTCTCCATGACTTAACTCCTGCCTGGGTACAAACGGGATCCTTTGCTGGGATTTCCAAGGATACAAGTGGCCAGTCCCTTCTCAGGAGGACTCCTGGGTGCCTCTCGGTTCTTTCCCATCCAGGACCTCCCAGGAGCCCATGTTGCCCATGACACACCATTTTATTCAGATTCAAATGTTATTTTTTGGAAATTAGAGTCTAAGATTGCACAATGATGGAAAAGTTGATGGGAAGCAAACCTCTCTCTTTGTACCTTGTTGGCCCCTCGTAACCATAATGTTAACTAATACTTGCTAAGTGCCAGGCCCTGTTCTGTTTTCCACATATTAACCATTTAATGGCAGCCCTGAAGAAGGAAGATGCTGTTCTCATCACCCCACTTCACAGATGGGCACCTGAACACAGGCCAAGCTTGGAAGTAAAGGAGCCAGGATTTGAACTCAGCTCTACTGGTTCCAGAAGATGGCGCGACCCACAAGCAACAGACTGAGGCTCAACCTGCCCCTTGGGTGATCCAGCCTGGGAGGCACTTGCAGCTCAGAGAGGTCAGGTGACTTGAGCAAAGACACAAAGCTGGTGGAGTCAGGATTCAAACATCCATCTAGACCCTCCTTCCCCTGGACTAACTAGTTAGCTCCCTGAGAAGGATTGATTGTCTTTCACTGAGTGTCTGCTTGGTGCTTGGCACTGTCTGTGTGTTTTCACATATTGTGTCTGTTTTAATTAATTAATTAATTAATTAGGCTGCGTGGCACAGCTTGCAGGATGTTAGTTCTCTGACCAGGAATAGAACCCAGGCCCATGGCAGTTAAAAGTGCAGAGTCCTAACCACTGGACTGCCAGGGAATTCCCTATCGTGTCCGTTTTAAAACTTGGAGAGGATTTAAAACAAGCCTGCAGATTCTTTGATCTCTACCTGTTAAAAAATGTGGTCCGTGCCCTCTCTCCTTGACCCCAAGCAGGCTCTGGGTCTTGACCAAGGGTATGGCAGCCGTGATGTTCTGTGACTTCCATTGCCAGGCCACTAAAGGTCCCGCATCTTCTGCCTGGTTCTCTTGGGAGGCTTGCTCTGGGGGAAGTAAAAAGTCTGACTACCCTGAGACTACCTTCCTGGAAAGGCCACGTGGCTCACCTACCACGTGGGTGACTCAGCTCGGATGACCAGCCCAGTGGAACCTTCAGACGTCTGCAGCCCAGCCAACATCTGACTGCAACCACACAATGAAGCAAGGAAGAACCATCCAACGGGGCCCATCCCAGATTCCTGAGCTACAAAACTACGAGCAAAATAAGATGGTTGTTTTAAGCCACTACGTTTTGGGATGTTTTGTTACACAGCACCAGTGGCCATAACATCCCATTTGAGAAATGTTAACCCCACTGAGATGTTAAAGAGAAATGAAGTCGCTTGGAATGCCCGACGGGTTCACACTGCAGTCCTGCTCCCTGTTCTCAGACCACCTGGTTCAGGGCCAAGGTCACAGGCGTGAGTGCTTGCTGGATGGAAGTGCTGGGCACGGTCAGATCCCATCTCTCAGCACGGCAGACGAGAAGCAGGTGGACAGATGAAGAGGAGACCACAGAGGGAAAGGAAAGGAAAAAAGGGGAGGTGGGGGCCTGGAAGTTCCTTGGTGCAGGGTGCTGGGGCAGCGGCTGCCAGTCTGGACAGGAGTTGACAGCTCGGCTGGGGGACGACATTGTAGAGAGGTGCCCTCAAGTTGCAGCTCTGCCAACAGCCCCCCTGGAACATCTGAGCTGGGAAAGGTGTCCCCAGAGCCATCCGGGACCAGCGAGGAGCCTGCAAAGTTGCCACAAAAAGGAGGTGGAGGCCCAAGCAAGCTGAGCTGTGGATGTTTCGGTACTGACCACACCTCCCCACCCCCACCCAAATGCTGGGCCCATGCGAAATCTGATTCTGTGTGGCTTCCCTTCCCCTCTGCTGGGGCAGGGACCACTTTCTCCCACTCCCTCGGACCCCAGGTTTCATGGTACACAAGGTGGTGGCAGCTGAGTGGGGGTGAGCATGAGTTGAAATCCCAGTTCCTTGTGACGGGAGGCAGTGCTCGTGAGAGCAGGGAGCCAGCCTGGGAGGTGAGAGGTGAGTGAGGCCTTAAGAAAGCAGCTCAGTGTTCCTAAGATTCAGATGCACGATCACTATTCTACCAAAGTTTAATTGAAATTGTAAATGTGAAATAAAATTTCTCCCCTGGTACAAAAACAAACAAAAAAACAAATCCCAGTTCCTCCACTAGGGAGCTGTGTAACCTTGGGAAAGCTACTTACCTCTCTGTGCCCAGTTTCCTGATGATGACTGCACCAGCCTCAGAGGGCCACTGGGAGCGGGGAGTTTGCCAGGATGATGGGTATGAGGCTGGGTACCTGAGAGGCATCTGTCAAGAATACAAATCTGGGACTTCCCTGGTGGCGCAGTGGTTGGGAATCCACCCACAAATGCAGGGGACGCGGGTTCAAGCCCTGGTCTGGGAAGATCCCACATGCCGCGGAGCAACTAAGCCTGTGCGCCACAACTACTGAGCCTGCGTTCTAGAGCCAGCAAGCCACAACTACTGAAGCCCGTGCGCCTAGAGCCCGTGCTCTGCAACAAGAGAAGCCACCCCAATGAGAAGCCCACGCACCACAACAAAGAGTAGCCCCCACTCACCGCAACTAGATAAAGCCTGCGCGTAGCAACGAAGACCCAACAATGAAGACCCAATGCAGCCAAAGTAAATAAATAAGTAAATTAAAAAAAAAGAATACAAATCTCTTCTCCCCTTGGATTTGCTCTTTGTCAAACCGAGGACACTTGTTCTGCAGCAGTCTTTTGCTCACCACTAAATGCCCCAGTACTTGGGACAGAGCCTGGCATATAGTAGGTGCTTAATAAATATTGGATGAATGAATGTTGAGCTGAGAATGATGCTTCAAAAACTGAGAAAAGGAAGAAAAGTAAAAGAAATGAAAATAATATGAGTTTTAAAAAGATAACTATTTTTTATCTGCATTTGAGCTGCACCAAAATCTTCAAGAGCTTCCAGCTTTCTGAATTCGTGTCACACATGCCTGGCCAGTCACTGAGATTCTTCCCTTATCTTTGCCCCATCCCTGTCCACACCCCCTCCCCGCCCTGTGTGCTCTGACCTGTCCGGGCGCCCCAGACTCAGATCCCCGCATAGCACAGGGGCGGGTGCAGAGTGAGTGGATGGGAACTGTGTGGGGGGAGTCGATACTGAGTGGGCTGATTCGGTGTCTTCATGCAGGAATAAGCAACGTGGTGAGGACAGGCTCCATCTCGCCCTTGGGTACCACCAGCACACAGTAGGTCCACACTATGTGACTGAGTGGGGAGCTCGGGGGCGTCCTTTAGCTCCTGCAGCCTTGGTTTCTTCCCCTGCCAACAAGGGCATTGGCTTTACATCTCTCAAAGGCAGTTGCTTCTGGCTCTCAATTGATTAGAGTGTTAAACTGCCCTGTTCTCCGGGGACTTGGGGGCACTCGCTTTCCCAAGCCTCAGTTGCCCAATCTGTGAAATGGGATAATTTACATCTCACTGGATTCCTGTGAACCTGTAGTGGAATAATGACGGTAAAGTGCTTACTTAGCCTGGACCTCGGCTTTACTGCCTTCATCCAGTAAGGTCTTCCTGTCTTCATTCGCACCCTGGAAATTGTGTGTCTGTGTGTCTGTGTGTGTGTGTGTGTGTGTGTGTGTGTGTGTCAGGGTGGCAAGAGTGAAGTTTTCTATCCACGCGTAGAGGATGGAAATAAATTTAGCAAGTGTGTATTCTGCACCATAGTTGATGGAGCCCCCGCCCTTCCTGATTTCATTTGCTGCAATCCACGGGAGATAGCTTCCCTTTTTCCATTTTCCAGTTGAGCCGCAGAGAAGTGGAATTTGGTAAATTTGCACATCCCTTGTGGAAAGTGCCTGGCATCGCGCTGGTTGCATCGTTAAGCTGTCAATGGAAACGATACTTTTATGGTCATGACGAGAAACTGAGCGCGTCCTCCTCTTGTCAAGCCGAGTTCTTTGGACGCGGGTGGTCCCGCCCTCCCTGCGACGCCCCCGACCCGACCCCAGGCGCCCGCGCCTCCGGGTGTCCTCAGGGCTCCTGGGGTGGGGCGAGGCCGGGAGGGGCGGGGCCGGTGGGGTGGGGGAGGACCTGGCGGGGCGAGGCCGGGAGGACAGGGGCGGGGCCGCGACGGCGCAGCCCCATCAGCGCCGCCGACCGCTGCGGGGCGTGGCCCCGGGGCTCCGGGCAGCCTACAAGAGGCGGTGCGCAGGGTCCTCGGACCCACTTCATCTCTCGGCGGCAGCGGTGTCCTGTGTCCCGCGACCTGCCCGCCGCGCCCGCTGTACCTGTGCTGCCGCTGCCGCCGCTCCACTCAGAAGACGCCGGCGAGGAGGTGACTGGAGCCCTGCGGAGGGAGGTAAGTGTGACTTAAATTGTGCTCCTCTCTGCGCTGTACGATCCGCTCCCGCAGTCTCCGAGGAGCTGAAATAGCCAGAGCAGATGCCGTCTCTTAGGGCTTACTGTGTGCAGGCACTTAGCTGAGCGCGCCACCTGCATCTCAGAACCATGATCGGCAGCATGCCCGTCCACAGATGGAGAAACTGAGGCTCAGAGAGGGCAAGGTGCCTGAGACCTCACGTGCTGGAAGCTGGGGAGCCAGGACTCAAAGGCTGTCTGACCGCAGAATCGTGCTCCCTGAGGCTGTGTACTCCTCTCTCACCTGTGCAGTTCGCTAGAATCTGTTGCGTTCCCGTGTACACAGTGGGCGTCAATAAATAGAAAGCTGATGGTGTGTATGTGGCAGGACTTCGAATGTGTCCTGCCCACGTGTGGAGGGCCGGGGTGATCCTAACGGCGTGTGCGTTCTGCCCGGCAGGTTGACAGGGCCACGCCCCTTTATGATTTTGTTTGGAGCAGACCTTCCAGGTAGTCTTCCTGAGAGTCAGAGAGGTGAAGTGTCCAGGCAGAGCGGAGGCTGGGGCCCAGTTCTGTCTACCTCCAAAGCTCCATGTGGCTGTGGGTGCGTCCAGGCGTGGGGCATATCAGAGTTCCTACAGGTTTGGGAAGAGTTCCTGGGTCTCTTCAACCAGAGTGGATATCTGCATAAACTTCTTGTGGGGGGACAGCTGGGAGCTGAGGGCTCAGCTCTGGGGTCTAGGAGATCTGCAGCCCCAGGTGGAAGAGCCAGGGCGAGCCCCTCGTGCAGTGCAGACCCAGCACCTCCCTTGAAAGGGCTGGGCTGGTGGACAAGCCAGGAAGGGCTTAGCTGATGCCTGCTCATCGAAGTCCGATTTGAATGGGGTGTGTTTTAGCCAGAGGTGAGTTACTCCTCTGGTCAAGAGAAACAGCTGGGAGTCTGGCAGGTGCCCAGCTCAACTTCCAACCAAGAGTGGGCTTGTGAGTTTCTACCTTGAACCTTTGGTCTCCTTGCCCGGGCAGAATAGGGTGAGCCTGCCTTCCCCAGTGGGGTCAGGACACCA
This sequence comes from Mesoplodon mirus, assembly GCF_964341445.2. NCBI lineage: Eukaryota > Metazoa > Chordata > Mammalia > Artiodactyla > Ziphiidae > Mesoplodon > Mesoplodon mirus. Next base: position 4,342,875 of record NC_138995.1, on the reverse strand, counting down.
AGGGTCTAGAGCCTGACAGATGAGAGACCATGTGAAGGACAAGGTGAAGGCCGTGCCCCCTTCTCCAGATAGACCCAGAGGGGAACTCTCAGGGCTCTTTGTCTTGTGCACCTGATTTTCTGTTTCTGCCCCTGATCTGGCTGTTTGCATGGGGGGCAAGGAGCAGAAGGTATGGGAGCTGTGTTGCTGGTGTGCTGGCTCTGAGGGCCCTTGCCGTCCTCTTTACCTGCAACACACCTTTACCTGCAGCACAAGGCCTCTGGGTTTTCATTACAGATGAGGCAACCGAGGCTCAAAGAGGTGAAGTGCTTGCCCGAGGTCCCCTAGCTTGTGTGTGATGTTGTCCCCCCAGGTCTCTCTGTCTACTTACCCTACACACTTAGCGGCTGGGTCCTGCCTCCTTTAAGGCACTTCTCTGCCCAACTGCTGACTCTACGTCTGAACCTGACCTTCAACAAGGAACCGTTTCATTTGAGAAATTTTCACACGTGAAACAGCAGCAGAGTTGAGCCCCAGCCTCGTCCCTGATGACGCAGCCGGGGAGGAGAAGGAAGAGAGTGATTTTGATTTTTACAGTCTCTTAAAAAACGGGAGTAGGAACAGTAATGATAGCATCTGTCATCCTACCAGCAGCTGACATTTATCTGGCACTTACTGTGGCCCAGATGTGCCTGGGGTTTTACATGGATGACCTATCCTGCTGACTCCTTTATGAGCTGGACTGTCCTCCTTTTTACAAGGAGGCAGTCGAGGCTCAGAGTGACTAAGGTATGTACCCCATGTGACACGGCCAGAGCAGGGAAGAGCTGCCATCCTGGCTGGACCCCACCCGAGATCCTGGAAGAAGATGCCGGTCCAGTGGCTGGCCACAGGACTGTCAACGCAGAGCATGCTGCTGCGCAAGGCTTCTGCCATGTGGGCTCTGAATCCCTGGCCCCGGTTAAGGGTGGGCGTGGAGAGGGGCTTGGGATCCACTCTGCTGACAGGTACCTGTATCAACGTGCAGAGGGCCCCGCTGGGGAGCCCAGAGCAATGCCAGCTGCTCCCACAGTCCCGCGTCTGGAAAGGAGAGCTGGCTTGATGGGGAGGGGCTGGAGCTCAGCAGGAGAGCATGAGCTTCTGAAAGCCCCCAAACTGCATCCCTCCCTCAGAGACCTCACGTTGGCTCTCTGGGGTTTGTGGTAGGTTGCATTTGAAAACTGGCTTTTAAAGGCAGGACCCCCAAATGCCGACCTCTCTGGCCTTGTGGGAGCTGGAACATTTCTTTTCTCTGTCACCAGAGTAATTTACTGCGTATGGGAGGTGCCTCTGTGTCTGCTTGCTCCCAACCTAGGAAGCTTTTTTTCCCCCCCTTTTTTTGCAGACTCACTGGTTTTTGATCAGTCCCAGATGTGCAAACCCAGCATCACTCAAAGGGGCTCATGGCTTGTCAAGAAAGGAAAATATAACACAGACGTCATTTCATTTCATGTTCAGTTCACTGAGCTGAATAGCTTCTCAGACCTTCATGGGATAGGGCATCTGGAGCCCCTCATAAAATCCCAAAGGGAGCACACTCTGTTCTGGAACAGGGAGGGTCAGGCAGACCTGGGTGGTGGTTGGTAGGGCCAGCCATGCTCTTTTTTCTTTCTTTCTTTTTTTCCTTGAAAAAAAAAAGGTTTTATTGTGGTAAAATACTCATCAACATAAGGTTTACATTTTAAAGTGCACAGTTTGGTGGCATCTAGTACATGAACGATGTTCTGCAACCATCACCGCTGTCTAATTCCAGAATGTTTTCGTCATCCCAAAAGGAGACCCCATAACCATTATTAGCAATCACTCCCCACTCTGTGCTCCCCGGCCCCTGGCAACCGCTCATCTGCTTTCTGTCTCTCCGGGTTTGCTTATTCTGGGCATTTCATGTAAATGGAATCCCACAGTCCGTGGCTTTTTGTGTCTGGCTTCTCTCACTGAGCATAACGTTGCCAAGTTCATTCATGATGTAGCCTGTGTCAGCGCTGCATCCCTTTTTATGGCTGAGTACTATTCCAGTGTATGGATAGACCATCTTTCATTTATCCCTTCTTCCACTGATGGAAGTTTGGGCCATGTCCACCTTTTGGCTCCTGTGCATAATGCTGCTACTCACATCTGTGTACACAGTTTTGTTTGTACACCTGTTTTCCGTTGTTTTGGGTCTACCCCTAGGAGTAGAATAGCTGGGTCACATGGTATTAAGGAACACGTGTCCCATTTTCTTGACTTCCCTCTGGAAGAAACATCAACTGAGATCATCTCATTCAGAAATGAGAATCTGGCACCTGGGTGTTTGGGGGGCGGTGTTCACAGCTCCCCTGCCTCCGCACCAGGAGAGCAACTGACAGAGATTCCTGTCGGAGATGTTGCCCTGGGGGAGCTCAGCTTTCTACCCCAGGCTGTGCAGTTGTGGGTACTCACCGACAGACACCCCCTCTTCAAGGCTGTAGGGATAGACAGTTTCTCATGATCCAGCCCGAGGGAGATATATCTTCTCTGATTGTCTCAAATGCTGTGTCAGCTTAGACAGAAACCACAGATTTAGGGGAAATAGAAAAGTCCTAATGAGGATTATGCAACTTTTGGGCCATCATTTTTAAAAAATATAAATTATGAAATCCCACATTTTCAGTACAAGTTTCTGGATCGCATCCCACAGTGAGTACAGAATGGTGAAATCCCAGAAGGGAAAAGAATCCAGCTTCCATTTTGTTTGCAGTCAGGTGGTCCCAGAATGGACCCCGCCCTGAGGTTCTTTTGTATTGAAAACATCCTGGATCTCTCTAGAACTGGGAACTGGCACTCAGCTGGCAACTGCTGAGGCTGACTTGGTGAGATCCTAGAAGTCCTTTTAGAGCAAAGAGGCAGCGTTCTCTGGCAGGGAAAGGTGACTTGGGGGGGGTGTTGGGGGGTACACCAAGGGGAAGGACCAGGTATGTGCAAAGGCCTGGAGGAGGGGAGGGGCCTGGCACCCTGAGAATGACCAGAAGCTCAGGGTGTCTGGGGTCTAAGGGTCACTCAGGGCGGAGGAGCCTGCCCTGTGGTGGGGTCAGCTGTACTGAGCTTGGATTTTCTGCTCTGGGCTGCGGGGCACAGGAGAGTCACGGGGTGGCCTTTGTACCTGAGAACAGATCACTGTGGGATGAGCAGTATCCCCCAAAGTGTGGGGAGCCCATCCTGCTGGTCCCCGAGGTGACTGAGCGTGTCTAGTGACCCAGCAGCAAAGACCTCCCACCGGGCGCTGTTCTCTCCTCTGTGTCACAGCAAGGCGACCGTATCAGGGGGTGCCTTCTGCCCTGAATGCCTCCCCACCCTGACCTCGCTACAACAGAGAGCGCCCTCTACAGTGAAGCCCCTGGCCCCAACTCTCTTCCGTTTTCCTCGTGTTCTGTTTTACTCCAGCCTCAGGTTCTCTGCACCTGCTGATGAGAGAAGGTTCCCTTTTTAAAGTAAATTTCTTTGAACCCCCAAAGCAAGCCAACTTCAATAAAATACGAAGTATGAACTAGAACAGGGAGATGGTAGGAAGGTGGGCAAAGCTTGGGGAAGGGGGTGTGCCAAGGGCTGGAGTTCGGGAAACACTGGTCTAAGGTGCGGCGTGAGAAGATTTGAGAGGCTGTTACCACCTAGAGCAGCGGTTCTCAAAGTGGGGTCCCCGGACCAGCAGCGGCTCCCGGGAGCTCGTCCGAATGCCGATTCCCAGGCCCTGCCCCAGGCCTCCTAAAGCGATGGGGGTGGGGCCGGCAATCTGCGCTTTCACTCGGCTGCCAGCACTTTCTGGTGCGGGCTCCAGGGTGGGACCCATTGCCCTGGAAAGCCCAGAAGACTTGCCCTGGGCCCGGGCCCCAGAATGAGGTGGGCGGGGCTGGCTGATGGGGGCGGAAGGTTCTGTTTACAGGGCCTGGTGTGACCAGAAACAGGTCACGTGGCAAGAATGGAGCCAGTGGCTTGGGAGCTAGAATGACCTCTTCTGTCCAGAGCCGAGGCCCCTGAGAACAGGCTCTTGACGTGTGCCTAGGACTTTCTTCTGGAAGAGCGCTCGGCTTGTTGGCACCCGTTGCTCTGGGGCCCTAGCAAGCGTCCTAAGGATTCCCGCCTTTTCCTTCAGCCTGTATTTAGAGCCCCGTGTGCCCAGGAGCTTGTGAAGTCTGTCTGTTGTAACCCCCGGGCGGCCCCTGTGAAAGAATGGGTTGTTTCCTTCCCAGCATTTAAAATACATCTGTGTGTACGCACGTGTCCACTGCACTTCTCCATCCCACCCCCAAACCGGCTTCCAACACAGCCAGTCTGTTCTCATGGGGGAAGCACAGGCTGCTGTAAAAACACTGTTTATTCCCGGGAACCTTCAAGGCCGGGCTTCCCAGGGACTGAGATATTTTCAGCTTTGGCATCGCTGGACAAAGTGCCCTTCAGACTGGGGATGAACTGGGCCCTGTCTGGGAGAGTCGGTGTCTGGCCCAAGTGGGAGGCTCTGGCAGCACGGAGCTTTATCTGGGCTCCAGCACCTTCAAGTTCACTTTGAAGGGCTGTAGGAGACCAGGCCCCGGACTTGTCTCACTGCTGAGCCTCCTGGGGAGAGCCCTGGAGGATTTTCTCTTGCATAATCTGTTCTCCAGCTTCTCTGGAGAAGCCGTTCTTCCAACAGAAGCCAGAACTTCTTTAAATTTCTCTTAAACTTTTTATTAAAGTTCAACATGCTAGAGAAGAATGCACATGCATTCGTGCGTTGGGGGATGAATTTTCTCCAAGTGCACAAGCCCATGCTATGGCCCCAGAGCTACAGAGCCTGACCGTCCCCCAGGAACCCTCCCATAGCCCCACCTCCGAGAGTAACCATTTCCGGACTTCTGATGGCATAGGTTGGTTTTGCCTGGTTTTGAACTTTACATAAATGAACCATGCATGTTTCATCACTGGAGTCTGGCTTCTTTGGTTCAGTGTTATGTCTGTGAGCTTCGTCTGCAATACTACATCTGCCAGGTTCTCAAAGCATAAATCAGACCCTGTCACCATCGGCTTCATCTGCCCTACACCCGACACGCACGCACGCGCGCGCGCGCGCGCACACACACACACACACCCCTCTTTGCAATTATGCTGTAAAATTATTATTGTTTTTATTTTATGGCCATGCCGCATGGCATGCGGGATCATAGTTCCCCAGCCAGGGATCATATCTGCACCCCCTGCAGTGGAAGCGCAGAGTCTTAACCACTGGACCGCCAGGGAAGTTCCCCCTCTTTGCATTTAGAATAAAATCCTTGTCGTGGCCCTCAAGGCCCCCGGCTCCTTGGCTCTGCTTGCCTCTGTGACCCCATTTCTCCCCGGCCACACTGGCTTTGCACCCCTCCTTGGTCAGGCCAAGATGGTGACCATCTCAGAGCCTTCGTCCTTGCGGTTCCTACTGCCTGGAGTTCACCCCAGCCAGGGTGGTCCCTGCCTCTCCCTCTGCCCAGCCTCACCATCCCATGTCCCAGGGCTGTCTTCCTCCAGCCTCTGTATGTCTATTTGCTGCGATGTTCCCTCCCTCCCGCCCCCCCCCCCCCCCCCCCCCCCCCCCCCCGCCATTCCTGGGGACAGAGTCTCGTTCACTGGCCTATCCCAAGGCCTCCGTGGCTACCTGAGGGTTTGCCCTGGGGATATTCATCTGTGAAGCAGTGTGAAGATTCCAGAGCCTGCTGCTACAGAATTCTTGAGCTTGGTTCAAGGCTGTGACTCATCCTTGCAGGTACCACCCAATACCAATGAATCATGCATTTCAGGTGGGAGGCTGGTCCAGATGCTGTCAGCCTCATAGCCTGGAGCAGAGATGATCTGGGATGCCCGAATTCACCCAGGAGGAGGAGGGAAAGAAAACAGTCATTAAACACCGGTAAATCCTGGGGCTCTGCTGCTGAGCTCTTTAGAACCACTATCTCCATACTCTGCAAATCCTCCCCCAGTCCTGGGAGAAATTCAGGGCTTCGTTTTGCCCATGAGGAGTTGGAGACTCCACGAGGTTGAGGGACCCTCTGGGCAGCACCCAGCTCAATGCTGTGGAGTCAGGATTCGAACCCGAACCGGGGTTGACCCAGTGTCCACGCTTATCACTGCTGCCTCCTGGGAGTCCTTGCTTTCTTGTCCTTTGGAGGTGGAGGTTTCCTGCCATTTATGTAAAGCTTTGCTGGGAGCATTGTTTCCAAGGAAGCATCCACACATCTGCAAGAAGGGAGAAAGGGGCCCCAGGAGTTATGTACTGGGTATTTTAAGAACATAATAATTTATTATCCAGTCACTTTAAAGTGGCTTCTCTTATATATTATCTTGGCTTGCACTGAACAAACCTGGTTTTTAGTTCTTTTTTTTTTTTTGCATAGAGTAGATTAAGTAAATGTTTGTTAAGCGAGTGTTCTCTTTTTGTTCAGAATTGTGTATATTCTCAGCATAGTATTTAAAAAACTGAATGGGTTTTGTATATTGTATTTGTTCAGTTAAGCATCCCGAGATACTGCCCTGTGTATCCCATAAGGACGTATCTCTGGCTGAGGGGACAGGAGGAAAGAAAGTGCCTGCAGCGGGGTTGGGGGGGGCGGCATTTTTGTTAAGCCTAGTGTCAATCTTTGTGGGGTTGAGGGCAGTGCAGTTGGCAAGGGAAGGGAAGGCCTGTTTCCTCCATTGTCCTGCCCTAATTCTGTTGAGAAGGGTTTAAGGAAAACTGGCTCCAATGGAGGAGGGAGATCCCCACCCCTGGGGTGTCTGGGATCTGCCTGAGACAGGCTGGGGTGTCCCGCCCCCCTCCTCCCAGCCACCACTTCATTCCTGGAATTTCTGGGTGGTTTGTGGGTCTGACTCTGCTCTGCCCTTGGCCTCACTCACGTTTTGAGTTCTCCTTTGTGCTTCTGAAGAAGAGCGGAGGCTGGGGCACCCCGGGCTTGGGGGTTAGCCTCGGGGTCTCTCTCTGAGTCCGGCTGACGTCGGGGCACAGGTCAGAACTGTCCTGACGTTTTGGAGAGCAGGATGGGTAGGCGGTCAGAGTGTGGCAGGCTCCTCGGCATCGTCCGCAGGCACTCTGTGTGACCGTGAGCAAGCTGCTTGTCTGTGTTGAGCCTCAGTTTCCTCATCTGTAAAATAGGGATCATAATTCAGTGACCCCATCAGTCTGTGCAGAGGATGAAATACGAGATTCTGGGAGTAGAGAACCCAGAACCATGTCTGCCGCTTCGCCCTCACTCGTCACGTGTTGGCTGGGTTACTGGGGATAAGTGTTTGCTGGGCAGTTAATACGCGCTGAGGATTCAAGTTGAATAAGACCCAGTCGGCCAGTGCTGTGCTGGAACTGGCCGACTGGGTCATGCTGGCTTGTACCGGCTTGTCCCGGCTTGTGAGAGCCCATGGTTAAGTATTCAGAAAAGTTGTGGTTAAGTTTCCAAAAAGTTCAACCCAACCATCATTTTTTAAAAATTGTATCGTTGATGTACAATGTACAATCATTGTATCATTGATGTACAATGTGGTGTAAGTTTCAGGTGTACAGCACGGTGATTCAGTTATATACACATATATACGTATATACACCCGTATTTTTAGATACCTTTTTTTTCCCTTATAGGTTATTACAAAACATTGAGTGTAACTCCCCGTGAACACCACCAACATTAAATGTTATATAAACTGATAGTGAAATAAGTCTTATTTAAAACAAAGATAATAAATACTCAAAAGTTAGCGCATCCTACTTTTTTTTTTTTTTTTTTGCGGTATGCGGGCCTCTCACTGCTGTGGCCTCTCCCGTTGCGGAGCACAGGCTCCGGACGCGCAGGCCCAGCGGCCATGGCTCACGGGCCCAGCCGCTCCGCGGCATGTGGGATCCTCCCGGACCGGGGCACGAACCCGTGTCCCCTGCATCGGCAGGCGGACTCCCAACCACTTCGCCACCAGGGAAGCCCAGAGGTGGAGCTTTGAAATAATGTGATGAAGAGAGAATAGCCTTTTCACCGTGTTCCCTGTTATTAATTCCAGCCTTCCCCAAATCCCTCCAGACAACGCATCTGTGGAGCATTTAGCATCACCATCACTATTGTCATAGCCAGTGGACTATTAGCCACAGACCACGTAGCGAACCCTGTAATATTGTAACACTCGTGTTCCTCATCTCCAGCATTCCTCGTACCACGGCTCGTCCCTTGACCCCAGCCTGCCCCCTCCCCTGCAGGCTGATCCATCCCTGCTCAGCAGTGAAGACTCAGCCGAAGGGTCGTTGCTTTCTGGAAGCCTCCTGGAGGTGAATCACACCTGCAGACCTGTCAGCCTTGTTCACCCACAGAGGCGCCAGCGGTGTTCAGTAAATATTTACGTAGTGAATGTATAGACCTCCTCGTCCCAACGAGGTCAGACACTGGCGGTTCAACGGTGAGCGAGGCGGACAGATCTGGGGCCATGATTACGCAACGACCCTGCAGTTGAGTCTTAACCCACGAGCCGGATTTCATTCATCAGCGGGCCCCGGGCGGGGGAGGGGCAGGCTGGGGTCATGGGATGAGCCGCGAGAACAGCATGTGCAAAAGCAGAGAGCTTGGCACGGTCTTGGGGCTGACGGCTGGCAGGCTCCGTCCTAAGAGTCATCTTTCTGGCAGGCTTTCTTCAACATAGGCGAAGGCAGCCCAGGCGGGATGACATGGAACTCCAACCACGTTCTCTTTCTTTCTCTCATTCCTGAGAGTTGAATTTGGTGGCAGCATTCCCCAGGAGCTAGCCCTCGAGGAGACCCCTGGCTAGATGGGGGACATGCGGGGCTGTGGATGCCCTAAATGTCCCCAGAGCCTTGGCCAGGGTAGAGGGGTGATGGCAGAGCTGACGTCGCAGCAGCCACGTGCTCAGAGTTCCCCACACTTCCAGAAAGCTGGATTTCAAGCCTTGGTTCCACCTCAAACCAGACCCACAACCTCACAGCTACCACGTAACGTCTCCCGGGCTCAATTTTGTTTTCCAGAAAATGGGGTAGAAAACAGCCAGAGTCCAACTGCATCTGAAAGCTGAGGCCGTGCTGCAGGAATCTGACCCCAGGTTGGGTCTGGCCGTTGACCGTGGGGCTTGAAAGCTTTCTTGGTCCCCGCCCCGCCCCCTGGTATGTGCTTATGGGACCCTGGCGCCGTTATCTTGTTTGTGGTCTCCCAGGCTGGGTTTTGCAAATGGGGCCAAGGAGATGATGTCTCCCAGACAGCGTCTCTGTGAATTGTACGGCCGTCCACGTGGGTGTTTGGGGCTTTTGGCAGGAGGCCAGGGACAGAGCGTGGAGAAGAGCTTCTCGAGAAATGAAGCTTGCATTTGGCCACCCTAGGAGAAAGCGGGGACAAAAGTGCGGAGTTGGAGAGTGTGGGCCTCCGTCTCCAGGAACCGAATGGAGCTCGGGTCGACCCCCTGAAGTGTGAGCGCCTCGGGAACGTGAGGAGGGCTGGAGGGTGCCCGGCAGAGAGGGTCCGTCAGTGCGGGCGTCATATTTTAGTCAAGGGTGCGTCAGCAGATAGAGACTGGGTGGGTGCCAAGCTCCATGACGGGGAGTATCTTGGTGAAATGTCACCGTGATGTAAAGGTTTCATTCCCCTGGGGGCGACAAATGGATGCCTTCTCTACAGAGTCACTGTCTGACCTGGGGTGGGGCACAGTGCCTGTCTCCACTGAGCCCCACTATCCACGCAGGAAGCAGAGAAAGGCAGGGAGGGTCGCAGTGAGTGCTGGGTTGTTTGTGGGCGGCCCTCCCCTGTGTGGGTAGTGACGGGAAATCTCCAAGGAAGCCCACCCCTCGGGAAGGCACGGTGGCATTGAGGAAGGGGCTTGGAGGTCACACGGAGCTGCGTTCCAGCCCCAGGTTTTCTGCTTGCAGGTGTGTGACCCTGGGCAGGTTCCTGACACTCCAGGGGCCTCAGTCTCCTCACCTGTAAAATGGGAGCAATAGACCCCAAACCTCTGAATCATCGAGAGGGTGAAGTGAGAAATGCAGCAACGGGCTTGTGGTGGGTCTCCCTCCGTGTAAGCCCCACTGGCCTCCCTGGTGGGGGCCTGTGCGTGTCATTGGAAAGCCCCAGGTGGTGATGGGCAGTGTGTGTGTCTCATTGCGAAAACTTCTTTTAAAAATTTATTTTATTGAAGTATAGTTGGTTTATAATGTGTTAATTTCTGCTGTACAGCAAAGTGACTCAGTTATACAAATATATATTCTTTTTCGTATTCTTTTCCATTATGGTTTATCCCAGGATATTGAATGTAGTTCCCTGTGCTCTACAGTAGGACCTCGTTGTTTATCCATTCTCTGTATAATAGTTTGCATCTGCTAACCCCAGACTCCCACTCCACCCACCCCCTCATCCCCTCTACCCCTTGGCAACCACTAGTCTATTCTCTACGTCTGTGAGTCTGTTTCTTTTAAATTGTAGATGGAAAGGGGGCTGAAGTACTTTCTCCCTAAGCTCTTACCGAGCCGTTTCGGCAGTGGAAGCTGAATGCCAAGGGGCTGAAGGCCAAGGCGGGCTGGCGTGGCCCCAGCGAAGTCGCCTCGGCTGGTGGGCTTGTGCTGTGACACAGCGCCGATGGCCACTGCCCAGGCTCCAGCCATGATCCCACCCTTGGCCTCCCCATTTGCCTCTCTGTCCCTCCCTTACCCGCTTCCATACAGCTGCCAGTGGGATACTTAGAACACAGTTCTCTTCACTTATTATCTGATGCTTGTATTAGTTTGCTAGGGCTGCCAGGATAAAGTACCACAGACTGAGTGGTTTAAACAACACAAATTCATTTTCTCACACTCCTGGCGTCTGGAAGTCCAAGATCAAGGTGTCGGTGGGGCTGGTTTCTTTTAGGCCTTGCTCCTTGGCGTGTAGACGGCGGTCTCCTTGCTGTATCTCACACTCTCGTCCCTCCGTGTGTGTCTGTGTCCTAATCCCTTCTTCTTATAAGGACACCAGTCATACCGGAGCAGGGCTCACCCATATGACCTCGTTTTAACTTAACCACCTCTTGAAAGACCCTCTCTCCAATACAGTCACAGTCTGAAGTGCTGGGGGTTAGGACTTCGACATAGGAATTTGCAGGCCACACAACTCAGTCCAGGATTCTGTTTTTTTTCCCCTGTGTGCCAGCCCAGTGCTGTGCTCTGGAATGTAGATGTGAGATGCCAACCCTGTTACTGTTACAATTCTGCTTAAATCTTCAGTGTTCTCTTGTGGCCCAAACTTAGCAGAAGCCATCAAGGTACAGGCGTTGCCCCCTCCCCAGCGTGGACCCCACCAACCCTCCCTGAACTGCAGCCAGGCCAGACCATTTTCAGACCCAAAAGTGCCACCCAGCACCATGTCCCGAATGGCCCAACCCAAGACAAGTTGGTGTGGTCCAGGCTAGCGACTGTCTCAAGTTGGAGAAGCCACTTGGAGAAACGCCTCTTTTCACTTGCGTTTCTCCCCATGGGAAGGTTTGACTAAACCCCATGGTTGGGAATTCCCTGGTGGTCCAGTGGTTAGGACTCTGTGCTTTGAGTGCTGAAGGCCCAGGTTCAATCACTGGTTGGGGAACTCAGATCCCGCAAACCACGCGGTGTGGCCATAAACAAACAAATAAACAAACAAACAAACCCCATGGTTCTCCCAACTCTGAAGCTCCAGCCGAGGCTTTATCTCTTGTCTCCGGAACCTTGGAGGGAAGGACTCGTCTGCGGCCCATGGACCAAGCAAGGCCCTTGAATGTTCAGAGTGAAGGCGGCTGACCAAGTCTTCTGGAGTAAGGTCACCCTTGTTCAGGAGAACATGCCGGGAGAATGCACTTGGAACCAGCAGTGGTTTCACTGTCCTTTCATGCTTTGGCATTTTGCTTTGTTTTATTCATTAATATTTTAAAAAATTTAAAGTAGACAAGTCCAAAGGCTAGTATGCACTCACCTCCGAGGTCCGGCCCCAGAGGACACCCTCGTCTGGTGACTACATCACATTCCTGCCAACTCAGCCTGCCCACTCAGTGTGAACGGAGCTTACACTTTGCCATATTTGCTGGAGAATTTTTTTTTTTGGATAAATTTATTTATTTATTTATTTATTTATTTTTGGCCGCGTTGGGTCTTTTGCTGTGCGCAGGCTTTCTCTAGTTGCGGGGAGCGGGGCTACTCTTCGTTGCGGTGCGTGGGCTTCTCATTGTGGTGGCTTGTCTTGTTGCAGAGCACGGGCTCTAGGCGCATGGGCTTCGGTCGTTGTGGCACGCAGGCTCAGTCGTTGTGGCTCGCGGGCTCTAGAGCACAGGCTCCGTAGTTGTGGCGCACGGGCTTAGTTGCTCCACGGCATGTGGGATCTTCCTGGACCAGGGTTCAAACCCCTGCATTGACAGGTGGATTCTTAACCACTGCGCCACCGGGGAAGCCCCGAGATTTTTAATAGAAACAATATGTTAGACATAAAGGTGAGTTCCCTCATATTCTCCTTCCTGGTTCAGTTTCCCTCACCCTGGCATCATCTACCACCACGAACTTGGTCTGTTCAGTCCTGCTTTTACCGTACAAACACATGCAGGCGCACGCGCACACACACACCATATACATATGTGTACATACATGTATAATACATGCGTGTATAATACACACATATACACAGATGTATGTACACATACACATACCTATAAACTATACAGGGTATGGTTTATATGCCTTAAAACGCACACAAATAGTACCCTTAGCGTAGTATTCTACAACTTGCTTTTTTAGCCCAACGTCAGATTTGAGCTTTGTTTATGCCAGCACTCACAGAGCTCCGGGTCATCGTTTTTACCTGCTGTATAATATTCCACCCACACTGACTCACAATTCATTTACCCATCCCCCTACTGAGAGTCATTTGAGCTGTGCCCGTTGGTGATTTAAACCAAGCCCAGTTTAGCTGAGTCATGTAAGCAATTCCTATTTCATGCCTTTTGGGGTGCCCTGCCCCTCGGGATGCTGAAGAGTAAAGCAAATCGGGTGTTGCCGTGACGCCCGAGTGGACACTCCGTGATGTCGATCCTGCTCCTTCTTCGTCCTAAATCTTAACCCAGCGTCAGTGCGTTTTGGCATCCTTTTCAGCCTGGCCTCTGCAGCTGGGAAATGCTCGTATATGGTGGTGTGACTAAGCAGGGAGACGTCAGGGACCCTGAGAGCATCTGCGTTTCTGGCTTGATCCCTGCAGGGCGAACGAGCACTCAGAAGTCTCCCACCGTCACCCAGGTCCCTGAGGCTCTGCCCCAGAGGGAACTCCTCGGGAGGGAGGCCACATCTCACCCACTCCAAGGAGTCAGGCCTCCCCCTAGATGGCGGTTATATTTATCTGAAGCGTAAGCTCGGTCAGGACCCTGGAGAGTTTCCAGGGCTGGAGATGGGAACTGCCGCGTTCCCACAGCTCCTCCACTGCAGCTGTGCCTCCTGGGATGCCCCGGACGCGCCCTTGAGGATGTCCTCCTCCAGCTGCCAGCTTGCAGCCCCAGACCACGCGCCCAGTGAAAACCCAGCTGTTGCCGGTATAGGAGAAGACCAGAGGGGCCACCCGGGGTTCCGGGTGGGTCAGCGTCCAGGCTTGGCTGTCTCTCCCCCCCTGGAACCCCTCCCTCCAGCTCCCAAAGCTGTCTTGTCAGGCCTGTCCCTCTGGGTAGGGGCTGTGGGTTTCCTCACCTGTCGCCCAACTGGGAGCTCCCTGAGGCCAGGACAGTGCCCTTTTCATCTTCGTGTCCCAGTGCCCAGCACAAAATAGGTGTCTAATAAAGGTCATTGGGTGACTGACTGCCTCTCCTTGGGAGTAAAGCAGAGGCAAGAGGGTGAACGAACACACTCATTCAAGCCCTGCCTTGTCTTCTTGGACCAGACAATAAGCCAGGAGGGAGACCATGCTTTGTGACCTTTAGTGTGACCCCATGGACCCAAGGTAGCACGATGGAAAATCCTGGACCCTCAGAGACACCACACCTGGGTTCGAGTCTTACCAGTAGAGCGGCCTTGGGATCAGCACTCAAGCCTCAGCCTCCTCACCTGTAAAATGGGAGTGATAACAGGCCGACCTCCTGGGTTGTCGAGAGGACTGGAAATGACATAATGAGGTGACTGGCCCACACAGATGCTCAGGAAGGGTTCTGGGAAGGAACACAAGGCACAGCGGAAATTCACCTAATAAATTAACTTCGGACCGTGGAATTTTAAAATTCCTAAGTGTATTCCAAGGCTAAGGCAGCTTTTCCTAAGACGCTAATAACTAAGAAAGGTTAGTGAGCGGTGTTATTTGGGAAAAGGGCCTGTAGCCCAAAGGCAAGGAGGGATCATCAAGGTCCTTGCTGGGTCATAAAGTGAGGGGTTCACCGCAGTCGGCACCGGGGGTCTCTGAGAGGGGTGAATCCCAACCAATGTGACCGTGAGGCCGTGCGCCACAGCCCCCAGCCCGGCACGTGTCAGGGTTAGGGTTCCAGAAATGCTCCTTGGGAAGTGCAGCTCCAAGATGGGCCTTGCAGGACCGGGAGTCCCAGCCACCATCTTCTGTCCCCTAGGCCCTAGTGATGCAGTTGTTGGGCACTAATAACCCATATGAACCACTAACTCAGCAGCCAACAGGGCGACACCCGGCAGTGCCTGTAACGGGCTCATTGTCAGACAGAAGCTGCCTGCGGGAGGCTGCACGCCAGGCTGTTTAGGGGGTTTGCCAGGCAGGGATGGGATGAGAGTGGGTACACAGATACCCCTTGGAGGTCCTCTCTCTTTCCACTGTCACTTTCTCCAAGGAGCAAATCGGCAGAGTGCACGGCTGGGTCCCTGGCTGGGTCCTGGGAGATTGTGTCGTAGGGTGTGACGGTTACACGGGTGGTGCCCGGTGGAAGGGCCGTGATAGGTGGGGCCTCATGCGGTGATGGGTCTGGGGATGCCTCACCGTCGCTTTGGGAACTGAGTCTTACTTCACAGGGACCAGGAAGTTTGCCACTCACGTTGGTTCACGGCACGTCCTTTCGTGATGTGAAATGACTTTAGCAATCTCTTTTGGGGGCAGGAGGTGGAACTTAATTCAGGCCGTAGACCCACCGCAGTCCTCAATGAGTCTAAATGCTGACTCAGAGTGAGAATAGAAGGCGCCATGAGAAGTTGAGTCCAGGAGAGACCGAGCCAGGATGTCCCATGTGTCATCAGGCAGCTTGCCTTGCTGGAGACCCTTGGCTTGAATCCCAGCTCCACCACTTCCTGCCTGCGGGACCTTGGTGGTTTAGCTTCTGTGGCCTCAGTCTCCACATCTGCAAAGTGGGGAGAATGACATCCGATCCGGTCAGTGCCATCGTGGGTTTGACACTGACTGACTTCTCCCGCCGCCCTCTGCTTCTTTTCAGAGCACACGAGCACCTCAGGAGCCCAGGCCACCCTGTCATCCCAGCCCTTGCTGCCAGTGTGGAGCCATGAGCTGTGTCCTGAACGGCATTGTGCCCTTGGGGCTGGTGCTGCTGGTCTGTGGAACCCAAGGCTTTTTCCTGCCCAATGTCACACACCTAGAGAAGCTGCTCAGCAAATACCAGCAGGACAGACCCCACTCCCGGGTCCGGAGGGCCATCCCCAGGGCGGACAAGGAGGAGATCCTCATGCTTCACAACAAGCTGCGGGGCCAGGTGTCACCACCGGCCTCCAACATGGAGTACCTGGTGAGCGCTGGGACACAACAGGGGCTGGCCCCATCAGTGGGGGGAGGGGTGGGGGATGGCAGGCTTGGGGACTCCTGGTGAGAGAGGGCCCCCTGCCTCTGTTCTGGATGCCCTACTCGATCAGCACAGGCTGCACCTCTCTGTAGCTCAGCCCGAGCTCCCCGGCCCTCCTGGAGGGGGAGGGGGAGGGGGAGGGTCAAGAGCCGGGCTTTGGTGAGTCCGACCCCAGCTCTGCTACGTCTTCACTGTGTGACCTTGACGTCTCCTTAGCCAATCTGAGCCTCAGCGTCTCCTTTGGAAATCCCACCTCATGTGGCCCCCCCATGACCATCTAACGGCATATGTGTTGACTGCCTGGCACAGATGCTCAGCCCTGGGGCTGTGCTGTTACCGCTGTCCTTGTGTCACCCTTAGCTTCACCCCACCGTTTAGCTGCGCCTTCCATCTGAGTAGCGAGGGGTGGCCGAGTCCATGAGTGATGGGGTGTCTGCTGGGGAGGAGGAGTAGAGAAGGGACAGTGGCGGGTCCCCCGTGCGTCTGGACAAGCCCCCCATTTCGGAGCAGAAGGAGCAGCTGGCTCCCCAGTGCACGTCCCCAGCTCTGCCCTCACTCATGTGTCTCCGTGTCCCATCCCCCCAGCCCTGTGAAACGGGCGCCGTGGTATCCCCCCACTTTATAGACTGGGAAACTGAGGCCCGAGGTCACACAGCTGTAGAGGCGGAGGCGAATGCTGACCTGGGTCTGGCTGAGTCCAGGACCCGTGCTCGTGTCCCCTCTCCACGCTCAGTTTAACCTTCCCCCCTACCCCGACCCCACCAGCCTTTTCCATCCTCTCTTGATTATCGGGGCAGCCTCAGCCCTGGAGTGGGGGCGGGGGCCGTTTCACCTCCCATCTTGCCCTCTTCCGGCCCATTCTGCTTCATGGTATCTCAGGATTGGAGCTGGGATCTGGCTCCTTCGGTCTCAACAGCCCCCCTGTGGGGGAAGTAGAGCCTTTAGGGGTGTTGTTGAGGCCGCCTCTGAGCAGGGGGCCTCGGGGTGGGGCCGGCAGTCCGAGGCTTAGCACCATCCCCTCCCTCCCGGCATCCTCCGCCCAGTGCTGCCTGGCCAGTCTCCACCCAGACAAGTGGCACTGGTTTGAGAAAGTGTCTCAGAGTCATGGCTTCCTGCTCGGCCCTGCTTGCTGGGGCTTCGAGCCACAGTCCTTTGAAACAGGCTCAGCACCGAGAGGTGGATTTTAACATTCCAGAAGTTAAGATACCCCATTTTGAGGTTTTATGAGTGGACAGGCTCTGGAGCCAGCCTGCCTGGGGTTAGGTAGCTGCCACGTGCTAGCTGTGTGACTTCGGCAGATTACTTAGCCTCTCTGTGTTTATAATTTCTCACCAAGCACAGTGAGGGACGACAAAAATACCTTTCTCACAGAGTTGTTTGGAGGAGTCAATAAGATAATGCATGATACTAAATAAATGTGAATTATACTGTTGCTATTATTTTAGTAACCATTATTTTAGTGGAATGGGACCAGCGCTTGGTGGCAACATGCAGAGCAGGAAGATCCCCCTTGGAAGCTGGGTGACCTTAGTCAAGTTACTTAACCTCTCTTAACCTCAGAGGTGTTTGTTTGTTTGTTTGTTTATTTTATCTGCAACAATGGAGAGAGAAAACATACCTCCAGGGCTTGTTGGGGGAATTAAATAAGAAAATGGTGCTAATGTTCCCTGCAGCGGGCAGGTGTTCAGATGATGACTGCCCTGGTGGGTGCTTGAGAAAGTTAACTTCTTTAATATCCAGGTACCGTTGACGGAGAGCTACTTTGCTTCTCATCTGGGGGCTCCATGCCTCCTCTCGTTCAACCTTCCCCCAAATCCTATTCCAGGTACCATTTGCCCATTTAGATAGGGAAACAGAGGCACAGAGAGGTGAAACCATTTGCTTGAAGTCACACAGCCAGCAAGAGGCAGAGCCTGGCACCACCCCCAGGTTCACCTGACAAGAACGAGACCTAACAAGAGCCCCTCACTGCCCCCCACTCTGAAGGTGGGAGGTGCGAGCTCTTCTCAACAGGCCTGTCTCCCACTGACGGAGTGTGGCCCCCGGGGGTTGTTGACCCCCTGTTTCAGGCTGTGCTTGGGCACTGGAGAAAGATCCGAGGCAGAAGTGGTACAGGGTTTGGTGGGCGCTGAAGGTGGGGCATGTCGGCGAGAAACCCAGAATGTCCCCTGCAGCTGAAATGGGCTGTGACCCTGGGCCCCCCGAGGCAACTGCCCTGGGGCAGGACTTGCCCCTGGGTGTTGAGGAGTCGCAGTTATCTTGGCCAGAAGGAGACAGCGAGACAGGAGGAGGAGAGGGCAGTGGGCAGCTTCCATTCAGGGGTCCTACAGTTGGTTCAACCAGTCTCCTGTTCCTGTTCCTGGATGGTCCCGGGGCTCTGCCTGGATAGGCTTTCAGTGAGCAACTACTGTGTGCCAGGGCTGGGGCTTCCCAGAGCGAGGGACAGCCCCTGGCTGCCCATGAGCTGGAGCATCTTACCCAGGACTCTGGGAGGGGGGCGGGACAGCCGCTGGCTCGCAGCTGGGAGGGCCGCTTGGCATCTGTTCCTCTGCAGAAGAGAAGTGACCCTACTTGCCTTGTTCACTGTGTTCTTTCTTGAGGAGTTATGTGTGCTCCCTGGGCCGGCTGGGAGGTAAGAGGGCTGCAGATTCTTTGGCCCAGACCCCTGACTCAGGGAGGGCTGTGCCGGAGGGGAGCAGGACTGGGCGAGTTGAAGGCATTTCTTGCTACCTAAAAAAAATATATATATATACATATATATAATGGTAAAATATACGTAATATAAAACTTACCATTTCAGCCATTTTTAAATGCACTATTCAGTGGCATTAACTACATTCACACCACTGTGCAACCATCACCGCCATCACCGTCATTCATCTCCAGGATTTATTCATCCTCCCATTTCACAGATGAGGAGACTGAGGCTGAGAGAAGGGACTTGCCAGTGTCCCCAACAAGTTAGGGGCCGAGCAGGTGCTCTGAGGATCGGGGCTCCTCTAGGTTCTTTGCTGACCGGCCGCTTCCCACCTCCCGATCAAGGAACCCATCGGAGACATGCACGAAGTCCCTGTGTCTAGTGTCGCGGAAGCCGAAGCCCAGCCTCGGGGTCTCCCAGGGCCTGAGCTGGGGGCGTCTCTGCAGTTTGGGTTCTTACACCCACCCCTGACCCTGACCTCCTGGTGCCCATTTCTCGTCCCCCTGCAGACCTGGGATGAAGAGCTGGAGAAGTCGGCGGTGGCCTGGGCCCAGGAGTGCATCTGGGAGCATGGGCCCCACAGCCTGCTGGTGTCCATCGGGCAGAACTTGGCCGTGCACTGGGGCAGGTAAGAGCCGCTGTGACCCCCTACTTGTGAACAGGGGTCTCACTCACGCCGCCAAGCCTTCAAGGCCTTGACAGTGTCTATTAAATGTCGCCCACGGACCTTCCCCCAGGTCAACCGGGCCACATTCCCGAGCATCGAAGCCAGCTGGCAGCCCCTCCTGGGCTGGGGGCTGTGGTTGCCTTAGAGGAAATGGACAAAATGTCTTCTGACCGGTTAAGACTCACTGACCATGTGCTGTGCACACGAGTCCTCCGAATGGGGGCCCGGGGGCCCAGGGTCTGCTTTCGTTGTGCCGCACTTATTGAAAAGTTGGCCTGGACTGGAAACAGCCCCTCAAAGTACAGGTCAGGGTTTGCTTGCCTACAGCCGCCCATTTACTCTATTTCCAGCTCTTTAAGCGTGGAGTGTACTGGGGCCACGAGCAGCTGCATTTTCCTTTAGCCAGTGCCCTTCCGGGAAGGACCCGGGCAGGTGTCACCATGGGTCCAGGGGTGTGACTTCGTGGAACCACAGCAACCCAGCATTCTCCTCTGCTTTTATGAAGTCAGTCTTGCGACAGCATTAAGAGAAAATGTCTAAAGGGAACCAAACCCATCGAGTCACTGCCCCGGTTCAGCAATTTGCATGTTCCTGGGCTTCTGGGCTGCATCTGGCTCTGGGCCGGCATGTTTTCACGTAGTTGTAATCGTGGCCAGGACAGCGGTTAATTCTTTTTTTTTTTTTTTTTCCTTCTCATACGACATCAAACAATTTTCTGTTACATAGTTGTCAAGGTTATCGCCTCGTCAAGGCTGCCTGTGGGCCACGAAGTTGACAGACTGGAATTTAGCCATTCTATTTTTTTTAAAATTTATTTATTTATTTGTTTTTTGGGTTTTTTTGGCTGTGTTGGGTCCTCATTGCTGCACGTGGACTTTCTCTAGTTGAGGCAAGTGGGGGCTACTCTTCGTTGCCGTGCGCGGGCTTCTCATTGCAGTGGCTTCTCTTGCTGTGGAGCGCGGGCTCTAGAGCGCAGGCTCAGTAGTTGTGGCGCACGGGCTTAGTTGCTCCGCGGCAAGTGAGATCTTCCCGGGCCAGGGATCGAACCCGTGTCCCCTGCATTGGCAGGAGGGTTCTTAACCACTGCGCCACCAGGGAAGCCCAAGCCATTGCATTCTTGTAGCTAGGTTTTTTTTTTTCTTTTCCCCCTTGGCTCATTTGAATGATTTCAGTAGGAAACCTCTGAGGGGTAGGACTGATGAGTCCCAGGACACAGAGACTGTCCCTCTTCTGGATGAATATTGCCAACTCACTTTACAAAAGAGACCCTCTTCTGAAGACCCCTCTGCAGCCAACTGTTCTCTTTCCAAAACCACCCCAGCCTGGCTGTGAGGTTCCAGGGAAATAGACACACTGGTGACGGGTTCCCTGTGGCCCCAGAGCTCTGTTGCTGCGTGTGTCTCTTGCCCCGAGCTGGCCCCAGGAAGGGAGGCTGCTTCTCCAGCCGCGGCACTGACCGCCACCATTCCCTGGGTCCTGACAGTAATTGTTACAAGACTTCTAACCACCCGGGTCCCCACGGTGCCCTCAGAAGTCACCAGTCCCCACCACATCTGTTCTCTTTATTGAAACCGCTTTGTTTACGCTTGCTGGTGACAGCGACTGGGGGTTCCAGTCTGGTTTATTTTCTTTCCCGGTGCCAACCTGGCAGACAGGGCTGAAGCGAGGGGGTGGTGGCCACTAGCAGTGGCTGGGGGCGTACTCCTCAGGGTTGGGGATGAGGGAGGGCTCAGGTGATAAAATCCCAAAGGGGAGCTTGGTACAAGGGTTTGCCCAGCTGACTGCAGGGCTCTGCACACCTGTGGGTTCCTGTGTCTTGAATGAGTTTTCTTCCTTGAGTCTGAGTCCTCGGGTCCCCAGGCAGCCAAGGAACGAAGCTGGTCATGACGTTACAGAAACGTGAGGCTTTAGGCTGCTCTTTGGCTGTGTGTGTGTGTGTGTGTGTGTGTGTGAGAGAGAGAGAGAGAGAGAGAGAGAGAGAGACAGACAGACAGGGACCTGTCTACCCTGTCCGCCATAGCCAGCTGTCTCCCAACATCCTGATCCTCCCCTGCCACAGTTCAGTTATCTGGGCAGGATCTGTTCAGTTATCTACTGACTGTTTTTCTCTACATTGACTTTAAATGGACTTGCACCTTCAGTTTTTTGGTTTTTTTTTTTGCGGTACGCGGGCCTCTCACTGTTGTGGCCTCTCCCATTGCGGAGCACAGGCTCCGGACGTGCAGGCTCAGCGGCCATGGCTCACAGGCCCAGCCGCTCCGTGGCATGTGGGATCTTCCCGGACCGGGGCACGAACCCATGTCCCCTGCATTGGCAGGCGGACTCTCAACCACTGCGCCACCAGGGAAGCCCACACCTTCAGTTTTGTCTTAAGCAGTAATACCTGTGAAATATGGGATTTGTCTTAAGCGGTAATAGCTGTGAAATATGGGATTCCCCAAACGTACGTGAAAGTTAATACATAATTATTAACATAAAAAAGAACTCACCGGGAGCCAGGTTAAAGTTTCCCACACACACTGGTGGCTTGTAGGTCACCCAGGGACACTCCTGGAGCCCAGAGGAGGCCAATTTGGGTTTTAAGCACTTTTAACAGATGCTGGGTGGGATATGGGGCTGTTGGCCCAAAGAAGCGCCCCCTCCAGCTGCCCCATGGGTGGCAGTGCTGCCAGTGGGGGTCTCTGTCGTTGGATGCTTGGTGGCTGGCACGTAACAAGCTGATCTGCCCCTGCAGGTATCGCTCTCCTGGCTTCCACGTGCAGTCCTGGTATGACGAGGTGAAGGACTACACCTACCCCTACCCTCACGAGTGCAACCCCTGGTGTCCGGAGAGGTGCTCTGGGGCCATGTGCACCCACTACACACAGGTAAGGCTGAAGATCAGGTGTGACCTCAGCCTGGCACCCCCAAACACTGTCACTCACCTGGCCCTGTGGGACTTGCCCAGTCAGAAAACCTCTGCTCTATCATTGCCTTAATTTTTTCCTTTAATTCAGCACCACTCAAAGTATAGCTGGTGGGCCAGGCTGTTTGTGGCCAGTTCACAAATATGGAAACTGAGAGTAAGCACTAGAAACTTCTATGGCAGCTTTACATTGCTGGGGAATTTTCCTTGTGTGTTTTTTTATTCTTTTTTTTGTTTCTTTGCTTTTGTTTTAAAGAAATGTGTGGATCTTTAATGGGTTAGGGGAAGAATCTGGTCCTTCACCTCTTCACCACACACCCCTTTAGTGCCAGCACCTTATGGATCCAGACCAGATTATGTCACCCTGGTCATTTGTCCCTTGAGCTCAGATGTATGGATGTCATCTTTTCAGATAGTTTGGGCCACAACCACCAAGATTGGCTGTGCTGTGAACACCTGCCAGAGGATGAATGTCTGGGGAGATGTTTGGGAGAATGCGGTCTACCTCGTCTGCAATTACTCTCCAAAGTAAGAACAAGTGACATGGTTTTATGGGTTGGGGTGTGTTTGCCTGCTATGGAAGACCCAACTAAAACTGGCTTCAGTGGTAAAATCTCTTTATTATTTCACCTAACAAGGCATCTAGAGGTTGGTGCATCTAGGTTAGCTTAATAGCTCAGCATGTCAATGAGAACTTTCTGTCTTCTTGCTGTATTGTCCTCTCCTCGTGGTCCCAAGATGGCTGTAGAGCCCCAGGCATCACATCTTCCCAACAGAAGGGAAGAGGAGGGTAGAAAAGGCCTGTCTCCTTAGGCTTTTCTCACCCCTGGCCCACTTTCTCCTTATGTCATTGGCCAGAACTAGACCACTCATGGACAAGGGGGAACAAGACTGCCCCAGTTGGCTTTGACCAATGAAATTGCCCCAGTTGGCTTTGCCAGTCATCCCCTGGGGCTACTTGAATAAGTCAGAAACAGGAGTAGTTGGCTGGGCAGCCAGTGGGGTCTGTCATAGAGATTCTTTTTCTCTGAAAATATGCAGCAGATAGCACTCTAAAAAATTGGTATTCATGCTAGTCCTAGTTTTTGCATCTTTATATTTCCCCTTCCAGAAGGGACCTCATCACACCTTTAGGTCATAGTCCCTCTTCCTCTTGACAGCATCCCGATGTCATCAACGTATCACTTATCCCTTTACTCATTCACCTCCGTTGCTCATCAGACAAGTATGTGCTGATTCTCAGAGACCGGCTCACCCAGTTTACAGCCTACGGTTTGCACACTGGCCACTGGGCTGGCCGCCATCCTAGCACTGGGCCCTGCACGCAGTGTGCCCTTGAGGCATGTTTTCTCCATCACTGCATGAAACAGGAATGACCTCATTTACTGGGTTGGATCAGGAGTGGCCGTGAGGAGGTAGCATGAAGAGGGAATCGCTGAGGTTGGGAGGAAAATAGAAACTCTCTGTAAACCATCTGGCATGCCTGTGGTAATGGTGTCTCAAGCAGCCCACAGGGATGAGGGCAGGGGGGTTACGTCATCCATGGGAGGGTCCTGAGCCCCATGGAAGAGAAGTAAGGTGGTCCCCATGGTGGAACTCCTTGCAGAGGGGCAGGTGGGGAGCGAGGAATCATTTGATTTAAGTCTTTATATTAAAAAATACACTAGAAGATCCAACCAGAAATACCATTCTTCCCTTATTTAGTCTTTACCGCTTTCTTGAAAAAATAATGACTTGTGTACAGTAAAGTACACTAATCCTAAGAGCACAGCTGGATAAATTTTCACACATATAGACGTGTATTAGTCAGCTCAGGATGCTGTAACACAATACCGCAGATCGGGTGTCTTGAGCAATGCACATTTATTTCTCACAGCTCTGGAGGCTGGAAGTCCAGGTCAGGGTCCAGCAGGGTCAGTTTCTAGTGAGGAGTCTCTTTCTGGCTCACGGATGGCCATGTTCTCCCTGTGTCTCCACATGGTGTTTCCTCAGTGTGTGCTGGGGGTTGGGGGGGAGGGAGAGGGAGGGGGAATTGAGCTCTCTGTCTCCTCTTATAAGGACACTAATCCTATCAGAGTCCCACCCTTGTGACCCTTTAACCTTAATCACCTCCTCCGAGGCCCCATCTCCAAATGCAGCCACGTTAGGGGGTTAGGGTTTCATCATACGAATTGCGGGGGTGGGCACACACGTTCAGTCCATGCGTATGTATATGCTTTATGTATACCTGTGTAACGAGCACCCAGGTCAAGGGAGGGAGTATTTCCAGGGCCCCAGGCTGGAAGCGGGGGGCTCCCTCATGCCCCCCAGAGTGGCTGACATTCTGACACCCCTCCCCATCGGTCAGTCTGTCTGGTTCGGACCCTCCTGTGAATGGACAGATATGCCCTCTTGTGCCTGCCGTCTGCCTCTCAACACCGTGTCTGGGAGATTCGTCCGTGGTGTTGTGTGTTCGGTGGGCAGTTTTTTTCAGATGTCTTTGTGGTTTTCTGTGATGTCCACAGCCTCTTTCTTCAAGAATCCGAGCCCCCGGCCGTGCAGGGGGCAGTGGCTGAGAGGGTGGGCCCTGGGGTGGTGTCTGGGCTCAGGTCTCTTTGGGAGGGGGTGGGGTGGGGTGGTCTTGCACCTTGACGGCCTCATGGATGGGGGGAGGGTGCTCACTTCCTGGGGCTGTTGGGAGCGGGGAGGTTGCCCGTCTACAGGACGCCTAGCACCCAGCCCGCATCCACGACCGGTAACCCAGAGAGTTACTGCTCCAGCTGTGTGGGAGACTTGGTTTGTCTCTGAGGAAATGTGGAGCCTACCTGTGCTGGTGAACTTGGCTGGGGGAGGGGAGGAGCCTGTCTGGGAAGCCCGGAGGGTCTGCAGAAACCTACTGAGCCCCACCCGGTGACAGGGCAGGTGCTGGGGTACCCTGGGTCTGCCTGGTGATGGTCCATTTGGGAGGGTCATCCTGAAGCCCCCCGTGAGCCCCTAGCCAGCCTGCACATGGGGCAGAGGTGCTCAGCGGAGCAGGGTCTGCAGCCTGGTGGGGGATGTTATTTTGCCATCTGTGGGTGCAGATTATAACAGTACCCCCAGCCCCCCTCCCACCATCCCCAGGCCCGATGCCCACGTGGCCCTGGGTGATGCCGTTGCGCTATTTTGAGCCGTCCGGGGCCAAACAGAGCGTGTGTTTTCTGCAGTTGTCTCCTGGCCATCACTCTCAGGACCCCTCCTTGGCCACCCTGGACAGCCGTCAGAAACGTCACCCAATGAGGATGTTGATTTAGCAGATGCTCAGAGAGCATGTTGCCGTCACCAGGGGCTGGCCCCAGTCGGAGGCATTCACACAGTCGCCCCCTTCATCTCATGATCACCCCACTACAGAGAAGGGGTCAGAGGCTCAGGGTCGAGGGGCATTGGCTGGGGTCACCTGGCTGGCAGGGCCAGGTCCAGCCCCGGGAGTCTGCTCATCACCACTCGGCCATGCTTGGCCCAGGCTCGGGGCCGCGAATCTCTTTCCTGAGTGGACAGACAGGTGACGGGGCACCCATGAAGGAAGTTTCTAGAACAAATCACGGAGACTGGCTCCCAATCACTCACCTCTCCAGCTTGTGCTGCTAAAGGCCCAGGTGCTGGGAGAAGGGCTTGGGAATTCCACTCACCACCTGCAACCCGGCCCCTGGAGAAATCCCACTGACCGGCCTCTGGTTTTCCTGCCCTGGGAACTTCAAAGGCAGGCGGATGGCACCTGTAATGCCCAGAGGGACCTTGGTCCCAGCCCCGAGAGCAGAGTGTGGTCAAAGGCTCTGAGCCCCACGGCCTGGGTTCAAATCCCAGCCCTCCCACTCCCTTGTTGTGTGACCTTGGGCAAGTCCCTTAACCTCTCTGAGCCTCAGTTTCCTCTTCTGAAAAAGGATTGAACTCCAGCACGTCCCTCCTGGGGTGTTGGAAGGATGGAGTGAGCAGGTAGGTATGTGGTAAACACGAGGCACTCCCTGGAACAGGCTGACCTTTACTCATTTGAGAAATGGCTTCAGAGGATCCCAGCAGCTTCCAGTGCAGAGGCATCGGGGCTGGAACTGGGGGTGGCTGACAGCATTCAGAGTTGTGTGAGGCCACAGGACAAAGGTGCAGGGAGAAGGATGCTTCTCCCAACTGGGATTCTTCTGGAATTCTCTAGACTCTGTACACAGGAGGGGCTCAGGGCAGGTGCCTTTCCCTCTTCACACCTTCCTTCCTCCCTGACCGTGTCTGGGGTCCCGAGAGGCTCCAGAAGGGAGAGAGAAGCCCCCCGGGCCCTGGCGTGGCGGCCCCCTGACGGTGTTTCTGGTCTGTCCTCAGGGGGAACTGGATCGGAGAAGCCCCCTACAGAACTGGCCGGCCCTGCTCCGAGTGCCCGCCCAGTTACGGAGGCCGCTGCAGGAGCAACTTGTGTTACCGAGGTAGGAAACGACTTCAAAACCCTTTGGAACGGGTGTCCCCTCCAGTCCCTGAGTCACAGAGTGGCTGACGTGAAACGGGGAAGTTGGACAATTTGGGGGGGAAATTGGTCCCTCCTGCCCTCACCCTCGGCCCTCCCCTCCTCCCCTCCCTATCTCTGGGCTCAGGGTTCAGCCCCAGCTCCCCGGGGATACGGCTGCCCCTGGGACATCCCCCCAGTGGGCGTCTCCCGTGGGAGGCATCCTTGCCCTCTTGGTGCTCAGAGTTTGGTATAAAACAGACAGCAAACAAGGAATTTAAAACAGCCACGTGATTGATGGTCCAGGCGAGCTGCAGGCCGGGCAGGGGCCGCCCCTGTGGGTTGTCAGAGCCCCTCCTGCCCGTCCTTGTCCCCCGCCGGCCACCCAGCCGCGTGTGCAGCTCGTCCAGCCCTTACTCGTCAGAAACCTCTGTTTCCCCTACCCCACAGCGCAGGCCAAGCCGGAGCTCTCAAAGGCCGTGTTTTCCGGCGATGCCAGCATTTGCTTATTGCCTGCTGCTCAGAATGTTCCCACATTCCCCGCTCCTGTGAATAATGCACATTTTTCGTGCCTCAAGTGCTCCTGGCATTTGGGACTGTTTCCTCCGGCTCCGTCCCAGAAGGAGGAGAGCCCGCCAAGGAGCTGACCGTGTCTTTGAGGTTGAGATGTGTTTTTTTTCCCGTGGCTCCATCAACAGGTCTCGTGATGGCTGAGAGGGGTCTTTCAGGAGAGGTGGGATTGGCGGGGGGGCGACGCAGGATCAGTCCAGTGGGCTCCGGGGTGAAGAGTGGGGCTCCCAGACCCTCCCAGGCCTGCTGTTCGCTACCGATTCTGCCCACTGCAGGACGGGCGTGGGGATCTTGCAGGTGGGGAGAAGCAAGGATCTGACAGTCCAGTCCGTGCTGGTCCCCTGGGTCGTGAGTTATATGCGGGTGGCTGAGCCTCCGGGGGAAACTCAGGGGGCTCAACCCAAAGTCTGGACATGAGGCTTCTGGTTCTGGCTCTCCATGATTGGAGGCTGTTTGCTCAAACCAGCTGATCACTCTGCCCATCAGCAAAATGGGTATGATAACTCCAGCCTTCCATGACGTATCTCAGGCTCAGATGAGAGAGTCGGTGCATTTAGTGTGAGTGTACTGAGCGCCTGCTGTGTGCCAGGACGTTGCTAGGTGACAGGGATGGGGATGACCATGGGGACCCGACAGTCACGGTCCTGCCCTCGGGAACATGAGGTCCAGCGGGGCCACTGCCCCGAGGAGTGACACGCATCTTTCAGGGGAAGTAA
The DNA here is from genome assembly GCF_964341445.2 of Mesoplodon mirus. Taxonomy (NCBI): domain Eukaryota; kingdom Metazoa; phylum Chordata; class Mammalia; order Artiodactyla; family Ziphiidae; genus Mesoplodon; species Mesoplodon mirus. The sequence goes on along the minus strand of NC_138995.1, from coordinate 4,315,158 downwards.
CAGATGCCTCAGGGCTTAATAGCAGGAGTATCCACCATCAGCCAGGTCAGGGAAGGCTTCCCAAGCAGGCGGCTATTGAGGAAGAGGACATGGCCTAGTAATGAGAGAAGGGAAGGGTGTTTCTGGCAGGCAGAACAGCATGTGCAAAGGCCTGGAAGATGAGGCATCGTGGTCACGAGACTGTGGGGCAGAGGGGCCCACAGGGATGTGCAGGTCCCGGCAGTGCCTGCCACGCAGCAGGGGCTCTGTAAGCATTTGTTAGATGGAGTTTCTCCTGCCCTCCCACCCCCTCTCAGGCAACACCTCTTCACTGTCTTCGAGAGGGAGGTGCCCACACCTGTCCTTAGTGAAATATTCCCAGATAGCCCAGCTCCGATTCCTGGATTCGTGGGACAAGCGTGGGTTTTAGAGTGCGACACAGCTGCCTGAGGAATATCAACCCTACATGTTCCAGCGGTGAGGACCTGAGCAGGGCATTTCATCTCTCTGAGCCTCAGTCTTCCTGTGTGAAAATGGGGTGATGTGTCAGCCCCTGGGGGTCGTAGGAGGGCTGAGAAGAATGCAGGCTGACACTCCAGGCATATCAGGTCGCAAATCCCCATTCAGGCAGGTCCTGTGGCTGCTGTCCAGTCACCCAGAGGGGCAAATCCCCCCATCAGATCCTGAGTGCTCATTTGGGGACCGTGAGGGAGGGATGCCCACTGGGGCTCCCCCTTGGCTCTCGCGTTAGGAGGGGGCTCCGTGTGCGCACAAGGCAGGCTGTCAGGGTGCAGGGCAGGCAGAGCGGGGCGTCTCTGCGTTCCTGGACGTGTGTGCTCAGGCACACTGCTTGCCTTCTTTGAGCCTCGGTTTCCCCATCTGTAAGCGTGATGACATCGCTCTCCCGCAGATGATTTGCTGGGAGGATGCAACAAGGAGGATGTGAGTTGCTAGGACAGCAGCCTGCACATAATCAGTGCTTTATGAACACAGCTCATTACTTCCTTGGAGAGGTGGGAGTGGGGAGGTATGACTGCGCTTATCACCTGGCATGGGGTTCTTCCTCACCTGGGAGGTACCTGGAGCCCTCTCCCAGCCTGGGGGCCCCATCCATCTCAGGATCCTGGCAGACCCCTTCTCTTCTCGGGAAACACAGCTCTGGTGTCACACCTCCTCCAGGGAGACTTCACTGAGTCCACAGACAGGCAGCCCACCTGCCTCCGTGCTCTTACTGCACCCAGACTCTCCTTGAACTTGATTCACCTGTAGTTGCAACTGCTGGTTCACTCCCGGTCCTCCAGGGCCACGTAGTAGGTGTGTTCTGTATGTTGTCTGAATAAACAGACCCCCGATATCCACAGAGGGTCATTTTCAAAGAACAAATGCACACAAAGATAGCCTAGATGCTGGTTAACCCACCCAATGAAGCCTCCTGGACTTGTTTCTTTATTTTTGGTGGAAAATGCCCAACTTTGCTTGGCAGGCATCCCGATTTTCTTAGCTAACCATGCAGAAAGTCTCTTCTAAAGCAGCTTATCTGCATAAGCTACTTAATAAGCGTTTATTGAGGTGTGCCTGGCAAGGCCTTGACCTATAATGGAGATGGAACAGGGATAAGGATAGACCGTAAGAGAAGATTCCATCCCTGCAGCCTTTCCCTGTGTGGCGATGAAGGGTGTGGACTTTGGGGAAAGGTAATTCGACTCTCAGCTGTGTGAGCTTGGGCAGGTCACATAGCCTCTCTGAGCCTCGGTTTTCCCGTCTGTAAAATGGGGCTGCTCATGCCTCCCAGGGCAATGAGAGGATGAGGTGAGAGCTTGACATTAGTTATGAGCTTCGTCCCCACTTATGGAACCAGGTGGGAGTCTGCAGAATGATGGAGCAATGCTGTGTGCCTTGGGAGCCCTGGTCCGGAGCTGGACGGTGCACAGGGTAACCTTGCAGCCAACTTGGGCACGGAATTTCCCCAGGCCTATGCTGGTCCACACAGGGTATCTTAATTAGGATGTGATCAAATACAGCCCGTCCTCTGGGTAAGCATTCCACTTTTCATGTGTGTGTCTGAGGGCGAGGACCGTCTACCCATTTTCTTAAATAGTGAGCCCTCAAATGCTTTAGACTGCTTTACCCAACTATATTTGGCTAAATAAAGCTACGATTATGAGGTATAAAAATCCTAAAGGCCAGTGGAAGAAAACCCAGCTTATTCCAGAGACAGCTCTGGCTTTCAGTGAAGGACAAACCTGAATAGCCACATTGACGGGAAGACAGACAAGAGACAGCCGCTGGGTCCCAAGTGGTGTTTGCAAACCCAGCGTCTTCATAAAGATTTCACCTATAGCGTTTGGCTATGCATGATGTTTTCAGAATTCCCTTCCTGAATGTCTTTAAGCTTTGCTGGGACTTTTTTTTTTTTTTTTTTCCCAAAAGAGTTCAAAGACAGAATTTGCTGGGCGTTTTGATCATCCTTCACTCAGCAAATTTTGTTGAGCAGCTACTATGTTTTGGGAGCTGGGTGTAGTGTGGTGTGAAGCAGGCTGGCTGCTGGCCTCAGGGAGTTTACAGCTGGTGGGGGAGGTGGGTGGTGGTGAGCACGCCATCCAGGGGCAGTACACGGAGGTCCATGAGCTCTGATAATGAACTTGGGACTCAGGATTGCTGTTCTCCTCCGGCTTAAATCCTGTCCATCCTCCTCATGGGTCAGGGTAGTGGTTGTGCCGTGAGGAATCGGCCAGTGAAACAGCTGCAGAGTATCCCAGCCTTGAAAAACATCAGAGAAGATGTCACTTGCCCTTCATATTCTTGAATGTCTTGTATCAACACAAACCCTTGGTCTGCTTTTTGGAGAAAAGTTGTTGCTCTTCAGAAGAAGGATGAGGCTGGGGATTGGTGAACACGTGATGGGACTTGAGTTTTAATCCGTTGACACAGAGAGGCCGCGAGGGCGCTTCATTCCTGCTCCTTGGAATCGTTCTTACCCAGACACATCTGTTGTCTTTTCTCACCGGAGGAGCTTGGAAGGCAGGGGTTTCCAACTCGGGTCCACAGACATCCTTGGAGGGGCGGGGGTCCCCCAGCAGAGTTGCGCACTGATTCTTCTTTGGTAAGGGTGCTCAAGCAAACTCAAACAGCAATACTTTGCTTTACTTTGGCTGGAATTCATGCTTTGGTATCCAGCTGGCCTGATTGCAGATCCCAGTGAGTGGTTAATAGTTGACTTTCATGATGAAAACTGGAAGATAAACTGATGCTTAATAAATGCAATGTATGCGGTGAATTAGAATGTTTTGAAACAGGAAGCTCATGGTCATGGTTGGAGAAATAATAATATTTGGGTGGGGAAGATATTGGGACCCGAAGAACTAAGTTTTTTAACCAAGAGTTGGGTCTTTGGCTCGTTCTAGATGATGGTTCCAATGTTATTGGGCTTCGAAACTTCAGTGCAGAGAAAGGTTAAGTGATCTTGGCCTGCAGGGGTGGAGAAGGAAGCATAATGTGCTGGCGGTGAGGGGCAGTGGGGTCCAAGAGCATTGATGAGGGTCTTCGTGTGCCATGACGGCGTGTAAATGAGGCGGACCCCTCCTCCAGTGAGAACCTAGGGCCAGAGGCACCTCAGCGGAGACAGCTACGGTTTGGGGTCAGAGGATGAGGCAGCTTCCTGAAGCTGCTTCCTTGGACAGAGACGGGACAAGAAACCATTCTGATGATCCAGGGGTGGGCGCCAGGGCCTTCTAACCTCTGTTCAGCCCAGCCACTCTTGCATCCAAAGCAAACACAGTGAGCAGAGAGCCATCCATCGCCCCTTGGCGGGGAGAATTTCACCTGGCCCCGCTGTCCTGAAATGTAACTTTCTCTTTGCCACTGAAATGACCCTTTGTGAAGCCAAACCTCAAACAACTTGAGTTTCCAAATTGCTTCTTTATTTTTTCCTAAATGCGTTTTGGTTGAATCCCAGCATGTTGCTTTTCTCTCCCTCTTCACTATTAAGAGACGTACGACCAAAAACCTGAAACGGACGAGATGAACGAGGTGGAAATGGCCCCCATTCCTGAAGAGAAGCACATCTGGGTCCAGCCGAGGGTGATCAGACCCACGAAGCCCAAGAAAGCCCCCACCGTGAACTACATGAGTGAGTGGGGCTCTGCCCTCTGCCAGCCACCTCTGGAGGGGGCACCTTTCTTTGGGGTGGGCAGAGGAGGGAAACTGGTGGGTTGAGAGGTCTCCAAGTCGACAAACAGCAGGGAACAGGGTGGGGTGTAGCTTGCAAAATGCACAACCTGAAGATGTTTCTAAAAAATGTTCAAAAGAAGCATTATAGGAGCTGTGCTTGGGTGGCCTTTTCCCCCCTGGCAGGTATTTTAAGGTTAGACCTTCTCTTGTCCTTTCAAAGAGGACTTGGGCTGAAATTGGGTTCCTATTGGAAGTGCCTGGCTCCCAAAGGGAGAATGAACGTGCAGCGTGGAGCCCGGCTCCCGTGGTCATCATGCACCAGCCCTGTGACTCAGACAGTCACCCGACTCTTTGAGACTTGATGTGCTCATCCGTAAAGTGGGAGCAGTGATGCCTCTGTCAGCATTTTTTTAAATCAGTGAGATATGGACCTGTGCATTTCATATGTCCATATTTTACAAGAGGCATTGAGTTCCTTTTTTTAAATTTATTTTATTTACTTATTTTTGGCTGTGTTGGGTCTTCATTACCACACGCGGGCTTTCTCTAGTTGTGGTGAGCAGGGGCTACTCTTCGTTGCGGTGCGCGGGCTTCTCACTGCGGTGGCTTCTCTTGTTGCAGAGCATGGGCTCTAGGTGCGCGGGCTTCAGTACTTGTGGTGGGCAGCCTCAGTCGTTGTGGCTCGCGGGCTCTAGAGTGCAGGCTTGGTAGTTGTGGCGCACGGGTTCAGTTGCTCCGCGGCATGTGGGATCTTCCCGGAGCAGGGCTCAAACCCGTGTCCCCTGCACTGGCAGGTGGATTTCAACACTGCGCCACCAGGGAAGCCCGGCATTGTGTTCTTGACAAAGGATAACTGCAGCAATTACTAAGGAACAAGGCCGTGGATTCTAGACCTGGGACAAACCTCCTGGGCTGTATGTCAACGTTCTCATCTGTTAGTCCTCACGCATCTCCTTACCAGAGCTGTTGCAGCTCTGTCAGCTTGCTGTGGGGATTATTCGCAGTAAACGGGGGCCACCCAGCGTCAGCTGTGCTTTGAGCTCACCATCAAGTTGCCTCCGACACCCCCCTTAAGGCCGGAAGTTGCATGTTCTCCCAGAGACTTCCGGAAGTCCCCAGATGTCTAGTGTTCTCACGCACACCTCTGTCCCTCTTTCTTCTCCCTGGTCTCCCAAGACGCTTCGCCTGCTAGGGCTCACTCCTTTCTTTCTGCCCTCCCCTGCCCGGCTCCGATTACCCCCTCCCCTGCTCACCTGTGTATGCGGCACCTTTACTGGAGGGTTGAGGCTCTGGAGGACATTTTCTTACAGACACGGCACCAAGTGTGGGTTCTCTGCCCACCGGTGTCTCTCTTTTCCCTCCAAACCTCACACAGCGTAAAACTGGACTCACCCCCGAGTAGGAGGCCAGCTCATGGCCATGTTTCTCAAAAATCCTCTGCTGTTTTGTCAACTGCCCTGCCCTCAGCCCCCACCAGTCTCTAGCCTCTGGGCCTTCAAATGTCTTTCTCCTGGGCTTCCTGCCTGTTTAGTCAGCTGTGGCTTTCTTTGACCAGGAAATACGCTGATGTTCTTGTCTGTCCAGAAATTCCAAACACTTCAGTTGTTTTTTTCTTTAATAATGTAACATCACAAAGTAATATGTCTTTCTGTCAAACTGTGACACGACTGCAAGATTCTGATATGTCCCTATAAAATAAACCAAAAAGGAAAGCTTGGCAAAGTCATCTTGGCTGGGGGCGGGGAGACGACACTGGTGAGAATGGCTGTGTCCCCGCCAACCGGGCTGGACAAGGCTCGCCCTCCAGAGCCCTGGGAGGCTATGGGGCACTTAGTGTGCCAGGCTCCCTTCCAAGCCTACATTTACTTTCTCATTTAAGGCTCACAGCAACCGTTGGAGGTGGATACTGTACTCACCCCGATTAGTAAGCAGAATTTGAACCTCAGAGAGGGGAAGTAAGGTGTCCAAGGTGACAGTGCTACTAGAAAGAGGATCTGGGATTTGAACCTCACCCTAAGCCTGCAGCCACTGGGCCATGCTCCTGCTCTCGTTATGACATGGATTCCAGAACGTTCCAGAGAGTTCCTCCGAGGGGGGGATGGGGTCTTCTAACTCAGACTCGTCCTCCCACTTCTCGCCTTGACAAGTATTTCTGCATTTCTCTCCTAGCCCAAGTCGTCAGGTGTGACACCAAGATGAAGGACAAGTGTAAAGGGTCCACGTGCAACAGGTAAGGCCTGGCCCATCCCTGTCCCGCCGCCTACAGCCCTCCGAAGCACCTGCTCTCCGTCATGGGTCACATCATGATCTGTCACCTGATCTACATCTGTAGAAATGCCAGATGTGCCAGCAGCAGATGTGCTATCGACAGGGAGATCTTGACCGAGGTTTTTGTGAGGCTGGGGGCTCCCTCCCATCTCTCTGCATGAAGGGGTTACCCCAGAGCTAGCACAGGCTAGCCCAGAGCTCTGTGCCGGCTACGACTGGGGCTGCGGCATCGTTAGGGCAGGTGTGGCCGTGGACGGGTCCAGCACGGCTGCTGTGGAATCCAAGTCGGCCTGCTTCCCGAGGGGCCCCACCAGACAAAGAGCAGCCTGCGTGTCCCCAGTGTTGAACAAATTTATGTAGCTGATGGAGTCACTTAGTATTGTCCATTTCAGATGTTGAAAAACATCTGCCAAGAAGAACAAGCTTGGTTTTGGCAATGTAACTGCTGGGCTGTTCCTTCTGGCAGTGAGTGGCCGACAGGTGTAGCGGCCCTATGTAGATCCTCAGGTTCACGGCAGGAAACTGTGTTATCGGTGGAGGGGCCCTTAATCTTCCTATGGATTCTGGCATCCATTTATCTAAAGCTGAATTGCATTTTTTTCATTTATTTATTTTATTTATATTTATTTTTGGCTGCATTGGGTCTTCGTTGCTGCACACGGGCTTTGTCTAGCTGTGGCAAGAGGGGGCTACTCTTTGTTGCGGTGCGTGGCCTTCTCATCATGGTGGCTTCTCTTGTTGCGGAGCACGGGCAGTAGTGTAGTTGTGGCACGCGGGTTCAGTAGTTGTGACTTGTGGGCTCTAGAGCGCAGGCTCAGTAGTCGTGGCGCATGGGCTTAGTTGCTCCGCGGCGTGTGGGATCTTCCCGGACCAGGGCTCGAACCCGTGTCCCCTGCATTAGCAGGCGGATTCTTAACCACTGCGCCACCAGGGAAACCCTGAATCGTGTTCTTTAAAGCACACGCTAAAAGAGAAGGTATATTGTATTACCTAAAAGAGAGGGTCCTATTTTATACCACGGGGACTTTGGGATCTGGTTTGCCAGGACAATGCATCACTCAGACTTTGGCAGGAGTGTCCTGGGACAGACAGAGCAGCCCAGGCTCAGATGTTCAAGGGGCTCATATGTCATCCCACGAGCAGCTGGCGATGGGCCAGCAGGTACTACAAAAGTAGAACCAGGCAGTTTGTTGGTGAGATGGGCAAGACGTGGCAGTGAGGGTGGTGGGACAACCGTCTGTCCCCTCGCACCGGGAGGGGTCTCCACTCTGCAAACTCACAGGTCTGGGATTCCCGGAACGCCCCCGAGTTGCCCCTTGGTGGTGATGTGCCTTTCTGAACCGCAAGCTTGTTACAAGAGCATCACGCCTGAATATTCAGTGGGGAAAAAATGACAAGGTCTGGAGAGCATTTGTTGTTAGCATCAAAAGAGCTGCAGGGTTGGGGGTAGAGGGGACCCTCCCCAAGCACGGAAAAGGCAGGGTCTGTCCACAGGAAGACTGTGAGATGCCTCCAGTCAAGATATAGAACTCAGCCCACCTGCAACCACAAGAACGCTCACGGTGCAGCTCCTGGAAGCTGTCCCACCATCTGGCACGTCAGTTTTCTGTACGTGGTGCTTTTACAAAAATAATATTTACTGGACTTTTTTTTTTGACTTTGAAAGGTATTCTTGTTCATTGTAATTCAGGAAAACAACAACCAAAACAAAGTATAAAGGAAAGAATAAGTGTCCCAGAATCTCGTGAATATCAGTAACCATTCTATGTAGTTTCTGTGCACTGATCAGGCTAATACTGCTTAGGCTATACTGTTAGGCGATCTTGTGTGTTACTGGTTTCACTTAAGGTTTTCCAAAGTCAATAACTATTCCTCAAAAACTTCACTTCTACTGGCTGCATAATACTCTGACATTTGGCCACACAGAAATATATTTGGCTATTCCTTTGACACCTGCTGACTTATTTCCAGTTTTTTCCTATTACAAATGGTTGGAATAACATGGAGATCTGACTTTCTGTCTTTCTGCTTGGGAGATTCAAGAATCAAGGGATATGAATTTTTTTAAAAATTGAAGTATAGTTAATTTACAGTGCTGTGTTAGTTTCAAGTGTACAGCAAAGTGATTCAGTTATACATACATATATTGTTTTTCAGATTCTTTTCCATTATAGGTTATTACAAGATTTTGAGTGTAGTTCCCTGTGCTATATAGTAGGTCCTTGTTGGTTATCTGTTTTATATATAGTAGTGGGTAGATGTTAATCCCAAACTCCTAATTTATCCCTCCCCCTGCTTTCCCCTTTGGTAGCCATAAGTTTTCTATGTCTGTGAGTCTGCTTCTGTTTTGTAAATAAGTTCATTAGTATCATTTTTTTAGATTCCACATATAAGTGATATCATATACTTGTCTTTGTCTGACTTACTTCACTTAGGATGATAATCTTTAGGTCCATCCATGTTGCTGCAAATGATATTATTTTATATTTTTATGGCTGAGTAATATTCATATATATATATATATATATATATATATATATATATATATATATATGCCACATCTTCTTTATCCGTTCATCTGTCGATGGACACTTAGGTTGCTTCCTTGTCTTGGCTATTGTGAATAGTGCTGCTGTGAAAATTGGGATGCATGTATCTTTGTAAATTAGAGTTTTTCATCTTTTCTGCATATATGCCCAGGAGTGGGATTGCTGGATCATATGGTAGCTCTATTTTTAGTTTTCTGAGGAACCTCCATACTGTTTTCCATAGTGGCTGCACTAATTTACATTCCCACCAACAGTGCAAGAGGGTTCCCTTTTCTCCACACCCTCTCCAGCATTTTTTATTTGTAGACTTTTTAATGATGGCCATTCTGGTTGGTGTGAGGTGATGCCTTATTGTAGTTTTGATTTGCATTTCTCTAATAATTAGCAATATTGAGCATCTTTTCATGTGCCTCTTGGCCATCTGTATGTCTTCTTTGGAGAAATGTCTATTTAGGTCTTCTGCCCATTTTTTGATTGGTTTGTGGTTTTTTAAAAAATATTAAGCTGTATGAGCTGTTTGTATATTTTGGAAATTAATCCCTTGTCGGTAGCATCATTTGCAAATATTTTTTCCCAGTGCAGAGGTTGTCTTTCCGTTTTGCTTATGGTTTAAGGGATATGAATTTTGAAGGCTTTCTGGAAAGATTAACTGTTGTTTGTGCACATGACCACCATCATTTAGTTTTATTCTGTTAAAAAACCCTTGACGCCTGGAAAATGCCACCTCCTTTCAGTCTGCACATCTTCGGTGACTGATGTCTGAGGATTTTTTTTGGTGCCTTTGAAGCCACTTGTCTTTATTCTGTGAATTGTCTATCTATTCATAGAATTGTCCATCTATTCAATTTGAACCTGAAGCACATGAAAATAGTCTTTAAGGAGGTCAAGTTGAATCTAGTTGTGTCTGTGTGACTAGAAACTTCAGCCTGGGTGAATTGCCACTTGCTCCAAAACAATGCATGCTGTATCACTGATGCTTTTCTATATGTAATAATAGAGCTGTTGAAGGGAAAAACCCCAATAGATTCATGATGAGGTTTCATGAACGTGTTTACCTCTGAAAATCATCTTCTTTCTTCTGCATCAGGTACCAGTGCCCAGCAGGCTGCCTGCACAACAGGGCAAAGCTCTTTGGGACTCTCTTTTATGAAAGTGTAAGTATGGCCAGCATTTCTTTAAATGGCTTGTGTGGACTCCTGTCTATGTTTTAAAAGCAGGTGGCTGGTTTTCAGGTGAACAGATTTTCTTTCCACTCCTTAGTCAAACCCCCCTTTTTGTAGAGCTGATCCATGTGTGTTTCTAGGGTCACAAACTTGTGAAGCCACTTTTGGGAACTGGGGATGACCCTCGAGCAGACCAGTCTCCATTTTAGTCTGAGCATTAAATGCTCCACTGGATGGGGAGAAAGGGCTGTTTGTCCCTGTTCTTAGTTTGTAAAGCAACTCGGATGAGTTCTTAAAGATAAGCACCCCCTGGAACAAAGACATGTTATAGAGTGCAGTCAGAGTGAGAAGTGGTGTGAGCCTTGGCCCGACTTTTTGGCTTTTTGTGGGTTGAGGACAAACATCTTGGATGTTTCTGGAAATGATCGCAGACAAAGATGAATTCAGATGTACTTACAATCTGGCCTGTCCCCCGCAGGCGTCCAGCATCTGCCGGGCCGCCATTCACTACGGGGTCCTGGACGACAAGGGAGGCCTGGTGGACGTCACCAGGAATGGGAAGGTCCCCTTTTTCGTCAAGTCTGAGAGAAACGGCGTGCAGTCTTTGAGGTAACTATTTGGTGATCAGGGTTCCTGAAAACTTCTTTTCTGATTATGAGAGTACTGTCAAAACTTTGAAAAGTACTGAACAATATAAAGAAGCAGGAAAACAGTAAAGATGACCTTAATCCCATAACTCAGAAATCGTCCCCATTGGCCCTTTAGCCTATTTCATCCCAGTGGGTTTCGGTGTGTGTGTTTAATGTGGTTGAGTTTTGTTTCTTGTTTGTTTTTGTAGGTTTTAGGAAAGTTTATTGTGTATTTAAAATGAACACTGTTCTTAATTATGAAATGTACACATAGCCATTAAGATACAGAAAAACGGAAATAAAGAAATACTAATCTCTTCATTCCCACTTCCCGGAGATAATCTAGGTACATGACCTTCAAAAGCATACAGTCTTGCAATCTGAGTTCTGAATCCTGCTTTTTCTCCCTTCCTTGTCCCTGAGAACTCTTCAGACACTTCAGTAATGATTGATGTTATCTTTGAGTTTGTAGGCTAATTCTTTTTTTTAAATACATCTTTATTGGAGTATAATTGCTTCACAATAGTGTGTTAGTTTCTGCCGTATAACAGAGTGAATCAGCCTCCCCTCCATATCCCCTCCCTCTTGAGCCTCCCTCCCACCCTCCCTATCCCACCCCATAGGCTAATTCTTGATTGGCACTTTTTTTTCCCCCTGAGAACGAGGCTTTTCATTTTTTAAATATACTTACTTGTTTTCGCAAGGTGTTTTTCATGTAAGGTATGTGCATGGCTGACGGGGCAGACCACCTTCGCCATTCTGACTTTTGGGGGTTGATGGGATGGGGGGACCGTGAAGAACCACGGCAGGTTGTGTCTTGATCTGTCCAGGGCATCTGAGGCATAAGGTGACCAGGAGCTGGTGGGACCCACTGGGGGCTCTAGGGTCAAACAGACCTGGCTCTGACTTCTCCCTTTGCGTGACCTGGGCTGGCTTCTTCATCCCGTCAGGGTGGCAGTACTTTCATTTATAAATGAGGGCCACGGCAGGACCCGGGGCGGACACCCAGCTAAACCACCACGAGGCAGCATGTCAGGGACCCCCGTGTCAGTGCCCATCCCAGGGTCTGCAGCAGGAAGGCACCCAGCAGATGCTCCTGTGACAGTTACAAGGTGGCATGTCCATGTCCCTTCCAAATAGTGAGGCCACTCAGAACATTTCAAAAACTACGTGAGTCATTCTGTTTGGAAAGGCCTGGTTCTTCGGGCAGTGTTGCAATATTCCTTCTTCTGTCTTAGCTGGGGATTTTATGTAAACAAAAAGAGAACAAGGAAGTTTAAACGAAAGCAAAGAAAATATTCATGGAGAGATCGGTTGGGTGACCTCAACCCCAGCCTTGATGAAGCTCAGCCCCGCCACCGATGGAGCTGTGGGCTTGACCAAGGGTTCAGGTCCTGCATTGCCTGGGACCCTTGTCCTGAATCCATTTCTGGTCCCTTCCCATGGCCAACTTTACATCTAGAGTGGGGTTCTTCACGTCTTAGAATTAGAGTCGGGGAGTCTGTGAACGCAAAGCAAATGAAAGCTTTAGTTTTACTAACCTCTAATTGCAACGTGGTGTTTTCTTCTGTGATGGATGTTGGCCCTCAATCTGAGTAGCACTCGTAGGGCCAGCAACTGTCTCACGGGTAGGAATCCACGTGATGGAGACGCCTTGAAACAGTCTCTGCTGTCATGATCCCCAAATGACAGTAGTTAGAAGGCCTGCCGCTAGAGTCTGTTTTCAAGACGTTAATAAAGATGCACAGCTATTACGCTAACACAAATTTGTTTTAATACTTTGATAATGATATTAATAATACCCAGCGGGCTTCCCTGGTGGCGCAGTGGTTGAGAGTCCGCCTGCCGATGCAGGGGACACGGGTTCGTGCCCCGGTCTGGGAAGATCCCACATGCCGCGGAGCGGATGGGTCCGTGAGCCATGGCCGCTGAGCCTGAGCGTCCGGAGCCTGTGCTCCGCAGCGGAAGAGGCCACAGCAGTGAGAGGCCCGCGTACCGCAAAAAAAAAAAAAAAAAAAAAAAAAAAAAAAAATAATAATAATAATACCTGATTTCCTTCTAATCTTTTAAACTTATCATTGCATTTTAAAATCATTGTTCTGAGAAGGTGTCCGTAGGCTTTACCAGGCTGCTAGAGGGCTCCTTGGCACAAAGAAAATTAACGAGCCCTGCCCTAGAATGTTCTCATTCTAGATCCTGCTCTAGAATGTCCCAAGGGCTTTCAGGCTGATGGGAAACAAGTAGGAAAATGTAAAGTTGAGGCCATAAATAAAATAAGTGCAGGAACAAGCGTGTACTTTTAGACGCATTTCTGTTTGCATTTACCTAATGATTCCTTTTACAGCAAATACAAGCCCTCCAGCTCATTCACGGTGTCAGAAGTAAAAGGTAAGCTGGCCAGTCTTTTCTTATATGACTGCAATACACGGGTTATCTTGGGTTTCCCTGGAATTTCATTCCTCTTAGTTATTGATTTAATGTTTACCATGTCTGCTGATGTTGCTGTTCTCAGCATTGTAAAGAGGTTCCTGAGGAGGTCTATTCTTTAACTAGTTTTTTAAAATATCATAACTTAGGGGGAGTTCCCTGGCAGTCCAGTGGTTAGCACTTGGGGCTTTCACTGCTGTGGCCCAGGTTCAATCTCTGGTTTGGGAATTAAGATCCCGCAAACCGTGGGGCACGGTAAAAAAAAAAATCTGAACTTGGCAATGGACCTAGATAGCTAACCTGAAACACAGGCATGGGTTCCCAGCTGACTGTCACAGAAATACTAATGCCTGGGTCTAGAGTAGCTAATAGGTTGCATAGGGAGTGTCAATTTCTAGTGAGTGATAGTGGCTACCTGGAGCCTTGTTTTGAGAAGGATTCTGAGGCCTCATTCTGGGTTCAGCAGAGCACGGAGCTTGATAGATTAGTAATGTCTGCCATGGACAAGAGGGAAACGTGGGGAAGTCCGTGGCCCATACTTGCTGTCTCTGGCCCAGCTTTTTGTATGGCCTTCGGGATGTTCATTTGGCAGGGTGGCATGCATCCATGGGACAGCATGCTGTAACCAGAATTGGGGTCTGGGTTATAGTTGCCCAGACTGGACACTTGACTGGAATAGCCTCAGGCAGGCGGGCATGCCAGGGTGCCCCACCCAGCACCCTCCCCTGGACCCTCTCCTTGATCCTTGCCCACTGACCCTTTCTTCTTTTGGGAAACCAATTCTTGTCATTTACCCTGGATACAAGAATATCTGGTTAGATATCTTTATAAAAACATATAGCAGCTTTTCCCCCTATTACAAAAATAATGCCTGTTTATTCCAGATAATTTAAAAATACAGAGAATTGTTGGAAAAAAGACCTAAATTCCACCGTTCAGAGATGACTGCTCTGAATATTTTTGTGGACATCTGTAGTGTTTCTTTTCCCTCTGCCTTAAGAGTATGTACATTGGTAATGTATACATTGATATGTTTTTAAAAATTGAAATGGAATTGGTAACCTGATTTTTTGATTTTTTTTTCAAATAATAATATATCAAGAATAGTCTTCTATACCTTTAAGTGGACTTCTAAACCTCAGTTTAATGATTTCCCCAGCATCCCATTGTATAGCAGACCCTTGGTGTAGTAAACCAGTCCCCTTGTTGGATTGCTGCATAGACCCCTGGCCCATCCAAGTGATAGGCTGGACCAAGAGTGGGCCAACTACAACCCTCAAGGCCAAATCCTGTCTGCTGACTGTTTTGTAAATAAAGTTTTAGTGGCACCTGGCCGCACCCATTCCTTTCCACATTGTCTGTGGCTGGTTCCTGCTACGATGGCAGAGCTGAGTGGTTATAACACAGACCGTAGGGCCCACAGAGCTGGAAATGTTTACTCTCTCGCTCTTTAAGGAAGAGTTTGCCGAGCCCTGGACTGGACAAGGACAGGCTGTCAGAGACTACAGGTGGCCAGTGTTAGAACCGCTTTCTTACATCTGTTGTTAAAACACAACATGTGACCTTGAAGGAAAGGGTCACCTGCCCCTTGGGAAGGGTGTGAGCAAAGAGCTCTAGGCTGGGAATCAGAAACATGGACCCTCAACCATGTCCTGTGCAGCCTCAGGAGGTCTCTTAGCTTTTCTGGACCTCAGTTTCCCCATCTGTATCATTAGTATAATACACGCCATGAGGCTCCAGCAGGATAAAGTAGAGGCAGAGGCTTCCAGGTGGAAAAGCACGACGCAACTGAAAAGTTTGCTCGCCCCACAGAGAAACTGTTTAGGGTGATGACACCTTTGACCTGTAAAAACACTTGGGCCTCGGGTTTTATCTCATCCCTAGAGTGCTCCTGGCGGGGGGTGCCAGGAGCACTGGGGCCTGCCACCTGCCGGGGCCTCATCCCAGCTCTCATCCCAGTTCGGGGGCCCAAGGAACCTCTAGGACCCGTTGTCCAGCAGCCTGTTTCACAGGCCAGTAGCCTGAGGCTCAGGCTTGCCCGTGACCTGACCCTTCCCCCTACGTGTTCCTATTCACAGTGCAGGACCTGGACTGCTACACCACCGTGGCCCAGCTCTGCCCATATGAGAAGCCGGGGACCCACTGCCCAAGGTAAGGCTCCCTGGCATCTGGATTGGCAAACATGGGGGCCGAGAGAAGAAGGACCAGGTTGGGTTGCGGTCCCTGCCCGGAGCCACGCACAGCTGAGTTCTAGACGTGGCCCTGGTGTGTGTCCGCCCAGGAAGTCAGTCGCTTTGTGCTCCGAGTCAAGGACCCACTTGGCCTCTCCCTGAGACCACTCGTTCTCAACCCTGGCTGCACATTGGAATTGCCTGAGAGGTATTAAAAGAACAAATCCCAGTCTCCGGGCGTGGCCCAGCAGGACATCCACATCTTTAGAAGCTTCTGGGTGAGCCCCGTGTGTAGCCAGGCCCCAGGGCCCTGCTCTGGGAACTTAACTGAAAAGATGACTTTGCCCTTTTAGATGTCACCTCCACTCGAAGGAGAGAGTATTTGACTTCATTTGCCACCAAGCTCTTCCCAAGCCCCCCAGACAGACCTTGGGACCTGTCATTCTTGGCCTCTTAGATCAGCAGAGAACTGTGGAAGCTGGGTGCCACTGGTCCCCTTGGAATCAGCTCTTTGCTTCTTGTACTTGATCTGTTATGCTTTCTATGGGTCCCTTTAGAACTAGCTCGTTAAAACTCAGCTTTTTGGAGGTATAATTTACACACAACAAAATCCACCTGTTAAAAGTATACAGTTCGATGTGTTTGACAAATGTACACCACGATCCAGGCAGAGAACATTTTCAGCACCCCAGCAGGTTCTCTTGTAGTCCCGCCCCCCTCCCTCCAACTCCCACCCACATCCCTGCCAACCACTGACCTCCTTTCTGTCCGTATAATCGTGCCTTTTCTGGAATCTCATATACATGGAGCTGTCACAGCACGGAGACTTGTGTATCTGGCTTCTTCCACTCTGCACAGTGCTTTGCGATTCCTCTGCGTTGTTGAGTGAATCGGTGATTTGTTTATCCTTTCATGTGGCCAAGTGGCAGGCGTTCCATTCTGTGGATGTACCGCAATCTGTTTGTCTAAGGAGTGGGTTTTCCATGCATCTGCCCAAACCTGAATTGGCTGAGCTTTGGGAGGATGGTGCATCAGAACAAAAGAAGGGGTATCTCCAGCGTACCTGTTAGATCCTGTCAGAAGCCGGGTTATGTAGCTCTGAGATTCCACAAGCTGTGCGGCATGGCCAAAACAAAAACAAAACAGAAACCTAACAGGTGGAGAACCCCGAGGTGTGAGCAGGGAAGAGCCCCGGGAGGGGGCCAGTGAGGGGACCAGATGGGGTTCCTGAATCCTCCCCTTTGCTACTCACAAGCCAGAGGGCTTCCGGCTGCCATTTTGGCTCCTTGGTCCCTGGGCTCCAGCCCATGGTGTACCTGTTCCGGATAAAGACAAAAGACCTTTGTTTAAGTAAAGCTCATGCTCTTTCCTGGTGTGAGATTCCAGTTTGAGGCCCTCTCCTCATCCCCTATGGCAGGGATGTGCTGACTGACACAGCAGTGAGCTGACCCTTCCTGCCCCGGGTTATCAGTGCCCCCTGCCTGGAATATTCTGTGACTCACGGAGGTGAAGGCCTCCACCCTTTCCTCCCCTACACAGGGAAGTGGCCTTCCAAAAAATCTATTGATCGTAATCTCCATAATGTAGCCACAGTATGAACCAGCCAACATCCAAGAATGGGAGGAACAACCCCTTACAATCCCATACTCCCCTCTCTTAGATTTGTATTTCCTTTCACCTTGCTGTTTGTACATGTCTTGTCGTATGGCTTTTTTTTTCCATAAAGATATTCCATTTTATTAATAAGTGACTGGTCAGAAAAAAGAAACAGAAAGCATGCATTACTAAGGTACACTGAGTAAACCAGCAATTTTAATCAAGTAATCAACCAGCAAATGACCCAAAAACCTTTAATTCCTTTCATTTTAGTTACAGTTTTTAAAATTTTTATTTATTTATTAAAAAAATTTTATTGGAGTATAGTTGATTTACAGCGTTGTGTTAGTTTCAGGTGTACAGCTAAGTGAATCAGTTATACATATATATATATATATATATCCACTCTTTTTTAGATTCTATTCCATACAGGCCATCACAGAGTATTGAGTAGAGTTCCCTGTGCTATACAGTAGATCCTTATTAGTTATCTATTTTATATATAGTAGTGTATATATGTTGATCCCAATCTCCCAATTTATGCCTCCCCATATGGGGTTTTAAAATTCTATATGCACTTTTAAGGAAGAATATCTTTTTATCACTGCTAGGGTAGGAGAGGCGTATTTTTTTCTTAAAGAGTAAACCGTGTGGTAGTTGCCTTTCACCTAAGTACTTAAATCTTGACGTTCAAATAAAGAGGGCCAGCTGCTTTTCTCAAGAAATTTTGTTTTCTGCTGATTATAACCATCCCCTAAATGCTTCTTGTTTTCCAGAGTTCATTGTCCGGCGCACTGCAAAGATGAGCCATCCTACTGGGCTCCCGTGCTCGGAACCAACATCTATGCAGACGTGAGTATTCTGGCCTTTTCAGCTGCCACCCCACAAAAACCACATTCCAAGGTCTGGACACCAGAAACTTGAGATCCCATTCCTGTGTCTCTAACTAAATTTAGATCACTCATTTTTGCTACCATTGCCCTAGTTTCTCCATTTACAGAAGTCTTTGAACTTCCACCAATGTGTGCTAATGAATAGACACAGGTATACCTCCTCGTACACAGGTGGCTTCAGAGTTTGGTAAATTGAATTCTGCTTCTCTACTGACATGCTTTTTTCATGTGAAGCCTTCCGTGCATCACACACTTCATTCCCCCAGATATTTAATAACCTTTCTGGCTCTCCTGATGCATTTATAGCTATTCATCCACTCTACTCACTGCGTTTCTTTGTGGCTGTGTACACACTGAGCTAAGAGCACATGGAAGAAAATACAAACTACCTCCAATTTACTACTTGTCAAGAACCACTCTTATTATATTGGAGTCTTTTCTTCCATTTTTCCCTCCTAACTTTAGCAAGGAAGCTTTAGCCTGATTTTTCTTTTTCTTTTCCTTTTTTAAAATTTGTATTGAAGTATAGTTGATTTACAGTGTTATGTTAATTTCTACTGTACAGCAGAATGACTCAGTTACACATATATATTTTCATATTCTTTTCCATTATGGTTTTTCACAGGATATTGAATATAGTTCCCTGTGCTATACCGTGGGACCTTGTTGTTTATCCATCCTATATATAATAATTTAGTTATAGCATAGGCTGATGTTCCTGAAGTGAATCCTACAGAAAGCAGTCTGCTCCCTCCGGTGGTCCAGGCTTTAGGGACATGGTGACCCAGAAGATGTGACTGTGGTCACAGTTCTGACCAACAGACTATTTGATCTTTTTTTGTTTTTTTTTTTGCGGTACGCGGGCCTCTCACTGTTGTGGTCTCTCCCGTTGCGGAGCACAGGCTCCGGACGCACAGCCTCAGCGGCCATGGCTCACGGGCCCAGCCGCTCCGCGGCATGTGGGGTCTTCCCAGACCGGGGCACGAACCCGTGTCCCCTGCGTTGGCAGGCGGACTCCCACCCACTGCGCCACCAGGGAAGCCCTATTTGATCTTCTTGACAAGTTGTTTATCTCTCTGTAGAATGAGCCAGAGCTGGGATTTTCAGTCCAGGAAATCTTCTAGATTTAAAAGTCCATGATGAGATCAGCATCGCTCATCCCCAGCTGACTTTTTTTTTTTTTTTTTTTTTTTGCGGTACACGGGCCTCTCACTGTTGTGGCCTCTCCCGTTGCGGAGCACAGGCTCCGGACGCACCCGCTCAGCGGCCACGGCTCACGGGTCCAGCCGCTCCATGGCATGTGGGATCTTGCCAGACCGGGGCATGAACCCGTGTCCCCTGCGTTGGCAGGCGGACTCTCAACCACTGCGCCACCAGGGAAGCCCCATTTGATCTTATCGCCAAGTCGTTTATCTCTCTGTAGAATGAGCCAGAGCTGGGATTTTCTAGTCCAGGAAACCTTCTAGATTTAAAAGTCCATGATGAGATCAGCATCGCTCATCCCCAGCTGACATTTTTGCTCAGCCTTCAGTTTTACTGTTCTCCCTCACCCACGACCATCACCTTCACCCCCATCTGCCTTCATTTATTCTGGATTCCTGTAAACGTGAGCTCACTGAGTTCTGCAAAGTCAAAGCAACCTTTGTGGCTACCTGCCCCCCACTCCCATCTTTTTTTCTTTCCCGATTAAATAAGTTTTTTTTTCTCCTTGAAAGCTGCTAATTCAAAATTGAGTTCTAAAAGTTTAATGAAGGAGTAAAATAATGTATATCAATTGTTATAGTAAATGTTTGAGCCCAAATCTGCTACTAAAAGACAGCATCTTCGATTTTCAAGTGCTTGAAGTATAAAGGGATGAGCAAAATGATTCCAGCAAAATACAAAAAAACAGACAGATAAAGCAGGAGTGGCAATATTGCTATCGGAGGAAGTGGAATTTAAAGTTAAACTTACTGAACGGGACAAGACAATTCGTAATGCAGTGGCACAAAAGGTACAATTTATGAAGATATGAAAATCAAATGTGTCTGCTCCAAACAGTGTAGCAGCTAAACGTATAAAGAAAAAAAGAAGAAAAAGAAAAGAGAAAAAGAAAAAAAATTTTAGAAATACAAGGAGAACTTGATGAAAATTTAGTAATATTATAAGGCTACTTTTTACTATATCTTAGGCTCTTAAAAAACACCATCTCGGGCTTCCCTGGTGGCGCAGTGGTTGAGAGTCCGCCTGCCGATGCAGCGGACATGGGTTCGTGCCCCGGTCCGGGAAGATCCCACATGCCGTGGAGCGGCTGGGCCCGTGAGCCATGGCCGCTGAGCCTGCGCCTCCGGAGCCTGTGCTCTGCAACGGGAGAGGCCACAACAGTGAGAGGCCCGCGTACCCAAACAAAACAAAACAAAACAAAACACCATCTCTAGGTATTGTTATCCCCATCTTACAGAGAAGGAAAGTGAGGCTCAGAATAACCTGCCCCAAATCACACAGCTAGTACATGGCAAAGGCGAGATGCAAATGAGGGTGTAGTTTGCCTTAGGGTCTGTTCTTTCCCTACCCTGTTCTGCCTTGTTTGAATGCACCCACACTCATAAATACACAGGTGTGAACAGGCCTGTTTGTGAAAACCTGTATACAGTCTCTTACTTCTTCACTAGGGTTTTGAGCTTTTGGAAGCACTGTGCTCATGACAGGGCTTGGCACACAATAATTGTTCTATTCATGTTTGTTGAAAGAATAAATCAGCAAAAATACTACAGTAGTCAGTAGTCAGTGCTTAAACAGCTCTTCAGAGAATAAAAGAAGGAAGGAAGAAAGGGAGAAAGAGAAAGTTACCTCCATTTCAGAGGTTCTTTTCTGGCCTTGGTTTCTAGGTCACTCTGTATTCTGGGAAATGATGATGCCTTTTGGAAAATGTCTGTTTAGCTGAGAGATTTATTTTGGGAGAGTTGTCTCCAGACCTTCGAAGGGCCTAATAGCGCCTGCAGTTCCCGCCTGCTCCCCCGGAGTGCATTAGCTGGCAGGGCCCGTACTTTGTGGTGAGCTGCAGGCAGGAGAAGCAGCAGGGTGTAGCCTACGAACGAAGTCTGGGTCAGAAGATGCAAACTGAAGCCCCAGCTGTGACATTTACCAGTCGTGGGATGGTGGACAGGCCTTTCCCTGCTCTGAACCTGAGTTTTCTTATCTGTCCTATCTCCCTCCGTGGCTGGATAAATTCTCACACTCGTGCATACATCAGAATCCCCCAGAGGGCTGTTCAAACAGTTCCGGGTCCCACCCCACGCGTTTCCGACTCACGGGGTCTGGGGTAGAGCCAGAGAATCTGCATTTCCAACGAGTTCCCAGGTGACGCTGATGTTGCTGGTCTGGGACTACACGTTGAGGACCATGGGTTAGAGATGACAGTCCCTTGAGAATTTTCGATAATGGTGATGGTGATGTTGATGATTATGGTGATATTTGTCTTATTAACTAACATCTATTGAGCACTTACTGTGTGCAAGCCTGCATTTAGCCCTTGATCTTACTTAATCGTCTCGATAGGCCCTCTTAGGTTCTTACTGACCCCTGTAGAGTAGTATGCAGCTTGCTGGCTCTGGGTGGCAGTCGCAGCTCTGCTGTTTGCTAGCCCAGTGATTTGGGGCAAGTCAATTAACCCCTGTTAAGAGGGAATAATAATAATAATAATAAATACCTACCTTGTAGGTTATTGGGAGATTGCCATATCAATCATGTGAAACACCTAGAACTGGGCCCACCGTGGTTAATGCTCAGAAGGGTTACCAATGATGATCCTCACTTTATTAATTAATTAATTTTCTTTTTGGCTGTGTTGGGTCTTCGTTGCTGCGCGCGGGCTTTTTCTCTAGTTGTGGCGAGCAGGGGCTACTCTTCGTTGCGGTGCACGGGCTTCTCACTGCGGTGGCTTCCCTTGTGGCGGAGCACGGGTTCTAGGTGCGCGGACTTCAGTAGTTATGGCACGTGGGCTCAGTAATTGTGGCTCACGGGCTCTAGAGCGCAGGCTCAGTAGTTGTGGCACACGGGCTTAGTTGCTCCGCGGCATGTGTGATCTTCCCGGACCAGGGCTTGAACCCGTGTCCCCTGCACTGGCAGGCAGATTCTTAACCACTGCGTCACCAGGGAAGCCCCTGATCCTCACTTTATACTGAGAAAATAGAGGCTCTGGGGGTTAAAATAGGTCATCCAAGACCACACAGACAACACGTGGTGGGGACAGGGTTGCTGAGACCAGATCTTTGTTGATAGTGGTTGTTGATAAATATTCAGATATCGGTGTTGCCTTGGGTCCTGAGGAGAGCAAGCAGATAACTTGTACCTCTGGGGAAGAAGCAGGAGAGGAGAGGGGTGGGAAGAGGTAGGGGGAAAGGGGAGGAAAGGGTTTGTCCAGCATCAGCGGTGGAAGACGCGTGCAGTGATCGCTGGGCCCGTGCAGGGCGGAGGACCAGGCTGTGCGTGTGTGGTTTCCGTTCCCACGGCTTGATGTTATCATGGGAAACTCCTGTGCCTCTCGTGCCCAGAAATCCTCCGGGGACGGGGCAAAGGACTGTCACAGAGGCCACAACACCAAAGCGCCCACCTCCTGGCAGCTACCATCAGAGGATTTGCCTCCCCAGGCAGGCCCTGGGGCTGGTAACTCAGAGGGTGAGCAATACTGAGGGAGACAGAAAAAAATCCCAGCTCTGCCTGCCGGTGAGAAGCCCCACCCACGCTCGCTTCCACAGCTCAGCCCCGCTCGCAGCGAACTTCGAAGGATTCCACAATGATCATTTCATTTCCGAAGTCTCCCTGCCTCTCTTTTAGATGGTGGCAGATTTATTGCTGCTTAATCTTTTGGGGGCACAAACCCTTCTGAGAACTGAAAAGCTGTGGATCCTTCCTCCAGGGGGATAAAAAGGCTTCCTTGTGCTGACAGGGTTGACCAACCATCCCAGTTTGCCTGAGATGCGGGGTTTCCTGGGCTCGGTGCTAAAACCTTGAAAGTTCTTGCTGACCCTGTAGGTCCACAGAGTTATGCCTGTAGCCTCAGGGCCTCACAGACCACCCCCCGCCCAAGAGTCCACTTCAGGCTAAGGAACCGTGCCCTCATCCATTTAATTTATTTACTGAAGACAAGACATGTTTGTGCGGGGTTAGAAAAACTGGCCTTCAGTTACTCAAGTCAATTAGTGGTGGAAACCAAGAAATCCAATTCTCCTGTCTTTAGCATGAGGGGGCCTTTCAACTCTGAGACTCTCCGCCTTTTAACAGCAGTATTAACTTCCCAGGGAGCAGGCAGGGCGGGGCCTTCTGCTGTGAGCGTTTTTTCCTTCTTCTGCAAAACCAGTAACTTGTCTGGAATGACCTGGATTTTGAAGGGACGTGGCAGGAGCTGACAGTCTGGAAGGCTGTTGGGTCTTTCCCATGCTGCTTCTGTCTGCCTCTGACCCTCTCACCTCCCACCTCCCTCTTGTAAGGACCCCCTTAGATTCCACTGGGCCCACTTGGGTAATCCAGGATCCTCTCCCATTTCAAGGTCCTTAACTTAGTCACATCTGCAAAGTCCTTGTGCCATGTCAGGTCACACATCCACAGGTTCCAGGGATGAGGATGGGCATTTTGGGGGCCTTTATTCTGCCAACCGTAGAAGCACAGACTTTGCCGTCCGCCACATCTCATTTGGAATCACTGCCAAACCATGAACTGTCCGCAGGGCGTTGGCAGCGTCATCTAATCTTGCTGAGCCTGTGCTTTCTGGCCTGTAAAGTGGGAATAACAGTAGTCACCCATGTCATTGGAAGATTAAATGAGATGACAAACAAAAGGCAGCCCAGGCTGGTATTTAATAAGCTCAGAGTCGACGATAGCTCCACTTAGCATGAAGGAGGCTGTGCACCCCACAGATGGATTAGCTCCACTCATGTCTGCAGCCCTGGCTGCACCTGACCATCACCCAGCAAGTGTTTAAAACACTCAGTCTCAGGCTTCACCCCAGAGCAATTGAATCTGGGGGTGGGAGGGATGGGAAGGGCGGGGACCTGGGCATCATCTTCACGTAAAGATGCTGCAGGTGGCTCTGAGCTGCAGTGAGGGTGGGGACTCACTGCCAAGGCCAGTGTCAGGTTCCAGCACAGGCCAGACGCAACGACCGTGGAAGAGGCAGGAGGGTGCTACCCACCTGGTTCTTAACCTTGAGTGTGTGTCAGGGTCACCTGGCCCTCACCTGGGGAGGTTCTGAGTCAGTAGCTCAGGGTGAGGCCCAGGAGCCTGCATCTTTAGCAGGTACCAGCCATCCCACCCCTGAATGAATTTCCCCAACTTTGGGAAATGTTGATTAGTTACTCTCAGACAGTCCAATCTGAGGACCATTTTTCTATTGGATAAGTGAAGACCCTAAAGAAAGTTTAACTTGACAATTTTGTTACCCAGGAATTAGATGATTTGATGACTTTAGAAAACAACACATCCTACCCTTGCTTGAAAACCCAGTGGCTCCTCTGGCACCTGGAATGAACCCAGACCCCACCCTGTGGCCCTCACAGACCCACGTGACTGGCCCCTTCTCACCTCTCCCCCTCTCCTGCCACATTCTGCTGGACTCACTGTATTCCAGCCACCCTGTCCCTCCTTCTGTACTTTGGACATGGCAAGTTCATTCCCACCCCAGGGCCTTTGCACGAGCTGCTCCGTCTGCCTGGGACACTCTGCCCAGAGATATTCCCATGGCTGTGGCTGGTTCCCATGTTGTCACTCTGATCTGAGCTCAAATGTCACATCAAGAGCAGTCTTCCCTTGTTAACCGTTCTAAAAAGAGTTCCCTCCACCAGCCATTTTATCTCATGATCTGGTTTTGTTTTCTTCATAGCCTGAGTCCCTTGTTTGTGTTTGTCCATCTCCCTTGACTCCATGAAGGCAGAGTCTTTATTTTGTTCCCTGCTGAATCCTCCTATATCCAGTACAGTGCCCGGCACATAGTAGGTGCTCAGAAAATATTTGTTGATAAAATGAACAAATGAATGAATGGATGGATGAGGCCAGGTCTCCCTGGAGAGACCACTGAGGAATCCAGGTAGCCATGGTTACTTCCTAGGCCGTGGTTACTTCCTAGGCCGTGGTTACTTCCTAGGGGTTCCTTGGCCACCGGCCAGGAGGCCAAGTAACCGTTGACCCCAGCAGGGCTTCTTCACCCGAGCACCTGACCTTGACACTGATCACACCTCTTCCTGGGCTTTCAGACTTCAAGCATCTGTAAGACCGCCGTGCATGCAGGAGTCATCAGGAACAAGAGCGGGGGTTACGTGGACGTGATGCCCGTTGATAAAAAGAAGACCTACGTGGGCTCTCTCAGGAACGGAGTTCAGTCTGAAAGGTAGGGCTGCGTCCACGGACCCTCGACACCCAAGACCAGTGAGGGGCGTTGGAGGAGGGCCAAAGACAGTGCCCTTTAAAATATCAGAACACCCAGGACAAGCCTGTCTTTCTCTTTTCTCTTCCTTTCTTTTTTCACAATAAGAACTTTTCTCTATGACCAGCACATGTTTTGTAGACAATTTAGAGGCATCAGATAAGCCCAAAGGAAAACAACCATCTGTTACCTCTCACCTGGGAGAGTTGCTGAGATTTTTGTTGTGTGTCCCAAAAAAGGGTCTTTTTTCTATATGTGTGTGTGCGTCCCCCTGCCCACGTTCCCAACAAAACAGTGGGATCAAATTATAGTCACACAGTGGTTATGTATAGCTACATCAGAATGTAGTTGCATTTCGTTACATAAATAAGAGCCGAGTCTGGAGTGCAACAGACCTAGGCTCTGCTTCTTACCAGCTTTGTGACCTTGAGCAGGGCACCGGAGCCTCCCTTTCCTCGCCTGTGACATGGGGATAACCATAGTCTCCACTTTAGGGGGCTATTGGGAAGCTTGATGGAAATGTTGTCTAGCTCTTTTTTATTTGTTTGTTTGTTTGTTTGTTTGTTTATGGCTGCGTTGGGTCTTTGCTGCTGCACGGGCTTTCTCTAGTTGCGGTGAGCGAGGGTTACTCTTCCTTGCGGCGCACGGGCTTCTCATTGCGGTGGCTTCTCTTGTTGCGGAACACGGGCTCTAGGCACGTGGGCTTCAGTAGTTGTGGCATGCGGGCTCAGTAGTTGTGGCTCACGGGCTCTGGAGCACAGGCTCAGTAGTTGTGGCGCACGGGCTAAGGTGCTCCGTGGCATGTGGGATCTTCCTGGACCAGGGCCCGAACCCATGTTCCTTGCATTGGCAGGCGGATTCTTAACCACTGTGCCACCAGGGAAGTACCCCGCCTAGCTCTTCTTGCCAGGACACCAGTCACGTTGGATTGGGGCCCACGCTAATGACCGCATTTTAATTTAATCACCTCTTTGAAGTCACTGTCTCCCAAGTACAGTCATATTCAGAGGGTACCGGGGACTAGGACTTCAACAGATAAACTTGGGGGGGCCACAGTTCACCCATACCAGAGGGGAATGCTGAAGATTTTATATTTGAGGGACCGCTTTAGAAAAGGAATGTAAAATCAAGAATACAAAATTTGTCGGGTCCCTTGAAGCCTGGGCTTTCACGGCTCCAGGGAACTTCTCGGCTGTCCCCACCCTCCCAGCCTCCTGGGGCGCTTTGAGCCTCAGGATGGTGCTTCCCAGGTGTGGGAAGACCCTGCAAAATCAAGTGACACAGAATCCCAGGGTTCTGAGCTAGAGTTAAGAGCTTCTGCATTTTCTCCTTCAAAGTTTGCAACCTCTGTTTGGGAAAAGCGTAATGAAGGGAAATTCCATTGATTTAATGGGAGGGAAATGAAGCAGCTGATTAGGTGGAATTTCCTGGCCAGGCTGGAAAGAAATCCCAGGACACCAATCTCTTGAGCTCTTTGTGCCCCTTTAAGAGAAACTGTCTTGGTGAGAAGCTGGTAGGCTGGGCTTTGTTTTCTATTCCCACCTTAGAGAGAGAAGACCCCAGCAGCTGCCACCCCCATCCCAGGGCTGGGACACAGGTGGGTGTCTGGGGAGGGTTAGGGACTGAGAGGGGCTCCCCGAAAGTGTCTTCTTCCCCACTGTTAACTCCCCCGCCACCTGTAGTTCTCTCTGCCCAAAGGACCCGCCCAAATTGCGCTGTCATTATAAGTAGAGTGGCCCCTTGGTATCTGCGGGGCTTTGGTTCCAGGATCCCCCAAAGATACCCCAATCTGCAGATGCTCAGGTCCTTATATACAGTGTCAGAGTACAGGAGGCTGTCTGCATCCACGGACTCCACAGCCGCAGATGACTGAATCGTGGGTGCGCGGATGCCGAGCCCGCGGATACGGAAGGCCGACTGTATCTTCTTCCAGGCAGCCTTTGCCAGGCCCCAAGGTGGCTGATGCCCACCGCACTATTCAGAAAAGTTTTAGTGAGTGGAGATTCTGCTCCCTTCCTTCTCGAACCCTTTCCCCCTGAGTAGGTCCTGCGTGCTGAAATCTGTGGTGATGTCTGGGTGAGTTTCCCAAGCTTTGGAGGGGAAAATGATAGCACCTACCCCCTGGGGTGGTGGTAAAACAGTGGGTCTCCAAGTGGCTCCCAGGCCAGCAGCATCCAGATCAATGGGGGCTTGCTAGAAAAGCACATTCTGTGGCCCACCTCAGACAGACCCTCGGGGAACGGGCTGGGCAGTCTGCATGGATCTGCCCTCTGGGAGTCCTGATGCCCACTGGAGGGTGAGAGCCGCTGCTGTGAGGGTGATGCAAGGGTGACCATGTCCCTGGCACACAGTCGGCACTGTCCATGATTCTGAGAGTTTGTGATGAAGAGTCATTGATTTACTACGTATTCAGGGTGGCCTGGACCGGTGCTAGGATCCGTGGGCACCAGGATGATGGAGTCCGCCCTGCATGTACAGAGGGAAGAGGCCAGGCCAGGAGGGCACACAGCGTCCGATGGCGTTTGCAAGCCCGCTGTGCTGCTCACCAGCTGGGTGTCCTTGGGCAGGCAGTCTCCCCACGCTTCAGTCCCTCCTCTGTCAGTGGCTACTGTGAGGATTAAATGAGACAGTATGTGCAAAGCACTCCCGCAGTGGCTCTGAGTAAGTGTCCGATAGATCCGCTGGCCTCGTTGCTATGACATAACCTCTAAGGCCTGTTGCAAACCTCAAGACGCTATGTTCTTTTCATGTAGGGGCAACTAACTCGATTGTAGGAAATAACCTACATGGATTATCTTCTGGACAAGGGCAAAAGCATCCTACAGGAATTATTTTTTTGCCCTGGCATCCATCCTTTCCACCTGCACTCACCCATCAGGTGGCATATGCGTGGTGAGCCGTTACGATGTCCCAGGCACTGGGACCTAGCAGGGAACACACAGGCTGATCTCTGCCCTGGTGGGGCTTATCATCTAGTTGGGGGACAGACCATGCAGAAATGACAACATCAGTAGCAGGGCACAGGCATCATGGCTATGGAGGGAGGTACCAGGGAGCTGAGTACACCAAGCGGTGCCCCATCTTACTCTCTGGAGGTGCCTCCCTGGCGACGTGGCTCCTACAGAGACATCTGAATGCCCCAGGCAGGGCCATGCCCCATCCTCCCCTTGTTTAGATGGGACCTCAGTGGCCCTCTGCATAGAGACGAGGGCTGAGAAATTTCCCCAGAGCCTGTTCCCATTACGAGCTCTGGGAACCCAGCCTGGGGCCGGAGGGTGGCTCTGTCCCCAGTGTCTGCTGAGACCCTGGAGTGGTCACAGCAGTCCCAAGGGAGATGTGGACACTGGACATATAGCAACCCGTTCACAGCAAGCTGCATTCTAAATTTAGGGAATCCTTCAATCCATCAAACAAACAAACAAAACCTCCTATACAGAATTCTCAGGACATGGGCCAAAAGTTGTTTCTGCTTCAGAGTGGCTTTGGTTTAGCAATTGTCTGTTTTTAGAAGAGGATTTCCTGAAAGTTTTGAAAGATGACCATGCAGAATTGGGATAATGTAAGAGGACAGGCACTTTCTCTCTCACGCACGTGCCCATGAAGGAAGGGAAGGAAAAGGGGTGTGGAAGAGCTTCAGATGTTGGGACCAGGGTTTGTCCAGATGTTCTCGGAAAGAAGCTGGACATTGGGATGAATATCAGTTCAGGATTTTTTCTGAGACCAGGACCTTTTTTTTTTTTTTTTTTTTTTTTGCGGTACGCGGGCCTCTCACTGCTGTGGCCTCTCCCGTTGTGGGACACAGGCTCCGGACGCGCAGGCCCAGCGGCCATGGCTCACGGGCCTAGCCGCTCCGCGGCATGTGGGATCCTCCCAGACCGGGGCACGAACCCCTTGTCCCCTGCATCAGCAGGCAGACTCTCAACCACTGCGCCACCAGGGAAGCCCCCAGGACCATTTGTTAAGGCAGACTTTACAATGAGATTGGGAAATATACCACACAATGACAGATAACATCCTTGGTCACTTGGTTTTAACAGATATACCCTATTTACAGAGGTTGCTGGTATATATGTGGATGGACCTTTATCCAAATAGTAGACTCACTGAACTAGCATTTCTGGGGCAGCTCCTGTGTACTGGGCACTGTCCTCGGGGCTGGAGCCATGTCAGGGACGGAAGAGACAAAAATCTTCATCCTCAGGGGCCTCCGTTTACTGCGGCATGTCCCAGACGCGTGCCGCGAGCCACATATGGGATTTTAAAGTTTCTAGTAATCACAGTAAAAAGAAACAGAAGGGAGAATTTAGAGTATATTTCATTTAATCCAGTGTATCAAAAATATTATCTTCAATACGTATGAATAAAAGAAGTATTGATGAGAAACTTGTGCTCTCCTTTATTCATAAAGGAGACCTACCGGGTATTTGCACACAGAGCACGTCTCAGTTTGGGCGAGCTGCATTTCAAGCACTGGGTAGCCACTGTGAGCTCCGGGAGTCTCGAGGGTTGGGCGTCTGAAAATCTCTTGACATGTCCAGAAACTCTGGGAAGCAGAAACCATTGAGCTGTTAGTTCCAGACCGAATGAGCTTAGCACTCTCCCCAAGGCCGGCTGGACCCAGGCTGCACTGGTTTCCTCTGCCATCTCCCTCCCTCCCTGTACCCGCTTCCCAGCGCTCTTAAGATCTGTACACACATTAGCTCATCTCGTCCTCCCAACAGCCCCATGCGGCGGGGACCACAGTTTATCAGTAAGGAAAGGGAGGCACAGAGAGGTAAAGCAACTTGCCCAAGGTCACTCAGCCAACAAGCAGCAGGGCCAGGACTTGAACCCAGGACGCCTGCTCCAGCACCCATGCTTGTCACCAGCACACAGGACTCCTCACGGCAGCCAAGTCGTTGACCCTGGGACACAGGCCCTTCCCAGAAGGGGTTGGGGTGAGCCTTACAGTCCTAAGGTATACTTGTTTGTCACCCTAAAAATATTTATTAGAAAAGAAATACATACTTATTATTTAAATAATATGTCTAGGGATTAGAAAAGAAGAGTTCCTGCAGGCACCCCATTAACCTCTGTGAACTGCTTATTTAGAGCTCTTCCAGGCCTTTTTTTCTCCCTGGGCAACACACATAAAAATGAAAATGGAGATTATGTATACACCCTGCTCTGAAATTTTTTTCTCTAAAAAATATTTCAGATTTCATGAAATAAGATGAAGAGGTTTGATGATTCCTTGGGGATTGGGCTTTTGTGTGGATAACTTGTTCATTGCCGTGCATGTACCCACCGTTCTCCTGATGTGAGAATGAGGCTTAAACCTGGCAGGGTGACGGTATCCGTGGGGCTTTGAGCGCCTGCTAAATGCGAGGCACTGACTCAGATGCTTTCCCTGGATAAGCTCATTCACTTCCTACCAAGTCCCTGAGGAGGGGGTACTTTTATGGACCCTGTTTACATACGTGGGAAGTGAGACTCAGAGAAATAGATTAACCACCCCAAGGTCCAACAGATAAGATCTGAAACTGTGTCCGACTCTTGAATTTTCCTGGAAGATCAGTAGAGGGTGAGACTGGGGGAGAACAGGATTAGAATCTTAAAAAGAAAAATTGTATATGTATGTATAACACACACACATATATAAATACAAATATGTACATGCATACATATAAGTGATATTAATAATAAGATATTGCACATTTAAAAGCCAGAAGAGCAATACTCTGCCATCCTTTTTTTTTTTTTTTTTTTTTTTTGCGGTACGCGGGCCTCTCACTGTTGTGGCCTCTCCCGTAGCAGAGCACAGGCTCCGGGCGCGCAGGCTCAGCGGCCATGGCGCATGGGCCCAGCTGCTCCGCGGCATGTGGGATCTTCCCGGACCGGGGCACGAACCCGTGTCCCCTGCATCGGCAGGCGGACTCTCAACCACTGCGCCACCAGGGAAGCCCACTCTGCCATCCTTTTATCGCTGGGTTCCATGACTCCATGGGGTCAGCGGCCAACCGGTGGATGACCCCTCCGTCCCTCCCAGGACAGATGGCTGGCTGTCCTCTCTCTTTAATCCAGTCTGTGTTGTGTGCTGCCGCACGCCGATCAATTCCTGCCTGAGTAATTTTCACCGGCAGGAGTGAGCCTCCAGGACGCAGCCTTATGCCTTGCAGCTCCTGGAGGACCTGCAACTTCCCGCCTCCGAGGGGCTCCCAGCCTCTGAGTCCCCCGACTGCGATACGGGGTCGGCCAGCGTGGTCCTCAGGGATGGCGTGGCCACAGCCCACCCATTTAGGATAAGGGTTGGGAAAGGGTCCCAGAGCATCGACAGACCTGCGTCCACCTCCCAGCTGTACCTGGAACAGGCGTTGGATTTGGGGCAAATCACATCCCCTCTCAGAGCCTTGGTTCCCTCTCTGTAAGTGGAAGGAGCCCTAGAGATCTCGTGCGGGGCTGTGAGGCATGGACGGGGTAAGATTACTTAAAGGATGGAGGCGGCGTCTGGGGTATGGTGGTGTGTGTGCTGGGTACAGCTGCTGGCACGAAGAGTTGAGCCCTGGAGCCGAGGGCAGAGTGAGTGGCCATCAGAAGCCTGGAATCACTCACCGGGACTGGGCTGGTGACACCACCCGAGGCTGCAGACACTCGACCTTTCCCAGAGCACCCATCCCAGCTCATCCAGTAGGTCAGCGACCCTTGGGCACTAAGTCAGCCCAAGGGGATGCCCCAGAAGCTTCTCAGTCCAGCTGAGGTTCTTTCCCAGTTCTGCGAGGGGATTTTTGTGCTGGTTTTCCCTCCCTTCCATCCATCCCGCCCTTCCTCCCTCCCTCTCTCCCTCCCTCTCTCTTCCCCTCTCTCTCTTTCTTTCTTTTCCTTTCTCTCCTTCTCCCTTCCTTTTTTCCCCCCTACTTTTCATAATAAGATTAGAGAAACTTCAAGAAATAGCGAAAATAATATTAAGAAATTACTATCATGGGACTTCCCTGGCGGTCCAGTGGTTAAGACTCCGTGCTTCCACTGCAGGGGGCAAGGGTTCGATCCCTGGTTGGGGAACTAAGATCCCGCATGCCGCGTGGTGTGGCCAAAACATTTTTTTAAATTAAAAAAAAAGAGAGAAAAGAAATTACTATCATGGAAAACCCCATAGCCAGAAACACCCACTATAAACATTCTGGTATGTTCCCTTCCAGATTTTTTTCTGTTTACACACTAACAGCTTATTTCTTATGTGTTTGTTTTATTTTTTGTTTTTGTTTCTACAAAAAAAAGCGATCAGACTCTCTGCATCGTTCGGTTCATTATTTTTTTTTCAATCGGCAGCAGGTTGTGAGTGTCTTTCCGACATTTCCAATGCCTGACATAGCCATGCTGTCATTTCTGTGGCTCCACGCTATTCCATTGTGTGGCCAGACCATCATTTCTTTACCCAGATGACTGACATCTGGGTTGTTTCCTTTTTTTCTTTTGCTCTTGCAAACAGCACAGCAAAGAACATCTTTGCACAAGCCCGTGTGCTTTCCCCACACTTTTCTTAGGTAACTTCCTTTTATCAGAGTAGCCACAGCTACCAAATCGACTTCTTTCTGGGATGCACAGTGTGTCTCTCTCCTGTTGATACCCTGCCCCCTAGGGCTGAGAATAAAATCCTCGCCCCTTACCGGGCAGTCCACACCTACCACCACCCCACCCACTTCTCCACCCTCTTGGTGCATCACCCTCCTTGTCACAGCAGTACCTATCACTAGCCTTCTCTCTGTTCCTGGATACCAAGATCTCGCCTCAGGGCCTTTGCACCTGCCAGTATCCAACCCCGGACCCTCCCAGCTCCTATACCTCCCATGGCTGGGCCCGCACGTCGTTCAGACCTACATACAAATGCCACCTGCCCGAGGAAGCGTCCTCCTGCTGTTGGGTCTCCAGTAGCCCTCCTCCCCGATCTAATCTGATCCCGTCACCCTGTGCTGTTTTCCTCCCAGGACCCACCACTGTCTGAAATTATTGTATTTCTCACACATATTTAGCTGTTGATCTCCCACCCCCCAGACTGTATAAGCTCCATGAAGGCAAGCATCCCATCGGTCTGGTTAACCCTGTGTCCCTGACACCCAACTTGATGCCTGTACATAGTAGGTCTTCAGTCAACACTGGTTGAATGACAGACAAAATGCTGAGTTCAGCTATTTGTTCAGAACTGCTTGTAGGAGTTTTAATGCCCATTACGAAAATTGTTCAATATCTTTTAGAAAATTCATCCAGTACCTTTTGTGAAAATTGTCCAGAAATGCTGTGCCAATTTACATTCCTTTTCGACACCTGTGGGAGCTACAAACTAGGCTAAAAAGAGTCAGAGGGCAAGATTTAAAAAAGGAGATTATTTTATAATTTATGTGATCACACTTGTTTTTCATCAGACACACACAACTGGCAACTTTTCTAGC
This sequence comes from Mesoplodon mirus, assembly GCF_964341445.2. NCBI lineage: Eukaryota > Metazoa > Chordata > Mammalia > Artiodactyla > Ziphiidae > Mesoplodon > Mesoplodon mirus. The sequence continues at coordinate 4,281,494 of NC_138995.1, read as the reverse complement.
AGAACTAGAGCTCAGTAAATGTTTGAAGCTTGAACAATAGGGAACCCCCCCCGCCGGCCTTGCCTGAAGCAGTGGAAGGGACCACAGCTGGTGTCACATGACACCTAGTCCGCCAGCTGTGTGATGTGTTGAGAAATCCACACCCAGTTCAGCGGGGCCTGCTCGTGCCTTCCGGATGGGCCAGTTGTTCAATGGGGATGCTTGGTAGGACTGGGCAGGACCTCCAGGAACCTTAGGGGACCAGCCTGGACGACAGCCTGAGTGGCCCCTTGTCCCTGGGTTGTCGGGGGGCCCTGTGCGTGGAGGCACCCACTGCCCCGTCTGTAGAATTGCTGGTAGTGAGTCAGCATCAGAAAGCCTGGCAATGGTCCCCACTGTGGCTTACCCACCACGTGGAACAGCTGAGTGCCTCGTAGCTCCGGGTGATTCTCCCAGACTAGTCATTTGGGCAGAGGACCCAGGGAAATCCTGTAGCCCAGAGGCCTGAGGAGGGCCCTGGAATCTGAGCTTTCGAGAAACGAGCGGGGCAGCCCGGGGTCACTCCACAACTGGATTGTGGAGATGATTGCACTAGCCCCGCCCCCCCATCACTAAAAATCATTGAATTGTACACTTCAGAAGTGTGAATTTCATGGCATGTTATATCTTAATGAAGTTTTGGTTTGTTTGTTTGTTTGTTGTTTTTTAAAGGCGTTCAGTTAGCTAAAGGATTTAGCTCCTATCTTGAGTGGGTGGTTTTTACTGGCTGTGTTGACCTTGCAGAAATTTAATTTCTCCTTTGCCTGCAAAATAGGGATACTAATTGCTCTTCATTGGAAGGAGGTAAAGGCGTATAGAAAGTCCTTTGCACAATATCTGAGCCCAGTGGGATCAGTGCGCCCATTTTAGTAACAGGAGCACGTGCATTATTGTTATAATGCCATCCTATTCATCGGTCAAGCAGGTGGCCACTCTCTGGGTTGACAGGTGGTACCAAAAACCAGGCAGAAGTCTTGGAGGCTGGGTTCAGTTCAGGCAGACAGGGGCCAGCAAATTCCAAGTTAACGACCCTGACCTCAGTTGAGACCCAGGTGCATCTGCAGAGGCAAAGGGCTTTGCCGGCTGCTCCCGGCTGGGGCATTCTCTGCTCCCAACAGCTTAGCCAACTGTCCCTTGGCCATGCTTCTTCCACCGCAGGGACTTGGGGACACCCAGTTCCCCCCCCTCCCCGCTCCATCCCTGCAGATCTTTCGGTAACATGTGCTCTCCCTTCTTTTTCAGCTTGAGGACCCCTGGAGATGGAAAGGCCTTCCGGATCTTTGCCGTCAGGCAGTGAGCTTGCAGGGTCGGGGAGAAGGGGGCGTCTTCAAGAGGGCTTCGGGGGTTCGCTTTTTATTTTTGTCATTTGGGGGGTGGGCCGGGGATATGGAGAGTCAGGAAACTTCCTTTGATTGGCGTTGTGTCCCATCCACCGTGCCTTGGTCTCAGTTCCACACAGGGGAGCATCCTTGGGGTCCTGAGCAGACAGCCGGTGACCATGCTGCTGAGGCCCGGGGGTCTCCCCCTGAGAGGTGTTCTTCTGTGGATGGAGAGAGGATTCCAAAGGATTTGGAGCTGATGCTGCGAGGCATTCACGGGTGTGGGAAGGGGCGAACTGAGAACGCTCGGGGGAGTTTCAGGGATGGAGTAGAAGGTAGCTATTTAAAACATTAAAAAACCCAGGCCGTCCCCACCAATGGAGAAAAATGGGTTTCATGTTTGCTGGTCAGACAAACGGGCCGGAACAAGGGGACTCTGCCCTGGCATCTGTCCTGTTCCCGTCCTGCTCTGTGCAGGCTGGTTCTATACACAGCAGTGCTGGTTTACTTCGAGTTCAGCCGTAACTCCAGAGATGTATCTTGTCTTGGTCCTTCCCTTCGTCCACGTGGCCCATCTCTTTGCTGCCGTGACCTTTGGTCTCACTGAGGACTAATGAACCAGGACCCTTTCTTTTTTTTTTTTTTTTTTTTTTTTCTTTTTGCGGTACGCGGGCCTCTCACTGTTGTGGCCTCTCCCGTTGTGGAGCACAGGCTCCGGACGCTCAGGCTCAGCGGCCATGGCTCACGGGCCCAGCCGCTCCGCGGCATGTGGGATCTTCCCAGACCGGGGCACGAACCCGTGTCCCCTGCATCGGCGCGCGGACTCTCAACCACTGCGCCACCAGGGAGGCCCCAGGACCCTTTCTTGATCCCCTCCCTGCTGTGGTTCACGCCCTGCCCAGACTGGTTTCTGTGTCTCCCACCAGGGTCTTTGCTTGGCAAACAGTTCTGTTTGCAGCCCACTTTTTTCTTTCCAACTCCTTGTCTCTGTGGGTTCCACTGAGATGTCTAAGAACAGCCAAAGAAGGGCTGTTTTGTCGCTGCCTTTAAAAAATGGCCTTGAATTGTGCAGATTTCCCATCCGTCGGATGACCTATTTTTTAGCAATGAGAGGAATGGTTTCATTCCTCAGTACATTCCTCGCCGAGGTTAGCAGCTCTGGGAAGAGGGACAGCCTGCCGTTATGAAACCATCCTGCGGCATAACAGCAAGAGATGGTAACACACTTGAAGGATTTCTCTTCCTATTTTTGTGAAACAGTTCTTGCCAAATGTTCCTGAGGCTCCGAGGAGTGCGGTGCTCTCTGGCTGCCATCACTGTACAAAACTTCATCATCAGCCTAGACCCCAAACCCACAGTGAAATAAAATACCCTTTTGTAAATAGCATTTCTTTGCAGAAGGTAAAATTCCACCCTCCTCCACCAGGCTGGCCGGTAGATCACTTTTGTGGATGCTGATTTCAAAGTTGATTTCACTCTCCCTCAGAATATTTCAAAGGCAAAAGAACTAGCAGAAAGTTTAAAACGAACAAAAAAACAAACAAAACCTAAGATAGTCTGGACAAGGAACTCCACCTGGGGAACCAAGTTGGTGTGTTGTTTCAGGGCAACCCTAATTAGTGAAGAAACAGAAGGTAAATAGCTTTCCCCCCTCCCACGGAAGGAGTTTGTAAAAGTAATGAAACTCTTAGCTTGACCGAGCTGAAATGAGCAGGACTGTGTTTTTGCTTCGTGCATTGTGGCTTCTTATAATTCGTAAGTACTGACTGTTCGACTCCAAATGTCAGCGCGGAAGAATTTGGTCAGACTGTCAGATACCGCGTCTAGTTCCTGCCAAAGAACCCTCTGGATGCTAGGTATTATGCTGTCGGACTTTCGCTTGTCACCAGGCTTTTATGTCTGTGGCCACGTCCAGACTGCAAACTTGGGTTTTTAGAATTAGTGACGGTCCCGGGGAATTTCAGTAGGTTTGCTTTTGAAGCATCCTGCCGGAGGAAGAATCTGAAACGTCCAATATGAGTGGACACTCTCATTTTGAAATAAAATTCCCGAGTTCCTCATTAACCGGCCCGTCTAATGGGCTAGAAAGTCCTCGCCCAGAACCAGACCTTGCTGTCTTTTTCACCTTCACAAACATTTTGAAACTGGAACCATTTGTCTTCCGGAAATGGACACAGTGCTACAAAGTATAAGACCTTGTAATCAGGGACCCCCTTCTAATTTAGCGTGTTTAAAGGACCATCGTGCCTTAAGCACTTCACCCATAAACACATGATAACTCCGGCCAACAATGCTACTGGGCCCCCCAAAATGAAAATTTTTGGTGTCCTGATTTGTTCCCCGTCGTGTTCTGATTTTTCATACTGTCTGTAGGCTCACTCAGCCCGCAGCTTACGTGTGTGCTTTTTTCTATGAAAAATGATGTATTTTACTACTTCCTATGTACAAAAGTTTATTGTAAATGTTGTGTGTGCTTCGCATGAACAGGGACCACGTTGCTGTCGTTTCAATAAAACTGGTTTGATTTCTAAAACGTTTCTGGGACGTATCTTTTACGGACACATCTCAGCAGTTTGTGGAATAACACAATGAAAACCTCCTTGCAGGCTTGTTACTTTTTTCTACGCCACTCCTCCCAGGAACGTGGCGCTCGGGGCGTCCAGATGCTAATTGTTGCAGTATTTTCACCTGAGATGTGCGTGAATCACGTGGGGCGGGGGCGGGGCTTGTCGAAACGCAAGTTCCGGTTCCGGGTCCCTCAGGTCTGGGCTGGGGCCTGAGGGGCTGCAGTTTCCACGGGCTCCTGGTGGCGCTGAGACTGCTGACCTGCAAATCACACTCTGCGTGGTGAGTATGACAGGCTTAGCCTCATTCCAGCACCGTCCTAGTCAGCTTGGGCCGCCGCGACAAAGCGCCGCAGGCGGGGGAGCTCACACCACAGAGGTTTATTTCCCCACACTTCCAGAGGCTGGCAGTCCAAGGTCAAGGGGCCGCCGGGCTGCTTTCTCCTGAGGCCTCTCTCCTTGGCTTGCAGATGGCCACCTTCTTCTTTGTTCGAGCATCCCTGGTGTCTCTTCCTCGTCTTATAAGGACACGGGTCCTATAGGATCAGGGCCTTATCCTGTAGACTCTATTTAACTTTATCTCCTTAAAAGGCTCCATCTCCAAATACGGTCATATCAGGCGTTAAGGCTTCAACCTATGCATTTGGGGAGGGGGGACCCCAATTCAGTCCTTAACAGTCACCTTCTTCCCAGGCATCAGCCCCTTTTTGTCCAGTTGAGTCGTGTGTCCCCCTGTGTTCCAAACGCTGTCACCTACAAGCGATTTTGGGAGCTCCTTGCTTTTTCTTCTCGCCATCCACCTCTGCCTTTTCTTTCATGCGCCTTCTATTTGTAACAAGTGCTTCTCATTTTCATTGATGGCGGGGTTAGCTTTCCTTTTTTTTTTTTTTTTTTTTCCTTTGCGGTACGCGGGCCTCTCACCGTTGTGGCCTCTCCCGTTGCGGAGCACAGGCTCCGGACGCACAGGCTCAGCGGCCATGGCTCACGGGCCCAGCCGCTCCACGGCATGTGGGATCTTCCCGGACCGGGGCACGAACCCGTGTCCCCTGCATCGGCAGGCGGACTCTCAACCACTGTGCCACCAGGGAAGCCCTCCCAGCTTTCCTTTTTAATAAGTATATCTAAGGCTTTTTAAATGTTGATTCTAAAATATCACATAAGCAGGTGTGCAGGTGGGCCGCAGAACCCACGAACATGGGGTAATAGTGACTGATGTTTGGGAAATGCTGGTTTCTGACGAATGCGTTGTCAAGGCTGTAGAAATGCCCTCCCCATCCCCACTGACAGCAACCCCAGGGCATTGGGAGCCTTCCTTCCGGCTTTCCTCCCGCAGAATCTGCAGCCTTCCTTGGTGTACCTCTTCCTCCTGTTTCTGGAAGTTCTTCTGAGCTCCCAGGATGCCACAATCCTGGGCCCCAAACTTCTGGGCCCCAAACCTCCAACTTACAAACGATGTACTGGCAGCTGAGGAGGGAGCTGGCCCTTCCTTCTTGCAGAATCCGTCTGAGACGCAGCAAAGGTCTGCAGGAGTGCTGTAAGCAGGCTGAATGCCAGCACCACACTGCTTGGGAACCCCCGACAGGGAGCTCTGGCACAAGGTGACACAGGGACAGAGCACGGACTTGGGAGTCCCTGGGTTGCTCCACCTCTTACCCATCGAGGGACCTCAGACAAGTCACTCTTGCCTCTTTGGACCTCAGGCTGCTCATCTAGGAAATGGGAATTTCTCACAGCATCCTCACCGCAGCGCAGAGATTACAGGGGAGCTGTAGGCTGAAAGGTGCTTGACTAATAATGGCAACTCTGTGTACTGGTTGGCATGCTTTGGGGCTGCAGATAACACAAAGCACATCTAACAGCCCCGGGACTTGTCAGAAAGACAGATTCTCAGGCCCCAGCCTAAACCCAGTGAGTCAGACCTCTGGGAGTTAACAAGCCCTCAGGGTGATTCTCCTGCTGGTTCACTTGCAGAATCATTGCTCGGAAAAACGTTCAGATATCTTATGTGAGAAGTCAGGAGGGAGATGATTCGGGGACAGCAGCTCACAGATGTCGGGACACCTGGTCAGCATCCCTGCAAATCTCGCCCCGTCCTCTGTGGTCAGGACGGCCACTGGCCGCAAACCGTCCCCACACTGAGTCTGAGACGGGACGAAGGGAAGAGAGGGCGGGTCCTCCTTCTCACAGTATTCTCTCTTTTCTCAGGGAAGAAAATCTTTCCCGGGATCACCCAGCAGACTTGTTTCTAAATCCCTTTCATCACTGATGGGTCACGTGCCCATTCCTAGGTTTATCACGAGGAATCGTGATAGAACAGGAAGGTTTAGAGTAAAGAGAGGCTGACCGGGGGCCATGAAGGGGTCATGTGGTGTAAGAGATAAGAGCTAGGACGCAGACATGCCGGGGTTTGACTCCCACATCAGCTCTCACCAGCTGTGTGACGCCGGGCAAGTCGCTCAACCTCTCTGTGCATCAGTGGCCTCCTCCGTTAGAGGGAAATAATAACAGTGTCTGCTCCAAGGGGTGGTTATGCGGATTACATGAGGTCGGACTTGAGACGTGCTCAGCCCTTGGTGGGCACACACAGCTGCCCCGTTTGATCACTATATTGCTTTGCGGCATGGAACTGGTGCCAGTGGTTACATGCCACAGGGGGACAGATTTCTACCAAACACAATAAAGAAGATTCAAATGGGTGGAACTTCCAAACATGAAATGGCCCTTGTGAAGAGGGAGTGAGCTCCTCATCCTTGGAAGAATACAAGCAGAAGCTGGAAGATCCTCAGACTAGATCTACTTTAAATCCTCTTTCCTGATTCTGGCTCCCAGCAGAGACCTGCCTTTCCCTCCTCCGCCCTGCCCAGAGGGCCCTGGGGACCCACGGAAGGGGTGACCTGAGCTATGGAATCTTGGCTCCTCAAACCATGGCCACTTCATTCTATAAAGGAAAAACAAAAACCCTACAGCTTTGTAGGTGGTCCTGAAACCGTTATGTCTTACTGGGTTCAATTTTGTTTGTTTGTTTTATCCATTTTCCTTCCAGTTTTTCACACCAAACCAAAACCTGTCCTAGACGACCACCGGGCCTTAAAAGGTCTTTTAGCCCCTTAAAAAAATAAATGTGTTGCCAAAGGCCCAGGTGTTGAAAACCTCATGGCATTCCTTTGACTCTTTCATCTTGGCCAACTAAACTGGTAGCAGCCTTCACCCAGGGGCCAGGGAGACAGACCGTTAAACCAATTCTTCTGTCAGTGCCTGGCCTGCCTCCGAGGTGGGCAGAAGGCCTCCCTGTGGGACCTGGCTGCCACCACGCTGGACGGGGATGGGCTGGCTCGTCGGGCAGCAGGCTCCCCGCTCACCTGCTCTCACCTTACACCAGACATGGCTGTGGTCCCAAGGATATTTCCTCTCCATCCTGCTGTCACTAGCCCAGGCCCACTGCCCCCGCCCCTATCTGACCCAGGAGGATGGCAAAGGAACTCACCTGTGCCAAGTGCCACTATGTGCCAGGACTGAATGGGCACCAGACACATGCTGTCTCATCTACTAAGCACACGTCTCCATCAACAACTTGCTAATTCAATATACTTGTCAAATATAATAATTCAAATCCTAATTAGATTTTCTTTGTCAAAATGTCAGCTAGGAGTGTGTTGGGCTGCAGGTAACAGAGACCCAGCCACAGTGGAAGGTAGGAGGGTGAGGATGCTGTGAGAAGTTCCCATGTCCTAGATGAGCAGGGTGCAGTGCTCGGGAAGTTCTCAAGGACCAGGTTCCTTCCCACTTGCTGCTCTGCCATCCTCAGCACATGGCACGTGTCCCTGTGGTTGAAAGATGACTGCTTTGGACTTCTCTGGTGGTGCAGTGGTTAAGAATCTGCCTGCCAATGCAGGAGACACAGGTTCGAGCCCTGGCCCAGGAAGATCTCACATGCCACAGAGCAACCAAGCCCATGAGCCACAACTACGGAGCCTGCGTGCCACAACTACTGAAGCCGGTGCACCTAGAGCTTGTGTTCTGCAACAAGAGAAGCCACCGCAATGAGAAGCCCACTCATGCAACAGAGTAGCCCCCGCTCGCCACAACTAGAGAAAGCCCACGCGCATGAACAAAGACCCAACGCAGCCAAAAATAAATTAATTAATGAATCAGTTAATTTTTAAAAAAAGAAAGATGACTGGTTCCCTCCAGCAAGTCATAGACATTCCAGAAAGGAAGAGACATTTCAAAAGGCAGAAGGCATATGGCAGTTGATTTTGCCCCCTTTTATTATAGATATTGTATTTTTCAATTCTAGAATGTCCAGTTGGTTCTTTTCCTAATTTTCTAATTCTTGGTGAAATTTCTCATTTTTTCATTTATTTTGAATGTATTTTTCTTTATGACTTCAACATAGATATAGATCAGCTAATCCCTGTATCTGGACCATTCACCATTTACTGTCTTTTCTCTTGAACAGGGGTTGGCATACTTTTTCTTAAAGGATCCAATTGATAAATATTTTAGGGTTGTGAGCAATAGCATCTCTGTCACGATTTAACTTTGTGGTTGTAGTCTGAGAGCAGCCATAGACGATATGTAAGTGGATGAGCATGACTGTGTTCCAGTAAAACTTCATTTTTAAAAGTAAACCAAAAAAAAAAAAAAAAAGAAAAAGCAGACAGCCATCCCCTGGGCCATAGTGTGCTGACCTCTTCTCTTGAGGATGGACACATTTTTTGGTTTGTTTATTTCTTTGTATGTCTAGTAATTTTAGATGATATCTTGGACATTGTCAGGAAGGCCTCCTGGAGATTCTAGATTGTTACATTGCGTTTGAGCAGGGAATTAACTTGTCTGGACTCAAACTCTACTCGGCTGCAGTGGCCGGTAACTGAAATCACTCTCGGTTCTGTTGGCCTTCGCCGAGCTGCTGGGAGTCTGCTGTGTGCCTGCATGGTTCAGGGGTCAGCCAGAGACTTGGGCAGAGCTTGTACCCAGAATCTGGCATTCCCCTTCTGCAACCCTCTCCTTTGTGGAGGTTCCCTTCTCACTTTCCAGCTGCTGCATCCTCTGGTTCTTCAAGATCTGAGGCTTCTTTTAGACGTTTAGCCACCCCTATAGGATGCTGACTAGGGCTGTGTTCAGGCAAAAAGTTGAAAAACACTGGAGACTCACACAGTGCAGTCGCCTTCCTCCAAGTGTTGACTCCCATGCAGTTTCTGCCTGCCTTTGCTTCTCCCAATAACCATCAGAGAGTTGTATTTTATATTTTGTCTGGAGTTTGTGGTTGCCACGTATAGAATGGTTGGTCTGATTTTAGCTACTCTGCCATCGCTGGGTGAGTAGAACCCAAGTCTGACGCACCCAGAAAAACAATGGAAGCATAGCTTTCCCAGAAGTCGCAGCCGGTAAATTTCCACTGACAACTTGTTGGTCAGAATTGGGTCCCACAGCCATTCCTAGCTGCAAGGAAGTTGGGAGAGATGCATATTTTTTCCTGAGCACATTGCAAATCCAACTGTAAAGCGGGTCCTATGAAGAAGAATGGGAGAAGGGACCTTGGGTAGTTAAGGTGCAGCTCACTTGTGAACTTCCACAGGTGTAGTTCCTTAGAGCTGCTGTAACAAATGACCACAAGTCCCATGACTTAAACAACAGCAATGTATTCTCTCACAGTTCTGGAAGCCAGAAGTCTGAAATCAAGGTGTGGGCAGGGCCACGCGCTCTCTGAAGATTCCAGGGGAGGGTCCTTCCTGCCTCTTCCAGCTTCTGGGGGCCCCAGGCATCCCTTGGCTTACGACCGCATCACTCCAGTCACCCTGCCCCAGCTTACATGGCCATCTCAAGATCCTTAACTAATTACATCTGCAAAGATCCCAGTTCAAAACAAGGTCACATTCTGAGGTCCCAGGAAGGCATGAATTTGGGAGGGATACTGTTCAACCCAGTCTAACAGGTAGACACCAGTCCTGCAGGCTGAGCAGTGGTAGCTGGTTGTCCACGTGATAGCTTATCTCCGTGGACACTTGGATTTGCCACCATTCACTCTTTGGGGTCTTTGCCCCAGCCCCTCTGTAGCTCACTGTTGGGGCAGCACTCTGGGAATGAGTGAGTGATGTAGCTCCAGTCTCCAGTCTGTGCCCTGTCCCATTTTCCCTTTTCAGCCCCTCATAGTTTGAATCTTTAAATCTTCCCAACATGACACTTTTGAGGGGTGGGAAAAGAATCTGGAGCCAGTGGGCCTGGGTTCAAATCCCAGCTCTACTACTTATACTCTGTGAAACCTTGGACGGGTTACTCAACCTCTCTGTGCATCAGTTTCCTCATATATAAAATGGGAACAATAATAGCAGCTACTTTGTTTTTTTTTTAAATTTATTTTATGGAACTATAGTGGATTTACAGTGTTGTGTTAATTTCTGCTGTACAGCAAGGTGACTCAGTCATACACATATATATATTTTTTCATAGTCTTTTCCATTCTGGTCTATCACAGGATATTGACTATAGTTCCCTGTGCTCTACAGTAGGACCTTGTTGTTTATGCATTCTCTATATAATGGTTTGCGTCTGCTCATCCCAAACTCCCACTCCATCCCTCCCCCACTCCCCCCCCCGCCTTGGCAACCACGAGTCTGTTCTCGATGTCTGTGAGTCTGTTTGTGTTTCGTAGATAAGTTCGTTTGGGTCATATTTTAGATTCCACATAGAAGTGACATCCTATGGTATTTGTCTTTCTCTGTCTGACTTCACTTACGTGATCATCTCTAGGTCCACCCATGTTGCTGCGAATGGCATTATGGTTTTTTTTCTGGCTGAGTAGTGTTCCGTTGTATATATGCGCCGCATCTTCACCCGTTCCTCGGTTTACATTTAGGTGGTTTCCACGTCTTGGCTATTGTGAATGGTACCGCAATAGCAGCTACTTTGTATGGTTGTTACGAGATTCAGAGAAGTTAGGACAGTTTTTAAAAAACATTTGGAAGCCTGGTACGTAATAAGTGCTGTATACATGTTAGTTGTATACCATCATTTTAACAAATAGGTTGTGCATTCCTGCCGTTTCTTTCCATCTAAAACCCTGCCCTGAGCCTTCAGGCAGCAGCCCCTGCTGTCCTCAGGGAAGGGAGACCACAGCAGAGCAGCAGGGACAAACAGGTGCATTTTAGTTAGCTTTAGATTTGCTAGACAGATTTCTGGTTTTTAAATTTTTTTCTTTTGACGTCATTTCAGACTTGCAGAAAAGCCACACAGATGCTCCAAAGAATTCCCCTCGACCCTTCATGCAGCTTCCTCAGATATGAACATGTTTTGCATTTCCTTGATCATCTTCTTTGCCTTTTTTCTTTTCTATATAAGAGGGAGTTGCAGACATGAGACCCACTTTATCTCTAAATACTTCAGTATTTCCTAAGAACAAGGACATTCTCTTCTGAGGAAGGAGACATTTTCTTACAACACCTGGTATAATTATCTGCATCAGGGAAGTTAACATGGATGCATTATGTGATCTAATCTACAGACCTTATTCAGATTTTGCTGATTGTCTCAGGAATGTCCATTATGGCAAAAGAAGATCTCAGATAATGAATCACATTCGGTTTTCATGTCTTATTAGTGTCCTTGAATCTGGACAGCTCCTCACTTTATGTTCTTTTATGATGTTGACATTTTTTAAAAGATGACTGACCAAATATTTTGTGGAGCATTCCTCAAATCAAGTTTGTCTTATGTTTCTTCCTTATGAGATTCAGATGACACATTTGTGGAAGGAATCTCACAGAAGTGACATTGTAAGCTTCTCAATGCCTCTTACCAAGGGCATATGTCTATTTGCTGTGGGCTCTGATGTCAATTTTGAGATCTTGATTAAGGTGGTGTCTGCCAGATTTTTCCACTGTGAAGTTCCTATATTTTTTGGTAATAGATAATTATCTTGCAGAGAGATACATTGGAACTATGTAAATATCCTATCCCCAGAAAACCTTCAGTCACCAGTTTTACCCTCTAGTGGTGCCTCTTCCCTGAAACAAGTATTTTATGATGGCTGTCAAATGGTAACTGCTCTAATTATGCTACACCTTCCACATTTATCAGTTGGCACTTTTCCTCTAAGGAAGAGGTTTCCCTTCTCCCGTATTCGTTTACTTATTCACACACACATTGTAGTTTATAAACGTATATTCCAAGTGTATTACTTGGAATATACATGTTATATACAATATATATACACGCATGTTATATACACATATATATACACACAGGCATATACTGTTGTGGACTCATTAATTCTTACTTTATGCAGTGCATTACAATGTGTTTTTTTTTGTTTTTTTTTTGTTTTGTTTTTTTGATGCTCAAATCATCCCAGATTCGAGCGGCGGGAACCCCTTCCAGCTGGCGCGTGTCCTTTTCACACAGCCCATCAGTTTGGGCTCAGCTTTTCTGGCACAGCGTGTTCCTGGCTCGCCTTGTACTTTCCTTGCTCTAGTCCTGGAATCAGTCATTTCTCCAAGGAGCCCTACTTCCTTTTGGTGGAGACTGTATCTAAATAGATACGTGAAACTCTCTGGTGGAGAAAATAGGTTGAGGAAAAGGATGCTCGGATCTCAAAAGCCACATCTCATGGACCACACAACAGATTTGGGGAGAATCTGGTTCTTCACCCTGCCCAGCCTCTGCAGATAATGGGAGAGCAGCAGCCTAAACCCAGCTGCTGGCCATGGTCTGAGGGGCTCCCCAACCCCAGGAGGCTGAGCCCACCTCGTGCTGTAGAAACTTGGAGACACTTGCTTTCCCAGAATCCCTTGCAGCTAGGGTGTATGCATGGGACGTGTTTCTATAACTTCCAATTGGGAGCCCCTGGTGCAAGGAAGCTGGTGTCCAGAGACTTTTCTCGGGGGAGCAGTGGGACTTCAGGGATAGCAGGTAGGGGTACCAGATTTAGACAAAGTAAAATAATAATAATAACATTAAAATATTGTATGGAACATACCTTTACTAAAATACTATTGTTTTTGTGTGGTTCAAAGTGAACTGGCTCACCTCTGTTTCATCTGGCAACCCTAGACATGAGATAACAGGAGAGTCTGGACTCCCACCCCGGCGGGCTGTATGGCAGCCACCCACAGGTAGGTCCCACCAGACCATTCTGTGGAGTGATTTTGGGTGTCATTTCTGGCTGCAGAACCCTCCTGCCTGGTCCTCCAGCCCTCCTTGATATTCTGTGGGAACCACAGTGTTCTTGTAACAAGTCCCTTTTTTGCTTAAATAAGTACAGGGTGCTGTGAAGGGCCACCTGTGCCTGCCTCTCATTTTGCTGGAGTCAGGTGGGGACAAAGGGAGGAAACCCCCAGGTCAGTTCCAGGAAACTGGAGAGTAGAAGGGACTTGTGCCCCACTTCCTTCCAGAACTTGCAGGATTCCCCAGCCTGCAGCCTGAAGACAGCCACCCACCCATCCCTCCATCATCCATCATCTACCATCCACCCATCTACCCATCCACCCATCCATCTACCCACCTATCCATCCAACATCCACCATCTACCATCTACCCACCCACCCACCCACCCATCCATTCATCTGTCCATCCATCCATCATCTACCATCTACCCATCCATCTGCATCCATCCACCCATCCATCCATTCGTCCATCCATCCATCCATCCATCATCCATCATCTACCATCCACCCATCCACCCATCCATCCACCCATCCATCCATCCACCCATCCATCCATCCACCCATCCATCCATCCACCCATCCATCCATCCATCCATCCATCCATCCATCCATCCACCCATCCATCCATCCACCCATCCATCCATCCATCCACCCACCCATCCATCCACCCACCCATCCATCCATCCATCCATCCATCCATCCACCCATCCATCCATCCATCCATCCATCCATTCATCCATTCCTCCCTCCCTCCATCCATCTGACATTTATTGAACACCTACTGTGTGTTGGGCACTGTCTGGGTCCTAGAGACACTACAGATGAAAAAAAACAATAGATACAGGTGTGTCTGCTCCCACATGGAGCTTACCTTCATGTGGGGGAGGCAGGCATGAAACAAGACAAGTTACACACGTTCTGTGTCAGTTGGTGAGAAGTGCTGTAAAGATCAAAGAACGAGGAAGGGAGCAGGGAGTGCCGAGGCCGGGGCTGTTGGTATTTTACACTGAGTGGTCAGGAAGGTGAGGTCAGGTCCCTGAGAAGGTGACCTTTGGAAAGGGGGATGGAGGGGAGGGAGGAGCGCAGTGGCATCAGAGGGCGGAGAGTTGCAGGTGGAGGGCGCGGCGAGCCCCAAGGTGCCGGGGAGAGCGCGTGCCTGGTCCAAGGGCCCAGCGGAGGCCACAGGGAGGGAGGGCACGGGCAGGGGCGGCGAGAGCCGAGAACAGACTGGGGACAGCCTTCGGGCCGTGGGAAGGACTGGGGTTTGACTCCAGGGGAATGGGGGCCACAGGTGGGTCCAGGGCCATGGAGGGCTGGGCTCTGACTCCTGTTTTCAAAGGCCATTAAAAGCCACCTCAAGGAGAAGGGGGGAAGGAGGGCCTTCTGAATGAACTGATTTAAACTTGAAACAAAAAGGAAACCCATGATGCCTTTCCCTGAATGACCAGTTTTATTCTACCAAGTTCATTAGTTGGGGGGGAGGGGGGGGACTTGAGATCTAAAGGTCAAGTTTCCTCACAGGAGCGGGTGGCTGGAAAATTCACCGCACCTCACAGGCATCCCCTATTTATTCCTTGGCACACCCCACAATACCCCATTTACAGGTGGGGAAACCGAGGCCCAGCGCAGCCAAGCACCTTGCCCAGGCCCCCAGGCCACGGGTCCCACCCAGGCCTATCTGTCCCCTGAGCTCAATCCCAGACCTGCCTTCATCACGAGCTTCTTTCCAGCTTGAGTTGCCTGTGGTGAGCCCTTGCACTCTGTGGGACTACGGAAGTCAAGACGGAAATGACCAGAAGCCCAGCCTGCCCTTCCGGCTGCCGATATGGCCCGACCCTCCCTGCTGGGCTGGCCTGGAAGCACCAGCCCTGGCCCATGGGTGGATTGAGATGAAGCATCTCTACTGATGGGCGTGGACCTGGGCTAACACGGTTTTGCCCCCCAAATAAGATGGCCTTGTCACGCAGGGGTGCGTGTGGACACAGCAGCGAGGACAGCAAGTCCCAGAGAGGCCTAGGTGAGGTCAGTGAGCACTGTCTTCCCCCCCCCCCTTCCCCGGGCTGGTCTGGTGGCGCAGGCAGGCCAGGCCTGGAGCAGACAGGAGGATCAAGACCCACCTTCCCCCCTTCCCAGGGCTGCTAGGACGACCTACCCACTTCCGGACAAGGCTGGCAGAGCCACGAGACGTCTGATCCCAGATGGAAAATTGAAACCACGCTGCTCCGTCACTACAGCCATTTGTCACTGGACAAGGGTGCATATAAACAGCTTAATTCAAACCACACTGCCACCCCCTCCACTCCCGCCTTTCCTGAGCTTTCCCTTGGCTTGCTTCAAGGTAACAAATACAGTGCAGTGTCAAAGTGAAGGGCCCTCTTTCCTCCGCCTTGTTGAGATGAGCGTGCTGAAATGCTTTATCTTGTCTTCACGTCAGCCCCATGACATAAGAATTGTTATTATGCCCACTTGTCAGAGGCGCGAGTTAAATCATTGGGCCAAAGTCATGCAGACAAGAGGCAGCACCAGATGCTAGCCAAACCTTCCCGTAGACCCAGCTGCCCCTCTGTGACCGTGGCCGCTACGTCGGGGCACACAGCACCCAGGTGCACAGCCAGAACCGCAAACCTGCGCTGGATCCCAGGTCCACTCCACTTGCTGAGTGTAGGTGGTCTTTGAGGTCCCTCTCTGAGCCCCAGTGGGAGACCCACCCGCCTTGGACACTTGTCCCACAGCTGATAGGCCTGAGCTGGGCTTTGTCCTCAAACCACGTGACCATTAGCTTCTCTCACCATCTCAAAAATCTTTTTCAACTCTGGTATCATCAAGCAAGGGAGTATAACTAAAGTATGAGGAGCCCCCGGGTTAGAGTCCCTGCGGGGTCTCTTCTAGCTGTGTGATCTTGGGCAAGTTCCTTAACCTCTCTGTGCTTCCATTTCCTTATCTGTACAAGGGGCCCAATAATAGTACCTATCTCATAGAGCGGTCACAAGGAGTCGATGAGATAGTGTGTGTAAGGTGTTTAAAACAACACCTGGACTATTTACTAAAGGCTGATGAATAACAAAGGAAGCCCTGCAAATGTGTCTGATTGTATCACAATAATAAGTGAATGGTTATAAAAATAGCTGAGCAACAAAAAGTGCTCATACCAGCAACACGTGGATGAACAAATGAGTGAATGAATGAACATGAAACTGACCAGACTAGACCAGCAGAAGCCCATGGGAGCCTGGCCCTGTTTTCCGGTGTCAGGAGCCCTGGGCTGTAGGTGAGGATGTGTGTGGTTGTAAACCGAGCCCACACGGTTGGAAGGGGGAGAATTTAATTTCCCTGTGCAGGAAGCCTGTGAGCTGGATCCACAGGCTGCTTCCTCTGCCCTACGAGAAGAGGACTTGTTTCTGCAAGGCCCCCTTCCCCACGTTCACCCTGCCCGCCTCGTTCAGTGATTCTAGCTAAAATAGTGAAAACAGTGAAGAGGAAGAATTCTCCCGGTGAGTTGTCTGGGGAGTGGCGACCAATCCTTTTCCAGCCAGAGTCTCGGAAGGCAGTGGATTGGAGGCTGGGAGCCTCAGGTGACAGTTTAAATGTCCTTCCCGCCTGGTGTTCTGGGCTTAGAAAATCAACGGAGGAAAGAAGGTCTTGTGTTTCCTCGTGTGTGTGTGTGTGTGTGTGTGTAAAGGGAGAGTCCAGGGTAAAGGAATAGCGGGGAGCACGAATACTTTCATAAGACCGAGCCACTGTACCCAGAATTAATGTGACACACACTGCATCTTTAAGATTGTATGGTTGAAACCAGACAGCCACCATATTCCAAAAATCCTCCCCATTTCACCCGAGCCAGGCACTGTTCTCAGCTTTTTACAAATATTAACTTATCAGTCCTCAAAACAGCCTCGTGTGGTAGCTACCAGTATTATCTCCATTTCACAGATGAGGAAACTGAGGCACAGAGAGGGTAGGTGACTTACCCAAGGTCACACAGGCTGGAAGGAACAGAGTCAGGATTTGAGCCCGAGCAGTGGGGTTAAACTGCCTGCTCCTGACCGCTAGGCCGCGCCACCCTCAGAGGGAGTCCCTGACCCAGGGTCGCTCACAGCCACATTTCAGGGCCACGTGACAGGATGTGACCAGAAAGGTGGGCATCAGTTTCATAACACACTTAATTCTCCAAACTTGGCCCCAAATGGCTTTCAGAGTTCCCAACTCATGCGTCAAAACAAGAAGGGCACTCTCCTTGTTGTTGTTATAAATTTATTCATTTATTTATATTTATTTTTGGCTGCGTTGGGTCTTCGTTGCTGCATGCAGGCTTTCTCTAGTTGCGGCGAGCGGAGGCTACTGTTCATTGCGGTGCGCGGGCTTCTCATTGCATTGGCTTCTCGTTGTGGAACACGGGCTCTAGGCATGCGGGCTCAGTAGTTGTGGCACACGGGCTCAGTGGTTGTGGTGCACGGGCTTAGCTGGTCCGTGGCATGTGGCATCTTCCCGGACCAGGGCTCGAATCTGAGTCCCCTGCGTTGGCAGGTGGATTCTTAACCACTGTGCCACCAGGGAAGTCCCAGAAGGACACTCTTAAAAGCAAGTCAAGAAAGAAAGACAGTCCAGGAAACCATTCCAAATCGGAGGGGACAAAGGAACGGGGTAACTACACACAAGTGGGTCCTGGACCCCGGAAATAAAGGCTTCTTAGAGGCTTCGCTGGGATGACCTTGAGAGTGAGCTGTGGGTTACACAGTAGTATTGTGACAGGTTAGAGTACACGAAATATGCTACGATGCCCTAATAGTACAGGCCAACCTTGGTTTAGTGCACTTCACTTGACTGCGCTTCGTGGATACTGTGTTTTTTACAAATTGCTGGTTTGTGGCGACCCTGCGTCTAGCAAGTCTGTCAGTGCCATTTTTCCAACAGCATTTGCTCACTTCCTGTTTCTGTGTCATATTTTGGTAATTCTCACAACGTTTCCAACTTTTCCATTGTTATATTTGTTATGGTGATCTGTGATCAGTGATCTTAATGTGACTCTTGTAATTGCTTGGGGGCACCACAAACCACACCCATATTAGAAGGCGGACTTAATCCATAAATATCACGTGTGTTCTGACCAATCCATAGACCAGCCGTTCCGCCCTCTCTCCCTCTCCTCGGGCCTCCCTATTCCCAGACACAACAATATTGAAATTAGGCCAATTAATAACCCTGCGATAGCCTCTCAGTGTTTCAGGAAGAGTCGTACGTCTCTCACTTTAAAGCAAAAGCTAGAAACGATGAAGCTTAGTGAGGAAGGCTTGTTAAAAGCCAAGACAGACCAAAATCGAGGCCTCTCTTGCCAAACTGTCAGCCAAGTTGTGAATGCAAAAGAAGGTTCCTGAAGGAAATTAAAGTGCTGCTCCAGTGAACACACGGATGGTAAGAAGGTGAAACAGGCTTACTGCTGATATGGAGAAAGTCTGAGTGGTCCTGATAGAAGATCCAACCAGCTACGTTCCCTGAAGCTACAGCCTAGTCCGGAGCAAGGCCCCAGCTGTCTCCAGTTCTACGGAGGCTGAGAGAGGGGAGGGAGCTGCAGGAGGAAAGTCTGAAACAAAGGTCGGTTCGTGAGGTTGAAGGACAGAAGCCGCCTCCGCAGCACAAAAGTGCCAGGTGGAGCCGCAGGCGCTGAGGGGGATGCTGCAGCAAGTCCTCCAGAAGCTGTGGCTCAGGTCATCCGTGAAGGTGGCTGCACCGAACAAGAGATGATCCCTGTAGGGGAAACAGCCATTAAGAACATTCATGGTTCATGGGAAGAGGTCCAAATATTGACATACACAGGAGTTTGGAAGAAGTCGATTCCAGCCCTCATGGACAGCTTTCAGGGGTTCAGGATTTAGTGGAGGAAGGCACTGCAGATGTGGTGGAAACAGCAAGAGAACTAGAATTAGAAGTGGAGCCTGGGGGCTTCCCTGGTGGCACAGTGGCTAAGAATCCGCCTGCCAGTTCAGGGGACACAGGTTCGAGCCCTGGTCCGGGAAGATCCCACATGCCACGGAGCAACCAAGTCCACACTCCACAACTACTGAGCCTGCGCTCTAGAGCCTGCGAGCCACAGCTACTGAGCCCACGTGCCACAACTACTGAAGTCCGCACGCCTAGAGCCCGTGCTCCACAAGAGAAGCCCCTGCAATGAGAAGCCCGCGCACCACAACGAAGAGTAGCCACTGCTTGCCACAACTAGAGAAAGCCCGTGCTCAGCAATGAAGACGCAAGGCAGCCAAGAATAAATTAATTAATTAAGAAAACAAAAGTGCACTGGAAATAACGTTTAAAAAAAAAAAGTAGAGCCTGAAGACGTGACTGAATTGATGTAATCTCCTGATAAAACTTGAACGGATGAGGAGTTGCTTCTTATAGATGAGCAAAGAAAGTGGTTTCTCGAGATGGAATCTACTCCAGGCGAAGATGCTGTGAAGATTGTTGAAATGACAACAAAGGATTTAGATTTTTTTTTTTTTTTTTTTGGCCACGCCGCTCGGCATGCAGGATCTTAGTTCCCCAACCAAGGGTGGAACCTGCGCCCCCTGCAGTGGAAGCGCGGAGTCCTAACCACTGGACCGCCCGGCATGTCCCAAGGATTTAGAATATTATATCAACTTAGTTGATAAAGCAGGGTTTGGGAAGACTGACTCCAATTTTGAAAGAAGTTCTACTGTGGATCAAATGCTATCACACAGCACTATATGCTACAAATTGTTCACGAAAGTCAATCGATGTGGCAAACCTGACCTCTTTTTTTTTTTTTTTTTTTTACGGCTGTGTTGGGTCTTCGTTTCTGTGCTAGGGCTTTCTCTAGGTGCGGCAAGCGGGGGCCTCTCACCATCGTGGCCTCTCTTGCTGCGGAGCACAGGTTCCAGACGCGCAGGCTCAGTAACTGTGGCTCACGGGGCCAGCTGAGCGTGGCCACGGAGCGTGGCATGTGGGATCTTCCCAGACCAGGGCTCGAACCCGTGTGTCCTGCATTGGCAGGCGGACTCTCAACCACTGCACCACCAGGGAAGCCCCTGACCTCTTATTTTAAGAAATTGCCGCGGGACTTCCCTGGTGGCGCAGTGGTTGAGAGTCCGCCTGCCAGTGCAGGGGACACAGGTTCGGGCCCTGGTCCGGGAAGATCCCACATGCCGCGGGGCAACTAAGCCCGTGCGCCACAACTACTGAGCCTGCTCTCTAGAGCCCATGAGCCGCAACTACTGAGCCCGTGCGCCGCAACTACTCAAGCCCGCGCACCTAGAGCCCGTGCTCCGCAATAAGAGAAGCCACGCAATGAGAAGCCCATGCACCGCAAAGAAGAGTAGCCCCGCTGGCGGCAACTAGAGAAAGCCTGCGCACAGCAACGAAGACCCAACGCAGCCAATAAATAAATAAATTAATTAATTTAAAAAAAAAAGAAAGAAATTGCCATGAGGGAGGCGGCGGGTCAGGGCTGGCACCTCCCGCAGCAGCCATGGCGTATGCCGGCCGCACCGTGCCTCTCGTCGTGACGAGCGTGTTCTGGGGCTTCGTCGGTTTCCTGGTGCCCTGGTTCATCCCTAAGGGTCCCAGCCAGGGAGTTACCATCACCACGTTGGTGACCTGTTCCGTTTGCGGCTACCTCTTTTGGCTGATTGCAATTCTGGCCCAACTCAACCCTGTCTTTGGACCACAGTTGAACAATGAAACTATCTGGTACCTCAAGCATCATTGGCCTTGAGGAAGAAGACCTGCTCGCCAGTGCCCAGTCATTGAGGTCACGAAGAGAACTCCTCTAGATGCGAAGTCACCTCCAGACCCAGGCCACCTTCCTTGACTCGCCCACTTTGGCCATCAGCTGCCTTAAACGTTCCCACCACGTTTGAATATCTTATTCTGCAATGCAGTATTTTTTCCTGTCGCCCTTTTTGCACTTTGATGAATGATGTGCCTGTTGAATCTAAACTGTGCTGCCTCTATAAAATGTTTATGTACTCTTCCGAGATAGAAAATGCTGTTCTTCTGAGAAATAACATTACTCTCTCCTTGGAAACTGTGGATTTGAAGATGGCTCTGCCTGCTCACAACATGGGAATCCGTGAAGTGTTTAAAAACTGTTACATGGGTTTCCCTGGTGGCGCAGTGGTTGAGAGTCCGCCTGCTGATACAGGGGACACGGGTTCGTGCCCCGGTCTGGGAAGATCCCACATGCCACGGAGCGGCTGGGCCCGTGAGCCATGGCCTCTGAGCCTGCACGTCCGGAGCCTGTGCTCCGCAACGGGAGAGGCCACAACAGTGAGAGGCCCGCGTACTGCAAAAAAAACCCCAAAAAACAAAAAAACAAAAAAAAACTGTTACACGACAATAAGACTCCAGTGGGGCAGTCAGTAGAACATGTTCAGAGGGAAAATCTGTCCCCCCAGAATTATACCAAAGTATATTTTCAGGATGAATTTCTTATTTCTGCCCTCCTTTGGAATAAATTATTTTTCTGCTCTCTAAAAAAGAAAAAGAAAGAAATTGCCGCAGCCATGCCATCCTTCAGTAGCCACCACCCTGATCAGTCAGCGGCCATCAACACCCAGGCAGGGCCCTCCACCAGCAAAAGAGAGGACGACTCGCTGAAGGCACGGATGATGGTTAGAATGTTCTAGCAATGCAGTATTTTTAAATTAAGGCATGTACGTTGTTTTTTCAGACTTAATGTAATTGCACGCTTAACAGACTACAGTATAGTATAAACATAACTTTCATATGCACTGGGAAACCAAAAAATTCAGGTGATTTATTGCAATATTTGCTTTATTGCAGTGGTCTGGAATCGAGCCAGCGATATCTCTGAGGTTCGGCTGTATTATACTCTGGTGAGATGTTAAACTTCCTGATTTGGGTCATTTTATTGTATTTAGAAAGTCGTGTTCTTAGGAAACACACACCAGATTGTTTAGGGAGAAAAGTGGCTGATGTTTGCAACTTACGTATATATTATATTTACATGAAAACATATATAGAGAAAGAATGGGGCAAAATGTAAATGAACCTGTGTGAAGGTACATGGGAATCCCCTTTATTATTGCAACTTTTCTGTTGTAATTATACCAAAATAAAAAGTTACAGAAAATAACAACCAAAAAAAAGGAAGTAGCCCCAAATCTGATGTCACAGCGCAGCCCGGCACCTGTCTTTCAGATTCTCAACATCCACCGACACTGAAACACACCTGTGCCCTCTCAGTCCCCCAGTGGCTGCTGCAGGTTACCACGTTCTGGTGGGCGGCCCATTGCTCGGATTGTTTGAGAGGCCCCGGCTGCCCCGGACATCCTCGCCTCTCCCACCCAGCTCCAGAGATGCCAAAAGCACCCACTGTGTGCCAGGCACTGGAGCTGACCCTGGTGGTTCCAGGGTCAACAAGACAGACCCTGCCCCCGCCCTCGCCCTCAGGGAAACAACAAACACAGGACAGGAATTTCAAGGGTGAGGAGGGTCCAAGGAGAGGTGCTCCGGGAACCTACTTGTCCCGAGCAGGATGGGAGCGGAAAGGCTTCCAGGTGGAAATAATTTACACCAAGGCCCAGAGGAGGAGAGGGGGCAAAATGCTTCCTGGCAAATCTGTGAGTTAGGTACCCTGAGCCCATTTTATAGGTGGGAAAACTGAGGCTCCAGGCGTGTAATTAACTTGCCTGAGGTGCTGTGGCTAGGACGTGGTGGCCTTGGGATCCACACTGGAACACTGCTACACCCTCCTATGAGCAAGAGGGGTGACATCTATGGGGAGACCAGAACCCACTCCCAGAGAGGGGACATCCGGGGTTGGGGCCACCCCTTCCATCCCCGGGAGCCAAGGGTGCAGATAACTAACAGGGTTTTCAGGAACCACTGTCTCTAGTGTCTACTTTTTGCTGAGCTATTTCCCCAGAAATTCTATAGACTAAGAGCCAGATTTCTTCCCCCTGATAATGAAATTGGAGTGATCACACCAGTGGGGAAATTGGGCCCAAGGTCCCCACTCAACCTGATCTTTCAACTTCTCAGCCTTCTACCTGCTGGAGCTGCCTGGACGTCTGGGGAGCAGACACCGCAGACAAGGATGCCCAGGTAAGGCATCTGCGTGCGGGGCAGGCCCAGCCCTGCCAC
The DNA here is from genome assembly GCF_964341445.2 of Mesoplodon mirus. NCBI lineage: Eukaryota > Metazoa > Chordata > Mammalia > Artiodactyla > Ziphiidae > Mesoplodon > Mesoplodon mirus. The sequence goes on along the minus strand of NC_138995.1, from coordinate 4,258,313 downwards.
TTAGAAGCCCTGACATCTTGAGTCTAAACCTCCACTTTCTTGTCCCTAAAATACAGACGGTAATAGTGCCCACAGCCTTGGCTCAGGGCTGGACACACTTTATGATGACGGCGGTGATGTTGATCAGAATGACGATGATTTTGAGGCTGAAACACTTCATTTTCTCCATTCGTGGCCCAGATGCTAAGGAACTAGGTCCAAATCTCACTCTTTGGCCAGCTCCTTTCCTTCCAGACTGTGTGGGTTTGTTTTTCCCCTTGTTTCTTTGCCAAAAGCAAAAGTCACAAACCTCACCACCTGCCCCTTTGGAAGAGAATTATTATTTTAACCAAAAGAACAGTGATGGCAAACCTTAGGGAACCTTAGGAAAACCCTAAAGTGTCAGCAGGGATGGGTCCCAGCAAACCTCAGGCTCCACGTTTCACCTCAGTAACCTCTTCCTGTGTCATTGTTGCATTGGTCCCAGGGGGACCTAACCCCAAAGTATAGTCGAGGAGAGACAGTTCAGAAGCTGGCCCCTGGGAAGATTCCAACAGTTGTTTTGTTTGGGCTGGACCTGTGGCTTCAGCTCACCTGGGCAGCTGCCTTTCAGAATGGCCCCAGGCGGGGCTTCCCTGATGGCGCAGTGGTTGAGAGTCCGCCTGCCGATGCAGGGAACATGGGTTCGTGCCCCGGTCCAGGAAGATCCCACATGCCGCAGAGCGGCTGGGCCCGTGAGCCATGGCCCCTGAGCCTGCGCATCCGGAGCCTGTGCTCTGCAACGGGAGAGGCCACAACAGTGAGAGGCCCGCGTACCGCAAAAAAAAAAAAAGAATGGCCCCAGGCGGCTCCCTCTTTGACAGTGGTCTTCAGTGATTAGTATAATGGTCACAGCACAGCTGCATCTCCTGACCCCAGGAGAGGGGACATCCCAGGTTGGGGCTGCTCCTTCCATGCCTGGGAGGCAAGGATGCAGGTAACTAACAGGGTTTTCAGGGACCACTGTCTCTAGTCTCCACTTTTTTGCTGAGCTATTTCCCCAGAAAGTCTATAGACTAAGAACCAGATGAAATTGGAGTGATCACACCACCCTCAGCGTTTAAGATGGCAATGCCAAAATTTTGTGGCTGTGTAGAGATGCACCACACTGCGCGATCACGTATCCCAACTTTCAGCAAGAAGGCAAGACTTAAGAAATCGCGATGTGAATAATAATGCTGCTCCCACACTGTTTATGGATGGCGCTCATTCATCCACAGATGCATTCTCGGAGTGCTTGCTCTTGGCTGAGCACTGCCGATGGGGGGGTTCCCAAAGGTGCTGTGGTTCAGGGATGCTGGGCGGTGGACCCGCCAACACCCTCGAGAATGGCAGTCGGGGGCGTGTGGTGCCATGAAGTGGGTGTGTTCATGTGTGCAGTCAGGGAGGCTTCCTGGAGGAGGAATCCGGTCTTTATCCTAGGAGCAGTGGGCTACAGCAATTGAGGTTTTAATCAGGGTGGGGGACATGATCACATTTGCATTTTGAAAGCGTGTTCTGGCTACAGTGTGGAGAATGGATGGTTGGAGGTCAGAGTGGGAGCCAGGGAACCTGGGAGGAGACCTTAGCCCAGCCCTGGTGAGAAGCTCACAGCCAAATATTTCTAAAGTGCTTCCCTCCACTTCTGGGCGGCGTGGCCGAGGGGATGGAGAGAAGTGGGTGGGCTGAGAGATACTGAGGGGGCCACCCTGACAGGACTTGGGCGTTCATGGGCTTTGGGCAGAGGGAGAAGGCAGGGTCACAGTCACCTCCAGGTGACTGGCTTAGAGAAGCTGGTCCAGGTGGTGTCTGCCTGGCTAGGTAACTCAGGTGGGAGGGGGAAAGAAAAATCTTTGTTGTGGTAAATTTAAAAATACAAAACATAATCTGCAGTACAATATCGTTGTTTAAAAATGTACCAAAAAAAGACTGAAAGGAAATTCACCAAAGATCAACAGAGGTTCTCTCTGAACACAGGATTCTCCTCTTTCTACCTTTTTCTGTTTCCCAAATGATCGCTAATGATCATGTACTAATACAATAATTAGGGAAAACCACAAGTGAAAATCGATATGCATTCAATCAATTCTAGGACAATCCTTGCCTCTGATGGAGGTAGTTTTTCAGTTTTTCCCAGAGAGTAAGTCTGGCTGCTCAGAGCAGGGAGAGGAAAGTCCCATAGTTGGGACTCCATAGTTTAACCTCACCCACTTCCACCAGGAGCTGCCAGCCAGGCTCTGTCCTCACTATCTCTGCAAGAAATTTTTGCTCCATTTGTTAAATCCAGGTGTGTGGATTGTATTCTGAATTCCAAAAGAATTTTCTTTTTTGAGTTCAGTGTCACATTTTCTCCGTTTCTCTCCCAAAGAAACGTGCAAAGGACGCCACAGCTCCAAGTGCTTTTGACATCTTCCTGCAGTACTTGGGTCTTTCTAGAAAAATGAGGTGTTCCCTTCCCTGGCTTCAAAAGCGTGGAGAGGTGCACTGTTTTGTTTCACGTCTGACCCTGAGAAGATAGGATGTGGGTGGGGAAGAGCCACTGGGAAGCAGCCTCCCCCATAAATCCCATCTGTTTGCTCAGGAAGGGCAAAAGGTTGAAACATTTTAAAACCTGAGTCTGGCCCAGGGGGACCCTGCCGACCGTCTGGGGAAGATCGCGGCCCCATTCCAGGGAGATGAACCCCCCAAATGCAAATGCAGGGGAAGGAGGCCATGCTCCAGGCCTCTGCGGCCTCCAGCCAGTGATTGCCAAAGGGCTTTCCCCCACCATGGTGGGTGCAGCCAGGTGCTGTAGCACTGGAGGCCCGGGAAGACCTTGACCCCTTTGGTTCTGCAAAGGATTGGACTTTTAGTTGTGTTCCTGATCCAAGAGTCCAGAACTCAGCCTGCAGGAGAGGTGATTGTCCCTCCTTGAAGAATTTTGGAGGACAGAGTTCTTCTGCCTTGACAAAATAGTCGCAGCAGTAGTTAATAGCCATAGTAGCAATAATGCTGATAGTAATAATACTAACAGCAGTAATACTAGAAGCTGTAGCAATAGCGCCGTACTACTGATCGTAGTAATAACGGTAATAGTATTAATAGTAGCAATGGTAGTAATAGCCGTGGTATTCATACCAGTGACAATAGTATTAATACTGGTAGCAATAGTGACACCAGTCCTAACCGTGATAATGCTGGTAGCAATAGTACTAAGAGCGATGGCATGAGTCATAGCCGCAGCAGTAGTACTAGCCGTAGTAGCAATAATGCTGATAGTAATAATACTAACAGCAGTAATACTAGAAGCTGTAGCAATAGCGCCGTACTACTGATCGTAGTAATAACGGTAATAGTATTAATAGTAGCAATGGTAGTAATAGCCGTGGTACTCATACCAGTGATAATAGTATTCATGCTGGTAGCAATAGTGACACTAGACATAACCGTGATAATGCTGGTAGCAATAGTACTAAGAGCGATGGCATGAGTCATAGCCGCAGCAGTAGTACTAGCCATAGTAGCAATAATGCTGATAGTAATAATACTAACAGCAGTAATACTAGAAGCTGTAGCAATAGCAATGTACTACTGATCGTAGTAATAACGGTAATAGTATTAATAGTAGCAATGATACTGGTAGTAATAGCCGTGGTACTCATACCAGTGATAATAGTATTCATACTGGTAGCAATAGTGACACCAGTCCTAACCGTGATAATGCTGGTAGCAATAGTACTAAGAGCGATGGCATGAGTCATAGCCACAGCAGTAGTACTAGCCATAGTAGCAATAATGCTGATAGTAATAATACTAACAGCAGTAATACTAGAAGCTGTAGCAATAGCGATGTACTACTGATCGTAGTAATAACGGTAATAGTATTAATAGTAGCAATGATAATGGTAGTAATAGCCGTGGTACTCATACCAGTGACAATAGTATTCATACTGGTAGCAATAGTGACACTAGACATAACCGTGATAATGCTGGTAGCAATAGTACTAAGAGCGATGGCATGAGTCATAGCCGCAGCAGTAGTACTAGCCATAGTAGCAATAATGCTGATAGTAATAATACTAACAGCAGTAATACTAGAAGCTGTAGCAATAGCGATGTACTACTGATCGTAGTAATAACGGTAATAGTATTAATAGTAGCAATGATACTGGTAGTAATAACCGTGGTACTCATACCAGTGATAATAGTATTCATACTGGTAGCAATAGTGACACCAGTCCTAACCGTGATAATGCTGGTAGCAATAGTACTAAGAGCGATGGCATGAGTCATAGCCGCAGCAGTAGTACTAGCCATAGTAGCAATAATGCTGATAGTAATAATACTAACAGCAGTAATACTAGAAGCTGTAGCAATAGCGATGTACTACTGATCGTAGTAATAACGGTAATAGTATTAATAGTAGCAATGATAATGGTAGTAATAGCCGTGGTACTCATACCAGTGACAATAGTATTCATACTGGTAGCAATAGTGACACTAGACATAACCGTGATAATGCTGGTAGCAATAGTACTAAGAGCGATGGCATGAGTCATAGCCGCAGCAGTAGTACTAGCCATAGTAGCAATAATGCTGATAGTAATAATACTAACAGCAGTAATACTAGAAGCTGTAGCAATAGCGATGTACTACTGATCGTAGTAATAACGGTAATAGTATTAATAGTAGCAATGATACTGGTAGTAATAACCGTGGTACTCATACCAGTGATAATAGTATTAATACTGGTAGCAATAGTGACACTAGACATAACCGTGATAATGATGATAGCAATAGTAATAACAGCGATGGCATGAGTCATAGTCGCAGCAGTAGTACTAGCCATAGTAGCAATAATGCTAATAGTAATAATACTAACAGCAGTAATACTAGAAGCTGTAGCAATAGCGCCGTACTACTGATCGTAGTAATAACGGTAATAGTATTAATAGTAGCAATGATAATGGTAGTAATAGCCGTGGTACTCATACCAGTGATAATAGTATTAATACTGGTAGCAATAGTGACACTAGACATAACCGTGATAATGATGGTAGCAATAGTACTAAGAGCGATGGCATGAGTCATAGTCGCAGCAGTAGTACTAGCCGTAGTAGCAATAATGCTGATAGTAATAATACTAACAGCAGTAATACTAGAAGCTGTAGCAATAGCGACGTACTACTGATCGTAGTAATAACGGTAATAGTATTAATAGTAGCAATGATACTGGTAGTAATAGCCGTGGTACTCATACCAGTGATAATAGTATTAATACTGGTAGCAATAGTGACACTAGACATAACCGTGATAATGATGATAGCAATAGTAATAACAGCGATGGCATGAGTCATAGTCACAGCAGTAGTACTAGCCGTAGTAGCAATAATGCTGATAGTAATAATACTAACAGCAGTAATACTAGAAGCTGTAGCAATAGCGCCGTACTACTGATCGTAGTAATAACGGTAATAGTATTAATAGTAGCAATGGTAGTAATAGCCGTGGTACTCATACCAGTGACAATAGTATTCATACTGGTAGCAATAGTGACACCAGTCCTAACCGTGATAATGCTGGTAGCAATAGTACTAAGAGCGATGGCATGAGTCATAGCCGCAGCAGTAGTACTAGCCATAGTAGCAATAATGCTGATAGTAATAATACTAACAGCAGTAATACTAGAAGCTGTAGCAATAGCGATGTACTACTGATCGTAGTAATAACGGTAATAGTATTAATAGTAGCAATGATACTGGTAGTAATAGCCGTGGTACTCATACCAGTGATAATAGTATTCATACTGGTAGCAATAGTGACACCAGTCCTAACCGTGATAATGCTGGTAGCAATAGTACTAAGAGCGATGGCATGAGTCATAGCCGCAGCAGTAGTACTAGGAGGAGGAGGAGTAAGAACAGTGATAGGACTACTACCAGGAAGAGCGACTCCCACGTACTAGTCGCTCTGCCCCAGACGCTGCTGGGAGCACGAGACAGAACTGAACAGCACCTGTGAGAAAGGTCCTGCCACTACTGTCCTCTGTTTGTAGATGAAGAAACCGAGTTCCCCAAAGTCTCCCAGCTGCTAAGAGAGGCAGGGTCAGGATTTGAACCCAAACCCATGCCACTTCCCAGGCCTGGTGTGTGTTCGCAATCCGGCTGCCCAGGAGAATCTTGGGACGCAGCTAAGCCCCAGCCCCGTGCCGGGACGCTGATCCGCCAGCCTGCAGGGAGCCTGATGCCGGTTTTGTGCTGTGGGCCCCCGAGGTGACGTGAGCACTCAGCCAGGGTGGACCGTCACCACGCTACACAGTAGTTCTCTCCCTCGGGGAGGCAGCAGGACCCCCAAAAGTTATATAGCTTGTCACCCACCCATCGGGTTTCTGATTCAAGAGGTCTGGGCGGGGCCTAGGAACCTGCATGTCCACTAAGTGCTCAGGGGATGCTGATGCTGCTGGCCGGGCAGCCCACTCTGAGAAGCCCTGCTCGGCCCAGATTCCACTTCCTGGGCAGAAACCTGGTCCACGCGTCCATGCATTCACTCAGCAAACTCTAGCGAACGCCGACCGCGTGCCAAGCCCAGCTGTGAGTGACGAAGCACAAGGAGAGCTTATGTGCGTCTGCCCTTTCTCCCCCGGCAGCGTGGAGCACGCGGGGGTCATGCGGGATAAAGGACAGTCTCTTCCCAGGGCTGGGCTAAGGGCTTCTCCCGGGTTCCCTGGCTCCCACTTGAGGATAAGGGATGATCCTCGTTACACGGACTGGATGGGAGGGGCTGCCCTGACCCTCGGCGAAGCGTGTGGGGTGCCCCTTTGTCCTCAGCCCCCGAGCTAATCCACCGTCCGCACGTCCCCTCTGAACTGGTTACATAAGTGTTCCCTGAGGCCCGGAAACTTCCAGATGGGCCTGTGGCCCATCCCACCAGCTGCTTCTGGGATGTCAGCCCCGGCCTCTTTCCTGGGCCCTGGAATTCCTGGAGGAGCCTGACATGGAGCAGCTGCCGAAGTGTCTGGTAAGGCCAGGCGTGCAGAGGGAGCGTGTCAAGCAGCCTTTGTGCTCCTGGCTCCTCCCACAGGCAGCTGCAAGGGGGAAGAGCTGGGTCCCTGTGACCCCGAACATCTGGGCCCAGCACACACCAGCCTCGAGGAAGGCCTGCCAGCCACCTCCCCGCAGCAGAACAGTCTGTGCTTGTCCCTCTTGTTCTGCTCAGATGCTTTCCGGGGCCCTCAGGGGTGAATCTCCTCCCACCTGCCCTCAAGTAACCCTCACGGCTACATGCAGGGACCACTGGAGTTCCAGTCCTCCGGGTCCTTCAGAATCACCTGGAAAGCTGGCTTAAAATGCCCATTTGGGGGCCGCACCCAGAGAGCCTTGTCCTGTAGGTCTGGGAGGGGTCCGGGGATCTTCATTTTTGATGAGATCCCTGGGCAATGCAGGGGTTGCTCGGACCACACTTTGAAAAACACTGACACAGCCGGTATACTCTCATTTTGTACAATATATGATACATGTAGGCAAGGGAGGCTATCTATTTTATATCTATATATGTATACAGATATTTCAGTATTTATTATATTAGTTTTCTAGGGCTGCCATAACAAAGTACCTAAACTGAGTGACTTAAAACAACAGACATGGGGCTTCCCTGGTGGTGCAGTGGTTAAGAATCCGCCTGCCACTTCAGGGGGCATGGGTTCGAGCCCTGGTCCAGGAAGATCCCACATGCCGCAGAGCATCTAAGCCTGTGCACCACAACTACTGAGCCTGCTCTCTACAGCCCGCGAGCCACAACTGCTGAGCCTGTGTGCCACAACTACTGAGGCCCGCATGCCTAGGACCCGTGCTCCACCACAAGAAGCCACTGCAATGAGAAGCCTGCGCACCGCAGTGAAGAGTGGCCCCCGCTCGCTGCAACTAGAGAAAGCCCGCGCGCAGCAACGAAGACCCAACACAGCCAAAAATAAATAAATTAATTAAAATAAAAAACAAAAGAAACCTGGATATATATTTTCCCAGTCTGGAGTCCAGAAGTCCAAAAATCAAGGTGTTGGCAGGGTCACCTCCCTCGGAAGGCTCTAGGGGAAGATCCTTCCAGCTGCTGGTGCCCCCAGACTTTCTTTGGCTTGTGGCCGCATCCCTCCAAATTGGCCTTCAAGCAAAAGAACGGGGAAGATGCCTGAGTTCAGTTCCACCCCAGGAACAGAGGCGCAGGCTGGGTCCCTGGCCCCTCTTCAAAGCAGTCAGGCTTTGCCCTGCAGCCAGCAAAGTGGCTGATCAAACGACAGATTTTTCTGAGACCGCACACTTCCAGCTGGCATCTGCCTGTCAACAACTACAGTCCTCTCCCCCCGCCCTGTTCCCCTCCCTCCTGGCGTCTCCTGCCAGCTCCTTCCCTTCCCCTCTGACGCTTGACCCTGGGCCTCTTCCCTCCCCCTTGGACCCACCCTCCCTGAAAAGCTTTAAGTGCCAGTAACGTGCAGGTCACCCTACATCCCCCTTCAGCTTTTGCCTCCCTGAGTTCCAGGTCCATAGAGTTCCAGGGCCAACCCCACACTGGCCTGCCCACTCAGGTGTCTTCCAGACACTCACTTCGCTTTCCGGTTATGAAGGTAGCAAGCCTCTGAGCCTGTCTGAGCCCCCGCTAGTAGCCGTGACCTTGGAGGGCTGCTGTAAGATGCAGCAATCATGCTAAGCACAGGGCAAGTGCCCAGAATCAGAGGTGAGCGTCTCACAAGGCAGATGTAAAATGCACAACCGTCCTTCCAGGTTGGAGTGCCCAGAGCTGGGAAACAGGGCCTCGGCCAGGTTCTCCCACCTTCCCAGGTCAGAGGAGGCAGCTGCTCTCCAAGGTTCTTGGAAGGACCCTTCCCTTTATTCTCTGGTGCGTGAAACTTGAAGCCAGTGGGGAATCCTTCCTGTCCTCCAGCATAAGCTTTGGGATTTAAGTGGCAGTCTCCACTGGAACGGAGCTCAAGGACTTGAACTGACTCTTACTAAAGTGTAAATGACTGACAGCAGATCAGTTCCCAAGAAGGAGGAAGTACCAGGACCCTGGCCTTGGGGTCGGGGGAGCAGGCACCCCCCGACCTACAGTCAGCGATCAAGGGGCACCTCCCAAAGGAGGCGGTACAGAATTGCCCACCACTAGGGGGCAGCACAGCACCAGGGATCAATTTACAAATACAAAGGGAGGGGTCTGAATTGGTACTTTGAGAAGTTGTGAAACTCCTGCCCACCCCGTCTAGGCAGCCCCTCTTCCTCCTTCCAATTGAATCCACATTCTCTCCAAGCATCCCTCAGGTGGAGGTCCAAAATGGTCCCAAATGAATCAGGAACCTCATTCCTCACATGCAGTTTTGCCCAACTAGAGAAAGAAGCACTTTACACCTTATTCAAGTCATACGGACCAGCCCTAATACTGCTGACTTCCTGTTGCCTCAGACCAGCAGAGTCAGCCTCACCTGGAAGCTCGCTGGAAATGCAGACTCTCAGGTCCCACCCCAGACCCACAGCATCAGACTCTCTGAGGGTAGGCCCAGCAATTTGTTTTTGTTTTATTTAGTTAGTTATTTTATTGAAGTATAGTTGATTTACAATGTTGTGTTAATTTCTGCTGTATGGCAAAGTGATTCAGTTATACATACATATGTTCTTTTTCATTATTCTTTCCGATTGTGGTTTATCATAGGATATTGAATATAGTTGCCTGTGCTCTACAGTAGGATCTTGTTTATCCATTCTTTTTTTTTTAAAGATAGATTTTATTCATTTTTATTTTATTTTATTTATTTATTTTTGGCAGGGTTGGGTTTTTGTTGCTGTACGCGGGCTTTCTCTAGTTGAGGCGAGCGGGGCCTACTCTTCGTTGCAGTGTGCGGGCTTCTAATTGCGGTGTCTTCTCTTGTTGTGGAGCACAGGCTCCAGGTGCATGGGCTTCAGAAATTGTGGCACACGGGCTCAGTAGTTGTGGCTTGTGGGCTCTAGAGCGCAGGCTCGGTAGTTGTGGTGCACGGGCTTAGTTGCTCCGCAGCATGTGGGATCTTCCTGGACCAGGGCTCGAACCTGTGTCCCCTGCATTGGCAGGTGGATCCTTAACCACTGTGCCACCAGGGAAGCCCTATCCATTCTATATATAGTCGTTTGTATCTGCTAATCCCAAATTCCCAATTCGTCCCTCCCCCATACCCCCTCCCCCTTGGCAACCACAAGTGTTTTCTCTATATCTGTGTCTGTTTCATAGATAAGTTCATTTGTGTCATTTTTTTTTTTTTTTTAGTTGCAGCATGCAGGATCTTTAGTTGCGGCATGCGGGATCTAGTTCCCTGACCAGGGATCAAACCCGGGCCCCCTGCATTGGGAGTGTAGATTCTTAATTGCTGGACCACCAGGGAATTCCCTGTGTCATATTTTCGATTCCACATATAAGTGATATCCTATGATACTTGTCTTTCTCTTTCTGACTTCTTTCACTTCATATGATCATCTCTAGGTCCATCGTGTTGCTGCAAATGGCATTATTCTGTCCTTTTTCATGGCCGAGTAGTATTCCATTGTGGATACCTACATCTTCTTTATCCATTCATCTGTGGATGGACACTTAGGTTGTTTAGGCAGTTTGGGTTTTAACATCCCTCCAGGGCATTCTGATCGGCTCAGGGTTGAGAACCACTGCTTTCAATGTAGCAGGCAAGATGGTAACACTGGTTCGTGTTCAGTCACGTGTCAATACTGCTCTGAGGAAGAAAAGCCCAGTTTGGTGCAGTTTGCTGCAAGGATGTGGTTCTGGAGCAGGGATCCAGCCCGGCAGGACTTGGCCGGAGCTGGGCCAGGTGGGTAGTTAATGTGAAGGATGAATGAGTCAGTTGGGGTCACACAGCATCGTGACCCAGTCCCTAATCCATTCCCAGGAGGAGGAATTAGAAAGTGGTCTTCGGGTTGTCAGTTCTCCAAAATGAGAACGTCTACAGCGAAAAAGGAAGCCCAGTCCTTTTCCTGACACTAGAATAGAGGCTGCCCATCAGGGGTGTTCAGGAAGGAGGGGAACCCCCTACCTGGTTTCAAATCCCTGCTCTGAAGCTGGGCCACCCTATTCAGTGATGCAACCTCTCTGATCCCCAGCTCCTGCCCTAGACAATGGGGACGACAATAGTACACTCCATATAAGCTTGTCCTGAGGACGAAGTATGATAATTCATGTGACACTCTGGCCAGAGTAAGTGCTCAACAAGTGTTAGTGAGTTTTCAATAAATGGGTCGTTTAAGTTGTAAAACTCTATGGTTTCCCAGTCAGTCTGGCTGCTCCTCAGAAAGTTATAGAGTTACTGTATGATCCAGCCATTCTGCTTATGCACCCAAGAGAAACGAAAACTTAGGTACACACAAAAACTTGCACATGAACGTGCATAGCAGCACTGTTCACAGTATCCAAAAAGTGGAAACAACCCAAATGTCCATCAACAGATGTGTGGATAAGCAAAACGTGGTCCTCTGCAAAATGGAATAGTATATTGGCCATAAGAAGGGATGAAGCACGGACACAGGCTGCAACGTGGAGGAACCTTGAAAACATTATGCTCGGGTGAAAGAAGCCAGACACGGAAGAGCACAGCTTGTAGGATTCCATGTATACGCAACGTCCAGAAGAAAATCCATAGAGACAGAGAGCAGATTAGTGGTTGCTGGGGCTGGGATGGGGGTGGGGGGATCGGAGGGGATGGCTAAGAGTACAGGGATTCTTTTAGGGGTGATGGAATATTCTAGAAGTCATTGTACTGATGGTTGCAAGACTCTGAATATGCTAAAACCCACCCAATTGTGTACTTTAAAAGGGTGAATCGTGTGGCCTGTGAATTATATCCCCAAAAGAGCTCCTTTAAAAAAACCCACGTTTTCCCCATGAGACGCCCTAAAGCTATTAATTAATGAGGGGCGGGGAGGGAAAGAGTGACCTGTGAACCTTTTGATTTTTTCCCAAATTGACCCCTAAGCAAAAAAGTTTAGAAAAGGTACCTGAGTTCAATTTCATCTCCAAGTTAGGGCTCTGTCCTGCAGCCCCTCTTTCAAGGTCAGCCCTTCATAACACAGCAAAGTAGAGCAGCCCATCAAATTGTGGGTTTTTTTTTTTTTTTTAAGGCTACAGACTTTCCAGCTGGATTTTGTCTGAAAACGTCATACAGTCCCTGAGGTGGGTTAAGCCCCTAAGATCTTTGGGGGCTTGGGGCTAAATTATCAGCAGAAAAATTGCAGCATCTCCAGGCCCAGGGAGCCAGGCTCTGTGTCTACAGCTGTCCTTGCAGGCAGCTGCCCGGGAGGCCTGCCCTGGCCTTATCTCCAGGAGGAAATGTCCCCACCCTGCTCCAAATGTTTTTGCAGAAGGATAGGGCCAAGCAGAGTCCCACATCCCCAGCCAGAAAGTCTCCCCCCACCCCACTCTGGAGGAGGAGAGTCACCAGGGAATGGATGGGGCTCCTGGCACGTGTGCTTCCCACGGGGACTGAAGGATCCTGTCCGCAGTCTCCCCTCCGGCTCAGATCACCCCACACCTTCCCATCACCGTCTCACGACTTCAGTTTCAGGGCTGGGGGTGGCCCTAAGGTCTCAGAGCCTGCCCCTACCCCCAGTACAAACGTGTCACTTCTCCTAAGTCCCCCACACCCCAGGGCCTTTGCACAGGCTGTCGTGGGAAGGTTCCACCAGGTGCCAGCTCTGTGCCCTTGGACAGTCACTCCCTCCCGGGCCTCGGATCCTCACTGGTCATTTGAGGAGCTTCCTCCAGGACTGCTCTTTCCCCAGAGTCAGACTGCTAACTGCCCGCTCATCCTTCCAGCTGCAGCTCCCCTCCTGATGTTGGAACCTTCTAGAATGTCCTGGCACTCTCAGGTTCCTAGGCCCATCTGTGATGGTCTGGTGGCCTGTTTGCTTCTTGGCCACACTGACAACACCTGGAGGGCAGGGCTTATGGGACGGTCCCCCTTGCATGTCCCGTTCCCCAGCCTAGCCTGTCACAGGCTTTCTACTGAAGTGTTTAAGGGAGTGAGTGAGTTTCCAAAATACTTCCTCTTCCACGATCTCACTGCGTCTTCCCCGGCACCTGGGCACAGGGAACAGGCTATTGCTCCATTTTACAGATAAGAAACGGAGTCTCTGGGCTCCTCCTCCTCAGCTTCTCCCAGGTTTCCAAGACGGTGGGAGAGGGCGAGGGTGGTGCCGTCCACGGCCCCTCTGTGGCCCGTACGGCTCCTTGAAAGGATGCTGTTTCGGCAAAGCCTCCCGGCCCGGCCAGAGCAAGAGGTCACGTGTCCTCTGGCAGAGAAGAACCGTCCTTTGGGCCGGGCTGTGTGCGTGCTGAGTCATCACTCCCGGCCCCGGAGTCCCTCTGCCCCCCGCCCAGCTGCCGACCCCCAGTGCCAGCGCCATTTCTCTTCCCATCGGGAAAGAGAGCCGTGGCCTTAGGGGACCCCGAGGGCCACCCTTCTGGAAGCAAACATGGACAAGCTGTTCCGGCTGGCGGAGGACATGGTCCTCTGCAAGCGGTGGAGCGGCTGGAGACTGTGCCCGGCCAGGCCGGGGCCCAGCCCCCCCTCCTCTGCCTCCCAGTAAGGTGACCTTGGCAAAGCACCGGACCTCTCCACCCATTTCCTTCCTGCAGCAGGGGCGAGGAGTGCGTAATAACACCCACTCTTATTCTGAAGGATGGTCATGAAGTTTAAAGGTCATGTAGGCCAGCGAGTGTTGGGCAGAGTGCCCAGCACACAGGAAACCCTCGGTGAATATCACTTATTTGTAAAAAGGTTGCTTATTTGTAGAAATCATCAGGAATCCTCAAGGAACAGGCAGAGTACAAGCGAACTGGTTTTGGAGTCAGGATAGAGGGCTCCTCAGTGAGTGGGGGCCAGGAGCTGTGGTCCCGCCGGACGCTGGGCTTGCTGAGGCCTGGATGAGAGCGGACACTGGGAGTTGGGGAGACGGAGCCTGGCCTGGGGGGCTCAGTGAGACCAGCCACTCTGTTAGAGAACAGGGAGGAAGGAAAAGGGGTATCTAGCGCTATTGCAGTGACCGCTGGATTGGATGCCCTCGAATGCTCTCTCAAAGTTCCCTGGCAGTTGCGAGGCAGAGGTTGACGGGTTCTTTGAGGACTTGCTGGGCCCCATGGGGCCCGCGATTTATCCAGGTTACATATGATTGTCATTGGGCAGCGGAAGTTAAGTCTGTGCTTGGTAGAGGATGGCTCCAAAAAGAGGTAGAGGATGGCTCCGAAAAGAGGCCTCTTGAGGCCACTGAAGGCCTGGTCTAAGAGCAGGGCCTGCGGGAGCAATAAAGAGCCCCGGGCTCTGTGGACACAAACCAGAAGGACCCAGCTGAGCTGCAGGGCTGTTTCTCCCTAGCACAGTCTCCTACGGCTGCTGTTAGCAAACTGTCGCAGACCCAACACCTTAATTAAAACCATGTAAATGTATTCTCTTAACCGTTCTGGAGGCCGGAAGTCTGAAATGAGTCTTACAGGTAAAAATCAGGGTGTGGGCAGGGCTTCTCTTTCTGGACACTCCAGCGTCGGGGGGAATCTGTTTCCGGGCCTTTTCCAGCTTCTAGAGGCGCCCGCATCCCTTGGCTCGTGGCCCCCTCCTCCAGCCTCAGTGCTCATCCCTCCAGCCTCTGCTTCTGTCCTCACGTCTCCTTTCTCTGACTCAGACCCTCCTGCTTCACTCTTATGAGGACACTTCTGATGACATTGGGCCCATGGGATAACCCAAGATAATCTCCCCATCTCCAGGTCCTTAATCACATCTGCAAAGTCCCCTTTGTCGTATAAGGTCACACAGTCACAGGTTCTGGGGATTGGAGCATGCACATCTTTGGGGGCCACTGTTCCACTGACCACACACTCTGTACGCACATAGTTGGGGCAGGCAGCCTCTGCCTCATGAGGCTGTTGGAATATCATCCACACAACTTCAAGTCTAGGGTTTTAATGTAACAACTTCTCTTCCTATAGATGTCACCAATATCCATCCCCTTTCTTCCTTTAACGGTAGAATGCCTCAGCCTTCACTGGGCTTAAGACTGTTCATTTCCCAGCCTCCTCTGCAGCTAGAAATGATCGCATGGCTCTGTGTGGCCAACAGAATGGGAGCAGAAGCATTATGTGCCACTGCTGGACTGCACCCTTCAAAAGAATGGGCATGGGCTCCCTTTGCCTCTTCCCTCTTCCCACTCTCTGGGATGTAGACATGATGGCAGGGGCTGGAGCAACCACTTTGGATCCAGAGATAAAAACTATGTGTTGAAGCTCACAAAACTGCCCTCCTAGCGGTCACCTCCCTCTGGACTGTGAGACAAATATATTGTTTAAGCCAGCGTATCAGGGGGCCTCTTTGTCACAGCAGCGTACACGGTACCCTGACTCAGACCCATGGGCCTGTTTATCTGAGAGGCTGCTTTGTTCTGCCCACTGCTGAGGACGCCAAGGGCTCCGCCACCTCTCTCCTAGACCTCACCCCTGCTGAGCTGGTAGAAGCTGCAGGCAAGGTTATTACATTCTTCCTATCTTGGGCAGAGAGGGGAGACTTTCCCAAATGTGCAGGCTCAAAGCCCTGGCCATGGACCAGCGGCCTCAGCATCACCTGGGAGCTTGTTAGAAATGCAGAGGCCCTGGCTCCAACCCAAACCTTATGCGTCAGACTCTGCATTTAACACGACCCGCAGCTGATGGGTGTGCAGCTGCTGTTTGCAAAGCTCTGGTCTCAGCTCTTCAGATTTTGTACATGTCCGTGCTGAGACCCCTCCCACTCCAGGTGAGTGGATATCAAGCTGTCCCCTGAATCCCTAGGGTTGTCCAAGGGCCTAGATCCCTCACCCTTGCTTTAATGAAAGCAAAACCACATTTTTGGTTTTATGTGATGGGGTTCTGCATAGACTAATTTTCTAAAGAGAAGAAGTAATTAAGTCCTGGTTCTGGGCCATGCCTCCTCTGATGACAACTGTGGGGATTGGGGGCTCACAGGGCACAAGGCAGCAGGGGTGGCAGCCAAAGACAAGTATCAGGAACCCCCTCTGTCTCTCGGGCGTCTATACGACATTTCCCCAATTTCCTTTGGAGGAAGCGATCTCCATGGGTGGAAAGGCCTGGAGTCTCATCTCCAGGTGCATTTGAGACCATTCATTCTACTTCATGTTGTTTTAGATCATTTTTGTTCATTTATTAGTGGATAGGTGTTTACTAAGTGCCAGGCACTGTTCTGTGCAGTAGGAATACTGCACTGATCGTACCTAACAAACTTCCTTCATGGAGGTTACATTTTACTATGGGTGTGTCTGGGGAAAAGATTTCCAGGCAAAGGGAGCAGCCAGTGCAAAGGCCCTGAGGTCAGAGGTGCCGGGTGGGTTTGCAGAACGTCATGGCTGGTTGGCGTGTTGTGGCTGGTGGGTAAGGGAAGACAGCAGGAAGGATGTGGGGAGGTGTGGCAGTCATAGATTTACAGGGGTGACTGGCCTGGTGGAGCAGATAATGCTTGATGTCCTCTGCCCTTGTCCCCTCTGAACTCGCCATCGTGATTCATGCCAACAGTTTCTTACCTGCAGTGCCCTAACCAAGGGCTTTCTCTGGCCACAGGAGCAAGCTCGGGGTGTAGCAGGGGTCCCCAGAAGGGCCAGAGATTAGGGTGACCCACTCGTGTCTGGCTTTAGCACTGAAAGCCCCAGAGCCCAGAAAACCCTCAGTCCCAGGCAGACCGGGGCAGGTGGTCACCTTGTAGAGGAGTTAACGTCCAGGGAGCAGCCCTCAAGCAAGGAAGGACGAGGATGGTATATAAACCCCAGGTCCTGCCCCTCCCATGGGACAACTCAGCACCACGCCCCAAGTCGTAGGGTCCCCAGCAGGCTGCCCTCTCAGGACCGCTCTCTTTATCATCTTTCCCCTGCCCGCCTCCCTCCGGCACCTCCTCACTTGTGCTTCCTGGGAGCACCTCCCTAACGTGCTATTTGTACCAAATCCTTGTCTCAGGCTCTGCGTTCAGAGAACTCAATGTAAAACACAAGGCAGAGGGGCTTCATAGATATTCATTAGAATATGGGGTGGAGCTGTAGTTGCCCTGACTTGCATGCAAGGTTCTTGGAATTTGCGGGGGTGTCCCCATCCTGAGGCACCTCCGGCCTGTGCTAAGCCTGGCTTTGAGTCAGAGTGGACATCACAGCTGAAAGGCCAAAACACAGGGTACCTCCCAGACTCTTAGGTCATCGCAGCTGCCCTGCCGTGGCCTCCTCCCCTGCCGACCCGTCAGCTGCCCCTCCCGACAGGAGGCAGCCAAGGTCACAGGCAAGAATGAATGGTCTGTGTCCTCGGCCGCAGCCTGGGTCACTGCCTGGAACCCCTGGGCTCCCCAAGGCCCGGTCAGCATCCTTGTGCTGACCCTGGCCTGCCGCCGGCTTGGTGGGAACCCAGGGGCTGCGTGGGGTTGCTGGCCCCGGCCTGCACTTGTTCCTTCTCTCCCTCACTTGGCTCTGCCAGTGCTGACCTTGAATCATTGCCTTGGCCTCCAGCCCCTGGCCTCTCTCTTCCTCTTTCCACGGGGAGCCCAGATGTGCTGATGAACTTACCGGATGGCAGTAGCCCTTCCCTGTGCTCTGACCTGTGGGGCCCTTGGTCCAGCCGGCAGCTGTGGGCCAGTGTAGACTTCCTGGGCCAAAGTCAGGGGGTTCCCCTCACATCGCAACCCACAGAATGGTGGCTGCTCTGGAGCTGTGCAAGGTGGTGAGCCGCCCTGCCCTCCTGCAGCCCCCATCCACACACTCATGGCAAAATCCAAGCCCCCTTCCAGACTGCCCCGGACCCCGGCACACACAAGAAACCCTCTCTCACTCATTTCCAGAAGCCCCTTTCCCAGCACCTGAATTCCATCCTGCTTCCGTATCAGTTCATGGAAAGTTCTTTTTTCCTCTAACTGGCTTCACAGCATTGACTTAAGATTTTCCTTTGGTCATGGTGATGAAAGAATGACTCAGGTGAGGGGTTGGCAAACCATTTCTTTCAAAAGGAGGGTCCCTTTTCTTTCAGATGAAAGGACTCTTAGATTCAGGAGACAACCCTGCCTTTAGCTGACTGTGAGCCTTGAACAAAGGAATCCCTTGGCCTTTCTTGAACCTCACCTGCTTTCTCCATAACAAGTGACCTTCCTGTCCAAAACTGGAATCCTGGAGCTATCAGTTCCCTATGGAGACTTAGCAGTATGAACTCCTATCTTATGCATAGGGAGAAAAAGTCCTTTACTGTTCACAGTGTTTCCGTTTTATAAGAATAGTAATGGCTACCATTTTTAGGTGTTTATGATGGGCCATGCTCACAACCTCCCTGTGAGGTGGTCCAACTACATCCCCATTGTATAGATGAGGAAAGCAGGGCTCAGAAAGGTTAAGTAATTTGCCCAAGGACACATAGCAGGACTCAAAACCTAGATCTTTCCAAGGGCCAGAGGTGCCCTGGGTGACTCATTTCGGGTTGTCTGAAGATTCCTTCTGGACTCAGCATTTATTTTACTCTTCTGTTTTTTTGTGGGTTTTGTTTTTTCCAAATCAAAACTGGTGGTGGTGGTTCCGATTTAGCTGGGGCCTGGTCGGACCTCCCCAAAGCAGGAAAAGATGCCTTTCCAGGATAAATGGAAACCGTTTACACGATAGTGGTCAAATGCTTTAGCAGGAACTAAATCGTATAGGATAACACTGGAAAAGCTGAAATGAATCTGTGTGGGCAGCTGGGTTTAACCCCCAAATTAGTTCCAGCCTCTTTAAAAAACATTTTTCCCCTCTCTTTTCATGTTTGTTTCCATTTTTTTTTTCCCCTTGCATAAATTTTCCAGACCTGGCTTTCGAGGCTGCTGATGAGTCAGACCATTCTGCTTATCTAAATGCTAACCAGGGCCACCCTGGTCCCCGATTATCTTCATTCCCGCGAACTCACCAAGGTGGGGGAGGGGAGGTGATGTCCAAATGAGTTGTAGTTCATGGAAGTTCCCTCTCCGTGGGCTCCAGATTTGGGGACCCTCCCTAGAGAGGCAACAGGCCATGCCATCAACCCGAGCTCCTCAAGGCCCTCCACGCTGAGGGTCCCACACCAGACCTCCTGAATTGGCAAAGCCCAGGTATCTGCATTTTGATGCACACCCCTGTTTTCAACCCCGGCTGTCTTGAAGAAAACCTAGGCATGCGGAATCCTGTACCACAGTTCCCAGAGCACAGGTGGGAACCCAAGACCTCAGGAAAGAGTTCTTTGGAATGCTGCAGGACCCTTCAGCCCTCCACCCCGCCCCCACCTCCCGGACCCAGTCCACAGGGCAGCTCTGCCCACGCAGGGTGTGAGCCTCTGAAGGTTTAAGAGGAGCTGAAGGCTGTGAAGGGTGTGCCCCTGCAACTTTCCATCGCTTCAACATTGACACGTAGCTTCTTCTTGTTCCTACTTCCTTTTCCCTCAAAACATCACAAGTACAAGAAAAGTTAGGAAATCTGTCAGCCACATGTCTCTGAAGATGTTTACAATAGGAGAAACCAAATGGAGTCGAGAAAAACCCTTTATCAGGGGTTTCCAGTGATCCATCCGTTTATTCAGCAAATCCTTTCCTGAGTTTCCACCGTGTACAAGGCGTGGACAGACGTGAGCAGCCAGACACACCCCTGCCTGCCTGGGCCGACAACCAGGAGACAGACCTGTGATTCATTGTTTAACCAGGGGCTCCAAGAGCCTATAATGGGCTCCATCCCAGTTTAGGGAGACAGGGAATGTTTCCATGAGGTCTGAGGGGTGTGGGGAGGTGGGGAGGGAAGGGGCCTGATGAGCATCCAGACAAAGGCCACAGCCCAGGGAAGGCCCCCCCTAGTGGGGAAGGCTAGGGGCGTACGAGGAAATGAAGCCCCGGGGTCTGGGGAGAAGGCCTAAGGTGAGGCCTGGTGCACCACATGGAAGGTTCCGGAACAGCTGCCCATCCTCTCCATGTCTGTCTGCACATCAGACAGGACCCAAGCGAGATCTTCCTCCTCAGCTGACCCTCCGGCCACCAAGCGTGACGTTCCCACCATGCTCTGGCCCCTGTCCCCTCTCCTGCGGAGACGGCCTCTCCTCGGGCCCACTTCTGCATCCCGAGGACAGCATTCCCACCGCCAAGGGCATCGGCGGAGACTGGGAAGTAGGCTAACAGCTTCCAGATGTCCATGAACCCAGCCTGGCTTCTGGAGGGACTGTTTGGCTTTCCGAGGTTTATAAACAGCAGGATCAGTTCCCCTCCTGACCCTCGGGAGACCGGGGGCCCCCAGCCTGGCCGACGGAGC
Source organism: Mesoplodon mirus (assembly GCF_964341445.2). Lineage (NCBI taxonomy): Eukaryota > Metazoa > Chordata > Mammalia > Artiodactyla > Ziphiidae > Mesoplodon > Mesoplodon mirus. The sequence continues at coordinate 4,238,022 of NC_138995.1, read as the reverse complement.
ATGCGGCGATCCCCGGGGATCTTGATGTGGGCCCTCCGGTGTTTCTGCCCCGATCAGGATAGGAGGGGCTCCTAATGCCCAAATGGCCAGGTTCTGCCCCAAAAGAGAGATGGCTGGAGGCAAATCCGGTGAACCCGAGGGAAGGTTGGCTGAGCTGGGAGGATCCTGGCCGTGCCTTTGACACGAGCACAGCGCCACTGCCAGCCACAGGAAGCCCCAGGCTCTACGACCCGACTTGGCCCAGACGCACCCCCCGTCTGCCGCCCGCTGAGCTGATGGCAGCCACTCTGACCTCGGGGCTCAGCCCGGAAGCAGGGTGGGGAGGGAGAGCTGGTTCCGGAAAACAGGACATGTGGCCTGTCTTTCCAGGTAGATGTTAGCAGCCCTCCCTCTGACTCACTTGGTGGAAGATGCTCCCATGAGCAGGCCCCCTCCCTGACCCCGGGAGGGCCCCAGGCACCACGAACTCAACACACAGAAGGCTCATCACTCTTCTTCCAGAAGCTTCCGGGGGCCTTTGTGCTGCAGACGCTGGCGATTCCCACCATCAACCCGGTCCTGCAGAAGCTGGGGCATCTCATCCTTTTCCTGCATTCAGGGGATGCCGCCCTTCCGAAATCTCCGCACGTCCCGAGTGCCCCCCGCCCCTCCTCTGCCCACATCCCTCCTCCTCTGATGGGCATCTCCAGCTGGTCTCGTTGGAGTTCAGTCTTGCCCACTCTGGTGGGTTTCGTTTCGGTTTTAAAATACTTTCTTGAGGTGAAATTACATAAAATGAACGCTTTTAAAGTGATCACTTCAGTGGCATTCAGCGCGTTCAGTGTTGTAAAGCACCACCTCCATCCGGTTCCAGAACCTTCCCCTCGCCCCAGAGTAAAACCCCGCACCCGTGAGGCAGTTTCTCCCTCTTCCCGTCTCCCTCAGCTCCTGGCAGCCATCAACCTACTTTCTGCGTCTATGGGTTTGTCTCTTGTGGATGTTCCATGTAAATCAAGTCACACGATACGTGACCTATGGTGTCTGGCTTCTCTCCCTTGGCATACATAAGGTTTTCGAGGTTCATTCATGTTGTAGCTGTGTCCGTGCTTCGTTCTCTTTCATGACCTAATCATATCCCACTATCAGGACAGACCACCCTTGGTTTATCCATTCACTGGCTCATGGGGAGGGAGAGAAGGAAGGAATCGCACCTCCTCCTAGGCCAAAGCCTCTTCCGCTCCTTTTGGGGGTCTCCTGAAGGCCCCCTGAGTTCCTAACGCCACGTAGGAGCGGGTCTCCCCGTTGGGTCAGCTCGTGCGCAGCCGAGGCTGTTGGTCAGGGAAAGAAAGCCCTGGCCTCTCTCCAAGGGCTGAGTCTTCTTCTCAAAGCCGATTGACATTTCCACTTAAAAAGACTGTTGTCCAGCCTGAAAAAGCCCACTGTTTCCTGCCTGCCTGTTGCTTGCTCAGCTGTGGCTGGGCTGGGCTGGGCCAGGCCAGCTCAGGGCTTTCAACGTACTGAGCCTTTAAATGACCCCCGATCTGGCTCATTTTTAGCTGCCTTTGGCTCACCTACCATCTGTAAGCCATTTCCTGCCCGCGGCTGGCCCCCACCTCTCATTTACCAGAAGCAGAGCCGTGAGGCTGGGCTGCAGGGCAGATCTGGGGTGGGACTGGCGGGGCAGGAACAGAGGATGGGCTTGGCCAGAAGCTGGCACTTCGTCTCCATCATACTTTAATGCCACCTCGCCTCGGTCAGAAGGGTATGTGGTTAATCTCATGCTGTGGACAGGCCCCCACGCCAACCAGAAAGAAGCTGTACCAGGGCAGCCTCGGGTGTCCGAGAGGATTGATGGTTGATGGTCACAGCTGACAGTATGAGCCCCCTGGTTGAGGCTAACAGCAGGCCTAGCAGGCCAGACCCTGGGTCATCGTGCATTTATAAAGGGGGAAACTGAGGCCCCTGGGGCCCTGGCTGATGCTGGCAGAGGCGGCCGGGTAATTCCCCTTCCCTTCGCCTTCCGTATTCAGGGCAAACTCGTTAAGATGTTTTTCCCTCCTGCAGCATTTCCGTGTGTATCACGCGTGATTCCTGCATGTTGCAGATAATTCCGCATCAGGCTGAGGCCGGGACTGGGCCTGAAATCGCACCCTTGCTTCATCCTGTCCTGTCCGACTCCCAGGCCGCCATCCCAGGAGCACTTCCGTATCGCCTGCGTGCAAAGCCTCACCTCGGGGGTGTGATGTGGGGACTCTGACCCCAGACACTGTGTGTTTGGGGGTTTCCTCCAGCACCTATCGTATAGTGAGCACTTAATTGATTTAGTAATTTATTCATTAAATGATTTGTTCTTTTACTAAATAGATATTTGTTGAGCACCGACTGTGTGCCGGGCACTGTTCTAGGTGGTAGGAATGTCCATGCTCGTGTGTTTCTGAGTGTGTCGGGGGGGCATGTGTGTGTGTTTGAGATATTTCTATGTGCCAAGCAGGTGGTGGGTCACAGGTGACAGATGGCAGGAGTGGTCCTTCTCCATGGGACATGGGACATGGTCACAGGGGGCAGGGGAGTTCTCATCGTCATAGGGACTGAGGGACCCCAGCTAAGGGAGCAGCCGCCGTCTCAACTTTGTGGCAGGGGTCACATTGGCGATTAAAGGCTCTCACCTAGGCAGTAACGTGTCCCCACCACGAGGGGGCGGAAAACGCGATCGTACCAGGTGCCCGGAGAATGAGGTCCAAAGATATCCGGAGACCGGCACTAACGTCTACCATCACTGCAGTATGGGCGTCGCGTGGGCCTGGGGGGCAGCAGGGGACACGGGAACTCACGCACTGACGGTCTAGCTGGGGAGACAGACGGTGAACGAACCACGACAGAATTAATGATTTAATTGCATCTATGGCCAGGGCTACCAAGAAGTGCAAGACACCAGGGCACCAAACACGGCCACATAACCTCATTGGGGGTGTTGGAAGACCTCCCTCTGCGGCTGAGCTGATGCTTAAGATAAAACGTAAAAGACGATGACCAGGGTTCTGTAGGTGAAGATGAATGGGGGAGCCTCTGAGAAGCGGGCAGAGTGATTGCAAAAGCCCTGTGGATGCAGGAAGTGTCCTCTCCAGGAGCTGGAAGAAAGCCATCACTGGCGGAGCACAGAGCATGGAGATGGAGATGAAGTTGGAAAGGTCAGCGGCCAGATCACTCACGGCCTTGTAAGCGGGTTTATGAAGCTGGCTTGTATCCTAAGAGCCATGGGGAGCCACGGAAGGTTTTCAGAAGGGGAGTGGGGTCGGGGGTTGGGATGGGGTGGGAGCTGGACAGCGCCCTCTGGTGGTTGTGTGAGGACTGGCGTCCGCAGTGCTCTCGGCCAGCGCTTGTCCTGGGCTTGGTTCTAAGCCTTCCCCGCAGGCTGTGGAGATGCAATCCTTCTGAGACTGCCCGCCCCGTTAATGCTGGTGGACACAGCTCACAGGGGCCAGCCTCCCAAATGGCATGCCACCAAGCCACGCTGTCCAGGAGACACCAGACGGACACGCCAGGGCTGCGTGGAGCAGACCCAGACAGCGAAAGGTCTGGCTGGCCTGCGTTTTCTCCAGCGGGTGCCTGGTCTGGGTCTGACTTCAGACAGGACGGGAGGGACCCTGATTACCTTCCCGTTCCCATCCTGGGTAATCTCAGACCTCACATGGGTGTGTGCTTGTGAGTGTTCGGACAGACACCACCACCACCCCCGCAAACGAGGGCCAATGGAATGATGGCCACTCAAATCTCCCGTATTACCGAAGGCAGATAAACCCCAACCAGCCAGAAGCAGGGGATCCTGTGGCCGCTGCCCCCACCCTCCCTTGCATGCTTGTGGCCTGTTTCTGCCTGAAACTGCAAATGCTTATCACAGGCGAGTGATGAGTCATGGCTTGGGTTCTTCCTCAAAGGACAGCCTGAAACTGGAGACGTTTATCAGCTGCTTTTCTTCTTTATTTTCAGACAGGGCGATTGAGCCAACTGAACTTTGTGGAAAGGGAGAGATGTTTTTCCTCCTTCATTTTCGGAAAGTGTGACCATTCCAAAGTGCACTCAAGTCTCCCTCTGGCCCCGGAACCCAGTTTCCCTTCCCAGTCGCCAGTATCTGCCCTTCCAGAGGACCAGGCACAGAGCAGCAACCACGGATCCACCAATTTCTACAAAAGTTGTGCTCCCACGAATATACTCTGTTCCTTGCCGGCTACTGGCTTTACTTCTGTAGGGGAAGAAGCTTTTGAAATAGCCCAGTAATTTTCTTGTGGGGTGCACCCATCAGCACCCCTTCTGCTATCACAACAGGGCCACGAAATGTGGCTTGTTGCTCAGGGCGGAGGAGGATGACTACAAAGGTATAAACATGCAGCTTTGAGCAGGAAAATAATTGAGTTTTCTTTTTAATCCTTGGTGAGACAGTGGTCTTGAAAGCCGGGCTTTCAAGCATGAGTAAATATTCCTGGAATTCCCATTGCTGGACCGTCTCCCATGAAGAGTCACGCATGGAGGACTGACCTCGGTGTGAATCAGAGCCGGGAGGATGCAAGAGGCAGCTGAGGGAAGAGAAAAGCACATGGAGAGGAAGAGCTGGGGGGCAGGGCCAGTGGGAGAGACAGACTGGCTGCAGCCCTCTGCTGGGGAGACGGAGGCTCCATGCAGCCTTTCCCTGCTCCCCGGTGGGCCTGGAAAGGTGGCCCATGGCAGAGAGCCTCATTGTGGGCCCACGCAGCAATCAAGGTCCAGCCCAGGAAGCAGACACCCTCCTGGGCATTTCAGTGGAGGGTACTGAATGCAGGGAATTGATGCAGGTGATGGAATGGCTGAGAAACTGGACAGAGGAAGGAAAGGGCCAGGAGGGGATTTGAAGGCAAAGAGGCCCAGGACCCCACAGCCCAGCACCGCTTCCCAAATGGCCCCGAATGATAGAATAGAAACGGTGGAGACTGGGGCCCGAGAGAAGACCCCTGCTTCCCATGGCTTGTGAGTGGCATGCGGGGGTTTGAGAAGTTCCGTGTGCCCCAGTGGGGAATGTGGAATAGGGCTGAGGGGGCAGGTTGGTGAGCTCACGGGGGGCGGGGGTCACCACTGGAAGGACCACAGGGACCCTGATCGAGGATCACGGAGCAGTGAAGCTGGGGAGCGGTCAGAGTAACATCTGGATTCAGAGTCCCCCAACTCAGATATCGGAATGCGAGTGAGAGAACAGCAGCGTGGCTCTAAGGGATGACAAAGCCCTGCTGTGAAAGCCCGAGGACCGTTTGAATAGAATGAGTCCGTGAAATGTGAGAGTAGAAAATAGCCATATTCCTAAGGAAGTCTCTAATATGATTTTAAATATGAATGTGTAAATTAATAAACTAAACATCATGTACATATATTTTAAATGAGAGCAAAGAACGATCACTCATTTTTGCTCACCCGTACATTTCAACAGCCCCACCGCACAGGTTGAGCAATGCCTGCCCCATGCCCCAGCTCCCCCAGCTTCCGAGTTACACGTCATTCAGTGGTCTCCTTGGCAGCTGTGCTTTTTCTGCAGACTCAGCACCCTCTTCCACATTCTGCATTTTAAGTCCTTTTTGCGGGGAGGAATCCCTTCATAACCTGGAGTGGAGCTGAAACTCGACCCCCGCCCCCCGCCAGTTGGCAGAAACATAGTTTACTAGTTAAGGGTATGCTAGCTGCCCTAACAAGCAAGTCTCCACATTTCAATGACTTTACATGCAATTGAAGTTTGTTTTCCTCTCGATAATGGAGAGCAGGTGTTAAGGGGCTGGCTTTTCCACAAGGCAATTTAGCAACCGAAGGCAGGGAACTCTCTGCCAGCCCCCAGGAGCCTTTTGCTTCCAGCTGGTGGGAAGGGACAGGGCAGGAAGGAGCAGGTGTGGGAGGTTTTTAGAGGAGCACATGACTTCCACGTGAATCCCATTGGCCAGAATTCAGTCACGTGACCTCGCCTGACGGCAAGGGACGCCGGGAAATACCAGTCCGGCTGTGTGCCCTGGAGGAAGAGGAAGTGGTTGCGGGGGGGTGAACAGCTATCCGGTCTCCGTCACACACGGGCCCCGTGAGATTGCCTGTGCGACGCCGTTAAACGTCCCCCTGTAGACAGAGCTGGGGGAAGGCTGCCCTTTGGAACTTTGTTCCCGTGTCCCACGCGGCAACCTCACTTCAGTGCTCGCTACACAGAATCGGAGGAGTGGCTAAGACATGGTCCCCGTCCTCTGGGGCTCTATGTGTCCCTGGAGTCAGCAGACCCAGGAAGAGAGCACTGAGCGAGGCATGATGTCAGAAGTCCACACTGGCACCTGTGGGGCAGGAAGATGCCTCGGAGCTTCAGCTGAAGGCCCACAGCTGAGGTCAGCTGCCCGTTCTCAACAGGGCGGCCTGCCCTGTCTCCAGGGCTCCCCCAGAGCAGCCAAGCCTCGGCGCCTCAGCACCGTCAGTTGGTCCCACCCCTCCAAGCGGGGCCAGGCCCTGCGAGCTGCAGCTTACGTGCAGGTGGGTTATTCATGTGTGGGGTCGCGAGTTCTGGCTACGGTCGAGTTTCCCCCTCTCAGGTCCCACCATGGGAGCTGGATAATTCCTTTGTGTGTGTGTGTGTGTGCTGGGTAGGGGGTGCCCCATGTACTGCAGGAGGTTTACCAGCAGCCCCGACCTCTCTCCCCAAGACACTCTTAGCACAGCTCTGAGTTGTGACAACCAAAAGTGTCTCCAGACCTTGCCAAATGTCCCCTGGGGGGCAAAACTGTTGCCAGTCGAGAACCATTGGCCTGGAGAGTGGTTCTCACACCTGATTACACATTTGAATCATCTGGAAGCTACAGACAATTACCAATCCAGACCCCGCAAGTCCACTCCTAGGTATGGGCCTGAGATAAATGAGGCACGTCTACAAAAGACTGTAGGACTGTGTTCCTGTCGGTGTATTATTAATAGCTGATGGCTGGGAACAGCCCAGATGTCCATCCATAGGAGACTAGATGAACAAATCATATATGTATTCACATAGTGGAATAATACCAAGAAAGAAAAAAACCCCAACAACAGGCATGAATTGCACTGCTATTAAGTTGAGCAAAGGAAGCCTCACACAAGAGTACATGTCGTATGATCCCTTGTATATGAAGTTCAAGAACAGGCAAAACCAGTCTATCGTGATAGAGGTGGGGAGAGTGGATATTTCTGGGGAGGGTAGTGACTGGAAACCTGGGACGCTGGGAATGTTCTATCTTGATCTTCATGTTGACACGTGGTGTGTGCGGATATAACAATTCATCGTGCCGTGCGCTTAAGATTTGCACATATAACTTATGCCTTGTATTCGCTTCCTGTGACAGCTGCAATAAATTACCAAAACTTGGTGATTTAAAGAAACAAGAGTGTATTCTCTCACAGTTCCAGAAACCAGAAGTGTGAAATCAGGTGTTGCAGGGCTGTGCTCTCTCTGGAGGCTCTAGGGGAGGGACCTTCTTTATCTCCTCCAGCTTCTGGTGGCCACGTTGCTCTCCCAATTTCTCCTGTCACACTGCCATGTGCTCTGTGGTTATGTAATCTCCCTCTGCGTCCCTTATAAGGATACATGTGATTGCATCTCAACCCACCAGATAATCCAGGATAACTTTCCCATCTCAGGATCCTTAGTTACATCTGCAAAGTCTTTGCCATATAAGGTAACATTGATGGGTCCCGGGGATTCAGACCTGATATGTTTGGGGGCCCTTATTCAGCCCACTGCATAACTAAATTTAAAAGAAAAAATTTAGGGCTTCCCTGGTGGCGCAGTGGTTGAGAGCCTGCCTGACAATGCAGGGGACACGGGTTCGTGCCCCGGTCTGGGAGGATCCCACATGCCGCGGAGCGGCTGGGCCCGTGAGCCATGGCCGCTGAGCCTGCGCGTCCGGAGCCTGTGCTCCTCAACGGGAGAGGCCACAACAGTGAGAGGCCCGCGTATCGCAAAAAAAAAAAGAAAAATTTTAATTACCGGTGTGATGGCCCTACCACACACCAATTGAATCAGACCCTCTTCTGTTTCTGTTGATAAGTTACACAGTCCTGGGCGTAGCGGGTGGAGGGACACTGATCTAGAGGTGGCTCTTCCCTTGTCGGCGCGTTCGGGAAGGGTAGGGATGTGCCTGTCTTGCTCATCACTTACCGCGGTGCAAAGTTGACTCAACGAACTTGCTAAACATGGAATGAATTGATACATGAATGAATATAGTTACTACTAAAATATGTTTTTTGCTCGTAACACTTCTGACGCCAAACACGTAGATATTCCACACCAAGCAATTCTCCAGTTCTCTGTGGACGCCAGCTGGGTGTCCTACAACTTAACTCGATTCTGATGCTAACCACCCAGAGTGAGAGCAGACCCTGTGGTTAAGGGCTCAGCCCCACAAGACTGCCCCCACTTCAGATGCCAGTCGCAAGTGGTGGGTCCCCAGCTCACCCACCCTTCTCTCTGACTTGGCAACAAATCAAGGAATCCCACAACCCCCTCCTCAGCTTCAATAATGTGCTATAATGGCTCATAGAACTCAGGGAAATACTTTCCTTACGTTCACTTTTATTGTAAATGTAAATCCTTTACATTTATTGTAAAGGATACAGATGAATAACCAGACAAAGAGGTACGTAGTGAGAGGTCTGGAAGGGTCCCAAGTGTAGGAGCTTCTGTCCCCATGGAGTTTGGGGTGCACACCCTCTCGACACGTGGGTGCGTTCACCAACCCAGAAGCATTTTCATGGAGGTTCCATTATATAGGCGTGGCCGATAACCTCATGTGAGTGGTGATGCCCCACTCGCCTCCCTGGAGGTCGGGGATGGAGCTGCAAGTTCCAGTGCTCTAATCACATGATTGGTGCCTCCGGCAACTGGCCCCCGTGCTGAAGCTCTCTGGGAGCCACCAAGAGTCACCTCGTTAGCATAAAGTCAGGTGTGGTGGAGAGGGGCTTGTTACGAATAACCAAGGACACCCCTATCTCCCCATCAGCAAAGTACACAGATTTTAGGACCAAATCTACATTCTTTTTCTGTCACAGTATCACAAGGGAGGATGAGTGTGGCCACAGTAAATTGGGATGATCTAAAGTCAGAGGACCCAGCTTCAAACCCAGCCCTGCTGCTTATCGGCTGAGTGACCGCAACCAAGGCCCCTCGCCGTCCCACCCTTTCTCCTCACCGGGAAAGTGAGGACACTGCTGGGGGAATTCATGAGATGACGTCTGTCCCTGTGAACCTGCCTGAAATCCAAAACAAGTGCACACCTTCCCGTGCAAAACATCTGACGCTGAGCCCGTGGTAAATAGTGACTTCCCGGGTGAATCAAATAAAATCACAAGATGCTGGGTGTTAGGCAAGTGGGATTTACGTGCTGGCCTCACTGTCGGCATAAAATACGCTCGCTGTAAATGTGCAGAGCTTGTGAAATAGCTGAGCGCTCTTTGAAGGCCACGAGGAGGGACCCTGGAGAATGTAAGCCGGGTGGGGGGACAGATTAGTTCCTTTTGAGGATGACAACCATAAAACCCTTTCCTAAGTCGAGGGTGATGTCCTAACCCAGTTCACTGCCTGCGTAACAGTATGCCCAGTGCTATTTAGTTTGACAGGGGAAAGCAAACAAACGAAGAACACCCAATCAACAACGAAAACCTCCTTCTTAGGAGAGCTTGGAGTCTGATGGTCTTGCTATAAGACGTCCCGCTTGGTTTGGGATTTCAGGCAGGTCTCTGGGGAGAGGGGGGAGAAAAGGGCCTGGTCCCATGGAAATTTCCTAGTAGGGTTTATTTTGAAGCAAAGGTTTGGCAGCCCTGACCCTGTCTCCTTGGCTAGACAGAGCCTCTTTGAAAAGAGTCAAAAACAGCAGGGATGGGAAACGGCCCTCGAGGGAGCAGGTTTTAGTGGAATCCTCTTCTTCCAAAAAGAACTGCCGAGACCAGCCCGGGCATCCCTTGCTTTATGAAATTCAGCTCAGCTCACCTGTGGTCGGCAGAGTAATGCCTGCTGCCTGCCCCCACCCCAGTCTAATTCCCGGAATCGCTGTGTACGTGACCTGACATGGCCGAAGGCACTTTGCAGGCGTGCTTGAGTTGAGGACCTTGTGATGGGGAGATGATCCTGGGTGATCTGGGTCGGTCCAGTGGAATCGCATGAGTCCTTGAAATCAGAGACCCTTTCCCAGCTGTGGTCAGAGAAAGAGGAGGCAGTGGAGCAGGTTCAGAGATGCAGTGTCGCTGGCTTTGAAGATGGAGAAGGGGGCCGTGAGCCAAGGACTAGGGGCCACTGCTAGAAGCTGAAAGGGCGAGGAATAGCTTGCCCCCTAGAACCTCAGGCAGCACCACTGATAACCTTGGTTTAGCCCAGTGAGCCCCGTGTTGAATTTCCGACCTCCAGATGGAAGTTGATGAGCGTGTGTTGTTGAAGCTGCAAAGTTTGTGGAAATGTATTGCAGCAGCGGTAGAAAATCCAAACATCACCTTTCTTCTTTTTTTAAAATTGATTAACGTATAGTTGATTTACAATGTTATGTTATTTTCTACTGTACAGAAAAGTGGTTCAGTTATACATCTACAGGTATTCTTTTTCATAGTCTTTTCCATTGTGGTTTATCACAGGATGTTGAATGTAGTTCCCTGTGCTATATAGTGGGACCTTGTTGTTTATCCATTCTCTGTATAATAGTTTGCATCTGCTAACCCCAAACTCCCACACCATCCCTCCGCACCCCCTTGGCAACCACAAGTCTGTTTCTGTTTTGTAGATAAGTTCATTCGTGTCATATTTTAGATTCCACAGATAAGTGATATCATATGGTATTTGTCTTTCTCTGTCTGACTTACCTCACTTAGTATGATAATCTCCAGGTCCATCCCTGTTGCTGCAAATGGCATTATTTCATTACTTTTTATGGCTGAGTAGTATTCCACTGTATATACGTACATCTTCTTTATCCATTCATCTGTTGGTGCATGTTTAGGTTGTTTCCATGTCTTGGCTATCGTAAATAGTGCTGCTGTGAACGTTGGGGTGCAGGTATCTTTTTGAGTTATAGTTTTCTCTGGATGTATGCCCAGGAGTGGGATTGCTGGATCATACAGTAACTCTATTTTTAATTTTTTAAGGAAGCTCCATACTGTTCTCCATAGTGGCTGCACCAATTTACATTCCCACCAACAGTGTGGGAGGGTTCCCTTTTCTCCACATCCTCTCCAGTATTTGTTATTTGTAGACTTTCTAATGGTGGCCATTCTGACTGGTGTGAGAAATAATTGTAGTTTTGATTTGCACTTCTCTAATAATTAGCGAATGTCACCTTTCTTGAGCACCTACTGTGTGCCCATTCCTGGGATGGGATCCCTAATCCTAGTGACCACCTGTGATGCTGAGCTTGTGATCCCATTTTACAGGTGAGTACACTGAGGCTCAGCGAGGTGAACTGACATCCTGAGAGGGAATGGGAACCCTTGGCCGACTCCAGCCGCCCTGGGCCTCGTGCTGCTCACAGGTAAGATGGGCAGGAATGTGAGCTTGAAGCATGTGGTGCACAGTAGGTGTTTAGTCAGTGTTACTTCTCTCTTTCCTTTTCCCAAACATCAGGTGTCCAGCAGGTCTGGCTGTGAAGTGGGTGATATTTTCTTCTTGACTGCTCTATAAAACCATTACAAAATCAACCCTGGTTCCCAAAGGCAAAAACCTCCCCTGATAGAGGCCATCATGGTGGGCAAAAGGTTCTCACCGGCAGACCTGGGAGACAGGTCTCTCACGCTGGCTCTGAATGATTGCTGTGTGACCTCAGGCTGGTTACCGCCCCTCTCTGGGCAGCGTGTAGTTTCGGTTGACTCAAGTTCCCTTGCAGTCTCAGTCTCCAGGGAGCCTGTGAGCAAACTCTGGTCCCCGTCCAGAGGACTGAGGTCAGGCCAGGCTGGTGGCTGCTGCTGTGTCTCTACATGCGTCCTGGGAGGGCACACGGGCCCTCACAGCAAAGTCAAGCCCTCCTGCCATCCAAAAGGCCAAAGGGTGAATTTCCCTCTGCTGTGAATCTGCCCCCTTGGCGGGGCCGGTTTCCTGGCTTGGGGCTGAGGCTCTTCCTGGCCTTCTTCCCCAGGAAGGTCCCCAGGTTGTGGTCCAGCCCTGGCCGGGATCTAAAGGTCTGTGTCCTGGCCTGCCTTTGCCAGCGGGCACCTGGCTGATCTCCAGACAGTTACTCCTTGGAAGGGAAACGTGAGGGAAGGTGGGACAGCCCAGGGGTCCCCAGCTGTCCCTGGCAGTCCAACCCTTCTCCCAAATCTGGGAGGGCATCGTGCCTCCGATCCGTCTTTCTCACACTTTGCTGTCAGCGTGGGAAGGACCTTGGGGGTGGGGTGCCCCATAATGCTGGCCCGCTCAGCCAGCTTGAGTTGTATCCCTTAGAAAGATCTGTTCGAGTCCTAACCCCCAGAATCTGTGAGTGTGACCTTATATTTAGAAATAGGGTCTTTGCAGATGTCATCAAGTTAAGATGGGTTCGTACTGGATTAGGGTGGCCCTAATCTAATGCCTGGTGTCCTTATAAGAAGAGGGGAATTTAGACACAGACACACAGGGAGAAAGCCATGTGACAATGAAGGCAGAGTTTGGAGTGCTTCTTCTACAAGCCACGGAATCGTCCCTAGAGCCCTCAGAGAGAGCTCGGCCCTGCTGACACCTTGATTTTAGACTTCAGGGCTCCAGAACTATACATTTCTGCTGTTTTAAGAGCCCCTAGTTTGTGGCGCTTTGTTACGGCAGCCCCAGGACACTCACACACCCACTGCCTGCTCTTGCCCATTTCCCAGTAGTCATTGCTTTGAAGAAACATGAGGAAATCACCTAGTGTCCCTCCAAACTGAACATATCCAAACGCGAGGCCTGGCCTTTACTCACATCTTATGTCCTTCCTCCATTGTTGGGGGTTATCATTTTACGAAGGGATGCTAGCCAGAGATGGCCGTTGAACTTTACTGATCCTTTTGTTAGTTCTCAAAAGACTTTTCTGGGACTTCCCTGATGGCACAGTGGTTAAGAATCCGTCTGCTAATGCAGGGAACATGGGTTCGAGCCCTGGTCCGGGAAGATCCCACATGCCACGGAGCAACTAAGCCCGTGCGCCACAACTACTGAGCCCGCGAGCCACAACTACTGGGCCCACGTGCCACAACTACTGAAGCCCATGCGCCTAGAGCCCATGCTCCGCAACAAGAGAAGGCACTGCAATGAGAAGGCCGCGCACTGGAAGGAAGAGTAGCCCCTGCTCGCCGCAACTAGAGAAAGCCCATGTGCAGCAACGAAGACCCAACACAGCCAAAAATAAATTAATTAATTAATTTTTAAAAAAAGTTTTCTGAATTTCTATGAAATTCAAAAGTCTGGTGACATGGGCTCTGGAGTTAAGAGAGCTGGTTCTGGGTCAGGTCCTGCTTGAAATGCCCTGTGTGTATTTTCGGAGGAGCATCTAAACCCTTGGGGTCTTCCTGCCATCAGGAGGGTTGGAGCATGCCTAGCTCTTGGCCAGTTGTCAGGTCCCTTTAAAACTGGACCAGCCCCACGCCTGCTCCTCCTGCCTCCCCTCTCTCCATCCCTTAAGCCGGTCTCAAGTGCTGTCTGCGTGGTGCAAACTGTATTTGGTTTCTCAAGGGAAGGACACCGCTAAATACATAAGTAAATAAAAAGCAAAGTTCTTAGTTACACTTAGCCTCGAGAAGCTTAAAGGTCCCCTCTGGGAACTTTGCTGCCGAGTGAGCTTTCTTGACCTTCCCCATTGATTCTGGATTGGACAGGACTCCAGTATTTGTCAGTGACAGAAACTCAAACCAGAAGAGGCTCCCAATCAGAGGCTACTCTGGGAGCCTTGAAGGCTGTAACCAGGTACTTCAGTGCCATGAGATCTCATGCTATCTCCATCTTGGGGTCTCTGTGGGGACCTCATTTTCTCTGAGAGTAAACAGGTTTTCTCCCAGCAGTGAGAAACACAGTGCTGGTATCCTCAGGCTTAGGTCCTCCAGCTTGATGAAAAAAGAGAAAGGAGAGCATCTCTCTTCCTGTTTCAGAATATAGATGCTCCAGGGAAGGACTTTTATTGGCCAGCCTTAGTCACATGGCTAAGCCTTGGACTTATCACTTGGCGGGGGGGGGGGAGTTCTATGATTGGCCAGGCCTGAATCACATGTCCACTCAGGGGGTGGAGCCCTGTGATTGGCAGCTCACCCAGCATCACGTGGCTGATATAAGAGGAGCACAGCTCTCCAAGGGCTGGAAAGGGAGATGGATAGAACCAGGCCCCAGCTGTGCCCCAGCTCCCTCTGACCACAGCCCAAGGAGCCCTAGACTGGACATCAGACCCACGAGATCCTGAAGCGCTGGTCAGTGGGTTTTGCACACCTCTTCAAGATATATATATATTTAATTTTTATTTCTTTATTTTTGGCTGCACTGGGTCTTCACTGCTGCGCGTGGGCTTTCTCTAGTTGCCGTGAGAGGGGGCTACTCTTCTTTGCGGTGCACGGGCTTCTCATTGCAGTGGCTTCCCTTGTTGCAGAGCATGGGCTCTAGGCGCGCAGGCTCAGTAGTTGTGGCGCACGGGCTTAGTTGCTCCACGGCATGTGGGATCTTTGCGGACCAGGGAACGAACCTGTGTTCCCTGCATTGGCAGACGGATTCTTAACCACTGCGCCACCAGGGAAGTCCCAGGATTTAATTTCAAGTGAACTTTTACTTGGAAGACCAACCAGAGTTGTTCTGGCTGAGGCAGGAAGGGATAGACAGAGGAAACAGCGCTCAGAGTCCCCTCCCTCCCACCCTCGTTCAGGCTTCTCCACAGAGCAGAGCCTGAAAGTCACAGAGCCATCCCCGCCCTGCACACACGGGAGCGAGATCCCATTTTACAGACAGGAAAACTGAGGCTCTGAGGGCTCTATTCCTCGCCCGAGAAATTCCTCAGCAGTTCACAGCCACATCTGCTGCTGCCCAGACCAGGCAGTTGCCTGGAATTTGGGCCAGCCTCCTTTTCGCCCGGATGTTGGACCAAGTCCTTTGAATTCCCGGCAGAAGGGAGAGGTCCACAGACATCTCAGAGCTCAAATTAGGACTGTGGACTGTGGCTCTCTAACCTGCTTTGTGGCGAGCTTGAGAAGTGGCCCTGTGGCGTGGCGGCTGGCGAGTGCCTTCAGCCTGGTCAGCAAGACCCTTTTTCATGAGCGTGAACCGCCCTTGGCCCCGACGAAACAGCAGCGGGCTCCAGGCCTGAGGTTGTGCCCGCAGGATTCGCTGAGCCCAGCTGGTCAGCCCAGCCAGAGACGCAGTCACCGAAAGCCACAGTAGTCCCCACCCAAGGGACCTCTCCTGCCCTGTGCAGCCCCTGTTGTCTGCTGGTGGCACCCCCCACCCTGGGAAGGGCCAGCCCAGTCCTCCCTAGGACAGCCCAGTTGCCGGGAGGGCCCTGTGTCAACGCAGGAGGGCCCAAGATTTGTGGCCCCCGCGTTGACAGGCAGTGGATGCACAGAGAGACGGGTGTGAGTGGAGCGCAGGGCCCCTGGAGCAGGGGCGTCGGGAGTGACTGAATGGAGGCCAGCATACACAGGCCCCAGTGGCCTTTCTCCTGGACTCAAAAGAGGACTGACGGTCGTGGGGTGGCGCGGGGTCAGCTCTGTATTTAGGCCCACGCTCCACTGGGGGACCAGTTCCTCCGTCCTAGTCCACATCGCTCTGCCTGGAACTGTGTCCGGTAACTAGTCGGCTCTTTGCAGTGATGGCAACTCCACTGTTGCGGTGTCTCCGGCTAAAACCCAGAGTCGCCCTCGAGGCCTCACTGTCTCACACCTCACACCCCAATGCTGGGTTGCCTCTTACTTCGCCTTTTACTGGCTCACCTTCAAGGGGAAGTCCAAGGCCAGCTGCTTCTCCCCACCTGCACTGCCTCTGCCTGGTCCAGGCCGCCGTCCCTTCTCGCCTGGACTGTGCTGCGGTATCCCCGCTGTGCTCGGTGTCCCCGTGAGCCTGCCCTCACCCCGCATGGTCTGTCCCAACGCAGCAGGCCGAGGGCTGCTTGGAGAACTTGACTTCCGTCGGCTCCTGGGCCTCGCCTCTCAGAAGCCCCCGAGGTCTTTCCACCTATACTGCGGTGAATAGCATCCCCCCGCCAAGTTCACATCTGCCTGGACCTGTGAACGTGGCGTTGTTTGGAAATAGGGTCTTTGCAGATGTCACCAAGTTTAAATGAGATCAGCCTAAAGGAGCCCTCATCTAATGACCAGGGTCTTTATAAGAAGAGGGGGATTTAGGCACAGACACAGAGGGAAGACACATGTGTGAAGACAAAGGTGCAGGGGGGAGGAATGCATCCACAGGCCAAGGACACCTGAGGCCATCAGAAGCCAGAAGAGACAAGGAAGGATCCTCCCTGAGAGCCTTCAGATGGAGCCTGGCCCCGCTGACACCTTGATTTCAGACTTCTGGTCTCCAAAACCGTGAGACAATATACTTCTGTTGTTTGACGCCACCCAGTTTGTGGCCATTTGTTATAACAGCCACAGGAGACTAATACCGCCTCCTCTATCTGCGTTGTGGAGATTGCAATGCTCATCATCTAGCAAAGGCTCTGAGAAATTCTGCAAGGAAGCACGTGTTCCATTTTCCCGAGCTTATCCCATCATGCAAGCATCCAGTTGCAACTACCCTTTCACCTCCCATGGGACCCACTTTGGGAAATGTTGGACTAGAAAATTCCTGACATCCCCTCCAGGCTGAAAGTTCTGTTGCTTTTGGAATTGGAAGACAAGCCATGAAATAAGTAGAAAATTGTATGCATGATTAGATAGTCATTTTAAATATAGCCAAAATGCTCCTGCAGTTGTGGGGAAGCAAAATGAGTCTGGGGAAGAACAGCCGCTCTAGTTAACCAGCTCTAGTTAAGCACTCAGATGTGAGCGCCACTGACCCTGTAGGAGCTCAGTCTGAGGTCGGTCACTGTGGGAATGAGAACAGTGTAGTGTGTAACACTATTTCCTTGGGCTGTGTTCCTAGAAGTGGACTTGCTGGGTCAAAGGCTTTGCATTTTTAAGACATGGGATTCATAGTGCCAGACTGCTCTCCAGAAGGTTGTACAGATTTAAACTCCCACTAACGCAGACCAGCGGTACCCGTCTCCCATCTGTGCCAGCACTGGCCATTATCCTATTTGACATCTATAAATTGTCCTGTGTGTTTTGACCACAAAGGTAAATAGAGCTTTTATTGAGTTATCTGAGTTTCTACCGAGTCATGCCCAGAGCAGCCTGCCCACCAGCCCATCGCTGCCAGCAGAGGGCTCTTGCCAATGACTGGGCAGTGGTGCCCTGAGGTCAGGCCAAATTTTTGGAGGAAACAGCAAACCACACTCAGATTTGGCCTGAAATATTAAACTCTGAAAAAGAGAAGATTCAGTGTCATAGGATCCTTCCCCGGAGCAGAGTGGGAGAGAGAAAAGAGGTTGGGATTTGAAGTCAGGAACACCCGAGGGTTTGTCCTGACCTGGCCCCTTTCTAGCTCCGTGACCTTGGGCAGCTCACGTGAGCTTTTTGCACCTCAGTTTCCTTATCTTTGATGTGTGATAACGACTGCCCCAACCTCTCTGAGTTTGATGGGGATTAAATCATTTCCTTGTTACGAGATGGGCTTTGCATATGGAGCCCTAATACGAGCTGGGGTTCCAGGTGGCCCAATCCAGAGAGCGTCACAGAGAGGTGTAGTCGAGCCACCAAAATGGATTAGGAAGGAATTTGGATTCCCCCTTGCCTTTCTCTCAAACGTCAAGGGGAATCCACTCCTCAGCCCACAGTTGTGTTTCTTAACATCCTGCTTCCTCTGCCCCCTGCGTGTCTTGCATCCATCCTGCGGCAACTCCGGGACCCCCGCAGCCCCCCAGTCCCCCCCAAAGGTCAGCTCTCACTTTTGCCCTTTGCCCCCTCCACCTTGCTTTTGTCATGGAAATGAGCTTCCTCTCTCCAGTTTTGCTTGTTTTCTCATGGCCTCCCCTAGAATCTAGATTCTCCACAAGAAAGGGAGGATCCTCCCCTCTGTTCTCTGGCCTCTGTGGGTCCTGTTTTCCTCCACCTACTCCCGTCTCTGCCTACAACGTGGAACCGGTCTGAGGAAGACAGAACTCTCTTCGGGAAGCGGGGTGGGAGGGAGCCGAGTGGGCAAAGACAAAATACTCTTTCACTGATGGGGCCCCGTGCTGTAAACGTATCCGCGTGTGCTGCCGCTGGCTGCCCTGCTTCCATCACTTCTCCCGTAACGGAGGCCTTGTAACGTTTTTGGAGCTTTCCCTGTAGTGAACACGTTCTTTTTCTTCCTCGGAGTCTCCCGAAAGACAGGTGAGGGGGGCAAGTTCTAACCCGAGTTTTGGGGCCAGACTGGCATGGCGGCCCAGCCTTGGGAGAGGCAGGCGTGGGAGGTCGGGGCTGGTGGGAGGTCGTCTTCAGCGGCTGCCTCTTTCTCCAGCCTCTTCCCCCCATTGTCAGAGGGCCCCGTTGCTTACACAGCGTGTGTTCAAACAGAACTCCACCGAGGGTCGCCTCTCCCTCCGCCACCATCCTCACCCTCCTGCTGGGGTCCTGAGAGCGCCGGGTGCCGAGCCCCACCTGAGCCTTGCCCTGAACCATATCCTGTTCCCTAAGATCCAGAGCGGGGTCTGCTCCCGTGTGTCCGGTCCGGCCCTGACGGGAGGGTGGAGCAAGGTTCGGGGCTGGGGAGAGCTGGAGAGGTGGGGTCAGCCTGGGCTCAGCCGGCCCCCTTATTAGGAGCTGGGTGGCCTCACGTAGGATGCTGAACCTCTACAAGCCTTGCCCTCCTCATCCGCGAAGTGGTCGTGATGATACCTGCCCCCTCACGGTACAGGGCTCGGAGGAAACTGAACCTGCTGGGCACGCTTAGCTGTGGGCCTCCTCCGTGCATTCCCTCTCTGTGCACCAGGCATCCGCCGGCTGTCTGTTCACCACTCTGCTGGGCGTCCCGCCAACTCCTGGTGATACCCGAGGAATAGTAGCTGCCGGGGTGGTCGCTGACAGTCTCGCCCAGTGGGTGTAATTGCTTTGATGAGAATACAGGGCCTGTGGGCTTAAAGGGGGGCCTAACCCAGCCTGGGGTGACCAGGGAAGGCTCCCTGGAGGAGGTGGTGACGGAGTCAGGCCTTAAACAGTGTGTGAAAAGTAGTCGTTCATTTTTCCATCTGTGTGATTAACAAGCATCTATACCATGTCTACAGAGTACGAATGCCAAGTCAGGTGTTGGGAAAACGAGGGCACATCAAGTGTTGGCCCTGGGAGATTTGAGGCCAGGAAAGTGGCGAGGATGTCTCAGACCTCCCTTTCCAGGCTGCATGGGGCCAGGGCGTGGCCAGGCTGGGTGCGGGAGTGCTGGCAGGGCTGTCCCCGCATGGGGATCAGAGCCAGGGGCCCGCAGCCCGTTCGGTATCGGAGAGCCGTGTGGTGGAGTAGCGTGTGGCTGAGGACGAGAGGAGGTGGTGCTTCCTCTGGTTGAAACAACCTCCAAGATACATCGTTCAGTGAAAAACAGCAGAGTGCCACACTGCAGGATGGGGCCGTTATGCTACATACGTGTGCACGTGTGTGTGTGAGTACACATATGGGACGCCCAGGACACGGACTGGCAAGTCTCTCACCCACCTGAGACCCTGCTCCTGGGAGGATGTTTGCTGCTCATCTGAGGAGCCCACGGGGTTGCAGAAAGCCAGCAGGGCCGGGGGGAGAGGGGACAGGCCCAGAGCGGGCGAGCAGGGCTGGGGTGAGGGCCCGCCCCGACGGGGCTGCCGCGTGGCATTGAGGTGGAAGCTTGTCATATGTATGCAAACATGAGATGGGGTGTCACTCAGCCGTGACCCGCTCCGCCACGCATGAGCCCCAAAGACATGCTGAGTGAAGGAAGCCAGGCACAGCGTGTGAGTCCGTCCACAAGCAGTGTCCAGAACAGGCAAATCCATAGAGACAGAGTACGTGAATGGTCGCTGGGGGCTGCGGAAGGGGGAGTGAGTGATGTTGGGTCTGGGGCTTTTTGGGGGATGATGGAAATGCTTTGGAGCTAAACAGAGGTAGTGGTTACACAACACTGTGAAGGTACCAAATGCCACTGGATTGTCTACTTTAAAATGGTCAGTTGTTTTTCTTTTTTTTTTGCGGTATGCGGGCCTCTCACTGTTGTGGCCTCTCCTGTTGCGGAGCACAGGCTCTGGACGCGCAGGCTCAGCGGCCATGGCTCACGGGCCCAGCCGCTCTGCGGCATGTGGGATCTTCCCGGACTGGGGCACGAACCCGTGTCCCCTGCATCGGCAGGTGGACTCTCAACCACTGCGCCACCAGGGAAGCCCTTTTTTTTTTTTTTTATTGAAGTAGAGTTGATTTACAGTGTTGTGTTAATTTCTGCTGCACAGCAAAGTGATTCAGTTATACATATATATTATTTTTCATATTCTTTTCCATTCTGGTCTATCATAGGATATTGAATATAGTTGCCTGTGCTCTACAATAGGACCTTGTTGTTTACCCATCCTCTGTGCAAAGACATAGCTGCTCACCCCAAGCTCCCACAGTCCCCTCCCCCTTGGCAACCACAAGTCTGTTCTGTATGTCTGAGAGTCTGTTTCTGTTTCAGAGATATGTTCACTTGTGCCATATTTTAGATTCCACATGTAAGTGATATCATATGGTAGTTGTCTTTCTCTTTCTGACTTACCTCATTTAGTATGATAATCTCTAGTTGCATCCATGTTGCTGCAAATGGCATTATTTCATTGTTTTTTTATGGCTGAGTAGTATTCCACTGTATATATGTACCACATCTTCTTTATCCATTCATCTGTCAATGGACGTTTCGGTTGTTTCCACATCTTGGCGATTGTGAATAGTGCTGCTGTGAACATAGGGGTGCATGTATCTTTTTGAATTACAGTTTTGTCTGGACATATGCCCAGGAGTGGGATTGCTGGATCACATGGTAGCTCTATTTTTAGTTTTTAAGGAACCTCCATATTGTTTTCCATTGTGACTGTACCAGTTTACATTCCCAATAACAGTGCAGGGAGGGTTCCCTCTTCTCCACACCCTCTCCAGCATTTATTATTTGTAGACTTTTTAATGATGGCCATTCTGACGGGTGTGAGGTGGTACCTCATTGTAGTTTTGATTTGCATTTCTCTAATAATTAGCGACGTTGAGCATCTTTTCATGTGCCTGTTGGCCACCTGTATGTCTTCTTTGCAGAAATGTCTATTTAGGTCTCCTGCCCATTTTCAGTTGGGTTGTTTTTTTGTTGTTGAGTTGTATGAGTTGTTTGTATATTTTGGAACTTAAGCCCTTGTTGGTCATATCATTTGCAAACATTTTCTCCCATTCTATAGGTTCTCTTTTCATTTTGTTTATGGTTTCCTTCGCTGTGCAAAAGCTTGTAAGTTTGTTTAAGTCCCATTTGTTTATTTTCGCTTTTACTTCTGTTGCCTTGGGGGACTGACCTAAGAGAACAGTACTATGATTTATGTCAGAGAATGTCTTGCCTCTATGCTCTTCTAGGAGTTTTATGGTTGTCCTCTCTTACATTTAGGTCTTTAAGCCATTTCGAGTTTATTTTTGTGTATGGTATGAGGGTGTGTTCCAGCTTCATTGATTTACGTGCAGCTGTCCCGCTTTTCCAGCACCACTTGCTGAAGAGACTGTCGTTTTCCCATTGTATATTCTTGCTTCCTTTGTCGAAGGTTAATTGACCATAGGTGTGTGGGCTTATTTCTGGGCTCTCTATTCTGTTCCATTGATCCATATGTCTGTTTTTGTGCCAATACCATGCTGTTTTTATTACTGTAGCTTTGTAGTATTGTCTGAAGGCTGGGAGTGTTATGCCTTAAAGTGGTCAGTTTTATGTTATGTGAATTTTGCCCCCATAAATTCTTTTAAAAGAATTCAAACGTTGTCCCGATGACTGTGCATGTGAGGACGGCCGCCCCGGTCCCCAGGCAGCTGGCCAGGGAAGAATGGGGTCCAGGCAGCCATGAATCTGCATTTCTAGGTGAAACCTCCTGTTTTGCAGATGGGAGCAACTGACTGTGGGTATTTGACCCACCCATGGGGGCTGGTTCCAGGTCACGGCCACCAGTCTGCGGCCTCTGCCCAAGAGCATCCACCCTTGGTCCAGAGTGCCTTGACGGCTGCCCACAGGCCTCGGGCTTTGCTGGGAAACAGGAGGGCAGATGGAAAAGTACCCCCAGTGGGGAGAGAGTCCCAGACAAACTGAAGACGCTGGTGGTTTTCAAAGACACGAGCTGCAGCCTCTTAAAATTCCCCAAGCCTCCCTGCCATGGATAAAATGCTTTCTGGGGAGATTGCAAATGTTTGCTCTGGTGGGACTTTGTTATAAATGGACTTGGTTTTGTTTAGTTGGTTACGGTTTTATTTGGTTAAAAAAAACCAACCCTGTAAGATCATCTTAACTGAGGACTCCATGTTAATCCAAAAAAACCAAGAAAGGGCAAACAAGACGGACGAGGAGTCTGACTGCCTGCTGCACTTCGGGTCTGGCTGCAAAGCCCTTCCTCGGACCAGCCTGTCATAGTTGCTACCGTTTCTGGAGTGCCTACTGTGTACCAACCGTCCAGGTCAGCCCTGTATGGTTCCTTCTTTCTAATCCTCCCAAAGGCTTCACAAGGCAGGAACTGTTGTTGCATTGTTTTAAAGATGAGGAAGCTGAGGCCCAGAGAGGTGAAGGTGCTTGCCCCAGGTCACACAGCTGGGAGGTGGCAGGGATGGACATTGTAGCCTGTCTGGCTCTTTCAGTGGTATTTCACAGCCACTTAGGCTGAAAACCAGACCTGCCCTCAGAGTAACCCTCACGGAGGCCACCTGGTCACCGAGGTTTCTGGGGCGCTGAGCAGGGTCTTGTGTCTGCCAGCGAGCCTGCAAGGCCACCGGAGAGCAACCGTCCCCCGGTGCCCAGATGGCAAGGTGTCACCCAGGCCGAGGCCAGAGAAAGGCCATGTGCAGACCCCCCTCCCTGGCCACTTAAACCCGCACCCCTGCATCCCATTGGGGTGGCTATCCACAGCAGATGCAACCCCTGCTCCCACCAAGGACCCCTCCCTAACAATCCACCCGAGAGGGAAATGTCTTTGAAATTCTTGATCTTGAGAAGTCCGTTTGCTTTGCTTTTGGGCTTTGGGGGAGATGGTCAGCCCATCTTTAAGAAATCTGCTTCAGATGAGCCCCCGCCCCACCCAGCCGATGACCTTTGTGTCTGTGCACATGTGTTAACCCCTCAGCATCTTCTCTGAGCCTGGTAGGCTGACACGTGAGCTTCACCAGCTCTTCCAACCCCAGTGTTCTCTGATTTTAACCAGCTCCAATTCTGAGTTCACTGCCAAGCCTTTCCCTGCCCCAGGGCCTTTGTACAGCCCTTCCCTCCCCCAGGGGCCCTCCCTGATTCTTCTTTCTCTGTGATACTCTCGCTAATGCTCCCTCTCCCTGCTGCTCTGTTCTTTTATAGCACGAATCACAGCATATAATTATACGTTTAATTTCTTATATTTGTGTTTACTGAGGGCAGAGGCCTCACCAGCACACAGTAGGTGTTCAGTAAATATTTGTGGACCGGCCGGCCGGATGCACCAATGTTGTAGGAATTTTTCTGTGGCCTGAGCAGTGTGCAGTGCCCACGCATTTGCTATCCCATGGCGCCCTCTGGTGGACATTAGGCAGATGCCAGGCTGAGACTAACCCCTTTCTCTTCTCCTTTCAGCATCGTCCCCAGCCCCGTGCCACCTGGGACCTGGCCACCAAGGTGTGGCCACCATCGGTGACGTGAGTACATGAAGCAGCAGAAATGGGTCTTCCTGGAGTTCTGTGAGCTGCTTCTGGATGAGCAGGTGAGTTGGAAGTCAGCCAGCTTCTCACATTATTATCATTAATAATATTGTCATTGTTATTAAATAGCGTTAGTAATGTTCAACATAGAACACTCACTGTGCACCACCCGTGGACCCCTGAGCAGCCTCTCCCTGTCGTCGCCTGGGTCCCTTCCCTCTCTCCTCTTCCAGGTGGTGATGGAGACCGTGGTGGGTATGTCCCTGTCATTAACCTATCTCCATCGCCCCTGGATTTGCATTAAAGCTCATGGGGAAAAGATCAAGCGAGTTTATATCCTGAGCCAGGGAATGTGATGCTGTGGGACACACATCCCAGACACTCAGAAAGCAGAGTCTGAATATCAGAGGAAGCCCACAAGTTCCCAGTTGGGCCTGGCACCTGCATACATGCTGAGCACAACACAGAAGCTTCCGGTGCGGGTGCGGGCGCAGCTCCGGGAAATCGACAGGTATTGCTCAAGTCTGAGGGAGGCGTGGATCAGCCTGCAGACAAGGGTGAAGTTCATCTGGCATATACTTTGCGGTTCAAACCCTGAACTGAAAATATTATCGAAAAAACCTCGGTGAAGGCTTTATTGTTCTCGACTTCTCTGTTGATTCAAGAAGCTATTACTTTTTACTGTTTTTACTTTAAAAAATAAAAACAGAGAAGGATCTAGGTTAGAAAAATGTGCTTTTATTCTAGCCAAAGTGCCCGTGGGGAAATCCCTCCTTTCTCCCTACCCGTGAGAACCTGGGCACATCCTGTAACCTTGATGAAACTCAGTTTTTTTGGTCTATAAAATGGGTATACTGTTATCTGCCTGAAGGTCGTAGGGAAAATGCAGTCAGATCATGTATAGGAAGGCATTTTGGAAACCGGAAACGTCAAAACTGTGTCCTGGTGATCATTACTATTCTTTAACCTTGCACTTGGAGCTTTTCTTGGAACTCAAGCAAGTTCTACCAAGTTCTACCAGCCTGGGGATGGTGCTGGTTTGTCAGAGGGCTGGTTGCTGCCTGTGAGCCTCAGTTTCCTGGTGCCCATGGGCCTGTTGACCTGTGGCTAGATGGCACGTCAAGCTTGGCTGTCCCATGCCGGGCGCCTGCTCGGGAGAGGATTTCAGGGCTGGTGCGCCGGTGTGCCTGTGGACTCAGGATAACACTGTGTCTCGAATGAGCCAGAGCTTGTGTACCCAAAGGACCATGTCCGCTTCAAAGTGGGCCCCAGCCACCTCCGCACTGATTTGATGATGTCTCCGGGCCTTAAGACAGGCCTGCCACTTAGGGGAAGTGGATTCAGAGCTGGGTGACCCCTTCCTCGGGGTGGCTGGGAAGCAGCCAGGGTCACTGCAGGGCGGCAGGTCCGCGAGGACTGCCCTGCGCTGCCGCAGGTCTCACCAAACCCCAGCAGCAGCCGGGAGGCTAGCTCTGCAGGACTGCGCCTCTCCCCTCCCACGTGACACCGCTGAAGGGACCACCCCCCACTCACTGACGCATTTCCTGCGTAAATAATCTGCCTTTTTCTGCCTTCAGCCCGTATGAGCCGTGTCACCGTCCAGGCTTGTCTCGTTAAGCCCTAGGCAGGCCTCAGAATGAGGAGGCTCTAAACACCCTTTTAAAGTAGACGGCAAGCGGCTCAACTCAGTAGCCTTCTTTTCTGGGTCACGTACTCAAAAACACTGTTTATTCTACAAACCTATGAGGACTTAAACATTGAGATTTTCTGAAAGGCTGGTCCCCTCAGCAAATCCAAGTACCCTCCTTGCTCTCTGTTCCCCTCCTGCTTCGACTTTATACAGACGTGCGTGTGTGCCCGTGCGTGTCATCCTGACATAGGCATGTAAGCGAGGATTGTCCTCTTCACTCACACAAGCGAAATACGTTGCAGCGTCGCCAAATGGTTGACGCTTGGTGCAGCTACTGCAGGGTAATGAACGCTTCCCATGTTGGCTGACATCTAGACTTTGCTACTCGAAGTGTGGGCCACGGACCGGCAGCAACAGCGCCACCAGGAGTTGGTAGGAAATGCAGAGTCTCAGGCCGCACCCAGGACCTGCCGAATCAGAACCTAAAGTTTACTCGGATGCAGGGAATTTGTATGTCCATTAAGGTGTCGGTGCGTAAAATGCTGGATGTATTTGGACAACACGGTGGTGGCCTCACGAGAAGAAGGCCTTGCAGGGCGTGCACTTCTGTGGGTTCTCGTGTGTAAACGACTCCTGAGAAGAACCTGGGGGCTTTAGGGACCCAAGTAAATGTAAGTGCTTGCTCCCAGCTCATCTCCACTCAGCCTTCCAAGTCGTGCTTCTTTGGGATGCTCCAGCATTGGAAAAGTAACCACAACCGTCGAGCCAAGTGTCTGCTGCCCACCTGGGCGGGGAGAGGAGATGACCAAAAAACGGGCCGGACATTGTTAGGAACGATGGGCTGACGCCACAGGAAGGGAGACGGCAGAACGGTGGCAACACCAAGTTTCATGAGTTGGAATTAAATGACGTCATCGCTGATTCCTGCAGCTGTTTATAGTCTTACCTGGAGTTGCTGTGTTTGTGTTACTTGGAAAACGTGTGGTGACCATGTGACCTGCAACCAGGTCACCATTCCTGTGGCACCACCTTTAAAGCTCTGGGAGGTCCACGTGGTCTGGAGCAGCTCGTCGCCCTTGGCCTAGGGCTGGGTAGGAGCCTTCATTTCTCCCTTCTTGACTCGTTTCCACACCATGTCCTCAAGGATGACAATCAAAACGAGGAGATGCAATAAAAGAAGCAGCATAATTAAACCCCAAACATTTCATTTGGTTTGAACATTGCTTCTTTATCAATTTGAGGTCTCAAGTACCTCCCCCCAAAATTCCTCAAAACAAAGTATGTGCCACGAATGCTTGCATTTGCAACCCCCAGAGCAGTGATGCCGACCATTAACTCTCTACCAGACCCACCACAGCAATCACCTTGGCTGGCGTTTTCAAGTGGTGTGCTATTTCTTCAGGATTTAGTCTTGGTAGGTTTCTGATTCTAGGAATTGATCCTCTTCTTCTGGGTTATCCAGTTTGCCGGCCCGTAATTGTTCGTAGTGGTCTCTTGTGACCATTCTTCTTCCTCTGGCATTGGTTATAATGTCTGGTTTTTCATCTCTAGTTTTATTAAGTCTGCACAGACATATAACTAGTACAGAGATTGAGACAGTGATCAAAAATCTCCCAACAAAGTCAAGTCCAGGAATAGATGGCTTCACTGGTAAATTCCACCAAACATTTAAGGAAGAATTAATGCCATTCCTTCTCAAACTCTTTCAAAAAACTGAAAAGGTGGAAACACTTCCAAACTGATTTTATGAGGCCAGCATTACCCTGATACCAAAGCCAACGACACCACAAGAAAAAACTACAGGCCAATATCCCTGATGAACATGGATGCAAAAATCCTCCATAAAACAAAACACCAACAAACTGAATCCAACAGCACATTAAAAGAATCGTATGCCATGACCAAGTGGGATTTATATTTGGAATGCAAGGATGTTTCAACAAACAAAAATCAATCAATGTGATACACCATATTAACTGAATAAAAGATAAAAGATATGATCGCCTCTATAGAAGCAAAAAAAAAAAAGCATTTGACAAAATTCAACCCCCTTTCATGATAAAAACTCTCAACAAGCTAGGAATAGAAGGTAAGTGAGTCAACATAATAAAGGCTATATATAAAAAGCCCACAATTAATATCAGACTCAATAGTGAAAAACTGAAAGCTTTTCCTCTAAACCAGAAACAAGGCAAGGATGCCCACTCTCACCTCTTCTATTTAACATAGTACTGGAAGTCCTAGCCAGAGCAGTTAGGCAAGAAAAAGAAGTAAAAGGCATTCAAATTGGAAAGGAAGAAATAAAATTGTTCCCATTGGCAGACAACGTAATGTTGCAAACTCTAAAGATGCCACCAAAAAACTGCTAAAACTAATAAATTCAGTAAAGTTGCAGAATACAAAATCAACATGCAAAAATCAGTTGCATTTCTATACCCTAACCACAAACTACCTGAAGGAAATTAGGAAAATAATCCTATTTACAATGGCACCAAAAAGAATAAAATACTTAGGAATAAACTTAACTAAGGAGGTAAAAGACTTGTATACTGAAAACTACAGAACGCTGATCAAAGAAATTAAAGAAGAAACAAACAAATGGAAAGACATCCATGTTTCTGGATCAGAAGACTTAATATTGTGAAAGTGTCCATACTACCCAAATATATCTACAGATTCAGCACAATCCCTATCAAAATCCCAACAGTATTTTTTTACAGAAATAGAGAAAACTCTAAAATTCATATGGAACCACAAAAGACCACAAAGAGCCAAATCACTCTTGAGAAAGAACAAAGCTAGAGGCCTCACACTTTCTAGATTCAAAATATATCACAAAGCTCTTGTAATCAAAACAGTATGGTACTGGCACGAAGACAAACATATAGACCAATGGAACAGAATACAGAGCCCAGAAATAAAACCACGTGTGTACGGTCAGCTGGTCTTCAACAAGGGTGCCAGTGTTGCACGACGGGGAAAGGACAGTCTCTTCAGCAAGTGATTTTTAGAAAACTAGACATCCACATATCTTACACCACAGAGACTGGACCCTTACCTTACACTGCACATAAAACACATCAACTCCAAGTGGGTCAGACTTAAACAAGAGGCCTGAAACTCCTAGCATAGCACACAGGGATTGAAAAGTGTCCATACAACCTGTGCATGGATGTTTATGACAGCTTTACTCATCATTGCGAAAACTTGGAGGCAAGCACGATGCCCTTAGGTGGACGAATGGATAAACTGTGGCACAGCCAGAGAGCAGAATACTATTCAGCACTAAAGAGAAATGCCTTGTCAAGCCGTGAAAAGACACGGAGGAACCTTAAAGGCATATTACTGTGTGAAAGAAGCCAATCTGAAAAGGCTACTTTATGGTTCCAACTCTATGAGATTGTGAAAAAAGGCAAAACCATGAAGACAGTAAAAAGATCAGTGGTTGCCAGTGTGGGCAAGGGAGTGGAGGGATAGGTAGGCAGAGCACATAAGATTTCTAGGGCATTGAAAATACTTGGAGTGCTGACATAATGGTGGATACACGGCATCAGACACTTGTCCAAACCCATGGAATGTACACCACCAAGAGTGAACCTAATGTAACTGTGGACTCTGGGTGGTGATGACGTGTCAGTGTAAGTTCATCAGTGACAAGTGCACCATCTGGCGGAGACGCCGACAGTGTGGGGAGGCTGTGCGTGTGTGGGGACAGCGGGTATGTGGGAACTCTATCTTCCTCTCAATTATACTGTGCACCTAAAACTGCTCTTAAAAAAGCAGTCTTTTAAAAAACTCTTGGAAATTAAAACAGCCTGAATAAAATATCCAATAGAAGAGATAGAAGACAAAGTTAGGTATATTTTCCAGAAAACAGAGGAGAGTCTAGGCAGCCAAATATGTAAAAGTCAGAGAAATAAGAAACTGGAGAGGGTGAAACTCCCAAAGACAGAACACGGCAGTCTTTTTTTTTTTTTTTTTTATTGGCTGTGTTGGGTCTTTATTGCTGCGCATGGGCTTTCTCTAGTTGCGGCGAGCGGAGGCTACTTTTCTTTGTGGTGCGCGGGCTTCTCATTGTGGTGGCTTCTCTTGTTGTGGAGCACGGGCTCTAGGCATGTGGGCTTCAGTAGTTGTGGCTCGCGGGCTCTAGAGTGCAGGCTCAGTAGTTGCGGAGCACTGACTTACTTGTTCCATGGCATGTGGGATCTTCCCGGACCAGGGCTCGAACCTGTGTCCCCTGCATTGGCAGGCGGATTCTTTACCACTGCGCCACCCGGGAAGCCCCTGGAACACAGCACTTTTGCCAGAACCGAGGAGCACGTGTCTCAGGTGGAAAGGGTCCACCAAGCATTAGCACAAGGCATCAAGGCAGAGGACTGTTGACTTTGAGGAACCAAGGACTAAAAAGAAGATAGTGAAGGCTTCCTGAGTTAAAAAAAAAAAAGGCAGGTTGTCTGAGACAGGAACCGGAAGTTCCCGGACCCTCTCGGCGGCAAAGCTGGGAGGCCGCAGTGGGGTCTCCAAAGTGCACAGAGACCCCGTAATTTCCACGCCTCCCATCAGTCCTGGGGCAGAGCCATTCCTTCCGTAAAGATCAGCACCCGGCTCGGGGAGCGCTCGCTGACCCAGCCGCACACCTGCAGTTGGCCGCAGCTTCCCTGTGTCCTGTGTAAGGAGCAATCCGGTTTCATACTGGATCCTCAGTCAACACTGTGGGCAGCTGACCTGTCACTGAAGGCTCCAGAGTGCTACTCTGGGATCAACAGGGATTTTATGGGCACCCCGCCCACTGTTCCTGGGCTTTTCCCAGGCCGCCTCTCCTTCAGGATACTTCTCTGCTTGAGCAGCCAAACCCAAATCTCCTAATGGAAGACAGGATTCAGCCACCTTCCTAGTTGGGTCATCTTTACATTTTCCATTTTAATGCAGACGTCATCTGAGATGAGCCTATAAAACATCCCAACAGGAAGAACACAAAACGCGACACAATTCTGCAGAGCCACAAACACAAGCCTGAGGGTAGCTGCCGGCGCAGCAGCGTGCTCGGGGACATGCCTGCAAGCCCGGCCAGTGCTCCCCTACGTGGTGGCCACCCTTGCTTCACCTCTCTGGGTCCCTCCCTTGAGTGCAAGTACTAGTAGACACACTGTTGAATGAAGTTGTGGGCACCTGAGATGCTGGATGGAAGAGAGTGATCTTTAAAATTTTTATTTCCAAGAGCACTAAAAAAAGGGGATGTTTAGGACAAAGCTAAGTGAGATCAGTTGCGTCGACTGGAAGTAAAATGTTAAATGTGGAGACGGCGACCTTTGGGAGAGCGGCTCACTTGTCCCCGGCGATGATGGGGCTCTGGAAGCAGCAGTGGGGACCGCAGCGGCCCGGGTGCTGGTGTCAGAGCCGAGCACGGAAACACGCCAACGACCCACCAAGAACCGCGCCACTGAACAAACGGCTGGAGGATGTCAACTGGTGGCTTTATTTCTTAAAAAAGTTACATTGAAAGAAGAGGTTGAAAAGTCAAGTATACTTGATTTGCACATATTTGCCAAGTCTCACAGGATTCAACCACTTTGATAATTGTTTTTATTGATAACCAGGATATACATATGAAAAGCCTCACATTGAAGCCCAGTACACACGCTCAACCCAGATGACAGATACTGCAGAAGATCTCGGGGAAACCCATGTCTCCTGTTCTGTTAGTCCTCTGGCTGCGACTCAGCGCCCCCAGTCACAGCCCACTTCCTGCAGTGCCTGAGTCCATTTCACACCCATCCCACAGCTTGCTTACTCAGCTAGGCTGCTGTCCAGTAGGCCCTTTGTGGTTCTGCGCCGGCAGTGGTAGAAACCCTGATCAGGACAGGGGACGGGTTAACGCAAACGAAAGCACAACAGCTCACAGATGAGCAGAGAGGCGTGGAGACCAGGAGGGAGACGCCCACTCTTCTCAGCGTGGGAGGTGGGCTCAGGGGACCCCCCCAGACCTTGTCAGAGATGGCTTCCTCCTCAGTCCCGCGAAACACCGACAAACCAGGCAAGTTTAAGGCGAGTCCCCAGGGAGGGGAGCTGTTTGCTTTCTGGCATAATTTTAAGCTCTGCACCAAGGGTCCTATTTTATCGCTTGTGACGTGGGTAAAGAAACAAAATGATACCCCAAAAAGGTAAAAACTGAAAAATCAAACAAGCTGTCGCCATCCTGAGTACTGTCTGCAAGCGAGGCCCACGGGGCCCAGGGGCTCCTGCCTCGCGGCCCCCTCACCTCGTCAGGGCCGCGCGCGCCCCCTGCAGGCCAGCTGCGCGAGCATCAGGCTGCAGGTGCCAGGCCGCCACAGACGCTGCTCTCCTCTCACGGAGGGGCCGTTTACACGCTGCTCATTTGGCCGGAACCAAACAGGTCAGTGCCAAAGCCCTCTCACGCACTCAAGATTTTTTTAAAAAAATTAAAACAGGAGGGCAACAGAAGACCACACAGGAATGATTGTTCTTTGGATTGAGATATTCTCCAATATGCAATACATTCATAGTAAACCCCACGGGAGGGGGGACCCCGCGCAGCTCTCCCCTCTTCCCTGAAACGTCGGTTTCTAAAAAATAGCTTGTCTGTGGCACACGCCCATAACGTGTTATGTTGCCTGAACAACACAGCCCACTTTAAAACACACGTGCACGCACACACACAGACACGCGTGGACTTGCCCACAGGGTCAGGGCCCACCAGCCCCGGGTGGGGAGTGAAACTGCAGCCCTGCTGCTCCGTGCAGCGCCTGCGGCTCCTGCATCCAGGCCCCTCCTGGACCGAGGTGGGCCCTCGGGAACCACGAGGCCAGCGGGAGCTCCCCGAAGCCACCAGCCACAGAATTCCTGGTCACTGGCTTGGCTCATTTTCTTCATGAGTGAGTAAAGCAGCTCAGTACACAGGATTTTAATAACCCGCAACCCACGAAACTTCTTAAAAAATGCCAAGTGTGTTAACAGAACTCCTAACTGTGCAGGAAGATAATGACATTTGGCTTCTTCGTGCAGCCACATCCCTTTGTTACTGGACGGTGACACGGATCAGAGCGCCACCCAGTTAGTGTGGGAACTCCGCCATCTGTGACCGTAAACATATAAAACTCTGCTTGCTGCAAGCAACTGGTCTCCACTTGCCCTACTGGTCACAGATGAGCTGCTGATACCCTTTCCGACCCCAAATAAATAAAGTCTGTGAACAAGTCCCAGCACGATGAGAGAGCCTCACACCGAGAACTCGGGGCCCCCTTTCCTAGGTCTCGTCTGCAGTCGCCTGAATCGGAAGCCGACGAAGGGGTTCATCCACAGCAGCGAGGGGGGGCCCCCAAAGACAGACTTCATCCCTTCCCACCGCAGCCTCCGCTCCCACGTCGGCTTCTCACTCTTCAGCCTCTCAATCTCCTGGGGGAGAAAGAAAAGCAAGTGGGCGGCAGCGCCAGGAAAACCCTCAGCAGGTACGGGTCAGGCGAGCGGTGACAACAGAGGGAGCACCACCAGACTCACACGTCTCTCCCTCCGCACGTGGGAGCGAGGCGTCGGGGTCAGCAGCGGGGGCTCTCCTGGCACCAGCCCCGCGGCCCCCCAAGTGCAGCCAGGCTGCAGCCACCAGCGGGGTGGACAGCCTAGGCAGCGCCAGAGGCAAAGGGGGAGCCACTCCTCCGGGCCAGGGATTGATCTTTTTCTCCACATCTTATATTACAAATATTTATCAAGCGCCTCCTCTGGGCCTTCAGTTCAAAGACATGAAGGCGACCAACTTCCTGCAGCAGCCAAGGGGCGCCGGCTCTCCCTGCCTGGCTCTGTGGACTCTCAAATCACAGGTACGCTTGAAACGCGAGCTGCACGCAGTGAGGGGGACACGTGCGGCAACGCCGTCGCGGCCCCTCGGGGCTGCCCCGCCCACCTCCCAGGCAACACGCGGGCCCCTGCTGTCCCCAGCAGCGCTGCCCACCACCTCGGGCCGCACCAAGGCCTGGCAGACGCGGCAGGGGAGGCGCATACGGCGGGGCAGGAGTGTACGGCGGGGGAGGAGGAGCTTGTACCGTTTCATCGCTGCAGATGGAGTGGATCTGGGTGCCGAACATGACTGCGGTGAAAGTGAAAAACAGCAGACCTTCAAGGCACAGGAAGACCAGCAGGATCACAGTGACCGGAGGTGAAAAACCACTGCACTCTGTGAACAAGAGGAGGCCGGCTGTGACTGCACATCAGGGCGCGGCGAGCATCCCAGGCCACAGGCTGTAGGGGTTCGGCTCACGGAAGAGCCCCCTCCGTGCCGCCCTCGGGCCGGCGCCCATGGAGGCAGAAGGCAGCCCTGCCAGGCAAGAATCCACACCAGCACTTCCTGGTCGGCAGATTCGGAAGGTTCTGCGTTACCCCAGGTTTCTACTGAGACTGTATTCGTGCACTGCGTACTAAAATACAGCTAAAGCCAGAAAAGATGAGAGTCGTGTGTGCCTACACCTCGCTCGGGGCGCACACCCAAGTCCAGGGCCGCCCACTCGCGCCTGCCTGGCTACACTCGCGGGGCGACTTGTACTCAGCCACGCACGGTCGACCAGCCAGGGCACACACACGCCTGCTGGGAACAATACGCATTCTCACCCGGTCTCAAAAATCTGCAAGGTGCAGAAACTATTAGCTGACTAAGGAAGACCAAGTGTATGTCCATGGCTTCATTATAGCAAAATGGCAGTGTGAGAACTGTCCCATACTCTTTTCTTAAGCTCAATTAACTCCTAAAATAACCGAGAGGATTTCCTTCGCAACTGGAGGATCCCTTCTCCCCCTGCCTCCCCTCCCCCCCACAGCGCACGTGCAGAGCGGCCCGCGCCTGCGCTTACCAGTCCACTGCCCTCGGACGCAGGCGACGAACTGCAGCCCGCAGAGCACGAGCGCGTGCACGGACGCCAGCGCGATGTACATCTGCGGGGAGACACCCGTTAGCCCACGCAAGGACGAAAGGCCGCTGAACCGTACGTTTACTCCTGATCTCACGTGTCAGTGAAAATGAGTGAGGGAAGCAATAAGAGCAGCAGGTGACATCCGCCTCGCCAGGACCACGCTGGACCAAGGACAGAAATCCACAGTGGGGAAATACGTTCCACCACTTCAAGAGCCTATGAACAACTGTGGTTCAAGGTATCTGGGAGGGAATTAGATCACAGTGAAACACCTAGAATAACACGAGCAGCGTACACTCATCTGGTGGACTACTTCCTACCAGTGATAGCACAGGTATAATTTGGGTCCCAGAGAAGAGGCTGCAGGTCTGACGTCAGAATAGACTTGCTCGCTCCAGGTCAGGGTGCAGATAAAGAGCTTAATACAAGTCACTCGCTACGTGAGTATCTTTACTCACAGTGAAGAGCACGAAGAACCTCTGGTTCTTTTCTCCGACACAGTTGTTCACCCAGGGGCAGTGATGATCCATCTTCCGAATACATCTTTTGCAAATACTGAAAAGGAGCAGTTAGATTTTCACTATTCCACGCTCTGAGGAAACACCACCCAATGAAGACAGCACTGGGAAGAAGCCACCCAGGGGGCCTCCTGCCCTGGGAAGGGGTCCCTGCAGGGGCTGGGCTCAGGCTGCACCTGCAAAGGGTTCCATCCAGTGGTGGGCGTTCACACTGCCTGGGGAAGGGGTCCCAGCAGCACTGGGTTCTCTGGCTGCACCGGGGCAGGGCTCCCTCCAGTGGTGGGCACTTGGACTGCACCATGAAGGGTGTCTGCCCTGGGGAAGCGGAGCCTGCAGTAGTGGGGGGCTCAGCCCCAAGTAAGGGTTACAGCAGTGGTGGGTCTACGGCTACTGGGGAAAGGGTCCCTCCAGTGGTGGGTACTCAGGCTTCCCGGGGGCAGGGATTCCAGCAGTGCTCGGTTCTCTGGCTGCCCTGAGGAAAGGGCCCCTCAGTGCTGGGTGCTCGGGTTGCCTAAGGAAAGGGGTCCCTGTAAGGGTGGGTGTGGGTGAACAGACTGCCCCGGGGAAGAAGTTCTTCAGCGTGGGCTCTGGCTGCGCCGGGGAAGGGGCCCCTCCAGTCATGGGCACACGGGCTTCCCCGGGGCAGGGGTCCCAGCACTGGTGGAGGCACTGGCTGCCGCAGATAAGGGGTCCCTGCAGTGGTGGGCACCCGGGTTCCCCTGGGGGAGGGCCGCCATACCTGCAGTGGTGGGCACGCTCGGGCTTGATGCAGCAGCATTTGGGGCACTTGTAGATAACTTCTCCAGGCTTCAGCTGCAGACGCTCCATGTACTCCTTAGTGGCATTCCCTTTGGGTACTGCCCCCTATGGTTTAATGACAATGTATTTTAGCTGGGGGGAAGGAAGGTTAAAAAACATCAGTAAATTTAGGAATTAGTCTTGGGTGTTATATATCATGATATAATTTATAATGCTGTAGTTGCCACTTATATTAATATGAAAAATAACTATTACTCAGGACCAGAAGTTTTATTTTTCATGAAAAATAACATATGCTTTAAAATGAATTCAAAATATAGAGTGCGTCATCCTTCATAAGGCGAGTCACCTGGGTTTTTCAAACTTCAGGCAGGACGTGCCAGAGGTGAGGTGTGTGTTTGCGAAGCCACTCCAGCCCCAGGGCACACCTCCTGGGCAGGGTTCCCCTGATAAGCACAGGTTTCCTATCAGCTGCAGCAGGGGAGCGCTGAACAAAGCAATCTCAAAAAGGACTTTATCTTGTGTGTTTAAAGTTGCCAACCTAATCAGGAGCGGTCACACACAAGCCCCAAGCCACCCCCTCCCCCAGGCGTCCGGCCCCAGGGGCAGGAGCAGCAGGGCTGTAAAAGTGTGTCTGCAGGAGCCCTGAGCGCCAGGGGAGCTTGAGAGGGATGAGGAATCTGGAAATGGGAGCCAGAGCCGGAGAGCCCCGTACACGGGATGGCAGTGGGCCCGAGTGCAGGGCAGTGGGCCGGAGTAGGCTGCAAATGGGGAGGAACTGTTCTTTGGGCAGTGGAGACAGGCAGTGGAAATCACGTTTGGAAGATCATTCTGGGCACCATGGCCTGTGGACTGGGAACAAGGCCAGGACCCCGTTTCTGTGCCCCACGGAGCCTGTCCTTCACACAGAAATGCACGTTTCCGGAGAAGGAGCCCCACTGGGAGGGAGCAGCAGAGCAGGGGTGCAGTGACAGGAGGACACGGGGAGACGGGGGCGCAGTGACAGGAGGGCTTGGGGAGACGGGGGCGCACTGACAGGAGAGCACGGGGAGACGGGGGCGCACTGACAGGAGGGCACGGGGAGACGGGGGCGCACTGACAGGAGGGCACGGGGAGACGGGGGCGCAGTGACAGGAGGGCACGGGGCGACGGGGGCGCAGTGACAGGAGGGCACGGGGCGACGGGGGCGCAGTGACAGGAGGGCACGGGGCGACGGGGGCGCAGTGACAGGAGGGCACGGGGCGACGGGGGCGCAGTGACAGGAGGGCACGGGGCGACGGGGGCGCAGTGACAGGAGGGCACGGGGAGACGGGGGCGCAGTGACAGGAGGGCACGGGGAGACGGCGCAGTGACAGGAGGGCACGGGGAGACGGGGGTGCAGTGACAGGAGGGCACGGGGAGACGGGGGCGCAGTGACAAGGAAGGCACGGGGAGACGGGGGCGCAGTGACAAGGAAGGCACGGGGAGACGGGGGTGCAGTGACAAGGAAGGCACGGGGAAGGCACGGGGAGACGGGGGCGCAGTGACAAGGAAGGCATGGGGAGACGGCAGGCACACTGCTGGCAGCAGGAGCTGCGCTGGAGCTCCTTAAAGCCCACTGCCCGGCTGCACGGGAGCCTGAGCCAACCTCTGCAGGGCCAGGGCCGACACCCACGTCTGCAAAGCCCAGCAGGCGCGTGTGGAGACCCAGGACCACTGGCTCCAAGGCCCCCGGGGAGCCGGACGGGCGGCCCTGTCACCAGCAGGAGTGAGGCCCCACAAGGTGCCCCGGGTTCGGGGGGCAGCACAGGAAAATGGGACGGTTCACTGTCCGACTCTCCCCTGCAGCTGACTGCCCTCCACATGGGCACTGGTCAGTCCCCCATCTTAACACAGGGAAGCTACTGTGGTCAAGATCCTGGCCTTAACACACCACCTGTCTCCATCTACAGTGTAAAAAGCGTTCAGGGTTTAAAGGCTCATTTTTGAGAATTTACATCAGAAGGTCAGGTCCAGCATTTTACTCAATTTTCCCAACACCCTCTGGAGTCTTTCTGGTCCCTCAACCAAGCGAGGACCCCAGCCCACCCCACGCCTACCGCCGGCCCCGTGACACTGTTCTGACTTCAGCAGCTCCCACGTTGTACGGCCGCTCCTGGTGACAGCTCGGGTCACACGTTTCATAAGACGATGGAACGGACCAGGTTTAGCCACACACACACTGCTTCCACAGTAAAACACATGACCTGACACACTTCTGCGGAGCACGGCACCCCACGCCGCCCGCTGGTTAGAGAGCGCTGCTGCGACTGCTCACAGGACAGGTGTGCGTCTCGAGGGGGAGACACGGCAGATAACACGTCACAACCAGCCCGCGGGGAGATGAAGGCAAGGCACTTTCTGGCCCTTTTTGCGGCTCAGAGCCCTGGGCAGGCAGCCCCTGTCTCCCACAGTGCCTCCCGGTGACTCACCCAGGTCCCCCCGGCTGGTGATCTACGCTTCGATTCTGTACTCCGAGATCTCGCAGGCCAGACACGGAGCAGAAGGGCGGGCCCGGGGCCGCTCAGCACCGGGTCTCACCAGGTCACACCAGAGGAGCGCCCACTTCCTTGGCACCAGTGGGCCCCTCTTAGCTCCATCAAAGAAAACTTCCGAACAGCTGAGGCACGTTCCTCAAGCTCGCGTTCGCCTTCGAACCATTTTCAGGGCATGTTTTTTCTAAGACGCAACTTGCGTGTTTCATCTGTGTCTCACCAGGACTGTGATCCCTGCCATAGCCACGCCTCCTACGCCGCTACGGCCCAGACGGCTCCCCTTGGCAGAGCGTCCTCCTGACAGCTTTTCCATTCACTGCTGCTGCTGCTAGCGCCCGACCTCTCACACCCGCACCCACCCACCTCTGACCCGCCCTGGAGCAGGAAACCAGGTGCCCGCTCTTAGGAAGAGTGGTCCCAACCACGGCATACATATATCCAGGGAAGTTATGATTTGCAAAGCACACTTCCCCCCATATCTTTCCATCTTGACCCCCTGGTTCCCTCCCTGTCATGCATTCTGGATCCCCAGGACCTGATCTAGGGGCACAGGAGCGTGGCGCTTCCTCTAGATCTACCTATTAATCCATGGGCAGCACGGGATGAGGAGCGTGTTAAACCGCGTACGGGGATATAAGCTGAAAACCCCAGAGTGGAAGGAAAGCCACATGACAAAGGACCGTGTTTCTTCAATGTAAAAAATCCCAAGGAACAAGAGGGGACCACCGAAGTGAAAAATGAGACACGTCAACCAGTCACAAAGGATAGATCTTATTTGGATCCTGATTCAAACCAAATATAAAAGGACTGAGACGACTGAGGATACGTGGCCTCTCACTGGACATAGTAAGGAATTCTTCAACCTCTCCACACGAGCCACTGGCGTTGTAGCCATGCTTTTATAAAGAAGAGCCCTTTGGGGACTTCCCTGGTGGCGCAGTGGTTAAGAATCCGCCTGGCCGGTGCAGGGGTCGAGCCCTGGTCCGGGAAGATCCCACATGCCGCGGAGCAACTGAGCCCGCGCACCTAGAGCCTGTGCGCTGCAACAAGAGAAGCCACCACCACGAGAAGCCCGCGCACCGCAAGGAAGAGTAGCCCCTGCTCACCACAACTAGAGAAAGCCCGCGCGCAGCAACGAAGACGTAATGCAGCCAAAAATAAATAAATAAACTTATATTTTAAAAAAAGAGCCCTTTTTAAAGATACAGTTATTTACAAATAAAGTTTTATAATGTCTGAGATGTACTTCCAAATATTCTGGAGAAGGAAAGAAAGGGAGTAGGCGAGGATATCGCTGACTCGAGAGGGACCACAAGGTGATGAGCAGGGTTCACGACCCTCTTCTCTCCACTTCTGTGTACAATGAAATGTCTGTAAGAAGTTAACAAAAAAGCAAGAGCTTTGGCAACAGATAACTGTTCAGACCTCAGCTTTGCCTCTTGCCAGCTGTGGGTCTCACCTTCTGACGTGATCTACACCCACCTCCGCAAGGTGCTGGCAGGTTAATGAACGCCCAAAGGTGTCCCAGGGCACCCGGAACGGGACCAACGGCTCCCAGCACAAAGGCTCCTTAGAGGGCCCTCGGCACACATCTGCTGATCAGGCTGATGCTTGTACAACAAGGCTGGGGACAGAGGAGAGCAGGCTCTGGGTGCGGGGCAGCGGGTGGCCTTGCACAATTTCATGCTTCTGAACACTGAGACTCACCTCCAGAGGTGAGCTTGCTGTCTTGTGATCGATCAGCTCCCTGATCCATCCGATGTCAGACACCCCATCTTCCTTTCTGCTCCCCCTCAAAGTACCAATAACTTCTCAAGAAACAACCCAAGCCAGAGCCAATCCTAGCAAAGATTGACTGTTCCTAGTGGCTTAGTAAAAGGACGTCCAGCAGAGGACTGGCCTCACCCCGGGGGGCGTGACGGCTCTTGTTCAGCCCAGACTGGACCCCGTGTTGAAGGTGATCCACAGAGAGGAGAAAGCAGCCGCCCCGATGAGAGGATGGAGCGGACACCCGACCCCGCTGGCCACGCAGTCTCCCCCACACTGTGCGTCTGGAACCCAA
Organism: Mesoplodon mirus; assembly: GCF_964341445.2. Taxonomy (NCBI): domain Eukaryota; kingdom Metazoa; phylum Chordata; class Mammalia; order Artiodactyla; family Ziphiidae; genus Mesoplodon; species Mesoplodon mirus. The sequence continues at coordinate 4,197,775 of NC_138995.1, read as the reverse complement.
CGCTCCCAATCCCCTCTGGTGTGAGGGGCCACCGTCTTCACTAGGCGGCAGAGGGCCAGGATGCCGGGAAGGACGGGGGTGCCTGGGGGCTCGGTCGGCCTCTCCCCTGCCTCCTTCCCGAGAGCTTCCCCACCCCAGTCCCAACGCCTGCCCGTGGCCAGACGCACCCCTGCCCTGGGCTCCTGACACCCCGCAGGGTGCCCTCAGTTCTATTCACACCGACTCCGGGTGGTTTCTGTAACTTGCCACTGGAGTGCTGACACGTGGCATGGCGGAAACAGTGACATCCAGATGTCAAGACGGAGGACTTGAATGGACAGTTCTCCAAAGACCTACAAATGGCCGAAAAGCCCAGCATCATTAGTCATCAGGGAAATGCAAATCAAAATACAATGAGGGGGCTTCCCTGGTGGCGCAGTGGTTGAGAGTCCGCCTGCCGATGCAGGGGACGCGGGTTCGTGCCCCGGTCCGGGAAGATCCCACATGCCGCGGAGCGGCTGGGCCCGTGAGCCGTGGCCGCTGAGCCTGCGCGTCCGGAGCCTGTGCTCTGCAACGGGAGAGGCCACAGCAGTGAGAGGCCCGCGTACCGCCAAAAAAAAAAAAAATAATACAATGAGGTATCACCTCACAGCCGTCAGGATGGCTCTCACCAAACACATGAACAGTCACCCGAGGAGGTGGAGAAGCAGGAACCCATACGCTGCAGGGGGGGACTCTTAACGCACTGCAGCCGCCATGAAAAACCACCCTCAGCAGTTCAACGTAGCGTGAACATATGACACGGTACTTCCACTCCTGGGTCTCTCTACCCAAGAGAAATGAAACATAGCTCCACACAAACCCGGTCCACAAATGTTCATGGCAGAACTGTCCATAACAGCCAGAAAGTGGGAAGCACCCTGAAGGCCACCAACGGATGAACGTGGCCCACCCACACAGTGGAACGTCTTCAGCCGCGAAAAGGAACGAAGCACTGAGAGCGCACGGTGTGGATGAGCCCTAGAAACCTCGCGCCGATGAAGGAAGCCAGACGTCAAGGCCACGTATCCTTGTGTGACTCCATCTATGTGATCTGTCCAGAACAGGCCAATCCAGAGACCAAAAGTACATCAGCGGTTACCTGGCGCTGGGGGACCTGGGGGGTTGGGGCAGTGATGGCTAAGGGGTGCAGGCTTTCTTTTTTGGGTGATGAAAATGTCTAAAATGACTGTGGTGATGTGAATACATGAATATCATCGAACTATACACTGCAAAAGGGTGAATTTTGCGGAATGTGAATTAAATTTCAATTTAAAAATGCTTGCATCCAGGACTCACACCCTCCCCCACCTCACACTCCGGCCCTCAGCACTTCCATCCAGCTTCTCGGCAGCGAAACAAGAGAAGCGAACACGGCCGCTGGAAGCAGAGGCTGCACGCTGCACACACCTGCTCCCCGACCCCTGGCTCGCGGGGCTTCCTGGAGAGCTGTGAGGCCTCTGCCCCCGGGAGCAGGGCTGTAGCAGGAGTGGGACCACGGGGGGAGGGAGGCCTACACTGGTCAGAAGACACAAGCACCGTGACGAGAGGGGCCCGGCCGGGTAGCCCGCCCTCCCCCGGCCCTGCCGGGCACACTGCAGCCCGGCACCTGGGCACCGATGTGGTGGCCTCCTCGCCGAAACGCCTACAAACGATGGACCCAGCCCCGTTTTCAACATGCAGGAAGATGGCTGACACTACCAGGGCTCTTCCTACAGCGAACTTAAAGATAACAGCTAACCTCTAGCCCAAAGAAGTTAAATTAAGTTGCGTGTGATCAAAAGACAACTGGAAAGATTCGTAAAGCGGTGCCACATCACTCAGCTTTCAGTCCATACTTCAGAGAAACAAAAGTATTTAAACTAGAAAGGGGGACTTCCCTGGCGGTCCAGTGGCTAAGGCTCCATGCTCCCAATGCAGGGGGCGTAGGTTTGATCCCTGGTCAGGGAGCTAGATCCCACATGCCACAACTAAAGATACCACATGTCACAACTAAAGATCCCGCATGGCGCAACTAAGAAGATCCCGCAGGCCGCAACGAAGATCCTGCAAGCAGCAATAAAGATCCCACGTGCAGCAACTAAGACCCAGCACAGCCAAATAAGTAAATAAATATTTAAAAATAAACTAGAAAGGATTTCAGGCATTATTCAGTACACTTTCTTCATCTGAATAAACAGCTCAGTGGAATGTCTTCCACGAATATACCGTGACATCACCTCTCTCTGGGCGCTGGGTTCTCTGCAGCGAAGCCACGAACAACGCCATCAGCCTGTATCCAGGAACTCGTGAACCCCGAGGCCACGGAGCACGAGGCCCACCGCCCGGTGCCGCTGGCGCCTCCCCAGCCCAGACCCGGCCGAAAGCCCCAGCAAGAGGGCGGGTACTCACGGGGTCGGTGAGCATGGTCCTCAAGTGAGAGGACAGGGCGAGCACCGCCAGGCAGTTGAAAACGACTCCATTGACCACGGAGTACCAGAAGTCTCTGGAAGGCAGCAGCATGACGAACGTCACCACGAAGTCCGCGTACACGACCAGCAGCCACGTCACGACAGCACAGATCATGCCACAGCCGTCGCGGATGAACCAGACCCTGTCTGCCCCGTCGGCCTCGGATGAAGAGGAGGAAGAGTCGTCGTAGTTGTCATTTTCGGTCAGGAGAGGATGGTGTTCGACATCCCGGAGCCGGTGTCCTGATGACGGCATGGCTTCCCTGGAGGGGCGTGGGACACAGCTGGTGAGGCTCCGGGGGACACTCGGTCACCTGCACTGGCCCCAGCCACACTGCACGAGGACGACACGGGGTAGGAGCTAGACACCCTTGGCACCCAGGCTCCAAGCCCGGGGGAGATGAGGCCTGGGATACCACGGCCCCATCCACGGTGCCAAGGCCCGACGGCCCGCAGCGCACACGTGCCAGCGGCTGAGGAGAGGCTGACAGACAAGGGGCTCTTCCACTGCTCGTCTCCGCCCCGGCCCACGACCACAGAGCCCACGGGTTTCGCCTGACCTCTTCCCTGTTGCACTGAGTTCTTCACTCTCACTTCTCCCTTGTTCTGACTGACAACGTGCGACCATGTTTTTGAGGCCGTCTTCTTTAACTCTGTGCTGTTTCTAGAACGCCCTTCCTCTTTCAGGCTTTTAACCGTTTCCTTCACTTATCTGTTCTTTTGACAACTCTCCCGTATTTCCTAATACCCGAAAACACGTAGGATCAGAAACTAAAGGAAAACTTACACTTTTCCTGGCAAACATTTTGCTGCTTCTTCAAACCTATAACCTCCTCTCATCAGTGTTTGATATGAGTAGTAATACTCATGATAAAGAAAGGGAAACAGAGTCAGTTCATCTGGCCTTGTTGTTCGTGCAGGGGATGGAAAAACACTGAAAGCACTTTATCACACGACCCGAGGGCTTTCTCCACTCAGGCAGGCTCCTTTCAAACAAGCACAGAGCAAGCGACTGTGGTCCCCCCAACGTGGGGGGGGGGGGATAAGAATGCTCCTGGGGTCGGGTCTGCTACCACTGATTCACAGCATCCGCTTTGGAATCTTGGCATTACTTTCTTCCTTAACTGTAACTAGAGCACGGTAATGATGAAAACATTTACTGAATGAATGAATTTGCTGATGAGAGTTCCTTCTGCAAATACTTTGCAGAATTCCCTCTTGATACAAAGATACTGACTAGTACAAGACAGAAATGAAATTGTTCCCCGCAGTCTGCTCTTAGATCAGACAAAAATAGTTTTAAAATTACTGAAATGAAGAAACTGAAGATAAGAATTTGGGTAGCCCCGAACCAGCCACTTCAGCCAGCACATACTGGACCCGACAGCTGCCTTCCTGCCGAGTCCTCTGCCGAGCCCCCTCCCTCTGCAGAGGCCACCCGCCCTGCAGTGCCCGAAGCTTCTCTCTGCCAAGCAAGTCTTCCTGCAGAGGCAGTCCTCCTGCCTCTGAAGAGCACTTTGCAAAGGGACTCTGAACATCAGACACGGCTATCTGGAGAGGGTGCTGGAGCGTGGTCCTGTCTACACCACTGCAAAGCCTGATGCCGTCAGGGGGCTGAGACTCTCTGGGAGGAGGACCGGCTCAGCAGCTCCACGGGCAGTGCGCTCAGCACTCCCTACCTTGAGAGGGCGTCTGCGTCTCAGCCCCGGGCTGGCTGTCAGCCCTCGTGGGAAAGGCCTGGGTCTTCTCTCCGGGCTCCCCGTCGGGTGCCCGCACGCCCCTGGGCTCACGGCAAGTGCGCATCTGTTTACAGGCAGACGCAACAACGTGAATTGGTCCCCGTCTCAGATCCAGAGAGTGGCCTAGTGATGGCCACAGAAGTTTTTTAGTGAATCATAAATGTTCATCAAAGCCTTAAGCTGAAAAATTCCTCTGACCAGAATCCCTCTGCTCTATGGCTACTCCTCAGGTAAGACGCTTTCTATGAGAAACGGGTGCCCGCCTGCTGGGCAGTGAGCCATCGCTGCGGGGCCACGTGTCCAGAGACAGGCTAGCTTTTTGTCAGAGCACACTTGTGCAGCCCGAGTTCTGCCTAGAAATCAGGACCTGAGTCTTCTGGACGCCTGACCCAGTCCCGATTAACCTTCCTGGCTGAGGCGCTGGTGACGGCAGCCGCAGGCCTCCCCCGGGGGCGCAGATGGCAGCTCTATTTGTGAGGAAGGGTGACCGCACACATACCAACCCCAGTGGGCGGGAAGGGACATTCCCAGAAGCACGTTAGGATGCTGAGGCATCACGCCTGTGTGCTTCAGAGCTGAATTTGTAAAATCCACGAGAAGGCAAAGGGAAAACAATCTGATACCCAAAAGTCACTTCGTTTGCAAGAAAGCAGTCGATGAACACAGCGAGGTTAGGCTGAACACACTCAGTTATCTGTCATCAAGCGCAGGCCCCTTCCGCTGAGTCACAGCACTTATGCTTCATTAATGCAACAGGAAGGGAGGGGAGGAAATGAAGAAACAATTCCTTTACACTCAACTCATCTGAAAAATGCTGGGAACACATGAGCAAATGGCACGGCAACTGGCGACGCGAAGCCAGGACTAGGGCACAGCCTCACTCTGCGCTGATACCACCGCTGGTGACTGAATACTCTGCGAGATCACGTCTGAAAAAAACCTGAGAGCGCTGTGCACTGACCAACGGTGTTTCTACTTTAATGTCCAGTTTAATGGGATCCAGTCTACGCTCCGGAACCCGAGCTGTTCATCCTCGTGTTAAATCAAGCCCCGTTTCCCAGAACACTAAGAGCAACACTGCGGACCTCCATTATTTAAGGGACGACCACTCAAGCAAAACCTTCCAGTGGTTTACATTTGAGAACTCCCCTCATCTTGTAATACCTGCTAATAACTGATCAGTTCCCTTCATGGAATCTTCCTCCAGGGACCACTCTCCTTTTAGTGTAGGTGGTCAGCAAACCAAAGACAATACGTGAAGAAACAGATCGACTTGTCACCATTAACCATCTGAACTGCCCGTATGTGCCTTTTTTCAAAGATGTGCAAGTGGGCCTCCCTGGTGGCGCAGTGGTTGAGAGTCCGCCTGCCGATGCAGGGGATGCGGGTTCGTGCCCCGGTCTGGGAGGATCCCATGTGCCGCGGAGCGGCTGGGCCCGTGAGCCATGGCCGCTGAGCCTGCGCATCCGGAGCCTGTGCTCCGCAACGGGAGAGGCCACAACAGTGAGAGGCCCGCGTACGGAAAAAAAAAAAAAAAAAAAAAAAAGATGTGCAAGTTAGTGTCAGCTGTTAGAGAGGAAACAGTGATTAGAGACCTAAATAAATAATCACTTACCTCACAAACTATTTTTAGACATTACTTGAACATTTTGTGCCTTTTCTTCAGGATCTTAAGGTGCATACTGTCCTATGTGATAGGATCTGAAAGATAATAAAATCTGATTAGAAAAGTTACTTATTTTATGACCAAAGTGCATACTATTTCTTAGTGCATGATTAATTTTTGGAGCACACATAACCAATGGGACGCCTCACACCTGAAGTTCCGTTATTCAGAACTATCTTTAACTATGAAATCACGACTCCTCTAGCTTTTTGTTACTAGTAAACTGATTGACAATCCTGAAAATTAAGTAATTTATTTTAAACCTGTCCATTTTACCCTCTTGTTACTTTAGCCCTGGTTTTAAATACAAATCTCTAAGCCAAAATCCCTGAGAAAGAGCCCCAGGGATAATCCAGACCAAATCTGGTCAACCTGCATTTCAACAGGCAACAACTGTTCACCGTTCACCAGCCACAGCAGAGGAATTACAGAAAAGATGAGAGAAAGAGGTGAGAGGTGCACCAGGCCCTGCTGGGGGAAGGTGCCCCGGGGGAGGGGGCACGGTGCACGAAGGAGCGGGTGGAATGACTGAGGAGCGTCCCAGTCTGGCAGCATCTCCCACTGGGTGGGCACGCAGACGTAGCCTCCCTAGAAGCACTCATCTGGCCCAAGAAAAGAGGCCGGAAGACACCAAGATGCAGGGTGTCCCCCTCCCAGAGAGGTCAGGTTGCTGCCAGGTTTCCCTAAGACCAGGGCCGCCAGAGGACAAAGGACCATGGACACAGACGCTCCAAGCAGACGCTCCTGGTGCATCTCATCTTAAATATGAACGAAGAGCCAACAGATGTTCTGGAGAAAAGCTCACACCAGTCTCATGAAAGAGCCCCAGAAAGAAAAGAGAAAAACAGGAATTCAGAGCAGGCATAATGCACAGAGAAGAAAACTTAAGGTGAATTAAAAGACTGCATCTGTGAGACAAAGAGGAACATTCTGAGAACTTCCTAGTTATTGAAAAATAAAAATATGATGGTAGAATTTATTAATCTTACAGACAGGATTGGAAGAGAGAATGGGGAAATTTCCCAGAAAGGAGAACTAAACGACAAAGGGGAAGGGGGGAAGGATACACCTGGAGTTTGGGATTAACATATACACACCACTGCACAGAAAACAGCCGACAGGGACCTCCTGTATAGCACAGGGAACTACAGTCGATACCTTATAATAACGTACACTGGGAAAGAATCTGGAAAAGAAGAGATATATATAAAACTGCTGTACACCTAAAGCTAACACAACATTCTAAATCAACTACTGTAAATCCACTAAAAAACAAACAAAAAGAAGACAAAGACAAAGACCTTAGGAGAGGAAACAAAATGAAATCAGAGGAGCAATCCAGGAGGTCCATCTTCCAAACAACAGGTCTGGCAAAGGCTCCCCCAAACGAGACGTCCTTCCTCTGCACAGCTCCGCTGCCAGCCAGGCCGGCGGCCCCGTGTGCCTCACAGCCTGTCCGCTCTCTTTGCATCTGATATCCTTCCAACGTAACATGTTTCCCTCAGCAAACCCTCAGTTGGTGTCTGTTTTCTGAAACCAAGACCCCTGACTAGGACACCAGGGGGCTGGCGTGGAAGAGGGTGAGGGGACTGGGGGGTCGAGGGGTGGGCAGGGTGAGCTCCCCTGGTCTCCTCCCAGTAACTGGGGGCTGCTCGCTGCTTCCTGACCGGGAGTGCCCCCTCCGCCGGGCCCGGCTCTGCTGTCAGGCTCCCCTGCCTGACAGGGTCCTCTGCCCACCCGACCCTACAAGTCTCCTCAGGACCCGTCCTCCCTCCACAAGTGCCTGGACAGCCTCCCCGCACCCGTCACCGCCACCCTGCACACCAAAGCTTCCCTAGCCTATCTGTGGCTCTGAGTCCCCTCTGAACTTTTCAGTAACAAATGTGGCCGTGAACCACAAGCTGCTTAAACTAACGGGAGGTGACTTTTAAAATATGGCATTTATGTGTATATATATATATATATATATATATATATATATATATATATATATATAGTAACTTTATTCAAATATCTATTCAATAGCCAACAGCTTTGAATGCCAAGTAACATGCTGAACCAGTAATGCCTAATTATGCCTAGTAATACTTTAAACTTTTCATTCACGTTCATTTTGAATATCTTCAAATGAGCTTATGTTAGCACTGTTTTAAAAGAAAACCGGCTTTGCAAAACGCAGAACTGCCCATCGCAGTCCTCAGGTCTACAGCAGAATCTCTACAATGAGACCAAATCCCCAGTTACTTTTATAAATTTTAAAAAATAACCAAAATAGCAACCACTTCGGAAAGCAGTCTGGCACTTTCTCAGAGTTAAACCAACACCCGCCCTGTGACTCGGCAATTCCACTTCTAGGTATTTACCTCTAGGTGAATATGAACACACAACATGTACAGAACTGTTCACGGCTGCTTCATTCATTACAGTCACCAAACCAGAACAACCCAAACATCCCTCACCAGGAGATGAATAAACAAACCATAGTATATTCATACGAGGGCATACAAAAACAAGGTGGCGGGATTACGGATACATGCAACGATGTGGATATACCTCAAAAAATCATGCTAAGTGAAAAAAACAGACAAAGAATATGTACAGTAGGAGTCCATCTCCATGGCACTCTGAACCAGGCGAAGCTAATTTATTTTGAAAGAAATCAGAACGGGGTTGGAGCACAAGAGGGAATGACGGAGAGCCCAAGGTAACTTTCTGAGTTGACAGAAAGGGCAGCAGGCTATACAGGCACACGCACTGTCAAACCAAATTCAATGAGCTGTTAAAATTATACACTTAAAATGGTGCATTTCACTGTACGTTAACTATGCCTCAATTAAAAAATGAACGGGAGAAAAAATAACCAGCACAGGTACACGTGAAGGTGTAAAAGGGTGTAGTAACCGCCAAGTTCTAAGTGCTGCTGAAACCGTTCTCTCCCTACAGACACTGCCTTCCGAGCCAGACCCTGTCACAGTTTACTTTTAACAGCATCTTCGGGCAAGTGTCTTAAACTCTTCTCCTCACTTTTTTCCCCGTGTCTATAAACAGAAAGTGCGTTTCTGATAAACAAACTGAAAACAAGTAAACAAAAGACATCAATATACTTTGGTGATCAGTTGCTACAAAAAAGAATGAAGATCCAATGATTTTCACTGTTGCAATAAAAGGAAATGTCTACCCTAGAGTCTGGTATTCACGTGTACGTTAAAACACTGCGTAAACTCATCACTGTTTTACTATTCATACGCCCACTGCTGACCTACAAGAACCAGGAATAAGCACATCTCTGCTTCAGGCACAGTAGCAGCATGTGAGGCAAACACAGGCAGTGAGATATGCTGCATTCAAACGTGGGGGCGGGGCCTCCAAGCTGCAGACTCCACGTGAGGCCCAAGGATGCGTGACCTCGAACAGGCCCTCAGCCCATGAGGGCTCATGGGAGAGAGAGGCAGGGACCAGCCTGGTGAAGGATGTGCTCGGTGTTATCCTCAGTGGCAGGCAGAAGGCGATGAGGGAGAGAGATGACAATCGCTTATCCCGTCCAGAGGAACCAGAGAAGTGTCGGTTAGGACGACAGCAGGAGTGGGCCCCCAGGACAGGCAAGATCCGCACAGGAGAGGACAGTGCGGGAGGCACAGAGGCTGGAAGGGGAAGCCGCGGGCTGCAGGGCCCCGGGCTCAGCGCGAGGGAGGGCGGGAAGGCAGGGAAGTGGGGGCCGGGGCCCCGCACAAAGCACTCTGAAGGCCGAGCTAGGCAGCCTGAAATTCCGTACGTCATTCTGCTGCAAAGGGAGACTGGAACTTCGGTCAACAGACAAATGTTTTAGAAAGATAACTGGTGACAAACTAAGATTAGGATGGAAGGAGGAAGACGGGAGGCAGCTGCCATGCCCCAGAGCAGAGCTGACAGAGGCAGGGCCAGCAGGGGAGCAGCGGGGCCTGAAGGGGACGAGCAGGGGTTGGGAGCAGGAAGGCTGGCTGGAGCAGACAGCGCACCAAGGGGGCCGCGACCTTTTCCCAGCAGTTTCGGTAAAGAGCCAAGAGCTTGCAGACTGGGTGGTGAGAAAATTAAAGAAGCAAATTTGTTTAAATGTGGTTAAGTGAAGGACATATGTAGCTGGAAGGAAAAAACAATTTTCAATTTCCCCTCTTACGTATTATCTCATTTAAAGCTACAACGGGGCTTCCCTGGTGGTGCAGTGGTTGGGAATCCGCCTGCCAATGCAGGAGACACGGGTTCGAGCCCCAGTCTGGTAAGATCCCACATGCCACGGAGCAACTAAGCCTGTGTGCCACAACTACTGAGCCTGTGCTCTAGAGCCCTCTCTCCACAACAAGAGAAGCCACCACAGTGAGAAGCCCGTGCACTGCAGCAAACAGTAGCCCCCGCTCTCTGCCACTAGAGAAAGCCTGAGTGCAGCAACAAAGACCCATTGCAGCCAAAAATAAATAAATTAATTAAAAACAAATAAAGCTACGATGAACCTTTCAACAAGACAGAATTCTATTTATCGTGTAAGCTGACTTCATCCTCACTGGCTCCCAACAGACAGAATTAACGTGGCTTCTGCAACGAATTTTAATTTGTGTAACAAATGATTGCTTTGTCCAAGTATTTAATTGATGTGATACCTTGTTTTCATTTTATATAAAACCCTTTATACTGTTCCACTAAATATCTTTATTAGTAAAACAATAAATAAAATTAGAGGATGGGACCAAGATGGCGGAGGAGTAGGATGAGGAGCTCACCTCCTGCCACAAAAACGCTGAACACACATCTGCACGTGGACGACTCCCACAGAGCACCTCCTGAGCGCAGGCAGGAGACCTCAGACTCCCGAAAGGGCAAGAAAACCTCCAGGTAACCAGGTAGAACAAAAGGAAAAAGAGGGCTTCCCTGGTGGCACAGTGGTTGGGGGTCCGCCTGCCGATGCAGGGGACGCGGGTTCGTGCCCCGGTCCAGGAGGATCCCACGTGCCGCGGAGCAACTGGGCCCGTGAGCCATGGCCGCTGAGCCTGCGCGTCCGGAGCCTGTGCTCCGCAGCGGGAGAGGCCACAAGAGTGAGAGGCCCGCATACCGCAAAAAAAAAAAAAAAAAAAAGAGTGGAGCATTCAGCCAGCCTGCCCCAGTGCCTTGGCTCCAGTGCGTTCACTGCCACTGCAATTATGTTCTTACATGTTCCTTCCATCAATCTGCAGTCATGAAAGACTTAGTTTGCGCTTTCAAACCAGATCAGTGATGCATGCCATATGAACCAGTATTTTCTTCTCGAATTACTGAATCTGAAGAACAGAATATTAACCTTTAAGGGAAAAAACCAATGGAATATTAAGTGAACAAAAGCCAAGTCTCAATAGCATGCTGGCACACTGTCTACACTGTGAACAGTAAACTTATGTAACCTTTCCAGAAAGGTCTTTCATACTAAAACAAAACAGGGCAAACTGAGAAACACACAGGGAGCCGAGGCCCTGGGAGAGGAAAGCCAATCTCGCGGTGGGGGGTGGGGAGGGGATGGCACCGGGCTTTTCCCCATCCCGGCAGCCACTCTTCAGCCCCCTGCCAGGTCCTTCTCCTCCACAGACGTCGCAATGTGGTGGTGCCTGGGTTGGGTCCTGGGTTGTCCTCTTTAGCCACATGCAGTCTAAATAATCTCACAGGATCTCAGCTCCATGTAGTTTGAAAAGATGCATGTGGGAAACTGCCAAATGAGTAATGCTGCGTTACTGGGTGTCTCCAATCCATTACTCAACACCTCCACGGTAGGGTCAAAGCAGAAAGCCCTCCCCCCACCCACACCGTTCTGACCATACCTTCTCGTCTCTATAAATGGCACCACCATCTAGGTGCCAAGGTCAAAAACTAGGACACACCCTTCATTCCACTCTTTTCCCAACCTCCCCACACCTAACCCAGGTCCTGTGGGCTGGACCTCCAACACCGATCCAGATCAAGGCTGCCCCGCCCGGGCAGCACAAACCAGTGCTCCGTTTCCACACTCACTGCCTCTGTGCACCCACTAACCCACTCCCCAATCAGCACCCAGGCCCAGTTTTTACAGATATAAGTCGGATCCTGCCACTCCCTTACCTATTAAAACCAGCCAATCGCTGCCTTTGTGGTTAGAATAAAACCCAAAGGCCACCCTGTGGCTACACAGCCCTACCGGGCCTGGGGCCTGTAGACCTCACCTCTTACCTCCCCTCCCACCTGGGCTGTCTCGTTCCTCCGTCATCACCTCAATAGAATGTTCCCGTAATATCCCCGGCACACCCCGAACTCTGCAAACACTTGTTGAGTGAGAGAAGGAAAAGCAAAAACAAACCCCACAGGAACTGGAAAGGAGTAAGAAAGAGGGTCAAAGTGGGAGGCCTGGGGTGGGGTGGGGTGGGATGGGGTCAGACGGTCCGGGGAGCTGAGGGGGGAGAAACGTAGACGGGTTAAGGCGGGAGAGGGAGGAGGGGAGGAAGGAGAGAGACCCACGCTGGCAGGGCTTTTCCGGGTGTGTCACTTGGAGCACACAGGCTGCACGAGGCAGCCTCAAAGGCACGTGTACACAAATGCCAAAGCTTCCACCTTTATCCCCATACCAGAGCCACAGCCTGAAAGTCAAATGGAGGAGCTATTTTTAAGAATCCTGACATGGTAACTAAACCCTCAAGAATTCCAAAGCCAGAGACAAAAAGAACCCCAGAGTCCCCAAATCCTTCAAGTGTCCCGTCCCAGGGAAAAGCTGAGCCTGAACCAAGCTGGTGAATCCCCGCCTCTTTCCTTATCTTCCTAAATGGGGTTTCTTTGTTTAATAGGAAGTCAACTTTTGTAACATCAGACTTGCCCAAACCTGCAACACGAGGCGCGTCTGACCGCGTCTGACCCGCTCACCGTGAACCCAGCTCTCAGATGCAAGTTAACGACAATGTAAGATACTGGAATGTGAAAGGACAGGCCAGTTACTGAACACCTGCCGTGTGTCAGGACCTTTGTATGTATCGTGACGGTGAACCCCGCCACTACCCCGAAAACGAGGTGCTCGCTGAGGGATGAGGAAATTGCACCTTCGAGCTGCCATACCTGCCCAAGCTCACGGCCAGCAAAGCATGGAGTCGGGGCTGTTCTGACTCCAAAGCCCACGCTCTTCCATGAGAACATGCCACCTCCCTGAGCACTTGGTTTCAGAAAAGGCGTTCCGTAACGTGGACACTGAATCTGGGAAGTATGGACCGCTGAGCATTCAAAACGTTCCGGCCAGAAATCCTGTACGAGCCTGTCTCAGGAGACACTGGAAGCTTCTCTACCCTGCTTGCCCCTGCTTCTTACTGGCTCAGCAAACGCACTGCGCCCTGTCCCAGAGTGACCCAAACCAGCAGCTTAACACAGAGCCGGCCTCTCCTTCCATTTCCTGGTAACACTCCTCACATAGCCAGTACTTACTAAGCGCCCCTTAACCTCTGGACACAAGGCCTCCTCTTCCCGCATTCCTACATGCCGCCCACGCTTCCTGCTTACAGCTCTGACCCTTCCCTTCCCACCTGTCCCACAACCCAAGCTTAGGCACCCTCACCTCTGGCTGTACCTCTGTAGAACCCTAACCAACAGAGGCGCCAAACCTTGGGACCATGGCATTCAAGGCGCCACTGGATCTGGCTCCCCTGCCCTTCCAGGCTCTTGCACGCAGCGTTCATCCTGGCTCCCCTGCCGGGCCTGTCCACACCTCTGTGCTTCTGCTCCCGCTGTTTCCTCCAATTAGAAGACTCTCGCTCTCTGCCTATTTACCACGCACCCACTATGTACAAACCACTGCAGGGTGAGTGTGTTCAAAACTATGAGGTGCTGTACCAATGTGAGGCATTATCTTGGCCCCATGAAGAGCCTGCATTTATTAGACAATTATTAAAATTCTACTAGAGGTTTTTCAAGAATAGAATGAAGTAGTAAGCAAGACAAGAATACATCTGTAGATAGAGGCAAAGAAGTGAGTGAAAGAGAAAAAAAATCACAGGCAAGTGAGAGTAAGTGACTAAATGCCGTCCCCTAACAGGCAGACCGAGGTACGGACACATGTTAAACTGGAAAGGAGGCGTTTTCCCCTCCTCAGAGGCAAGGGGAAGAAAAAGACCGATGGGCATTCAGAGATGTCTCAGCTGGAATGGAGTCAAAGTGGAGAGAACTCTCCCAGCAGCCTCTGCTCCGTGATCTATAAGGGAGAGTCCTTTGTCAATGGTAAAGCAAAAAAAGTGTGTGTATATATATAATATATATACACATATACATACAATTTTAAGTGAGGTATAGTTGATTTACAATATATGTTTCAGGTGTACGACATTCACAATTTTTAAAGGTTATATTCCATTTATGCTGCAACCAAGGAGCCCTGGAGCCACAACTAAGGAGCCTGCCTGCCACAACTGAGGAGCCCACATGCTGCAACTAAAGAGCCAACGAGCTGCAACTAAGGAGCCCACCTGCCGCAACTGAGACCCGGTGCAACCAAGCAAATAAATTTTTTAAAAAATAAATAAATAAATTGGCTATATTCTCTGAGTTTTACAATAGATCCTTGTAGCATATTTATTAATGATGGTTTGTACCTGTTAATCCCCTACCCCTATCTTGCCCCTCCCCTTCCCTCTCCCCACTGGTAACCACTGGTTTGTTCTCCTATAGCTATGAGTCTGCATCTCTTTTTAAAAAGTATATTTTTAAGGAAGGTACCATGAATGAAGGAAGGATGCTGTGTAGTAAAGAATTTAACCATATGCTCAAAAGAAGGTCTGGGCTTTATCGTTGGCTGACAATCTGATTTAGGGTGGGGACTGGCCACACCAGAAAGACCAACAACATGATTTAGGGTGGGTGGGGCTCTGGGTCACACAGTATCAGTTAACCTGGAAACTGAGATCAACCCTGTGGGCGGTCAATCAATCAATCATTTATGCCCGTGTCATAGAAGCCCAATAAAGACTCCAAACACCAAGGCTCAGGTGAGCATCCCTGGCTGGCAATACCCAGTGCTCAGTGTCTCGTGTCAACGCCAGTTACATGCCACGTTCCAACTCCTTGGGGAGAGGACAGTGGCAGCTCCATGTTTGGTACAGCCCCAGATTCTGTCCTAAGAGCTGCTTCACTTGGCTGATTTTAATACACCATAACTCTGAGCACAACAGCCTTCAGTGAGTTCTGTGAGGCCTTCTAGCTAGTAATCGAACCTGAGGGTGGCTTGGGGAACCCCCAGACTTGCAACTGGTGTCAGAAGTGACGGTGGTCTTGTGTGGACTGTGCCCTCTCAACTCTGTAGTTGACCAACTCTGCAGGTGGTCCAAACTCTTCTTGGGTGCTACAGCTGAAGGGTCACACACAAGTTGTTAACCTGACCCTGGAAACTGGCTTTGGGGACAAAAAGGAGCAAGAGTGAGAGTTTAGACTCTATACTTTATGCCCTGCTCTAGTGTTCGAACTTTTTTTTTTTTTTTAACAAAACAAGCATGTATTACCTCTATAATTAAAACACTGCTTTTAAGAAACATACCCCCAAAAAGCTGCTTTAAGAAAACTATCTTGTAGAGTTGCTCAGCATGGATTGGAGCAGGGAAATTCTGGAATCATCAGGAAAACTACTTCTCAATTCATCCCAAGCATTAACTTCTTATGTGAACTTACTGCTCGTTCCATTTCCTCAAATTAACAAAGATTATGTGATTTATGTCACCAAAGGGTCCAAGCCTTGCAGGTAACAGTTTCAGTAAGAATGTAAAAGCATGTCCAGACTTTTGACTGGCTCGAGACTGTTCTTACACAAAGTGCCTTTCAGTACATTCTGTCGCTGAGAGGGTCATTCTATTCGTGCTAATATTTGTCCTTTCTAGAAGAGGATTTCTGCTTTCATAGTGCATTGATTAGCAAGGCTGAAAATTCCCAATTTACTCATTGTAATCGAGGCAGGCTGTGAGTCATTGGTTAAAAAAAAACAAAAAAAAAAACTTCTGTATACATCTCTACCCACTTTGCTTTGACGTGAGATGTGTACATAAAGAATCCCAGTTGTTTATTTATGATTTAGGAAATCACTATCAAATAGTCTCATGCTCCTCCATCTCACAACTTAAAAGCCCACCTACCAGCCTCACTCCTGAAAGCACACAATCCAAATAATGTCAGTCACTCGACCCTTCAATTTACCAGAATCTTCAAGAGGTGCAATATAAGACGTCTGTTCCATTCCGTTTTTCAAATATCCCAAGAGCCTTTCTCTTTAATCATGTATTCTGGGGCTTCCCTGGTGGTCCAATGGCTAAGACTCCGCGCCCCCAATGCAAGGGGCTTG
The DNA here is from genome assembly GCF_964341445.2 of Mesoplodon mirus. Lineage (NCBI taxonomy): Eukaryota > Metazoa > Chordata > Mammalia > Artiodactyla > Ziphiidae > Mesoplodon > Mesoplodon mirus. Next base: position 4,181,575 of record NC_138995.1, on the reverse strand, counting down.
GGTTTGATCCCTGGTCAGGGAACTAGATCCCACATGCCGCAACGAAGAGCTCGCATGCCGCAACTAAGAGCTCGCATGCCGCAACTAAGAGCTCGCATGCCACAACTAAGTTTGCATGCTGCAACGAAGATCCCACATGACGCAACTAAGACCCAGCGCAGCCAAAATAAATAAATATTTTTTAAAAAAGTATTCTGACTTCCTAAGAAGCAAATTTAGGGCGTGGGCTTTCTCTAGCTGCGGCGAGCGGGGGCTACACTTCGTTGTGGTGCGCGGGCTTCTCACTGCGGTGACTTCTCTTGTTGCGGAGCACGGGCTCTAGGTGTGTGGGCTTCAGTTGTTGTGGCATGCAGGCTCAGTAGGTGTGGCTTGTGGGCTCTGGAGAGCAGGCTCAGTAGTTGTGGCCCAAGGGCTTAGTTGCCCCGTGGCATGTGGGATCTGCCCAGACCAGGGCTTGAACCCGTGTCCCCTGCATTGGCAGGCGGATTCTTAACCACCGGGCCACCAGGGAAGTCCCCAAGGTGACTTTCTAAAAAGGTGACTTCAGATAAGTAAACCTTAAGACAGTATCAAAAAGATTAAATCTGACTTTTAAAAAGGTGACTTTAAGCAAATAAAGTTTGTGAAAGTATCAACAGATTAAATTCATCATCTTTAAGGTGAAGAGTCTAGGAAGAAATATACATTGGCCCAGATTTCTAGACCATTTGAGACTGCAGTAGTGAAACAGATAAACCTACGTACGCTGCGTACAGACACTAAGCAGACTGCAAACGTTAAACACTGGAGCATTGCTTGGACAGCCCTTTACACCACCTGGTCAGTAAGAGAAGCTACAAAGCAGCTACATCAACAGTTCTTAACCACTCCCCCCCAAAAAAATCTGGTTACCCATAAGCCAATAAAGTGTGTCCATCCAACAGCGAAACGAGACTTAGTTTCAGCAGCAATGACTCCTCAGGAGAGATGAGCCTCGGCGACAGCAAGAAAAGATGCAAATTGCCCTGAAGGCTGACCTGACTGTCCCAGGTGCCCTGGCAGGCAATCCCCCAAAGACCACTGGCAGGGGAAGGGAAGATAAGGAAGAAGGTGGGCAAAGAATAAAAAAGAAAAATTAAAACTTACACGGGAGGCAAGAACTGGAGCATTCACTCGAGAAGCCATGGGCGACGTTAGAGGAAGCCCACTGTGATGCATGCCTATAAACTCCTCCCTACAGCTTACACAGGACTTATTGCTGCCACTCTTCTGACTCCAGCGACAACCCCGTTATCAGTTATTAAAGGAGAAAACCGTGGCTCGGAGACTTGAGTGTCACACCTAAGGTCAGGCAAAAAGCTGGGGCTGCAATTCGGGCCCTACCCCGAAAGATGAACTAAGGAGAGACAAGGAGACACCTGGAAGAGAAGTCAAGCGCTGGCTGGCAGAGGTGCCCCGAGGAACTCGGGAAGGTCGTAGGTGCGCGGTGGGGTGGAGGAAAGGGAGCAGGGGGCTCGGGGCTGGCGGACGGGGGCCTAGAGTGGCCGGGAGACCCGGGCGCGAGCTGCCCGCCCCGGCCCACCGCACTCACCCGAGGCCCGGGCGGGGTCGCCCGGCGCTGCGGCTCCTCCCGGCCTGCGGCGGCGGCGGCGGCGACTGCAGCGGCCGAGGCAGGGACGCATCATGCGGCCGCACTCATGGCCGGGCCGGAGGGGGCCCCGCGGCTCGGCTCGGTCCTGCCGGGCCGGTCGGAGCGAGGCGGCCTCCGGGCGGACACGAGAGACAGAGCCCAACCTGGAGAGCTTGGCGGCACGACCCCCGGAAGTGAACCCCGCGTGGTCAGCGGCGCCGCGTTTGCGCAGTTCCGGTCGCGCCGCTCCCGGCAGCAGAGAATGGGTGCTTGAGGTGGTTTGCTGGGACTCAGCGGCCGGGATCCCTCTGGGACAGAGGGTCTTAAAGACTGACAGTTCCGAGGGAAAGGCGGCTCTTAGTCGCAAGGTCCCCTCTCTAAAATAAAGGGATCCATCCAAACTGAGGTCCGGAAGAGAAAGGATGAGGGCTACGTGCTACCGCAAGGTCCAAGCCGCGCGGTTAGGCTTTTTGACTCGGGGAGGAGTTCTTGCCCGGGTTTACTGAGCCCGCGGTGGCCCTTCCGAGCCAGCGTTAGGTGTGACCTGTACGGCGTGCGAGGACGGAACACGGGTTAATGGAGAAGCGCGAGTGGGAACGACGGAGCCAGAAAGCACGTGGGGAGTAGGGGAAGCGCCGTTGGATGCGCGGTTCCTGATTCGCTGAGCCTCTGGTTCCCCTCTGAGCGACCTGGAAACCATGGCATCCCAGCGATTCCTTCCAGATGCTAAGTCCTAAGTTTTTTGAAGGTGGAAACGTGGTTGGGTTTTGTTTGGGGTTTTTTTCGGGCGGGGGTGGTATTTCCTACAATATTTGGGACAATTTCCGCAGGGCTGGGAAGTAGGCGCTCAGTGTTTGTTATTAAACTCTTAAGTACCCACTAACTTGTAAGATTGATTAGAAACAGTAATTGCAGCTGCGGGATCTATCAGACGCTCACTGCCTGCCAGCCACCTTTTCACAATGTACCGTTCTTACTCCCAGGAACGCTTATCCAGCCAAGCTTTTGGAAGTAAGGTGTGCGTTAATCATCAAAATTTGAACTTTAAAAGCTTAAAATTTTGTTACTATACCTCTGCATTCACAGAGGGGCTATACATTCAGTCAGCCCTCACTGAGCCTCCTATCTCCTGGTCTGTTTATTCCCACAAAGAAGAAAAGTGGGGTAGGCGTCCAATCCGTGGTCAATTCTTTTTGCATAGGCTGAAAGAAAGGATGATTGTCTTTGGAGAACATCAAGACTACAAGTGCCTGCTATGCTTAAGATATACGTGCTATGAGCAAGTTAAGAGTATCTTTTTTTTTAATTGAAGTATAGTTGATTTACAATATCGTGTTAGTTTCAGGTGTACAGCACAGTGATTCAGTTATACATATATATACATATGTATCTGTTCTTTTTCAGATTCTTCTCCCTTATAGGTTATTACAAAATATTGAGTAATAGTTCCTTGTGCTATACAGTAGGTCCTTGTTGGTTATCTGTTTTATATATAGTAGTGTGTATGTTAATCCCAACCTCCTAATTTATCCCTCCCCCCAAAAGAATATCTTTTTAAAAAAAAAAGCTTAAATCATGACTGTCATACAAATATAAACACATGTCAAAGATTTAATTTAACTCACTAATTCATGAGGAAGTAGGTAAGATGACACATGTGGTTCAGAGATGAATCCAAAAGGCAGGCACATGTATGCGGTCAGGAATGCTGCAATGAATTTGCTTAATAGAGCCAAAACTGGCTTCTTCTTCTGGCTTCTGACAATGGGGAGGTCAACTGAACTTCTACCAGACAAGATTCATTTGTATGTCTGATATCGGTGGACAAAAGTTGTTACCAAGTTGGTCAACTGGACCTGCGCCGGGGTCCTAGCCCCAGCCGAGATCTCTTGTCTTTTTCCGATCAGATTCGCACAGACAATGATGAAACCAGTGCCGAGACTGGAACAGTACCAGCTGTATTTAGTGGCCAAAGAATGGAATGGGGGAATCTAGTTCGCAAATCAACTTCTCCACCCAGTTCAGGTGGAGCCACCAAATATATTGGCAGGTCGAGGTAAAAAGGAGGGAATTGGAAGGAGTGGGAGGAATATTCTTGACTTACTGGAGAACAGGGGTGTGGTTTGGACCTTGAACTGTTGCAAGTCTCCTTTTCAGTCTTTATGTGGGCTTTTCTGGTTGTTGTCATGGCAGTCGTCAACTTCCTGGCCCTGGTGGGTGTGGCATTTAACATATGCTAATATATTACAGTCAGAGTATAACGAGGCTCAAGGTCTACTGGAAGTCAAATCTTTGGCCATCTTGGGCCTGGTTGGTTCTAACCAGTTCTTATTTTTTTTCTCTTTGCATCTTCCTCCTGAAACTTAGATAAGAATAATTGGTTTCCATTCGAGGGAGGGTCAGGGATATGATTCTGGGGCAACAGCCTTGGTAACAGAATCACTTGGATTGCTTTCGATTCTCCAAAACCTATAGAGTTATAAGTAGCTTAAAGCAAAGAAAAAAATCCATAGAACCACATAACCCAAGGGTGTGCATGACAACACCTAGTTGTCCATTGAAGGCACCCAATAATTTTTTTTGACCCATTTCAAAGTCTTTCACAAAAAGACTCATAATTCTCTGTATAGTCTTGTATAGGCTTGTTTATTGTAACTTTAAAATTGCATTGTTACTACAGGAAATAGCACAGTAAAATCATTCGTTAAAATATTTAACAGGGATGACAGCAGCTGACAAAAACAATTCCACTCTTTCAAGGATTTTCATCTCTTTCTCAACAGACTTGATATGTGGTCTTCTGCAAGTCATTTCCCCTCTCCAAACCTCAGCTTTTTTTTTTTTTTAATCTCTAAAATATGAGCTCAGACGATTTCTAAGGTTGCTTCCTGTTCTGAGACTGTGGTTCAACACAGTTTTTTTGCCTCACCTTGATTTCATAAGGCCCATAGTACCAAAAACCGAACATTGGAGGCCCTTGCAGGGATGGGAAACATCCCATCTTCAGGATTAGTTCTGTTTACCCACCAGGAGCTAGTTTCCAGCTAACCACTCATCCCAGGAAATAGTTCTTTTAAAGTGGAGCCTCTGTTCAACCATGTGGAAAGATCCGCAGCCTCATTCAAAGTAAAAGGAATGAATGCAAATTTAAAGTACCAGGAGACCCCATTTTTCACCTAGTGAGTTGGCAAAGATGAAAGTTTGGTGACTCTCTGTTGGCAAGGCAGCCCAAATTGGTGCCATTGTCAATTTATTCAGCTCTTTGCAGAGCAAGATAGCAATGTGAATCACAAAAATCTAAGTGTAAGTACCCTTTGACCCAGCAGTCCCACTCAGGAATTTATCCTACAGATAGACTCACCCATGTACACAAAGATGTTTGCACTTCAGTATTTACAGTAGGATGTTTGTAGAAGCAAAAAACTGCATCGCCCTGTATGCCATCAGTATATTAAATAAAGTATGTTATACATACAAATGGAATGCTGTGGTGTGCAGTGGCCTTTGAGGTATATTAAGTCCATGTGTAAAACGGTATTTGTGTGAAAAAGAAGATTTGGGGGATATATATATGTACACAGAATATCCCTGGAAAAATATACAAGGAATAGGTCTGTAACTTATTAAGCTTGTAAACCATGGATCCATTTTTAAATACATAAAAATAAATGAGACAACCCAATAGAACAATTGGCAAAACACAGGTACTTCACAAAAGAATATCTAAAACATGAAAAAATGCTCATTTTCATTAGTCATCAGGGAAATGCAAACTTAAACCACAATGAAATCGTATTCACACACCCACTAGAATGGCTAACGTGAAAAAACAAGTGCTGGCAAACATGTAGAAAGACTGGGACTTCCATACGCTTCACTGCTGGGGGTAGGAATGTGATTATTAAACCGCCCAGGGCAACTGTTAGGAGTATCTGCTGAAGGTGGACCAAAAGACTTGTGCTAGAATGTTCCCACAATACACAGTACAGGGTGGTTCATGGATGTTTAGGTTGTTTGTAGTTTGGGGCTAGAATGAATGAATCGTGGTATACGTTTACAGTGAAATACTGTACAGAATGAAAGTACACACTACGTACAACAATACAAATAAATCTCACAAATAGGATGTTGAATAAAAGAAGCAAGACATGAAAGAGTACATACTATATAATTTTATTAATAAAAAGCTCAAACTTGGGCAAAACTGATCTTTGGTGTAGGAAGACAGGGCAGGGCAGTGGTGACCACTGAGGTGGGGATGCTAGGGTGCTAGTTATATTCTATTTCTTGATCTGGGTGCTGGTTGTATGAGTGTTCACCTGGTAAACATTCAGCCACGTACATCTATGATTTGTATGCTGTACTTTAAGTAAACAGTGGGAGAAAGAGAGAGACTGCCAACGGTTGTACAGTGGAAAATCAGAAATTTCTTCAGAAGGGAGTTTGGGTGGTTTCTTATTTTTTCCCCTGAGATCGTGATGTTGAATGCATCAGGAAGCCAGAAGGTTGAAACTCCACAACCCGTGGTGTTGAACAAGGCCCAGGAAGTCCAAAAACCCAAAGTGGTATGATACGTTCCTGAATTCCTTTTCACTGGGCCACCTCACCTCCAGCTGCGGGTCAAGCCTGCTGGGGCAGCAGGCTTGTGCTTGGGGCTCTGTGTCCCCTGGATGTCCCAAGCTGGCTCTGTGTCCCCTGGATGTCCCAAGCTGGCTCTCTCATGCCCTTCAGGACTTGACTCGGAGCACATCTTCCTCCCCGGCACCCCACTGAAAAATTCTCCCTCTCTCCCATTCCTGCAACAGTTCACTTCCCCCTCCCTGCTTTGCTCCTGGTCACACGTCAGCTAACATCCTCTGTCACTTAGTATCCCGTTGTTTATCCCTCACTGCAACGCAAGCCTCGTGAAAGGCAGGGATTTTGTTGGTCTCGTTCGCTGTCAAAATGCAGCGACTCAATAAATACGCATTGAACGAATGAATGAACATGCCATGGTTGGCCCCTTTTTCAGACAAACAGGCCCAGTGAGTTTAAGGGGTGTGCTGAAGGTCACACAGCTAGGAGCGCAGCCGCGCTGCCTCATAGACTCTTCATCCGCATGTCTGTGAAACTGGTACGATCTCTTTGCACAGCTGAGAAAACGGGCTCAGAGGTAAGTGACCGCCCCAAAGAAGCCGAGCACAGCTAGCCTGCGGACCTCATTTTGTCCAGCTCTGAAGATCCTGCTCTTCATACCATAACGTTCTCACTCTCTAAGGAGCCGGAGGCCATGCGCTCTACATAGCAGCTCTATACCAAGTCCTGAGGGCTCACCTGGGATGTGGTCCCCAGCTCCTCCTACCAGGACCTGATCCACCAAGTTGCCTGGAAGCAAGTCCCTGCCCGTTTGTGCTCTGGCTCCAGTAACTCAGTTCTCTTCTTTTCCTCCACCTCCACCCCCCAGATCCTTATCTTAAACCTATATTGGTTCATTCAACAAATATTTAATGGTCTACTCTCGGAACCATGTTAAGTGCTGCAGACACGGGGGTGAGCAAAACCAAAGTTCCTACCTGTTGCGGAGCTCAGAGACGAATTAAACAGATAAAAAAAGTGGACAAGCCACATTGCCTGCTTTATCCTGTATAGTTCTTTTTTGGATTCATCCTCTAATCAAAGTATTTTGAATATTGATTCACCCATCAAATGAATATACTACTTCTCCCACCTTTTTTTCATGCCCGTTATACAATATCACAAGATATCTTAGCAAATGCTTGGTTCCAGGTATCTGTTGCTTTCCCTTTTTTTTTTTTTTCATAAATTTATTTATTTATTTTTGGCTGCGTTGGGTCTTCATTGCTGTGCGCAGGCTTTCTCTAGTTGCGGCGAGTGGGGACGACTCTTCGTTGCGGTGCGCGGGCTTCTCATTGCGGTGGCTTCTCTTGTTGTGGAGCACGGGCTCTAGGTGCGCGGGCTTCAGTAATTGTGGCATACAGGCTCAGTAGTTGTGGCGCACGGGCTTAGTTGCTCCGCCGCATGTGGGATCTTTCCGGACCAGGGCTCGAACCCCTGTCTCCTGCATTGGCAGGCGGATTCTTAACCACTGCGCCACCAAGGAAGTCCCTGTTGCTTTCCCTTGCCTGCCTCAAATCCACCCCTCTTCTTCTGGCAAGAGCACCTCAGTTTCCCATGGGCACCCACCCTTCCCTTCCTCTCCACCCAGTAGTTAGGTGGGGCTGATCCCCAAAACCTGGCCTCAGCGGTTGGTTTAAGGGCATGAGCACATGAGTGCTGCTGGTCCATTCAGACCAAATCCTGAGACGTTTGCTGGAAATACTGAAGGAGAAAATTCTTTTTTTCCACAGTGGCTGCTAACTTGAGAGAACATAAGCCTGTTGCTGCTGAAGACCACTCTATAAAAAGAACCTGGTCTGAGAGTGAAGCCCAGCTCAGAGGGAAGCAGTCAAGAAGGTGAGAGAGACCAAGTTCTGATGACATCACTTGGCCCCTGGATCCTGCTGGGCCAACCCCAGAACTTTTCAGTTTTTGAAAAAACAGTTTGCCGGGATTTCTGTCACTCATTACTGAAAGAATTTTGGTAAATATACCTTCCAGGTCCAAATACACTACTTCTATCATATTTCCTTGAATTACGAGTCTATAGATTTCGTAGCTTGAAATCTCATGGTTAAGCCCGCATGACTTGATCTTTGACATCAGTGCTTCCTCTTCTGAGGGGTCACAGATGTTTTTCATGAGTTATCTGGCCTGAATTCTTCCCAGGCCCAATGTCAAGTTCACTGGTCTGTGGTTTATAGAACTCACTCTCCCCGCCTTTTTTTTAATAAAATGGCCATATCATCTGCCTCTCTCCAACTTTCTGGCAAGTACAGAATATCTTTTATGTGGTATGGAGAGATAAGGTCCATGTGAATCTCTTGAGGAGAAATGACATTTCCCCCAAATGGAATCCGACCCTGAATGAACTCATTTTCCAATTTCCTTGAACAGTTGGTATCTCCAGAGTCAGAACAAGGCTGCAAGAGCCCATGCCTGGTTCTGGGTTCACTCACTGAACCAAGGAAGGACTTCCTCTGGCCACAGATATGACCCTCCTCCATCCCATAAAGTCTTCCTGATGGGCTTGTATTCTGCTGGACGCAGGGCAGAAACTCACAGGGACCAATGGCATGCCCACCAATCTGTAGTGGCCACATAAGGGAATGAACGCCACCTTCCACTCCTTCCCTTCCTGAATTCATACCAAGCTTAAAACACCCAGAGATCCGGTTTCTTGCACATGATGGCTACACTGAGCTGGTCAAGCAAATCTGGAATGGACCTGTGGTGCTGAAGGCCCCATAACCCTTGTGGAACCACAGCTCCCAGCTTCATCCTCCACGTTGGTCCCTTTAACTTCCCCCAACAATTTTTTTTTTTTTCTTAACTTTTTGGTCACACCACACAGGCATGCAAGATCTTAGTTCCCCAACCAGGAATCGAACCCATGCCCCCTGCAGTGGGGAACGGAGTCTTAATCACTGGACTGCCAGGGAAGTCCTCCCTCCCAGAAAGTCTTTTAAGTTCAATAGGCCACCTTCCCAGAGATCAGTAGCTCCATGCTTGGGGCACAGGAAAGACACTTGATCATCAATCCATATGTCATCTTTTCTCCTACATGGCAGATCTTTAGTTCCTTCTGCCTAACTGCTAGGACTTCGGAGAACCCCCAGTTTTCTGAAATTGACAGTCTGCCCTCGTTCAGATACCAGGGCATTCATGTAAAGGTAGAGTTTTATTATGTCATACAGCCAACCCCCAGAAGGAGCACTGTAGCTCTGCAATGTAGCTCTGGAAATGTCTTTAGAGAATTTGAGGCATCAGAGCCCACACACTGTTTTGCTAGGTGCTGGAACCAAGTTTGCCATAACCGCAAAATTATTGGGAGGGGGTGTCAGTTTACATTTCTGTACTTGCTCTAGAACTGAAAAAGCTCCCGTAGGAGATACTTTTATTTTTTACCTTTTGTGGTTTTGGTTGGTTTGTTTGGATTGAAGAGACGTGGAAGAAACCCAAACCCGACAGCCTGAAAATTGTGTTTATTGTATCTGGTGAAAAGATGCTGATTGGCCTAGACGTTTTGGAGCAGAAGGTGGGATCCATCAGCTTTAAGAAGCCCCCTTTCAAAAAATCAATCGGCCTCAAATTGCCCTTCTATTCCATACATCCTTGCTTGACTTGTTTCACAAGTATGCTCGTTAATGTCAAGACGTCACCCTAACTCTGAAATAGGCCAGGAGGAAATGGCAAAGGACATCCTTGTTTTAAAGGTGCGGACACCACGGCGGGGAAGCAACCAGAATCAGGCCCTACTTTCTGGCTCCCTGCCGGGGCTCCCCCCTCCAAAATCACCAAATCTCCCACTCATTTGTTTGCAGAGCGGCCTGCGCCCACCCAGCTCTGCCCCGCCTGGGAGAACACCCTAGTTTTGAGCAGATCCAGCAAACAGGGTTCCCGGGACCCTCTGTTAGAGCGAACCACGGGAAGTCCCCGAGCGTGCTCCCAGGGCCGCAGGACGAGGCCTCCCCGCCGAGGGGCGACCCCAGGCCCGAGCGACGCGGGACGTGGGCCGAAACCCTCGGGAGGGCCGGGCGCCGACAGCTGCACCGCCCCCTCACGTGACGCCGCTCCCGGGCCGCCCCGCGCCTGCGCAGACGGGACCGGGAGGAGGGGCGCCGGGAGGGGGCGGGCGCGGGCGCGGGCGCGGGGGCGGGCGCGGCCAGCTGACTGACAGCTCGCGCGGGCCGGCGCTTCAGAAGGACCCGGCTCTGGGGCCGGCGCAGTGGCCGCATTCCCGAGCCCGACGGCGCCCGCTCGCTCCCCGTCTGCCCGGCCGGCCGGCCGGCCCCCGCCGCGGTGAGAGGGGACCCTGCCAGCGGCCAAGAGGGGAGGGCGTGCCGGGTTCTCCCGGCGGCGAGGGGGCTCTCCGAGGGGCGACAGCTGGAGCGCCCAGGGACCGGCGGGTGAGGGACCGTGGGGTGGGGTCGAGGGCCTCTGGGGTTTCTGCAGGAAATGGGAAGGCGGGGCAGGAGCCCACCGTGTGAGGAGCAGTGCGATACCTGAGGGGGGGGGCTGGACAAGGTGTCCCCGCTCCCCGGTGGCTGACGGTGTCGCCAGGTGGCTTAGGGATGGAGCCGGTTCCCCCCCGCCCCCCGCCCTGCCTCGACTCCTGGAAGGGCGTGCTGGGGAGGGGTGCGTGGGACCGGGATGGGAAAGACAGTTGCCAAGTTGTGCTGTGTGTTGGATTTTAAGTTTTCTGTCCCTCTGCTCCTGGGGTGGCAGCTGGGGGCGGCATGGGGGCCAAGGAGAGAGGGCCCAGCTTGTGCCTTCCCAGGGCCCCCTCCTCCCCACGCTCAGGAAGCAGGAGGAGCTTTGCAGAGGGGCCAGCACTACCGACACAGTGTTAGAGGCTGTTTGGAACAGCTGGTTCAGAGTGGCCTGCACCCGCGTCCGGGGTCTTGGAAAGGACAGGATGCGGTCCTTCTGGAGCTGGGTGCGAGTTGCCCCTTGGTGGGGTCTGGGCTTCCCTGGGTTGTACGTTGATTGTATTTGGGAAGAGGAAGAGGACTTGGCAGTGGGCACGAGCCAGCTCCTGTGACTCTGCCTAAGTGTGAGGCCAGGGTGCCAGCCTGCAGACTGGGCGGGAACTCACCTCTGAGCTGGCACAGGTGAGGTGCTTGACATGCAGGCTGTCCCTGAGGCGAGTCAGCGTTTGGAGGCAAGCCAACAGCTGTCAAGGACCAGGCTGCTGTAGCCAGGCCGCCCTCCAGACCATTGTCACCTAATGCTAAGGTTTTGGGCTCATTTGCTTAGAGGCACCCCCTCCCTCACCCTAAACCAGGGCAGCCAAGATGCTTAACACCGAATTAAGTAAAGAAAAAGAAATCCAGTTGTATTACACGTGAGCGCTTCTTCCCATCTTTTCACGGTTCTGTTTGGAAGTGTATGTTCTCCCATTGTTCCATCTCTCCCTTGGGCTGTCACTGGGTTTTTTTTTTGGTTTTTTTTTTTTTGTGGTACGCGGGCCTCTCACTGTTGTGGCCTCTCCCCGTTGCGGAGCACAGGCTCCGGACGCACAGGCCCAGCGGCCATGGCTCACGGGCCCAACCGCTCCACGGCATGTGGGATCTTCCCAGACCGGGGCACGAACCCGTTTCCCCTGCATCGGCAGGCGGACTCTCAACCACTGCGCCACCAGGGAGGCCCCTGTCACTGGTTTTTATTTCCACCTTGTGCAGAAATAGGACTGCTTACGCATTTGAAACACAGGGCGACCGGCTATTGAGATCAGCTCACAATGAGAAAGTTGACTCATGAGATTCTCTTTTTCCGTTAAAGAAATGAAGATGGCTAAGGACTCAGGCATAGACACTTCAGCGAGCAGCAGATTAACTTCTCATTTGGTTCTGGAGTACATTCCCATGTTTTGTTTTGTTTTGTTTTTTTGCAGTGTTTGTCTTTTGTATGGCCTGTGTGAGTTAATGTGAAGATAGTTCATATTACTTAAGAACATAACAACTAAGGCCAGTGAAAAGCTACTCGGTGACCTGAGTAAATCACAAACCTTAAATAAGTTGCTTTGGATTTCCAGAGAGTGGAGGGTATCCACAGGTATTAGATGTGCTTCTTTTTGCATGACTATAGCTTTGGTTCTTTGAAGGTAAATTGCTTTGGGGTGACCCCAAATGGCTCTGAGGGCACTTCTTTTAGGATAGTCTTTAGGAAGGGTTTAGGGTGGGGTGAGTCATGCTACGTGCCTCCCCATCCTCCCTCAAAAAAGAAAATAATCTGGTTAAAAGAACCATCAGAAGCAGCCTGGGAAGAGAAAACGTCAGGAAAAGTCAACCCTCATGACACGCAAAGGGAGGGGTAAAAATGCTTATTGCCAGTGATAACCCCTCACTTTTACAGGACAGTCATTTGCAAACGTGTTTCACACAGAATCTTAATTGATCTTCACAAATGTCACAGATGAGGAAACTGAGGCCAGGTGACTTGCTCAAGGTCCCTTAGCTGCTAGGGGGCAAAGCAGAGTGTTAACCCTAGCCATCTGACACCAGATGCAATGGCCCGTCACCACTCTGCCGAGTGGGATGTGGGAAGGATGAGGACAGATGACACACACACCCCAGGGCCCTAGGGCTTTCCCAGCATCCTTCTCTCCCACCGCTTGCCCCACCTGCTAAGTCGGCTTGGCTCGCAGGTGTGGATTCTCTTCACCACTTCCCTCTATCCCAGGCTTGGGAGTCTGCGCCTACTCAGATTTGTTGAAGTCTTTGAGAAATCTAGTGGGAGGTATGATTGCAGGGAGTGTCTTTTGCCCAAGCGCTCAGTGTTTCCTAATAGTCTAGGTGTCTTCAGCCATGTGATGCAAGAGACCAAAGCAATTCTAGGGCAACTTGCCATAATCATTTTGCTTGTCCTCCACCCGGAAGAAAAATGCAGTGGTTGTGAAACCTGAGGAGTTGACCCAGTACTTTTGTTTATTTTATCCAGTTTTTTATGCATGGCATTGTTCGCGTTATAGTGACACTTTTTTTTTTTTTAAGAGGGCACAGCTGTTCTCATTAGGGAAGAATGAGCTTGAATCCTGTTTTCTCGATCTGAGCATCTAGATCTGAAAAAGGACACCAGCGGAGGTTATCTGAGATGCGTTTCAGCAGGTCAGTGGTACAAAACAGAATTAAAACCAAGGCAGTCTTGGGGCACATCAGTGGACATGTAGATCTGGAATGACAAAGGTGAAAGTTCTCTTCTACTTCATGCTTAGAATATCGAGTTCTCTTCTGGGCTTCACATTTAGTGAAGGACATAGGAAAAAACATCAAGCATATTTACTGGAAATTGCTACAGTGGGGAATGAACGAGAGCTGGTAAGCCTGGAAATCTTGGGAGTCAAGATTCAGGAATGTCGTTTATTAGACTTGTTCTGTGGAGGTCCAAGATCCCAAGAATGAAAGGACAAAAGTTATACTTAAAAAGGCTTCAGTTATAAGAACTTTATGGTGTCAGAGTGATCTTTTAAAAACTAAGAATCAAATCATGGCTCTCCCCAGTGACTTCTCAGTAGTCTTGGGGTCAGATGCAAACTTCTCACCTGGGTCTACTGTACAAGGACTGACTGGCCTTCCTTGTTTCTCCAGCTTCATCAATTAACCCTCTCTCACTCTCTCACAGAAGTCCCTCTTTCTTTCTGTGCCTTGACCAGGTCTAGCTTGCTCTGGCTGTTCCTCCGGCCAGATTCTCCGTGGCTGACTCCTTGTCATTCAGGTCACTGGTCCAGTATCACATGCTTAGTGGGACCTTCCCTAACAATATAAATAACTTCATCCTGGTCCCCAACCCACTCACTCGTGTTACGGTGTTTTACTTTCTTCAAAACATCAGAAATGGCCTTATTTGTAAGCGCTTTTATTGCCTGCTCCCCATTTTACCATTGTATCAGCAGTGCTCCAAACAGTGCCTGCCTGGCACGTAGTAGGTGCTCAATGAATATTTGTTGAGTGAATGATTTGTACCACAGATCTTCTCAAAGATGGGAGGGGTTGCTGCATTGGTAGATACTAAACTAGTCTTCTTTTACTAGAGACAGTCATCCATAGGCTGGCTAGCTGACCATCGGGCAAGAGAATTCAAGCATTAGATAGACAGTAAAACCAGATCCTTTTCTGTATGAGTCTCCTAGGTCTGCTATAACAAAGTACCACAGACTCGGGGGCTTAAAGCAATAGATATTCTCTTACGGATCTGGAGACAAGACATCCAAAATCAAGGTGTCAGCAGGGTTGGTTCCTTCTTGGGGGCTCAGAGGGAGCGTCCGTTCGGGGCCCCCTCCCAGCCTCTGGGGGTTTCCAGCCATCCTTTCTGTTCCTCAGCTTGCAGCTGCATGACTCCTACTCCTGCCTCTGTGGTCACATGGCCTTCTCTGCACGTGTGCATGCGTGCATGTGTGTGCGTGTGTGTGTGTGTGTGTGTGTGTGTTTTCACATTATCTTCCCTCTGTGTGTCTCTCTCTGTCTCCTCTCTTCTTGTAAGGACACCAGTCAAATGGGCTTTGGGGCCCACCCTATTCCATAATGACTTTATCTTAACTAATTACATCTGCAAAGACCCTGTTTCCAAATAACGTCCCATTAACAGGTTCCAGTGCTTCAGACTTCAACGTCTCTTTTGATTGTTCAATTCAATGCATAACACCGTCTAACTTCGAGATCCATTGACCTTTTAAAGGGAAAAACTGGCAGGAGGGGCTGGGTTATTTTTCAGGCTAAGGATGTGGTTTTGGATGTTTGTGCCCAAAGCGTTTGTAATCCTTACAACTCGCAACTAACAGCTTGTGATCTATGTGTGGCCCAGGTGAGGGGAGGGAGGGTCTGAGCCGTTGAGTGACTTTCCGGAGGTCGTGCAGGACCCCACCAACCTCCTGACTGATTGCAGAGCCCGTGGCCTCCCCTCCCCTCCCCCATCCGCCAGTGGCCAGGCCTTTCTCGTGGCTCTGGCCCAGGTTAGGATGCGGGTTTCTCCGAAGACTCTTCAGGGGCCCTGGAGGGATGATCTCCTCCCTTGGCTTCTGCTTTACCCCGTCGTCCTTGTGGTAGAGGAGTGGCTCAGTGACGGTGAGATAAGCGGTGCAGCTGGACACGATGTTCCCAGGTCAGACCTCACACAGCTGGTCAAAGCCGGAGGCCACAACGTCAGAGAAGTCACGTTTTTCCTTTGTTGGGCTTTTCCAGTGATTCTGAGGGGCTTTTAAGTAAGGTCTGGAGAATTCTGAGTTTCGGTGACTCAGATTTTGACCCTGAACAAGTATTGCTGATGTTCTAAAGATGAGCCGTGCAGGAGTTCGTAGAGAGACTTTGCTGATTGGGGCCCGGGGGGGTGGGGGCGGTGAGAGCAGGGCAGGCTGCCAGCAAAAGCGCCTTGTCCCTTCGCCTTCAGAGACCTTTTTGTTTCTGTCTCTGTCTCTCCCAAATACCCGATTTCCCCCCCTCCCTCATTTCATTTTTAGTTGGCTGGGTCATACATGCAGATGGTACAAAACTCAAAAAATACAGAAAGATGTCCAGTGAAAAGTGGTTTCTGTCACTGCTTCCCCTGCCCTCCCCCAGCTTCCCAGTCTCTTCCCCAGTGGCACCATCTCCGCCAGTTTCTTCTGCCTCCTTGCAGAGACCTTGCTGTCCTTTACTGTCCCCAAGCATCACCTCCACCCCACCCCGCCCCACCGCACGGACTGTGCCCCCATCCCTGCTTTCGTTCCTCCGGCCTTTTCAGACCCCCTGCTGTGGGCACCTGAGAGGCTGGTCTGGTCCCGGGTGCTAAGAGCTAATGACAACACCTCAGCCAAGAGCTTTATATTTAGACGAGAGGTGCTTAAAAGAAATGAGTCTGTAACGGTAAAATGTGGGGCTTTCAGGGAAGAGTGTGGGGAGAGAGCTTGTATTTATGGGGTGCTTTTTAGATCAGGTTCCTTGAACTTCAGGGTTAGCCCTGATGAAGAGGTGAGTACAGAGACTCAGAGAAGGAAGCAGGGAGGGGCAGTTGATGGTGTGTTTCCCCAGGGCATCGAGATGGTGTCTTCCCAGCTCGGATTTGCTGTGCCGGGTGCTCTCTGGGGGTTGTCACTAACCCTCACAAGAACACGGATGGGGGAGCTGCTGTTCCCCTCCCCATTTCACAGGTGAGAAAGCTGAGGCACAGAGAAGCGGAACGATGTGCCTCCGTCACATCTGCTTGTAAGGGCAGAGCTGGCTCGCAGCTCCAGGCAGGTTCAGTCCAGGTACCAAAGCTGTGTGTACATGTCATCTCCCCTGAGTTTGGTGGTATCTTCATAGCTCTCAAAAGGCAGCGTGATCCCAGTGTGGCACACGGGTGACACTCCATGTTGTGCCCCAGAGGAGGAACCTCACAGAAGGAAAATCTGTCATCCCTCAGGCTTTCTGGGCTCATTCAAGAAATGTTCTCCTGCCTCTAAAGATGCAAAATGATGGGACTTCCCTGGCGGTTCAGTGGCTAAGTCTTCGCCTTCCAATGCAGGAGGTGTGGGTTCGATCCCTGGTTGGGGAGCTGAGATCCCACATGCCTCATGGCCAAACAAACAAAACAAAACAGAAGCAATATTGTAACAAATTCAGTTAAGACTGAAAAAAAAGGCAAAATGAATGACCAAGACTCATCCCACCGTAGGGATAATCTCCAACAAAAGCTGAAAGAAATGGTAAATTCGGAGGGGAAAAAGAGAGAAATGGGGATTATTTTTTTCTCCCGTTTACCAAATCCACATGCGCAAGCTTGTGCCTGGGTGCAGGCCGTGTTTCTCAGGGACAGCCTTTCACAGACAGGTGTGCTCTGAGGCCTTTGCATCACAGCCTGGCATGAGTCAGAGAAGATGATTCACCAGTAGCAAAAATGACCAATGAGCTGGGGAAAAAGGAGACTCTAGGATCAGCAGAGCAAAGGGAAAATACCAGAGTAAATGAGCTTGGAGGGCTGCTGTGCAGCTGACATCCTTGAGCGAGAGGCTTTGGGTGTAAAGCAGGGAGGCTAAGATCAAAAATAGGGCCCAAGGGGCTTCCCTGGTGGCGCAGTGGTTGGGAGTCTGCCTGCCAATGCAGGGGACACAGGTTCGTGCCCCGGTCTGGGAAGATCCCACATGCCGCGGAGCGGCTGGGCCCGTGAGCCGTGGCCACTGAGCCTGCGCGTCCGGAGCCTGTGTTCCGCAACGGGAGAGGTTACAACAGTGAGAGGCCCGCGTACCGCAAAAAACAAAAAAAATAGGGCCCAAGAAAAGTGGGGGAAAAAACCCCACCAGAGAAGAAAACGGACCTGAACTGTGCGTTAATAGTAAATACCAAGAATGAAGTAAAAGAATTAAGTGAGATCAGAACAGTGAAAACGTAAGACCCCTCCCCACTTAATTCGTGTGGTGGTGTACAGGAATAGGAAACCGGTCCACGGAGAAAAGCTGGTCCGGTCCCCTCTCCGCTCTAGGAGGGGGTAGATTATGCTGAAGCTCTTGAAGCAGCAGGATCACGCTTAGAACCCCGCGGCTCCGTGTGGGTGATGAACAACTTCAGGGCCACCCCTGGTCGGGGAACTAAGATCCCACATGCCGTGTGGTGCGGCCAAAGAGAAAAAGAAAAAAATCTCACTTACCTGAAAGAAGAAAGTAAGGAGGATGAAAGAGGTCGTCTACATAATCAAAATCTAACGTGAGGGGAATTAACAAGAATCCTGTG
Organism: Mesoplodon mirus; assembly: GCF_964341445.2. Classification (NCBI taxonomy): domain Eukaryota; kingdom Metazoa; phylum Chordata; class Mammalia; order Artiodactyla; family Ziphiidae; genus Mesoplodon; species Mesoplodon mirus. Next base: position 4,163,689 of record NC_138995.1, on the reverse strand, counting down.
CCCTGTGGCAAAGGCCTCATCTCTCAGGTCACATCGAGGGGCTGAAACCCGAGGGGTCCTGCTAGGTTGAGCCCTCCCGCCTGGTGGTCCTGCTGTGTCCTCGCCTCCGTGTGCAGCATCTTTGCAAAATCGAAAACAGACTGTGGCGTTCCCCTGGTGCAAACCCTCCAGCGCTCTCCCGTTGTTCCTGGGATGAAATCCCGACTCCGTAACGTGGCTCCCAAGCCCCTGCCTAGTGCACGGCCTGCAGCTCTGGCAACCTCAGCTGGACCAAGTTCACTCCCACCGCAGAGCCCGTAAACTTGTCTTTTCCTGGGGCGGAGGACGCAGGTGGTGGAGGTGCCTCAGGCTGAGCCACATGCATGGGCTTCAGCTTCTAGCAGCCACATGAAACAAGTAAAGGAAACAGGCCCAGTTAATTTTGCTGGCAGGTTTTATTTAATCCAAGATATCCAGAATATTATCACTGACATATCTAATCAACATAAAAATTGTTAAGACAGCGTACATTCTCTTTCTGTGCTAAGTCTGGGATCTGCGCGGTTGGCACGTCTCAGTTTGAACGAGCCACATTCCCTGGCTCAGTGACCACACGGGGACAGTGGCTGCAGCTCTAACCTGCTTGTGCTTCACTCACGGCACTTAGGACAGACTGTGATGCTGTCTGTTTACCTCTGTTCTCCGACTTGAGCACACGCTCCTGGAGGCCCGGACTTTTGTTTGCCTTGTCCACGTGGCCCAGCACCTGGCACCCTGTGATGCTCAAGAATGTTTATTGAGTGATCAGATAAACACGTGACCGAGCAAAGGAGCCTCACCTCCATCCTCTTCATGTCCCAGAGGCAACTCAGTAGTTAGTGCCATTTGGAGCCTCTTCGATCAGGGGCATTGCATGCACAAGGTTCCCTGCTTCTTGTAGGTCCCTAACTATTTCATATCGGGACTTGTGTATTGTCAAAGGCCCATCATGATTATTCTTTATTGGGCTTTTTTGGGGGGAGCGACAGTGATACTAACGAGAGAAGGATTTTCAAAAGGAAGCAGTTAACAGGATTGAGACCCTGGTGGTGTTACTGCTGAGAGTTAATCTAGATCAGGGATTTCAACTGGGGACAACATCTAGGGACCTTTTGGTTGTCACGACTGGGGCTTGCTTCTGGCATCCAGTGGGTGGAGGCAAGGGATGCTTCTAACCATGCTACAGTTTGGCACACGGGACAGACCCCACTACCAAGAATTATCCAGCCTGCGTGTTGATGGAGCCACTGTTGGAAGCCCTGCTGTAGATCAGCACGGCTCCACATTGGCTGCGTTTCTGAATTGCCTCTGGTAACGTCAGGGAGGTTATTAGTCTCCAGAAACTTGACAGGTTCTACGCCGGGCCCCATCCTTTCATTCCCTTGTCTCTCTTTCATGTAAACCGGCCCCTACTTATCATTTATTTTCCTAAAAGGATAGCCCAAACGGGAGCTGCCTCCAGCTAAAGCCCTTGAGATGAAAGAAAATCAGCTCCACGTTTACAGCATGAATTAGAATTCTGCAGAGAAGACATGTGGAGAAGCCCGCGCCTCGAGAACCATGGATCAATGCACTTTAAGCCCTTGGAAGCCGTTTGGAAAGCTTTGAAGCAAAGCAGCAGCGGAAACCCATCTCTTTTCACCTACGTTGAAATAAACATCTGCCAACTACGCTTTCAAACAAACAAACACGTATTTGTACTCAGAAGCAGGACTGGAGTGCAAAATTACATATATTTCAATTCTTGTTCAATGTTAAGGCCCCCCCAAAATAAGAGAATTCAGTTCTCATAGTATTGTGGGTAGAAAAGGGATTGATTATATATGTTTTGATTTTAAGGTTTTGGGGAATACTTGCAAATATAGAGTTGTGCTAGGCTTGGCAATATTTTTTATCTTTGCCAGTCCTCCGACTAGTTCTGAACAAGTCTGAACAGTTGTGTGTGTGTCGGGTGGTTCCCACTACCCCTCGCCCGCTGCTTCATGCTGTTTTCTCCTGCAATGTCTCCCCTTGTCTGACTGGCAGGCTCCTACCAGATTTGACCCAAGCAGTGCAGTCTAAGTCTCCCCAGGCAGCATCAAAGTCTCCTGCTTCTGGGCTTCCATGCACGTCTGCAGCCTGGAATTACAGCACTTGTCCCGTTGCTATAATCATTTACTTATGTCTGTGTCTTCTTAGATTGTGTTTGGTAAAGGAAGGCCCATATCCTCTTCATCTTTGTATCCCCAGGACTTAATCACAATTCACAGGACATGGTAGGGGCTTAATAAAATGTCTGTCGCACGAATGACCTGAACGCTACAAGATAACACCTTTTATCCGTCACGCTGGTTCGGCCCCCATCCAAGACATGAGGCAGTGGCTCTGTTCTTGGCCTTGGATGGTGAAGTTGCAGGACTCGGCACTGAGCAGAGATGACAAACCAGTCCCAGGGTGGTAGTGGCCCTGCACTGTCCCTGGGTCTCTGTTTTAGTCGGCTGGCGACATTGTGGGCGGAAAGTGTGGGTTCCAGACGCAGCTCTGCATGCACCGCTGTGCAGCTTTGCTGACACGCCATCCCCCGTCCCTTCGCTGCCCTGGGTCTCCTTTTCCCATCTTAGGGCAGCTTCCATGAGTCTGGGCCTTTCCCCTGAGCTTCTTGTCTGCCGCCCCATCCCTTTCTTGTCTGTCTGCCAGCCGCCACCGTCTTCTGGAAATCTGAAGTCTCATCCAAGCCTGACATCTTGGGGTTTTATTCGAGTAAAACAAAATCTAGAATTACGTAGTGCATGACGGTTTTGTTCCCGCTCCTTTGCAAACATCTCCTTTCTTCTTCTCTTTTTTAAATTAATTTATTTTATTTATTTCATTTATTTATTTCATTTTTGGCTGTGTTGGGTCTTTGTTGCTGCGTGCGGACTTTCTCTAGTTGTGGCGAGCGGGGGCTACTCTTCGTTGTGGTGCACGGGCTTCTCACTGCGGTGGCTTCTCTTGTTGCGGAGCACAGGCTCTAGGCGCGCGGGCTTCGGTAGTTGTGTCACGCGGGCTCAGTCGTTGTGGCTCGCGGGCTCAGTCGTTGTGGTGCACGGGCTTAGTTGCTCCGTGGCATGTGGGATCTTCCCGGACCAGGGCTCGAACCCGTGTTCCCTGCCTTGGCAGGCGGATTCTTTTTTTTTTTTTTGTCACCATCATAAAAAATCATTTATTAGATGCCAAATTGCACATCAGATAGACAGCAACTACTGCCCAGTGAGAGCTTGAACTCTAGAGCTAAGACTAATGAGAATATACCAAAAATTGTAAAATCAAAACATTAAACGAATAGCACAAGTGCCTCCAACAAACATATCACTTCTAAGGTATCCAAAGGAACTAGAGATTGCAGCATATTCTCAGGTTTATATAACTGTGTATTTATATCATATCCCCGCACTCCCTAGACTGTTAATACAAGGAAGGATGTCAAAAAATAAGACAAAACACCTGTAGTCAGACAGGCTGTGAAAAGATGGGTAATGGTCATCCTGATACCAGATCAATAGCTCTCTCAATCTACAAAACTAAAACAGATGAATATACACACTTCTCATGAAGATCCTTTAGTTACTTTTTAAACAGATGTCCAAGCAAAAACACTTTCCAATGGAAATCCTATAGGCTTAACAAGTTTAATGAACAATTTCAAATAAGACTCTTTATTCAGATAAATATAACCTGCTTAGTACACATATGTAGTAAATTGGCAGATTACTTTGAGCAGAATCTGCAGTATCAGATTGTATGACATGCTGCAGTCATCAGAACAGTGCCGCTTAATTATATGGAATCGCAGGAGTCAAAGACTCAAAACAGCATTTGCTGTGAAATGTCACTTGTTTTTAGTTTTAACTCCCTGAGTTACTGGGTTAGTCATTTTCTATGTTAAATGCAGAGATGGGGATAGACTATTACCTACTGCAACAAAGCTGTAAACAAAACTATTTTGAGTTCAACTCCTTCAAGAATAACAATTAAATTCCACAGTTTCTTTAATTACAAAATGTAACCTGTTAACATCTGCATGCTATTGGAATAATGCTGTTTCATCAATGGTGGATGTTACGTAACCTGATAGTCCAGGAATCACATTAAGGACTTTGATACACATTTTCATCACTGCATCAACAACAAAACCCAAGAAATTTGTTCAACAGTTGAACTCTTCAGTACAAAGTTTTCACTCTGCATGTGTCAACATCCCTGCTGCAAAATGTCGTAAACCAACCGTCCCTAGCAATGAATTCCTGCATTTAGTTTTTCATCACTATATTAACTTTCATCCAAGTATTCATTAAAACTGACATGGTAGGATAATGATGTCTCTGAATTAATGACCATCTGTGGAATCTGTCAGTTAACACTGTAAACAGAGGGTGAAAAAGCCATCAGCATAAAAATAGCATGGGTCTCACGGATGGACACTGACCGCTTCCTTCAACTCCTTGGGCTCCGAGCAGCTCGAATTACATCCAGCAAATGGATTTAGGTGCAAGTGCCCAACAAAGCAACAACTGAAAATATGCCTCTTTCACAGTAACTGACACTCAGGGATTGTTCTTTCCTCTGCATGCCAATCATTAACAATATTACACCAAAAAGGCATTTTAATTACACTCACGTATATATTAATGTCTTCGTAAAAGATAGTTTTCTAATCCTTTATGGAGACCATCTTTCTACACAATTCTAAGCACCTCAGACAGAGAGACTTGCTGAAGAAGAACCTATAGAAGACCTCGCTGCTTTTTTTTTTTTTTGCGGTACGAGGGCTGTCACTGTTGTGGCCTCTCCCATTGCGGAGCACAGGCTCCGGACGCGCAGGCTCAGTGGCCATGGCTTACAGGCCCAGCCGCTCCACGGCATGTGGGATCTTCCCGGACCGGGGCACGAATCCATGTCCCCTACATCGGCAGGCAGACTCTCAACCACTGCACCACCAGGGAAGCCCCTCGCTTTTTTATTTGAGACCCCGAAGGCCCGGCAGGCTGCTGTCCTGTGACTGAAGGGTGGAGACATCGGAAACAGTGATCCAAGTGTGACTTTGACGTACAGAGCACAGGGTCTCAACTGTGGATCTGCAAACAAGAAGCAAAAGAAGAATGAGCAAGGTGGGGAAACGAGTGGATGAGCTGGGTTAGGGCTGTTGGTTTCCCTTTTCCTCACCAACAGTATCTTCGGCCGGCGGATTCTTAAACACTGCGCCACCAGGGAAGCCTCTCCTTTATTCTTTTTTCTCTTTTTTTTTCTCGACTGTGCCACGCGGCTGACAGGATCTTAGTTCCCTCACCAGGGATCGAACCCGTGCTCCCTGCATTGGAAACTCGGAGTCCTAACCACTGGACCGCCATGGAATTCCCAATTCTTTTATTATTATTTTAAAATCGTTCAGTTTTTTTCCCTGAAGGCCCTGAGTAATTAATATGAAAGCCTAGCATTTGTGGGTGAAAAGTGCTAAACCCTCCTTGTTTGCCTGTCTCTACTAAAATAGGAATTAGAAAACTTCTTTAAATGCTTTGGAATAAATGTCAGATTGCTAAATCAGACATTGCCTGTATCACTTCCAAACAGGAAGACCTGTAGATTGTCTTCTCCGGTAGGGATCGGTGAGGGAGGCTTAATCCACTCCAGTCGTTGACGGCTCTGTGGAGCGTCCTTATCTGTATCCCAAATGAGCACAGTTACCTACTTGCCCTACAGCAAGGCTGTGGACTCAGACTCTGCTGGGGCTTATCTAGACTCTCGTATTTAGCTCTATGGCTTTAGACAGCTACTTAAAAATATCTATCTAAAAAGCTCTTTAGACAGCTTTTCTAAGCCTTAAAGTTTCTTCAGCCGTAAAATAGGGATAATAATAACCTAGCTTCTGTGTTACAGGAGAATTAAATCAGGTTCTCAGCACAGAGTACTTAGCTTAGGGCCTGGTGTGTCGTGAGCATACAATGAGTACTGGTTGCAGTTATCAAAAAGTACTAAATAATTGTAATAGCATTATGGAAAAGAACAGTCCAAGTCAGTGGCTTTGACCTTCTAGAGAGAACGTCACACCGGGAACCACAGCAGGATTCAGGTGCGGCAGGAGGTCTCAGGTGAATGTGCGAGAGGTGGGAGCAGTGACTCTTTTGAGATGTCTGGAAATGCCATCCTTTTATTCAAATTAAAATTTGCCAGGGGGAGAAAATTTTTAGCGAAATGTGATTGTGTATAGCTTCTCTCACGGCTGGTATAAAACTCTTTAAAAGGTTTGGTGAAAGACTCATCTCACATCTCAGACTACTCTATAGAAGTGATAATACTCTGTCATTAGATCCAGTGGTGAAACCCACCCTCACCCCACCCCCGTCTCCCTCTCTGTGTCTCTTTTGCTGTCTCTGTCTCTCTCACTCTCTTTCTGCCTCTGTCTCTGTCTGTCTGTCTTTCTGGTCATTGGAGCAACCTAGCAAGTACGGTCTGGTCAGAGGCCCTTGATGAGATGACACTTTCCTCCATGTCATGTTTCAGGGGATTCTGAGGCCAAAGGCACGTGGGATCTCTTATGTTAACACGAAGAGTCTGGAATGGGATTTTAGGAATATACTCACATTTGCTCAATAAGGGGGCGGCAAGTGGGGAATTGGGGGTAAATCACTTGAGGAAAGAACAAGCAAAACCGGCCGTGGAGGTGGCAACCTGGAAGCAGGCATCCTGTCTCATCCCAGCAGGGCAGCCAGAGCCATCGCCCCCGGTTCTCCTGAGCCCTGGGCCTTGGGCGGAAAGACGGGCCGACGGCCAGCAGAGGTTTGGGTCAGGCTGTGGCCCAGCACAGAGAGTGTGGCCTCCTCCCCAATCTGCCCTGTGTGACTGACGTGTGTTAAATTGCCTGAAATAGCTTACAGGGACCTTCATGCCTTTAGAAAGGCGTGAACGTTTCCCCATCTCTGTTTCCTAAAAACCACAGTGGCTCAGAAAGAAGGCTTGTCTCTTCTCCTCGTGGACACTCGACGAGGTCTCTGCAGCTCAGCGCCTTTGTCCAGTCAGTAGCGAGGAAGCTGGGTCCACAGCATGAGCTCGGAGGAAGGAGGTGACCCCGGGCCCAGAATGCACCTCAGGGGCCACGGGTCCCCAGGAAGGGAAGGTGGTGGGCTCCTGTGTCACCCAGTCCAGGCTTGCAGGGAGGTGACTCAGAAACAGGCCCCAAGGGGGAGCTTCGACTGCATTTACTGTCCGTGGTGCAGAAGAGTGAGACCCCAGCTCTCCCAGCAGCTCTGGAATCAGCCTGTCTCCTGCCACCGCCAAAAGGCAGCGCTTCCCTTGAAAAGGGAGGTGTTCCTTCCCAGTCATGGGCGTGGTCTGCAACAGACAGACGCGTTCCTGGACGTTTCCTTGGCAGGAAGGAGTGGGTGGAGAGGAGGCCCGGGCTGCCACCCAGCTCTTCCCAGAGCCGCAAGGGGCTGTCTTACTGCAAAGTGAGCACGTTCCCTGGGGAGAGAGTGCTTGTATTTGATACTTCGGCAGAGGGCCCATGACTGTGTTTTAACAGTGTGGTACGGGGGCTCTTGAAATTGAGTCCCACTTCAAAGATTCAGGGATCCTAAGTCATTGTCACCGCAGAGAGGGGACCGAGTCCTGCCCTGTGCGTGTGTGGAGGGGGCCTGTCCTTCAGGCCCCCCAGGCTGCATCGACGTCAGACCTGTGGTCAGCTCACGAGGCTTAATGGAGTTCCTCTGGGTTCCTGACCTTGATCCTTAAGTCCAGCTTAGGCTTTTGTACTTCTCTGGGGCCCGTGGCTGGACCCCCAGTGGGTGAGGCGCATCTTCCAGTGGCATCCACCTGCAGTAGGGGTCGGAAGGGAGATGTGGGCCGGCGGTGGGGGGCCGTGTGCAGCCCTGGGGCAGCGAGCGGGCCCGTGTGCTGACACTGCCGCGTCTTTTAACTTGACTGTCGTGACTTTGGTCTTCCAGTAGGAAGCATTTCTGTGAGATTTTCTCTCATTAAACCTTTCTTACCATGTGTCTTCACTGTGCAGCCACACCTGTTACACGTGGCTATTCTGCCAGCGGTTTCTTACCTGTTCAGTTTTAAAACAAAACTGACTTGATCCAGAGTAGCTTCTACCTGCCTGACCCCTTCCTCCATGCAGACAAAGGATGAAAAACCACAGAAAAACGAGGGACTCTGGGATCGAGGACTCCCCCCGTTCTCCACCTCTTTTCTCACGTGTCTGACCCTGTCTACCTGCAGAGGAAGGACAGCCCACGTGTAGGGAGGTGCCCTCCTTTAAGGTCAGCCGGCATGGAGATTGAAGGGACCGGTTTGGTTGCTCACGTTCTCTAGGGATTCGGGTGCAGAACCTGTTTGTCAGGAAGGGTGTGTGGTTCCAAATGGACACCTGGGAGGCATGCGGACACAGGTAGCCACTGAACCAAGAAATCGAGAACACGCGCTAGGCTGGATGATAAGGGAATGTCAGCCATGCAGCTGAGGAGTCTGGGGTCTCTAGGGCCCTGCTTTTTATAAGGAAAGGGAACTACTATTTACTTAGCCCTGTTTTGGGCACTTGGCTGGCTGCTTCCACCTCTTTTTTGTTTTTTTAGTTAACACATAGTAAAATTCGCCTTTTTTTTAGAGTACATTTCTGTGAAATTTAAAATACGTATAGATTTGTGTAACCACAAATTCAATTAGGAGGCAAAACATTTTCTTCATCAACCCCACATCTCCCTTGGGTTCCCCCTTGTTGCACCCCATCCCTAACTCCTGGCAACCCGCACCCCCTTGTTTTGGAGCACATCTTATAAATGGAGTCTTGCCTTAGGTGAACTTCTGAGGACCGTCTTTCACTCAGCATCACGCATTTGAGGTTCCCTGAGGTGTTACGTGTGGTAGGATTTCATTGCTGAGAGGTAGGCTCTAGTGTGGGTACAGCAGAGTTTGTTTAGTCATTCACCCATAGGAGGACATGTGGCTTGTTTTCCGTTTGGGGCCATTATGAATAGAGTTGCTAGAAACATTTGTGTACAGAATTTTGTGTGAACCTAAGTTTTCACTCGTCTTGACATATCTAGGTGTTGCTGGGTTATGTGGTTAAGTATATGCTTAACTTTATAAGAAACTCCCCACATCTCCCATGCAGAAGAATTCCAAATGATGTGTGTAGATCCTCTACCCTGAAGGACTTGGAGCATAACTCCCTACTCCTTAAGGGGGTGCTGCGTGAAGTGACCTCCTTCCCAAGAGCACAGTTTGGAAGGGGAGATTAACAAAAGAGCACTTTACAGTGGGGAAGCCTGGTAAATATGACCTCAGCCTGGTGATCAGGGTCAACGGTGAGAAGTCAAGTTGATGGTATGTGACTTTGAAATGATGTGGTGAAAATGGCACTTTACCTCTGTGGTCTTCCTCCCCAAACCCCATAACCCCAGTCTAACCATGAGAAAAATACCAGACAAATCCCCACTCAGGCACATTCTGCAAAATACCCGACAAATACTCAAAGTTGTCAAAGTTACCAAAAACAAAGAAAGTCTGAGAAACTGTCATAAGTGAAAGGAGTCTGAGAAGACAGGATGATAGTGTCATGTGGGATCCTGGAACAGAAAAAGGGCATCAGGAATAGACTGAGGAAACACGGATACAGTACAGACTTTAGTTAATGAGAATGGATGAATAGCAGTTCACGAATAATGACAAATAGACCTAATTAATATAAGATGTTAACAGTAGGGGAAACTTGATGTGGGGTATATGGGAGGTCTGTACTATCTCTGTTACTTTTCTGTAAATCTAAAACTATCCTAAAATTGAAGGTTTTTTTTAAAAAACAACAACAACAAACAAAAAGAGCTGCCAAACCATTTTGCATCCCCACCAGCAACACAGAGTTCCAGTTGCTCAGCATCCTTGTCAGCACTTGATATGACCAGTATTTTTTAAGTTTCGCCATTTTAGCAGGTGTGTAGTTGTGGCTCATCATGGTTTTAATTTGCGTTTCCCTCGTGGCTAATAATGTTGAACACCTTTTCATCTACTTATTCACCATCCGTTTCATCTCTGGTGAAGTGTCTGTTCTTTTTCCATTGTTAGGTTGGCTTCTTTGTTTTCTTTTTTTTTTTTTGCGGTACGCGGGCCTCTCACTGTTGTGGCCTCTCCCGTTGTGGAGCACAGGCTCCGGATGCGCAGGCTCAGCGGCCATGGCTCACGGGCCCAGCCGCTCCGCAGCATGTGGGATCCTCCCGGACCGGGGTACGAACCCGTGTCCCCTGCATCGGCAGGCGGACTCTCAACCACTGCGCCACCAGGGAAGCCCGGTTTCTTTGTTTTCTTACTGTTAGGTTTTGAGAGTTCCTTCTGTTTTCTGAATACAAGTCCTTTGCTGGATATGTGGTTTGCAAATATTTTCTCCTAGTCTATAAGTTGTCTTTTCATTCTCTGAACTGTGTTTCACAGAGCAAGAGTTTTTAATTTTTGTGAAGTCCAGTATATCACCTTTTTCTTCTCTGGATGGTGCTTTCAGTGTCATAGTGTCTAAGAACTCTTCACCTGGTCTTATTCTAAAAGTTTTATCGTTCTGTTTTACATTTGGTCTGGGATCCATTTGAGTTACTTTCGTAGAAGGTGTGAGGGTTAGGTCGAGGTTTTTCTGTTTATTTATTTCTTTGTTCATGGGTGTCCAGCTGTTTCAACACCATTTGTTGTTGCAATGACTGTCCTTGCTCCATTGAACTGCTTTTGGACTTTGTCAGAAATCAGTGTGGCTGTACTCGTGTGGGGCTGTCTCTGGATCCCATCCTGTCCCATCGATCTGTGTGTCTGCCACCCACCTCCATGGCACTGTCTCGACTACCGTAGCTATTACAGTAAAGTATGATCAAAACCAGAAGCTGTGATTCCTCCAACGCTTGATCAAAACCAGAAGGTGTGATTCCTCCAACGCTTGATCAAAACCAGAAGGTGTGATTCCTCCAACGCTTGATCAAAACCAGAAGGTGTGATTCCTCCAACGCTTGATCAAAACCAGAAGCTGTGATTCCTCCAACGCTGTTTTTCTCTTTCACAGTTGTTTTATGTATTCTAGTTCCTTTGTCTTTCTATATACATTTTAGAATAGGTTTGTTTATATCTACCAAAAAAGTCCTGCTGGGATAGGAATTGCGTGAAACCTGTAGATCAGTCTGGGGAGACTTGACATCTTTACCGTGTTGAGTCTTAACAGTCCTTGAACACGATAGTTATTTTCGTTATTAAAGTCATCTGGGTTTCTTTCATCAGTGTTTTGGATTCTTTAGCACACAAACACTGTACATGTTTTGTTAGATTTTTGCCTAAGTAGTCACTTTTTCAAGTTATTGGAAATGCTGCTCAGTTTTTAACTTCAATTTCCAAATGTTCGTTGCTAGTGTATAGAAATACGATTGGGGCTTCCCTGGTGGCGCAGTGTTTAAGAGTCCGACTGCCGATGCAGGGGACACGGGTTCGTGCCCCGGTCCGGGAAGATCCCACATGCCGCGGAGCGGCTGGGCCCGTGAGCCATGGCCGCTGAGCCTGCGCGTCCGGAGCCTGTGCTCCTCAACGGGAGGGGCCACAGCAGTGAGAGGCCCGCGTACCAAAAAAAAAAAAAAAGAAATACGATTGAATTTTTGTGTTAACCTTGTACCTTACAACGTTGTTAAAGTCACCTATCAGTTCTAGGGCTTTTTAAGGAAAGATTCCTTGGGATTTTCTACTTAGACAAGATGTCATCTGTGAATGGAGACAGGTTTATTCTCTTTTTTCCAGTATTTTTTCCCAATGCCTTTTAATATCTTTCCCTTGCCTTATTGCACTGGATGGAACTTCCCATACTGTGTGGAATAGGAATGGTAAGAGCGGATATTCTTGCCTTGTTCCCAGTCTTACAGGGAAAGCATTCAGTCTTTCACCATTAAGTGTAATGTTAGATACAGAGTTTTGTTTGTTTGTTTGTTTTTGGCTGCGTTGGGTCTTTGTTGCTGCATGCGGGCTTTCTCTAGTTGCAGTGAGTGTGGGCTGCTCTTCACTGTGGTGGCTTCTCTTGTTGCAGAGCACGGGCTCTGGGCACGTGGGCTTCAGTAGTTGTGGCTTGTGGGCTCTAGAGCGCAGGCTCAATAGTTGTGGCGCACAGGCTTAGTTGCTCCGCGGCATGTGGGATCTTCCCAGACCAGGGCTCAAACCCGTGTCCCCTGCACTGCAGGCGGATTCTTAACCACTGCACCACCAGGGAAGTCCCAGAGTTTTTATAAATGCCCTTTATCAGACTGAGGAAGTTCCCTTCTATTCTTAGTTTGCTAAGAATTTTTATCATAAATGGAGATTGAGTTTCGTCACATGCTTCAGTTGCTATTGCTTCAGTTGGTATGATCATATGATTTTTCTTCTTCAGACCATTAACACAGTGGATTACATTGTTTGATTTTTTTCATTATATCCCCAGGATAAACTCCACTTGGTTATGATGTATTAAATTCTTTTCATATGATGCTGTATTTGACTTGCACGTATGTTCATGAAGGATATTGGTTTGTCACTTTCTTGTACTGTCTTTGTCTGATTTGGTGGAGAGTGATACTGGCTTCATAAAATGAAATGGAAAATGTTGAATTTCCAAGAAGAGATTGTGTAGACTTGATGTTGTTTCTTCTTTAAATGTTTGGTTGACTTTGCCATTGAAACCATCTGGACCTGGAGTTTTCTTTTCTGAAAGGTTTTAAACTATCAGTTTAATTTCTTTCATAGTTATGGGACTACTTAGGTTATCTGTTTCATCTTAGGTGAGTTTAGGTAGTTTGTGATATTCAGGGAATTGGTCCATTTAATCTAACTTGTCGCTTTGTGTATGTAGAGTTGTTTGTAGTTTGCCCTTACCATCCTTTGAATGTCTGCAGGATCTCTGGTGATAACCCCCTCTTTCCTTCCTGATATTTGTCATTTGTGTCTTCTTTTTTCATTGATCTATCTTGTTAGAGGTTTATCAAGTTTAGTGATCTCAAAGAAGTTTTTGGCTTTATTGGTCTCTCTTTTTCAACATCATTGATTTCTGCTCTTCATTATTTCCTTATTTCTTCTTTTTGAGTTATTTTGCCCCTTTTTTCTAGTCTTTAAGGTAGAAGCTTAAATTATTGATTTGATACCTTTCTCTTTTTCTAATGTAAGCATTTTGTGCTATAAATATCTCTCTAAGCATGATTTAGCTGCACTTAACAGGTTTAAATATACTGTATTTTCACTTTCATTCAGTTCAGTATGTTTTCTGACTTTCCTCGAGACTTCCTTTTTGACCAATGGATTATGTAGAAGTATGCTGTTTAATTTCCAAATGTTTGGAGATTTTCCTGTTATACTTCTTATCAGTTTCTAGTCTAATTCCATTATGGTCAGAGAACATACTTTGTGTGATTTCAATTGTTTTAAATTTACTAAAGTTTGTTTTATAGTCCATGATATCTTGGTGAATATTGCACGTGCGCTTGAAAAGAATGTTTATTCTGCTGATTTTTGGTGGCATGTTCTATATATGTCAGTTATATCCAGCTGGATGAGGTTACTTATCCGCCCTCCTGCATCCATGCTGATTTTCTGTCTGCTCGCTCTACAGATCACTAAGAGAGGAGTTTTTAAAGTCTCCTACTTTAAATTGTGGATTTGTCTCCTTCTCTCAGTTTTGGCAGTTTTTGCTTCATGTATTTTGGGACTCTGTTGTTAGGTACATATGTATTTAGGATTATTATATCTTCTTAATGAATTGAAACTTTTATCATTATGTAATGTTCCTTTTTTTTTTTGTAAACTCTAATTTTATTTTATTATTTTATTTATTTATTATTTTATTTTTGCTGTGTTGGGTCTTCGTCTCCGTGCGAGGGCCCTCCCCAGTCGTGGCAAGCGGGGGCCACTCTTCATTGCGGTGAGCAGGCCTCTCACTATCGCGGCCTCTCCCGTTGCGGAGCACAGGCTCCAGACGCGCAGGCTCAGTAATTGTGGCTCACGGGCTCAGTCGCTCCGCAGCATGTGGGATCCTCCCAGACCAGGGCTCGAACCCGCGTCCCCTGCATTGGCAGGCAGACTCTCAACCACTGCGCCACCAGGGAAGCCCTGTAATGTTCCTTTTTATTTCTAGTAATTCTCTTAGTTCTGATGTATAGTTTGTTATTAATAGAGCATTTCAGCTTTCTTTTGATTAGTGTTTGCATGGTATATCTTTTTTCTACCCTTTTATTGTTAATCTACCAATATAACTATATTTGATGTGAGTTTCTTGTAGACAGAATATAGTTAGGTCATGTGTTTTTATCCATTCTGGTCATCTCTGTCATTTAATTGGTGTGTGGGTTTTTTTTTTAAATATTTATTTAATTAATTTATTTATTTTTGGCTGCTCGGGTCTTAGTTGTGGCACGTGAGCTCTCTAGTTGAGGCGCACGGGCTCAGTAGTTGTGGTGAAGGCTTAGTTGCCCCACGGCATGTGGGATCTTAGTTCCCCAACCAGGGATCGAACCCACATCCCCTGCATTGGAAGGTGGATTCTTTACCACTGGACACCACGGAAATCCCTAATTGGTGTGTTTACACAATTTACATTTAATATAATTATCAATATGTTTGGATTTAGGTCTACATTCTGTTTTTTTGTTTTCTATTTGTTTCCTCTTTTTCCCCCTCTCTGTCTATTTTCCTGTATTCTTCAGGATTATTGGAATGTGTTTTAGCATTCCATTTTAATTTATCTATTGTGTTCTTTATGTATAGCTTGTGTGTGTGTGTGTATTTGCTCTAGGGATTACAATATGCACACTTAATTTTTCACAGTCTACTTAGAATCAGTATTTTACCACTTCAGGTGAAAGTAGAAAACTAACCATCACAGGTCCCTTTATTCTCTTCCCTGTATGTTGTAGTTTTCATATGTATTCTGCGTGACTTGTGGGATCTTAGTTCGTTGACCAGGGGTTGAACCCGTGCCCCCTACAGTGAAAGCACAGAGCCCTAACCACTGGACCTCCAAGGAAGTCTCTATAATTTTTGCTTTCAGCTGTCAAACATACTTTAAAGAACTCAAGAGGAGGAGGATAGTCCATTATATTTACCCAGATTTTTTTCGTTTGGTCTTCCTTCATTTCTGATGTTCCACTTCCTCTGGTATTATTTCTCTTCTATCTAAGGAAGTTTCTTTATAACTTCTTATAGAGCACATACACTGGCAGCAAATTCTCTTGAGAAAGTTTTCACCCTCATTCCACAAAGATTTTTTGGGGCACATCTAGAACTCTAGACTGGCAATTCTTTTCTTTCAGCACTTAAAAAGTGTTTTTTTTTTTCCACTTCCTTCTGGGTGCCACAGTTTTTGTTGAAAAATCTACAGTCACTTGAATCCTTATTCTCCTCTGAGTAATGCATTTTTCTCTGGTTGCTTTCAAGATTTGTTCTTTGTCTTTAATTTTCAGCAGTTTCATTATGATGTATGTGTGTGTGGATTTTTTGGATTTATCTTTTTTGTATTCACTGAGCTGCCAAAATCTGTTGGTTTATGTCCTTTGCTAAATTTGGGAAGTTTCAGTCATTATTTCCTCAAATATATTTTTTGCACCATCTTCTTTCTCCTCTCCTTCTGGGACTCTGATGACACAAACGTTATATCCTTTAATTTTGTCCACAATTCCCCAAAGCTCTGCTCACTTTTTTTTTTTTTTTTTTTTTTTTTTTTTTGCGATACACGGGCCTCTCACCGCTGTGGCATCTCCCGCTGCGGCCTCTCCCGCTGCGGAGCACAGGCTCCGGACGCGCAGGCCCAGCGGCCATGGCTCACGGGCCCAGCCGCTCCGCGGCATGTGGGATCTTCCCGGACCAGGGCACGAACCCGTGTCCCCTGCATCGGCAGGCGGACTCTTAACCACTGCGCCACCAGGGAAGCCCCTCTGCTCACTTTTTAAAAACACTTTTTCTCCCTGTTTTTCAGATGAGATCATTTTTATTGATCTGTCTTCATGTTCACTGACTCTTTCCTTTTTTTTTTTTATAAAGAAGTGATTTTTTTTTTGCGGTATGTGGGCCTCTCACTGTTGTGGCCTCTCCCGTTGCGGAGCACAGGCTCTGGACGCGCAGGCTCAGCGGCCATGACTCACGGGCCCAGCCACTCCGCGGCATGTGGGATCTTCCCGGACTGGGGCACGAACCCATGTCCCCTGCATCGGCAGGTGGACTCTCAACCACTGCGCCACCAGGGAAGCCCAGAAGTGATTATTTTTTAAAATAAATTTATTTATTTATTTTTGGCTGAGTTGGGTCTTCGTTGCTGTGTGTGGGCTTTCTCTAGTTGCAGTGAGCGGGGCCTACTCTTCGTTGTGGTGCGTAGGCTTCTCGTGGTGGCTTCTCTTTTTGTGGAGCACAGGCTCTAGACGTGCGGGCTTCAGTAGTTGTGGCATGTGGGCTCAGTAGTTATGGCTTGTGGGCTCTATAGTGCAGGCTCAGTAGCTGTGGCGCATGGGCTTAGTTGCTCCATGGCATGTGGCATCTTCCCGGACCAGGGCTTGAACCTTTGTCCCCTGCATTGGCAGGCGGATTCTTAACCACTGCGCCACCAGGGAAGCCCGACTGTTTCTTTTATCATATTCATTCTGCTATTGAGCCTATCCAGTGGTTTTAAATTATTCAGTTACTGTATTTTTTAGTTCTAAAATTTTCATTTGATTCTTCTTCATATCTTTTATTTCTTTGCTGAGACTTTGTATCTTTCCCTTTATTTCAAGAATGTTCTTCCTTACTTCTTGGAGTACTTTTTATAGTAACTACTTTGAAGTCTTAGTTAAGTCCAATACTTTGTTGTCTTGACACTGGTATCAATTGATTATCCTTTCCCATGTGAGTTGAGGATTTTCCTCATTCTTTGTATGTTGAGTAATTTTGGATTGATCCTGAATATATGAATATTACATTATGAGACTCTTGGTCTTGTTTAAGTCCTATGGAGAATGTTGCCATCTTTGTTGTAGCGGACACTCAACCAATTTGAGTTCAGATTCTAAGTCCCTACCAGCCTTCTGTGAGTTTCAGTATCAATTGTGTGTTCAAAGTCTTCATGGTGCTCTTCAGATGTGCCCCTATGTATCACTCCGTGGCCAGTGTGGGACCTTGGCAGTGTTCTCTCCTGAAGTTCAGTACCCAGAGTCCACAGTATGCTGTTTAGGATTCTACCTACACATGCTCATCTCAGGACTGGGCCCGGGGACTCATACACGCTTTATGGGGTTGTTCTCCTGAGCTTCTCCTGTTCCACAGTCTCCCCAGTCCTTTCCAGTTCCAGGGACCCCTTCTGTTTGGTTTTTCAGCCAGAAAGCAGGGGCGTTATTTCTCCTGTTCTGCTACATTCTTCCTGGGACTTAGCTCACATCTGTGACTAAGCAAGAGAAGGACCAAGAGAGAAAAATTCAGTGGGGTTTTCACCTGCTTCAGCTCATCCAATTGGAAAGGAAGCTTCCATCCCTCAAAGTTTTAGGCATCTGTGGACCCCTCTGCTGCTGGGGTTTTGCTGGGAGACTGGGGCGTGAGAGCTCCAAGAAGACAGAAGCACAAAAAAGGCAAAGCCCTGGGCTTGGGCTCACTGCCTCTGAGAATTAGGCAACCGCTTCCCTGCTCCCCAAGCCAGGACCAGCCTTCTGGAGCTCTGCTGATACCTGTTTCTGGATGTCGGGTTATATCCAGTCCAGGCTGGGGGTCCTGGAGTGGGGAGGTGGCAGAATCACCACCATGTTGGCGGTGCTTCAAATTCTGATTATCTTCCCTCCTCGGCCTGCTACTGTTGACTTTCCAGAGTCCTCCAATAGCTGCCCTGTCCATTCTGCCCCCGTTTCATAGCCACACTCAGTGGGTGAGACAGGACGGAGTGCGCTCGCTCCATCTCACTCAGAGCCATAAGGAAGCCAGGAGACGGGAGTTTTAGAGACGTTCAACAAAAAGTCCAGATTAAACGGACACATGAGGAAGTCAGAATGTCACTGATGCAGGAGAGCTGTGGTTCGTGTGGAGAAGGAGGAAAATAAAAGAATAAAAATTGAAGGATTAGGTAGATGGTAACAGAAGTAACTGATAGGCAGCGTCACGTAAAGGGCTGATGGAAGGAGCCCTCTCCTTGAGCTCCCCTCACCCCATCGTTACGTATCTAGCCTTGCTCAGTGTGAAGGGGGTTCCTTCTCGCCCACTCAGGCTGCCAGCTTGAAGGGAACGGTTTGACTGTAAGCACATGAGCTTTATTCCTCTCCGTTGGGGGTGTCAGGAAATGTGTACATAGAGAAGCAGGGACAGATCTCTCGGAGAGTCAGGAGGCTTTAATCTAGCGTATTTGGGGATTTGTATCCAGGTGGTCACCAATGTGTATGGCCTCGTGCTGCAGAATCTGACCTGGGCTTGATAAAGAATTAATCTCTGGGCTTCCCTGGTGGTGCAAGTGGTTGAGAGTCCGCCTGCCGATGCAGGGGACACAGGTTCGTGCCCTGGTCCGGGAAGATCCCACATGCCGTGGAGCGGCTAGGCCCATGAGCCATGGCCGCTGAGCCTGCACGTCTGCAGCCTGTGCTCCGCAACGGGAGAGGCCACAACAGTGAGAGGTCCGCGTACCACAAAAAAAAAAAAAAAAAAGAAAGAAAAAAAAAGAATTAATCTCTTAGGGGACTTCCCTGGTGGCTCAGTGGATAAGACTCCGCGCTACCAATGCAGGGGGCCAGGGTTCGAGCCCTGGTCAAGGAACTAGATCCCACATTCATGCCGCAACTAAGAAGCCTGCCTGCCGCGACTAAGACCCGGTGCAACCAAATAAATAAATAAATCTGCTCCCTGGAAAGGATCTATTAAGCATTAAAAAAAAAAAAAAAAGAACCTCTTAAAGTAGATCCTCTCTCTCTCTCTCTCTCTCACTCAAATAAAGCAAAGCCTTTATTGCAAGAATAACTCTTTCTTTGTTGAAAGATTTTCTGAATGAGAGGACTGCTGATACCGTTAAGTGTCACTGAATTTCAATCTACACATGTTGACACAGATGAAAGCAAAAACCCTCTGAAAATCGTAAGCAGAACTTTGGAAGTGGCCGTTTTCTCCGGGGTCTCTGATACTGATTTCATCTTTAACGTTCCCATTGCTCTGTCGATTCACGTACTGAACATTCTTCCAGTGCCTGATATGAATACCATTCAGAATTCGTATAGTACTTCAGCCATTTGCCTTCTTTTTTTCTGGTTTGTTTTATTAGTTCATTTGATCCTTATGACAACAGTGTAAGGCAGACAGGATAGCTGTGGCGTTGCCCTGTATTATTTTTACATAGCTGTAATTACAGGGAGAATATAAACTTACATCTTGGTTTTTCATTTTCCACTTCTTTTTCATTTAACATAAGTATTTTCACAATGCCATGTTGTCATTATTGCTCTCTGTCCTATTTCAGTGAAGGGCCAGAATTAATGTAGCAAAATTGACATAACTTTCTTCCTGTTGAGCATTTAGTTTATGTTCACTTTTTTTGCTATTATAAAGCATGCTGCATAGAGGTATTTTGGGCCATTTTGGGGGTTATTTCCTTAGGATAAATTAAATAGATAGACTTAAAAAATATTGTTAAACATGTTTCAACATTCAGGAGGATTTCAAAACACCACAAATGGCCTAGAGAAAGCACCAGTGTGACACAATCACAAGTTTCAGATTTCTCCATGTTGCAGAGCAGGTTTTGTATGTGCCAAGAGATTTAGCCAGAGGGAGGTGGGTGGTGTGTATAGGGAAATGAGGAGGGCATTAGCAAAGGCCCAGTGTGTGTCAGAGGGAGGGAGGGAGGAAACTAGCTTGATTATGCAGAAGTTCTGTCTTGAAGAAACCGACAACCCATGCTTACGTGAGGTTGCTTTTGAATGACCGCAGCATCCCCTCTGCAAGTGGCCATTGGAGAGCTGTGTGGGCAGCCTCGACCAGCTCCAGATGGCAGAGCTCCTTGACCAGCAGCCAGAGATGACAATGTCACAGCTAACTGGTGACGGACACGAGCGGGTTTCAAGCAGAGTGCTTACTACGGCCTCCAGGTGGTCCCCCATCTAGGAGGGTTTGCCCAGAGCCTTCCCTCCCACGGGGGCACAGATGTCCGTTCGCATGGCTCTTCGTTTTGGCCCCGGGTTGGTCCAGTGGAGCAAAGCACCAACACCAAAGAGACTGGATGTTGTTCAGTTCCATCCCTCACCTGCCTTGGGTTCTAGGAGAAGGACCAAGTTTCAGAGCTTTTAGGGAGCCTATCCTAATCCGACGGAGTGCGGCTGTCTTCGTGCCAGGGGTGGGGGAAGTATGCAGCTATTTTGCCACGTTACCCAAAAGGATGGAAGGCCAAGTCCGTCTGTATCCAGATCAAATCCGGCTGTCACTGAATCACCAGCTATGTCCTTCTTTTACTAAAGAAGTGCAGCTGCTCACAGAGGGAGGGATGTGCCTAGTAAATTCGAACATTTGGTTATAATGCAACCAACTCAGTAAGTTAGTGGTGAGAATTAATGGAAAACACCTGTCACCAAATTCCTCCTTGCTGCCTTAAATTAGCGGGCTCGTCAATTCATTGAAGAATTACCTGGGATGAATTAAACATTAGTAAAGTGCGTAAGGTACATCCAGACCCCGGTGGGAGGTGACTTGAGACTTCGAGCAACTTTGGAAAAACTAAGAAATTTCAGAGTCTCAGACTGGGGAGGACCTGTTGGTTTGTAATCCCTTTCCTTCCTCCCTAATCCAGTTGGGGCTAGTTGAATTCCTGGACCCTTCTGATTTGGGCAATATGGTGGTGAAAAAGGATTTGCTCTGGAGCCTTCTGCACTGTTGCTGAACCAAGGCAGGCAGAGTCACTAGACTGTAGGGAACTTGTCTCTTCCATGGCCCGTTTCCCCACACTTAGCACAGTGCCTGGCCCGTCGTGGTGGTTTTAATAGGGACCCAGTGAGGTCAGGTGTGCGGGAACCAGCAGATGGCCCCTTATCTCTTTTTCCTGTGAACTGTGAATATTTTAGACCTTTCCTTTTTCCTGGAGGTCATAAAGTAAGAGTTATCTTGGATATAACCATTACGACAGCTGCAGCGGAGAAAAACCTGCGATAAAGTGTCATAAAATGTTATCTCCGGATGGAATTGGCATGAAACCCTAGAGGTCCAGCAGCGTGTCCTGCTAACAGCGTGCTAACACCTTCTGCTTCCGGCTTCCCTTTTAGAAAGGAGACTCTTGAGGGACCACTCCCAGGGCTGGTGGAGACGGCTGCCTTGCTGGGACTCTGTTCTCCCTTCTGGAGCTATGGAGGACAACCTAGTCCCTTGGTCACATAGCCACTCCTCACAGATTTGAATCCGCTGTCTTTTTTTTTTTTTTGTGGCCACGTAGCATGTGGGATCTTAGTTCCCCAACCAGGGATTGAACCCACGACCCTCCCACATTGAAAGCGTGGAGTCTTAACCACGGGCCTGCCAGGGAAGTCCCTGAATTCACTGTCTTGTTTCCCAAGTTACTTTACCCCTCAGTAAATCCCCTTGACTTTCTCACCATTGCTCATGTGACACAGTTATCAAGTGGGCCTTTGTTTTCCTTTTCCTGTTGGGGGATGCTCTCTGCTTTTTTACAAGTCTTCCAAACATTTATTAAATGGAAATACTTGTGCCAGTTTATTACGTTTTCCAAAACGATGGATCCTGCTGAGTTGCTTCGGGCTTAACGACTGGGGACAACGAGGCCTGGGTCCCCAGACATGTTTTCTCAGATTTGCTGCCCTAAGAGGAGCTGCTTACTCCTTCCAAGGGGTGGGGTTGGACAGAATGTTCCAGGAGCCGCCTGACCGGCGGGAGCAGCGGTGAGTCTCTCCTCTTTTGGGTCAGGTGCTTCTATCAGGGCAGCCCAAGGCCAGTTTCGAGTTTGTTGTTATTGTCGGCATCAAACCCACTGACTCGTGTGGCACGTGTGCCGCCCGAGAACAAGCTGCCTCTCGACAATGGACTTGTGAAACTTTGAGTCAGGAGGTCAGACTCCCTCGCTAATAATTTATGAGTTATTCAGAGACAGAGGCCACACTGTCACCATCTCTTTGCTCCCACAGCAGGCCTGGCACGTGGAAGGCACTTGGCTGGTGCCCAGCGAATGACCACATTCACCGTCCAGGGGCGTCTTTTAGACTCAGCCTCCCTGAGTCTGCCGGAATCTTTTGGGTCCCGACTGTGTCGTTCTCTGAGTTAACTTTCCCGCTGGCTTTCGGCTCCCCACGTTCTCCACCAACAGGTTACTGCACTCAAGTCTGAGTAATTAATGAGGGGGTAGCATAGAGCCGGCCGGAGTCCTTAGCCCATGAGCGGTAGAGACATCTTTCCAAGTTGACGCCGGGGGAGGGGTTCAACCACCGTCTTTCATCAAGTTGAAGACCCCGTCAGTTGTAAGATTCACCACTCTTTTATGCACAAGGAATTAAGATGCAGCGCTGCCACTTAAACTATGACCTAATGCTCTCTTGTCCCTAGAATTTTATTCTGTCTTTCTTGTAAGAACCCTTATAGACTGACTTGGGCATAGATTATTATGAAGCATCCCTCTCATCCATAATGAAGAGGAAAATATAAGCAAAATAAGTTGGTTAAAGCACTTCTAAAACTTCCTCACATTCAGAGGCCTGTTCTTCTGCAGTTGCCTCAGAGCCGTTGAAGTGCAGCGGGGTTTCTGTAACATACCATCCTCTCTGCCGTCAACATGCCCTCTACGGGGTGCTGGTCCACTTCCCTTTGGGGAGGAGGGGAGCCCGGGGGGAGGGGGACGAGGTGGGGGCTTGTCGTGTTCTATTCCCTGAGGTGGGTGGTGGATTTAGGGGAGAGTTCACTTTGCGGGAATTCATTCACTTTGAGTGATGTGACTACAGTTTATGTGTTTTGAATTGATTTTTAAAACTAAAGAATAGAAGAGGCTTCACTCTTGTCTCTGGACAATGACAGCTATATCTCAGGGGGCCTGGCTGGGAGCAATGCTAAGGCACATCTGATTTCAGAGATCTTAAAACGCCAAAAAAGTGCATTTTAGGATAATGAAATATAGTGTTGATGAAACCACCTAATTACACAGTATTCAGGCCACATTTTTCTGTTTTGTCCTCGAAGCTGTAATGCGTTTGTCTAGTATCTTGCTAAAACCCTTGTGCTGTTTCCACAGTATTCCCTTGATTGATGGGTCTGTAAGGCACACAGACACACACACACACACACATGCGCGTGCGAGTGAGGCTCTAGAGCTTAGTTTGGCATCAGGCTCTGACGTTGGTCCTCCCCGCTTCCCGGTCCTGGTGCTCAGAGCCATCCTGCTGCTGACCCGGGTGTCCCCTGACGTGGCTCTCTCTCTCTCTTTCTCTCTTTCTCTCTCTCTCTCTCTCTTTCTCTCTCTCTCTCTCTCTTTCTCTCTCTCTCTCATCATCTGCTGTCTTCCCTTCTGAAACCAGGTTACATATGTCCTTCTCCCTCCCCCACCCGTCCTCTCTCCTTCCTTGAGGACGAGAGGTCATGGCTCAGAGACACCCTGCAGAGGCTGTGGGTTGTGATTCCTCACCAGTTGCTCAGTTCCCGTCTCCTTAACCAGTGTGGGCTCTCATCCCGATGAAACCCCTGGAGCTGGTGCCTCAGGCAGGGCTTTGGAGGCGCCCCTTCCCTGCACCCCTCCAGCTCTAGTTCTGTTCTGATCACCAAATCAGAATGTTGGCGCAAGTGCTCTTCAGAGAATTCTGCCGTGAATGGTGGTGATTGGTGCTTGCCAGAAGCCCTGGGGGACATCTGATGTTTGAGGGAGATGGACCCTCACGGGCATATTGTTAACTCTGACGTCTCCAGGTCTGTGACGCTCCATCCCTGCACCACCAAGGAGATCTTACCTTAACCCAGTAGCGTGCTCCAGCCGACAGATACCTGCTCCAAATGCATGTAACATATGCTTTCAGATTTTTGGAGAACCATTTAAAAAATGTATGTTTCAGCATCTCTGTATCTTTTACAGAACCTGTTAGAGACTTCCACTGTAATAATCAGTGTCTTTTCATAGGAGGATCTTCTTGACAAATTGATTTTTAAGTTCGGTATTTGGATAAAGTTCATGTACAGATGAGTTTGTCAGAATGAAAAGAATTTGTGACCCGCTGTAATTCCCATTTTTGCTTTGGCTGCCAGGAAGCTCCACTACATTCGTTGCCCGACTGCAATAATGGGTTTCGATCCCACTGGCCTGAGGTTGCCCTAGATCCACATTGACTGGACTTAAATCTACGTCTGAACAGTTGTGCGAACACACTGACATCTGAAAGGATGGTGACACTTCTTATTTGACATGTATTCATTCTTTGGAATGACTATTGTCTCATAGCCCCCAATAGCCCCACATTTCTTCGTGATTCCAAGGCAGTGTCAGTTATCCCAGCCAGAAAGCGCTGAGCGGATTTATCCATCAGGAGCTGTAGGGCTGCGCTGTGACCAGCCCCTGGAGGAGGCAAATGCAGGTCCTTGTTATGGTCTCGCTGCAGGAGAGGTTCTGAGCAACAGGAAGCGGATTTCCACAAGCCTCAGTTGTGGCTGCGGGTCCACCTGGGGCTCCTTCTCAGCCCCGCCTCCCTGGCCAGCCCGCAGGGTCTCTCTGTGACCTGTGGCCTCAGAGGGGGAGGGGTGCCCGGGGAACAGATGCAGATGGAGCTGCAGGAAGAGCCTGTGTGCTGTGAGGCTGATTGTTTGTGGCAGGCCGGGGAGGTGTGGAAGTGATACCTGCACCCCGTGCTGCTGGGACCCTGCCAGGGCACAGGCGGGCGCATGGGGAGGGGAGGAGGACCCTGCAGAACCTTGAGGTTTGCAGTCCATCCATCGTGTCCACAGTGGTCTCTACAGGGCGAAGGATGCAGCAGCGGGTTGAAAGGTCTCCCTTATTTCATCTCCCTCTCCTCTCCTCCAGCTATTCCAGTGAGGCACAGTTTTCCTGGAAGCCGTGCATTATTAAGTCATTTCATAGCTGAACCGAAACAGATAACAGTAATCTAATCATCGATTAAGTTCACTTGTCTCCCCTCATCCCTGCAGCCAAACCCAGACCGCCTGTCGACCTTCCATCAGGTCCATTTGAAGTAAAACACTCCTCAGGAGACCGGAGAAGGCCCTCTTCCCTGGGGTCCCCTGCAGGTTTGTAGCTGTCACGAGAGGGACAGCCACTAGCTAGGTGCCAAACAAACATCCGAATTTCTCTCGCTGTTGAAATAGTAAAAAAAAAAAAAAGAGTTTGCCTTTTGACCAAGACCAGAAGGGCATCCACGAGAATGGAGACGGGATTTTGTCGGCCTGGTGGGACCAGGAGCTTCTTCTCCCTCATCTATTTCCAAATCTTTCTCTAACGATACATTTATGATAAAGGGAAAAGAAAACAAAATAATTCTCCACAAGCTTGACTTGAGTGCTGGGGAGAATCCGTCGAACCGCTGTGTGTGAAGTCCTACATCAGGTTCTCGGCTCCAGTGGCAGGGAAGGTGTTTGTTGGGCGTGACCCGGGCTTGCCTTCTAGGCCAGCGGTCCCCAGCCTTTTTGGCACCAGGGACCGGTTTCGTGGAAGACCATTTTTCCACGGACTGGGGGCCGGGGGCGGGGGCGATGGGGAGCCGCAGATGAAGCTTCGCCCCCCCGCCCGCCCGCCGCTCACCTCCTGACGTGTGGCCCGGTTCCTAACAGGCCGCGGCCCGGTACCGGTCCATGTCCCGGGGGCTGGGGACCCCTGTTCTAGCGCACAGCACAGACTGGGGAAGGCGATTCGGCAGCCCCAGCAGAGCCTCACTGCTGTGCAGGCCTCTGACCCTCAGCTCCGCTTCTGGAGGTGGACCCGCAGGAGAGCATCAGAGAGGCCGCTGCAGGGCCCACGTGGTGACTTGAGAGCCTGGGCTCAGCGTTGACCTGAGTTTGGACTCTGGGCCCCGTCACTTCCTAGCTGTGTGTGGGGGGGACCTCCTGCTTCCCCACCCCCGCCTCGATTCTCTGATGCTGTGCGAGGAGGGGCGGGGGGGATGGAGGGAGCCAGCGCGGGGTGTGTGCTGGTCCACTGAGGCTTGCCGTCTCTTCTTTTGGTGGGAGGAGCAGCACGTCTGGTGGCTCTGGGACAGTAAAGGAGAGGGAGCTGCCTGAGACGGATGGCAGAGGCAGAGTTCCAGAAGGTTCCGGAGCCTCCCCCGGCCCCGGGAACCTGTGGGATTGCCCAAGGTCAGCCTGCTGGAGGAGGGCTCACTCTGGGCGCCCTGGGTGCTGGGGAAATCAGGGTTTGAGCAAAGCCCCTGGGGATGTGGCGCAGCACCCACAGAAGGCAATCTCCTTCCGAGTTCCTGCCGCAGCTGGGGCCACGTGGTGGGGGGATGTGGGCGGGAGGCGGGGCAGGAGCTCAGGAAACCTCCCCCCGAATGCGCCGGCTGGGACCACCTCCCCTGGCCCCCTTGCGCTCGTTCTCTTCTGCAAACTGCTGCCTGCCCATCACCCTGAGAACCCAGTCGAGGCCCCTAGTGTCTCACCTGGCCCCCCTTGCCAACCTGCTCCCTCCTCAGCCTTCCCATTTCCTGAACTTTCCGAAGTCATGGCTGCCGAGGGCCTCTGTATGGGCTGTTCCTCCACCCAGACCCCTGCCCTCTGCTCAGAAGACATCCTTCTCCAGCCTTCTCGAGTCTTCTCGGCTGGCCCGGCCCCCCTCCATCTCAGCTCAGATACCTACCTCCCTGACCTCCAGTCCGAAGAAGCCCCCTCTCAGCGCTCAGAGACATGGGCTGACTTAGAATTTTAGCCTAATTTGATTGGTAGAAGCTTCTGCCATAGGGCCTAAGAGGTGAATTGTAAAGATGCGGTTGCAGGAAGGTCTGTTTGGCTGCAAGTCTGTAGAAAGCATTTTTAATATCCACGCTGTCTGTTTGCAGAGATTCCACTGTGATTTAAAACCCTGAGTCTCAGAGCCTGTGGCCCTGCAGTGGGTCTGGGGACCTCCTTGTACACAGGACAGAGCAGAGGGATTGAGTGCAATCCGCAGACATGTTCTCTTTGGTCCCTGATGTGCTTTGAAATAAATTTGAATTAGTTGCCAGTGTTGAAGAGTTGAAAGATTTCATGAAGCGGATTTCAGCACTTTTATAGAAAGCTCTTTAGATCTGATCCCACTGGGCCCACGATCCTGAGTGGCAGCCGCTGGCTGGCCCTACTCGGGGACAGTACAGTCAGTCCCCACTGGGCCCACTTCCTCTCTGTTCTGCAGCTGGGAGAGCACAGGCAGTCGAGTGAGGTGTGTGATCCTGGTGTCTTGAGAGTGACCGTCACCTTGCCCTGGACGGAGGCCCGGAATTATGTTTCCTTCCTGGAGAAAGAGGGTGGGGTCACTTCCAAGGCCCTTAGCATGAGTGGCCACTTCACCTGCATCTCAGCTCCGGGAGCAAGGTTGGCTGAGAGATGAGATCCCGGGCAGAGGGACCCGCACTCTGCAGCCCACGCTGCCCACATGGCGCCCAGGACTGGGCCCCCCGTCACTTTTGCTTCTTCTCCTGCAGGGCCAGGCCCCTCACCTTGTCCGCTCCTTCCTGAGCCCACAGAGGAGGCTTCTGGGAAAGGATGACTCATGCACTCCCTGAATTTCCAAGCTAGAAAGGCGCTGGGAGAGCGCCTTGGGCCGGACCAGAAATAGCCGTAACAATTGGGTCTGATCTTGCCCCTCCTGCGCTGTCACGTTCTGCTCTGGTAAATAGATGCCACCCTTCAGACCAACCACCTGAAACGTTGCAAGATACAGTAACTTGTTTCCTTTTCCTCTGAATTTTTACTGATTGTAAACTCCACTGTTAAAGATAATAAAATAAAAAGGGGCGGTTACCTCGGTGCCAGCACCGTAATACATTTCTATCTCCTTTTTCAGTCCTTTTTCATATGTATACGTGATTGTAATTACAGTACAATTAAAATTCATTCACTTCAGTATTTCTAGCACCCAAAGCAAGAGGTTGGCATGCAATAGGATTCAGTAAATATTTGTTGATTGTGGAATATTTGTTTACCTAAGTATAAAGTGAGCATTTTTCTAATTGCATCATACACTGATTACCATTATATCAAGTTGTTAGAATATATTTGCCACTTTACTATATTTAGATTTTTTCCCCCTATTTTTCAGGACTATAAATAATGTTGTAGCGAGCATTTTTCTCCACATAACTGTTTTTGACTGTTTAGAATTATTTTCTCAGAATAAATTCCAAGCATTTGAGTTCCTGGATCAGAGGAGAGAAAAATAAGAATTATAGACATTGCTTTCTAAAATCTCATTTATCCCTATTGCCAGGATTGTTTGAGAATATTAGTTTTATCTTAATCTCATCTGCTTTGGCTTATAATTTTCAAATTTTTGCTTATTTTGTAGTATAAGCAGGTACCTAATTGTTTTGATTTGCCTATCTATATGTGTGGTCATTAGTATGGGTTGAAGAATTGTCTAAGCACTTAATAATAATATTTCCTCTTGTGTGCCATGCCTATTTGAGTAGTTTGTGTATCTATTAGAATATAGATTTTTAGTTGGATGTGGGTGAATTTATCATACAGATATGATTAACTCAATTTTCCTATCATAGTGGCTGTAAACGTTTTCCTAGTGTGTGATTTTTCATTTTTAATATCCGGTGAGTCATTATAGGTGTTATTTTCTGTTCTTTGGAGAGTCCGTGAGTGTGGTTGCCAGAAGGACCTTAGAGATCTAACCTGACCTCAGTGTCTGGCGGGGACTCTGGCCCCGAGAGCAGAGGCCACAGCTCACCGGCCCCACCAGCGAGAAGGGGCCAGGGCTGCCCTGGCCCTGGCCCACGACTCCTTAGTCTGTGCTGCCATCTGAGCTCCTAAGACTCCCTGTTGCTCTCCTGGCCCAGAAAGTTCTTCTGAGCTGAGGTGTATGCGTCTCTGTTTTGGACCAAGGTGGGCTTTGTAGGACTCTCCGAAGGGGGGCCGTTGCCACTCCAGTGGCACAGAGCCAGCCATTCCATCCTTCTGACTCAGGGCATCTAAAAATATCCTGGGCTGGGGAATTTGGAGGAGCCCGTAATCGATTCGTGAACATTAAGCTCTTAACAGGCAGTGAATGCAGCTTTGATATTGAATTACCCTCAGAAGATGCATTAGTTTCACAGTATCGGCAGCCACCTGTCTGCCAGGTGTTGTCCTAGATATTTGGGGTCTGTAGAGGTGGAGGATAGGGACATTGCCCAGGATCAAGTTGGACTCTTATATCAGGAGGGCTCTGACTTACTGCTTAGCTGTCTGCCCATCGTCATGGGGGAGGGAGCCCCAGAACTGGCAGGTGACCCCTGAACTGACCAGCAGGAGACTGGTTTAGAAGCGAAGATCCTAATCCCAGCTCTGCCTACACCGTAGACTTCCCGACTCTTAGAGCGTGTTCACGGTCAGATCTGGTCATCCATTCAGCAAACGTACAGTGGACACTTAGTTAGGACTCTGTGCTGGGCACTCGCGTTGCTACAAAGGTGGCTGAGGCATGGGGTATCCTCAGGGGATTGTACTTCAGTGGGATAAACAGAAATACCCACATCTACCTATCAAACAAGCAGACTTAGAAATGAGTGTCAGTAAAATGCCAGTGGGCCACACAGGGATCAGTACATAGTTTGCACAGGGTTTGAGTGAAGCTTCTCAGAAGAGGTGGCCCTAAGCCGAGCCTCGAGGGATGAACAGAACTCCGGTTGGGGCTGAGGGAGGAAGATAGGGGAGAAGGGAGAGGACCGTCCAGCTTAAGGGGCGGAGAAACAGACACCAGAGGTGGATGCCATTGCCCAGGGTGGCCGTAGTGCAGGGAGGGGCCAGGGAGGAGGAGGTGGGTCCAACGGCAAATGCTGCTTAGAAACCATCAGAGGGAGGGACTTCCCTGGCCATCCAGTGGTTAAGACTCCGCGCTTCCACTGCAGGGGACGCGGGTTCAGTCCCTGGCTGGGGAGCCAAGATCCCGCATGCCGCGCGGTGCGGCCAAAAAACAATGAAAATCATTTTTAAAAATGTGCCAGCAGATCTTGTGTCTGGTGAGGTGCTTAAAAAAGAAAAGAAAAAAATGAAACCATGGGAGGGTTTAAGGGGATGATGAGAGGGGACATATATCCAACATCCAGGAAGGTGCTGGGTCTTGAGTGGGAAAATGCTAAGAAAGGAACCCAGGAAGGAAGAGACGTGGGCCTTGGAGACCCTTGTGCTTAGCATGTGCCTGACGACACCATCTTCAGTGGTTGGTGACCCAGCAAGAGTGAGCGGCAGACGGCCGTCTGCAGTGATTTCTGTTCTGACTGGCCTCAGTCTGGTCGGCCGAAGTCGGGAGAGGGCCGGGGGGTGCAGCCCCCTCGAGGTCTCCTTGCTTAGTTTGGAGAAATCCTGACGGATGGTGTGTGTTTGTTCATCGTTTGCCTACCATATAGCAGGTGTTTAACGGTAAGTGGGCAGTAGGAAGATGACATCAGCAGACAGGTGGCCCAAATTCTGGAAGTTTGGAGCCTCTTACAGGGCATTCGTGCCCTAATTCATTCCCCTTATATGACGAGAAGCTCTCGTGGTGATGATGACGTGTCTCTGCTTCCATTCCAGATGCCTTAGGGCCCCGTGGGCCGCCCCAGAGGGCTCAGTCCCGGTGGCCAGCGGCCCCCAAGCAGCTCGCATGCGCTCAGCCTCAGGCTCCCGCTGACGCACCTGGGAACCTCGTTCACCGGCCCCCGCCCAGCATCCTTGCCGGCAGTGCCCTCCACCCCGCCAAGCCATGGAGGCCCCCGAGGTCCCCGTGGGCTCGCTGATTGACTTCGGGGCCGGGGCCAAGCCATCCACCTCCTCGCCCCTGGAGGTGCTGTCTCCAAAGCTGCAGGACGGGGACAGCTCCCCGGGTGAGGGCGCGTCGGAGAGCGAGACCACGGAGTCGGCCGACAGCGAGAACGACATGGGCGAATCGCCCTCGCACCCGTCCTGGGGCCAGTACCGCCGCTGCTCTTCCAGCGAGTCCTTCTCCTCCAACCAGAGCACCGACTCGGCCAAGGATGAGGAGCTGCTGGAGCTCCGGGAGTTCATGCGCGGCTACGTGGAGAAGATCTTCTCCGGAGGGTGAGCCACACGCAGGGCGCCGCCGGCCAGGGCTCCAGGCCTCACCAGCCGCTGGCCCCCTCGCGTCTACGCCCCACCCCAGTGCACGTAGGCCCCCGTGGGGAGCTTCTGCCACTCCTTCCCTCCGCTCAGGGCCCTGGCTTTGCTCCCGCGGCCCCTCGGGTGAGCCCCCATGGGCGCGCCTTCAGAGGTGGTTATTAGCTGGCAGTGACTTAGGGGCAGTACCAGGCCAGGAGGTTTCAGTTACCCGCGGCCCTTGGGATGCTCTCGGGCAGCTGAGCCTTAAGCAGCTGCTAGGATGGGGACCCACCCTCGCGCCTCCTTCTGGCCCCTCGTTGGTGGTTCTTGACAGTGCACACAAGGAGCAGTGACAGTTGTAGCGCTGGGGGGGCCTGGGGTGAGAGCGGAGGCCGAGGAGCCGGGAATCTGACTCACGGCTATTGCCGTCACAGCAGCAGAAAGGGGAGCCTGCTGCAAACTCAGTTCAGGCCTCAGGCCTTGACGGCTGGTCTTGCATCGTTCACAGTGGTGCGCAAAATGCCGGAGGTCCTGCCCCTCAGATTGTCTCTGGGACCCACAGCATCAGCGTCGCGGGGTGGGGTATGTGTGAGAAATGCAGAGTCGTGAGCCCCACCTGACCCACTGAGTCAGAATCTGCATTTCAACGAGACCTCTAGACCTGCATGCGTTGCGGCCTGAGGAGCTCTGGCTGAAGGGACCCTTTTCCCATTTCGTTAAAGCGTTAAGAAGAATTTCTGCCTGTTGACGCCACGCACTGAGGATGTCCTTTCCTGCTGAGATTTAGGCCCCTCGTTTGTTAACTGGCAAGGTTGATTTCCACCTTTTCCAGGTGTGCCTCAGTTTTCTCTGCAGTTAGAAGTGGGGAGAGTTCTAGGATCCTAATATCTGACTGTCCCCAGACTGCTTTTATGTTTGATTTTGAGTGCATCCTGGGAGAGCAGTAGATGTGGCTTCCTACTCATTTTGTTTGACTGACACTGAAATTAGTCAGCTTTCTCCGAGTACACCCAGTTAATGAAAAGGGGAGGAAGCCCAGAAGCTCACTAATTTGCCGGGAAGGCCACTCTAGATTTGTGACAGGCAGTCGGCAACATGGAACGTGGACAAGTGAGTGGGATGCATCTTTAAGAGCCTTCCAAAACTCCCTGCAAACGCCTGGCAAATTCTCACATTTCATCTGGTGTTGGTATTTGGGATAAATGAGACCAAGATGTTTTCTATAAAACCTTAAATAAATGAAATTGCAGAAGCCAGTGGATTTTCAGCCTGCTGCTTCCCCCTTTTAGTCATTACATTTGGGGTAGAGTACTGGTCCCCCCACGAAGATGATTGGAAGTGGTTTGAGATCAGGTGAGCATTTTGTCCACCCTGGCAGGGGGCGACCCTCAGGCCTGGGGTCCCCCGATCTTCACCCCTCACACAGAGCCATGGAGAGTCAGCAGACCGGCTCTTCAGAAGTGCAGAGGAATAAGCAACCATGCCCTCCTTCTGATGGCTGGAGGTGGCGTCAGACCTCTGTGTTTCTTGGCCTCAGTGGGTCCTGCTGAGACTGAGCACATTAGGAATTCTTGAATCCAGTCGGTGGCTCCATACCGACCTCAGCAGCAAAGATGGGGGGCAGTTGGATGAGCTGGAGAACCAAGCCCTTGGAGAGTTATGGAACCCTTGTGAGTACCCGGACCTCACTGAGGCAGGAGGTCGGGGGAATGCACGTGGGCTTTGGAGCCAGGAGGTCTGGATGGGGCTCCCACCTGCCACTCCCCAGCTGTGTGTGATCCTCCGAGCCAGGCTTCTCATCCTGGAAACAGAAATAATAAGTGTTTCCTCTCGGGGTTGCCCGGAGGCTGAGATGAGCATCCGCACTTGGCGGGGGCGAATTACTGTCGGGGTTCCGTGGTGCGGATGCCGAGGGCCGACTGCACTTAGGAGTTCCTCTCCTTCCTCTTTCCCTACTGTAGCCATTTTTGTTGCAGAGGATTAAAGCTTTCCTGTCTTTTCCCTTTGCCCTCTTTTCCAGGGAGGACTTGGACCAGGAGGAGAAAGCCAAGTTCGGAGAGTACTGCAGCAGTGAGAACGGAAAAGGCCGGGAATGGTTTGCCCGGTACGTGAGCGCCCAGGTAAGAGGGGTGACGCCGGGCTGTGGTGTGGGGCAGCCCGCCCGCTCTGGAGAAGGGAGTTGAGGAAAACGATCCCACAGGCAAAAGCGTAAAGCTCGTCTAGAGATGTTATAAAGTCTAATTAGAATAGTGGAAGGTGCCCCACTAGAAAGGAATGCTGGGCTGTTAACTTCATGAAATTCCAGAAAAGTTCATTTTTTTAAAGACAAGCACATGGGCTATGTCCACACATGTTTTTATTAAATAACCTACAATATTCCATTTTTGTAAAGATAAAATATTCAAGAGAATGACAGCCATGTATGTAAGCTCAGATAAACAGTAAGCTTTAAAAACAGCCAGTATTATTTTTTTTCCTGTAAAGTAGATTAAGTTCTTCATTTTTAAAGTATTTTTTGGTCACAAATAATTTATTCTTCCAAGAAAAATTAGAAAATACAAATAAGCAAAAACAGAGAAACTGCCCATACATCACCCACCCAGAAAACAGCCAGCGTTGTCATCCCATCCCTCTGTACTTTCCCACACGTGGGTGAGTGCGTGAAGTTCATAGTTTTAAAAGTCTCACAAGGAGACACAGGAAACACCCGAGTGATGGTTGGGGGAGCGGGGGGGCAGCCCTCTGCTGGGTCCCGGTCTCTGGGGAGCAGGGCCTGTCCTGGGCTCCTGCCGCAGCTGTGTTTAGAGATGCTGGGCGGGGTGAGCACGCAGCCCCTCTGAGCTGGGTGCACCTCCGCCAGCGGCCGCCTGACGCGGCTGCCCTCTTCCCGGACAGCGCTGCAACTCCAAGTGCGTCTCGGAGGCCACCTTCTACCGCCTGGTGCAGTCCTTCGCCGTGGTCCTATTTGAGTAAGTGATGCTGCGGCTTAGCGCCTCCGTCCTGACCTCCGTCCTGACCTCCTGTCCTCCCTCCCTCCCTCCCTCCCCACCTGGGAGACCCCAGTCGTGAGAACCAGCCGCATGCGTCATCAGCTCAATTGCTCCCCTTCCCCCCTCCCAACCCCCCTCCCCCGCGGTGGCAGCATTGGCTGGAAGTCGTGACCAGTATCTCATGGCGGGGAGTGAGCGGTCCCCACCTGCCAGCAGCGATCAGAGGACCGTCGGTCTCTTCCTGCGGGTCCCAGGACAGGCTGTGATTACACAGCGGCCCTGCCCTCCTCCAGCTGAGGTCTGGGGTCCTCTGGATTTCCTGTGGTGAAGTACTCCAAACCGGGTCACCGCCCGCTAATGAGATGTTTGGATGGCATCGCCGCCCTGAGTTCTAATGAGGCACCACTGGGGCCTTTTATCGCCCAGGACAGCGTGGGCTGGGGAGAAGGGCCCCCCACCTCCGTGTGGCCGGGGGGGACGGCCACCTGCCTTGAGGGGCTCCTCCTCCTGAGGCCCACGGCTCTAGGACTCCTGACCCTCTTCCTACATCCTGACGTGCATCAGAGCCGGACGTGCCCTCCGCAGTGTGATCCGGAGCGGCCGTGTCTGCCTGGGGGATCATGGGGTGTGGGGGAAGTGCGTGGGACAGGGAGGGAAGCTCTGACCCTGATCTGACCTTCGGTTGAGCCCGCATCCCCCCCCTCACCTCAGTGTGGCCTCGGAGCAGGTCCTGGTCCCCTGGCTTAGGCCGTGGCCGCTTCTCTGTGTCCCTTGTGTCCTTCCAGGCCTGAAAACCCCTCCCTTCCTGTTCCTTCCCCTTCTCCCAGCAGAAATGTAGCTGCTCTCTTGACTTTAATTCCCTGTCTCGGTGTCTCCCCAGCTTTCTCTGTCCCCCATGAGCACGGGGCATGTACTGGAGGAAAATGGCCAAAAGACAGGAGCCCCTGTTTTTCCTGCACTTGCTCAGAATGTCCCAAGTTCAGGGTGTGCTCCCCAGGGGCGGGGGCTGGGATCTGGGTCTGGGAGCTAGTGTGGGCGGAGGGAAGAGAGGCCCTCGCTGAGGTAGCCAAGGGCCCATGCTTGCTTGCTTCCGGAGCTTCGGTAAAGCAGCCCCAGGGGGTCGGGGGTCAGTGTGGCTTCCTGCCCTGAAGACCCTTTGACCTCCAGACGTTTGCATCCATAATTTTCAGGAACCTGTATTTTGTGTAGATGGTGCCTGTCCACATGGCAACGTGCTTATCTAATTCTCAATTTTTCTTCCAGTTTTTCCTTAAATAAGCAAACTGGTAGGTGGGGGGTGGGGGGGTAGTTAACCTCAAGTTCCAACCCTGCCAAAACACAGAACCTTTTCATTACTTTGTCTGTGAGCGTATATTTTTTTATGTGGTTGCAAAAAAAAAAAAAAAAAAAAGAACTTACAGACATTTAGTTTTTTAGATTTGTTATTTTTATGTTAAAAAGATAAACAAAAATGGCCCTCATCCCACTGTCTAGATAATTTCTGTTGATTTTCTTTCTTTAAGTAACACTAGTCCAAGGTGAAAAACTAAACAGGAAAGCAAAGAGCATGAGGGAACAGGATGCAGAGGCACAGAAGCCTAAGAGGGAAAGGAGGTGTTCTTTCACACCCTATTCTCTCACTTTTGGTCCACCTCTCGGTGATAACTACTCTTAATAGTGCACATGCCAGCAAATAGATATTTTTTCTAAACAGGCCGTGCCGTGCATTTGCATTCAGTGCTGCATCTGTAACAGCTGTGAGGTGTTCTAATACATGAACGCACGAATGCCCCATAAGTAATTCGGCTCCTGCCCTGTTGATGGGCGTTTAGCTGATTCCTCATCTTTTTCTCTAATTTACAGTGCCACAGTGGACCTCACTGTAGCTTCTGCCACTGTAACAGTACCAATTCTTAGTGGCAGACAGACCCTCTGTTTGAAGTGTTTCCCCCCTTTTTGTTTGCTAAATTGAATGAATCCATGTATGTCTCATACTCTCAATATAGTAAGTGTGGTATAATACAGTAAGTATTAATATAATCCTTTATATTTGTAGGACATCTTTTGCACAGCAAAGGTTCTGGCGCGTAGTACTTTAATGTGATTTTCAGCAAGTGGTGTACGGTACATAGGTATTCGTATTCCCAGTCATCCTCAGAGTGCTCTCCCTGGGCCAGGAGCCTCAGAACATCAGCTTCCCAAGGCAGTTTGTTAGAAATGCACATTCTCAGGCCCTGCCCCAGACCTGCTGACCCAGAGACTCCAGGGTGGGCCCAGCAATCCACATCTTCACTCGCCCCGCCCCCCCCGCCAGGTGACTCTGCTGCTACCCATATCTGGGGGGGTATCATCTAAGTCACCGCTCATTCCTGAGAAGTAGGGGCTGGAGGGGGCCAACAGTTTAAGCCTGAGACCTGAGGCCCGACCTCCAGTTCCGGGTCTGCTCCTTGGGGTGGGGCCCTGGCTATTCCACCTTGAAAGTGAAAGAGGCCAGGCGGATGGGTGGTGAGCACCTTAGTGCCCCAAATCAGA
This sequence comes from Mesoplodon mirus, assembly GCF_964341445.2. Classification (NCBI taxonomy): domain Eukaryota; kingdom Metazoa; phylum Chordata; class Mammalia; order Artiodactyla; family Ziphiidae; genus Mesoplodon; species Mesoplodon mirus. The sequence continues at coordinate 4,126,976 of NC_138995.1, read as the reverse complement.
GCCGCTCCCAGGCCAGGTGCCTGGACCCAGGGGAGTTCTTTCTGTGGCTTCTCCTCTGGAGTGTCTGGGGAGTGAGGTGCTAGGTTAGAGGTGTCTGAGGAGCATGCTAGTCTTGTCTCAGGAACGTGCAGAGAGAATCCGGTGGAAGGGTCCGTCAGCCAGTCACCCCCTTTCCATTTCAGGTGTCACCAGATGGACGACTTTGGACCTGCAAAGAACCTCATGACCATGTGCTTCACCTACTATCACGTCGGTGAGACCCGGGGTGCAGCTTACATGGAAGGCAGACCTGTCACCTTCCAACGCCACGTCAAGTGGGGATTTCTTAAGGCAAAGCTGTGAGGCATCCAGAAAACAAAGGGAGCTGATATTAGGGCGGGAACAAGGAGGAGGGAGACCCCTAGAACGGGAGGCGAAGAACGGTCCACAGCGTGGGTCAGGAGGCTGACGGTCCTGGCTGGGAGGACGCGAGAAAGTAGACACATGTGCAGGACGTTGCAGGGTAGACACAGGACGGCGTCTCACGTTCTGGCCAAATGTGACACAGGGTCAGCTGTGGACGGGGGTGACCTGGAGCAGCCCGGGGTCTGGGGCAGAGTGTGGGTTGAGCTTTTCGGGCTCGTGGCCCTGGGGCCTCCTGGTGAATCGCAGCTGGGGGCAGCTGGGGGGCTCCCCGTGTTAAGCTCCTTGGGCTGTGACCAGTGGCACTCATTCAGGCCGCCCTGAGGAGAGGGTTGCTGAGGGCTTGCCTGTGGGCTGGAGCTGGGCCAGGGCAGCGCAGCACCAGTGGGCTGGCGCTTGTGGTGCGTCCCCTACCTCTGCAGCTCAGCGTCGTCCCCTCCTCACCTCGGCAGCCCACCCTCTCCCTGCTGCTCTGCGCTGTTGCAGCAGCTGCTCTGACGGCCTTAGCGTGGAGCCCTTTGATCTGGGGCGGGACATCTCGGCCCGCGGGGTGCCTGGGCCTCGGTCCGTGCGCAGCCTTAGGAAGGGACATGCCTCTTTTTCTCCCACGTCCAATGGCCTCCCTGTTTCAGGACCAGCCCAGGTGCCAGCCAGGCCGTCTGGAATCCGCACGCCCCCTCCCTCCACAAGGAGAGACTCTCGTGTCTTCCTCCATCACTTTGTACCTTATACTCTCCCTGTGTGCGCTGCTCCCCCGCCTTCTGGACTTGGTGCTTCTTTGGGGCTGGATCCCTGCCTGTTTCCTCTGCAGCCCCTGGTGGCACCTGGCTGGTTTGTACACACAGGTGCTCAGCGACCACCCGAGAGGGCAGGGGCCCCGGCTCTCCGTGTGCCCACAGGCCTCCTGAGCCTCTTGCGTCCCACCGCCGCCGTGTCTGACGATGGCGGAGGGAGGTGGCCCCGGCCTCCGTGGTTCCAGTTGGCTCTCATCCCTGCTCTCTCCCCCTCCCTCCAGGTAAACCACACCTGCTCCCCTCCGAGTTCAAGGAGAAGCCGGTCGGGAGCATCGACTCCTACTTGAAGTCGGCCAACAGCTGGTTAGCGGAGAAGAAGGATATCGCCGAGCGGCTTCTGAAGAACACGTCGGCCAAGACGGAGAACGTCAAGGGCTTCTTTGGGCTGGAGACCAAGCCCAAGGGGCCCCTGGCCAGGAGAAGCGAGTGAGTGTCGCCTGCGTGCGTCCCTCTCCGACCGTGGGTGTGACAAGGAGGCCACCCTGGCCCAGTGACAGGAGCATCTCCGCACCCTCGGCCGTCACTGGGGCCTGAGAGCTGCTCCTGGGGGGCAGCTGCCTCCCCACCCTCCAGTTTTCTGGGGCTTCCGAACGCTGTTGCGTTTGCTGACGTGCTGGGATGCTCCCCGTGGGCCCGCGTTTCTAGGACTGGAGAGGAGTGTGCGGAAATTGTCGGTAGGCAGGAGGGGAGTTACACCCCCTCCCTGCACCCCGCCCCCCGCTGCCGTGAGAGAAGCCGCGTTCCCCAGGGCAGCGGTGTTCCCACAGCCACTCGGGGACCCGCGGGGGGCGGGGCCGCTTCAGAACAGTGCAGGAGCCGAGACTTCCACAAAGAAGGGGCACCTGTGGTCCCCGCCGTCCCCTCCGACGGCTCGGTTACAACCAGGCCACTTGGCTTTATTCCTCCTCTGGTCTGGACAGTCTTGGATTCAGAGAAAATGGCACGAAGAAGCCTGAACACATCTCAGTTCTAGAAGACTGGCAGTTGGTACATGTGGCGTTGACTTCACAAACATGTTTTCAGAGGAGACCACCTTTGATTTACACATTGGTTATGGGCATCATCCCGTTTCAGCGACGTAGCAGGGTTCTTTGGGTCGTTTTGTCACTGCTATGGTTTCTCTCCCCAAGGGAGAAAGAGGACAAGCCCCAGGAGAAGCCGCGGAAGACGGGTGAGTGCCTACCTGTGCTCGCGGGGCCGGGCGGGGCCGCAGCAGCGCCACGGGGCCTGAGTCCAGCCCACGGTGAGCTGCAGGTCCCCGGAGGCCTGGGGCTCCAGCTCCCCCGTCGCAGGGGACGCTGTCATACTGCCCTCTGCCCTGGCCTCTAACCACTTACTGAATTTCCATGGAAAACCCGCCTCTCTGGGGATCAACCCCTCATCCCAGGGGAGTCAAGGAAAGTATCCCCAGCGGTGGGGGAGCTGTTCCCGGGGCCCTCCCTGGGGAGGAGTCCTCAGGGCCAGGCCCGAGGGCCGCAGGGCAGGTGCCATGGAGTTTCCGCTGCATGTCTGTGTGACCTGTGGGATGGTGCGGGGCCTGCTGGGAGGAGGGTCGCTGGAGTCGGGCCGGTGGGGGGGGTTCTGCCTCGCTCAGTCTCCCTCCCCCTCCCGCAGTGACCGTGTGCAGCCCAGAGGAGGAGAGGAAAGGGGAGAAGATCTACCTGTACACACACCTGAAGCAGCAGCCCATCTGGTAAGGCCACCCGCGACCGGAGTCACCAGCACCCATGTCTCCATCAGAAGTGAGGGCCACTCACACCCCCTGGGAGAGCCAAAGGAGAAAAGATGGGCCAGGGTGCAGGGAAATGGGAAACTCGTACACGGCTGGCGGGATTGTCCCGTGCAGCAGCCACTGCGGAGGATGGTCGGGCAGCAGTTAAACAGAGTCTTAGCCCGTGACCCCGGCGGTTTTGCTCCTGAGTAGATACTGAAAAGAGTTGAAAACAGGTACTCAAGCAAAAAACCTGTGCACGTATGTTCATGACAGTGTTATTCGTAAGAGCCCAGAGGTGGATACACGAAATGTGGGCTGTCACTCAGCCACGTAAAGGAATGAGGCAGCCACACCTGCCACGACGTGGGTGGACCTGGACAACATTCTGCCACGCGACCCAGGCCAGACACAAAAGACCACGTAGTGTATGTACACAACGTGTCCAGGAGGCAAAGCCCTGGAGACAGGGCAGATCGGTGGCTGCCAGGGGCTGGGGGAAGCCGGGAGTGCGGTGATGAAAACGTCCCGGAGATGGATAGTGGCGATGGTCGCACAATTCCGTGAATATACTAAAACGCACTGAATTGTGTACTTGAAAAGTGTGCATTTTACAGTATGTGACTTATATCCTAGTACAGCTGTTCTGTATGTGTCAATAATGTACACACGTGACGGTCGTGGTTGCAGTGGGAGACCAGTGGTCAGGGGACATCTCGCCCTCTGTCTTTCTCTGAGGACGCTCTCTTCCCTCTGAAGCCTCTCCATCGGTGGCTTTTACTTCCTCACAAGTAGGCGGTGTAGTAGCACCTGGAACCCAAAGGGTGTCAGACGTGCCCCTCCCGCGAGGATCACGGTCTAGCGGCGGTGGGAGAACTTGGTGCAGCAGAATGGGGTGTGTGAGGCACGCGGCCGGCCAGGGCTGGGCTGCAGCTCTCCTGAAGCCTCCGTGAGGAGGGCCCGCCCTGCAGGGCCAGCCTCGGGGGGAAGCAGGGAGAAGGAGTCCAGCAGCCCCGGTCCCACTGTCCGTGATGTAGCTTGGGCCCCTCTAGGCTCAGCTGCTGTCTTGTCATCCGCAACAGGGCTCAGCCCCACTTTTCTGTACAGAGCCGGGTGGTGAGTGTTTTAGGCTTTACAGGCAACCACTGCACTCCATTGCTGTAGTGCCAAAGCCGCTGTGGACAGGATGTAAGTGGAGGGGTGTGGCTGTGATCTCATAAAGCTTGCTTTACACAGACAGAGAGCAGGCCAGACTTGGCCCACGTGCCGTAGGTTTGCTGACCCTGATCCTCGGCAAGAATGCTGCTTCCTCGTGTGTCGCTATAAATGTGTTTGCTCTCTGCACGTGGCCTGTCCCTGCCGGGGGTTCCCATTTATGTTCCTAGACCCTGTTCTAGAGAAGCAGGTCTGCTTTAAAGCCTGTGCTTCCTGTTGGGAGCCTCAGCCAGAGACAGAGAAGGGGAAATGGCCTTCGCCCACATCCTGCTGGTGGCGGCTTCCCCTTTGACCCGATGAGTCCAGGCTGAGTCCTGGGAGACACACACAGATGCCCTCAGGACACTTTGCCGGGTGGTGGGGGAACCAGCTCCATTTAAGATAAAGGCACATGGGCCTTGTCTGTCTTGCAGGCACACGCTGAGGTTCTGGAACGCGGCCTTTTTCGACGCTGTCCACTGTGAGAGGAGAAAGCGGTCTCCCACTACCAGGTAGGAGCCAAGTCCGGGCCCGCTTGGCCTCAGGGAAGAGGACCAGGGCGAGGCTTTATTGCCCCGTTTCTGAAGAGGAAGCAGGAGGACAGAACGGCTGAGTCGATGCGTCTTGTGTTTCTTCCTCAACCCCTTGCGGCCCCGGTGCCCTGCAAGCTGCCTGAAGGGTCCCGGGCGCACCGCTTCGTGGGTGGGGGGGCCCAGCTTGCATGAGCGCTTCCTGCCCCGGGGCTCCGGCATGACTCGGCCTGACCCTCCTAAGAAATGCAGACTCCCACTGAGTGAAGCCCACAGGGCCCCCTCGGACCCACTCTGCCTGTCTCTGTGAGACTCCAGACTCCTGAGCTGAGACCACTGCCGCGGGACCCTGGATGCTGGGCTCACGTCTGGGCAGGGCAGTCGCTACCGTCAACTTACTCCTCTGGGCTGCAGCTTCCCCGAGGGCAGTCTTGCCACTTCGGAAGACTCCCTTTGTAACCCGGTTCACTAAGCACTGGGCGGCGGCGAGGGCTGGGCACGGGTGCTCAGCTCTCTCTGGCCACGGCGGTGAGCTAAGGCTGGTGCCTGCTGTGTGCAGCGGCGGGGCGGGGAAGGGGCAGTGGCCTTCCAGGCCTGGGTCACCTTGTTGGCCCCTCCAGTCATGGGACTTTGAAGTCTGAGTCTCTCCTCGTTGATGAAATGAATCCCCGCCTTCTTCGACCCGGGGGAGACCCCTTAACCTTTCTCCCGGCAGGAGAGGGCAGGTGCCTGCTGGTAAAGGCTTTAGTCCACGAGCACTTGGGGGATCTTAAGTGAAAACATTTTTGGGGGGAAGTAAACCCTATCGGGATGACCTGCCTTGTACCCCACGGCGGCCTGCTGTGGCTGTGTGTCCCAGGAAGGCAGGGGAGCACGTGGAGAGGAAGCGATGCTGGAATGTTCCTCAGGATTCTAGAGAGAGAGTTCTCCGCCCTTCTGGGAGTCGCAGATGCAGGAGGTGCCTGTAGGCGAGGGGGATCCTCGTGTTGCTTTGCTCTCAGACTCCTGGGCCACCGCCCCCTGGAACCCCGTCTCCATATCCGTCTCCGCTGTGATAACCCTCCTTCCGCGCTTGCTCTCTTTTCCATCCACATATCTTGCATGACTTTGACGTGTTCCTCTGTTTACCTGTTTCTGCTGCCGCTCCAGAGGGGATGCTGGAGAGGAGGAGAAGAAGAGGTGTGTGTCCACGTGACTGTCCATGGACAGTGCGGGGGCCCTTCCGGGGCCGCTGGGTCGGAGGGGAGTGGGGTGTGACCAGACGTGGGTGTGACTCGCGGCTGGCGGGCCCAGCGCTGGGACAGGCTGGCGACAGACAGTGGGGAGCTCGCCGAGCATAGAGACCCCGAAATGGTCAGGAGACAGACACGGCCCCCGAGACCCCCACGAGGCCCGGTGCGCATCCCGAGAGGAGAGGGCAGTGAGGTCCAGGAGGTCAGCTCCGACCTGGAGCGAGTCCAGCCTCCATGGGCCACTCTGGCCCTCCCAGCGGACCCTGAAACCACACCCCTGGGTTCCCTTGTTGTCCGCTCGGTCATTGATCCGGGCTCAGGAGCCGCAGGTCGGGCCAGAGGACCTGTCCCTGCAGTCATGCCTAGGGGCCTGCGGGCTCTGGCAGACCCTTGCCCACTCTGACAGGTCTGGGGGGTCCCGGAGGAAGGACAGCTGCTTCCTCCCCCCGGCCACTGTGTGATGTGAGGCCTGTGTGTGTGAGGGGGTCCCCTGAAGACAAAGGTCTAGAACAGGCTATTTCCTGCGAGCCCACGGTGGGGTCTGACTTCAATTGTTTGAACTTGATATGTGTTCGATATCTTGGTTAAGATATTTTTAGAGTGAAAGGCCTGCCTATTCAAAATATAGTTTCTGATTCAGTGCTTTTTTTTAATTTGGTGGAAATTTCCCAAAGCATGCTTCCTTTAATCAGTGATGTATTTTTAGTGCTTATTGTTTTATGAGAAATCTTGTTTTTGTTAATGCAGCCTTATTGTGGCTTTAAAAGGAGCATTTAGGCATGGCAGCTACCTCCGTTCCTAAGAAGCCCCCAAGTTCCCACAGACTCTCTGGGGGGCGGGTGTGTGTGTGTAATTAACCAGCCTTCCTGGAGCAAGGCTTGCCAGCACCACAGCCGAGGCCTGACAGGGCTGGAGCATCATGACCTCTGAGCCCCACGAGGGGAAGTGAGCCTCTGGGCCTCACAGGCCTCCTCACCCAGACCAGATGTGGTCTGGCCATGCACATCCCAGATCTGACCCCCAGGACACCCCGAGATTGGGGGCCGGGGGTTGGCTCTGGGTCCTTGGGCAACCTTGTGCCTCCAGCATGATTCCTCTTCGGCAGCCTCTGCCGACAGCGCCATCAGCGCCCTCTCTGTGCTCAGAGGCAGAAAGGTCCCCTTTTCAGGAGGCTTCCTGTTCTGTAAGCTGCGGGGCACATCCGAATTCCCACTGTGGCAGTTTAGACACACGATCTGCCCTCCGGTGGTATGAGACCTCGACCAGTATTGGGTGTTGAACTCAATTTGAAGGAATTGATTTGTTGGTAGGCATCCCCTGATCCCAAATGACCTTCTACCTGTTTCTTCAGAGATCAGATAAAATGTCCCAACTCTAGTCCTCGCCACAGCAAGAAGACTCACCTCCTCATCTGGGTCAGGGCTGCTGTGCTGCACGACTGCAAGGGGGCCACTTCCACGTGGTCTGGGGTTGTGCAGTGCACACCTGCGCACCTGTACCCAGCGAGCCTGGCGGTGGTGTGGGAGTTTATGTGCCTGGGCCATTCTAAGGGTCACCACTCAGGGAAGAAGGATGGGAAGGAACGTGGCATGGGATTAGCATAGTGCCTGGAAGCACGTTCCAGGTATCTTCGTGGGTGTCCTGTCAGCATGAGGAGACTGGGAGACTGACAGTGCCGCCCTGGTGTCCCGTGGCTCCCGCTCAGCTGCAGCGGCACCCGTGGCCTCCCTGGGCTGGGAGGGGGGAGAGGAGTTAAGAGTCGATTGTTGGTTCTGTTCCTCTTCTTTCAGCTTCTCCATCGCCCTGACCCCTCGCCCCCTAATACTGCCTCTTCTCTCCCTTCTCTTTTGTCTTTTTCCTCTCAGCCCTGTTTTAGTCAGACTGCTTGTCCAGAGTGTAATTTTTAAGGGGAAATAGGCATCTGCTCACTTCTCAGGTGGCCACGCACGCGGCTCCCGTGCCCCGGGGTGGTGGAGGTGGAGTGGTGCAGTGGCTTACGGTCCTGGGCCACTGGGGACAAGGGTGCTCGGCCATAAGGGGAGGGGCTGACGCCCTGCAGGACCGGGCGGCGTTCGCTCTCACTCAGGGACACCGAGCTCAAAAAGAGCCCAAAAGAGCACCTTCCCTGCCCGAACCCTAAGCCGTGTGCTCCTTCACGGAGAGCACGTGGAGCCACACAGGCTGTGGTCCCTCCTCGTTGGGTTTCCCAGCTTTGCTTAGAGGCTCTTTGCCGTCTTCACTGCGCTGACGGGCCCGTCCCCGCGCCCTACGAGGCAGCCTGCAAGCAGAGTGAGCGGCGGAGGCGGGCCGGCCTGGCGGGCAGCATGTGGCCAGAGGCCGCAGACCCCCGCCGGAGAGCCTCGGGCCTGCACACAGCGCGGGGCCCAGGGCCTCCTCGCTGGGCTCCTGGCCCCTGCTCCGCCGGCTTCTCGGCGCGCCTCCCCACCGGTGACATGGGCCTCGGCCTCTGTTGTCCTGGAACCTTAGAGAAGGGTGTGGGGGCAGCGTTCTCGTCTCCTGGAGAATGTTCCGGGCAGCCGCTAAGCGCACACTGTCTCTGGGTCCTGAGCCTTGTCTCCGCCAGGAGAAGCTGATGAGTGTGGGCCTCGGGCCCCCAGGCAGAGGGGCAGCCTTCGGGCAGGCTTCCTAGAAGCAGCGCCAACAGCTCTTCGGCAGAGGTGTCCCCTCTCTGTCAGGGAGGCCAGCACCTGTGGGTCAGAGCAGGGGAGGGCCAAGCGGCAGGGATGTGGGCTCTGAAGCCCCTCCACTGCCCCTCCTGTGCTTGCAGAGAGAGGTGGTGCCACATGACCCAGGAGGAGCGGGACGACAGCCTGCGGTTCAACGAGAACATCACCTTCGGGCAGCTGGGGTGAGCGCCAGGGCCAGCCTGCCACCCCCCACCCCGCCCCGTGACCCAGACGGGGCCCACGCCCACCCCGGGTCACCCAGGAGATGAGCAAGCAGGGCGGTGTGAGGAGGGGCCTCCGGGTGAGACGCTCCTACCCGGGGGCTCTGCTGGGGGAGCGCCACCCTTATGATGTCACACGTCCCTGACTCAGTGTCACCACCACTGTGTGTTCTTAAACGGCTCAGAAGCACACGATTCACTCCATTTGGCCTTGACTCCGGTTCCTAATCAGTCCGCCCCTAACACAGTTTCATGGTGAGCAAGGCTGGCCGATGAGGCGATTTGGTTTTACATCTTTCTGTCGATTCCCCGGCCTGGTGGGCTGCATGTCGGGCCCCGGCTCCCTTCCCCTCTGGAGGCGGGAGGGGTGCCAGCTCACGGCCGTGTCCCCCCCCAGCACGTTCACGCACAACATGCTGGCGTTCGGGCTGAACAAGAAGCTGTGCAACGACTTTCTGAAGAAGCAGGCGGTGATCGGCAACCTGGACGAGGGTGAGTGGCGGCGGGGCCGGGGTTTCGGGGGCCAGTGCGCCGCATGCTGGAGTCCCCACCCGCTTGGAGGACTGTCCCTGCTGTAATTACACATGGGACATGAAACGTTCCTGTCCGCCTGCGTGCGTGGGGCACTTTTCCTTCCACTTGGAGACCCAGTTGTGCTAGGTAGGGCTTGCCCGTGTGGGGCAGGATGGTTCAGGGCCCACCAGGTCAGTGCTTACAGACAGGGCCCAGGAAAAGATATAACTTGGTGCTCAGACTCTGACCTTGAAAATGGGCAGACTCTGGCCCTGAGTTGCCCCTCCTTCTAAACGGCCACCACGTGGCCTGCCTTCGCTCCTTGAATGACACTGCTGCCGGAGGTCTTGGGGGAGCGGTGGGGGTCTTGAGGTCTTTCCAGCATCTCTAACTTCTGTAACGGAAGGAGACACGTTGCTGATGTCAGCTTCCCTGATCGACAGCTGGCCTTTATGCGTCATCCCACGTGCTGCAAGATGCTTCCTCCTTGTCCCCTGAAAAGTCTTCCACTTAGACATAGATTGGTACAGATCAATATTGTTTACACATAAAACTCCATCCTGGACCAAGTTAATGAGGGCCAAGGACAGGTGGCCTCAGGAGGTGCCCCTGGGCAATCTCAAAGTGCTGTCACCAGCCCCACCACTCATCACAGGGCAAGAACACTGTCCCGTCCACCACGTGACCCCTGCGTGGCCTCCAGGACCCACGCCTGGCTCCCGGGATAGGGTTCTTCCGCCCACACCAGGCTTCCTGGGGGCCTGCGGGGCTGCCCTCTGGAGCATCATGGCCATGGGAAGATGCATCCTGGTTCCAAGGAGCCCACTGCCAGGCCAAGGGCACACCTTCAGAAGCCCACACCCACCATGCCCGGGAGGGCCTGCTTTGTCATCACCCCGAACGAGAAGGACCTGCCTGTCCGTGTCGCCGTCTCTCTCACGAGGAATAACGTTGTTTTCTCTTCCAGAGCAGTACAAGCTACTGAGCGACCACATCGAGCAGATGGCCGCCGAGTAGGCCTCGGGAGGTGGCCCGAGGCTCCCCCAGGAGGACTGTGGGTGCGCGCCTCCCTCCCGGGCCCACGGCTGGCTGTCACACCCCCCCCCGCCCCCGCATGACATTGGCTGCACCCAGAGCCGCCCCACACCGCCCTAGAACGAGCGGTTAGAAGAATCTGGTTGCCTGTTTTCCCTGCCTCCCCGCTGCCTGTGTCTGCTCCCCCGTCTGCGTGCCCGAGTGTCCCTGGGATTACACAGCTAGCACTGAGGTGACTGTCCATGTCCCCGAGGGGCGGACCTGCGGCGCGGGACCGAGGGGGCGCAGGAGGGAGGATGCTGGGTCCACAACGGGCCGGCGTCCATCGTAGCCTCCTGCGGGAGAGGCTGGGGCGCCCGTGGGAGGGTGGGGTGGCACACGCCAGCGACACAGGGCAGTCAGGAGGGATGGCCGGGGGCCCCTGGCAGGGTGGGGTTGGGTTCCTCCCACAGTGGGGTTCCTGCTGAGCCGGGACCAAGCAGAGGGGGCGGGGGCCTCTGAGTGTCGGTCCGTGGCTGGTGTGGCTCTTTCCCGGGTCCCCTCTCCGTGCAGCAGGGACTGGAGTCCCAGGAAGCTCCAGGAGGAGAGGGACACCCCCTACTCCAGGACGGGAGAGAGACCGGGGCAGAGGACGTGCTTTCCCGGCTGCAGAAGGCCCGGCCACAGTCCGGGGTGTGGGCGCCGGGAGACGGCACGGCTCCAAGTGGCTGTGTTGGACCCACGTAGCACTCAGGTGTCTGTGTCAGGCCGTCTGAGATGTTCCCGCTCAGCCAACAGCTTCCTTCTGGAGTGGAGAAGCTTCCACCCCTTGCTCCCTGGGAGTAGCTTGGGGCTATCAGTCCCGTGATGAAGCACAGACAAGAGAATCTTCTTCAGCAGCTTCAAGACAACCGCCCTTTCTGAAAGCAAACAGTGCTGCGCTTTATTTCAAAAAAGACAATCTGTGTCAGTGTTACAGGCACCGTGGCAGAGGCCGCTTCTGGCGGTGACTGGGTGAGGCTGGGGAGCGGGGGCTTCGGAGGGTCGGGCCCTCCACCCCGGCCGCCTGGGGAAGCCTGTACCTTCCGCCACCCGAGCCCTTGGACCACTTTCCTGCAGACTCTGCAGACACCCCCTCGCCGTCTCAGGTGCCGGGAATCGGGGCTCTTCCCCCCAGGTTTGTACCAGGCACAGCTGACCAGCCCGAGGGACCGCAGTCTGGCCAGCAGGCCTCCAGCCTGCCAGCTGCCCTGGCGAGCCCGGCCCCCCCGCCCCAGCCCCAGCTCTTGGGCGCTGACCTTGACGAGGCCAGCGGGGCTCTGTCCTCCTCGCCTTGACCCTTCGTCCCGTGTGCTGCACCTCCTCCAGCATGACAGACACACGCCTGACGCCCAGCCCGCCAGCCCGCCAAGGTCCCCTCGGGGGGATGCCCCCTGGAACGCTCCAGAGCAGAGCGTGCATCGGTTGAGCCGAGAAACGCACGTCCAGGTGCTCTTAAGAGGGACGACGGGAAACGCGGCAGGACCCGAGCGCGCCGGCGTGAGCTGCTCCTCCAGGAGACCTGGGGGGCTGGGGCCTCAGAAACCCTGCTGTTTTCGCAATGGCGCGCGTGCGTGCGTGCGTGCGTGCGTGCGTGTGTGTGTGTGTGGTGGCAGCCTCTCTGGCCACGTCACTAAACAAAGCACAGCTGTGTCGCCAGTTTGCATAACATCCAGCTGACAGGCGTGCGGGCCCCTCCTCCAGTGCCTCCTGAAGATAACGCAGCCCCTCCTGAGACGTTCAACCGCAACCCCTGGGTGTGCTGTGCTCCCCCCACCCCCCGTAAGAGCAGGGCCACGTGCCCTCGCAGGACTCTCCCACGGCGGCTGTGTGTCGTTGGCTTTCTTAGTGGTTAGTTGAAATGCGTTAAGATTTTATTCTAAGGTGCCCAAATGACTTATCCTTGTACATAGAAGATTTTTGTACGGACGTTCTGTCCAGTCTGATTTCTGGAGGGAGATAGTAGGTTCTGGGTCTTCCCAGGGCTGCTGGGGAGCTGGCGGCTCTCTCCCCCCAGGGTGGGGCGGGAGGGCCCGTGCAGCCTTGGAAGGAAATGCAGCTTTGACTTCTTTGGGCTTTTCCAGGCACTTTAACTTCCAGATGATCTTGAGACCTTTTTTTTCCATACAGGCCTCTTGAAATAGCAGTTGAAGGTAGAAGCAAGGGTTGCTTTGGGTTTTTTCCCCTCCCCTTGTTTGTGTAACTCTAGCTCCTAAGAGTGGAGCCTGACCCCAGAAGTCCTGCCTGTCGCTTTCAGCCCCACGAGGGGACACTGCCGGAGACTGTGGGCCTCATGGAGTGACCGATGTCGGGGTGGCTCTGAGGCTGCCCTGCTGTGTCCTGGTGGCGTCTGCCTTTGGCCGAGCATTTCACCTCGGAGTGTCTGGCCACTGTCACCCGGAGGACGCACGGCGTCCCTAGCAGGAGCCGGCAGCTTGCCTTGCTGACGTCTCCTCTCTCTGTGACACTGTCTTCCCTCCGAGGCCTGCTCAGCGCAGACAGACACAGGGCGGGCCGTCAGGTCCGAGCGTGGAGAAGTCTCACCCCACTGTACACACAGGAAGCTTTGGAGAAAGCTCTGGTGGCCCTCCCTGTAAACTCAGGACCCTTAGGCTCGGGGCAGGAAGCGTCGGGTCATGTCCACGAGGAGAGTTTCCAGTCCCGGCAGGTTCAGGGTCCCAAGCCAGGAGCTTCGAAGGCCTGCGTTAGCAGTGGCATTTCAGTCTCCTGCTGTCTGCCCTTCAGGGCTGTGTGAATTGTAATGAGCCAAAACCAGCTAATTCTCCCAGGTAAAAAGTACTCTGCTTTGGAAACAGGATGATGTCGAGATGTGGCTTTGTACGTCTTCAGCCTGTGTTGCAGTTTTAGCAATGTTGTTAAATGTTTAAGGGCTGTGCTAGTATTCAGATCATACCTACTGTGTGCGCGTGTTTAATCAAAGGCAGGAGAACCAAGTTCTGATATTGTAAGTTCTTTGTACAGTGAAAGGGAGTAGACCATGATTTTCCTATTGCCAGAAGGGGAAAAAAGCAGACCTAGGAGCTCTTAAGTTGCCAAAAGGAGGGCTGGAGAGAGTCCAATTGGCGAGTTTTGTGCTCCAGTGAAACCCGGGACGGTCAGGGTCACGGGCAAGCCCCACGCTGGGTTTAGGGCAGAGACCCAGGACTGGAGTCAGAGGTGCCGCCTGACCTTTCTCTTTCCTCCTTCCCGGGAGCTGGAACCAGTGGAACCCGTACTCACCTCCACCCTGCCCAGTTAGACGGTGAAGTTCATTGCTGTGGAGAGAAGGTGGCAGCCTTGAGGCTTGCTTTTCCGTCTGCTGTTTTAAGTGGGTTAGTTTCTCACCCAGAGTACTTGGTATTGCAGCCTCCCAGTGTGAGAAGCGCAGTATTCACGCCACAGAGGGGCTTGCGAGGAGTTTTGTTGAACCCAGGTGACCGTGACCAGCAGTCAGGGCTGCAGCTACAAGCCTGACCTTCCTGGGCGTTGCTGCACCCCGATGAGTTGGCTTTCCAGGAGGACCCCAGCAGGTCGGTGCGGTTAGGTCAGCTGTACAGCCAAATCACCTATAGCTGCAGCAGCTGGGCAGCCAGGGGCCTGAGTCATTTGCCAGAACAGTTAGGGAGCTTGGGAAGCGGGGGAGAAGGGCCCAGCACCAGCCTCGGGGGAGGGGGAGTAGCCGGGCGGTCCCAGGCTGGTCACCCCCTGGCCACCCTCTTCCTCAGCCACAAGCAGAGCTGCGGGGCTGGGGGCCCACGGCCCCTCGGTCCCGGGGTTCTTCTCGCAGCGCCCCACCCACCCCGGCCTTTTAGTTTCCTTGAACCACTGTTCCAGCCACTCAGCCATCTCTCCGTCTTCCTGCAAATCACTGATCCCTTTTTACGATTCTTGAGGGTGAGTTTCACTAGGAAAGCCTTTGAAGCTGAGTTCATACAGGGGAATGGCATCGGTGACGAGTACCCCTAACTGGCTGGTGTGCGACGTTCAGACCTGGGCTGGAGTCAGGCCTTAGTCAAGTCACGTGTCCCAGTACGTCCTTGTCGCCCGGCGGCCGGGAACAGGCCTGTGTGGGTTCTCCAGATGGTTCCCACCCAGGAGCACCCTCAATGCCAAGACCCTCCGCGTGGCCGGCCCCCCCGGCCTCGTCCTGCCACCATCTCCCTGCAGTCCCTCCCCAGCAAGCACCTCGGCCGGCCGGCCCACCTTGTCCCTCGGTGTCCTGGCACTGGCCTGTGTCCCTGAGTTGGCTGGTCTGTCTGCGCTTGAGATGAGTGAAGGGCTGCGGGGGGAACGTTCCCCCTGGCTGTGTCCCCAGGAGTCAAGGGGACACTGCTCCTGCTCCAGAGTTCTTGGTTACTGTTGGAGAAGGAACACCTCGTCATTTCCAAGAGTGAGTCAGGACGGTCTGGGTTTGCCCGTCTTCCCGTCACTTCCCGCAGGACCTCTGTGCAGGCAGGGGTGACCCTGCATCCTCGCTTGTCCTGCAGGGTCAGACCGGGGCGCTGTCGCTCGGCGCCCTCCTGAGCAGCACCGACGGGGTCGCTGAGCTGGAAGAAGGGCTCCTGCTGGTGACGCCCCTCGGACCCTGGGGGGCTGTGCTTGTCCCCACCTTGGTCCTGGATGGCGCACTCGCGAAAATGAAAGGGAAGTGCTCAGCAGGCCCTGTTCCAACACACAGGCTGCATATGTGGGCCCTGATCTGTCCCTGTGCTGGAGGCTTGCTTAGGTTCCCGTGGATGCCTTGAGATGGACGGGCTGACCATTTGAACAGTAGGAAAGGCTCGAACTCAAATGGCAGGTACCTCCCCTTAAGACGTGTCAGCTTGAGAGCTTCATGGTTCTAACCGTGGCCTCTGGGGCTTCAGGAGGGTCTCCCACGTGCATCCCCTGTTTCTCTCCCACCCGTTGGTCTTGGACCTGAACTTGCCTTGGCCATATCCACGCATTGCCCTTAGTGGCCCAGAAGTCGGGGTCTGTGATGCAGGTGTGTTATATGTACACTTAGGCAATTTCGTGTCCCACGAGGCGATGTTCTACAAACTGTGTTTTCAGGTAGAGAAAGTTTCAAGGTCGAGCTCTCAGAACAGTGCTAAAATCAAAGCTGTTTCCTGTGAAAAAAAAAAAACCGTCTATATATTTCACCTCAGATTGTCAGAAGGCAGAAACTGAAATAAATTATCTTTAAAAAAAGAAGTCAGTCTGTTGAATTTTTGTTTTCACATGTCCGTGAGCACATTTTTTTTTTTTTTTTTTTTTTTACAGAATTTGCAATCTCAGTGACGACAGAGAAAACACCTTTTTCTAGGGTCAAATAGACGTTCTCCCCACTTAGGCTGAGAAGCTGGGTCTTGTGCAGACGTGTGTGCGTGTCGTGGCCAAACCGATGGACAGAGGGAGAGTCCGCTGAGTTACCGCCGGGGGTGTGTTAGTGAACGGAGGGGCCTTGGCCTCCAGGATGCCTCCAGCCCTTCCAGCTGATATCTTGGTCTTGCCTTTGAGCCTCAGCTGCCTCACTTCTTGCTTTTGGGAGTCGGGGGGCTGTGAGTAGATCGCGATTACCACCCCTGCCTGACACACACAGGACACCTTCATCATCCCTTACAAGTTGGTTTGACAGACGTATTTTGTGAAATGTTGGGCTTGCTTTTTTTCTGATTATAAGAGGTCAATAGCCATGTTCTAAGTCTCCAGACTAACAGATCTGGGAGGTGAGCCTGAGGACCAGCACAGGGCCTAGAAGAAGTGTCCTTGGTACCCGGAGCAGTGGACTCAGTTCCAGGGGCCTTGGGTGGGATGGTTCCCAGGGAGAAGGTGCAGGCAGGTCCCCCAGCCCTGGCCTGGCCACCTGAGATGGGCTGGGGTATGTGCCCTGATGCTCAGTGGGGCGGGGGCCGGACCGCCCTGTCTCTGGTTCTCCCACCCAGCCTGGAGGACCGGCCTGGGTGGTAGAAGCCTTCACAACTGACTTTTCCTCTGGTGCCAGGAGAGTCCAGCAGCGGAAGGCAGCAAGGACCCTGAAGAACACGGGGTGGGGTGGCCCTGGGAAGAAGCCTGGGTCCCGTTCTACCTCCCCACCAACCCACTGCGTGCCTTTTGCCAAATTTTTCTTTGAACCTCAGTTTCTTCATCCATATAATGGGAGGGAAAGCATCACCCACCCGAGGCGGTTCCTGCGAGAAATGCAAACGTGCTTCTCACTCCAATCTCTTTCCTCCTCGTCCCGATGAGGAAATAAATCAACCTGGGAGCTGTACCTGTAGGAAGGGTCCTGCCCATTTAAGGAAAAAGAAAAACGACCAAACTTCTCTCTAAATTTTATAGGAATCCATTTAAAACATATTCTTCAAAATTCATGACACTAAATATAAAAGAAATTTAAACAATTAAGCATTCAAATGGTGTTTCTTTGTAAATTGTAACCTTTCTACTTCTGACTTTATTGATGCTTAAAACTGTACTGAGACTTCCAGGGCACCCTGATCATGTAACGCTCTTGTCCTTTAAATTCGTGCCGAGCACCTCTGTCTGCAGCCACCTCCCCTGCACAGTGCCACAAACGCCCCTGCTCCCCTAAAGAAGCATCTTCCCTCTTTCCATATTTGGAACAAGCCTCTCACTCACGAAGTCATCTTTTAATGTCACAGGAAATGACCGCCGGTGCTCTCTTTTCTCCTGTACTCAGATCCTGCGCAAGTTGCACTGGGAACCAGTGGTGTGGGTTTGCCCTCAATGCCTGGGACTCTGAAAGCAAGAGACCCCAAAAGTTATGCTCCTTTCACCCCTGCTCACCCCACCTCCCACCTCCTGGGCCCCAAAGAGAGGAGCTAGGAATTTTGTCCCTACTCCCAAGCGACCATGCACAGAGAGAGAGACAGGGAAGCTCCTGGCCAATGTCCAACCCTGGAATTGGGAACAATTGGTCTCTCCCGGGTGCTGGGGCCAGAGAGGGAGGGGAGAGGCCCCTTGTGCCGTCCACTTACCTTTAATGAGCCCCTACTATGTGCCAGGTGCCACCAGGCTCCAGGAGCAGAAGATGAAGAAGCAAGGTCCTTTTCCTTCAGAAACTATCAGTGGGGTTCAGACACAACTGAGGTTAAAAAAAGGTACATTTGTGTGTGTCTGTCTGTGTGTGCATGTGCACACATATATATGCTTAGAGTATAAAAATATAACAAAATATATACTGTAAAATGTGATGATATATAATACAATCTATGATAAGGTTATTTTATAAATTATTATATAGGAAATATAGAATGTTTTAGTTATTTTTGGAGTGAGTGTCCTTCCTGGTTGAATCAGGGTGGGCTTCCCTGAGGAGGTGCCTTGGAGCTGGATTTTGGGAAATATAAGTCACTCTGGCAAAGACGTTAATCCTGCAATGATCCCATGAGAAAGGTTTGGGTTTTTTTTAATTTAATTTAATTTTTTATTGAAATATAGCTAACTTACAATGTTGTGTTAGCTTCTGGTGTACAGCAAGGTGATTCAGTTATACATATCCATATTCTTTTTCATATTTTTTTCCATTATATGTTATTACAAGATATCCCTGTGCTATATAGTAGGACCTTGTTTATCTATTTTATATATGGCAGTGCGTATCTGTTAATCCCATACTCCTAATTTATGCCACCCCCTTTAACCCTTTGGTTAAACCCTTTGGTTAAACAAACCATAAGTTTGTTTTCTATGTCTGTGAGTCTATTTCTGTTTCGTAGATAAGTTCATTTGTGTATTTTAGATTCCACACGTAAGTGATATCATATGATATTTGTCTCTCTGTCTGACTTACTTCACTTAGTGTGATAATCTCTAGTTCCATCCATGCTGCTGCAAATGACATTACTTCATTCTTTTTTATGGCTGAGTAGTATTCCATTGTATATAGGTACCACATCTTTAACCATTCATCTGTCAATGGACATTTAGGTTGCTTCCGTACCTTGGCTATTGTAAATAGTGCGCAAAGAACATTGGGGTGCATGTATCTTCTTGAATTAGTTTTCTCCGGATATATGCCCAGGAGTGGGATTGCTGGATTATACGGTAACACTATTTTTTAAAGAACCTCCATACTGTTTTCCGTAGTGGCTACACCAGTTTATAATACATTCCCTCCAACAGTGTAGGAGGGTTCCCTTTTCGCCACACCCTCGAGGAAGGTTTTGTTTACCACTTTGCTGATGAGGAAATCATGGTACCCGCAGTGGGGACTGAAATCAGGGGCTAGCTGGCTCCAGAGCATAGCGTTTATCCTGAACGGCTGCAGGATGTCCTCTCCCTGGCAGAGGTCTCTAGGAGGCAGCAGGAGGTGTGCTGAGAGCCGAGTGACCCAGAGCTCAGATGCCCCCAGCCACCGTCAGGAGTTTGCTCCCCAAATGTGCACACCCAGGGGGCCCAGGCGGGCAGGCGGCCGAGCCTGCGGACCCCCACCCCTCCTCCACTTCTGTGATGTGTCCCTGGTCCCAAGGTCATTCCCGCACATCACGTCACTATGGTTTGGGTGAATTGCGTCCCCAAGACTCATGTGTTGAAGTCCTAACTCCCAGTACTCACAATGTGAGCTTATTTGGAAAGAGAGTCTTCGCAGATATATTTAGTTAGGATGAATGGGGTGGACCCCTGATCCCGTGACTGGTGTCCTTATAAAAAGGGGAAATTTGGACACAGAGACACACACAGGGAAACGCCATGTGAAGATGAAGGCGGAGATCAGGGTGATGTGTCTACAAGCCAAGGAACACCTAGGATGGCCTGGGAACCACCCGGAGATTCTCCTCAGAGACCCCAGAAGGAACCAGTCCTGCCAGCACCCTGATCTTGGAGTCCAGCCTGAGGGAGAATAGATTTCTGTGGTTTGAAGCCCCCAGTGTGTGGTGCTTTGTTAGGGCAGCCCTGGGAGATGATTCACCTGCAACCAATAAGGACTCTGTGGGGCTTTCCCGGGACAGACCCACCCAATGTTCTCCACCTGCCTCTTGTTTGTAGAAAAACTTTAGCCTCCTAGGCCTTCCCCGAGTTCCAAAGAATAAATTTAATCAGAGAAATGAGAAAATGCAGAAGCTAAGGAAAATAGTCAAGCAAGACAAAATAATAAGAGTTCAGTCATTAAACAAAGCCAAGGACTTTTAGTTCCTTCTCAAGGACTATAGGTAATACTCTGCGCCATGTCCTTTGAGCTGTTTTGCAGGTACGGAAACCCCACAGGTGGAAGAAGTTAACTGGATGCTGCCCAGTTACCTCACCACCAGCCAATCAGAAGAATGTCCACAAGGGACTTCCCTGGTGGTCCAGTGGTTAGGACTCTGCGCTTCAACTACAGGGGGCCCGGGTTTGATCCCTGACTGGGTAACTAAGATCCCACAAGTCGCATGGTGCAACTGGAAAAAACAAAAAAAGAATAAAAGAAAAATGTCCAAGAACTGATAACGCGCCCCACAGTCTCCCTCCCTCACCCTGTCTTTAAAAACCTTTCCTGAAAGTCATCGGGAAGTTGGGACCTTTTGAACACCAGCTGCCTGGACTCTTTGCTTGGCGCCTGCAATAAATCCTGCCCGTTCCTTCACTACAACCCGGTGTCAGTAAATTGGCTTTACTGCACGCAGGCAAATGGACCCGAGTTTGGTTCGGTAACACACGTTAACACAGGCTTAAACACCCCGAAGCCCAGTCACAAGACGGGAAATGAGACCCAGCAGGAGTCAGGGTGAGATGCACGCACGTTTATTGAACACCTGCTATGTACCAGGTGTCCTTCTGGGCACCTTGATCCCCAGAGCAGCCTGTGAGCTGAGTGATATGATTCCTGCCAGACAGATGAGGAAAGCGGGACTCAGAGGACACGGGACTTGCACACGGCAGAGCCTCTGAGCATCCAGCCTCAGCCCCTTTTTCCTGACTGGGGAGTTCTCGTCCTACTGATGGAGCCCCTTCCCCTGTCCCCTGAGGTCCTCCACAGGGTCCTTCTCGACAGAGTCGTCCTCACTGGCTGCTGCTTTTCTCTGGCTCCATCTGGTGCTCTGGGTGCTCTAAATAAAAAATATATAAAACAACGACAATAACAGAATCATCGTCATCACAGCAGCAACGGCAATAATCATAATGACAGTGACAAGCACTGATTCCTAAACGTTTCAAGTAGATGTGTTCGCCTAACGCCACAGCCCTTTGAGGGGGTTACTATCACTGGCCCCACTTTGCAGGTGGAATCTAAGGCACAGAGAGGTTAAGGAAATTTCCCGGGTCACACAGCTTGGGAGCAGTGGGTTTGGACCCAGGCAGTCTGGCTGGGGACCATACTTCCTCCGCTGCCTTTCAAGAGAATTATTCAGAAAGCATGAGATGCCCCTCACCACACTGTGGTTCCCTGAGTCTGCTTCAGGCAGGTCCAGGTCAGATTCAGGGCCACCCTCCCACTCCCCAAGCAGCACTCCCTTCTCAGACCCGAGTTCTCAGCCGGCCTCTGGTCTCTGGTCTCTTCACTTTGTCACAGGTGTTACACCCCACCCCCAGTGCTCACCTGGGCGAGAAACCACGGGACAGCCGGGGACAGGGTGGTGTCCGTGAGCAGCCGAGCGTCATAACCCCCATAAACTCCACGCATCTTGGCTCTAAAATCCTGACAGGAGGGTTGGATCTGGTCAGCAAACAAAGAAAGGGGTGCCACCGGGAAAGAAAGACGTGGGACAAGAAGGCCAGTGCACAGGTAACTGCAGGTACCCCCGCCTACACCAGGTCCGCCTAGGAGTCTCCTGTTTCTTATTCCATATGATCTACTGCAGAGCGGTAAGTGGGCATTGTCATCCCATTTTACAGATGGGAAAACTGAGGCTCAGAGGCAAGGTAACATGTCCACAGTCATGCAGGAAGATTAGAGATCACACTTCCCTCCAACCAAAATAAAGTAGAGTTGACTGAATGCACCAGAGCCCAGCCAACCTTCATTGACCCTCCTATGACGGTTTTAAAGCTCATCCACAAATTCTTTGACACTTCTCCCATCAGGAGCTGGACTATAATTCTCCTCCCCTTGAATATGGCCTTAATGACGCACTTCTAAGGAACAGAATGTGGCACACAGGGTGCTCAGTTTCTTCGGAGGTTAGGTCACAGAAGGTGACACAGTGTAATTCTCTGATGCTCACTCTTGGACCAGCTGCCATGGTGTGAGGACGTCCACACCCCAGGGAGAGGCCGTGAGCAGTTATTCAGGCTGCAGACCCCACTGCAGACCCAGACAGGATGGGCCTCACTGGGGTACAGTTCATGCAGTCGCCCAGGGCCCCCAGCTCAGAAGGACTCTGCCATCTTGGAATTCTTAATACTTATTGAACAAAGGGCCCACGTCTTCATTTTGCCCTGAACTCTGCGAATCACGTGGCCCATCCTGGACCCAGATGACAGCCATCATCTACCACACACGGGCGAGGAAGCCTTGGAAACAGCTCCGGCCCCAGCTACGGATTGGCTGAAAGACCAGAGTGAGGACAGCCCAGCTGAACCCACCAACCCTAGAGCCACAAAAGATAATCCCAGTAAAGGACCACCGAGGTGTGACACAGCACATTATAGATAACTCAGATGGCTTTTTCTAGATCCTAATCACATCAGGTGAGGGTAATAAGCACTTTGTCTACCTCCGAAGTACAGCAGGCATCAGCCTGGAGATGCTTTTTGTTGTTGATTCATTTGTTTTTAAGCACCCAGGTGATGACGATGTACGTTGATGGTCCAGAGAGACAGTGTTGGGGAAATTCCCCACCTCTGGTTCGGTGCCCAGGGGCAGATATTTAAAAGAGTTCATTACAATGAGCCTTCAAAGCTCGAGAAACTGCAGAATGTTGCCAACAAAAACTGCTTCTTTCAAGACAAAACCAACAACTCAGCCATAAAAAAAACACAAAATAATGCCATTTGCAGCAACATGGATGCAACTAGAGAGTATCATACTAAGTGAAGTAAGTCAAGACAGAGAAAGACAAATACCATATGATATCACTTATATGTGGAATCTAAAATATGGCACAAATGAACCTATCTACAAAACAGAGACTCACAGAGACATCAGACTTGTGGTTGCCAAGGGGGAGGGTGGGAGGGAGAGGGATGGACTGGGAGTTTGGGGTCGGTGGATGCAAACTATTACATATAGAATGGATAAACAACAAGGTCCTACTGTAGAGCACAGGGAACTATATGGGATCTCCTGGGATAAACCATAATGGAAAAGAATATTTAAAAAAAGAATGTCGTATGTGTAAAACTAAGTCACTTTACTGTACAGAAGAGATTAGCACAGCATTGTAAATCAACTAGGCTTCAAAAAAAAAAAAAAAAAGACAAAAACAACCTCCAATTCAGCCCCACCCCCCACATAGGAGATGGGATGTCTGTGACCCACCTCCAGATCTCTCTCCAGGTCGTAGCTCTCCAGGGTCTGGAAGGCACTGGAATACACCTCCACCGCTTTGGCATGGAAGACCATCTCAATGGTCACAAAGTCCAAAAAATTTTTCTATGGGGAGAGACGCCCAGATCACATAAGTAACACTGTCAGAAGGACTGTCCTGGGGTCATCTCGACATGGACCAATTGGGCGTGTTTGTGTGTGGGGGCGGGGGCTTAGTTGTCCTTGCAGGGCAAGTCCTAGGTGTGGAATTTCAATATATTATTTCTAATTAATTTATTTTTGTTGAACAGATAATGCATTCCCATAGTTCAAAAGCTGCCTTGCACAGAGATTGTTCCAGAAATGTGTGAGGGCTTGTGGACTTTCTGAGGGGCATCCTTTTCTCAGCTCTGTCAACCTGGGCTCCTCCACTCAGCTTGCGCTTCTCTCATTCTGAGGTCAGGTTGATGGCTACAAACTTTCAGCCTCTGTCACCCACGGGCTGGAAGTGGGTCTTATGGGAGGGGGAGGGGATGCTACTGGCCCAGAAGCCCCACAACCTGATAAGCCAGCTTGTCAAAACATTATTAGTGATGCAAACGTTGGCTTCTCTTGATCAGATGGTTCAGCTTGGCTCAGTAAGCTCTCACAGAGCTCCTACTGCGTGTCCAGCTCCAGTGGGGGCTTCTACTGTGTGCTGGGCCCAGCACAAGCTCCTACTGTGTGCCAGACCTGAGGGGAAACTCCTGTCGTGTGTCAAGTCCAGCACAGGCTCCTATTGTGTGTCAGTCCCCTCCTACGTGCTGGGCCCGGCACAAGCTCCCACTGTGCCTAGGGCCCAGCACAAGCTCCCAGTATGCGTAGGGCCCAGCACAACCTCCCACTGTGTGCTGGGCTCAGCACAAGCTCCTACAACGTGGCAGGCCCCAGCAGAACACAGGCTTGCTGTTGGGGGAGGAGCCTGCAGTCTGGAAACACGCCTCTTCCGGTCACATGGGGAGCACCTGGAAGAGGCGGGCCAGAGGAAGCCGCTAGGCTACCTGGGAGAAGGAAGGGGCGAGGAGGCCAAGGACTGTGCTCGAGATCCCTGCCTCCTGCCTCCTCCCGTCCTGCCCCCGGGAGGCGGTGCTGGTGACAACAGCAGGCCTCGTCCTGCCCTTTGCCGGCCTGTGGCCCCGGGTAAATGACGTCTCCTCTCAAGCCTCAGTTTATTCGTCTGCACAGGAAGGACGGGAGTGGTCCCGGTTCACAAAGCCCTACGAGAGATTCGTTGAGTGCCGCGGCTCCGGACCTGCGGGCCCCTCATCAACACCAGCCTCACCTGGGAGCTTGTCAGAGATGCCAGTTCTTCGGCCCACCCAGGCCCACTGGATGGGACGCCAGGGTGGGCCCACCGTCTGCGTTTTAAGGAGTCCGCCAGGGCATTTCTGACGCACGCTCAGGTGAGTGAACCGCTGCTTGAAGGCACGGCTTACATTCTTTTTTAGAGGAGCCAGAGAGTTATTTTGTAGATATTTCATTAGAACCGTGACCTAAAACTGATATAGCGGTAATGATTATTTCAAGTTTGGGCTTTTATCTCTTTTAACATTTGGAGGTTTGGATAAGCGTCTCTTACAAATGAATTCCCCCGATTTTAAAGGATGCCGGTGTGAAACTGCACGCTTCTGTTGGCCGCCGACAGAGCAGACTCTCGCCGGCCTCGAAAACATCAGGTGCTTGATAACGGTCAGCTGGGGGTTTTAGGTTCTGCCTGCAACGTGGGTGCGTGAGCAGTAATTACCACTGTTTCACTTGCTTCGTTCATTCATTTTCCCAATATTTACTGAGTACCCACCGAGTGCCAGGCCCTAGACCTGGTGCCCAGGACCCAGGAGGGGACGTGGCAGGCAGGGGGTCTGCTCTGTGGCTTCGACGTGCAGTATAGGAGGTGGCGTGGAGCAGTGAGTTCTCCCCGGCTCTCCACCATCACGGGGTCTGCGTGAACTCTCTCTCCCAAGGGTGTCAGCTCTGTGAGGACAGGGCCTTGCTTTGCTGGCTGTGGTGTCCTCAGCCTCAGGCATAGCACCTGGCACATAGTAGGTGTGTATTCAACATGTGTGAGATTCGCGAGTGAATTAAAGATACAATGACTCCACCCCCTGGGATAACTGCCCCCAGAGGGAGCGGAGCAGAGAGTGTTAACAGTTGGTAGGACCAGGGCTGGGGGTCCAGGTGAGTTTCTCTGAAGGACAGCCGGTGTGAACTCGATGCAGAGTAAGGGCAGAGCCCTCCTGGTAGAGGACACAGCCTGTGCAAAGGCCCTGAGGTATAAAAGACCTTGGTGCACTGAGCTTGGAGTGGTGTGTCCAAGAGAAGGCTGCAGGGCGGGGCTGGGGCTTTGAAGCCTTGGGGAGGATTTCAGCCTTTCTCCTTGGAATGAGGGAAGCACAGGAGGGTGTTAAGCCCAGGAGTGACAAATCAGAGCTGCCTTTTGTGAGATGCTTGGGGCTGCAGTTTGGAAAACGGATTAAAGTGGCAGGGGGGCAAGAGTGGGTGCGGGGATCTCTGTGACCGTCTTGCCCTTAAAGACCCCGCCTCCCTGAGGCCTGTTGTAAGAGCTGGGGTTCTGGGCCCCGGGGCTGTGGGTGTGTCAGGGTGGAGAGAGGAAGGATTTGTGCCCCTGGGGCTGTGCGGAGGAAAAGAGGAGGGTCCTGTGGATCCTGTGAGGAAAGGCAGGGGCTGGGGGGACAGACTCTGCCCAGTTCTCCTGGCAGGTGGGGAGCTTGGCCGGGTGCTGAGAGCGCACGGCTGCCACTGCTGGCTTCCGGGCAGGACAGCTGAGCAAGACAGCTGCCCGGGGAGCAGCCGGCCTCTACCCGCCGCGGCCCGGAGGAAGCCAGGATGAACTGTCCTGGGAGTCAGGGCTCTGAGAGCCGAGCAGGCACAAGCTCACACACACACACTCTGTCACAGGGAACACACGTGCACTCACACAGACACAGGTGCACACACACCCGAGCTCACCCACGGGGCAGCCCAGAGTACTTCCGACCGGGGACCGACCACCCCTACCCGGAGGTCCTTCAGCTTCTGTTCCTGGAAGGCATCCACCGTCTCCTCCAGCTGGTGGGAGGTGCGGCTGGCATCCACCAAGGCCCTCTGCACGCTGGTCTCCGCCTGGCCCCAGAGATACAAAGTGTCATGGGGGCTCCATTCTGGATCATTCTCTGGTCCTTTGCCCCACCCTTGGGCCAGCTGTCCTGCGTCGTGGGAGTCTCTTGCCAATTTGGTTGTGGAAGGAATGGCCGAGTGGGACCACAGCGAAAGGGGCAGCTGCTGCTTGGACAGACCCTCTTGTTAGCTGTGTGACCTCAGGCAAGTCACTGAACCCCTCTGAGCCTCAGTGTGCTTGCCTGCAAACAGGGGACAGGTGTAAGGCCTGCTTTGCAGGATTGTTGCAAGAATGAGAGTGGGCTCAGCTGAACTACTGCTGTGACAGGTACTCCACATTAGCTGATAATTAATTCCCGCATGTGGAACGCTTTTAGGTAATTAACTTATTGGTTGCTTTGTTCGGCATCTATATGGCCTGACTCCAGAGCACGCCTGGCACGTGACGAAGCTGGATTTCAGAGCCAGACGCCTGCAGAGCTGAGTTGGGGGTTGCCCCTTAGCTCTCTGTGTGACCTTGGGCAAGTCACTTTTCTCAGTTTCCCCACCTAGACGTACCCACCTTCTGTGAGCAACCCTGACAAGGAAGCAGGCTGTGGAGGGGAGTGTCTCTCTGACTCTCTGAGTAGCATCGCTGATGGGACGGAACCCAGGTCTCCTGAGCCCCAGCCGATGGCTGGCTCTCCCAGAGCCTCTGACTCTCCTGTCCTAAGCCCAGGGCCCTGCACACACCCACCCAGGTCAAGCTCACCTCGCCGTTTTGTGAGGCCATTCGTTACCTGCGTGCGAGCCTGCCGTCCCCAGACAGACTTGTGATGCTCACCTGGGACTGAAACAGGTGCTGTTAGGGATTCAGGTTAGCCAGCAGCCCCCATGGAGGGGGCACGGTGATGTACGGCCCCGGCTGCACCGCCCCCCAGCCCCTGCCTCGGGAAGGATACGATGGTCTGTCTCTCTAAAGGGGACTTCTGCCTCAGTTTCTCCAGCTTTTCCAGTTGTTTGAGCTCGTTGTTCCGGACGTGTTTGAATTTCTTGATCTCAGCCTATGGAAGGAGAAGGGTGGTTGCCTGGGGTCCCAGCACCCTGCGTGGCCCACGCCGCAGTGCCGTGCCCTTGCTCACCTGGGTCTGCCTTATCTGCACCCCGTAGAGCTTCAGGGGGTTGACCATCTTGGTCTCCAGCCTCTCGACCTGGGGGCACGCGGACATACACAGTCAGAGCGGGTGGAGCCAGGGAGATGCTGGGGGGCTGCACGGCCCCTGGCCTGCATTTACAGAGCGCCATCTGCATGTCCGGAGCTGCACGGTGGGTCCTCCTCCCACCTTGGGGTTGCGAGCACGGGCGACACATTTTATCTGGCTGAGCCCTGTTTCCTGGCCTGTACAGTGGGTATAAGGAGTGTACCCGCCCACGGTTTTTTAGCAACTGGATGGGACCCAGCGCTATTTCATTTCTCCAGACTGCCTTAGATCTCACCAGGGATGCTGACAGATCCACCTGGAACACAGACTAGCAGGGAATTCAGAGCTGACTGCGCTGTGCAGCCCCCAGGGACATGGCAGGGTCAGCGAGGGGGACACCTCACGCCCCTGAGTCAGTGCCTGTGTGCCAAGCCTAACACTAGACACGAGGATAAACAATATCAGTACCGGTAACAATGGTCCCAGTTAAAGCTAGTGCGGGTTAAGCGCTTACCCTGTGGGTGTCACAGTAGAACAGGTGTAGGAGTCCCCCAAGGGCTTCTTAAAACCCTGATCCCCAGGCAGCACCCCAGAGGTTCTGACTCAGCAGGTCCAGGGTGCAGCCCAAGAATCTGCATTTTTCTAACAGGTTCCCAGGTGAGGCTGGTGCCTGGAGGATGGGGTCCCCTGAGAGT
The DNA here is from genome assembly GCF_964341445.2 of Mesoplodon mirus. Lineage (NCBI taxonomy): Eukaryota > Metazoa > Chordata > Mammalia > Artiodactyla > Ziphiidae > Mesoplodon > Mesoplodon mirus. The sequence goes on along the minus strand of NC_138995.1, from coordinate 4,099,219 downwards.
CTGGTTTGCCCGATGGGTCAGGGGAGCCGGAGTCCCCACCCAGCCCCCTCCTCCTCCTCCATTACGGCTTATGGCTCTTGTAAACGCAAACCTAAAGAAGAAATTATTTTCCCAAGTGCCGAAAGGGAAAGGGACTTATCCCTTCCGTTTCTGTGCAGTATTCCTTTGAGAAAACATGCAGTTGTAAATCCTTTCTCTGTCCCTTTGAGATGGATATAAAGCTTTTAAAAGCTAAAGAAGCCTCTGGCTGGTTTTACAACCAGGGAAGCCCAGTCATCTCTGAACTGTAAACTTTGGGAGGACAGTGTCTCCAGGCTGAGTTTGCTTGGTGCCTGGCTCCCAGCTGTACCTACCTGCTTGTCAGAGAGAGATGAGGTTTTCGTTTTCTTTGGATAAAGATGATTAGCCAGCCCAGGTGGCCACCCAATCGCCAGGTGGAATTAGGAAGTCCTGTGTGACAAAGGGTGCTGTCCCCTTCCCTGTCCTCAGGGGGAGTGAGGTTTCTCTGTCTTTGCCATCACTTATTCAATCTACCTTCTGGCTTAACGCTTATTCAATAGAAGAGCTGTTTCATTCTTTTCTACCATCGCAGAGAGGATTTTTCTGGGCTGGCTGGAGTTTTGTTTTATTTTTATTATTGTTTTTTTGATCCCAAACTCCTAACCCTTCCCTCTCCAATACTCCCTCCCCCTTGGCAACCACAAGTCTGTTCTCTATGTCTGTGAGTCTGTTTCTGTTTTGTAGTTCATTTGTGTCATATTTTAGATTCCACATGGAAGCGATATCATATGGTATTTGTCTTTCTCTGTCTGACTTACGTCACTTAGTATGATAATCTCTAGGTCCGTCCATGTTGCTGCAGATGGCATTCTTTCCTTCTTTTTTATGGCTGAGTAATATTCCACTGTATAGACGCCACACGGGGATTTTTATTTTTAATTCTTTCCCTAACTCCCTGCAGCCTCCTTGCCCTCCACAAGCCTCCAGGCTCTCAGTCCTGTAAACTGAGGTGTGACCCTGGGGAGGGAGTGATGGGAGCCTCCTCACTCTGGGGACACCTTTGGAGGAGATGCGTCCGCTGACTGTGGACCCTGCCGGCCGGCTCTGACTCTCAGATCCCCCCGGGAAATGGGCCCGCTGGGGCCACTCACTCACCTCGGCCTGCCGGTAATCCTGCACTTTGGCCAGGTCCTCGGCGAAGTTCCTCAGGGCGGCCCGCATCTCCGGGTTCTCCGTGTTGGCGAAGTCGATGAGCTGCCTGACCAGTTGGTCGGCCTTGTCACGCAGCCGGGCTGTCTTGCGGGTGTAGGCGGCCAGCAGCGAGCAGAACTGGCCAAAGTACTTCTCAGCGTTGGTCACTGTGTCCTGTCACCCGCACCCGCTGTCCCTGGGGAGGTGGGGGCCTGAGGAGCCGTTTTGGGCAGGGACGCCCAGCCAGGCCACGACAGCGAAGCAGGGGTCACCCACCCACCGCCCTCCTCCTGGGTGGCAAACCCAGGCCAGGCGTCCGGTCCCCAGGATAATGCCCGAAGTCCCCGGGTCAGGCCGTCAAGGCAGATGCGGGAGACCAGCGGGGTCACAGGGCTGGTCCGTGGCTGGGCAGGAGTGCAAACATGGGCTTGGCTCCTAAACCTGGCCTTTCCCACCCTTGGGCCCTTTAGAGGGGCTTTATCTTCCCAGCAGAGTTGGTCTGTATTCCAACCATGCTGAGCTGCTGAAATCCCCAGATTCTACCTTTTCCCCCGAGCTGTTGAAATTCTCTCCCTTCTCTACATCATAAATCTTTATTAATAAACTTTTTTGCGGGGTGGGGGGACCAGTTTTAGGTTTACAGAGAAACTGAGTGGGAAGTGCACAGGGTTCCTACGTACCCCCTCCCCGGCCCGCAGGGTTTCCCTACAATCAACAGCTCCCCTGTACTGCCTGACCTTTGTGACAAAAGGTGAACCAATAGTGACACATTCTTATTAACTGAAGTCCCTCGTTTACATGAGGGCTCCCTCTTGGTGTCCTGCATTCCGTGGATTTTGACAAGTGCTCAGTACCCTGCCTCCACCATCACAGTGTCGCAGAGAACTCTCACCGCCCTAAAGACCCCAGGCTCCGCCCGTGGGTCCCTCCCCCAGCCCTGAACCTTGAGTTTGTCCTCCTGGCGTGCCATTTATCAGCACATGTCACTTCCTGTTGTGCTTGCTTTCTGTCACCCTCTGCATCTTTCTGGGTCGGGCTTGCGGGGAGCTTGCTGACTCATCTTTTTCTCTCTTTTTTTGCTGACTCATCTTTATGTGCTGCTAGCCTGGGGCCTGCCCATCGCAGGTGCTCCATGAAAAAATACAGGGTGAGTGAAGGACCCGCTGGATTTCATCTTCCCAAGACAGTAAAGGGGGCACAGCCTCAGACAGTCGCCTCCCTCTCGCACCACTGCACCCTGTCCTTGCCTCTCGTCCCACCCAGGTGGTCACTGCCCCATCCCCTCTCTGTAGGACCAAAGCCCCCAACCTGTGCATCCCTCTAATCACACCTCTAAAGCTGGAAGCTGAGAGGAGGGCCCTTTGTCCTCCTAACAAACCCTAACTGGTGCAGCCCTTTACAGTTTGCAGTGCGCATCGTGTGTGTTACCCTGCAAACAAGGTAAATGGAGACCAGAGAGGTGAAGCATCTTGTTCCAGGTCACACAGCTGGCCACAGTCCCTGTCCCTCCACATGGGGTCCTTGGACCCCCTCAATCAGAATTGCCTGGGATACAAGTTAAGCCTGCAGCATCCCAGCCCACTCTCTGCCAGACTCCCTGTGAGCGAGGTCCAGGGGGCTGCATTTTTAAAGAAGCCCATCAGGTGGTCCAGGGGCACCCTGGAGTTTGTGGGCCCCAGAGGAGCCAGGTGTGGAAACAACTGAGTAAGGGGCAAGTTGAGAAGGCAGTGGTAAATTCAGGCTGCAGGCAGTGGGCTCGGGGACGATTCCACAGAGGGGGTGATGCCTGATGGGGTTTTGAGGTATGAAGAGGGGTTTCCCAGGTAGAGATGAGTGAGGGAAGTTGGGGTGGCCCCTGTGAATTTAGCTACCCCAGGGCTGTGGGCAAAAATGCTGGAGAAGCAGACAGAGGCCAGATTCTGGAAGCCTCCATGGTCTCTAGACCTCCAGGTGGGCGTGCTGTGGGCGGGAGAGCATCCTTACCACTGCGCCGCCCCCCCCAGCAGTCCAGGCGGCCCCATCAGTCTTGGTGCGTCTGGCCCCGAAAACCCGGCCACCCCCTCCCTCCCAGCCCAGGCCAGCGTGGGGCTGCTCACCTGGAGAGAACGATGTTCATTGTGGCTGGAGACAGCAGCCGTCCTGGTCCTGGGGAGTAAGGACGGCCCCCGGGGTCCCACAGGCCTGGGAGAAGCCACACAGGGCGGGTGCAGCTGCATGGTCCTGGCTCAAGGGGTGCTGCCGCCTGGCTACCAGGCGACGTGGCCGCCCGCAGTCACCCTGGGAGGAGCCTCCGCGGGTCACTAAGGCAACCTCTCCCCGGGCCAGCCTCCCCGAGCGGATTAGGAGGCCTCAACCAGCCTTGCGCTGGCCCAGGTGGGGTCGCCGAGAGGCTCCCACTCTCCCGGTGAAGGTGGAGGTTCTTGTGGACCCGGCAGCGCTGGGGTTCCCCAGGAGGTGCGGGGACCGGACTTAGGGCTGCTGGCCCTGCGCCCAGCTGTGCTCGTGGGTCGTATTGCTGGGGCTCCTCCTCCCCTCCTCCGAGAAGGCCACCCGGCCTTCCCCAGGCTCCTAGGAGACTTGGCTACTCAGGAGGGGTTTGCGGAAAAGCACAGTGAATCGCTGCTCGTCGCTGAATCGAGGGGACAGATGGCACCAGCCCACAGGGACATCTTAAACGTGTTAATCATCATTTTACTGGTCTTTTCCCCCTTATTATAAACACTATCTGCTCATTGCTAGAAAAGCAAGAAAACAAAGATAACACAAAAAGAAGAAAATAGAACGGCACATACAAAATTGTGCTAACTGAAGTACGGTACATTTTGCTAATTGTAAGATGTGTGCAATTCAGTGCATCTACGTTTTACCTAAAGGAAAGAAATATGCAGCTAACAACCACAACAGTAAGAGATCGGGTGGGAAGAGGGGAAGGTAGAAAAGCGGAATGTTGGTAACTGTTGCCGTGGAGGACCCGCTGCACATGTCTGTTCACTTTGTATATGTCTGAAGTTCTTTATAACGAAGAGCGTTTTTTTTAAGTGTATATGAAAGCGAGGACTTTATTTATTATTTATTTTTATTGAAATACAGCTAATTTACAATGTTGTGTTAGTCTCTGGTGTACAGCATGGTGATATACACACACACACAGACACACACCACACAGACACTCTTTTTCAGATTCTTTTCCATTACAGTTTATTACAAGATATTGAACATAGTTCCCTTGCTATACAGTGGGTCCTTGTTAGTTATCTCTTTTATATATAGGAGTGTGTCTGTTAATCCCATACTCCTTATTTATCCCTCCCCTCGTTTCCCCTTTGGTAACCGTAAGTTTCTTTTCTATGCGTGTGGGTCTGTTTCTGTTTTGTAAATAAGTTCCTTTGTATCATGTTTTCAGATTCCACATATAAGTAATATCATATGATATTTGTTTTTTCTCTGTTTGACTTACTTCACTTAGTATGATAACCTCTAGGTCCATCCATGTTGCTGCAAATGGCATTATTTAATTTTTTTAATGGCTGAGTAGTATTCCATTCTGTAAGTGTGTATATATGTATATATACACCACATCCTCTTTATCCATTCATCTGCTGATGGACATTTAGGTTGCTTCCATGTCTTGGCTATTGTAAATAGTGCTGCGCTGAACATAGGGGTGCATGTATCTTTTCAAATTATAGTTCTCTCCGGATATATGCCCAGGAGTGGGATTGCTGGATCCTATGGTAGGTCTATTTTCAGTTTTTTAAGGAACCTGCATAGTGTTCTTCATAGTGGCTGCATCAACTTACATTCTCACCAGCAGTGTCGGAGGGTTCCCTTTTCTCCACAAAGTGGAGACTCCACAAAGTGAGGACTTTAGAGTCAGCGAAATACAGGTTCAAATCCCAGCCCCCAGCCCTGCTGTGTGACCTTAGGCAAATCACCTGACCTCTCTGGGCGGCAGTCTTCTCCCCGGTAAAATAGGACCGTGGCCCTCTTTCCTTGCCTTGTTGTTAGGAGAAATAAGTCCCTGGTGCATCAGTAAAGAGATGGCAGGGCAGCCCCCAGGGCAGTTCCTGGCCTGTCTGCCCACAGTGGTGCCAGCTCTGGGGTGGCTGGTCCTGTGCTGGTTACCTGCCCCCTCCCCCCACATCTCTGCGTGGTCCCTTTATCACTCCATACGTCCCTTTGCACAAGCTCAGTGCTCCCCGTGGGCCCTGAGCAATGCATACACATAACTCAGCTTCTTCCTGTCTGGGGCATGTCACCTCCCCTGACTTCCCACACGGTGGCCCTGACCGGTGCCCTGAGGCTCTGCCAGTCACTGTGCAAGTCTTTCCTGGATGAGGCCGCGGGAGGGGCTCCTGTGTCCCAGCTCTGTGTGGAGCGGCCATCCTGGCACCGGTCAGATCCCTTGCACGCTCTTGGCTCCGTCTCTCTTGGGGGTTGCACTGCACTGAATAGTGTTCCCCCAAATGCACGTCCACCCAGGACCTCAGAATGTGACCTTATTTAGAAATAGGGTCTTTGCAGATGTCATTAGCTGAGCTGAGCCATCCTGGAGCAGGACAGGCTCTGGTCCAACGACGGGGGTCTTGTAAAAAGAGGAAGCAGACACACAGGGAAGATGGCCACATGACAGCAGGGGCGGAGACCGGAGGGATGTGGCTGTGAGCTACGCCTGGCCTGGCGTCCCTCGCTTCCTGCACATTTGGTGAAAAGCTTCAGTTCCATCCCTTATGTATGATTTCTCTCCCTCCCTCCTTCCCTCTGTCTCTTTCCAACTTCATTAACGTTTCATGCAGGTCATTCTCATCACAACGGCAACAATAATAATACCTGCGGGGCAGCTCTGCGCCTGTCCTGCTCCAAGCCCCACACTCATTCACTCATACACTCAGAAACCAGAATAAGCTTTTTCTTACCAAATGTGGGATTTTTAAAAAGTTGGAGTTGGAAATCAGCAGGACAACATTAACTGGAGACGTGACATTTCACTTTAAAATGCAACCTTTTCAGTTAGCGAACTGCGATGGTCAGTCTTCTGTGTCATCTCAGCCGGGCCACAGTGACCCACCGTTTCATCCAGCACGAACCCGTGGGTTGCTGGGAAGGCACTGGGGGATGCGGTTGGCCTTGCAGTCAGTTGGCTTGAAGTAAAGGACCTGACCCTCAGTGACGTGGCGGGGTGGGAGGGGCGCGGGGTGTCATCCCTTCACCACTGGGAGATCCTAGGAGCAAAAGTGAGGTTTCCAGGAGCTTCAGCTTCTGCCTGAGTTTCCAGCCCGCCCTGTGGATTTCGGACTTGCCAGCCCCACATCACGTGAGCCAGTTCCTTAAAATAAATCTCCTCATATATTCAGTTGGTTCTGTTTCCCTGGAGCACCCACCTCTTGTAGGACTAGGAGAGGCTGCAAAGCCATTTCAGGTTTCTGGGGCTCCGGAAGTATGAGTTCGGTGTTATAGGCAACGACCACCAGAGGGCAGCAGAGACCCGCTAATGGGGAATTCCCACGTGGAGGGCAGAGTGGGAGGTGACCCCAGGAAACGCACCAGAGGAAGCCCATGACTCCAGGCAAGATGGGAGAAGGAGCAGCGGATGGAGAGAAAGGGCAGTGGGTCATTCATGAACTTAAAGAACTTTAAAGAACGGAGACCACTTTCTAGTAGGGCCACACGGAGACATCTTGTGGCCAGAGAGAGAAAAGCCAAGAGACTGGGGAGAGGGGGGTGCAGGGGCTGGGTAGGGGGAGGGAGGAGGATGCAGGGGCTGGGTGGGGAGAGAGCTTCCCCCTCCTTCCCCCCTCCCCTCCCTCCCCTCCCCCTCCCCTCCCCCTCCCCTCCCTCCCCTCCCTCCCCTCCCCCTCCCTCCCCTCTCCCCCTCCCCTCCCTCCCCCTCCCCTCCTCCCTCCCCCACCCCAGACCCCTTCACCACCCTTGGCTGCAGGGGCAAGCAGGTCTGTGTCTAAGAGAAAAGTGGCCTGAACCCCGTGCACACCCCACCCCCACCCCTGTTTAGTGCCCATGGCTTGCACTCTTTCTTTCCTATATGTATTTTTGCTGAACCACGTGAGAGCCCATTGCAGACATCCTGACCCTTTGCCCCCAGTCCAGCGTGCACCTCGAGAGCAAGTTCGTTGTGTTCTCCTGCGAGACCTCATGTGACCATCACACCCAGAAAACATGGATGCAGGGCCGGCATGCAGTACTGTCTCCGTGGTCGCATTTCCCCAACCGTCCCACTAAAGTCACTGGTGGCTGGTTTTTCCGCTGATTCGGGATGCGTTGCAATTCCTGCTGAGTCTGTTTAGTCTCCTTGAGTTGAAAATGGGCACCCCCCCCCAGGCTTTTTCTTTTCAAGATGCTGACTTTCTGTTTGTAACAGAAATCATTTCTGTCCTACAGAAATAATACAAGAACTCCTTCACCCAGTTTCTCCAACTGTTAACATTTTACTGAGTTTGCCTTATTCTCCTCTCCTCTCCTCTCTCTCTCTCTCTCTCTCTCTCTCTCTCTCTCTCTCTCTCTCTCTCTCTCTCTCTCCCTCTCTCCCCCCCCCTTTTCTGAACCACTTGAGAGCGAGTTGCAGACCCGATGCCGCTTTAACCCAAATACCCAGTGTGCATTTCCTAAGAGCAGGACGAGCCTCTCACAGCCACAGACAAACTCAAAACCAGACGGTTCACACTGTTACGCAGTCTTTCACTCTTTATCTAATCTACAGGCTTCATTCAGATTTCACACTTGTCCCCGTAATGTCATTTCAGTACATAAGCAAGCAGATAATTTTCTCCTGCTCCAGTGTCCAGTCCAGGGTCACCCGCTGTCCTTAGCTGGCACGATTCTGATGTCTTCGTGGATGGGGGGCCAGTTGCTTTGGGGGAACGTCGCTCCGTTGGGCTGGGCGCCGGGCAGGAGGACTCAGAGGCGGGTGGTGTTGTCCCATTTTATGAGACTGTCTTCCATAGCCAGCTCTGTTCCCTCCACCGTTCCCCATATGATGTCACTGCCCGCTCTCGTCACTTGCCCCTCACCTGCTGGTGAGCCCAGGACCTGGCTCAGTCATCCTCCGCCCCCCGCCCCCGACCAGGGGTTTGCCGAGTGTCTCCTCCACCCCTGGCCCTGGGCTGCTGTTGGGGACACCTCTACACAGACAGAAGGGTCCCTGACTCGTGGAGCTTGTGCCCAGGGGCCAAGTCCAGGCTCCTTCCTCCTAGCTGGGCCTCAGGGCAGGCCAGGACTCCCCTGAGCCTCAGTTTCCTCATCTGTGAAGTGGGGACAGTCATCTTCCACCCTCACAGGGTGACCTCAGGGAGGAAATGAGATGGTGCCAGGAAGGGACCCTTGGTGTCAGGCCACAGTAGCCCTGGGCAGCATGGGGATGGCTGCCATTGCCCAGAGGGGCCCCATCCCCATGTGGGGTCTGACCACACCGAGCTCCGGGAGCTCTGCCCTCCCAGATCCAAGCCCGAACATTTTTAGTGCCACTCAAGATTGAATTAGCTTTGTTTTTGTTTTGTTTTTTCCTGGCTTCATTGGGTCTTTGTTGCTGCACGTGGGTTTTCTCTAGTTGCGGCGAGCGGGGGCTACTCTTGTTGTGGTGTGCGGGCTTCTCATTGCGGTGGCTCCTTTTGTTGTGGAGCACGGGCTCTAGGGCACGTGGGCTTCAGTAGTTGTGGCTTGCGGGCTCTAGAGCACAGGCTCAATAGTTGTGGCGCACGGGCTTAGTTGCTCCGCAGCGTGTGGGATCTTCCTGGACCAGGGCTTGAACCCGGATTCTTAATCACTACGTCACCAGGGAAGTCCCTGAATTAGCTTTTTTTTTAGCAGCCACATCACACCGAGCTGGCATTTCACAGGCTTCACGGAGCCAGCAGGCAGGTACATGAACTCAGCAAGGGGCACTCAGTTGGGGCTGCTGCAGACGCCAGAGTCAGCAGTGGCTTTGCAGCCCTGCCGGGCCCGGTGTTTCTTCTGACTCTTGAGTCCGGCTTGGGGGACATGCTGAGAGGCCCCAGGGAGACAGGGGTCGGGTAGGGCCCCCCGGTGGGTCCCGCTCGGTGAAAGCGTTGGGATGGTCCCAGGCCCAGAAATGGCTCTGTCCTAGATGGGCCTGCGCTGGGGGCATCAGGCCAACCGGGGGGGATAAGGCTGGAGGGGGCGATGGGGAAGGTTCCCTGACCCTTCCTGGCCTCAAATTGGAAAAGAGCAGTGAAGAGCGAAGCAGAACGTCCAAGTTCACGTGACGGGCAGCGTCCGGGGTGGGGCTGGGGGTGTCTCGCCCTGCTTGCCCCTCACCCCCCCAGCTTCTGCTCCTACTCTGACTCCGAGCTCCGAAACGTGAGCTAATAAACGTGTTCTGTCTGGGGTCATTTGGTTACAGCCGCCCCAGGAAACTCCTTTTTAATTCCAAGCCTGGCCATTCATCTGCTCTCTGGGGCTGGCTGCAGAGGACACAGAGCTAGTGTGAACCCTGGGGGACCAGAGGACTCATGGGGGTCCACAAATCAAAGGAAACCCCAAATAATCATGGCTTTAAGAAGATGGAAATTGGGAATTCCTTGGTGGTCTAGTGGTTAGGACTCTGTGCTTTCACCGCCGAGGGCCTGGGTTCAATCCTTGGTCGGGGCACTAAGATCCCATAAGCTGTGCAGCATGGCCAAAAAAAAAAAGAAGATGGAAACTTATTTTTCACTGCAGGGGGCTCTATGATGTCAGGGCCCAAGTGTCTCCTATCTTGTTCTTCCTATTCCTAGAGTCACCCCATGCTCCAAAATGGCTGCTGGAACTCTGGTCATCACATCTACCATCTAGCAAGCAAAAAGAAGGGAGGGGCAAAGAACAGCATGCCCCTTTCTTTACTTAAGTTGTACATCACTTTGCACTCACGTCCTGCTGGCTAGAACTTAGTCACACAGCCACACCTAGCTGCAAGGGAGGCTAGGAACTGTAGTCTAGGCTGCAGGGCCCCACTTCTGGCAGGGCCCATAGCTACCAGCTTCGCATGGACTCAGTATGCACTCACAGCCACCAAAGCCCCAGCCTTTCCCAACAGGACACCAACGTCAGGGATCTGGGGAACTTGGCAAACACCCCACCCTGTGTTCCAAGAACTCGGGGCTCATGTGCTGAGCAAGCACCAGGGACAGGCCTGGTGTCCCATCTTTCTCCAGGCCAGCGGTGGCCTTGGGTTCCCCAGGCTCAAGATCTTGTTTGTGGCGTGCCTCACTGCCTGTCTGCAGTCTTGACCAAACAATTAGAAAGGGCTCTCAGATTTCTTCAAATGAGTGGAAGAAAAGAACCAAAACCAAAATATGTTTCCCTTGGAAAACTCAGGGGTGATTTTGAAACCCAGTGATGCAGAATGTCGGGAAGGGGTTGGAGTGATTGCTCTCTGGGTCCACTGAACAGAGAAAAATCCAGAAGCACTCCTGGGAGAGTGCCCTGAAGGATGGGGAGAGGGATCTGGGGAGGAGGGCTCAGCAGTCATAGGATCAAGACGACCTTGGCTGCTGGGTGCCATGTGACCTGGGCAGTCACTTCTCCTCTCTGGATCTCATGTTCCTATCTGTATAATGAGAGGGTGGGATCAAGAGTCCCCCCATCTCTGTTGCCCTGGGGATCAGTTCCACATCCCAGGGCACCCTGCACTCTGACCCTGTATAGCTTTCTGAAAAACCCTCAGCCCACAGCCCAGCGCTGCCCCGGGAACCCGTGGTTCCTGGGAGCCCGGCCCCAGCTCCACGTGAAGGGGCCTCTCTCCTCTATTGTTTCTCATCTGCTGGACTCCTGGCAGCACAAATGTTTCCAGAACAGGAAAGCCTTGTTCCCTCCTAGGCAAAGAGAAGACAATTTAGGAGCAATTAGCAGTTCCCCGGGAGAAGAGAGAAAGGGAAGGACGATGGGAAAAGAAAACCCTAAGATGCATCTTATTCATATTTTTTACAAAGCTTTTTTCCCCCTAATTTTAGAAAATCCAGAAACACAGGTAGAAAGTACGGAGGGAAAAGCTGATAACCCACATCCAGAAATATCCCTTAGTTGCATTGGGGTACGTTTCCTTACAATCTCTTTAGTAAATAATTTATATGAGTTCATAATTTCTACATATCACAGGTCTGCCCCTGTTGTTTCTTATAAACTCTGCATGGGTATAATTTTTGTTATTTTTTCCAGCTTTTTATTAAGAAAGATTTCAAATATACAGAACAGTGGGAAAAAAATAGGACAACATGGTTTGTGTCCCCACCATCTAGATTCGAATACTGTTAATGTTTGCTAGTCTGTGACCTTGTTTTAATGGCTATATAATATTCCGTGACAGTAGGTGTACTTGAACTCAGTCAGTTACTGAACAAATATTTATTAAGTGGCTACTCTGTGCCCAGCGATCTCCTAGGCACTGGGGCCACGTCAGGGAAGCGTAGGCCTGCGTTTCCTGAGTGGACATTCAGTGCGGAACAAAGCCAGACCAGGGAGCCAACAGCTAGCAGGCGAAGTGGAATTTCTAACATGCAACTCAGCCTTCCTGGGAGCTCAGGGCACCCTTGAGACGGGGGAAAGTTCTCTACGGGGACTTCTGGGTTTTGTGTGTGTGTGTGTGTGTGTTTAATTTTATTGGAGTAGGGTTGATTTACAATGGCATGTTAGTTTCAGGTGTACAACATAGTGATTCAGTTATACATATACACATATTCTTCTTTTTCAGATTCTTTTCCCATATAGGTCATTACAGAATACTGAGTAGTGTTCCCTGTGCTCTAACAGTAGGTCCTGGTTGGTTATCTCTTTTATATATTCTACAGGGACTTTGGCCATCAGTTTGGGGACCACTTCCTCAGTACGATAGAGTCATCAGGGCATCCCCCAGCCAGTGGGAAACCAGTGCCAAGTGGCCCCTGACTTTTTTCAGCCACGTCTCCACAGCAGCCACCGGCTGTTGGTAGATGCCACCGCAGCAGGGCCCAGCCCAGTGGTCCCCAAAGGCTGACCACATGCCACAGCAGGCCTGCTTAAGCATTTGCACAGTCCAAAGCAAACAGACAGGAAGGAACATGGGAGACGCAGAAGCGTACTCACAAAGTGGGGCTGATCCCATTAAAAAAACTTCCGAGATCGTTGATTCCCTTTGCTTTCGGTGCTAACGTGTCTCTTGCTTGGTGCTAACGTGTCTCTTGCTTGGTGCAAAATGGCAGTGGTTGTAAGTGGCACTTTAGACGTTGTCCTTTCTTGGCCATACAAAGAGTTGGCCACCCTCCGTTAGTTCCCAAAACTGGGGAAAAAGAAGAATTACTAACCTATGACATCTAAGAGCTGGGAGCTGCCATTGGGTCCATCTCACACACTCGCAGAGGGTGGGAATGGCCAAGGCATTGTGACCCTTTCCTGCTTTCTGATCTACAACTTGAATTTCTTTTTTTTTTCTTAATTTATTTTATTGAAGTGTAGTTGATTTACAATGTTGTGTTAATTTATACCGTACAATACAGTGATTCAGTTATACATATATCTACATTCTTTTTCATATTTTTTTCCATTATGGTTTATCACAGGCTATCATATAGAGTTCCATGTGCTATACAGTAGGACCTCATAGATTATCCATTCTATGTATAGTAGTTTGCATCGCTAACCCCAAACTCCGACTCCATCCCTCCCCCACCCCCCTTCCCCTTGGCAACCACAAGTCTATTCTCTATGTCTGTGAGTCTGTTTCTGTTTCGTAGAGAAATTCTTTTGTGCCATATTTTAGATTCCACAGATAAGTGATATCATACGGTATTTGTGTTTCTCTGTCTGACTTACTTCTCTCAGTATGATAATCTCCAGGTCCATCCATGTTGCTGCAAATGGCATTCTTTCACTCTTTTTTATGCCTGAGTAATATTCCATTGTATATGTGTACCACATCTTCTTTATCCATTCATCCATCGATGGACATTTAGGTTATTTCCATGTCTTGGCTATTGTGAATAGTGTGCAGCTTGAATTTCTTACCGTCCAGCCTGTCCCAGTGTCCACGGGCCCCAGGCCTCGAGGGGGAGGGGCATTCTCACCCGGGAGATAGGTGAGCCACCTCTGTCAGTGAGAGGGGGGTAAAGGATGCTCGTGGCTTCCAGGGATACAGTTCTCTGGTACGTGTGGCAGGGGCACCTTTATGCCAGCCCTCCAAACGAGGAAACTGAGGCACGGAAGGGTTTGCGTCCTGTGCCCGAGGAGATCACAGCCGGGCGCCAAAGCCTGTGCCTCCCTTCCACAAGGGATCCCGATTTCACCAATCAGGAAAATTCAGGAATAATAATCTGGGGGGAACAAATGCAGGTAAGACACCTTTTTATTTGGCCCAGACAGAAACACTTTTCAAAAGCCCAAAAACTGAGGTTCCCCTATCACAGCATTTTATTCAAGGAGGGAATACTGTAACGCACACACACACGCGCATGACCTCAGAGGAGGTGCCAGCTGCCCCCTCACGCTGACGTGTTCTAAATGCTCAGGGTCCCTATTTTGCTCCTCTTTTTTGAGCTCCCGGTGGCCAAACTGCTTGATTCAAATCCCAGCTCCTCCGCCTGCCAGTCTTGAGACTGTGGCCCAGGTCTGACCTGCCTGGGGCCTCATTTTCCTCATCTGTAAAATGGGGACAGTAAGATGGCCCTTCGACAGGCTTTCGCGTGGGGTGAGTGCCCGGAAGTGATCGTCACTTTTGTCCCCGGTCCTGAAGCAGGGACCTGGCTGGGCTCAGGACAGGGAGGATGGGGGGAGTGTGAGCGAGGAAAGTGGGAGGATGGCCAAGGTCAACTCTACTGACTTCCGGCTCCCCCAAGGCATCCGAGCCGCCTCTGTCCAAGGCACCGAAGGGTGGCCTCCCCTCGGGCTCCCCGATTCCACAGGCACAATTCAGCGTCTCCCTCGGGCTCTGCAGAACTTTTTCCTCTAAACAATAAGTGCTGAGCTCCTGTGCTTCCTCCCCTACAAGGGCGGCATCGCACATCCGCTGCGTTTGGCCGGGATGGACGCCGCGGAGGCCAAGGCATGGGGGATGGGCTCCGTCCAGGAGCAGAACTGCAGACTCGGAGGGGTGGGTGTGTGTGTGTGTGGCCCGAGACCAGGTCCCTCCCAGGACAGTCACTCGGAGGATGCCGTCCAACCCGGCGGGGCCTTCAGTGACGACATGATATCGGAGGAGAACTTGATGAGAATGTGGAAATTTCCACAGAATGCGAGTTTGGGTCTGGTTCCTTGGACTTCTGAATGATCAGAGGTCTTTAGAACTCAGAGCGCAGTATGCGGTCAGGATCTGTGTTCCCATGTGGCTGCTTAGGATGGTCATAAAGCCATCCATTCATTCAACAAGATTGTGATCGAGCAGCTGCTCTGGACTGCTCCCTGGAGGACCACAGTAGACGGGACAGGTGTGCGCCCTGAGTTCCTGGAGTCTCAGTCCAGAGGGAGCCCCCATTTATTTATTTTTTAAATGTTTACAGGGGCCCAACATTTTTTTTTTTGTCTGTGCCGGGTCTTAGTTGCAGCACGTGGGATCTTTAGTTACAGCACGTATACGGGATCTAGTTCCCTGATCAGGGATCGAACCCGGGCCCCCTGCATTGGGAGCCCGGAGTCTTACCCAATGGACCACCAGGGAAGTCCCGAGGGAGCCCCCATTTAAACAAGAGCTTGGCAGTTCCGTGGGTGGTAAAGTCTGTGTTCAGAAGATCTGGTGGATGAGCAAGGTGAGAGCAGAGAGAAGCCACATCACCCCCACTGGGACGGCTACAATCAGAAAGACGGACAGTCACAAGTGTTGGCGAGGGTGCAGAGAAATCAGAACCAGCATGCACTGCTGCTGGGACTGGAAACCGGTGCAGCTGCTTGGGAAGACAGCCTGGCAGCCCCTCTGAAGGTTCAACATAGAGTGACCACGTGACTCGGGCATTCCACTCCTAGGTATCTACCCAAGACAAACGGAAACGCCCACACACACAAAAGTGTCCACAACTGTTCACAGCAGCGCTCTTCACAATAGCCTCAAAGTGGAAACGACCCAAATATCCATCAGTGGATGAATGAATAAACAAAATGTGGTCTGTCCGTGCACTGGGATGTTATTCAGCCATAAAAAGGAATGAAGCACAGGCTGGGACATGGACGAACCTTGAAAACATCCTATTACGTGAAAGAAGCCAGTTACAGAAGACCCACGTATTGTGTGACTCCACTTGTACGAAATGTCAAGAATAGGAAAATTCACAGAGACAGAAAGTAGATTAGTGTTTGCCAGAGCTGGGGGGTAGGGAGAATGGGGGTGGACACTGAAGGATATAGGGTTTCTTTGGGGGGTGGTGAAAATGTTCTGAAATTACATAGTGCTGATGGTTATACACCCTTGTGAATACGTTTTTAAAAAGACTGCTGAATTGTACATTTTGAAATTGTGAACTTTATAGTATATGAATTATAGCTCAACATTAAAAAAAACAGAGAGGGCTTCCCTCGTGGCGCAGTGGTTGAGAGTCTGCCTGCTGATGCAGGGGACACGGGTTCGTGCCTCGGTCCAGGAAGATCCCACATGCTGCGGAGCGGCTGGGTCCGTGAGCCATGGCCCCTGAGCCTGCGCGTCCGGAGCCTGTGCTCTGCAACGGGAGAGGCCACATCAGTGAGAGGCCCGCGTACCGCAAAAAAAAAAAAAAAAAAAAAAAAAAAAAGAGAGAAGGGCCGGGAAATGGGCGCTTTCAATCTTTTAAGGATCTCTCCACACACAAGTCCTGGAAAGTGTATAAAATATTCATTCCTTTTAAACTTTCCAGGCTTTCACAGGCCAGAGAGCTGTGGCCTGTTCTTCATGATCTTCTTGCTAGGGGTTATTTCTGTGGCCTGGGCTGTCCCGGGAAGGTGCTAGCACATTTTGAGCACAGTAAGGGCTCAGAAAATGCAGGCATGTCAGAAGCCACAGGGATGTCTGAGCCAGTCACCTCTTTGCTTTACTTCGGAGGTCTAAATTCCATTCAGACCCTTCTGTCCTTCAAAGCCAGCCCTTGTTGGACCCTCTCCACTTAAATGTACATATAGCCTTCTAATGAAAGGGAACAGGGTGGGTACTGCCAGGTCCCGTGGGGCAGGTTGTTCACTGTGCAAGCAGCATTCATTGAACATTTGCGATATACCAGAAACCGTACTGAGCTCATTTTCTACGATGAACTTTGTTTAATCTTCACATTCACCCTTGGGTGAGAGTTGTTACCCTCAGTTTATGAAGGCAGGAGCCTTGGGAAATTTCATGATTCCCCCTAATTCCCGCTCCTTTCACAGCTGTGCTGGGAGGGATGCAGCTCCAGCAGGAGCCTTCCTGCAAAGCAGGCCCTGCCTGACCACTGGGAGGAGCCGGAGTTCTCCACCACCCCAGGCCTCTCCACGCCTAGAGCTGGCCTTCGCTGGAGGAAGTGCAGTGGTTAGACGCTCGCACAAGGGGTCACAGGACCTGGGTCCAACCTAGCTGGCTCTGTTCTCATGCAAGTTGTTTTATCTCTCTGCTTCACAATCCTATGCTGGTTGTGTTTCCCCATCAGTCCATCAGGGCAGGGGCCCAGCCGTCCCACTCATAGCAGTACCCAGTGCCTGGTGCATTCCCTGGCACGTAGTAAGCATGTAATTAATATTTTTTTGAACAAATGAATGAATGAATGTGTCCTACTCAGTGCTGGGGGCTAGGCTGAGACTGCAGGATGGGCCCCTGGAAGTCACCAGACCCCTGGTACAAGAGGCCACAGCCCCCGGGTGCCCCATCCTGGCAGAGGTCAGAGTCTCCATGGGTGGTCCTACCCTGGGGTGTGATCAGAACAAAGCCCAGAAAACACAGCTGCAGGGCCCCCACGTGATGGGGGGAGGGGGGGAGTCCTGGCCTCTCCTGTTTAGCGGCCTTGCCTGCACCGTGACCTTCCCCACCTGGCCCCGTCCATCTCGCAGGCTGCCCGGGCCACCAGGGAGCCTTTCGCACGGAGAGGGGACCTTCTCCATCTGCAGGGCCTCCCGGGACTTGCATCTCCAGCTCTACAGTTACATTCCATTCACAAAAAACAATCTAGATCTTAAGACGTAGGAGCGCATTAAAAGGAGAGAAGCGAGGTGGAAAAATGTGGTCAGGGAGCCAGCGAGCTGGGATTGGGGCACAGGAAGTGGCTGCTCCGCCCCCTTTCCACCCACCCACACACATGCCAGCCGGGGAGCCTTTCCATCTGCTGTGTGGGCTGCCCGAGCTGTGGAGATGGGGGGAGTGGCCCGAGAGGCAAAGAGTTTCAGAGGTGGAGGCCCCCTCAGCCCTCCACCAACCGTTCCATTCTTCCCTCTCAACCGGGGCTGCCAGGGACTGTCGGGCAGGTCGTTCATTCTGCGCAAAGACCTGGCTCCGTCCAGCAAGCCGCGTGCCCTGGCGTGGGGTTCTCTGGCCCAGCGGAGCGTCTCTTCCTCACACACACAAAGGCACCACCTGGGCTAGTGGTCCTGGCTCCTGTATCTTTACTACTAAGACGCTTAAAACAGAACTTTGCTAAGTGTGACTCCGCTTCCACCACCCCCCCACTCTGAGACTCTCCGTGGTTCCCACTGACCTACAGGATAAAAATTAGGATAATAATAACATAGCGCTCACACTTCCTAATCATTTACTATATGCCCAGACTGAGCTAAGGGATTTTCCGTGCAATGCCTATTCCCCCATCACGTGCAATCTTTATATTACCAAGCATAACACATATATAGAAAACTGCACAAAACATCTATGTACTGTCAACAAACTATAAACACATTTAACCTTCACGGCAGCACCGCGAGGGGGTCATTATTACCATCCAATTTTCCAGAGGAGGAGACTGAGATGCAGAGTGTAAGTTGCAGGCCTGAGATCACACAGTGAATGGCAGAGGCAGGATTAAACCCAGGCCTCTGGCTGCATCAACCCACGGGGATCCTGTGCTGGCTCGGCTCACGGAATCCTCACAACCCCCTGCCAGGGGCTTCTCTCCTTGTGCCCATTTTCCAGATGGGACAGTGAGATCAGAGGGCTCAGTCACTCCCTTGTCCAGGGCTCGAGGCCCAGCATGGAGGATACCAGACCACACCACCACACTGTGCCTCTGCACAGTAGGTGCTGGATAAAGGCCCATGTGAGTGATGCTTGGCTGCAGTAATGTGCACCAGTGCCCAGTCCCTCTCCAGGAAGTTTTGCGAGAGGCAGAGGGGGTCCGCATTCCCTGGGAGGCCGGGTCAGACATGGAGTCTGATGTGGGGGCCTTTGCCCCTTAAGTTACTCCCCTCTCCCCGACTTTCCTCTTCCCCAGAAGAGGCTTGTTTCAGGACGGAGTCCCAAGGTTGCTGGCCTTTGCCTCCCACTAGCCCCTCTGGAGTAGGCTCCCCGCCTGTACCTCTTCTTGCCCCAGCGTGCTTTGCACACAGTAGGGCCTAAATGGACTGAATTCCAAACAGCAGGGTCATCCCTGCCACTGGGAGAGCCTGTGTTCACACCCCACCCCTGGCCTTGCCACCTTGAGAAAACGACTTGGCTGCTCTGGCCCTCAGTTTCCTCACCTGCAAAATGGGATGAACACCTTGCCCTAGGTTTGTTGTGCGGCTTACACCACCTACTCTGTGCAGCATGCCTGGGAGGGTGTTGGTACCTGTGGCGACAGCTCTGTCCCCATCGTCACGTGGCATCACACACAGATCTGGTGGCTTAAACAAAATCAGGGGCTGGGGCTTCCCTGGTGGTGCAGTGGTTAAGAATCCGCCTGCCAGTGCAGGGGACACAGGTTCGAGCCCTGGTCCAGGAGGATCCCACATGCCGCGGAGCAACTAAGCCCGTGTGCCACAACTACTGAGCCTGCGCTCTAGAGCCCACGAGCCACAGCTACTGAGCCCATGTGCCTAGAGCCCGGGGTCTGCAATGAGAGAATCCACCGCAATGAGAAGCCCGCGCACTGCAATGAAGAGTAGCCCCCGCTCGCCGCAACTAGAGAAAGCCCGCACGCAGCAACGGAGACCCAATGCAGCCATAAATAGATAGATAGATAGATAGATAGATAGATAAATCTATTTTAAAAAGAACCTGCTGTATAAAAATAAAAATAAAATTCAAAAAAATAATTTAAAAATAAAAAAAACGGGGGCTGTTCTTCACCTGGAATCCTCATCCACATGGCCCCAGAAGCCTTATTCCTGTTAGGGGATTTTTTTTTCTTCCTGTTGCATCTGTCAGTATCATAAATACTTGCAAGGGGAAGAAAAAAAATTCCCCCAGACTTTACGTCAACACAAACAGCCCTAATTGGTCCTGGAGCCTCATAATTCTCAGATTGTCTTGACCATGTGTATCTAGGAAATTCACAGCAGCAAAGGTGAAGGGTGTTTTCATTCGTAAATTGAAGTGGAGGCTTTGTCTTCCACTGAAATTTGGCTCCAGCTTCTCGCCTTGGGGCACTTTTTCTATGTGTGTGCAGAAATCTGACTTATCGCTTTCTTAGGGGAAAGGAGAAAATGCATGAATATTTAATTATTCTGCTGCCAGGAGGGGAGGGCTGGGAGCTAAATGGATAAAGAGGTGGATTTTTCTTTTCAAAGGCCACGGCAGGATCCGACCTGGCCCTTCAGATTTCTCCCGTCCTCCCGCCCTGTGTCATGTTGGGGGCCACAGCTGTCATGTTCCTGCTACCCGGCCTCTCTAGTTTTGGAAAGGATCAGCCGTAGGCGTGTTTGGGTCATTTCCGGTCGGTTCTTCTGGGCTCCTTGGCATATTTTGTTTGGCTTGCAACAAACATAGGCGAAGGGGGTGGGGAAAGGGGCGGTAAGGTCCAAGCACATCTTTGGCCGAAGAATTGCTGGCCAACAGGGAAGGGGAACCTGTGGCTGATGAGGCTAGAACATTCTGCAGTGTGAAAGCCAAAAAATTCCAAAAGAAACATTCTGTAGTTTCCAGCCTGTAAGGGGAGGAAGAGGATTTCCTCTTTGGGCGGCTTCTGGGGGCTCTGGGGAGGGCCCCCATCAGTGGCGGCCCCTCTGGCGGCCAGCACGGAGGGGCGGCGGCGGGGGCGGGGGACAGGAAACAGGTTTGGGAGTCTGGGCAGGACCAAATTTGGAGAAACTCAGGGGCAAGCATTTCAGCCCCGGCAGGAATAGGACTCGCTGTAAAGGCACAGCACTCTCCCCCAACGGCAGTCCTGGGGAGAGCTGCCTCTGCTGCTTGGGGGAGGGGGCTGTAAACTGAGGCACCAACGTACCTTCACTTTGCAGAGAGAGTTTAAACGAGGACTGCATGTCGGGGGAGAATGACCACAAGTACCGCTGGCTGAGCACCTACTGTGTACCGCAGGCTTCCTGCATCCTCAGCACACATCCCCGCAAGGGACAGGCCATTAGGTCCATAAGACAGATGTGGAAACCGTGGCTCAGAGAGGCAGATGGGCTGACCCCGGCTCCTTAGAAAGAACCATCTCTTCCCCAGTAGATGATTTTAAGTTGTACTATTCTCTGTTTAACAACAGGATGCCACATGTAAAGGCATTCCCTATAAACTGTTGAACATAAAATAATGAAGAATTCAAATTTTTCATAACCATCAGGAATAATTAAGGCCAGTTTTGTCATAGCGGGTCCCTTTCCCACCATCTGACAGAAAATGGGCATAATTGATGCGCAAATAGCCCACCTCTCACGTCAATAAATCTGTCATAAAAATTCAAAAATGTTTTTAAATGATAAAGATGTTCACAGTGCGAACAGCATCCCCTTGGATATGGCACCTTGTGCAGTGCACAACCTAAACAACCAAACACAGCAGCCCTGATGAGTGAGCAGTTTTGAACCTGGGGCTGTCTTTCCAGAGCCTGGGTACTGCCAGGCTCCTCCCATGGCTTAGCTGGCTTGCGATTTGGCCCCATCCCAGCTTCTAACTGCTAATGACAAAGAGCACTTGATGAATCAGAAAGGAAGGAAGAGAGGTGTAAGGATTAGATCCAGCTTTTATCACTGTCTCCCGAGTCCTAGCACAGGGCCTGGCATGCAGTGGGCTCCTTAAAGCAGCCTGAATGAATGATTGTGTGAATGAAAGCTAAGTCCACTCCTCTCCCCACCCCCATGTCTGCATCCCACAGGGCACTGAGCTCAGGGGTGGTGGCAGATGGAGGGGCTACAATCTGAAACCCCACTGAGCCGAGGGAAGAGAGCCAGTTCCCACAGGCCCCGGGACACAGTGAGCCGTGTGAAAGCCGCCGGCCAGAGCCTCTTGTAATCAGGGACAATGCTTGGCCCTCATTCCCGAAGGACATCCCGGGGTCTCCGGAGGCTGGACCGGTCCTGCCAAGTGCTCTGGCCTTCTGCCCGCCCAGCGCCGCCTGGTGAGGGTGGGGCCCACCTGGCGACTCCTTCCTTCCAGCTGCTGGCTCCGGGGGTTCCGGCCACGCTTTCCTGTGGCCGCCCCTTCTCTTCCCGGCCCCCACCCTGCTGGCCTTGCTGCTCCAGTTTCTGCCTGCCACCAGCCCCGGCCTTTCTGGGCTGTCCCCCTGGGGCACGGGGCTGGGGGCCTCAGCCCCCAGGGAGGGGGTGACGGCTCTGGCTGTGTGCAGCTGACTCGTGTGTCACGCTCGCGGACAGTGGGCCTGGAGACTGCAGTGCTCACCTGTGTCATGGGACCGTGTGGATGCCCTCTACACTCCCTCCCTCAGGCCTCGCGCGGCGGTCCTTGGATAGGCTGGGGTCATTATCCCAACCTCACAGGTGGGGAAACTGAGGCTCTGAGAGCTTGAGGGACTTGACAAGGCCACACTAAGGCAGTCAAGGTTTGAGCCCAGGCACGTCTGCCTCCAAATTGGGAGTGTCTAACCCTTCTGCCGACCTGCCCTGCACACCCCAGGACTTCAGCCCGTGCACCCAGGCTGCGTCTGGGATTCTCACCCCTGGTGGAGATGCCCAGGACTGTGCTGGAAGCAGAGAGAACATTCCCCTCGCCCCGCCCCCACCAGTTCCTGGCTCCAGTGACATCCAACAGAACACCCTGAATGGGCCAGGAAGTTGGATGGACTGTGCCCCAACAGTGTTCTTATGGGGAGACCAGAAGCGGTTGTGTTGCTTCCTTCTGAAGTTTCTCCAGGATAGACCCCGTGTGTGTGTGTGTGTGTGTCCACCTTCACCTGGAGGACCGATGTCTCCTCAGAGCCTGGCTGTCAGAGTGAAGAGGGGCGGACAGTGGGAGGGGTTGGAAGGAGAAGAGAGGGGAAGGCACGCAGGGAACACGCTCAAGCCACAAGGCCAGGGGGGGTTTATGAGAGAGAAGGCATGGCTCCTCCAGTGGGGGTCCCCAGGGCATGGGGACCGTGTCTGCCCCCCCAGATCCCCAGGGAAGCCCTGTCAGTGGGAGCCACTGTGCTGCGGAGGAGAGAGCCCTGGCCCGGGGTGGGCAGGAGAGCCTCAGTGCTGACACTTGCTAACAGTTGCGTTCCTGGGTGGATATACTGCCACTCTGACCCTCAGTCTCTTCATCTGGAAAGTGAGCAAAACATAGTTCCTACCTCGTGGGTGGTTGTGAGGAGTAGATAAGCTAGCAAGATGAAATTAGCGGGCTCCTCAGTGCTCATACACATTAGGAAAAAAAAGAAGAAGGCTCGGGCCATCCCAAAAGGTCAGTTTGAGGGCTGAGGGAAAGAATTCTCCATTTCCTCCAGGGCCTGCCCTCGGTTTGGCCCCACTTCCTGTCCCAATCTGGCCAATCAGGCCTGCCCAGATTTAACCCCTCCCCTGCCCAAAGTCACCTCAGCCACTTGGCCAGGGCCTGACCTGGCCCATTTGGTTTAATTGGCCTCAGCCTGCATTTTAAGGCAAAAGTAGACCTCTCCGGGTACCATCCAGGACGGTCTCCCCGCCCTGCACAGCTGCAGCACCCCCGATCCTTCCAGTCGCTCCGATTTCCTGGTGCTCTAGGGCCCAAGGTCAGTGGGTCATGCAGCTCACCTCCTCTCCCTGCAAGTCTGGGCCCCATTTCCTTGTCCATGGAGCAGCTCAGGCTACCTGAACATCCTTCCAGCTCCACCTCCCACAAGGTCCTCACTCAGGATGACACTTACCTCCACCTCTGCCATCTTCCTAGAAAAGTCTCAGGGAAGGGCTTTGATTGGTCCTGGTTAGGTCACATGCCCATCCTAGCACCAATCACAGTGGCTAGGAGAATGGGAAACTGTGATTGGCCCGGACTGGGTCACATGTTCCCCCCTGTTGCAGAGGGACAAAAGCAAAATACTGTGATTGGCACCTGCCCCCAGAACCTCAGGGTTGGGGCGGGAGAAGCCACTCCCCCAAGTCAGGGACGCAGTTGTGCAGTTCTGTGGGGAAAGCCCAAATGCCAGATGTCCACACTTAGGCGAAGTCCAAGGTGGGGTGAAGCAGGGTGGGATGGAGCTAGGTAGGCGGGGCCAGCAAGGGGAATGCATGGAGACCCCCAACCCCTTCTGCCACGTGTCCAAGGAGAAGGGGTGCAGTGACACCTCCTGTGCAGTCCCTGTGCGGCTGTCCCGGTGCCTCAGGCCTCCCTTCCCTGCCGCCGCCGGAGCACACGTTGCAAACATCTGCCCTGCTGGCTGCTGGGGGTCGCCCTCCTGGAGTTTCCTGCTGCTGACAGGAACCGTTTGCCTTTTTATTACCCTCAGCGCACATCTGGGAACACTCTCGCATCAGTCCGGCCGAGCCAGTGGGCTGAAGAGCTGACTCCCAGGCCAAGCTCATGGGGGCAGGGTGGGGAGCGGTGGCGACAGCCTGGGTCTGGGAAGCGCCTCCCTCCCCCGCCCCTCCCACGAAGCTGCCGCATGTGACCGGCCTCCTGGGCCGATTCCACAGAGGGGTTGTGTAACCAGCCTTGTCCAGGAGGGAGGGGACAGCCTGGGCCCAGGGTGGGGTCCCACCAGCAAGCCTGGCCTGCCAAGTCCAGAAAGGGGCCCCTGGGGCGGCTTCGGGACTGGGTGGTGGGGCTTCTCTGATTAGGGGTTGAGGTGTTCATTCTCCCCCGGCTTTTTTTTCTTTTCTTTTTTTTCCCCTCTTTGCTTTTCTTCCTTAGCCTTTCCTTCTTTCTTTCTTTCCTTCCTTCCTTCTTTCTTTCTTTCTTTCCTTCTTTCCTCCCTCCCTCCCTTCCTTACTCTCTTTCTTTCTTTTCTCCTTCCTTTTCCCTCCTCTCTCCTCCCCTTGAAATGACTTTTGAATCTTCCCACTCAAAGAGCACATCTTTAAGAACCGCCTTTGAAACGGCAGGAAGCAAGGCCCTGAACAAATAACATTAATTTAGACAAACCTAGTCTTTCTGCTTAAAGATAACGGGGTCAGGGGAGGAGCTGGCTGTGCCCTTGCCTGCCCCTCTCCATCATGTGCTGTGCCCCCTTCCCCTTCAGCCTTTAAAGGAGAGAAATGACCCTTCAGCCTCCAGCCGCAGGCCCAGAGATTTCCTGGTGTCCGTGGGTCGCAGACGCTTGCTTCTGAGGTGAACACAGGTACAGAAAGGGCTGCATAGACCTCGGCAGAGCCGTGAACTAGACCGAGGTGCTAAGGAGCCCTTCCAGCTGCAGCCACAAACCCACCAGCCTGGCTGACTGGGCATCAGGCAGCCCCTTGCTTACCTGGCCCTGTGTCCATCCATCTATCCATCCATCCGTCCGTGTGTCTGTCTGTGGCTCCCTCCAACAGCCACCTCTCAAACCCCCACCAACATTATGCCGTTTTTTAAATTTATTATGACATGTTTATTTTGTTTGAAAGTGTCACCTCTTCCCAAATGAAAAACTTCACCGGGGGAGGCTGGGTGGCCTTAGGGGGGCAGGGGCCAGAGGATGCTAGTCCCTGGTCTCCTCAAAGCTCAGAGAAGCCCTGAAGGGTCGCTAAGGCTCTCACCAGCTCCAAGGCTTGGCCAGGAACGTTCACTGTGTCCCTTTTATTGTTCATTCGTTTCATGAATATTGACCAAGTCCTCCTGGGTGTCAAGGCATGTGCCAGGTATCTGCATTATTAGAGTGTGCAAGACAGAATATCCCTGCCTCTTTCATTTTAGTGCAATGTTGGAAATAAGACAAAGCCAAGTAAGTAAATGCAAATAATTACAATTAGGAAGGTGGACCTATAGAGGCACCGAAACCCATGGGTCCCTGGTTGACCTGCTTCAGAGCGGGGGCTCCTTCAACCTGGGCTGGGCAGGAAGAGAGGGTCCAGTCTTGTGAGGAGTGGGAGGAATGGTCCAGGCAGTGGGAACAGCACATGCAAAGGCCCTGGGGCAGGAACAGCTTGGTGGCTTCTAGGATCTGAATGGAAGCCGGCAGGGCTTGAACAGAGGGAGAAGGAAGGGGAGAGGGACAAGAGGATGTTGGGGGGATGGGGCCTGATAACTGGGCCACTGTGAGCTGAGGCCAAGACTTTGGGCTTTGTTCTAAGAGCAGGAAGGAAGTCACTCCATGGGCTTAAGCAGGGGAGCATTGTGATCTGGCTTACCTTTTAGGAAGGGAAGACCACTTACCAGGTGGAAGAGAGCATGAGGACAGGCAGAGTGGAGAGAGCGGGGGGTGGGGGGGAGTCAAATGTAATCATTTGAGCAGAGGTGATGGTGCCCTGGAGATGGAGAACAACAGGGTAAACCTGGGGAAGTCAGAGGGTCCCCACCCTGTAAGGGCCTAGTTAGTGAGGGGACCAATTTAACAATCACTTACAAAACAGAGTAAGAAACATAAAATATAGAGGCAGCTCTGAGGGCTGCAGGAGTTGTTCATGATGGGCATCCAGACCCATCTGGGAACAATCAGGAGGGCTTCCTGGAGGAGGAGACGTTTCAGCTGAAAATGGAAAGATGAGTAACAGCTAGGAGAAAGGGGGTTGGGGCAGCAGGAGAGCGCTGTTCCAGGCAGTGGGAGCACCCTGTGCAAAGGGCTAGAGATAAGAGGAAGCATACAGGTTTGGGGACTCCAGCAGGTCAGTGTTCTCAGGTGAGGAGGTGAGGCTGGGGAGCCAGGCAGGGCTGGGCTGTGACCAGCCTGAGGTCATGGAGGGCGGAAGACTTTATTCTGTGGGCCCTGGGGCCACAGGAGGGTTTAAGGCTCAGTGTCATCATCAGTTTTGTGGTTTTGAGCCATCCGGATGGCTACTGGTGGCATTGATGTTGGGGGAGGGGAGACAAGTCCAGAAGAGGCAGTTCTAACTCAGTGGCTTCTTCCTATGAGAATCAGCCACCGAGCAGCTGAGCTCCAGCAGGCCTCAGGGGGAAGGTGGCACACGTGGCGCGGTGGGCTCGGGAGTTAGGGAGATCCAAGTTCAAGTCCCAGCCCTGTTCTTGTCTGGCCGTGTGACAGATGAGTCGACAGAGGTGAGATTAGGCTTTGGGGGATATTTCCATTTTATGGGTCCCGGAGTTCTGCTGGCTAAATGTTTCCTCCTGGGTCTGGTGCTTTATGGTGGCCTGGGGTTGGCCTACCTACTCACCTGCCCCCATCTCTGACCTCTGGAAGGAGCATTGCCCCAGATCCAGGTGTTGGCATCATGTTCTGTTTTGGGGTGTACTAGGAACAGGATCTTTTTTAATTAAAAGAGGAAAGTGTAAAATATGTTTGACCATTAAACCTATTGCATAATAACCTAGTGGAAAAACAAAAAAACTAAAATATTTAAAGCAATTAAGTGCTTCCCTGTGGGGGGCTTTCGGAGCAGCAGTTGAGGCTGGCTTGTGACGTAGCTGGCCCCCTGGTCATAAAAGGCCGTGTTTGGGGCAGTGGATGGAATGGAAGGAGAAACACTGATGACAGGAATTAGGCCCACCAGGATTTACGAGGCTCATCGCTGTCACCCCATAACTATAACGTCAGCATTAACGAGCCCATTTAACTCAGTGTTGGCCTGTCATCCTCGTGGGCCTTTCCCGGGGAAAACAAGCAATTTTCAGACTCTCCATTTGTGGACAAAGATATGCATCGTTTATTTCTATTCTTAACACTGTCCCCTCACCACCCACTGCCTGACCCCGGGGTGGGTTTGCATCAGGATCCGAATAAGGTCCACACGATGAAGAGTTAATATATAGACTTTTTTTTTTTTTTTTTTGCGGTACGCGGGCCTCTCACTGCTGTGGCCTCTTCCTTTGCGGAGCGCAGGCTCCGGACGCGCAGGCTCAGCGGCCATGGCTCACGGGCCCAGCCGCTCCGCGGCATGTGGGATCTTCCCGGACCGGGGCACGAACCCGTGTCCTCTCGACCACTGCGCCACCAGAGAAGCCCATATATAGACTCTTTTTAAAAATATTTACATTTTACATTGATTTACAATGTTGTGTTAGTTTCAGGTGTGCAGCACAGTGATTCGGTTACACACACATGTCCATCCTTTTTCAGATTCGTTTCCCATAGAGGTTATTACAGAGTACTGAGAGGCGTTACCTGTGCTGTACAGTAGTCCTTGTTGATTATCTATTTTATATATAGTAGCGTGTGTAGTTAATCCCAAACTCCTAAGTTAATACATAGGTTTCTCCTCCATTTCGTTCTCTCTGCCTCTGTCTCCCTTTCCCTCCTCCCCATCTCTTTGTCTCCATCTCTCCCACTCCCTCTCTGTTTCATTACAGTGTATTTATTTAAGAAACAGAGTTGTTTGTCTTGGAGAGATTCCCACAGTCCTGGGAGTCTATTGCAAAGTAGAATCTATATATATGTAAACATATATACATATGTAAACATATATGTACGTGAAAGTTTAACCCCCCTGCACTGTCTGGGCTTCTTAAGTTCTCAGGCTCAGGAAGGCGGACATTAGGGCTGGCTCGTCCTCTTTGGCGGGGCTGCCCTGTGCCCTGCAGGACATTGAGCACCATCCCTGATGTCCACCCATAGACCCCAGTAGCATGAGGCCAAGACTGGGAGGGAGCCAGTGTGCAAGAGTTTGGGGGGAGGCCCTGGGTCAGCACCGTGGGGGAGGAGGGCAGCTTGGCCCACCCCGCTGGGAGCTGCAGAGCTGGGGTGGCCCTTGGAGCTGTCCCCAGCTGGGCTGAGGTGGCCGAGCCTTTATGCACCAGCATCGTGGGGTCACTGAGGCCAGGCCACCCGGGAAGGGCCTGACCTTGGGTGCGGCTGACAGCACTGCCGGTGGTGGGGACGCGTCCCCTTGGACGGATCTGGGTGGCCCCACAGGTCACCGGAGTGAAAGGACACACGTGTGAATGACGGTGTGTGTCAGAGGCATCAGTGGGGCAGACGGCAGGGCCATGAGTGCTGCCCGGGGAGGAGCTGGGGGAGAGGAGGCCGGTTCTTTCTCTCTGAGCACCTACTGTGCGCCAGGCGTCACACGCATGTGACAGCGTGTAGTGACTGAGAGCGGGGCCGTGGGAGCAGCGCACACGATGGGGCGGGGGTGGGGGCGGTCTGCAGAGAACTTGACGGCAAAGCAGCTAAAAGTCCGCCTGCTTTTTAACGTGTAACCGCTTCACTGACGTATCGCTGTAATCCACATACCACTGAACTGACCCCTGTAAAGTGTACGATTCGATGGTTTTTAGTATGTTCATAGATTCTGCAACCATCACGGCTACCTAATTCCAGAACACTTTTATCAACCCCAAAAGAAACTCCATTCCCACAGACTCCCCAATTTGCTCAAGTCCCCAGCCCTAAGCTACCACTGATTTTCTTTCTTTCTTTTTGTTTTTAAATAAAGTTATTTTATTTAATTTATTTTTGGCTGCACTGGGTCTTCGTTGCTGCCCGCAGGCTTTCTCTAGTTGCGGCGAGCGGGGGCTACTCTTCATTGCGGTGCACGGGCTTCTCATTGTGGTGGCTTCTCTTGTTGTGGAGCACGGGCTCTAGGCGCACAGGCTTCAGTAGTTGTGGTGCATGGGCTCAGTAGTTGTGGCTCACAGCCCTTAGAGTGCAGGCTCAGTAGTTGTGGCGCACGGGCTTAGCTGCTCCGCGGCATGTGGGATCTTCCCGGACCAGGGCTCGAACCCGTGTCCCCTGCATTGGCAGCCGGATTCTTAACCACTGCGTCACCAGGGAAGCCCCACCACTGATCTTCTTTCTGTCTCAAGCAATTTACCTGTTCTGGACATTTCATGGAGATAGAATGCTGCGCTATCTGGTCTTTTGTGACTGGCTTCTTTCACTCTTTGTCATGTGGTCAAGGTTCATCTGTGTTGTATTTCATTCTTTTTTAAGGCTGAATAATATTCCAGTGTACGGATAGACCATATATATTGATCCATTCACCCACTGATGGACATTTGGGTTGTTTCCACCTTGGGCTATTATGAATAATGCTGCTCTGAACATTTGTAGATGAGATTTTGTGTGGATGGGTGTTTTCGATTCTCTCTGGGAGTGGAATTGATGGGTCGTATGGTGACTCTGTGTTTCACATTTTGAGGAGCTGCCAAACTGTTTTCCAAAGCAGCTGCCCCATCAGCAATGTATGCGGGCTCCACTTTCTCTACATTCTTACCAACACTTCTTTCTCTCTTTTTGATTCTAACCATCCTAGGGGGTGGGAGGTGGTATCTCTCTGTGGTTTTGGTTTACATTCCCCTAATGACTAATGATGTTGAGCAGGTTTTCATGTGCTTGTTGGCCATTTGGAGAACTGTCTATTCAGATCCTTTGCCCATTTAAAAATTAGGTTATGTGTCTTTTTACTGTTGAATTGTAAGCGTTCTTTATACATTCTGGATACAGATCCCTTATCAGGTATGTGATTTGCACATAATTTCTTCCATTCTGTGAGTTGTCTTTTCACTTTCTGGATGGTCTCCTTTGGAGTGCAGAAGGTTTTAATTTTGATGAAGTCCGATTTCCCTGTTGTTTTTGTTGCTTGTCCTTTTGATGTCGTTTCTAAGAACCATTACCTAGTCCAAGGTTATGAAGATTTTTCCCCTATGTTTTTTTCTAAGAGTTTTATAGTTTTAGCTCTTACATGTAGGCCTTGGATTCATTTTAAGTATACGGTGTGAGGTAAGGGTCCAACTGCATTCTTTTGCATGTGGACGTCAAGCCCCATTTGTTGAAAAGACGGTATTCCCCCACTGAGTGGTCTTGGCACTCCTGTCGAAAATCAGTGGACAGTAAATGTGAGGGTTTATTTCTGAACTCCCTGTTCTCTTCCATTGATCTCTGTGTCTGACTTCATGCCAAAACCGCAGTCTTGAGAACTATAGGTTTGTAGAAAGCTTTGAAATCAGGAAAGTGTCAGTCCTCCGACTTTGTTCTTTTTCAAGATTGTTCTGGAATTTTCCAGATGAATTTTGCATTTCTGCATGACATTTAGGATAAGCTGGTCAGTTTTTGAGCGGCCTTTTATTCTAAACAGTATCAATGATAAAACCTTCCTTCTCCTATCCCCACACCCCACGGGGGTACCTCTGGTTAAGGGTGTGGACTGAAGTGCCTGGGTTGAAGCCCGGGCCCCACTGCTTACTAGCTGTGGGACCTTGAGCAAGTTATTGGACCTCTCTGTGCATCATCCATCTCAGATGTTCAATATGGGTGATGACTGTACCTACCTCCTGGGGTTGCTGTGAGGATGAAATAAGCAAATGCAGATGAAGGACTTCATTGTGTATAGTAAATGCTCAATAAATATTAGCTGCCATGATGAGCTCATGTTACTTCTTTTAAGCCTTGCACCAGCCCCAGGAGGCCGGGGTTCTCAGCCCTGCCAGCACACAGGATGCTCTTGGGGACCTTAAAAGGTCCTCTTACCAGGGCCCCACTCCCCAGAAATTCTGATTTGATACATTCAGGGTGCAGCCTGGGAAACAGTTGTTTTTAAACTCCCAGGTAATTTTAAAGGGAGGTGGGCTAAGGACAGTCGTGAGACTGCAGACAGTCATCTCCACTTGGCGGGTGAAGCACCCGTTTGTCGGGCCCCACTCCCACCCCATGGCACTTTCACGGATCCAGGGAGGGCACATCCCTCCCTCAAGGAGTTGCCAGCTTAGCTGACAGCAGGGGCGTGCCAGGGAGGAAGTTGAATATGGCTAAGTGGCAAGTTGTCCATACAACACAAAATGTGACCGCATGAAATGAAATGCAAATAGCCTTATCAGTAAAAGTTCAGGAACAAAGCGAGCCCCCCACCCCCACCCCACCCGGAGCTGGGGGAGGGGCGCAGACAGCCCAGAGAGACCACCGGATGTGGAGCCAACCGCTTGAGCCTCGTCACAGGATTGCCCTGAGGACTAATGAGGTCTTCAGTGGGGATGTGACTGTGTTAGTTTCCTATGGCAGCTGTCACAAATTCCCACAAAGTTAGTGGCTTGAGACAACACAGGTTTATTAATCTTGCAGTTCTGGAGGGCAGATCCCTAATGTGAAGGTGTGGGCAGGGCTGCGTTCGTTCTGGAGGCTCTAGAGGAGATGCTTTCTCTGCCTTTCCAACTTCCTAGAGGCGCCCCCATTCCTTGGCTCATGGCCTCTTCCTCTGTCTTGGCAGCCAGCAATGTCATCTTACAATCTCTCTCTCTCTCTCTGACTCTGCTTCTGTTGTCACATCTCCTTCTCTGACTCTGACCCCCCTCACCTCCCTCTTATGAGGACCCTTGTGATGACATTGGGCCCGTGGAGAACTCAGGGTCATCTCCCATCTCAAGATCCCACTTTGATTACATCTGCAAAGTCCCTTTCTATGTCAAGGTCGCATATTCACAGGTTTTGGGGATGAGGGCGTGGACATCTTTGGAACCAGTATTCTGCCGACCACAGTGACAATGGTTAACATGTACTGATCCCTTCTGACCCGCCAGGCACTGGGCTTTGGTACCAGCCACAGGGCCACCCTTGGGGAGATGGTGTTCCCATCTCATCCACGGGGCACCAGAGGACAGCAGAGGCAGGACCAGGGTCAGGCAGCTCTGGCTCTCTTGACCACGCCGTGCTCATCTTCCTTGGAGGCAGCTGAGGCAGCGTCTGGGGCAGCGTCCAGGACCCAGGAGGTTAGAGCTGGAGGAGCCGTCAGAATCGATCACGCTTAGCACTAAATAAAGTGGGTTGACCATTGGGGCTGAGACAGTGCGAGGAATGACGGTCTCCCAGACGAAGGCCTCACTCAGGCCTGGGACGTTTGGAGTCAGAGCAGAGCCTGGATGGGGAGGAAGCTCCCATTGGTGGAGAGGCCTGAGGGAGCCTTGAATGCCGAGCTTCGGTGTCTAGCCTTGATCCTGTAGGCGGTGGGGAGCCACAGAAGTTGTGTGAGCAGAGGAGAAGCATGAGAAAGGGGGCGTGAGGAGGACTGTCCCTCACAGGCTTAAATGCCTGTCACCCTCACCCAGGGCAGCCTTTCTATCCCCCACCCCTCCCCAACCAGGGCCATGGCATTCCCAGGGGCTACCTGGCCCAGTCCCTTTGGAAAGCACCAGGGCTACCGGCACCTCTTTCCTGTGCCCGGGGTCCCCTCGGTGGCCGGAAGCAATGCATTGTAATGCTGGCCTCCAGGACTTCCTGTAGCGGCCCAGGGGCTGGATGAGTCTTTGTGAAAACCCTCCCCAGAGAGCCCTGGGCTGCCTGGCCAGGGTCAGACCCAGGAGGGATGTTTGCTATGGGGCTTTGGGGAGAGGGCCTTACAGGAAGTGGCTGCTCTCTGCTTATGGGGCCAAGGGGGCCTCCAGAGCCCCGTCCGCCAGCCTCCTGGCTCTGGGTGTGGGTCACCTCCCGGCATCCTCTGCAGTGGCCACAGTGGGAATGGGCTGTCAGCTCCTGACCCCAGCTGGCCGTCATGGGCTCCCCTGCCCTTTGCATTCAGCAGAAATGACAGCTGGGTTGTCAGGTACCTTATTGGGGGCTGTGTCCCCGTCCTCAGCCCCACGCCCACCTCCCACAGGCAGGGGACACGACCCGCTGCACTGGGGACATGGAGGGGTGAGATGTGAAAGGTCACCCTTGACTCCCCTCCCCCACCCTCCCCCGAGACGGCCAGATCTTGTCACTCGCGGCCTCCAACCGGCTCTTGGCTTGAGGCAGGGACACACACTGGCCACAATGGAATTTTATTCATGCACGGTGTCCACCCAGCGCTGACCACACAGAAGGGGCTCAGTAAATGGGTGTCGGGATCCAGGGAAGACAGTGGGGGTGGGAGGACACCCTGCCGCCCTACCGGGCCGGGGTGAGGGGACTCCCACCTGCACCGTGACCCGCCACCTCCTGGGAGGTGAGATCTATGGCTCGAGGCCACAGTGCCTGCGGCACAGCCTGGCCCACCGCAGCCTCCAAACCCAGCCGAGGCCACACTGCGTTTCCTGTCACCAAACTTCCGAGGCCAGTGTGTGTCCCTGCGGCCTGGATCCAGCCTCTGACTGTTCCCGTGAGAAGCTGCCCTGTGGGTTGGGGTGAGGCCTGGGCTGGGCTGGGTGTCAAGGACCTGATTTCTGCCCCAGGGTGGCTGGAGGATTCGTCCTTGGAGCTCTCTTTGGTCCCTCCATCCCTCCGCCTAGAACGCCTTGTCCCCGCTGTGCCCATCCGCACCCAGCCTGACCGGGAAACTGACATGAAATGCTCCCGGGAGACTGTGGAGCTGAGCACAGATGCAGATGTTTCTGTCCACCTACAAAATGCTTCTGAGGGCTTCCCTGGTGGCACAGTGGTTGAGAGTCCGCCTGCCGATGCAGGGGACACGGGTTCGTGCCCCGGTCCGGGAGGATCCCACATGCCGCAGAGCGGCTGGGCCCGTGAGCCATGGCCACTGAGCCTGCGCGTCCAGAGCCTGTGCTCCGAAACGGGAGAGGCCACAGCAGTGAGAGGCCCGCGTACCGCAAAAAAAAAACCACTTCTGAACCCTGCTGTCTTCCCACAAACCACAGTGGAATGCCATGGGGGAAACCCAACAGAGCCGGCTGGAAGTCTGGCTGCGTGATCCTGAGTTAGGTGGCTTCACCTAGAAAGTGTCCCTCTTCCCAGAGGTGACACTGCACAGCTGTGGGTCTCCCCTCGCCCTTGGTCAGGCTGGGAGGAGGACGGGGCTTCTGCGGGCCGTGATTTCCATTGCCAGGGAAGTTAACCACCTCCCCGGCCTGTGGGTCACGGGTCACCATGGGACAGTGGAGGGAAGTGAGAGCTGACGTTAGCTGAGCACTTACTATGTGCCAGCCTGTGTCGGGCCCCCACCCCGGGCGTGTTGTTTGGCCATCGCCATCCTGGGAGGCCAGTGCTGTTATTGTCACATTACAGGTGAAACACCCAGACTCAGGGAGGGGTTGCGGCTCACTGGAGGGCACCCAGCTCTTCAGGAGTGCCTGGGCTGGAAGCAGGGACGTCTGTTTTCACTGTCTGTGAGGGCTCTGTGCATCCCCCTCCTCAGTGTAGGCACGGTGCTGCCCTCAAGAAGGTTCTAGAAAAAAAAGCTAAGCAATAAATGAAACGATTTCCAGTTGCAAGGCATGCAACATGGGAGACCTCTGATAGGAAATCAGGGAGTACTTCTCGGAAGAGGTGACATTCTCACACCATGCTGAGCCCTGAGAGCAGACAGCTTTGCATCGAGAGGGTACAAGCAGTCAGCAGCTGCTTGGGCAAAGGCTCAGCTGACGGGCTGAACTGGGCTGCCCGCCTGGAGTGCAGCGAGGCGGGGGAGGGCAGACCCCTGGACCTGAAAACATGGTTAGGCCACGTGTGCTCTGGCTGAGCCCACACCACGCTGGGTGCTATGGGACAGACAAAGACGCCCAAATCAGGTTTCCTGCCTTTGAGGAAATTCCAATTAGATGCTAGGTGAGATGCAGAGGCGTGATAAGCCACTCACAATGGCAGGCCTGGAAAGAAAGTGAGCAGAAGCAGAGGTGAGTGTGCAGCAGCCCAGAGACAGGCGAGGCCCGCGTGGGCTGGGTCGGGGTGGGCAAGGGAGGACAGACGTGGCTGGGACCCTGACAACAATAGGGGACGTCCAGGGTGCTGTAGGAGTTTCCTGTGGCTGCTGCTACAAATGACCACAAACATGTTGGCTTAAAACATCACAGATTTATTCGGTTAGTGTTCTGCAAGTCAGAAGTCTGGTACGGGTCTCCCTGGGCCAAAATCAAGTTGCCAGCCAAGCTGTGTGACCTGGGACAGGTCACTCTACCTCTCTGAGCTGCACTCTCTGCAGGTGAAGGGTGGGGGGCGTGAGAAGCATTTATAAATTGTGTGACACAGGGCTTCCCTGGTGGTGCAGTGGTTAAGAATCCGCCTGCCAATGCAGGGGACACGGGTTCAAGCCCTGGTCCGGGAAGTTCCCACATGCCACGGAGCAGTGAAACCGTGCGCCACAACTACTGAGCCTGCACTCTAGAGCCCATGAGCCCCAACTACGGAAGCCCGCGCACCTAGAGCCCGCGCTCCGCAACAAGAGAAGCCACCGCAACGAGAAGACCACGCACCGCAACGAAGAGTAGCCCCGCTCGCCGCAACTAGAGAAAGCCTGCACGCAGCAGTGAAGACCCAACGCAGCGAAAATAAATAAATAAATAAATAAATAAATAGAAAAAAATCATATTAATAAGCTATTAACGAGATTAAAAAAAATGCGTGATACAGTGCCTGGCACACAGGAGATGATTTACCTGCAGTGGCAGGTGACCACACGGGCATCCTGCACTGGGCCCGGGGAGACGGTGCCACGGGAGTGTGTGCTTACCAGGCCGCACCTGGGTTGAAACAATCCATCCCGGGACCATCTCATAAACTGAGAAAGTAAAGGATGTCCCAAGAAGAACTCTGATGACAGCAAAGACACCAGGGACCTCATTGTGGCACAGAGTAGGTGCCTAATGGGCGTGTGGAGAATGAATGAACAAGTGAGGCAGGGGGAATAAGTGCAGGGACCGGGGTCCCGTGCAGGGGAGGGGACCTCAGAGGGGAGAAGTGTGGGCCGCTGAGCTCGGCCCAGGGATGGGTTTGGGGTGGGCAGAGGCCTGCAGCTCAGCTGAGGCCCTGCTCTGCCAGAAGTGCCCTTTCACTGTCAAGGTCCCTTCATCTGATGAATGGCCGGGGATGGCTGTGAACCGGCCTGGCCCTGCTCTGGGGATGGACACACCTGGGCAGTGACCCAGAGGTCACTGACTGGGGACAGCCCCAGGGTATGGACGGGCTGGTGCTCCTGGCAGGAGCCACACACCAGGGCCACCAAAGCCCCGAACCACCAGGAGACGATGTGCAGGAGATTAAGTGCAGGCCAGTGGCTACAGCGAGAGCTGGTGAGTGGAGAGGGTGCCGCCTTTCCGCTCGGGACCCCTGGAGCCCCTGCAGGGTGGCCCCCGAGGGACACTCACCAGCCACCCAGAGTTGCCACCGGCCCGACCCCTGCCACGTGCACCTGTGTACCAGCGCAAGCCGTGACTCATACTTGAGGGACGTTTGCGTTGACAGAGCACCTACTGTGCGCCAGGCCTACGTTGATGCTGCAGAGAGGCCGCGTAGTCTGGTGGTTAAGACCACGGGCCCCAGAGCAGGGATGCCTGGGTTTGAGTCCAGCCTCTTCTTGTGCCAGCTGGGGGACCCTTGACCTCTTTGTGCCTTGTTTTCCCCATCTGTCAAGTGGGAATAGAACAGTACTGAATTCGTAGGGTTGTGATGATGATGAAATGGGTCTACGCATGGTATGCCCTTCAGAGGGGCCCTGCCCAGGGCCCTGGCAAGGTCTCTGTGGGCGTCCACTGTTCCTGTCCCATTGACACAACTTGGTGGTCCCCACTGCGGTGTGCAGAGCACGGAGCAGAAGGCGGGAGGTGACATTGTAGTGATGGGGACAGCTGTTCTCGAGGCTGGATGGGAACAGCGAGATGGGGGCTGTGCGTGTTGGCCGGGGTGGACCCAGAACACCACGGCCTCGGCCAGACAAAGAAGATGGACTGCTTCTCTCCTCAGTATTTGTAATACTCAGAATGACCAGCTGGCACTGCTCCAAACACTCTCCATGTGGTGTCAGCACATGGACTCTGCCCATGACTTGGTGTAGGAGGCACCCTCCCTGCTCCATTTTACAGATGGAGAAAGTGAGGCACGGCAAGGTGGAGGACTTGGTGATGTCACTCCATTTGTCTGTGGTGGAGCCATGATTTGAACCCAGATACCCTGGCTACAGAGTCCTTCCTTTTTGCCAATTTCCAAACTGCCTCTCTGGGGCACTAGGGAGCCACAGATGGTTTGCGGGCAGGGGGGTGACGTGAGCAAAGGGGAGCTTTGGAAGGCTGGATGTGGAGCAGCATGCCAATGGGCTGGTGTGGGGTGGGGAGAAGGGTAGGGGGGCCTCTAGGAGAGACTGTCCCACAGTCAGGCAGGGAGTGGTGTGATGGCCAGGGGGAGGGGTCAGCGAGGCTGAGCTATAGAGCCCAGGCTCTCAGGGCAGGCTCACAGGGATACAGCTGGCCTCCCTTCCCCTCAGATCTGTTAAAATCCAGCCTGAGGGTCGGGGAGAAGCCCTCACTCTGCAAAGATGGCCAAGGGCACATCTGCCCCTGCATGCAGACCCCATGACATGCGTCCTGGGGCGCGGGGCTGGCTGACCATGCCGTGTGCTCACCTGGCCCCG
Organism: Mesoplodon mirus; assembly: GCF_964341445.2. Lineage (NCBI taxonomy): Eukaryota > Metazoa > Chordata > Mammalia > Artiodactyla > Ziphiidae > Mesoplodon > Mesoplodon mirus. The sequence goes on along the minus strand of NC_138995.1, from coordinate 4,061,512 downwards.
TGGGCTCGGATGTCGGCCAGCCCCGGCTGGTGGCTGACCTTGGGCCAGGCTGGTGGCTGACCTTGGGCGGGTTCCTTAACCTCTCTTGATTTCCTTCTCTGTAAGCATGGGGAGATTAATAATAATAATAAATGTTAAAGGATTCCCATCTGGGGGATTGTTTTGAAGATTTCTTGAAGATAATGAAATGAAAGACAGAATAGCTGCGAACGTGCTCATTATCATGTTCTCCTGGCAGGGCTTTGCCTGAGGGACTGGGGAGATTGATGAATGTGTGCTGAGCACCTACTCTGTGCCAGGCACTGTTCCAGCCCTGTGCTAAGTGCTTCTGTGTATCATCTCATTACCCTGCATAGAAATCTTACAAAGATGCGCTATGATTATCAGATTATCCCCAGCTTTTAAAAATTGAGGCAAAATTCACATCCCATAGAATTCACCAATTTAACTGTGTTAAAGTGTATAATTCAGTGGTATTTAGTACATTCACAAGGTTGTGCAATCCTCGCCTCTACCTAATTTGGGAACATTTTCATTACCCCCGAAAGGAGATCCTTGCCCATTAGCTACCACTCCTGATTCCCCCTCCCCAGCCCTGAGCAACCATTCATCTCCTTTGTGTCCCTGGATTTACTTGTCCTGGACATCTCATATAAATGTAATCCTACATTTTGTGGCCCTTTGTGAGGCCAAAACTTCGGCCTCTGTGCACCAGCGCCGAATCAAGTCTCGGAGACAGAGTTTGGGGTGAAGTGCAAAAGCATAGCTTTATCACTTTGCCAGGCAAAGCGGGACACGGCAGGGCTCATGCCTCGAAAACTGTGTGTCTGAACCGGGGTGGGATTTGGTGAGGAGTTGTACAGCAGTGGTTCAAGGGCAGGGTTGCTGACAAGGATCAGGGTGCGTGCAGGGCCTCAGGTGGTTTCCTGATGAGCTTCTTGAAGTTATCAAACTGTGTGACCTTCTCTGGAATGAAGAGTGCTAAACCTCTTCCATTTGTTGGGGGGTTTTAGTTCTGCAGAAGAGTTCAAAGATACTGTGATGTGCATCCCTTGTGGGGGAACCCGGACCCTGCCCCAAGGCTGCACTCTTGTTTCTTGGCGGCTGCTCCCTTGTCTCTGCAGCCCCTCCCTTCCCTGACTAGCCACTGTTCGAATCTGTCCTTTGGGACTCAGAGAAAGTCATGGAGGCTGGAGTCTGTTTCCTATAAACAAGAAATGGGGGACACAGAAAGGCTTCTGTGCCCCGGAGCCACACAGGGTCCTGCTCGGTTTCATTTGTGTCTGCCTTCTTTCCCTCTGCATGGTGTTTTCATCCACGTGGTAGTCTGTGCCAGGACTTCATTCCTTTTTTTAAAAAATTAATTTATTTTATTTTAATTTATTTTTGGCTGCGTTGGGTCATTGTTGCTGCGCGCGGGCTTTCTGTAGTTGCGACGAGCGGGGGCTACTCTTCATTGCGGTGCGCGGACTTCTCATTGCGGTGGCTTCTCTTGTGGAGCACGGGCTCTAGGCGTGCGGGCTCAGTAGTTGTGGCACATGGGCTCAGTAGTTGTGGCGCACGGGCTTAGTTGCCCCGCGGCATGTGGTATCTTCCCAGACCAGGGCTCGAACCCGTGTCCCCTGCACTGGCAGGCGGATTCCTAACCACAGCGCCACCAGGGAAGCAACTCACTTTTTTTATGGTTGAATAATCCTCCACTGTGTGGATGGACCCCTTTTGATTAATTCAGTCATCTCTTGATGGACATATGGGTTATTTCCACTTTTTAAAATCTCCATTTTAAAGACAAGGGAAGTGGGGCCAAACCAGTTACTGGCTCAAGGTCAGCACCTGACTATGACCCAGCAAAGACAGTATTCAGGAGGAAGAAGACCCCACATGCACACCAGGAGCTGCACGGACATCCACAGCAGCTTGCTCATAGTAACCCCACACTGGAAACCACCCACATGTCCATCAACAGGGGACGGACACACAAGCTGGTGTCCTCGTACAATGGAGCACCACGTATCAGCAGAAAGGGAGGAGTGATCCCTGCACGCTCCTTGGAAGGCCCTCAGAAACCTGCTGAGAGCTGCCAGGCACACTGTGTGACTCTGTTCCTATGAAATTCTAGAAAAGTCTAGAACATTCTAGAAAAGGCAACTCTACTGCCACAGAGAACACATCAGCTGTTTTCAAGGGGTGGGGTGGAGGGTAGCCTGGGGAGGGGCAGGAGGGAAGATTTTTGGGGTGATGGAAATGTTGGTCATTTTGGTCTGGGTGGTGGCCAGTCAGGTGTATATATGTGCCGCACTTACTTAAATGGATGCATTTCACTGTGTGAATTGTGCCTCCATCCAGGCAGTTTGAGAAAAGAAGCTGTGTGTCCCAGCCTCACGTGCCCACTGTTCTTCTCGACCTCTGTCCCCCGGCCCCTGTTCTCTGGACCACACAGCCTGGGTCCCTTGACTCGCGTGGTCCCTGAGTTTGCAGCACCTTTGAGCCCGCCGGGGCATGGCACACGGTAGACCCGCTGGAAAGCCTGGCTGCGGGCCGACTGAGGTCTGTGGCCTCCCCACCGGGTGGCCCTGACTCCCCCTGAATGGAGGCGGGGCCCAGGTCTGAGACAACTCCGCTTGGGGCCCAAGCCCAGGGCCGCGGGGCTCATGACCCCCTCCCTGGGGCTGGAGGCCAGGTCTCCTTCAGACTCTGCAGCCACCCTCTCTGTACCCTGCAGGTGAGGGAACTGAGGCTCAGAGAGGTGCCGTCCTGGACCTGTGTCTCGAGGTGGGTCGGGGGCAGACCCGGCACTCAAACGTGGGCTGCAGGGGGCTGGTCCCGGCGCGCGTCCACCGCTCAGGCGCCCTCATTGCATGACGCAGCGGCCCTGAGCGAGTCTGGGTCAGGGTGTAGGACACTGATGTCAGCTTCTGAGGCTGAAGGATGGCCCCAGACTCCACTCCAGCTGCTCCCCCAGGAAGCGGCTGCTTCGGGGGTGATGAAGGCGGCGGGCTGGAGGGGGCCTGCTCCGGCTGGGGCGGGGGCGGTTCTCTGTCTCTCTCTCTGACTCTGATTTTGTGTTTCTCCACACATGAGGTCTTGTGCTGTGTGTGTGTCGCTCTCTGTGTTTCTGTCGCCCTCTGTCTCTGTACCTGTGTGTCTTGGCATGTGTGTCTCTCTGTCTTTATATCTCTGTCTCTGTCTCTCGGTGTCTCTGTCTCTCCCTGTTTCTGTCTCTCTCTCTCTGACTCTCTCTGTCTTTCTCTGACTGTCTATGTGTCTCTGTCTCTCCCTCTCTGTTTCTGTCTCTGACTTTGTCTCTCTCTCCCTGACTCTCTGTCTCTTTCTGACTCTCTGTCCCTCCACCTCTCTCTCCCTCTCTGTCTCTCTGTCTCTGAGTCTGTTTCTCCCTCTCTCTGTGTCTCTCTGTCTCTGTCTTTTCTCTCTGGTGTTTCCATCTCTGCATGGTCGGAATCACCGTGTCCTCTCCTGCTTCTGGCTCCAGTGGGAAGAAAACCCTTCTCAGGGCGGGGACTTGAGGGAGACGACAGGCCCGCCCTGACCTGGCGCGGCTCCTTCCCAGGCCGGCTCTGGCGCCTCTGGGCCGGCGGGAAGAGGCCTGCAGCCCAGGGAGGCCAGGGCCTGGCAGGCAGGCCTTTCCGGGGACAGGACCGCCCACTGCCCGCCCCCTGCAGCTGGCTGGCTTTCTTCTTCACGCCTTTAGGATCAACTCTGGGGCCCTGAGCACCGCGGGGAGGGACCTGCCTCCTGCCCCCCCATGCAAGCACTCCTGGCCTGCGTGCCCTGGGGCTCTAAGGGGAGGAAAGGCATCAGGCAGGGCTGGCTACCCCGAGGAAGGGGCCTGTTACGGAGCAGAGGCTAGCCCAGGGAAGAACACGCTGTAACGGTGGCTGCTGTCTGGCCCCAGGGCCCCCTTCCCCACCCACGATGGGTCAGAAGCTGTGTCTCCCCAGCCTCAGCCTGCAGGCTGGCACTGGTCACCACACACCAGGGTCCCAGCTGCTGGGAGGGTGACAGCTGGGCCCCGCCCTGGGGGCAGGTTTCAACATGTTCCCTTTCAGGGTGGAGGCGGATTCAGGGAGGAGGAAGGAGGGGGGCCTAGGAGGACCAGCGCGGGGGTGCAGCTGGGGATCCGGGTGACCTGGCCCAAGGCCGGGCCTGCCCTGGGCGTGGTGGCAGATGACTTGACACGTCCCTTCCTTCATCTGCAAAAGGCTGATAGTACTGACCACACAAGGTCATTGTGAGAATAAAAGTGTGTGAGGCTCAAGTCGAAGAAAAGGATTCAACCCTCAGCTCTAAGAGTTTGGCGCTGTTATTATTACTCCCATTTCACAGATGAGGAAGTTGAGGCTCAGGGAGCTTCAAGAATTCTCTCAGGTTGTCAGCTGCAGAGCTGGGAAGCTCTTGCGTTTTTAAGTTTTGGCATCTCCGTGCTGGGTTTATAGACTCCCCAAGGCCTTATCTCTGCAGCTGGCGGGGAGGGAGCCCGTGCAATAAACAGTTAGGGAATCAATGAGTGACTTGATGGATGTTAACCTGTGTGACCCCAGGCTACCTCCTTCACATCTCTAGGCCTGCATTTCGATATTTGTCAAGCAAAGGATGGGCGCTCTAAAGAGCTTTTAGGCCAGACTCCAGGAACCCAGTGAATAGAAAGGCAGGGCAGGGCCTGAGCACAGGGACTTTCCAAGGTCCCTGGTCATTTTTAGCCTTGCTCTCAGGCGACAAGTGACCCACGCTCTGTCCTCGGCCTGGCCAGCTCTCCGCGAGTTCTTTTTCTGGCTGTATGAACTCAGGCCGCGTGCGCAGCCAAAGTTAAACTCAAGAGGGCCTGACACGTGGCCTGGGCAGGGAGCCGGAGCAGATGGCAGGCCACCTGTTGAGGGGTGGCTCTGAGTCAGCGGCTCCGCCCAGCGGCCCCTCTGCTGTCCATGCCCCTCCCTCCCTCCACCTGCCTTTGCCTCTCACCCACCCTCCCTGCTCCGTGCTGGGCCCCCGGGGCATCCACAGTGGGGCTCTGGGCCTGGGACTCTCACAGAGAGGGGAACCACTGAGGCTGGTTCCCTTTAGAGCCCGGTTCTCCGGCTGGGGGAGGGGAGGCCCTGAGCAGACGGGCAAGGGGCCTTATTCACCCTCCGAGAAGACCCCGAGACGAGCCATGGTCACGCTGCCCCTAAGTCTCCAACTCCCTTGGCCCACTGCTGCCCCCCGAAGGGGTCACTTCACCAAATCTTTGGAAAGATTTCGAAATTCCTATTATTAAAAAAAAAAAAAATCACAAAGCAATATATATTCATGGTTCAAGGTAGAAACTTTTGAAAGTACCCATAAGCAAAAAGCAAAAAACCCCACCATCTGTAGCCCCAGGTGTCAGGCATACCTACTGTTCTGGTCTCTTTTCCATGAACACCTGTATAATTTAAAAAAATTCTTCTTTTACGCTCACACTACGGCGTGAATTTCCTTCTCAGCCCATACTGAGGTGGCCAGTGTGTGATTTTTTTTTCATAGCATCATTCTGGATGGCCGCATCTTTGTACAGGGATCGATCCCTTATCCGCAGTTCCGAAATCATAAAAGCTGGAAAAGCCAAGTTTGTCTGTAACTCATTTGGCTGCAGAAATCTGCCTTGAACTGACATGAGGCTATTTATAGCCTCCATTGCTCGCCCTTAGCATGAAGATTCATATATTTTGGTACAGAAATATCAGTGGGTTTGGTTAAGGGGGCTGCCCCCGACCCCACTGAGGTATAAGGTAACGTTGGGCCCGGGTAGCATTTTATGTTTCTAAAACGCACAGAATTCTGAATTCTGGCATTCCTTTGTGGCGCGGAGGTGGACTCGATTTTTCCTGAGTGGATGCGTTCCGCGCTTACATTTGCTGGATGTAACACTCTCTGCGGGTGTGTTGTGCGTCATGCTATGTCAACAGGGAGAGGGAAAGCACTGGTGTTGTGTGCAGTTGGCAGATGGAGATGCGGAGGCTCAGGGGGTCCCCCGGGACGGGTCAGGATGGAACCCGGATCCTTGGCGGCCAAGTTCAAGCACACGCTGCCTCCCTGCCTCCCGCCCTGTGCTTTCCTGATACGATTTGAGATGGCACCAATATCAGTGTTTTTCAAGCTGTGGTTCATGAACCACCTGCATCAGAATCCCTGGATGGTCATTAAAACAGTGCAGATTTCCAGGCCTCCCACCAGCCTCGGGACCCACATCCCTGGAGTGCCGTGGGCAGCAGCTTGCCCGAGGGGCTCAGGGCGATTCTGGGGCTCGTCAAGTTTGAGCTTGTCTGGGTCCCAGGGACAGGAGTGAAGAGAAATGCTGTCCAACTCCTACTGGACATGTGTTCGGGGGCTCAGTTTGGCCTCTGTCCCTGCTGCCAGGGGCATGTCAGCCTGAGCTGCCAACTCAGGAGCCCTGTGTCTCCAGGGCAGCCTAAGGGCTACCCTACCGGGCATGCCCTGTTGGCCTCAAAGCCATGGCAGGAAGCGGGCTCTCCAACCCAAAGGCATGACTATTGGTGACCACGAGGGAGTTGCTGCTCCATTCAGAAACTACCTTCCCAGCCCGCTCCCTCCTCAGAGCCGGACCTTCCTGCATCTTTCAGGGACTCAGCACAAGGTTCCCGTGTGAGCGCTGCGTTTCCCGCCCCTCTGCTGCTTCTCAGAAGAATGGTTGTGTCTTTTGTCTTAATTCAGCCTGCCTGTCTTCCCTCCCGGCCTTCCTTTTTTTCCAGGAGTAAATCCTTCTTCTCTCCCACTCATGTACTTATCCACCCATCCTTTCTTCCTCTCTCCTACGGTCCATCTCTCCACGTATCCATCCATCCACGTATCCATCCAGGCACCCAGTGAGTCCCCAGTAAATCGTAGTAGAATGAATGAAGAGTTTCTCCAAGCAGTCTATCCAGCAACCTTATGAAAGACAGAAAAAAGATTCATCTAGAATAAGTGGTTCTGACTGAATGCGTTCCTCATACCTCTCCTTGTTCGTTTGTTCGTTCATTCATTCAGCAAATGTTTGCTGCATGTGCCTAGGTGCCGGGCACGAGACCAGGTTCTGGTGCTGGACATACAGTGGGGAGCAGAAACAGATGTCTGGCCCTTACCCTCATGGAACTTGCAAATTTGGGAGGAGACAGATGTTAATCGAATAACCACACTCATGAATTCATAATTGCGAACAGCAATAAGTGCCCAGAAGGAAAAGAAATCACCCAGCATATCCCAGCATTTCCTGAGCCAGGCCTGGGGGGCCAGGGAGGGCCCTGTGGGGTCTGCATCCTCATGCAGGAACCACAGGATGAGCTCATGGTAGCCAGGAAAGAGCCCCTGCGTCAGGTGGCTCCAGAGAGGGAATGAAATAAAGGGACCTGGTTACAAAAGTGGTAACATAGTTGAAGGAGCAAATAGAGGTGATTAGGAACTGCAGGAAGCTGTTGTCCCCCCCACCCCGGGCTGGATGGACAGAGAGGACACAGTTACTGGGGCTGCCAGGGGAGCCACAGAGCAAATAGAGCCATTTCTAGAGACACTGCCTGAAGGGCGGGGGGGAGATGGAGAAGGGGAGAGGGGGAGAGAGCTGGAGGTGGGAGAGGAAGAGAGAGGATGAAAGCCCAGCTTCTCCCTCCTCTCACACTTGGGTGTCCCTTCAGTGCCTCTGTTGGCTGAACCCAGGGGAAGGTAGAGACCGGGGGACCTGAGGAATGTGCTTGCAGGATTGGCCTGCAGAGCAGAAGGGTGAGGAATGGCTTATGTCTGGCACAGGCAGGAATTAAATAGCCACAGAGGGGAGGGACTCCAGTTCCAATCAATCCAAACGGCATGTGCAAAGGCCCTGAGATGCAGAGTGCATGGGGCCCCTTGGGAAGGCCAAGGCACCAGGGGGGCACAAGGGGCCCAGAGGTCCTGGGGTCTCCTGGAGATGTGGGCAGGGCCAGAAACAGGGAGCTTGATCTGTCACCTGAGAGTTGTGAAGCCTGAGGATTTACGGCAAGAAGGAGACCACGACCAGATTTGCACTTTTGAACAGATCACACCGCGTGGCTCTTGGGTGGAGAGCAGATATGAGATGCCCCCAGAGGGGAAGCAGGTAGGGGGCCATTGCAGCCCTGCCAAACCCACCTCAACTCCCAACTTCCACCCCAGGAGGCCTGGCAGTGCCCCCACTCTTCACCCGGCTCTGGCCCTGCACACCCACAGCAGGAGGAAAGCTCCAGCTTCTTCTAATGAGGCGGCCACTTCCTTGATCTTCTTTCCCCAGATGAGGGCCCCCCCCCACTGCGCTCAGCTGGCCTCATCCACCCCCGCACCCTCCTCTAAGCGCCCCCAGCTGCCTGCAGCCTGGGCTGGGGTGCCCGCCACCGTGGCACCTGTTCTCGGCTGTTTTTCGTGGCTCAGTTTTCAGGTCTGATAAATATTGATGACCGAGCAGGGTCCCGGGTGGCCCTGCTGGGAGATAGTCTTTCTGGAAGGCGAGTCGGGGTGCCCGGCCAGAGTCGCAATGGGACACCCCGGCCTGACTTCCGGCCTCCATGCCTGCCCCCACCCCACTTGGGGAGGGGAGGTGAGCCTGGAGCCCTGGGAGGCCGCCCAGAGCATCACACTTGGCTCTGGTTCTCTCTGAAGGCTGGAACTGCTCACCACGTGGGCTGAGCTTTGGGGTCCCGAGGAAGAGATGGGGTCAGCAAGAAGGTTTTTTTTTCAAAATAAATTTTATTTATTTATTTTTGGCTGAGTTGGGTCTTCGTTGCTGCGCACGGGCTTTCTCTAGTTGCGGCGAGCGGGGGCTACTCTTCATTGTGGTGCACAGGCTTCTCATGGCGTTGGCTCCTCTTGTTGTAGAGCTCGGGCTCTAGGTGCACAGGCTCAGTAGTTGTGGCTCACAGGCTCAGTGGTTGTGGCCTGCAAGCTTTAGAGCGCAGGCTCAGTAGTTGTGGCGCACGGGCTTAGTTGCTCCGTGGCATGTGACATCTTCCCCGACCGGGGCTCGAACCTGCATCCCCTGCGTCGGCAGGCGGATTCTTAGCTATTGCGCCACGAGGGAAGTCCCAGCAAGCAGTTCTTGAACAATTGGGTGAGGGCACCTTGGTCTCAAAACCATGAATCCCCATTTTCCAAAGGGTGAAAGAGTTATAGGCTGAGAGTTCCCCTCGAAACTCTGTGTGTGACCTCGGATGATGTATTACACCCTGGGCCTTGGATCCTCCACCTGTTTTTTTTTTTTAAATTTTTTGGCTGTACCATGTGGCATTTGAGATCTTATTTCCCCGACCAGGGATCAAACCCGTGCCCCCTGCAGTCGAAGCACGGAGGCTTAACCACTGGACCTCCAGGGACGTCCCCTCCACCTGTTAAATAAATGGGGTGGGCTGGACAGGGCCCACAGCCTCAACTCTCCAAAAATATACACTTCTTGGAGGCGGGAAGCATTTTGGGGAGCTACGGGGAGGGGGTGCAGAAATGGACCCCCGTGCATCGCCTGCTGAGTTCTCTCAGCACTTCTACATTCAGGGGTGTTTTGATCTCCCTGAGGCCACGAGGGGCGACAGGGGTAGTTATTCTCCGCATTCATATGGACTAAGGAAACATGGCTCAGAAGTTCAGCCGCTTGCCCAAGGCCATGCAGAGAATAAAAGGCAGGGCTGGGATTTCCATGCAGATGCTGAAAGCCAGAACAGTTCGAATTCCAGCTCTGTCCCTTAGAAGCTGTGTGATCTTGGGCAAGTAGCATAGCCTCTCTGAGCACCAGTCTCCTCATCTATAACGTGGAAGTACTACCTGTGTCTCTATCTCATGGGGCCGTTGGAAGGATTAAATGAGAGGATGTACACAGACTTAGAACAGAGCCTGGCTAGCTGAGGGTCTGGGACCGCCTCCTTCTAAAACCCACATTCCTCCCAGTGAGCCAGCCCACTGCCTGTCTGCTTGGACCCTGCGCAGTGTCTAACCCAGCCCTCTGGATGGGCAGGAGCTCAAGAAATACGCTTTGAACCCAGGAGGGAGTGGAGTTGGGACCCAAAGTGGGAACTGGGGGACTGTAAGTCACTGTTCCTGGTGAGTGCTGTCCTCTGGACAGCTGGAATGTTCTAAATCATTCTAAGACCTGGGCAGATTGGAATTTTAAAATGTGTTTCCCCTTTTAGAGCGAGCCATGCCTAAGTATTTCTGGCCTATGAAAGGAACACAGTTTCAGAGCCAGAGTGGAGAAACCATGCGTGCTCCCATAACCCAGCGAAAATATCAGCCACCAAGCCCTTTTCCTCTGCGGCCCGTGTGGGCTGCACGGGGGCTTCTGGGGCAGGCAGGGGGCGGGTGTCTTGCGGGAAGATGGCCCACGGGGTCAGGCTGATAGGTGGGCAGCTCAGAGGCGGGCTCAGGAACTAAGGAACCCTGGGAATTCCACAAGCCACCACGAATGTGGTTTCGAATATCTTAGGTATATACTGACATCTAACATATACCTACCCCACAACAGCAACTCCAACAGAAACGCCTCACGTGTTTTCAACAAAAGACATGGACGAAAATGTTCAGAGAAACAGTGTCCATGTTAGCCTAGAATGGGAACTACCCCAAAGCCAATCAACAGTGGAATGGATGGATAAATTATGGTAAAGTAATCAGTGGAATACTATATAGCAATGGAAAAGAATCGGGTGCCTCTAGGTGCAAAAACGGGAGAATTTCACAGACATAATATAGAGCCACAAGCCAGACTCAAAGACTACCTGTGATATACTTCTGTTTATATAAAATACAAAGACAGTCTGTACTGACAACTGACACAGGCTACAACATGGATGAACACTGAAAACAACATGCTCAGGGAAAGAAGCCAGTCACAAAAGACCACGTTGTATGATGCCATTTATATGAATTCTCCAGAATGGTTAATCCATAGAGACAGAAAGTAGATGAGTGGTGGTGCGGGGGCTAGAGGGATTTAGAGGTGACAGCTAGTGGACGTGGGGTTTCTTTTGGGGGCAATGAAAATGTTCTAAAATTGATTCTGGTCATGGTCGCACAGCTCTAAGTAGACTGAAAGCCATTGAACTGTCCACCACTGAATTGGTGGATGGTGTGGTATGTGAATTACATCTCAATAACGCTGCTAAAAAAACACCAAAAACAGTTTGGCATTAGAAGCCGGGATGCCTGGCATTCTGGCTATGAGTCGTTACCCTTGATAGGGGTGCAAGGCCTAGACTAGGACGCAGGGGGAGCTGCTGGGAGGCTGGACGTGCCTTATTTCTGGGTGTTGATGACACAGCTGTGCTCAGTCTGTGAAAATTCTGCAAGCTGGTCCTACATCATGATGCCATGGTTCTATATGTACATGGACACACTTTTCTATATGTAAAAACCTAATGAGAGTTTTTATTTATTTATTTATTTTAGAAATAGGTCTTGGAGTCTTTTTTTTAGTACTATTTATTTGGCTGCATTGGGTCTTAGTTATGGCACGTGGTATATTTGCTGAGGCATGCAGGCTCTCTCGTGGCGCAGGCTCCAGAGTGCGCAGGCTCAGTAGTTGCGGCACGCGGGCTCCCTAGTTGTGGTGCGTGGGCTTAGTTGCCCCACGGCATGTGGGAATCTTAGTTCCCCAACCAGGGATCAAACCTGCGTCCCCTGCATTGGAAGGCAGATTCTTAACCACTGGACCACCAGGGAAGTCCCCTAATGAGAGCTTTTAAAAATCACTGCACCCCGGTTGAGGGTTGGGCACACGCTTCAGTCCTGCTTTGCATCCCCATCAATGAGTCCAGTACCAACCAACCGCAGAAATGAAAGAGCAGGGCAGGCGGGCTGGCCGTGGGCTTTGGAACATCCTTCAGTGACTCAGAGGAACAGCTGGAAGGAATCTGCGGCTGCTGCACCGCCCCCGCCCCGCCATTAGCCAGCGCTGAGGACCCGGCCGCAGCCCCCCGAGTATTCCAGGGCCTGAGAGCCTGGGCTGCTGAGGGTCAGGGGAAGCTGGGCTGGGCTGTGGCCGCTTGTGGAGCCACAGGCAGGGCTTGAAGGCGTCTGGCAAACCCTACCCTTAGCCTCCCTGGCCGGACCCAGCCAAGGACAAGAATCCGGGGAGGCTGGCCTGGCAGGCCAGGAGCTGGGCACACAGTAGCCGCGTGGATTAGAGCAAGGCTCTTGGGCCAGACTGCCTGGGTTTGAATCCAGCCCCACCAGCTGAGCTCTGTGACCTTGGCGACGCGTATTCACCACTCAGAGCCTCAGGGTCCCCGTCGGTAAAATCGGGTAAACAATAATGCCTATTTCTCTGGCTGTCCTGAGATCTAAACTAGGTGATGGTGTAAATGCTGAACATAGTGCCTGGCATTTAGTCAGCGCACAGTAAACCTGAGCAGAACACGAACTGGTTCATACGGAGTGCCTATTGCATGCTGGGGACTCTCATAAATTTATTTTATTTATTGTTTTTGGCTGCATGGGGTCTTCGTTGCTGCGCATGGGCTTTTCTCTGATTGTGGCGAGCCGGGGCTACTCTTCGTCGCGATGCACGGGCTTCTCATTGCGGTGGCCTCTCCTGTTGTGGAGCACGGGCTTCAGGCACGTGGGCTTCAGTAGTTGTGGCACGTGGGCTCAGTAGCTGTGGCTCGCGGGCTCTAGAGCGCAGGCTCAGCAGTTGTGGCGCACGGGCTTAGTTGCTCCGCGGCATGTGGGATCTTCCCGGACCAGGGCTCGAACCCGTGTCCCCCGCATTGGCGGGCGGACTCCCAACCACTGCGCCACCACGGAAGCCCTGCTGGGGTCTCTTAAGACAGTATGAGGTTGCTACTGTCTACTTTATCCCCCACCCCTCCCCCACCCACCTTCTCAAAAACCTCCCCAGCTTGGAAGGCGGGGAGCTAACCACATGAATGATTACTGTGGATTTTGTGCTGCAGATCAGGGGTCTGTTGAGAAACCAGCAAGGGAGTCTTTGAGGACACTCAAGATTTATGTGGAGTGTTTGTCCCATCACCCCCAGTGGCAGGTCCACCCTGGTGATCATTTATCAGAGGAGTTTTACGAGGCCCTGAAGTTCACGGCAGTAGCCTCAGGTTTCGAGATGGAGGTGGAGGTAGGGCGAAGGGTGTCGCCGGAGGGGGAACCTGGGCTGTTTGCTTCTGGATTTTTTTTCAGGTTCACGGGAACAAGGCAAGATTTCAGGGGCACCTGAAATCCGCTCTTAGACTCTAGACTCTGTGCTCTGATCCTTAATTGTGTAATGCAAGCAGTGATTTTTTTAAACAAAGCACTTTGCAGCTTACAAAATGCTTCTGCACTGGCCATCTCAGGCCCCAGGGGTGCAAAGTGGTCCTCCTGCTTCCACCCTCTGACACTCCTGTATTTGAAAGCAGAAGGGATGCCAAGCCAGGGTCACCGAACACTCCATATATTTTTGTTTGTTTGTTTGTTTGTTTGTTTGTTTGCTGTACATGGGCCTCTCACTGTTGTGGCCTCTCCCGTTGCGGAGCACAGGCTCAGGACGCGCAGGCTCAGCGGCCATGGCTCACGGGCCCAGCCACTCCGCGGCATGTGGGATCTTCCTGGACCGGGGCACGAACCCGTGTCCCCTGCCTCGGCAGGCGGACTCTCAACCACTGCACCACCTGGGAAGCCCTCCATATATTTTTAATGTTTACACTGAACAGATCAGCCCAGTTTACACATACAAAGGCAAGGATATTTCACCAGCCTCGGCAGCTGGGAGCTTCTCCTGGTCCCCCAGAACTGTGCTCTGGAGCCTCAGTTTCTCTGTCTCTTAGATGGAGCTGGTGAATCCTGCTTCGCCCCCCCCTGGATCGCTATGTCATTACAAGCTAACGGATGTGAGGCAGCTCATAAGCCCAAGGCCTCCATAAATCCCAGGGATTTTTTTTTTTTATTGTTAACGGTTGCATTCCTTCCCTCTGAGAAGGAGGATATGCTTTTGCCTGTGGCCTGCCATGTTTGAAGCTCTTTCTGAGCACAGAGGAGAAGTGCTTGCTTCATTCTTAAGGGGAAAAAAATGGAAAGAAAAAAAAAATACAACAGTCAGATGATAAATTTTGTTTTTCTGGTCCCCAGTGAACCAGAGGCCAAACACACAGCACACGTAGCCTCTAAAAGAGGGAGGATGGACCAGCCTCCAAAGGTGAATGGGTCCTGGGAGAGGTGCCAGAGGCACACTCGCAGTGTAGAGAGAGGAGGAAACGGGGAAGGGTACCAGTGAGGAGGGCAGGCAGGTTACAGGGTTGGTGCGGGGAGCTGGGGGCACATGGAAGGGTTTAGTCTGGAGTGCTGGCACGCAGAAGAATGAAAGACTGGAAGCTGGCAGGAGATTCTGGAACTTGGAAGGCACTGTGAGGTTTTGGATAGACTCTGGCATCCCATGTTTCAGCATGGTTTGGGCCCCAACTATGTCCCCGGCCTTGTGACGCTGTGGGACCTTGCGAGGGAAGTCACCCAGAGACAGACACATAATACAACGTGTGATAAGTGCTCGGAGCCTGGAAACTTGCTCTCCCCCGCAGTGCGAGGGCAGATTCCCGCGGTTCCTGGGCCAAGACGACCCTACAGGAAGCCGCAAATTTGAGAGGTGCCCGGATGTTCCAGGCTGAGAACCTTCTGGTCTCCTGTAGACCCGAGGTGGGCATTTTCTCCCCATTCCCAATGCCGGGGCCGCCTGGGAGCATCTGTCGCTGCTCTTCAAGTCCATCACACTTGAGTCCTAGGAGTGAAGATGGAGGGAGCTGGATGGCGATCCATGTGGTCTAGGGGGAGCCTGGCACCCTCTCCCCAGCTGCAGGGAGGGCTGCGGGGCTCAGAGGGAAGCAAGGAGCTGGCTCTGCTGGGGTCTGGAGGCTGTGGCTCTGATATGAAGTTAATATGCATGAACCTTGAGATTCCACTGTGTCTCTGGCACAGACTCAGCCTGTTTTGTGTCTCAGTCGCTTTAGGTGTGAAACTGGGGACATGTGTGAGGACAGGCTCGCATCGCAGGGCTCGGGGCAAAGCTAAGGGACAACAAAGCCAGGGAGTGACAGAGACACACCGCCTGGGCTCCAGCCCCAGCTCTACCTGCTGCGTGACCTTGAGCCTTTAGTTCCTTTCTCTGTCTCCTCACCTGGAAACTGAGGACATAACAGAATCTACCTCTCCGGCTTGCTGCACAAATTCACCAGGGACTGGGTATGTTTCACCATCGACCCATGTGCACAAGCGTTACTCTTGGGTCTGCATCCGGAGGGTGTGCTCTGCCTGGACTGTCTCAGTTCACCTTTCTCCCAGCCCTGTGGGGTGCATCGTTTCGTTATCCTTGTCTTGCAGATGGGGCAACGGAGGCTCAGAGAGGTTAAGCAGCAGGCCAAGGCCACACAGCTAGTAAACGGCAGAGCTGTGATGTCCTTCTGGTGTGTCAAGCTGCGCCAGTGTCCCCACCCCGGTCACCCGTCCACAAATGACCAGCCGCCATCACCTGCCTTCCTCCTCCTCTGATCTGTGCTCACGTGCTCCCTGGCTCCCGAGACGTGTGCCCAGGGACTTTCCTGAGTCACCGGGTCAGTGAAGGAAACAGAAACACCCAGTGGGTATCTCTCTCCTCCCACTCCAGGCCTACTTTATACACACACATAGGCGCACGCATGAACACATGCATACACATGCACACACACATGCACACACTAACACATGCATATGCACATGCACACTCATGTGAATGCAGGCCTATGTGCACGTACATATGCATACATATACACGTGCACACACAAACACAATATCTGCACATACCAACACATGTATACACAAACTTTCACACATGTGGTACATACTCAGGACACTCTCTGGATGATTCCAGCTTAGTCAAGAAAAATCCACCTCCCTCTTGGTCCTGTCGACCCCTGTGGCCCTCCTCCCTCAGACCGTGTGTGTGACCTCACCACAGTGCCCCCCTCACCTCGGAGTGCAGACAGGCAGTAGCAGAACCTCCTCAGCCACTGGACAGAGCCAGGAAGGATCAACACGCACACACATACAGAGTCACCTACAACGTGCCAGGCCCCTGTGATCCTCGCAAAAAAGTTGGGTGAGGATTACGATCCCATTGCACAGAGCAGAAAACTGAGGCTTAGGGGGAGCTAAGAGGTTTGCCCAAGGCTCACACAGCTCGAGAGGGATGGGACAGGATTGGAACCCAGGTGTGTGGCACCCAGGCAGTGAGCCAGGCCCTGGAATCTGCACAGTGAGCAAGACAGACCTGCTTCCCACAGGAGGGAGCATCCAGGCTCCTGGGGAAACCAGACAGAGAATAGACAACAGAAAAATAACATCAATGGCAAACTCCCATGCCAATGAGCTGAGACCGAGAATGCCAGGGGAAGCAACTTTAGATAGACAAAGCGTGGAATCCTCTGGGAGAAGATACTGCAGCCAAGACCATAAAGAGGAGAGGAGCTGGCTTCACAAAGACAGCCTGGAAAAGCATTTGAAACAAGGAATAGCATGTGCCAAGCCTTAGGGGACCCACGTGCAACCCCATAGAGGACCTGCCTTTCCTGAGCCAGGGATTGTTTTACCAGCAAGCTCTTGGTCTGTGTGGAGCTTGAGGGTTGTGCTAGGACACAATTAAACAGACCTCACCCTTTAAAGTTTTCCTAATCAGGCCCCCTCCCCTCAGCAGTTATTAAAAATGCCAGAAGCAGGGAAGCCCCTTCGCCCTGCCCCCAACATTCCTTCGGGACAGTTTTGCTGACACAGCTTTTTTTCTGGCCTGCGTGAGGACCCGCAGTCCTGCATTTCTGGCCGTGATGATGATGGTGACTTTCCTGTTGACCCCTGGACTGCGATCCCTGGAATATCCACCAGGGATTCCGAAGAGGTGGCCCTTTTCTCTTGTTCCATTTATTTATAATGGATGGCCCTCCTCCGTGCCAAGAGGAAGCCTAGTTTTACTTACACGTCAGTGCCCCAGAGGGCAGAGGGGCTAACCTGGCACCTTTGTCCCCAGGCTGACTCCGGGCTCCAGCTGGCAGGTTGGGACGACTGTTCACTGCTCAGAGATCAGAGACTCATAGATTTTTGAAGCTGGAAGGGGTGGGTATTTTGCAGATGGGAAATGTGAGGCCCAGAGAGGCCTGGATTTGCACAAGGCCTCCCAGCCTGAGCCACAGCAGCAGGGAGGATGGAGAGGTCCTGGCTGTGTCCCCTGCCGTGGACAGTCTCCATCAGCAGATGGATGATGGGGACCAGACGTTTGCTTAGTGACGCTGCGTAGCCGGGGAGTTGAGAACAGGGGCCTGGAGCCGGTGCCGGCGTCTGAATCCCAGCTCCGCCACTCCTGAAGAGTTCCTTAATGCTCAGTGCCTCCTCTTTCTCATCTGTAGAATGGGCCGATCATGGCACTTAACCCAGAGTTATTGGGAGGAGGGACTGAGCAGATGTGTATAAAGTGCTTAGATTCTGCCCCTGGCACATACTAAGGTCTCTCTCTCTCTGTTTAATAAATACATGTATCTATACATAGGTACAGTAAATACATGGAAACAGTTAATCCCCTGCCAGAGCTCCTGCTTAACAAGAGAAAGAAAGGGCCCAGAGTTGTCAAGTCATTTGCCCTGGAACACACAGCTCAGATATACAGGACCCTTTCTGCCCCTGGCTGGAGGTGGGGAGGGCCAGGATGGTGCATTCACTGATATGTTCTGGGGGAGAGGGGACAGCTCCTGTTCCCTCTGTCACCAAGATTAGAACCCTGGGCCCTGAGAGGTGCCCCCAACCCAGGGCTCTTTAGGGCTGTAAAAGGCCCTTTAGAATGGGGAGGGGGCCGGGGCCGCCCCAGCTCATTTGGCGGCGTCCCTACTTGGGGGCTGAGGCTGCCCCTCCGGAGAGCTGCCCTTTCTCGGGGGGCTCCTCGGTCTCCGGGGGACGGCGGGCGCGTCCTTACCTGGCTCCTCCCGCGTCCTGCTTGACCTTTACTTAAAGACCAGCTCTAGCGGCTGATGGGTTTCCGCGGGTCCCCGAGGAGACCCTTCAGAGGGCTCGCGCCGGGCTTGCTGGAGAGAACCCCTAATTGGGGCAATGAATCATCGAGCGCGGCTCCCGGCCGGACACAAAATAGATAGAGGAGCCGGCGAGCTATTGTGCGCAGTTTGGGACGCGGGGGGGAGGGGGGGAGGCAGGGCTGAGAAGGAGGAGGACGAGGAGGACGAGGAGGACGAGGAGGGGGGCGGGCAGAGGGGAGGGAAAGGGAGGGGAGGAAGCGTAAGGGAGGGATTCCCCCCCCACGCCCGCCGTGCTCCCGCCCTCCCGCCCTTCTCCTCCCCTCCTCCCTCCGTGCCGCCCGCCGCCCCGCCTCCCTCCTCCCCAATTAAATGACCCAACGCTTTGGCAGGCGCCGGAGCTCGCACATGCGGCTGCCGCTCCAGCCGCCCCGGGCCCGCCGCTGCCGCCGCCGCCGCCGCCGCCGTTGCGTTCCAGGCGCGCTCGCCGCGGCGCCGCCGGGGGCTCGGCCGGCCAGGGGGCGCGCCTCTGCGAGCGGCCGAGCGCCCGCGCCCGCGCCGGCCGCCCGCCGCCAAACTTTGCAGCGCGCACACATGCTCCAAGTTGGGCCCGGCGGCGGCGGTGGGCGGTGAGGGCGGCCCGGGGCGCGCGGGGGCCCGGGCGGGCGGCGCGGCACGGCCATGAGCGGGCGGCCGGCGCCGGTCTCCCGCAAGCAGCGGCTCATGGCAGCGGTGGGCGAGCGGGCGGCGGGCGGCGGCGGCGGCGGCGGCGGCGGCGGCGGCGGCGGCGGCGGCGGCGGCGGCGGCGGCGGCGGCGGCGGCGGCGCGCCGCTCTCCTGCTTCATCTGCGGCGGCGGCATCGGGCGCGGCAAGGAGCTGAAGCTGCAGGTGAAGCAGCCGGCGGCGGGCGTGGGGGCCCCGGCGCAGCCCTTCTTCCCGTTCCTGCAGCAGCAGGAGCCGGCGCCCGGCGCGCGCGAGCTGTCCCCGGCCGACGGCTGCGTGCTGGTGTGCGCCGTGTGCCGATGCTTCCTGGGCGAGCAGTGGGCCGCCTTCGAGCGCGCCCGCACGCCCGTGGACAAGCGCATGTACTGGCTCAAGCGGCCCCACCAGTGCGACGCGGGCGCGGGCGGACGCCGCGGGGGCGCCGGGGCCCCCCGCGAGTGGAACGTCGCCTACGCGCTGGGCGCTGCGGCCGGCGACGAAGACGACGACGACGGTGGCAGCGGCGGTGGCGGCCCCGGGCCCCGCACGGCCGCTGAGGAGCCTCGAGACTCAGAGCTGTCGGAGCTGTCGGACACCGACCCCCTCTCCGAGCCCGACCCGGCCGCGCGCGACGCCGCCAGTCCTCACCAGCACGGGGCGCCGGCGGCTCGGGCTGACCCGGGGCCCGGACCTCGCGGGGGCCGCTGCCCAGAGTGGAGGCTGGCGCCGGGCCCTTCTCCTGGACAGGGCGCAGAGACCACCGCACCGGGGGACGTGGAAAAGGAGGAGGTCCCCTCGAAGCTCCGAGTGGACGGGGAGCCCAAGGCAGGCATCCGGCGCCGGCGGAAGGGCCATGGGAGGCACTGGGTCCCGGAGGCCCGGGCCAGCGTCCTGAGGGGCATTCAGGACCCTTGGCAAGGGCCTGCAGTCCAGGTGGCCCCTGCAGAGAGCATGAAAGGAGCCCCTACCGGCAGGGCCGCCAAGAGTCCTGAGAGCAGGCCGCCGGGGGGGACCCGCGGGGGCTGCTGCGTGTCTGAGGACAGTGACGTCAACATCACCAGTGACGAGGAGGACCACAAGGAACAGCCTTTCTCAGGCCCCCGCGGCCCCGGAGACGCGGACAGCGCTGGTGGCCGTGCCCCTCGAGCTCCCCTGGAGAGCCGGGCTGCACCACCAGAGGGCCTTTGCTGCTACATCTGCGGGTCGGCGCTGTCCCCGGCCTCGCAGCACCAGATCCACGTGCAGAAGCAGGAGAAGCTGGCGCAGGCCCCTTTCTTCCCCTTCCTGTGGCTGCACAGCCCGCCCCCGGGGGCACAGCCCATCAGCGAGGGCGGCAGCACCCTGGTGTGTCCCTGCTGCTTCTCGTCCCTCATGCAGCAGTGGCAGAGCTTCGAGCTGGCCGACGTGCCCGTCCTGCAGAGGCTCTACGTGGTGCCCCTGAACAGCCACGCCCCCGGCATGGCCTCCAAGGGCAGGAGGCTCCCGAGGGAAGAGGGCCCCCCCGCCGGGGCCCTGCCAGAGGCCTGCTATCTCTGCGGGGAGGACTGCACCCAGGATGCCCGGGCAGTAGCCTCCAGGATGCTCAATGGGAATACCAGGGGCTCCATGCATTTCCCCTTCCTCAGCCTCCTGCCCTGCCCCCCCAACGCCCAGGGCCCCAACAAGCGCTGTGAGGTCCGCAGCTGCCCCAAGTGCTTCAGCGTCCTGGAGGACGTCTGGGCCCTGTACCGGGCCTGCCAGAACGAGGAGCTCATCACCTCCGTGCAGGGCTTCCTGGGCAGGTACCACCAGGCCTTCTCGGCCTCAGACCCTGCTCTCTCCGAGCCGCCCGCGTCGGCCCAGGGCAGCCCGGCGTCCATCTGCTACATCTGCGGGGCTGAGCTGGGCCCTGGGAAGGAGTTCCAGCTCAACGTGAACCCTTCCAGCCGCTTGGGCGAGAAAGAGCCTTTCTTCCCGTTCCTCACCGTCTACCCGCCCGCCCCGCGCGCCAGGCCTGCCGACTCCACCGGCCTGGTGGCCACCTGCGTGCTTTGCTACCACGACCTGCTGGGCCAGTGGCTGCAGCACGAGGCCCGCGGCACCCAGCACGCCGTCAGCCCCTGGTCTCGGCAGTACCAAGTGGAGACGTTCGTGTGCTTCTTCTGCCGGCAGGAGAAGAAGCGGTGCCTTGGGCTGAAGGCCGTGCGGGTAGCCCGGCTGCCCTTGTTTCTCTACACCCTGCGAGCGAGCCACAGCCTATTAGTGGACGATGGCCGGCAGCTGATAATCGGCGCCTGCACAGAGTGCGGGACCCTGGTGTGCGCTGGCCAAGGGCTCACCCGCCAGGGACCCGTGGGCTGGAGCTCCCCAGTGGCAGCTGCGAGGAAGGTAAGCAGTTCTCATGTCATTCTCTGAAGTCCCAGCAGGGAAGGAAGAGATGTTGTTTTCTGTTCTGCCAGGCAGGAGTTTGCACCGGTTCTGTGTGGTGTGTTCCAGCGGGAGGTGCCCTCCGGGGTCACCCCGCTAGTGCTTGGTGGGTGCATTGGCCGGGAGGCGTGTGGCAGATCGGGGGAGCTGGGGGCCGAGAGTGGTCCTGTGGAAGAATAGGGCACTGCTGGGAACAGCAGGCATGGGCCTGAACTTGAGTGTGTTTGCAGCGGAATCTATCAAACAGAGGAAGTTCGGGGCACGTCTGTCATCCGCCTGATAACATTGGTAATTAGTCCAGCCATGCAGGTCACTGAGAGGTCTCCGTACTTACCCGGTTTAAACACATCAGAAGTTCCTCTCTCCTCTTGTTCCCACTCAGCTTAGCTTTTCCAGAATTTCCCACCCAAGTTCACACCTTTCCTTTGAGGCTCTCTGGTTGCTTAATAGCAGCTGGAGATGGATTTCCAGACATGGGGGTTTGGGACCCAGGGGACAGTGGCCCAAACAGACGTTTCTCCCGGTGGGAAGAGAGTCTTTCTTTTCTGCAAGTCAGCTGTGCAGGGGGAGGGTGGGAGGCCTGGCGTGCGCCCTGTTTATAAGGCGCCTGCCTTCACGCTGCCTGCCCGGGAGGAGCCAGACGGGGCGCAGTTAATTTTGGATCTGGCTTTGCAAAGGCCGAAGCAGGAACTGCGCCCCGTGGGTCTGGGGAAGCAGACGTCTGTGAGTTGTGATCACCATCACGGCCACCGGAGCCAGAAATCCCAGTTTCCACCAAAGCTGGTGACCCTGGCTTGTCTTACTCAGACACCTGGAGTGGTAGCCGCCGGTGTGGGGCTGGAGGAGGGACCTGTGAACAGGGAAGGGTGTCTCCGCCCGTCCAGGAGTGGGTGTTGCATCTGCCTGAGAGGCTTCTGATCCTGTCTCCCGAGCATCCGTGCGTGTGTGCACACGTGTGGGGTCCTGGGTTACGTGTTCACTCGTGGTGGTTGCATCTATAAAGGAGATGTCCGGCCCCGACGCCTTCACGCTCTGCCCAGGGTTCTTTCGATGTCAACGTGGACTCTAGTGCTGTCTTTGGGGGGCTTTGGTCTGGTTTGGGGGCTTTTGTCTTTAGAGCTGTTTTTGGATGGTCTCTTGTTTTAAACGGACAAGCCTGCCCCCCCGCCCCCCCCGCACCGTGGATGCTAAACCTCTTGTTTGCAGTGTGTGGCAGCGCAGCCCGTGCGTCTGCTGCTGGGGATCCGACCTACAGGTCCCGGAAGGGCCGGGCCTGGGGGAAGAGCCTGGATGAGCAGGACAGAGCTGGGTTCCAGTCCTGCCCTTTCTCTTGTTAACTGAGCGCCAGGGAGGAGGCGTCTCATTGCTTTAAGCTGGGGAGTGGAAATAAGTATCACCTGCCTCGTGGGGCCATCATGAGAATTAAATGAATCGGGGCATTTGAATGCTCCCGGCAAGTCAAGCGCTTGGCATAGAGTGGCACCCTTGTGTCCCCCCCATGTGTCGGGGCAGATTGTTCCAGGATGCAGGTGGATTCTGCAGGGTGGGTACAGGTTTTCAGCTTGGCGGTGGTGGGCGTGGGGTCGTCAAAGCACTCGCCGTGAGGCCTCTCAGATTGTTTTCTGTACAACCTCCAAACTGTGGTGTTTTCTCCCGTTGATTTGCTCACTCATTTGGGGAGTTGATGAGATGCCGACTGGGGGCCTCAATGATAGGAACGTGAGGAAACGAAAGCAGCTGCAGTTCCCAGTCCAGCTGCGAAGGGGGTTGCGGAGGGTGGCCAGGTGTGGACGAAAACGCAAGCTGGTGTCTGCCCAGGAGGGGTCGGCATGAGTTTGGGGGGGGGGGCTGCTGAACGACACGCTAACTTCTGCACCATTTCTAAAGCAACTTATTTTGTTTGCTCCTTACCATGTCCCTATGAGGCATTATTATTCCCATTTTAGAGATGAGTAAATGGAGGCTCAGAGAAGTCAGATGACCTTGTTGACTGTCACACAGCCAGTAGGTCGCTGAGGTGGGTGTTGAACCCCAAAGTCCTCCGCCGTTGAACCTCCTGGCAGAGGTGGAACCTTGGAAGATGGGCGGGATTTGTTGGTGGGAGAGGATTCAGGAGGAAGGGAAATAAGGTTGGAGTGAACTAGAGGCCTTGAAATCAAAAAAAGGAGGTTGGGTTTAGAGTTGAAGATACTGGGTAGCAATAAAAAGTGAACGAAGCCTTGGAATGGGCTGGGAAGAGCTACGCCCAGGGCCGGACCATGGCAGCATCCCAGGTGGTTGGTGAGGCCATTGGGCCTCTGGGTGGTGGGGCAGCAATGCGGGGCTCAGGCTCATTTACACAGAGGGAAAGAGAAACCTCAACTCCTGCCTCCAGGAGAGCCTGATCGATGGCCAGGAGAGTGCCGGAACTACAGCCTCTGCCCGCCCGCCCGCCATTCATTCAACAGATATTCATGGAGCGCCTACTCTGAGCCAGGCACTGTTCCAGACACTGGGGCGTTGGTGGTGTCAGGCGGAGGGACACGAAGAGCCCGCAAAGAATACTTCCTGCAGAGCTGTGAGCGGAGCAGGATGGGGCTAGGCCAAGTGCCAGGGTGGGCTTGGGGATGAGAGCGCAGGGTCACAGGAGCTGCAGACCAACCCAAGGGACTCCTGGAAGGGCTGTCAGGGGTGAAGAAACGGGTGACACCACCAAGGAACGTGCAGAGGTCCCCATGCTCCTTTCCCGAAGCCGGCTCCGGGGTCCTTGGTTCTCACGTCCATATTCCGTGTCTCCGTTCGGTGCGTGGTTTGAGAATTTGGGGGGGAGTGGCTAGGGACATTGGAAGGTGGCCGCGGGGAGCCATTTAGCTGGGACAGTGTGTTCCAGAACCTCGTCTGTACCGCCTCCTATGATGCCTCAGTTGTTTCCCGTTAAGGGTTCGTTTACAAGGGAATCAACTTTAACCGCTAAGAAGTAAATGTGAAAGAGGAAGGAAGTAAGGAAGGAAAAGTGTCTGTCCCTGGTGCCCTCCCTTTAGATTGTGGCTTTTCTCACCAGCTGGACTCCTGGCCCCCTGGAGAGCACCCCGTTCTGTAGCCACCATATCTCTGAGCTGGCTGCTTGGGTAGGGCTGTGTCGGGGGTGGGCTGAGGAGGCTGCAGCCCACCCACCCTTTTGGGGGTGCTTCCCCGAGGAGGAGCCCCAGCACCGGGAAGCTCTGTGAAGCCATGGAAAGACCCTGGCTTGGCCTTAAGACAGACCTGGCGGGCTTCCCTGGTGGCGCAGTGGTTGAGAGTCTGCCTGCCGATGCAGGGGACATGGGTTCGTGCCCCGGTCTGGGAGGATCCCACATGCCGCGGAGCGGCTTGGCCCGTGAGCCATGGCCGTTGAGCCTGCGTGTCCGGAGCCTGTGCTCTGCAATGGGAGAGGCCACAGCAGTGAGAGGCCCACATACCGCAAAAAAAAAAAAAAAAAAAAAAAAAAAAAAAAAGACAGACCTGGCTTCAATCTTCATTCTGCTGGGAGCTGGCTGTGTGACCTTGGGAAAGACGCTTGCCCTCTCTGAGCCTCAGTTGCTGCTCCTGAGAAGTGGCGATGTTCGTTCCTCTGGAAGGTTTGTGATGGGAGAGCTGCTCGTGGGCACCAGGGCTGTGGGTCCCATTCATTCCTTTCTTCTCCCTGAGGTACTTGTAACTCAGGTTGGGTCTCTCACTGGCACCCACAGGCTCCAGCATCGCAGCCTCTGCCCCCCACTTTTCTGCCGGGGGTGGGGAATGGTTGTCCCTCCCTTCAGAGCTAGGAGGCACGGCTGGCCAGGCTCGGAGATGGCACCTGGGGACGTAATAATGATGAAGATACAGAATGCTTCCCGAGTTCTAGGCTGTGCCAGGCTTCACCTGTCCTCATATTTACCAAGTCCTCACAACAACACCATTTAGGGAGGTGCCACTCTCCCCCTGTCATAGAGGAAAAAGCAAGTCCAGAGAGGTCAAGGAGTTTGCCCAGGGTCACTCAGCTCATGACATCAAGGCCAACATTGGACCCAGGAGCGCGGCTTTGGAGTCTGTGCTCTTGACTTTTTGTCCCCTCTGGGGCTCCAGCTGTAAAGGTGACAGTGCCCTGGCAGGGGGAGGGTGGTCCTAATAGCCCCTGCGTGAGCCTGCCCACCCCGCATTTCAGCCGGCAGAGCAGCTGGGAGGCAGGAGTCAGCTTGACTGGGCCAGAGGCCCCGAGAAACCCCCCACCGGCTGCCTCTGCTGCCTACCCACCGCCCCCAGTTTCTCCACCTGCTGAGAAGTGGCGCCCTTTGTCCTTTGCTTCCCCCAGCACTGCCCAGGTGTTCAGATTTCAGCCCGGACCTCCGTCAAGGATGGGCTTTCCTCGCGAGCCAGTTGGCCGCCAGGCCTCCCTTGCCTCTCCCCTCCGTCCGGGGAGCGTTCTGGGCAGTGGAGCGTGCAGCTGTTTACCTAACCGCACCCCGGCCCTCGCTAGGGGCTGCCCGCCCAGCCCCCCGAGCCTGGCCTCCCGGCCTGGAACAGGTGTTGCCGCCGGGCCGCCTTTCTTTTCTCCGCGCTGACATCTGAGGCCTGCAGAGAGGGTCTGTCATCACTCGCCTGTCAGGGCCACATGCACATCTGTTTCCCGTGTTCCCGGCTCTCTGCGCCCACTCGGCTCCCTGCTCTTCAGGGAGGGCCTGCCAGCCCCTCCTCCTCGGAGCCAGGATCCAGGGGCACTTGGGCAAGGCGACAGGATGGGGGAAGCTTCCGGAAGGTGCCAGGAGAGGCTGCCCGGCTGGGCTGACACTGGCACCCTCTGCCTGGCAGCTGCTGGGAAGTGACTGGGCTTTGGCCTTCCCCAAGCTCTGACCACCTCCTCCGAGGGGAGGTCTCTGCTTTTCTTGGCGGGTTGCGAGCCATCTGCTAGCGGAGTAAACTTTCCAGATGCGCCTTGTCTTAACCCTGGAGGTGATTAGAGACAACTGGGATGGCAAGAGGTCTTCAAAACTCAGCCTCGGCCTTCCCTGGTGGCGCAGTGGTTGAGAGTCTGCCTGCCAATGCAGGGGACACGGGTTCAAGCCCTGGTCTGGGAAGATCCCACATGCCGCGGAGCAGCTGGGCCCGTGAGCCACAACTACTGAGCCTGCGCATCTGGAGCCTGTGCTCCACAACAAGAGAGGCCGTGACAGTGAGAGGCCTGCGCACTGCGATGAAGAGTGGCCCCCGCTTGCCACAACTAGAGAAAGCCCTCGCACAGAAACGAAGACCCAACACAGCCAAAAATAAATAAATAAATAAATTTATTTAAAAAAAAAACAAAAAAACAAACTCAGCCTCCCTGGAAGCAGGGAAGGGGAAGTTGCCCAGAGCCTTCTGGCCCCTTCTCTGCTTAGATCTCTCTGGGTCCGACCCTTGGGAGGTTAACTCTGCCGTGACTCTTTGGAGGGGTTGAAGGTTCTGGGCAGGTTTGCCTCATTGGCACCTTCTTTTGGCTGAGGAAGAGCCCGCGTCTGGAATTCAGGTCCATCTTCTGTCCTAGGTCCATATCCTGGCGGGGACGGTGGCGAGGGGTGATGCCTCTGCCCTCTGCGAAGAGCGTTTAGGACCTTGGCTTCTGTTTGCCATGCCGTCCCTGGAGGGAGCCTCACCAGGGCAGTTGTGGAAGGAGCTTCTACTGGCCGTGTGACCTTTGTTCATTTCCCCATCTGTCAGAATGAAAGGTCTGGTCCTCAGGGGTCACAGGCGGTTTGCCTGCCACACGTGAAATCTGACTGGTGGTACTGTGTTGAGAAGGATGCTGAGGCTGTGTCTGGACTTGCTGGGAAAATATCTAGCAGTTTATTAACAGTTATTTTTTTCTCTCTTTTCCCCAGCTTTTTGAGATATAAATGACATACAGCAGGAGGTAGTTTTAAGGTGTGCAGAGTGTTGATTAGGTACGTGTGTCTATTGCGAAATGACCTCCATCCCCCCTGCCCCGAAGTTGCCAATTCTTTTTTGTGGTGAGAACATTGAAGATCTACTGTCTTATCAGCTTTCAAGTATGTGATACAGGGTTGTGAGCTGTCATGCCCATAATGTACGTTTGGCCCCTTTGTTCAATATCTCCGCATTTCATGGGGTCTAGGTTTTAAAATTGGTATGTGGTGCTGGGGCCCCAAAACACCATGATGTTCTGTCCTGGGGAGGGTAAAGTATTACGGTCACAAAACCCTCACGGATCATCATTTTTCAGGCAACTTTATACCAGGAGGACCACCAAGCCCACACACAGCCTAAGGCCACTTTTGCTGGTTTGATCTTTCAGTCATACAAGGTAGTTAGACGTATAAGTTTTGAAAGAAATTCTACCAGTCCTGTGCCAGGGATGCCGGTGCAGTTCTGCCTCCTGGCCCAGCTCAGCCCGTGACCAGGGCTGCCCTGAAGAAACGTTTGTACCCATTCTACCCATTAGCTCAACAAACGTTTGCATGCCTATAGTGCACCAGGTGCTCTGAGGATGTGATGTGGAATCAGGCGGGCCCTGCCCTTGGGTGGATGGGGGATGGGGTGTGTGTAGGGATCCGGCTGTGATCGCGTACTGTGTTGAGTTCTGTGCTGGGGTCTTCTGGGAGCCCATAGGATGATGGAAAACGGGTGTGTTCAGGGAAGGCTGCCTGGAGGAGGTGGCACCTAAGCTGACCCAAAGACTGAAAAGGAATCAGCCAGGTCCACAAGGGGGTCATGTGCTGCTGGCAGAGGAGCATGAGCAAAAAGCCTGGATGTGGGGAGTGGGATTTGCTGGAGGACCTTAAATAGTTGCTCTTGAAGTGGGAGAAGGGAATGGGGTGGGAAGGCTTGGTAGTGTTTCAAATTCCTGGATGCACATTTGAATCCACTGCCCCAACCTGTTAAAGCAGAATCTGTGGGGGGTGGCCCTGGTGGCCCTGGTATTTTAAAGCTTCTGGAAGATTCCAGAGTTGGGGTGAGCACTGCTGATAGAGATTTTAGAAGCACAGCCCAGGAGTTTGGGGCTTTTATCTTGAAGATGTGGCTTGGCAGTCACCAAAAGGATTCTACTCATTTGTTGAGTCTGTCTTTACTAAGCGCCTACTGTATCCCAGGCACTATCTGGGCATCAGGACCCAGCAGTGAGCAAACCAGGCCTGTGCAGGGAGGGACTGTGATGGTGGTGACGGGGTGGCGGGGAGAGGGGAGGGTTGGGGGCTGTCACTTGAGCAGTGAGGGGGGTCTGGCAGGGGCCTGAGGAACAGTGAGGAAGCCGGGGTGCCTGAGGGCAAGGCAGGGTTCCTCTCAGAGGCGGGCAGGGGCCAGTCAGGGGGACCTCACTGGGGAGCCAGGACGGTGGGCTGACCCTGAGAAGGCATTGTTTTTGTTTTGTTTTTAAATTGAGGTATAATTCACACCCTACACAGCTCACCCTTTTAAAGTGTACAGTGCAGTGGTTTTTAGTGTATTCACAGCGTTGTGCACCCGTCACCACTATCTAGACCAGAACATTCCTGTCACCCCCGACGGAAACCCCCTCCCCGTTAGTGGTCACTCCCCCTCCCCCAGCCCCTGGCACCCATGAATCTCCTGTCTCTATGGATGTACCTATTCTATGTTTCGTAGGAATGGAACCATACAGTATGTGGTGTTTTATGTCTGACTTTTGTCATTGACGTTTTCGAGGTTCATCCACGTTGTAGCATGAGTCAGTACTTCAGCCCTTTTCTTGGCTGAATACCATTCCACTGCATGGATAGAGCACATTTTGTTTATCTATCCGTCAGTGGATGGACATTTGGGCTGTTTCCACCTTTTGGCTGTTGTGAATAACGCTGCTGTGAATGTTTACAGGTGTACAGATTTTTGTGTGTATCTGTGTTTTCTCCTGGATAGATACCCAGGAGTGGAATTGCTGGGTCATCTGGTAATTCCCTGTTGACCCTTTAAGTTCCGCTTTCCCACTGGGGGTTTTAGGCAGGCAAATAACATGATATGACTTGGGTTTGAAGAAGTCACATCTGTGACTCCTTGAAGCTGTGTTCCGTCAACTCACTGGCCACCGTTGCACCTCCTGTGGCTGGTCTCCATCACTGGATTTGTTTGAAGCTGGGAGCTAGTCGTCTTCTCGCTGGGATAAGAGAAACTTTATTAAGAATTGAGCTCTTGGGGATTTTGGCTTGCTGTAGCTGCACCCCTGGAAATCAGAGGACCCAGATTCTGGCCCCAGCACTCAGTTGCCTTGGGTAAAACCCTCCACCTGTCTGGGTCTCAGTTTTCCCCTCTGTAAAGTGGGAGCAGATGGTGGACTAGTAGCTGAGCCCCTTGGCTCCTACGCAGCTGTCAGGCTGTCATCTTTCTGCACCTTTTGGCAGGAGTGGGATTGGGGGGTGGAGAGAGAAGACCCCTGGGGTCAAGGCCTAGCTTGGCTCTGTGAATCCAGCGGCTCTGAAGTTCTCTGCCCCGTCACTGGCTGCCCCAGCCTCTTGCTGCCCGACCTGTTTGGTGTGGAACCCTGTGTGAAATTGATTGCTGGATTGGGTTTCCTTCCAGAGGTGCCAGCAGCCTTGAATGGATGGCACAAAAGTCACAGTTGGTATTTGGTACAGCGGAGCCAGGCAGGCGTGCCGGGACCCTGGGCAGGTGCACCACCTCTTGGAGCTGTTTCTACCCGGCAGGTGAGAGTGAAGTGGGGAGAGTAAGCGGGCCAGGGTCCAAGGAAGACCCCTCAGAGGTCAGAGCCCACCAAGGCCACGTTGTCCTGCCCACCTCTTAGCATCAGTTGTTGGCAGAGCTGGTGAAAAGGAAGATCATCGAGGTTGTGTCCACCCCCCTGGTCCTGATGCAGACGCAGTGAGGTCTGAGGAGATGGTGGTGGTTGTGATGCTGATGCTGGCTGTAGCAGATGATGCTGACGGTGCCCACTCCGTGCGAGCCACTGTCCTAAGCGCGCGTGTGACCCTCTACCCTCTTCCCCAGACTGCCCGTTCCTCCTCTGGCCACGGAGGGTGGCGTGAGCTGTCCTGTGGGAAGGTGGCCTCGGTCTCAAATCTCCGATGAGGAGGCCAAGGCTCACGACCCTGAGAGTTTTGGGTTACATGGCAGAGCTGGGATGTGCGAGAACCAGTGATCTATCGCCCGGCCTTGGCCTCTCCCCCTGCCCGGGCTTGAGTGGCAAGCGTAGGAGGAGAGGATGTGGGGCTGGCAGGGGCCGCCCTGGTGTAGCCACACAAGGAGGCTGCCCTGGGACTCCTGCACCAGCTCCCCGAGGGGGCCGGCGTGGGGAGGGCTCTGAGCATCCGCACACTGCAGCGCTGTTGTATAAGCCTTCCCAGACCCGCAGAGCTCACCCGGCTTCCAGACGAGGGTTCGCAGACGGGGATTAAGAGGCTTGTGAGGGTTCTGCCGCCGGGGAGGGATGGAGACAGGTGGGAGACAGGCGTGGGCTGTGCAGACTCCCAAATGCAGCAGCCCCGGGACGGGGGGGATCAGAGGTCCTGGTGTCCACGACCGTCGGTCCAAGACAAGGGAGGCCTGGAGGAGCCATTCAGCCTTTGAGGCTCAGATGGCCCGAGAGGGTGGCCTTCGATGAGCTTCGGCGCCCGCTCTTTTAATCCTGATTCCTTTGATGGCGAGACCTCTCCTTTGACGGCGGGATCTCTCCCCTTGCCCTTTCCCTTCCGGAGGGTCTTGCTCCCTTGTATGCTGTTCTGTCTTTTGTGTGATTGTGCGATGCCCTGGGGCCATTGGATGGGGAGGCCTGGAATGTTCAGAGCGGGGAAAGCAGAGGTCAGGCAGCCTCACTGTGTGCCGTCCCCTGCGTCCTGCTGGGGTCCGGGGGGTGGGGGCAGTGCCGTCCTGGAAACAAGGCCTCTGTCCGATCTGTGCAGGAGCCAAGTCTCCTTGGGGACCTGCACATCCCGGTCCAGAGAAGGGTGGCCCTGGCCCCCGGCCTGCTTGCAGCCTGGCCTGGCTGCACAGTCACCCAGCCGCCCCTCCCGCCAAGGGAAGGATTGCTTCTCTTGCCCCTCGCCCTCCTTCTCTTGGGAAACTGCATTTTCTTTGCTTTTCAAAACCGTGTAGGGGAAGCGGGAACCGGTTTTTGGAGCTCCCATCCCGTGGGGTGGGGTGGCCGGAGTCCTTCTCGTTAGTGGGTGAAACCCGGACCTTACTCACCTGTCACCTCACCTGATGGGGAGGCACCGGGCCTTCTCTGCGGTGAGCGCTGGCTTCGGGGCGGGTCCCGAGGAGGGGGCCCTCGTGGCCCTGGGATGGCCAGTTGTGCGGGCATGAGAGGATGGCGCCTTTCCCCCATGTCCCCTGCCCCGCCGACTTATGCACAGACACCCCGACACGCCTCTCATACCCAGGCTCACAAGCCTTTGCTGTGACACCCACTCCCTCGTTGCACATGCACTCACACTTAACATGCACACTCACACGGGTGTGTGCTCTCTTGCATGGGCACACTCATATACACACACCCCCATCACATTCTCTGAGAGAGGGGTGTTCATATCTGTCGCAATTTTGGATTTGTCTTTTTCTCTCTTGAATTTTGTCAACTTTTGCTTCGTGAATTTCGAGGGTCCTGCACGTTTATGATTGTTTCGTCTTTCTGACGAGTTGGCCCTGGTGTCACAAAGACGTATCCTTCTATCTCTGGCAATGTCTGTGTCTCGAAGTCTATTTGATCGGAATCATCCCCGTCTGAAAATCAAGGCCTCTGAGGTTCAGAGAGGGAAAGTGATTTGCCTAAGGTCACACAGCTCTCAGTGTCTGGGGTGGGATTCATGTCTCTCCATGCAGCTCAAAAGGTCTCTCCACCTCACTGGCTGCTTTGGGGCACGGGTCTGAAAGAAGCCCTTTCCTGATACTTTCTGGGTGTCTGCATTTTAATGTCATGATTGTCAGGTGGCCAGAGCTGTGTCCCTGCCCACCCTCAGCAGAGGACCCCCCAGGAGCCCCAGAGCCGAGCATCTGGCCTACAGCCTGCGGAGCTCCGCTGAGCATGCTTGGAACATCCTCCGGAGATTTCTGGCCAAACTCTGCTCTGCAGCTCCTGGCCCCCCACCCCATTTGGTGAGATTGTTCTGAACGTGTTGAGTGGAGCTTCCTAGGACTCACATGTAGAATATCTCCCGGGGGGTCAGCAGAAATGTTCCCCCTCGCTGGCTTCTCTGGTCCATGTGGGCCTTTTGGAGCTCGTGCTAAATCCACACTTTCTGGTGGCTTCACCCCAGCCAGGCCCACGCCTGGAGGTCCTCTGGGGCTCCTTGCTGGAGGCAGGCTGCCTGCCTGTGGTCCAAGTCATCCCAGCCAGCCCTGCTCCCGGGTCCCGGAGGAGAGCCACCTCCACCTCCCTGGGGCATGCTGGGAAACTCTGGGACCTGCAGGGGGCCT
The DNA here is from genome assembly GCF_964341445.2 of Mesoplodon mirus. Classification (NCBI taxonomy): domain Eukaryota; kingdom Metazoa; phylum Chordata; class Mammalia; order Artiodactyla; family Ziphiidae; genus Mesoplodon; species Mesoplodon mirus. The sequence goes on along the minus strand of NC_138995.1, from coordinate 4,029,047 downwards.
GGGAGGCGTGTTGCCTAGGAGATGTTTGTGGGGAGAATTGACACAGTGAGAGGACATATTTGCCTTAAGCTGTCAATAAGGCAGTATAAGCAAAGGGATGGGTTGGTGCCCTCAGCAGAGTTTTCACTGAGCCCCTCCTGTGCCCTAGATGCTGTGCTCAGAGTTAAGGACCGTGATTGTGCCAGGTGTAGGGTATGAATACTGTTATTTATCTAATCCTGGACGGGGTCTGTCCACTGTAAAACACATGATTGTTTTATATGCCACTAGGCAAGAAAAAATGCCGCTCATGAAACCGACACTTCACCCATTGTAAGATTCATCCTGATTTCACAGAGCTTCAAATGTAAAACAGTGTGTGTCTTCAGATCAACGAGACGGGATGATGGTGATGAGGAGGATGATGGTGATGAGGAAACAGCAGTGGCAGCTGCCACATGTTAGATGCTTACGAGACATTATCTCACTGACCCTGTGAATAGCAATCTGGTGGGTGAACGAGGGAAGTTGGCACCTGTCTTTCCTGCTGGGCCCTTTGGGGTGACTTTGCAGGGACTGGGCAAGGTCCCGCTGAGCCTGGATAGGGGCCCGGTTGAGGCTGACACAGCAGCACAGCTACACGGGGCACCACGGGGGAGCAGTGAGCCTTGAGAGGCCTCTGGCCTCTGTCACCTCCAGGTCTAGCACCGGGCAGCAGGGAGTGCCCCAGCTGACAGGCTGACTCTGTGGTGTCCTGGTGCCGGGCTCTGTGCCGCAAGGGGCGTGACGGGATCCCTTGTGATTCTGGCTGCACTGGCGCTGGGGTCTTAATCAGGCGGGACACGGCATCAGCAGAAACTGGCGGCCGCGTGGCTCGGGGGGGCGTGGCTGGTGGGAGGGGTAGGAGCGGGGCTGCCAGTGTCCCCCCTCTTCCCCACCACCCTACTGGGGGCAGCTTCAGGCCAGACCAAGGTCCTAGGGAGGCTTCAAGGGTCCCTGCCAGGACCCTGCAAACATAGGAGCCTTTCTGCTCTGGGGAGAGAGATGCAAGGACATCACAAACTCACTTCCCAGACTTTTCCTGGAAGGAAGCCTTCATTCCTCTGCTTAGTGTCACGCTGTTCTCCCAGCCATCCATACAACAGCGGGGCTGGAAGCACGGCTCCAGGTGAGGCCGTGCTGGTCTGCTCTCCACCGGCGGACGGTGTGCTTTGGCCAAGGGTATTCTGAAGTCAGACCTCGCCACCCACCCCGGCCACCCGTGTGGTCCTCCGCATCGCTTCACGGCTCTGAGCCCCAGGCTTCTCGCCCATACACGGGGACAATCTGATGTCCTCCCTCAGGGGAGCGGGAGGCAGCTGAATCCCCCAGTGAGAGCCTGGCAAGCTGTCAAGACCCCAGAAATGTTTGCTGTGGTTACTGGAGGCAGAGGAAGGAGGGGTGTGTGAGGAACCTGAGGCCCCACTCGGAGGGGGATGGGAAACCTGGAAGCAGCCTGAGGCCCCTGGGATCTGAGCTGCCCTTGTCCCCTCCCTGGGCCCCCAGTGCTCATCTGAGAGATGAAGGGGGCATTCAGGTGGTCGACCCTCACGTTACCTCTGGCCCTGACAAGAGCCACGTTGGTATTTGGTGGCAGTCAGCAAGGTATGTGCCACCTGACTGCTTGTCGGTCTGTGGGCCTGTTTCCTCATCTGTCTATGGGAATTACTGTAGTGTGTGTGTGTTATAGGGCTTGGTACGTAGTACATGCTCAATGAAGGTTGGCTCTTATTATTATTTTTAAAAAATGTTGTTGAAGTATAGTTGATTTACAGTGTTGTGTTAATTTCTGCTGTACAGCAAAGTGATTCAGTTATACATACATATATTCTTTTTTGTATTCTTTTCCGTTGTGGTTTATCACAGGATTTTGAATATGGTTCCCTGTGCTGTACAGTAGGACCTTGTTGTTTATCCATCCTATATGTAATAGTTTGCATCTGCTAACCCCAGACTCCCACTCCATCCCTCCCCCCCTTCCCTGGCAACCACAAGTCTGTTCTCTATGTCTGTGAGTCTGTTTTTGTTTCATAGAGCTGTTTATTTGTGTCGTATTTTAGATTCCACATATAGGTGATATTGTACGGTATTTCTTTCTCTTTCTGACTTCTGTCGCTTAGTATGATAATCTCTAGTTGCATCTGTGTTGCTGCAAATGGCATTATTTCATTCTTTTTTATGGCTGAGTAGTATTCCATTGTATACATGTACCACATCTTCTATATCCATTCCTCTGTCGATGGACATCTAAGTTGTTTCCATCTCTTGGCTATTGTGAGTAGTGCTGCTCTGAACATAGGGGTGCAGGTATCTTTTCAAATTATAGTTTTGTCTGGATATATGCCCAGGCTCTTATTACTTTTGCTATTTGTCATTTAGTTTCCTCTCCAGTCCTCCTCATTCTCGAGAGCTGACCCATAGACCTCAAAAACACAGGGATCTGGACCCCATGAGTGAGATGAGATGAACCAGGAGGGAGCACCTTTTGGCTCAGGCCGTGAGGAAGAGGGACACACTAGAGTCAGGAGTTAGGGGAGTTACAGAGACCCATCATTCTCAACCCTGTGTCCCCTTTCTTACATACAGATTTCTTTTTTTTTTTTTTTTTCTTTCTTTTTGCGGTATGCGGGCCTCTCACTGTTGTGGCCTCTCCCGTTGCGGAGCACAGGCTCCGGATGCGCAGGCCCAGCGGCCATGGCTCACGGGCCCAGCCGCTCCGCGGCATATGGGATCCTCCCAGACCGGGGCACGAACCCGCACCCCCTGCATCGGCAGGCGGACTCTCAACCACTGCGCCACCAGGGAGGCCCACATACAGATTTCTTAACCTCAAAACTCAATGCAAAATCTGGGGTGTACCTGCAGTTTTCTGGGGATAGGACCTCAGTGTCTTTTATTAGGCTCTCAAAGGGGTGTGTGCCCCCAAAGGTAAAGAGCCACTGTTAACATCTGCACCCATCTGCACACAGTCATAGCGCAATGCATGTGGGCTGACTCCTTGATATTCCTTGAAACCATCTGACTTGTTC